>NC_091287.1:561493950-562693950 GCF_032444005.1 Ranitomeya imitator | reverse complement strand
GGGTGGCTCTTATAGTGAGGCTGTGGGAGGCTCTTATAGTGAGGGTGTGGGCGGCTCTTATAGTGAGGGTGTGGGCGGCTCTTATAGTGAGGGTGCGGGCGGCTCTTATAATGAGGGTTTGGGGGGCTCTTATAGTGATGGTGTGGGGGGCTCTTATAGTGAGGGTGCGGGCGGCTCTTATAATGAGGGTTTGGGGGGCTCTTATAGTGAGGGTGTGGGCGGCTCTTATAGTGAGGGTGTGGTTGGCTCTTATAGTGAGGGTGCGGGTGGCTCTTATAGTGAGGGTGTGGGTGGCTCTTATAGTGAGGCTGTGGGCGGCTCTTATAGTGAGGATGCGGGTGGCTCTTATAGTGAGGGTGTGGGCGGCTCTTATAGTGAGGGTGTGGGTGGCTCTTATAGTGAGGGTGTGGGCGGCTCTTATAGTGAGGCTGTGGGCGGCTCTTATAGTGAGGGTGTGGGCGGCTCTTATAGTGAGGGTGCGGGTGGCTCTTATAGTGAGGCTGTGGGTGGCTCTTATAGTGAGGGTGCGGGTGGCTCTTATAGTGAGGGTTTGGGGGGCTCTTATAGTGAGGGTGTGGGTGGCTCTTATAGTGACGGTGTGGGTGGCTCTTATAGTGAGGCTGTGGGCGGCTCTTATAGTGAGGTTGTGGGGGGCTCTTATAGTGACGGTGTGGGTGGCTCTTATAGTGACGGTGTGGGTGGCTCTTATAGTGAGGCTGTGGGCGGCTCTTATAGTGAGGGTGCGGGGGGCTCTTATAGTGAGGGTGCGGGTGGCTCTTATAGTGAGGGTGTGGGTGGCTCTTATAGTGAGGCTGTGGGCGGCTCTTATAGTGAGGGTGTGGGTGGCTCTTATAGTGAGGGTGTGGGTGGCTCTTATAGTGAGGGTGTGGGTGGCTCTTATAGTGAGGCTGTGGGCGGCTCTTATAGTGAGGCTGTGGGCGGCTCTTATACTGAGGGTGTGGGCGGCTCTTATAGTGAGGGTGCGGGTGGCTCTTATAGTGAGGCTGTGGGTAGCTCTTATAGTGATGGTGCGGGTGGCTCTTATAGTGAGGGTTTGGGTGGCTCTTATAGTGAGGGTGTGGGTGGCTCTTATAGTGACGGTGTGGGTGGCTCTTATAGTGAGGGTGCGGGTGGCTCTTATAGTGAGGCTGTGGGCGGCTCTTATAGTGAGGGTGCGTGGGGCTCTTATAGTGAGGGTGCGGGTGGCTCTTATAGTGAGGCTGTGGGCGGCTCTTATAGTGAGGGTGTGGGTGGCTCTTATAGTGACGGTGTGGGTGGCTCTTATAGTGAGGCTGTTGGCGGCTCTTATAGTGAGGGTGCGTGGGGCTTTTATAGTGAGGGTGCGGGTGGCTCTTATAGTGAGGCTGTGGGCGGCTCTTATAGTGAGGGTGTGGGTGGCTCTTATAGTGAGGGTGTGGGTGGCTCTTATAGTGAGGGTGTGGGCGGCTCTTATAGTGAGGCTGTGGGCGGCTCTTATAGTGAGGGTGTATGCGGCTCTTATAGTGAGGGTGTGGGCGGCTCTTATAGTGAGGGTGTGGGCGGCTCTTATAGTGACGGTGCGGGCGGATCTTATTATGAGGGTGCGGGGGACTCTTATAGTAAGTGTGCGGGTGGCTCTTATAGTGAGGGTGTGGGTGGCTCTTATAGTGAGGCTGTGGGCGGCTTATAGTGAGGGTGTGGGTGGCTCTTATAGTGAGGGTGCGGGCGGCTCTTATAGTGAGGGTGCGGGTGGCTCTTATAGTGAGGCTGTGGGTGGCTTATAGTGAGGGTGCGGGTGGCTCTTATAGTGAGGGTTTGGGGGGCTCTTATAGTGACGGTGTGGGTGGCTCTTATTTTGAGGGTGCGGGGGGCTCTTATAGTGAGGGTTCGGGGGCTCTTATAGTGAGGGTGCGGGGGGCTCTGGGCAGCTCTTATAGTGAGGGTGTGGTTGGCTCTTATAGTGAGGGTGTGGGCGGCTCTTATAGTGAGGGTGTGGGCGGCTCTTATAGTGATGGTGTGGGGGGCTCTTTTAGTGAGGGTTTGGGGGCTCTTATAGTGAGGGTGTGGGTGGGTCTTATAGTGACGGTGTGGGTGGCTCTTATAGTGAGGCTGTGGGCGGCTCTTATAGTGAGGGTGCGGGTGGCTCTTATAGTGAGGGTTTGGGGGGCTCTTATAGTGAGGGTGTGGGTGGCTCTTATAGTGACGGTGTGGGTGGCTCTTATAGTGAGGCTGTGGGTGGCTCTTATAGTTAGGGTGCGGGGGGCTCTTATAGTGAGGGTGCGGGTAGCTCTTATAGTGAGGGTTTGGGGGGCTCTTATAGTGAGGGTGTGGGTGGCTCTTATAGTGACGGTGTGGGTGGCTCTTATAGTGAGGCTGTTGGCGGCTCTTATAGTGAGGGTGCGGGGGGCTCTTATAGTGAGGGTGCGGGTGGCTCTTATAGTGAGGCTGTGGGCGGCTCTTAAAATGAGGGTGTGGGTGGCTCTTATAGTGAGGGTGTGGGTGGCTCTTATAGTGAGGGTGTGGGCGGCTCTTATAGTGAGGTTGTGGGCGGCTCTTATAGTGAGGGTGTGGGCGGCTCTTATAGTGAGGGTGTGGGCGGCTCTTATAGTGAGGGTGTGGGCGGCTCTTATAGTGACGGTGCGGGTGGCTCTTATAGTGACGGTGCGGGTGGCTCTTATAGTGACGGTGTGGGTGGCTCTTATAGTGAGGCTGTGGGCGGCTCTTATAGTGAGGGTGCGGGGGGCTCTTATAGTGAGGGTGCGGGTGGCTCTTATAGTGAGGGTGTGGGCGGCTCTTGTAGTGAGGGTGCGGGTGGCTCTTATAGTGAGGCTGCGGGCGGCTCTTATAGTGAGGGTGCGGGCGGCTCTTATAATGAGGGTTTGGGGGGCTCTTATAGTGAGGGTGTGGGTGGCTCTTATAGTGAGGGTGCGGGCGGCTCTTATAGTGAGGGTGCGGGCGTCTCTTATAGTGAGGCTGCGGGCGGCTCTTATAGTGAGGGTGTGGGCGGCTCTTATAGTGAGGGTGTGGACGGCTCTTATAGTGATGGTGCGGGGGACTCTTATAGTGAGGGTGCGGGCGGCTCTTATAATGAGGGTTTGGGGGGCTCTTATAGTGAGGGTGTGGGTGGCTCTTATAGTGAGGGTGTGGGCGGCTCTTATAGTGAGGGTGTGGGCGGCTCTTATAGTGAGGGTGTGGGTGGCTCTTATAGTGGTGGTGCGGGTGGCTCTTATAGTGAGGGTGCGGGTGGCTCTTATAGTGAGGGTTTGGGGGGCTCTTATAGTGAGGGTGTGGGTGGCTCTTATAGTGACGGTGTGGGTGGCTCTTATAGTGAGGGTGCGGGTGGCTCTTATAGTGAGGGTGCGGGTGGCTCTTATAGTGAGGGTGTGGGCGGCTCTTATAGTGAGGATGTGGGCGGCTCTTATAATGAGGCTGTGGGCGGCTCTTATAGTGAGGGTGTGGGTGGCTCTTGTAGTGAGGGTGTGGGCGGCTCTTGTAGTGAGGGTGTGGGGGGCTCTTATAGTGGGGGTGTGGGTGGCTCTTATAGTGGGGGTGCGGGTGGCTCTTATAGTGAGGCTGTGGGAGGCTCTTATAGTGAGGGTGTGGGCAGCTCTTATAGTGATGGTGTGGGGGGCTCTTATAGTGAGGGTGCGGGCGGCTCTTATAATGAGGGTTTGGGGGGCTCTTATAGTGAGGGTGTGGGTGGCTCTTATAGTGAGGGTGTGGGCGGCTCTTATAGTGAGGGTGTGGGCGGCTCTTATAGTGAGGGTGTGGGTGGCTCTTATAGTGACGGTGTGGGTGGCTCTTATAGTGAGGGTGCGGGTGGCTCTTATAGTGAGGGTGCGGGGGGCTCTTATAGTGAGGGTGCGATTGGCTCTTATAGTGAGGGTGTGGGTGGCTCTTATAGTGAGGGTGTGGGCGGCTCTTATAGTGAGGGTGTGGGCGGCTCTTATAGTGAGGGTGTGGGCGGCTCTTATAGTGATGGTGTGGGGGGCTCTTATAGTGAGGGTTTGGGGGGCTCTTATAGTGAGGGTGTGGGTGGCTCTTATAGTGATGGTGTGGGTGGCTCTTATAGTGAGGCTGTGGGCGGCTCTTATAGTGAGGGTGCGGGTGGCTCTTATAGTGAGGGTTTGGGGGGCTCTTATAGTGAGGGTGTGGGTGGCTCTTATAGTGAAGGTGTGGGTGGCTCTTATAGTGAGGCTGTGGGCGGCTCTTATAGTGAGGGTGCTGGTGGCTCTTATAGTGAGGGTGTGGGTGGCTCTTATAGTGAGGGTGTGGGCGGCTCTTATAGTGAGGGTGTGGGCGGCTCTTATAGTGAGGGTGTGGTTGGCTCTTATAGTGAGGGTGTGGGGGGCTCTTATAGTGAGGGTGTGGGCGGCTCTTATAGTGATGGTGTGGGGGGCTCTTTTAGTGAGGGTTTGGGGGGCTCTTATAGTGAGGGTGTGGGTGGCTCTTATAGTGACGGTGTGGGTGGCTCTTATAGTCAGGCTGTGGGCGGCTCTTATAGTTAGGGTGCGGGGGGCTCTTATAGTGAGGGTGCGGTGGCTCTTATAGTGAGGGTTTGGGGGACTCTTATAGTGAGGGTGTGGGTGGCTCTTATAGTGACGGTGTGGGTGGCTCTTATAGTGAGGCTGTTGGCGGCTCTTATAGTGAGGGTGCGGGGGGCTCTTATAGTGAGGGTGCGGGTGGCTCTTATAGTGAGGCTGTGGGCGGCTCTTATAGTGAGGGTGTGGGTGGCTCTTATAGTGAGGGTGTGGGTGGCTCTTATAGTGAGGGTGTGGGCGGCTCTTATAGTGAGGCTGTGGGCGGCTCTTATAGTGAGGGTGTGGGCGGCTCTTATAGTGAGGGTGTGGGCGGCTCTTATAGTGAGGGTGTGGGCGGCTCTTATAGTGAGGGTGCGGGTGGCTCTTATAGTGACGGTGTGGGTGGCTCTTATAGTGACGGTGTGGGTGGCTCTTATAGTGAGGCTGTGGGCGGCTCTTATAGTGAGGATGCGGGGGGCTCTTATAGTGAGGGTGCGGGTGGCTCTTATAGTGAGGGTGTGGGTGGCTCTTATAGTGAGGCTGTGGGCGGCTCTTATAGTGAGGGTGTGGGTGGTTCTTATAGTGAGGGTGTGGGTGGCTCTTATAGTGAGGGTGTGGGTGGCTCTTATAGTGAGGCTGTGGGCGGCTCTTATAGTGAGGGTGTGGGCGGCTCTTATAGTGAGGGTGCGGGTGGCTCTTATAGTGAGGCTGTGGGTGGCTCTTATAGTGAGGGTTTGGGGGGCTCTTATAGTGAGGGTGTGGGTGGCTCTTATCGTGATGGTGTGGATGGCTCTTATAGTGAGGCTGTGGGCGGCTTTAATAGTGAGGTTGTGGGGGGCTCTTATAGTGACGGTGTGGGTGGCTCTTATAGTGAGGGTGCGGGTGGCTCTTATAGTGAGGCTGTGGGCGGCTCTTATAGTGACGGTGTGGGTGGCTCTTATAGTGAGGCTGTTGGCGGCTCTTATAGTGAGGGTGCGGGGGGCTCTTATAGTGAGGGTGCGGGTGGCTCTTATAGTGAGGCTGTGGGCGGCTCTTATAGTGAGGGTGTGGGTGGCTCTTATAGTGAGGGTGTGGGTGGCTCTTATAGTGAGGGTGCGGGTGGCTCTTATAGTGAGGCTGTGGGCGGCTCTTATAGTGAGGGTGTGGGTGGCTCTTATAGTGAGGGTGTGGGTGGCTCTTATAGTGAGGGTGTGGGTGGCTCTTATAGTGAGGGTGTGGGCGGCTCTTATAGTGAGGCTGTGGGCGGCTCTTATAGTGAGGGTGTGGGCGGCTCTTATAGTGAGGGTGTGGGCGGCTCTTATAGTGAGGGTGTGGGCGGCTCTTATAGTGAGGGTGCGGGTGGCTCTTATAGTGACGGTGTGGGTGGCTCTTATAGTGACGGTGTGGGTGGCTCTTATAGTGAGGCTGTGGGCGGCTCTTATAGTGAGGGTGTGGGGGGCTCTTATAGTGAGGGTGCGGGTGGCTCTTATAGTGAGGGTGTGGGTGGCTCTTATAGTGAGGCTGTGGGCGTCTCTTATAGTGAGGGTGTGGGTGGTTCTTATAGTGAGGGTGTGGGTGGCTCTTATAGTGAGGGTGTGGGTGGCTCTTATAGTGAGGCTGTGGGCGGCTCTTATAGTGAGGGTGTGGGCGGCTCTTATAGTGAGGCTGTGGGCGTCTCTTATAGTGAGGGTGTGGGTGGTTCTTATGGTGAGGGTGTGGGTGGCTCTTATAGTGAGGGTGTGGGTGGCTCTTATAGTGAGGCTGTGGGCGGCTCTTATAGTGAGGGTGTGGGCGGCTCTTATAGTGAGGGTGTGGGCGGCTCTTATAGTGAGGGTGCGGGTGGCTCTTATAGTGACGGTGTGGGTGGCTCTTATAGTGACGGTGTGGGTGGCTCTTATAGTGAGGCTGTTGGCGGCTCTTATAGTGAGGGTGCGGGTGGCTCTTATAGTGAGGCTGAGGGCGGCTCTTATAGTGAGGGTGTGGGTGGCTCTTATAGTGAGGGTGTGGGTGGCTCTTATAGTGAGGGTGTGGGCGGCTCTTATAGTGAGGCTGTGGGCGGCTCTTATAGTGACGTTGTGGGGGGCTCTTATAGTGACGGTGTGGGTGGCTCTTATAGTGAGGGTGCGGGTGGCTCTTATAGTGAGGCTGTGGGCGGCTCTTATAGTGACGGTGTGGGTGTCTCTTATAGTGAGGCTGTTGGCGGCTCTTATAGTGAGGGTGCGGGGGGTTCTTATAGTGAGGGTGCGGGTGGCTCTTATAGTGAGGCTGTGGGCTGCTCTTATAGTGAGGGTGTGGGTGGCTCTTATAGTGAGGGTGTGGGTGGCTCTTATAGTGAGGGTGTGGGCGGCTCTTATAGTGAGGCTGTGAGCGGCTCTTATAGTGAGGGTGTGGGCGGCTCTTATAGTGAGGCTGTGGGCGGCTCTTATAGTGAGGGTGTGGGCGGCTCTTATAGTGAGGGTGCGGGTGGCTCTTATAGTGACGATGTGGGTGGCTCTTATAGTGACGGTGTGGGTGGCTCTTATATTGAGGCTGTGGGCGGCTCTTATAGTGAGGGTGCGGGGGGCTCTTATAGTGAGGCTGTGGGCGGCTCTTATAGTGAGGGTGTGGGCGGCTCTTATAGTGAGGGTGTGGGTGGCTCTTATAGTGAGGGTGTGGGTGGCTCTTATAGTGAGGCTGTGGGCGGCTCTTATAGTGAGGTTGTGGGGGGCTCTTATAGTGACGGTGTGGGTGGCTCTTATAGTGAGGGTGCGGGTGGCTCTTATAGTGAGGCTGTGGGCGGCTCTTATAGTGACGGTGTGGGTGGCTCTTATAGTGAGGCTGTTGGCGGCTCTTATAGTGAGGGTGCGGGGGGCTCTTATAGTGAGGGTGCGGGTGGCTCTTATAGTGAGGCTGTGGGCGGCTCTTATAGTGAGGGTGTGGGTGGCTCCTACAGTGAGGGTGTGGGTGGCTCTTATAGTGAGGGTGTGGGCGGCTCTTATAGTGAGGCTGTGGGCGGCTCTTATAGTGAGGGTGTGGGCGGCTCTTATAGTGAGGGTGTGGGCGGCTCTTATAGTGAGGGTGTGGGCGGCTCTTATAGTGAGGGTTCGGGTGGCTCTTATAGTGACGGTGTGGGTGGCTCTTATAGTGACGGTGTGGGTGGCTCTTATAGTGAGGCTGTGGACGGCTCTTATAGTGAGGGTGCGGGTGGCTCTTATAGTGAGGGTGTGGGTGGCTCTTATAGTGAGGCTGTGGGCGGCTCTTATAGTGAGGGTGTGGGTGGCTCTTATAGTGAGGGTGTGGGTGGCTCTTATAGTGAGGGTGTGGGTGGCTCTCATAGTGAGGCTGTGGGCGGCTCTTATAGTGAGGGTGTGGGCGGCTCTTATAGTGAGGGTGCGGGTGGCTCTTATAGTGAGGCTGTGGGTGGCTTATAGTGAGGGTGCGGGTGGCTCTTATAGTGAGGGTTTGGGGGGCTCTTATAGTGACGGTGTGGGTGGCTCTTATTGTGAGGCTGTGGGCGGCTCTTATAGTGAGGGTGCGGGGGCTCTTATAGTGAGGGTGTGGGCGGCTCTTATAGTGAGGGTGTGGGCGGCTCTTATAGTGAGGGTGTGGGTGGCTCTTGTAGTGAGGGTGTGGGCGGCTCTTATAGTAAGGGTGTGGGGGGCTCTTATAGTGGGGGTGTGGGTGGCTCTTATAGTGGGGGTGTGGGTGACTCTTATAGTGAGGGTGCGGGTGGCTCTTATAGTGAGGCTGTGGGAGGCTCTTATAGTGAGGGTGTGGGCGGCTCTTATAGTGAGGGTGTGGGCGGCTCTTATAGTGATGGTGTGGGGGGCTCTTATAGTGAGGGTGCGGGCGGCTCTTATAATGAGGGTTTGGGGGGCTCTTATAGTGAGGGTGTGGGTTGCTCTTATAGTGAGGGTGTGGGCGGCTCTTATAGTGAGGGTGTGGGCGGCTCTTATAGTGAGGGTGTGGGTGGCTCTTATAGTGACGGTGTGGGTGGCTCTAATAGTGAGGGTGTGGGCGGCTCTTATAATGAGGGTGTGGGTGGCTCTTATAGTGACGGTGTGGGTGGCTCTAATAGTGAGGGTGCGGGTGGCTCTTATAGTGAGGGTTTGGGGGGCTCCTATAGTGAGGGTGTGGGTGGCTCTTATAGTGACGGTGGGGGTGGCTCTTATAGTGAGGCTGTGGGCGGCTCTTATAGTGAGGTTGTGGGGGGCTCTTATAGTGACGGTGTGGGTGGCTCTTATAGTGAGGGTGCGGGTGGCTCTTATAGTGAGGCTGTGGGCGGCTCTTATAGTGACGGTGTGGGTGGCTCTTATAGTGAGGCTGTTGGCGGCTCTTATAGTGAGGGTGCGGGGGGCTCTTATAGTGAGGGTGCGGGTGGCTCTTATAGTGAGGCTGTGGGCGGCTCTTATAGTGAGGGTGTGGGTGGCTCTTATAGTGAGGGTGTGGGTGGCTCTTATAGTGAGGGTGTGGGCGGCTCTTATAGTGAGGCTGTGGGCGGCTTATAGTGAGGGTGTGGGTGGCTCTTATAGTGAGGGTGCGGGCGGCTCTTACAGTGAGGGTGCGGGTGGCTCTTATAGTGAGGCTGTGGGTGGCTTATAGTGAGGGTGCGGGTGGCTCTTATAGTGAGGGTTTGGGGGGCTCTTATAGTGACGGTGTGGGTGGCTCTTATTTTGAGGGTGCGGGGGGCTCTTATAGTGAGGGTTCGGGGGCTCTTATAGTGAGGGTGCGGGGGGCTCTGGGCAGCTCTTATAGTGAGGGTGTGGTTGGCTCTTATAGTGAGGGTGTGGGCGGCTCTTATAGTGAGGGTGTGGGCGGCTCTTATAGTGATGGTGTGGGGGGCTCTTTTAGTGAGGGTTTGGGGGCTCTTATAGTGAGGGTGTGGGTGGGTCTTATAGTGACGGTGTGGGTGGCTCTTATAGTGAGGCTGTGGGCGGCTCTTATAGTGAGGGTGCGGGTGGCTCTTATAGTGAGGGTTTGGGGGGCTCTTATAGTGAGGGTGTGGGTGGCTCTTATAGTGACGGTGTGGGTGGCTCTTATAGTGAGGCTGTGGGTGGCTCTTATAGTTAGGGTGCGGGGGGCTCTTATAGTGAGGGTGCGGGTGGCTCTTATAGTGAGGGTTTGGGGGGCTCTTATAGTGAGGGTGTGGGTGGCTCTTATAGTGACGGTGTGGGTGGCTCTTATAGTGAGGCTGTTGGCGGCTCTTATAGTGAGGGTGCGGGGGGCTCTTATAGTGAGGGTGCGGGTGGCTCTTATAGTGAGGGTGCGGGTGGCTCTTATAGTGACGGTGTGGGTGGCTCTTATAGTGACGGTGTGGGTGGCTCTTATAGTGAGGCTGTTGGCGGCTCTTATAGTGAGGGTGCGGGTGGCTCTTATAGTGAGGCTGAGGGCGGCTCTTATAGTGAGGGTGTGGGTGGCTCTTATAGTGAGGGTGTGGGTGGCTCTTATAGTGAGGGTGTGGGCGGCTCTTATAGTGAGGCTGTGGGCGGCTCTTATAGTGACGTTGTGGGGGGCTCTTATAGTGACGGTGTGGGTGGCTCTAATAGTGAGGGTGCGGGTGGCTCTTATAGTGAGGCTGTGGGCGGCTCTTATAGTGACGGTGTGGGTGTCTCTTATAGTGAGGCTGTTGGCGGCTCTTATAGTGAGGGTGCGGGGGGTTCTTATAGTGAGGGTGCGGGTGGCTCTTATAGTGAGGCTGTGGGCTGCTCTTATAGTGAGGGTGTGGGTGGCTCTTATAGTGAGGGTGTGGGTGGCTCTTATAGTGAGGGTGTGGGCGGCTCTTATAGTGAGGCTGTGAGCGGCTCTTATAGTGAGGGTGTGGGCGGCTCTTATAGTGAGGCTGTGGGCGGCTCTTATAGTGAGGGTGTGGGCGGCTCTTATAGTGAGGGTGCGGGTGGCTCTTATAGTGACGATGTGGGTGGCTCTTATAGTGACGGTGTGGGTGGCTCTTATATTGAGGCTGTGGGCGGCTCTTATAGTGAGGGTGCGGGGGGCTCTTATAGTGAGGCTGTGGGCGGCTCTTATAGTGAGGGTGTGGGCGGCTCTTATAGTGAGGGTGTGGGTGGCTCTTATAGTGAGGGTGTGGGTGGCTCTTATAGTGAGGCTGTGGGCGGCTCTTATAGTGAGGTTGTGGGGGGCTCTTATAGTGACGGTGTGGGTGGCTCTTATAGTGAGGGTGCGGGTGGCTCTTATAGTGAGGCTGTGGGCGGCTCTTATAGTGACGGTGTGGGTGGCTCTTATAGTGAGGCTGTTGGCGGCTCTTATAGTGAGGGTGCGGGGGGCTCTTATAGTGAGGGTGCGGGTGGCTCTTATAGTGAGGCTGTGGGCGGCTCTTATAGTGAGGGTGTGGGTGGCTCCTACAGTGAGGGTGTGGGTGGCTCTTATAGTGAGGGTGTGGGCGGCTCTTATAGTGAGGCTGTGGGCGGCTCTTATAGTGAGGGTGTGGGCGGCTCTTATAGTGAGGGTGTGGGCGGCTCTTATAGTGAGGGTGTGGGCGGCTCTTATAGTGAGGGTTCGGGTGGCTCTTATAGTGACGGTGTGGGTGGCTCTTATAGTGACGGTGTGGGTGGCTCTTATAGTGAGGCTGTGGACGGCTCTTATAGTGAGGGTGCGGGTGGCTCTTATAGTGAGGGTGTGGGTGGCTCTTATAGTGAGGCTGTGGGCGGCTCTTATAGTGAGGGTGTGGGTGGCTCTTATAGTGAGGGTGTGGGTGGCTCTTATAGTGAGGGTGTGGGTGGCTCTCATAGTGAGGCTGTGGGCGGCTCTTATAGTGAGGGTGTGGGCGGCTCTTATAGTGAGGGTGCGGGTGGCTCTTATAGTGAGGCTGTGGGTGGCTTATAGTGAGGGTGCGGGTGGCTCTTATAGTGAGGGTTTGGGGGGCTCTTATAGTGACGGTGTGGGTGGCTCTTATTGTGAGGCTGTGGGCGGCTCTTATAGTGAGGGTGCGGGGGCTCTTATAGTGAGGGTGTGGGCGGCTCTTATAGTGAGGGTGTGGGCGGCTCTTATAGTGAGGGTGTGGGTGGCTCTTGTAGTGAGGGTGTGGGCGGCTCTTATAGTAAGGGTGTGGGGGGCTCTTATAGTGGGGGTGTGGGTGGCTCTTATAGTGGGGGTGTGGGTGACTCTTATAGTGAGGGTGCGGGTGGCTCTTATAGTGAGGCTGTGGGAGGCTCTTATAGTGAGGGTGTGGGCGGCTCTTATATTGAGGGTGTGGGCGGCTCTTATAGTGATGGTGTGGGGGGCTCTTATAGTGAGGGTGCGGGCGGCTCTTATAATGAGGGTTTGGGGGGCTCTTATAGTGAGGGTGTGGGTTGCTCTTATAGTGAGGGTGTGGGCGGCTCTTATAGTGAGGGTGTGGGCGGCTCTTATAGTGAGGGTGTGGGTGGCTCTTATAGTGACGGTGTGGGTGGCTCTAATAGTGAGGGTGTGGGCGGCTCTTATAATGAGGGTGTGGGTGGCTCTTATAGTGACGGTGTGGGTGGCTCTAATAGTGAGGGTGCGGGTGGCTCTTATAGTGAGGGTTTGGGGGGCTCCTATAGTGAGGGTGTGGGTGGCTCTTATAGTGACGGTGGGGGTGGCTCTTATAGTGAGGCTGTGGGCGGCTCTTATAGTGAGGTTGTGGGGGGCTCTTATAGTGACGGTGTGGGTGGCTCTTATAGTGAGGGTGCGGGTGGCTCTTATAGTGAGGCTGTGGGCGGCTCTTATAGTGACGGTGTGGGTGGCTCTTATAGTGAGGCTGTTGGCGGCTCTTATAGTGAGGGTGCGGGGGGCTCTTATAGTGAGGGTGCGGGTGGCTCTTATAGTGAGGCTGTGGGCGGCTCTTATAGTGAGGGTGTGGGTGGCTCTTATAGTGAGGGTGTGGGTGGCTCTTATAGTGAGGGTGTGGGCGGCTCTTATAGTGAGGCTGTGGGCGGCTTATAGTGAGGGTGTGGGTGGCTCTTATAGTGAGGGTGCGGGCGGCTCTTATAGTGAGGGTGCGGGTGGCTCTTATAGTGAGGCTGTGGGTGGCTTATAGTGAGGGTGCGGGTGGCTCTTATAGTGAGGGTTTGGGGGGCTCTTATAGTGACGGTGTGGGTGGCTCTTATTTTGAGGGTGCGGGGGGCTCTTATAGTGAGGGTTCGGGGGCTCTTATAGTGAGGGTGCGGGGGGCTCTGGGCAGCTCTTATAGTGAGGGTGTGGTTGGCTCTTATAGTGAGGGTGTGGGCGGCTCTTATAGTGAGGGTGTGGGCGGCTCTTATAGTGATGGTGTGGGGGGCTCTTTTAGTGAGGGTTTGGGGGCTCTTATAGTGAGGGTGTGGGTGGGTCTTATAGTGACTGTGTGGGTGGCTCTTATAGTGAGGCTGTGGGCGGCTCTTATAGTGAGGGTGCGGGTGGCTCTTATAGTGAGGGTTTGGGGGGCTCTTATAGTGAGGGTGTGGGTGGCTCTTATAGTGACGGTGTGGGTGGCTCTTATAGTGAGGCTGTGGGTGGCTCTTATAGTTAGGGTGCGGGGGGCTCTTATAGTGAGGGTGCGGGTGGCTCTTATAGTGAGGGTTTGGGGGGCTCTTATAGTGAGGGTGTGGGTGGCTCTTATAGTGACGGTGTGGGTGGCTCTTATAGTGAGGCTGTTGGCGGCTCTTATAGTGAGGGTGCGGGGGGCTCTTATAGTGAGGGTGCGGGTGGCTCTTATAGTGAGGCTGTGGGCGGCTCTTAAAGTGAGGGTGTGGGTGGCTCTTATAGTGAGGGTGTGGGTGGCTCTTATAGTGAGGGTGTGGGCGGCTCTTATAGTGAGGTTGTGGGCGGCTCTTATAGTGAGGGTGTGGGCGGCTCTTATAGTGAGGGTGTGGGCGGCTCTTATAGTGAGGGTGTGGGCGGCTCTTATAGTGAGGGTGCGGGTGGCTCTTATAGTGACGGTGCGGGTGGCTCTTATAGTGACGGTGTGGGTGGCTCTTATAGTGAGGCTGTGGGCGGCTCTTATAGTGAGGGTGCGGGGGGCTCTTATAGTGAGGGTGCGGGTGGCTCTTATAGTGAGGGTGTGGGCGGCTCTTGTAGTGAGGGTGCGGGTGGCTCTTATAGTGAGGCTGCGGGCGGCTCTTATAGTGAGGGTGCGGGCGGCTCTTATAATGAGGGTTAGGGGGGCTCTTATAGTGAGGGTGTGGGTGGCTCTTATAGTGAGGGTGCGGGCGGCTCTTATAGTGAGGGTGCGGGCGTCTCTTATAGTGAGGCTGCGGGCGGCTCTTATAGTGAGGGTGTGGGCGGCTCTTATAGTGAGGGTGTGGACGGCTCTTATAGTGATGGTGCGGGGGACTCTTATAGTGAGGGTGCGGGCGGCTCTTATAATGAGGCTTTGGGGGGCTCTTATAGTGAGGGTGTGGGTGGCTCTTATAGTGAGGGTGTTGGCGGCTCTTATAGTGAGGGTGTGGGCGGCTCTTATAGTGAGGGTGTGGGTGGCTCTTATAGTGGTGGTGCGGGTGGCTCTTATAGTGAGGGTGCGGGTGGCTCTTATAGTGAGGGTTTGGGGGGCTCTTATAGTGAGGGTGTGGGTGGCTCTTATAGTGACGGTGTGGGTGGCTCTTATAGTGAGGGTGCGGGTGGCTCTTATAGTGAGGGTGCGGGTGGCTCTTATAGTGAGGGTGTGGGCGGCTCTTATAGTGAGGATGTGGGCGGCTCTTATAATGAGGCTGTGGGCGGCTCTTATAGTGAGGGTGTGGGTGGCTCTTGTAGTGAGGGTGTGGGCGGCTCTTGTAGTGAGGGTGTGGGGGGCTCTTATAGTGGGGGTGTGGGTGGCTCTTATAGTGGGGGTGCGGGTGGCTCTTATAGTGAGGCTGTGGGAGGCTCTTATAGTGAGGGTGTGGGCAGCTCTTATAGTGATGGTGTGGGGGGCTCTTATAGTGAGGGTGCGGGCGGCTCTTATAATGAGGGTTTGGGGGGCTCTTATAGTGAGGGTGTGGGTGGCTCTTATAGTGAGGGTGTGGGCGGCTCTTATAGTGAGGGTGTGGGCGGCTCTTATAGTGAGGGTGTGGGTGGCTCTTATAGTGACGGTGTGGGTGGCTCTTATAGTGAGGGTGCGGGTGGCTCTTATAGTGAGGGTGCGGGGGGCTCTTATAGTGAGGGTGCGATTGGCTCTTATAGTGAGGGTGTGGGTGGCTCTTATAGTGAGGGTGTGGGCGGCTCTTATAGTGAGGGTGTGGGCGGCTCTTATAGTGAGGGTGTGGGCGGCTCTTATAGTGATGGTGTGGGGGGCTCTTATAGTGAGGGTTTGGGGGGCTCTTATAGTGAGGGTGTGGGTGGCTCTTATAGTGATGGTGTGGGTGGCTCTTATAGTGAGGCTGTGGGCGGCTCTTATAGTGAGGGTGCGGGTGGCTCTTATAGTGAGGGTTTGGGGGGCTCTTATAGTGAGGGTGTGGGTGGCTCTTATAGTGAAGGTGTGGGTGGCTCTTATAGTGAGGCTGTGGGCGGCTTTTATAGTGAGGGTGCGGGTGGCTCTTATAGTGAGGGTGTGGGTGGCTCTTATAGTGAGGGTGTGGGCGGCTCTTATAGTGAGGGTGTGGGCGGCTCTTATAGTGAGGGTGTGGTTGGCTCTTATAGTGAGGGTGTGGGGGGCTCTTATAGTGAGGGTGTGGGCGGCTCTTATAGTGATGGTGTGGGGGGCTCTTTTAGTGAGGGTTTGGGGGGCTCTTATAGTGAGGGTGTGGGTGGCTCTTATAGTGACGGTGTGGGTGGCTCTTATAGTCAGGCTGTGGGCGGCTCTTATAGTTAGGGTGCGGGGGGCTCTTATAGTGAGGGTGCGGTGGCTCTTATAGTGAGGGTTTGGGGGACTCTTATAGTGAGGGTGTGGGTGGCTCTTATAGTGACGGTGTGGGTGGCTCTTATAGTGAGGCTGTTGGCGGCTCTTATAGTGAGGGTGCGGGGGGCTCATATAGTGAGGGTGCGGGTGGCTCTTATAGTGAGGCTGTGGGCGGCTCTTATAGTGAGGGTGTGGGTGGCTCTTATAGTGAGGGTGTGGGTGGCTCTTATAGTGAGGGTGTGGGCGGCTCTTATAGTGAGGCTGTGGGCGGCTCTTATAGTGAGGGTGTGGGCGGCTCTTATAGTGAGGGTGTGGGCGGCTCTTATAGTGAGGGTGTGGGCGGCTCTTATAGTGAGGGTGCGGGTGGCTCTTATAGTGACGGTGTGGGTGGCTCTTATAGTGACGGTGTGGGTGGCTCTTATAGTGAGGCTGTGGGCGGCTCTTATAGTGAGGATGCGGGGGGCTCTTATAGTGAGGGTGCGGGTGGCTCTTATAGTGAGGGTGTGGGTGGCTCTTATAGTGAGGCTGTGGGCGGCTCTTATAGTGAGGGTGTGGGTGGTTCTTATAGTGAGGGTGTGGGTGGCTCTTATAGTGAGGGTGTGGGTGGCTCTTATAGTGAGGCTGTGGGCGGCTCTTATAGTGAGGGTGTGGGCGGCTCTTATAGTGAGGGTGCGGGTGGCTCTTATAGTGAGGCTGTGGGTGGCTCTTATAGTGAGGGTTTGGGGGGCTCTTATAGTGAGGGTGTGGGTGGGTCTTATCGTGATGGTGTGGGTGGCTCTTATAGTGAGGCTGTGGGCGGCTTTAATAGTGAGGCTGTGGGCGGCTCTTATAGTGACGGTGTGGGTGGATCTTATAGTGAGGCTGTTGGCGGCTCTTATAGTTAGGGTGCGGGGGGCTCTTATAGTGAGGGTGCGGGTGGCTCTTATAGTGAGGCTGTGGGCGGCTCTTATAGTGAGGGTGTGGGTGGCTCTTATAGTGAGGGTGTGGGTGGCTCTTATAGTGAGGGTGCGGGTGGCTCTTATAGTGAGGCTGTGGGCGGCTCTTATAGTGAGGGTGTGGGTGGCTCTTATAGTGAGGGTGTGGGTGGCTCTTATAGTGAGGGTGTGGGCGGCTCTTATAGTGAGGCTGTGGGCGGCTCTTATAGTGAGGGTGTGGGCGGCTCTTATAGTGAGGGTGTGGGCGGCTCTTATAGTGAGGGTGTGGGCGGCTCTTATAGTGAGGGTGCGGGTGGCTCTTATAGTGACGGTGTGGGTGGCTCTTATAGTGACGGTGTGGGTGGCTCTTATAGTGAGGCTGTGGGCGGCTCTTATAGTGAGGGTGTGGGGGGCTCTTATAGTGAGGGTGCGGGTGGCTCTTATAGTGAGGGTGTGGGTGGCTCTTATAGTGAGGCTGTGGGCGTCTCTTATAGTGAGGGTGTGGGTGGTTCTTATAGTGAGGGTGTGGGTGGCTCTTATAGTGAGGGTGTGGGTGGCTCTTATAGTGAGGCTGTGGGCGGCTCTTATAGTGAGGGTGTGGGCGGCTCTTATAGTGAGGCTGTGGGCGTCTCTTATAGTGAGGGTGTGGGTGGTTCTTATAGTGAGGCTGTGGGCGGCTCTTATAGTGAGGGTGTGGGTGGCTCTTATAGTGAGGGTGTGGGTGGCTCTTATAGTGAGGGTGCGGGTGGCTCTTATAGTGAGGCTGTGGGCGGCTCTTATAGTGAGGGTGTGGGTGGCTCTTATAGTGAGGGTGTGGGTGGCTCTTATAGTGAGGGTGTGGGCGGCTCTTATAGTGAGGCTGTGGGCGGCTCTTATAGTGAAGGTGTGGGCGGCTCTTATAGTGAGGGTGTGGGCGGCTCTTATAGTGAGGGTGTGGGCGGCTCTTATAGTGAGGGTGCGGGTGGCTCTTATAGTGACGGTGTGGGTGGCTCTTATAGTGACGGTGTGGGTGGCTCTTATAGTGAGGCTGTGGGCGGCTCTTATAGTGAGGGTGTGGGGGGCTCTTATAGTGAGGGTGCGGGTGGCTCTTATAGTGAGGGTGTGGGTGGCTCTTATAGTGAGGCTGTGGGCGTCTCTTATAGTGAGGGTGTGGGTGGTTCTTATAGTGAGGGTGTGGGTGGCTCTTATAGTGAGGGTGTGGGTGGCTCTTATAGTGAGGCTGTGGGCGGCTCTTATAGTGAGGGTGTGGGCGGCTCTTATAGTGAGGCTGTGGGCGTCTCTTATAGTGAGGGTGTGGGTGGTTCTTATAGTGAGGGTGTGGGTGGCTCTTATAGTGAGGGTGTGGGTGGCTCTTATAGTGAGGCTGTGGGCGGCTCTTATAGTGAGGGTGTGGGCGGCTCTTATAGTGAGGGTGTGGGCGGCTCTTATAGTGAGGGTGCGGGTGGCTCTTATAGTGACGGTGTGGGTGGCTCTTATAGTGACGGTGTTGGTGGCTCTTATAGTGAGGCTGTTGGCGGCTCTTATAGTGAGGGTGCGGGTGGCTCTTATAGTGAGGCTGAGGGCGGCTCTTATAGTGAGGGTGTGGGTGGCTCTTATAGTGAGGGTGTGGGTGGCTCTTATAGTGAGGGTGTGGGCGGCTCTTATAGTGAGGCTGTGGGCGGCTCTTATAGTGACGTTGTGGGGGGCTCTTATAGTGACGGTGTGGGTGGCTCTTATAGTGAGGGTGCGGGTGGCTCTTATAGTGAGGCTGTGGGCGGCTCTTATAGTGACGGTGTGGGTGTCTCTTATAGTGAGGCTGTTGGCGGCTCTTATAGTGAGGGTGCGGGGGGTTCTTATAGTGAGGGTGCGGGTGGCTCTTATAGTGAGGGTGTGGGTGGCTCTTATAGTGAGGGTGTGGGTGGCTCTTATAGTGAGGGTGTGGGCGGCTCTTATAGTGAGGCTGTGAGCGGCTCTTATAGTGAGGGTGTGGGCGGCTCTTATAGTGAGGCTGTGAGCGGCTCTTATAGTGAGGGTGTGGGCGGCTCTTATAGTGAGGGTGCGGGTGGCTCTTATAGTGACGATGTGGGTGGCTCTTATAGTGACGGTGTGGGTGGCTCTTATATTGAGGCTGTGGGCGGCTCTTATAGTGAGGGTGCGGGGGGCTCTTATAGTGAGGCTGTGGGCGGCTCTTATAGTGAGGGTGTGGGCGGCTCTTATAGTGAGGGTGTGGGTGGCTCTTATAGTGAGGGTGTGGGTGGCTCTTATAGTGAGGGTGTGGGCGGCTCTTATAGTGAGGCTGTGAGCGGCTCTTATAGTGAGGGTGTGGGCGGCTCTTATAGTGAGGCTGTGAGCGGCTCTTATAGTGAGGGTGTGGGCGGCTCTTATAGTGAGGGTGCGGGTGGCTCTTATAGTGACGATGTGGGTGGCTCTTATAGTGACGGTGTGGGTGGCTCTTATATTGAGGCTGTGGGCGGCTCTTATAGTGAGGGTGCGGGGGGCTCTTATAGTGAGGCTGTGGGCGGCTCTTATAGTGAGGGTGTGGGCGGCTCTTATAGTGAGGGTGTGGGTGGCTCTTATAGTGAGGGTGTGGGTGGCTCTTATAGTGAGGCTGTGGGCGGCTCTTATAGTGAGGTTGTGGGGGGCTCTTATAGTGACGGTGTGGGTGGCTCTTATAGTGAGGGTGCGGGTGGCTCTTATAGTGAGGCTGTGGGCGGCTCTTATAGTGACGGTGTGGGTGGCTCTTATAGTGAGGCTGTTGGCGGCTCTTATAGTGAGGGTGCGGGGGGCTCTTATAGTGAGGGTGCGGGTGGCTCTTATAGTTAGGCTGTGGGCGGCTCTTATAGTGAGGGTGTGGGTGGCTCCTACAGTGAGGGTGTGGGTGGCTCTTATAGTGAGGGTGTGGGCGGCTCTTATAGTGAGGCTGTGGGCGGCTCTTATAGTGAGGGTGTGGGCGGCTCTTATAGTGAGGGTGTGGGCGGCTCTTATAGTGAGGGTGTGGGCGGCTCTTATAGTGAGGGTTCGGGTGGCTCTTATAGTGACGGTGTGGGTGGCTCTTATAGTGACGGTGTGGGTGGCTCTTATAGTGAGGCTGTGGACGGCTCTTATAGTGAGGGTGCGGGTGGCTCTTATAGTGAGGGTGTGGGTGGCTCTTATAGTGAGGCTGTGGGCGGCTCTTATAGTGAGGGTGTGGGTGGCTCTTATAGTGAGGGTGTGGGTGGCTCTTATAGTGAGGGTGTGGGTGGCTCTCATAGTGAGGCTGTGGGCGGCTCTTATAGTGAGGGTGTGGGCGGCTCTTATAGTGAGGGTGCGGGTGGCTCTTATAGTGAGGCTGTGGGTGGCTTATAGTGAGGGTGCGGGTGGCTCTTATAGTGAGGGTTTGGGGGGCTCTTATAGTGACGGTGTGGGTGGCTCTTATTGTGAGGCTGTGGGCGGCTCTTATAGTGAGGGTGCGGGGGCTCTTATAGTGAGGGTGTGGGCGGCTCTTATAGTGAGGGTGTGGGCGGCTCTTATAGTGAGGGTGTGGGTGGCTCTTGTAGTGAGGGTGTGGGCGGCTCTTATAGTAAGGGTGTGGGGGGCTCTTATAGTGGGGGTGTGGGTGGCTCTTATAGTGGGGGTGTGGGTGACTCTTATAGTGAGGGTGCGGGTGGCTCTTATAGTGAGGCTGTGGGAGGCTCTTATAGTGAGGGTGTGGGCGGCTCTTATAGTGAGGGTGTGGGCGGCTCTTATAGTGATGGTGTGGGGGGCTCTTATAGTGAGGGTGCGGGCGGCTCTTATAATGAGGGTTTGGGGGGCTCTTATAGTGAGGGTGTGGGTTGCTCTTATAGTGAGGGTGTGGGCGGCTCTTATAGTGAGGGTGTGGGCGGCTCTTATAGTGAGGGTGTGGGTGGCTCTTATAGTGACGGTGTGGGTGGCTCTAATAGTGAGGGTGTGGGCGGCTCTTATAATGAGGGTGTGGGTGGCTCTTATAGTGACGGTGTGGGTGGCTCTAATAGTGAGGGTGCGGGTGGCTCTTATAGTGAGGGTTTGGGGGGCTCTTATAGTGAGGGTGTGGGTGGCTCTTATAGTGACGGTGGGGGTGGCTCTTATAGTGAGGCTGTGGGCGGCTCTTATAGTGAGGTTGTGGGGGGCTCTTATAGTGACGGTGTGGGTGGCTCTTATAGTGAGGGTGCGGGTGGCTCTTATAGTGAGGCTGTGGGCGGCTCTTATAGTGACGGTGTGGGTGGCTCTTATAGTGAGGCTGTTGGCGGCTCTTATAGTGAGGGTGCGGGGGGCTCTTATAGTGAGGGTGCGGGTGGCTCTTATAGTGAGGCTGTGGGCGGCTCTTATAGTGAGGGTGTGGGTGGCTCTTATAGTGAGGGTGTGGGTGGCTCTTATAGTGAGGGTGTGGGCGGCTCTTATAGTGAGGCTGTGGGCGGCTCTTATAGTGAGGGTGTGGGCGGCTCTTATAGTGAGGGTGTGGGCGGCTCTTATAGTGAGGGTGTGGGCGGCTCTTATAGTGAGGGTTCGGGTGGCTCTTATAGTGACGGTGTGGGTGGCTCTTATAGTGACGGTGTGGGTGGCTCTTATAGTGAGGCTGTGGACGGCTCTTATAGTGAGGGTGCGGGTGGCTCTTATAGTGAGGGTGTGGGTGGCTCTTATAGTGAGGCTGTGGGCGGCTCTTATAGTGAGGGTGTGGGTGGCTCTTATAGTGAGGGTGTGGGTGGCTCTTATAGTGAGGCTGTGGGCGGCTCTTATAGTGAGGGTGTGGGCGGCTCTTATAGTGAGGGTGCGGGTGGCTCTTATAGTGAGGCTGTGGGTGGCTTATAGTGAGGGTGCAGGTGGCTCTTATAGTGACGGTGTGGGTGGCTCTTATAGTGAGGCTGTGGGTGGCTCTTATAGTTAGGGTGCGGGGGGCTCTTATAGTGAGGGTGCGGGTGGCTCTTATAGTGAGGGTTTGGGGGGCTCTTATAGTGAGGGTGTGGGTGGCTCTTATAGTGACGGTGTGGGTGGCTCTTATAGTGAGGCTGTTGGCGGCTCTTATAGTGAGGGTGCGGGGGGCTCTTATAGTGAGGGTGCGGGTGGCTCTTATAGTGAGGCTGTGGGCGGCTCTTAAAGTGAGGGTGTGGGTGGCTCTTATAGTGAGGGTGTGGGTGGCTCTTATAGTGAGGGTGTGGGCGGCTCTTATAGTGAGGTTGTGGGCGGCTCTTATAGTGAGGGTGTGGGCGGCTCTTATAGTGAGGGTGTGGGCGGCTCTTATAGTGAGGGTGTGGGCGGCTCTTATAGTGAGGGTGCGGGTGGCTCTTATAGTGACGGTGCGGGTGGCTCTTATAGTGACGGTGTGGGTGGCTCTTATAGTGAGGCTGTGGGCGGCTCTTATAGTGAGGGTGCGGGGGGCTCTTATAGTGAGGGTGTGGGCGGCTCTTATAGTGAGGGTGTGGGTGGCTCTTATAGTGAGGGTGTGGGTGGCTCTTATAGTGACGGTGTGGGTGGCTCTTATAGTGAGGGTGTGGGCGGCTCTTATAGTGAGGGTGTGGGTGGCTCTTATAGTGAGGGTGTGGGCGGCTCTTATAGTGAGGCTGTGGGCGGCTCTTATAGTGAGGGTGCGGGCGGCTCTTATAGTGAGGGTGCGGGTGGCTCTTATAGTGAGGCTGTGGGTGGCTCTTATAGTGAGGGTGCGGGTGGCTCTTATAGTGAGGGTTTGGGGGGCTCTTATAGTGAGGGTGTGGGTGGCTCTTATAGTGACGGTGTGGGTGGCTCTTATAGTGAGGCTGTGGGCGGCTCTTATAGTGAGGTTGTGGGGGGCTCTTATAGTGACGGTGTGGGTGGCTCTTATAGTGACGGTGTGGGTGGCTCTTATAGTGAGGCTGTGGGCGGCTCTTATAGTGAGGGTGCGGGGGGCTCTTATAGTGAGGGTGCGGGTGGCTCTTATAGTGAGGGTGTGGGTGGCTCTTATAGTGAGGCTGTGGGCGGCTCTTATAGTGAGGGTGTGGGCGGCTCTTATAGTGAGGGTGTGGGCGGCTCTTATAGTGACGGTGCGGGCGGATCTTATTATGAGGGTGCGGGGGGCTCTTATAGTGAGTGTGCGGGTGGCTCTTATAGTGAGGCTGTGGGCGGCTCTTATAGTGAGGGTGTGGGTGGCTCTTATAGTGAGGGTGTGGGCGGCTCTTATAGTGAGGCTGTGGGCGGCTCTTATAGTGAGGGTGTGGGCGGCTCTTATAGTGAGGGTGTGGGCGGCTCTTATAGTGAGGGTGTGGGCGGCTCTTATAGTGAGGGTGTGGGCGGCTCTTATAGTGAGGGTGTGGGTGGCTCTTGTAGTGAGGGTGTGGGCGGCTCTTATAGTGAGGGTGCGGGTGGCTCTTATAGTGAGGCTTTGGGTGGCTCTTATAGTGAGGGTTTGGGTGGCTCTTATAGTGAGGATGTGGGTGGCTCTTATAGTGAGGGTGTGGGTGGCTCTTATAGTGACGGTGTGGGTGGCTCTTATAGTGAGGGTGCGGGTGGCTCTTATAGTGAGGCTGTGGGCGGCTCTTATAGTGACGGTGTGGGTAGCTCTTATAGTGAGGCTGTTGGCGGCTCTTATAGTGAGGGTGCGTGGGGCTCTTATAGTGAGGGTGCGGGTGGCTCTTATAGTGAGGCTGTGGGCGGCTCTTATAGTGAGGGTGTGGGTGGCTCTTATAGTGAGGGTGTGGGTGGCTCTTATAGTGAGGGTGTGGGCGGCTCTTATAGTGAGGCTGTGGGCGGCTCCTATAGTGAGGGTGTGGGCGGCTCTTATAGTGAGGGTGTGGGCGGCTCTTATAGTGAGGGTGTGGGCGGCTCTTATAGTGAGGGTGTGGGCGGCTCTTATAGTGAGGGTGCGGGTGGCTCTTATAGTGACGGTGCGGGTGGCTCTTATAGTGACGGTGTGGGTGGCTCTTATAGTGAGGCTGTGGGCGGCTCTTATAGTGAGGATGCGGGGGGCTCTTATAGTGAGGGTGCGGGTGGCTCTTATAGTGAGGGTGTGGGTGGCTCTTATATTGAGTCTGTGGGCGGCTCTTATAGTGAGGGTGCGGGGGGCTCTTATAGTGAGGGTGCGGGTGGCTCTTATAGTGAGGGTGTGGGCGGCTCTTATAGTGAGGGTGTGGGTGGCTCTTATAGTGAGGGTGTGGGCGGCTCTTATAGTGAGGCTGTGGGCGGCTCTTATAGTGAGGGTGTGGGCGGCTCTTATAGTGAGGGTGCGGGTGGCTCTTATAGTGAGGCTGTGGGTGGCTCTTATAGTGAGGGTGCGGGTGGCTCTTATAGTGAGGGTTTGGGGGGCTCTTATAGTGAGGGTGTGGGTGGCTCTTATAGTGACGGTGTGGGTGGCTCTTATAGTGAGGCTGTGGGCGGCTCTTATAGTGAGGTTGTGGGGGGCTCTTATAGTGACGGTGTGGGTGGCTCTTATAGTGACGGTGTGGGTGGCTCTTATAGTGAGGCTGTGGGCGGCTCTTATAGTGAGGGTGCGGGGGGCTCTTATAGTGAGGGTGCAGGTGGCTCTTATAGTGAGGGTGTGGGTGGCTCTTATAGTGAGGCTGTGGGCGGCTCTTATAGTGAGGGTGTGGGCGGCTCTTATAGTGAGGGTGTGGGCGGCTCTTATAGTGACGGTGCGGGCGGATCTTATTATGAGGGTGCGGGGGGCTCTTATAGTGAGTGTGCGGGTGGCTCTTATAGTGAGGCTGTGGGCGGCTCTTATAGTGAGGGTGTGGGTGGCTCTTATAGTGAGGGTGTGGGCGGCTCTTATAGTGAGGCTGTGGGCGGCTCTTATAGTGAGGGTGTGGGCGGCTCTTATAGTGAGGGTGTGGGCGGCTCTTATAGTGAGGGTGTGGGCGGCTCTTATAGTGAGGGTGTGGGCGGCTCTTATAGTGAGGGTGTGGGTGGCTCTTGTAGTGAGGGTGTGGGCGGCTCTTATAGTGAGGGTGCGGGTGGCTCTTATAGTGAGGCTTTGGGTGGCTCTTATAGTGAGGGTTTGGGTGGCTCTTATAGTGAGGATGTGGGTGGCTCTTATAGTGAGGGTGTGGGTGGCTCTTATAGTGACGGTGTGGGTGGCTCTTATAGTGAGGGTGCGGGTGGCTCTTATAGTGAGGCTGTGGGCGGCTCTTATAGTGACGGTGTGGGTAGCTCTTATAGTGAGGCTGTTGGCGGCTCTTATAGTGAGGGTGCGTGGGGCTCTTATAGTGAGGGTGCGGGTGGCTCTTATAGTGAGGCTGTGGGCGGCTCTTATAGTGAGGGTGTGGGTGGCTCTTATAGTGAGGGTGTGGGTGGCTCTTATAGTGAGGGTGTGGGCGGCTCTTATAGTGAGGCTGTGGGCGGCTCCTATAGTGAGGGTGTGGGCGGCTCTTATAGTGAGGGTGTGGGCGGCTCTTATAGTGAGGGTGTGGGCGGCTCTTATAGTGAGGGTGTGGGCGGCTCTTATAGTGAGGGTGCGGGTGGCTCTTATAGTGACGGTGCGGGTGGCTCTTATAGTGACGGTGTGGGTGGCTCTTATAGTGAGGCTGTGGGCGGCTCTTATAGTGAGGATGCGGGGGGCTCTTATAGTGAGGGTGCGGGTGGCTCTTATAGTGAGGGTGTGGGTGGCTCTTATATTGAGTCTGTGGGCGGCTCTTATAGTGAGGGTGCGGGGGGCTCTTATAGTGAGGGTGCGGGTGGCTCTTATAGTGAGGGTGTGGGCGGCTCTTATAGTGAGGGTGTGGGTGGCTCTTATAGTGAGGGTGTGGGCGGCTCTTATAGTGAGGCTGTGGGCGGCTCTTATAGTGAGGGTGTGGGCGGCTCTTATAGTGAGGGTGCGGGTGGCTCTTATAGTGAGGCTGTGGGTGGCTCTTATAGTGAGGGTGCGGGTGGCTCTTATAGTGAGGGTTTGGGGGGCTCTTATAGTGAGGGTGTGGGTGGCTCTTATAGTGACGGTGTGGGTGGCTCTTATAGTGAGGCTGTGGGCGGCTCTTATAGTGAGGTTGTGGGGGGCTCTTATAGTGACGGTGTGGGTGGCTCTTATAGTGAGGGTGTGGGTGGCTCTTATAGTGAGGCTGTGGGCGGCTCTTATAGTGAGGGTGCGGGTGGCTCTTATAGTGAGGCTGTGGGCGGCTCTTATAGTGAGGGTGTGGGTGGCTCTTATAGTGAGGGTGTGGGTGGCTCTTATAGTGAGGGTGTGGGCGGCTCTTATAGTGAGGCTGTGGGCGGCTCTTATAGTGAGGCTGTGGGCGGCTCTTATAGTGAGGTTGTGGGGGGCTCTTATAGTGACGGTGTGGGTGGCTCTTATAGTGAGGGTGTGGGTGGCTCTTATAGTGAGGCTGTGGGCGGCTCTTATAGTGAGGGTGCGGGTGGCTCTTATAGTGAGGCTGTGGGCGGCTCTTATAGTGAGGGTGTGGGTGGCTCTTATAGTGAGGGTGTGGGTGGCTCTTATAGTGACGGTGTGGGTGGCTCTTATAGTGACGGTGTGGGTGGCTCTTATAGTGAGGGTGTGGGTGGCTCTTATAGTGAGGCTGTGGGCGGCTCTTATAGTGAGGGTGCGGGTGGCTCTTATAGTGAGGCTGTGGGCGGCTCTTATAGTGAGGGTGTGGGTGGCTCTTATAGTGAGGGTGTGGGTGGCTCTTGTAGTGAGGGTGTGGGCGGCTCTTATAGTAAGGGTGTGGGGGGCTCTTATAGTGGGGGTGTGGGTGGCTCTTATAGTGGGGGTGTGGGTGACTCTTATAGTGAGGGTGCGGGTGGCTCTTATAGTGAGGCTGTGGGAGGCTCTTATAGTGAGGGTGTGGGCGGCTCTTATAGTGAGGGTGTGGGCGGCTCTTATAGTGATGGTGTGGGGGGCTCTTATAGTGAGGGTGCGGGCGGCTCTTATAATGAGGGTTTGGGGGGCTCTTATAGTGAGGGTGTGGGTTGCTCTTATAGTGAGGGTGTGGGCGGCTCTTATAGTGAGGGTGTGGGCGGCTCTTATAGTGAGGGTGTGGGTGGCTCTTATAGTGACGGTGTGGGTGGCTCTAATAGTGAGGGTGTGGGCGGCTCTTATAATGAGGGTGTGGGTGGCTCTTATAGTGACGGTGTGGGTGGCTCTAATAGTGAGGGTGCGGGTGGCTCTTATAGTGAGGGTTTGGGGGGCTCTTATAGTGAGGGTGTGGGTGGCTCTTATAGTGACGGTGGGGGTGGCTCTTATAGTGAGGCTGTGGGCGGCTCTTATAGTGAGGTTGTGGGGGGCTCTTATAGTGACGGTGTGGGTGGCTCTTATAGTGAGGGTGCGGGTGGCTCTTATAGTGAGGCTGTGGGCGGCTCTTATAGTGACGGTGTGGGTGGCTCTTATAGTGAGGCTGTTGGCGGCTCTTATAGTGAGGGTGCGGGGGGCTCTTATAGTGAGGGTGCGGGTGGCTCTTATAGTGAGGCTGTGGGCGGCTCTTATAGTGAGGGTGTGGGTGGCTCTTATAGTGAGGGTGTGGGTGGCTCTTATAGTGAGGGTGTGGGCGGCTCTTATAGTGAGGCTGTGGGCGGCTCTTATAGTGAGGGTGTGGGCGGCTCTTATAGTGAGGGTGTGGGCGGCTCTTATAGTGAGGGTGTGGGCGGCTCTTATAGTGAGGGTTCGGGTGGCTCTTATAGTGACGGTGTGGGTGGCTCTTATAGTGACGGTGTGGGTGGCTCTTATAGTGAGGCTGTGGACGGCTCTTATAGTGAGGGTGCGGGTGGCTCTTATAGTGAGGGTGTGGGTGGCTCTTATAGTGAGGCTGTGGGCGGCTCTTATAGTGAGGGTGTGGGTGGCTCTTATAGTGAGGGTGTGGGTGGCTCTTATAGTGAGGCTGTGGGCGGCTCTTATAGTGAGGGTGTGGGCGGCTCTTATAGTGAGGGTGCGGGTGGCTCTTATAGTGAGGCTGTGGGTGGCTTATAGTGAGGGTGCAGGTGGCTCTTATAGTGACGGTGTGGGTGGCTCTTATAGTGAGGCTGTGGGTGGCTCTTATAGTTAGGGTGCGGGGGGCTCTTATAGTGAGGGTGCGGGTGGCTCTTATAGTGAGGGTTTGGGGGGCTCTTATAGTGAGGGTGTGGGTGGCTCTTATAGTGACGGTGTGGGTGGCTCTTATAGTGAGGCTGTTGGCGGCTCTTATAGTGAGGGTGCGGGGGGCTCTTATAGTGAGGGTGCGGGTGGCTCTTATAGTGAGGCTGTGGGCGGCTCTTAAAGTGAGGGTGTGGGTGGCTCTTATAGTGAGGGTGTGGGTGGCTCTTATAGTGAGGGTGTGGGCGGCTCTTATAGTGAGGTTGTGGGCGGCTCTTATAGTGAGGGTGTGGGCGGCTCTTATAGTGAGGGTGTGGGCGGCTCTTATAGTGAGGGTGTGGGCGGCTCTTATAGTGAGGGTGCGGGTGGCTCTTATAGTGACGGTGCGGGTGGCTCTTATAGTGACGGTGTGGGTGGCTCTTATAGTGAGGCTGTGGGCGGCTCTTATAGTGAGGGTGCGGGGGGCTCTTATAGTGAGGGTGCGGGTGGCTCTTATAGTGAGGGTGTGGGCGGCTCTTATAGTGAGGGTGTGGGTGGCTCTTATAGTGAGGGTGTGGGCGGCTCTTATAGTGAGGCTGTGGGCGGCTCTTATAGTGAGGGTGCGGGCGGCTCTTATAGTGAGGGTGCGGGTGGCTCTTATAGTGAGGCTGTGGGTGGCTCTTATAGTGAGGGTGCGGGTGGCTCTTATAGTGAGGGTTTGGGGGGCTCTTATAGTGAGGGTGTGGGTGGCTCTTATAGTGACGGTGTGGGTGGCTCTTATAGTGAGGCTGTGGGCGGCTCTTATAGTGAGGTTGTGGGGGGCTCTTATAGTGACGGTGTGGGTGGCTCTTATAGTGACGGTGTGGGTGGCTCTTATAGTGAGGCTGTGGGCGGCTCTTATAGTGAGGGTGCGGGGGGCTCTTATAGTGAGGGTGCGGGTGGCTCTTATAGTGAGGGTGTGGGTGGCTCTTATAGTGAGGCTGTGGGCGGCTCTTATAGTGAGGGTGTGGGCGGCTCTTATAGTGAGGGTGTGGGCGGCTCTTATAGTGACGGTGCGGGCGGATCTTATTATGAGGGTGCGGGGGGCTCTTATAGTGAGTGTGCGGGTGGCTCTTATAGTGAGGCTGTGGGCGGCTCTTATAGTGAGGGTGTGGGTGGCTCTTATAGTGAGGGTGTGGGCGGCTCTTATAGTGAGGCTGTGGGCGGCTCTTATAGTGAGGGTGTGGGCGGCTCTTATAGTGAGGGTGTGGGCGGCTCTTATAGTGAGGGTGTGGGCGGCTCTTATAGTGAGGGTGTGGGCGGCTCTTATAGTGAGGGTGTGGGTGGCTCTTGTAGTGAGGGTGTGGGCGGCTCTTATAGTGAGGGTGCGGGTGGCTCTTATAGTGAGGCTTTGGGTGGCTCTTATAGTGAGGGTTTGGGTGGCTCTTATAGTGAGGATGTGGGTGGCTCTTATAGTGAGGGTGTGGGTGGCTCTTATAGTGACGGTGTGGGTGGCTCTTATAGTGAGGGTGCGGGTGGCTCTTATAGTGAGGCTGTGGGCGGCTCTTATAGTGACGGTGTGGGTAGCTCTTATAGTGAGGCTGTTGGCGGCTCTTATAGTGAGGGTGCGTGGGGCTCTTATAGTGAGGGTGCGGGTGGCTCTTATAGTGAGGCTGTGGGCGGCTCTTATAGTGAGGGTGTGGGTGGCTCTTATAGTGAGGGTGTGGGTGGCTCTTATAGTGAGGGTGTGGGCGGCTCTTATAGTGAGGCTGTGGGCGGCTCCTATAGTGAGGGTGTGGGCGGCTCTTATAGTGAGGGTGTGGGCGGCTCTTATAGTGAGGGTGTGGGCGGCTCTTATAGTGAGGGTGTGGGCGGCTCTTATAGTGAGGGTGCGGGTGGCTCTTATAGTGACGGTGCGGGTGGCTCTTATAGTGACGGTGTGGGTGGCTCTTATAGTGAGGCTGTGGGCGGCTCTTATAGTGAGGATGCGGGGGGCTCTTATAGTGAGGGTGCGGGTGGCTCTTATAGTGAGGGTGTGGGTGGCTCTTATATTGAGTCTGTGGGCGGCTCTTATAGTGAGGGTGCGGGGGGCTCTTATAGTGAGGGTGCGGGTGGCTCTTATAGTGAGGGTGTGGGCGGCTCTTATAGTGAGGGTGTGGGTGGCTCTTATAGTGAGGGTGTGGGCGGCTCTTATAGTGAGGCTGTGGGCGGCTCTTATAGTGAGGGTGTGGGCGGCTCTTATAGTGAGGGTGCGGGTGGCTCTTATAGTGAGGCTGTGGGTGGCTCTTATAGTGAGGGTGCGGGTGGCTCTTATAGTGAGGGTTTGGGGGGCTCTTATAGTGAGGGTGTGGGTGGCTCTTATAGTGACGGTGTGGGTGGCTCTTATAGTGAGGCTGTGGGCGGCTCTTATAGTGAGGTTGTGGGGGGCTCTTATAGTGACGGTGTGGGTGGCTCTTATAGTGACGGTGTGGGTGGCTCTTATAGTGAGGCTGTGGGCGGCTCTTATAGTGAGGGTGCGGGGGGCTCTTATAGTGAGGGTGCAGGTGGCTCTTATAGTGAGGGTGTGGGTGGCTCTTATAGTGAGGCTGTGGGCGGCTCTTATAGTGAGGGTGTGGGCGGCTCTTATAGTGAGGGTGTGGGCGGCTCTTATAGTGACGGTGCGGGCGGATCTTATTATGAGGGTGCGGGGGGCTCTTATAGTGAGTGTGCGGGTGGCTCTTATAGTGAGGCTGTGGGCGGCTCTTATAGTGAGGGTGTGGGTGGCTCTTATAGTGAGGGTGTGGGCGGCTCTTATAGTGAGGCTGTGGGCGGCTCTTATAGTGAGGGTGTGGGCGGCTCTTATAGTGAGGGTGTGGGCGGCTCTTATAGTGAGGGTGTGGGCGGCTCTTATAGTGAGGGTGTGGGCGGCTCTTATAGTGAGGGTGTGGGTGGCTCTTGTAGTGAGGGTGTGGGCGGCTCTTATAGTGAGGGTGCGGGTGGCTCTTATAGTGAGGCTTTGGGTGGCTCTTATAGTGAGGGTTTGGGTGGCTCTTATAGTGAGGATGTGGGTGGCTCTTATAGTGAGGGTGTGGGTGGCTCTTATAGTGACGGTGTGGGTGGCTCTTATAGTGAGGGTGCGGGTGGCTCTTATAGTGAGGCTGTGGGCGGCTCTTATAGTGACGGTGTGGGTAGCTCTTATAGTGAGGCTGTTGGCGGCTCTTATAGTGAGGGTGCGTGGGGCTCTTATAGTGAGGGTGCGGGTGGCTCTTATAGTGAGGCTGTGGGCGGCTCTTATAGTGAGGGTGTGGGTGGCTCTTATAGTGAGGGTGTGGGTGGCTCTTATAGTGAGGGTGTGGGCGGCTCTTATAGTGAGGCTGTGGGCGGCTCCTATAGTGAGGGTGTGGGCGGCTCTTATAGTGAGGGTGTGGGCGGCTCTTATAGTGAGGGTGTGGGCGGCTCTTATAGTGAGGGTGTGGGCGGCTCTTATAGTGAGGGTGCGGGTGGCTCTTATAGTGACGGTGCGGGTGGCTCTTATAGTGACGGTGTGGGTGGCTCTTATAGTGAGGCTGTGGGCGGCTCTTATAGTGAGGATGCGGGGGGCTCTTATAGTGAGGGTGCGGGTGGCTCTTATAGTGAGGGTGTGGGTGGCTCTTATATTGAGTCTGTGGGCGGCTCTTATAGTGAGGGTGCGGGGGGCTCTTATAGTGAGGGTGCGGGTGGCTCTTATAGTGAGGGTGTGGGCGGCTCTTATAGTGAGGGTGTGGGTGGCTCTTATAGTGAGGGTGTGGGCGGCTCTTATAGTGAGGCTGTGGGCGGCTCTTATAGTGAGGGTGTGGGCGGCTCTTATAGTGAGGGTGCGGGTGGCTCTTATAGTGAGGCTGTGGGTGGCTCTTATAGTGAGGGTGCGGGTGGCTCTTATAGTGAGGGTTTGGGGGGCTCTTATAGTGAGGGTGTGGGTGGCTCTTATAGTGACGGTGTGGGTGGCTCTTATAGTGAGGCTGTGGGCGGCTCTTATAGTGAGGTTGTGGGGGGCTCTTATAGTGACGGTGTGGGTGGCTCTTATAGTGAGGGTGTGGGTGGCTCTTATAGTGAGGCTGTGGGCGGCTCTTATAGTGAGGGTGCGGGTGGCTCTTATAGTGAGGCTGTGGGCGGCTCTTATAGTGAGGGTGTGGGTGGCTCTTATAGTGAGGGTGTGGGTGGCTCTTATAGTGAGGGTGTGGGCGGCTCTTATAGTGAGGCTGTGGGCGGCTCTTATAGTGAGGGTGTGGGCGGCTCTTATAGTGAGGGTGTGGGCGGCTCTTATAGTGAGGGTGTGGGCGGCTCTTATAGTGACGGTGCGGGCGGATCTTATTATGAGGGTGCGGGGGGCTCTTATAGTGAGTGTGCTGGTGGCTCTTATAGTGAGGGTGTGGGTGGCTCTTATAGTGAGGGTGCGGGTGGCTCTTATAGTGAGGCTGTGGGTGGCTTATAGTGAGGCTGTGGGCGGCTCTTATAGTTAGGGTGCGGGGGGCTCTTATAGTGAGGGTGCGGGTGGCTCTTATAGTGAGGGTTTGGGGGGCTCTTATAGTGAGGGTGTGGGTGGCTCTTATAGTGACGGTGTGGGTGGCTCTTATAGTGAGGCTGTTGGCGGCTCTTATAGTGAGGGTGCGGGGGGCTCTTATAGTGAGGGTGCGTGTGGCTCTTATAGTGAGGCTGTGGGCGGCTCTTATAGTGAGGGTGTGGGTGGCTCTTATAGTGAGGGTGTGGGTGGCTCTTATAGTGAGGGTGCGGGGGGCTCTTATAGTGAGGGTGCGGGTGGCACTTATAGTGAGGGTGTGGGCGGCTCTTATAGTGAGGGTGTGGGTGGCTCTTATAGTGAGGGTGTGGGCGGCTCTTATAGTGAGGCTGTGGGCGGCTCTTATAGTTAGGGTGTGGGCGGCTCTTATAGTGAGGGTGCGGGTGGCTCTTATAGTGAGGCTGTGGGTGGCTCTTATAGTGAGGGTGCGGGTGGCTCTTATAGTGAGGGTTTGGGGGGCTCTTATAGTGAGGGTGTGGGTAGCTCTTATAGTGACGGTGTGGGTGGCTCTTATAGTGAGGCTGTGGGCGGCTCTTATAGTGAGGTTGTGGTGGGCTCTTATAGTGACGGTGTGGGTGGCTCTTATAGTGACGGTGTGGGTGGCTCTTATAGTGAGGCTGTGGGCGGCTCTTATAGTGAGGGTGCGGGGGGTTCTTATAGTGAGGGTGCGGGTGGCTCTTATAGTGAGGGTGTGGGTGGCTCTTATAGTGAGGCTGTGGGCGGCTCTTATAGTGAGGGTGTGGGTGGCTCTTATAGTGAGGCTGTGGGCGGCTCTTATAGTGAGGGTGTGGGCGGCTCTTATAGTGAGGCTGTGGGTGGCTCTTATAGTGATGGTGCGGGTGGCTCTTATAGTGAGGGTTTGGGTGGCTCTTATAGTGAGGGTGTGGGTGGCTCTTATAGTGACGGTGTGGGTGGCTCTTATAGTGAGGGTGCGGGTGGCTCTTATAGTGAGGCTTTGGGTGGCTCTTATAGTGAGGGTTTGGGTGGCTCTTATAGTGAGGGTGTGGGTGGCTCTTATAGTGAGGGTGTGGGTGGCTCTTATAGTGACGGTGTGGGTGGCTCTTATAGTGAGGCTGTTGGCGGCTCTTATAGTGAGGGTGCGTGGGGCTCTTATAGTGAGGGTACGGGTGGCTCTTATAGTGAGGCTGTTGGCGGCTCTTATAGTGAGGGTGCGTGGGGCTCTTATAGTGAGGGTACGGGTGGCTCTTATAGTGAGGCTGTGGGCGGCTCTTATAGTGAGGGTGTGGGTGGCTCTTATAGTGAGGGTGTGGGTGGCTCTTATAGTGAGGGTGTGGGCGGCTCTTATAGTGAGGCTGTGGGCGGCTCCTATAGTGAGGGTGTGGGCGGCTCTTATAGTGAGGGTGTGGGCGGCTCTTATAGTGAGGGTGTGGGCGGCTCTTATAGTGAGGGTGCGGGTGGCAATTATAGTGACGGTGCGGGTGGCTCTTATAGTGACGGTGCGGGTGGCTCTTATAGTGAGGCTGTGGGCGGCTCTTATAGTGAGGATGCGGGGGGCTCTTATAGTGAGGGTGCGGGTGGCTCTTATAGTGAGGGTGTGGGTGGCTCTTATAGTGAGGCTGTGGGCGGCTCTTATAGTGAGGATGCGGGGGGCTCTTATAGTGAGGGTGTGGGTGGCTCTTATAGTGAGGGTGTGGGCGGCTCTTATAGTGAGGGTGCGGGCGGCTCTTATAGTGAGGGTGTGGGCGGCTCTTATAGTGAGGGTGTGGGTGGCTCTTATAGTGAGGGTGTGGGCGGCTCTTATAGTGAGGCTGTGGGCGGCTCTTATAGTGAGGGTGTGGGCGGCTCTTATAGTGAGGGTGCGGGTGGCTCTTATAGTGAGGCTGTGGGTGGCTCTTATAGTGAGGGTGCGGGTGGCTCTTATAGTGAGGGTTTGGGGGGCTCTTATAGTGAGGGTGTGGGTGGCTCTTATAGTGACGGTGTGGGTGGCTCTTATAGTGAGGCTGTGGGCGGCTCTTATAGTGAGGTTGTGGGGGGCTCTTATAGTGACGGTGTGGGTGGCTCTTATAGTGAGGGTGTGGGTGGCTCTTATAGTGAGGCTGTGGGCGGCTCTTATAGTGAGGGTGCGGGTGGCTCTTATAGTGAGGCTGTGGGCGGCTCTTATAGTGACGGTGTGGGTGGCTCTTACAGTGAGGCTGTTGGCGGCTCTTATAGTGAGGGTGCGTGGGGCTCTTATAGTGAGGGTGCGGGTGGCTCTTATAGTGAGGCTGTGGGCGGCTCTTATAGTGAGGGTGTGGGTGGCTCTTATAGTGAGGGTGTGGGTGGCTCTTATAGTGAGGGTGTGGGCGGCTGTTATAGTGAAGCTGTGGGCGGCTCTTATAGTGAGGGTGTGGGCGGCTCTTATAGTGAGGGTGTGGGCGGCTCTTATAGTGACGGTGCGGGCGGATCTTATTATGAGGGTGCGGGGGGCTCTTATAGTGAGTGTGTGGGTGGCTCTTATAGTGAGGGTGTGGGTGGCTCTTATAGTGAGGGTGCGGGCGGCTCTTATAGTGAGGGTGCGGGTGGCTCTTATAGTGAGGCTGTGGGTGGCTTATAGTGAGGCTGTGGGCGGCTCTTATAGTTAGGGTGCGGGGGGCTCTTATAGTGAGGGTGCGGGTGGCTCTTATAGTGAGGGTTTGGGGGGCTCTTATAGTGAGGGTGTGGGTGGCTCTTATAGTGATGGTGTGGGTGGCTCTTATAGTGAGGCTGTTGGCGGCTCTTATAGTGAGGTTGTGGGGGGCTCTTATAGTGACGGTGTGGGTGGCTCTTATAGTGATGGTGTGGGTGGCTCTTATAGTGAGGCTGTGGGCGGCTCTTATAGTGAGGGTGCGGGGGGCTCTTATAGTGAGGGTGCGGGTGGCTCTTATAGTGAGGGTGTGGGTGGCTCTTATAGTGAGGCTGTGGGCGGCTCTTATAGTGAGGGTGTGGGTGGCTCTTATAGTGAGGGTGTGGGTGGCTCTTATAGTGAGGGTGTGGGTGGCTCTTATAGTGAGGCTGTGGGCGGCTCTTATAGTGAGGCTGTGGGCGGCTCTTATACTGAGGGTGTGGGCGGCTCTTATAGTGAGGGTGCGGGTGGCTCTTATAGTGAGGCTGTGGGTGGCTCTTATAGTGATGGTGCGGGTGGCTCTTATAGTGAGGGTTTGGGTGGCTCTTATAGTGAGGGTGTGGGTGGCTCTTATAGTGACGGTGTGGGTGGCTCTTATAGTGAGGGTGCGGGTGGCTCTTATAGTGAGGCTGTGGGCGGCTCTTATAGTGAGGGTGCGTGGGGCTCTTATAGTGAGGGTGCGGGTGGCTCTTATAGTGAGGCTGTGGGCGGCTCTTATAGTGAGGGTGTGGGTGGCTCTTATAGTGACGGTGTGGGTGGCTCTTATAGTGAGGCTGTTGGCGGCTCTTATAGTGAGGGTGCGTGGGGCTCTTATAGTGAGGGTGCGGGTGGCTCTTATAGTGAGGCTGTGGGCGGCTCTTATAATGAGGGTGTGGGTGGCTCTTATAGTGAGGGTGTGGGTGGCTCTTATAGTGAGGGTGTGGGCGGCTCTTATAGTGAGGCTGTGGGCGGCTCTTATAGTGAGGGTGTATGCGGCTCTTATAGTGAGGGTGTGGGCGGCTCTTATAGTGAGGGTGTGGGCGGCTCTTATAGTGACGGTGCGGGCGGATCTTATTATGAGGGTGCGGGGGACTCTTATAGTAAGTGTGCGGGTGGCTCTTATAGTGAGGGTGTGGGTGGCTCTTATAGTGAGGCTGTGGGCGGCTTATAGTGAGGGTGTGGGTGGCTCTTATAGTGAGGGTGCGGGCGGCTCTTATAGTGAGGGTGCGGGTGGCTCTTATAGTGAGGCTGTGGGTGGCTTATAGTGAGGGTGCGGGTGGCTCTTATAGTGAGGGTTTGGGGGGCTCTTATAGTGACGGTGTGGGTGGCTCTTATTTTGAGGGTGCGGGGGGCTCTTATAGTGAGGGTTCGGGGGCTCTTATAGTGAGGGTGCGGGGGGCTCTGGGCAGCTCTTATAGTGAGGGTGTGGTTGGCTCTTATAGTGAGGGTGTGGGCGGCTCTTATAGTGAGGGTTTGGGCGGCTCTTATAGTGATGGTGTGGGGGGCTCTTTTAGTGAGGGTTTGGCGGCTCTTATAGTGAGGGTGTGGGCGGCTCTTATAGTGACGGTGCGGGCGGATCTTATTATGAGGGTGCGGGGGGCTCTTATAGTGAGTGTGCTGGTGGCTCTTATAGTGAGGGTGTGGGTGGCTCTTATAGTGAGGGTGCGGGCGGCTCTTATAGTGAGGGTGCGGGTGGCTCTTATAGTGAGGCTGTGGGTGGCTTATAGTGAGGCTGTGGGCGGCTCTTATAGTTAGGGTGCGGGGGGCTCTTATAGTGAGGGTGCGGGTGGCTCTTATAGTGAGGGTTTGGGGGGCTCTTATAGTGAGGGTGTGGGTGGCTCTTATAGTGACGGTGTGGGTGGCTCTTATAGTGAGGCTGTTGGCGGCTCTTATAGTGAGGGTGCGGGGGGCTCTTATAGTGAGGGTGCGTGTGGCTCTTATAGTGAGGCTGTGGGCGGCTCTTATAGTGAGGGTGTGGGTGGCTCTTATAGTGAGGGTGTGGGTGGCTCTTATAGTGAGGGTGCGGGGGGCTCTTATAGTGAGGGTGCGGGTGGCTCTTATAGTGAGGGTGTGGGCGGCTCTTATAGTGAGGGTGTGGGTGGCTCTTATAGTGAGGGTGTGGGCGGCTCTTATAGTGAGGCTGTGGGCGGCTCTTATAGTTAGGGTGTGGGCGGCTCTTATAGTGAGGGTGCGGGTGGCTCTTATAGTGAGGCTGTGGGTGGCTCTTATAGTGAGGGTGCGGGTGGCTCTTATAGTGAGGGTTTGGGGGGCTCTTATAGTGAGGGTGTGGGTAGCTCTTATAGTGACGGTGTGGGTGGCTCTTATAGTGAGGCTGTGGGCGGCTCTTATAGTGAGGTTGTGGTGGGCTCTTATACTGACGGTGTGGGTGGCTCTTATAGTGACGGTGTGGGTGGCTCTTATAGTGAGGCTGTGGGCGGCTCTTATAGTGAGGGTGCGGGGGGTTCTTATAGTGAGGGTGCGGGTGGCTCTTATAGTGAGGGTGTGGGTGGCTCTTATAGTGAGGCTGTGGGCGGCTCTTATAGTGAGGGTGTGGGTGGCTCTTATAGTGAGGGTGTGGGTGGCTCTTATAGTGAGGGTGTGGGTGGCTCTTATAGTGAGGCTGTGGGCGGCTCTTATAGTGAGGGTGTGGGCGGCTCTTATAGTGAGGGTGCGGGTGGCTCTTATAGTGAGGCTGTGGGTGGCTCTTATAGTGATGGTGCGGGTGGCTCTTATAGTGAGGGTTTGGGTGGCTCTTATAGTGAGGGTGTGGGTGGCTCTTATAGTGACGGTGTGGGTGGCTCTTATAGTGAGGGTGCGGGTGGCTCTTATAGTGAGGCTTTGGGTGGCTCTTATAGTGAGGGTTTGGGTGGCTCTTATAGTGAGGGTGTGGGTGGCTCTTATAGTGAGGGTGTGGGTGGCTCTTATAGTGACGGTGTGGGTGGCTCTTATAGTGAGGCTGTTGGCGGCTCTTATAGTGAGGGTGCGTGGGGCTCTGATAGTGAGGGTACGGGTGGCTCTTATAGTGAGGCTGTTGGCGGCTCTTATAGTGAGGGTGCGTGGGGCTCTTATAGTGAGGGTACGGGTGGCTCTTATAGTGAGGCTGTGGGCGGCTCTTATAGTGAGGGTGTGGGTGGCTCTTATAGTGAGGGTGTGGGTGGCTCTTATAGTGAGGGTGTGGGCGGCTCTTATAGTGAGGCTGTGGGCGGCTCCTATAGTGAGGGTGTGGGCGGCTCTTATAGTGAGGGTGTGGGCGGCTCTTATAGTGAGGGTGTGGGCGGCAATTATAGTGACGGTGCGGGTGGCTCTTATAGTGACGGTGCGTGGGGCTCTTATAGTGAGGGTACGGGTGGCTCTTATAGTGAGGCTGTGGGCGGCTCTTATAGTGAGGGTGTGGGTGGCTCTTATAGTGAGGGTGTGGGTGGCTCTTATAGTGAGGGTGTGGGCGGCTCTTATAGTGAGGCTGTGGGCGGCTCCTATAGTGAGGGTGTGGGCGGCTCTTATAGTGAGGGTGTGAGCGGCTCTTATAGTGAGGGTGTGGGCGGCTCTTATAGTGAGGGTGCGGGTGGCAATTATAGTGACGGTGCGGGTGGCTCTTATAGTGACGGTGCGGGTGGCTCTTATAGTGAGGCTGTGGGCGGCTCTTATAGTGAGGATGCGGGGGGCTCTTATAGTGAAGGTGCGGGTGGCTCTTATAGTGAGGGTGTGGGTGGCTCTTATAGTGAGGCTGTGGGCGGCTCTTATAGTGAGGGTGCGGGGGGCTCTTATAGTGAGGGTGCGGGCGGCTCTTATAGTGAGGGTGTGGGCGGCTCTTATAGTGAGGGTGTGGGTGGCTCTTATAGTGAGGGTGTGGGCGGCTCTTATAGTGAGGCTGTGGGCGGCTCTTATAGTGAGGGTGTAGGCGGCTCTTATAGTGAGGGTGCGGGTGGCTCTTATAGTGAGGCTGTGGGTGGCTCTTATAGTGAGGGTGCGGGTGGCTCTTATAGTGAGGGTTTGGGGGGCTCTTATAGTGAGGGTGTGGGTGGCTCTTATAGTGACGGTGTGGGTGGCTCTTATAGTGAGGCTGTGGGCAGCTCTTATAGTGAGGTTGTGGGGGGCTCTTATAGTGACGGTGTGGGTGGCTCTTATAGTGAGGGTGTGGGTGGCTCTTATAGTGAGGGTGCGGGCGGCTCTTATAGTGAGGGTGCGGGTGGCTCTTATAGTGAGGCTGTGGGTGGCTTATAGTGAGGCTGTGGGCGGCTCTTATAGTTAGGGTGCGGGGGGCTCTTATAGTGAGGGTGCGGGTGGCTCTTATAGTGAGGGTTTGGGGGGCTCTTATAGTGAGGGTGTGGGTGGCTCTTATAGTGACGGTGTGGGTGGCTCTTATAGTGAGGCTGTTGGCGGCTCTTATAGTGAGGGTGCGGGGGGCTCTTATAGTGAGGGTGCGGGTGGCTCTTATAGTGAGGCTATGGGCGGCTCTTATAGTGAGGGTGTGGGTGGCTCTTATAGTGAGGGTGTGGGTGGCTCTTATAGTGAGGGTGTGGGCGGCTCTTATAGTGAGGCTGTGGGCGGCTCTTATAGTGAGGGTGTGGGCGGCTCTTATAGTGAGGGTGTGGGCGGCTCTTATAGTGAGGGTGTGGGCGGCTCTTATAGTGAGGGTGCGGGTGGCTCTTATAGTGACGGTGTGGGTGGCTCTTATAGTGACGGTGTGGGTGGCTCTTATAGTGAGGCTGTGGGCGGCTCTTATAGTGAGGGTGCGGGGGGCTCTTATAGTGAGGGTGCGGGTGGCTCTTATAGTGAGGGTGTGGGCGGCTCTTATAGTGAGGGTGTGGGTGGCTCTTATAGTGAGGGTGTGGGCGGCTCTTATAGTGAGGGTGTGGGTGGCTCTTATAGTGAGGCTGTGGGCGGCTCTTATAGTTAGGGTGTGGGCGGCTCTTATAGTGAGGGTGCGGGTGGCTCTTATAGTGAGGCTGTGGGTGGCTCTTATAGTGACGGTGTGGGTGGCTCTTATAGTGAGGCTGTGGGCGGCTCTTATAGTGAGGTTGTGGTGGGCTCTTATAGTGATGGTGTGGGCGGCTCTTATAGTGACTGTGTGGGTGGCTCTTATAGTGAGGCTGTGGGCGGCTCTTATAGTGAGGGTGCGGGGGGCTCTTATAGTGAGGGTGCGGGTGGCTCTTATAGTGAGGCTGTGGGCGGCTCTTATAGTGAGGTTGTGGGTGGCTCTTATAGTGAGGGTGTGGGTGGCTCTTATAGTGAGGGTGTGGGTGGCTCTTATAGTGAGGCTGTGGGCGGCTCTTATAGTGAGGGTGTGGGTGGCTCTTATAGTGACGGTGTGGGTGGCTCTTATAGTGAGGCTGTGGGCGGCTCTTATAGTGAGGGTGCGGGGGGCTCTTATAGTGAGGGTGCGGGGGGCTCTTATAGTGAGGGTGCGGGTGGCTCTTATAGTGAGGGTGTGGGTGGCTCTTATAGTGAGGGTGTGGGTGGCTCTTATAGTGACGGTGTGGGTGGCTCTTATAGTGACGGTGTGGGTGGCTCTTATAGTGAGGGTGCGGGTGGCTCTTATAGTGAGGCTGTGGGCGGCTCTTATAGTGACGGTGTGGGTGGCTCTTATAGTGAGGCTGTTGGCGGCTCTTATAGTGAGGGTGCGTGGGGCTCTTATAGTGAGGGTACGGGTGGCTCTTATAGTGAGGCTGTGGGCGGCTCTTATAGTGAGGGTGTGGGTGGCTCTTATAGTGAGGGTGTGGGTGGCTCTTATAGTGAGGGTGTGGGCGGCTCTTATAGTGAGGCTGTGGGCGGCTCCTATAGTGAGGGTGTGGGCGGCTCTTATAGTGAGGGTGTGGGCGGCTCTTATAGTGAGGGTGTGGGCGGCTCTTATAGTGAGGGTGTGGGCGGCTCTTATAGTGAGGGTGCGGGTGGCTCTTATAGTGACGGTGCGGGTGGCTCTTATAGTGACGGTGCGGGTGGCTCTTATAGTGAGGCTGTGGGCGGCTCTTATAGTGAGGATGCGGGGGGCTCTTATAGTGAGGGTGCGGGTGGCTCTTATAGTGAGGGTGTGGGTGGCTCTTATAGTGAGGCTGTGGGCGGCTCTTATAGTGAGGGTGCGGGGGGCTCTTATAGTGAGGGTGCGGGTGGCTCTTATAGTGAGGGTGTGGGCGGCTCTTATAGTGAGGGTGTGGGTGGCTCTTATAGTGAGGGTGTGGGCGGCTCTTATAGTGAGGCTGTGGGCGGCTCTTATAGTGAGGGTGTGGGCGGCTCTTATAGTGAGGGTGCGGGTGGCTCTTATAGTGAGGCTGTGGGTGGCTCTTATAGTGAGGGTGCGGGTGGCTCTTATAGTGAGGGTTTGGGGGGCTCTTATAGTGAGGGTGTGGGTGGCTCTTATAGTGAGGGTGTGGGCGGCTCTTATAGTGAGGCTGTGGGCGGCTCTTATAGTGAGGGTGTGGGCGGCTCTTATAGTGAGGGTGCGGGTGGCTCTTATAGTGAGGCTGTGGGTGGCGCTTATAGTGAGGGTGCGGGTGGCTCTTATAGTGAGGGTTTGGGGGGCTCTTATAGTGAGGGTGTGGGTGGCTCTTATAGTGACGGTGTGGGTGGCTCTTATAGTGAGGCTGTGGGCGGCTCTTATAGTGAGGTTGTGGGGGGCTCTTATAGTGACGGTGTGGGTGGCTCTTATAGTGAGGGTGTGGGTGGCTCTTATAGTGAGGCTGTGGGCGGCTCTTATAGTGAGGGTGCGGGTGGCTCTTATAGTGAGGCTGTGGGCGGCTCTTATAGTGACGGTGTGGGTGGCTCTTATAGTGAGGCTGTTGGCGGCTCTTATAGTGAGGGTGCGTGGGGCTCTTATAGTGAGGGTGCGGGTGGCTCTTATAGTGAGGCTGTGGGCGGCTCTTATAGTGAGGGTGTGGGCGGCTCTTATAGTGAGGGTGTGGGTGGCTCTTATAGTGAGGGTGTGGGCGGCTCTTATAGTGAGGGTGCGGGGGGCTCTTATAGTGAGGGTGCGGGTGGCTCTTATAGTGAGGGTGTGGGCGGCTCTTATAGTGAGGGTGTGGGTGGCTCTTATAGTGAGGCTGTGGGCGGCTCTTATAGTGAGGATGCGGGGGGCTCTTATAGTGAGGGTGTGGGCGGCTCTTATAGTGAGGGTGTGGGCGGCTCTTATAGTGAGGGTGTGGGGGGCTCTTATAGTGAGGGTGTGGGGGGCTCTTATAGTGAGGGTGTGGGGGGCTCTTATAGTGAGGGTGTGGGCGGCTCTTATAGTGAGGCTGTAGGGCGGCTCTTATAATGAGGGTGTGGGTGGCTCTTAGAAGAGCCTTTGTGGTGAGGAGCGGAGCACGGAGCGATCACTTGGCGCTGGTGTACTTGGTGACGGCCTTGGTGCCCTCGGACACGGCGTGCTTGGCCAGCTCTCCGGGCAGCAGCAGGCGCACGGCGGTCTGGATCTCCCGGGAGGTGATGGTGGAGCGCTTGTTGTATTGAGCCAGGCGGGAGGCTTCCCCTGCGATGCGCTCGAAGATGTCGTTGACGAAGGAGTTCATGATGCCCATGGCCTTGGAGGAGATGCCGGTGTCGGGGTGGACCTGCACTGACAGTCTGGCGGGTGAGGGGTTAATCCCTGTCAGTGCTTCTCCTCCGCTCCATCTGCACAGGCGGAGGCTCCTCACTCACCGCTTATTATCCTGTGCAGATCCCCTGTGGTGTCCGCGCTGATCCTATCACAGCCGACTGAGACAAGTAGTGATGGGACTTCGGGTTTTTTTTGGGGAATCGGCTCTTTCGGCTCTTGAATCGGCTCTTCAGTAATCTCACCAAAATAATGACACAAAACCTTCTAGTTAACAGATTAACATTGTTTATATTATTTTTCACTATAAGAGCCGCCCACACAGCCTCACTATAAGAGCCACCAGCACCCTCACTTTAAGAGCCACCCGCACCCTCACTATAAGAGCCATCCACACCCTCACTATAAGAGCCCCACGCACCCTCACTATAAGAGCCCCCCACACCCTCACTATAAGAGCCGCTCACAGCCTCACTATGAGCCGCCCACACCCTCACTATAAGAGCCGCCCACAGCCTCACTATAAGAGCCGCCCACACCCTCACTATAAGAGCCACCCACAGCCTCACTATAAGAGCCACCCGCACCCTCACTTTAAGAGCCACCCGCACCCTCACTATAAGAGCCATCCACACCCTCACTATAAGAGCCCCACGCACCCTCACTATAAGAGCCCCCCACACCCTCACTATAAGAGCCGCTCACAGCCTCACTATGAGCCGCCCACACCCTCACTATAAGAGCCGCCCACAGCCTCACTATAAGAGCCGCCCACACCCTCACTATAAGAGCCACCCACAGCCTCACTATAAGAGCCACCCGCACCCTCACTTTAAGAGCCACCCGCACCCTCACTATAAGAGCCATCCACACCCTCACTATATAAGAGCCCCCCGCACCCTCACTATAAGAGCCCCCCACACCCTCACTATAAGAGCCGCCCACAGCCTCACTATAAGAGCCGCCCACACCCTCACTATAAGAGCCACCCACAGCCTCACTATAAGAGCCGCCCGCAGCCTCACTATAAGAGCCCCCCACACCCTCCCTATAAAAGCCCCCCCACACCCTCACTATAAGAGCCGCCCGCAGCCTCTCTATAAGAGCCACCCACACCCTCACTATAAGAGCCGCCCACACCCTCACTATAAGAGCCGCCCACACCCTCACTATAAGAGCCACCTACAGCCTCACTATAAGAGCCCCCCGCACCCTCACTATAAGAGCCACACCCTCACTATAAGAGCCGCCCGCACCCTCACTATAAGAGCCGCCCGCAGCCTCACTATAAGAGCCGCCCACACCCTCACTATAAGAGCTGCCCACACCCTCTCTATAAGAGCCACCTACAGCCTCACTATAAGAGCCCCCCGCACCCTCACTATAAGAGCCACACCCTCACTATAAGAGCCGCCCGCACCCTCACTATAAGAGCCGCCCGCAGCCTCACTATAAGAGCCGCCCACACAGCCTCACTATAAGAGCCGCCACACTCTCACTATAAGAGCCCCCCGCACCCTCACTATAAGAGCCGCCCGCACCCTCACTATAAGAGCCACCCACACCCTCACTATAAGAGCCGCCCACAGCCTCACTATAAGAGCCACCCACACCCTCACTATAAGAGCCACCCGCACCCTCACTATAAGAGCCGCCCAAACCCTCACTATAAGAGCCACCCACACCCTCACTATAAGAGCCACCCGCACCCTCACTATAAGAGCCACCCACACCCTCACTATAAGAGCCACCCGCACCCTCACTATAAGAGCCGCCCAAACCCTCACTATAAGAGCCACCCACACCCTCACTATAAGAGCCGCCCGCACCCTCACTATAAGAGCCACCCGCACCCTCACTATAAGAGCCGCCCAAACCCTCACTATAAGAGCCGCCCAAACCCTCACTATAAGAGCCACCCGCACCCTCACTATAAGAGCCACCCGCACCCTCACTATAAGAGCCGCCCAAACCCTCACTATAAGAGCCGCCCACACCCTCACTATAAGAGCCACCCGCACCCTCACTATAAGAGCCACCCGCACCCTCACTATAAGAGCCGCCCGCACCCTCACTATAAGAGCCGCCCGCACCCTCACTATAAGAGCCGCCCGCACCCTCACTATAAGAGCCGCCCGCAGCCTCACTATAAGAGCCACCCACACCCTCACTATAAGAGCCACCCGCACCCTCACTATAAGAGCCGCCCAAACCCTCACTATAAGAGCCACCTGCACCCTCACTATAAGAGCCACCCGCACCCTCACTATAAGAGCCACCCGCACCCTCACTATAAGAGCCACCCGCACCCTCACTATAAGAGCCACCCGCACCCTCACTATAAGAGCCGCCCGCACCCTCACTATAAGAGCCACCCGCACCCTCACTATAAGAGCCGCCCACAGCCTCACTATAAGAGCCACCCGCACCCTCACTATAAGAGCCACCCGCACCCTCACTATAAGAGCCGCCCAAACCCTCACTATAAGAGCCACCCACACCCTCACTATAAGAGCCACCCGCACCCTCACTATAAGAGCCACCCACACCCTCACTATAAGAGCCACCCGCACCCTCACTATAAGAGCCGCCCAAACCCTCACTATAAGAGCCACCCACACCGTCACTATAAGAGCCACCCGCACCCTCACTATAAGAGCCGCCCAAACCCTCACTATAAGAGCCACCCGCACCCTCACTATAAGAGCCCTCACACCCTCACTATAAGAGCCCCCCACACCCTCACTATAAGAGCCCCCCACACCCTCACTATAAGAGCCACCCACACCCTCACTATAAGAGCCCTCACACCCTCACTATAAGAGCCCCCCACACCCTCACTATAAGAGCCCCCCACACCCTCACTATAAGAGCCCCCCACACCCTCACTATAAGAGCTGCGGCTGCTCCGGTGTCCTCTCCCGTCTCCCCGAGGTGTCTGCTCGCACCGCCCGGGGCTCTGCGCCTGGTGACGAGGGAGATGGTGAGAAACCCTCAGGAATAATCTGGGCATTTCGCAGTGAGTTGCTGTGTATTCAGGGACTTCTTATTTAACCCCTTGCTGCACAGATCTCAGAATTCTGGGGGATCATTCATTACTCTCCTTTCTCAGGTAACAGGAGCCATTTGTGGTCGGTGGAGTTGATCTAGAGCCTAATCTGGATACTTTTTAGTGTAAGTGACGTCATTACATTTAGAAGCGGCGGGAAAGTCAACCCCCCTAACTGGCTGAACAACACAGGACGATCAGCAGAGGGAGGGAGGAACTAATGTTTCCAATAGTAACACGTTTAAAGTTCCCGCTTTTTTACGTCCTTGGAAATCTGCTTGTGTTGAGCGATCATTGGTCTCTTACATCCTACACAGGAGTCTGCAGATTTCCAGGTTAGCGGCGCAGTATCCGCTCCGGTTTCCTCTCATGGATATAGAGAATGATCCCTGTTCTCCACCTGCTGTGATGAGCTCGTGTGTCTGACCTGGAGACGATCATATCGTCCCTTTCCCGTCACAATCAGTATTGTGGAGACGATATACTGGTCAGGGACGTATCCTACAAGAGACATTTCAGGGAAGACAATTTCTGCCTTTCCCAGCAGATCCCACCATGTCTCCCCATTACAGATCAGTCCTACGGCTACAGGCAGGATGTTTGCGATGGGAAATGTACGATCATGGGTGAAGATTGCTGAGAGTTCCCTGCTCAGAACATTACTCTGTGGTGTCGGGATCTCACCGGTCAGGCAGTTACATTATCGGCCGTCACATCCTCCTCACAGGATTCCTGCTCAGTTACTGATCGTCCTTCCCCCGCTTCATCCAGTGTCAGGACTGGCGGCTTTCGGGCAATAAATCCACAGGTAGAAGCTGCGAGGATGAGGAGGGAACAACGAATCATAGGAGAAATATCCCTATATAATCGCAGGATAGGATCCTCTAGCACCAGATGTAATAATGTATAACGATCGTCATAGATCTCATAGTGTTAATATGAGGTGAGATAAAACCACTGCAGTGCAGAGAGCTCCGAGCACAAGTCTGACTGTAAGATGCCCCGAGCACTGGTGACTCCATCACAGCACAAATGCGGTTTCTTCATATTGATCTATAAATATAACGCGGATTTCCAGGGGAACGGGCTGTACAGTAATATTCCCCTGATCAGATCCGTGTGGGGTGAATAGGGCAGCGAATATTCACAGGGAATGTGGCGGCATGAGGCAGCTGGATAGATGGACGTCCTGTGTACCGGGTACGGAGACTCCTGTGTGATGACCACGTCCTGGACACTAATGTTTCGGATGGATGGCGCCTCTGAAGACTATTATAACCTCCCCAGAGTAATAATGGCGACCGATCCCCGTGTTTGGGGCAGACAGCTGGGAGGACAGGACCCGGTATTATCAGCGATCGCCTCTAGAGCAGCAGAGGGGCCGGTAATAATCCGACGGACAAAGAGCAGAAATTGAGCGGGAAATTCAAAACCAGTAACGGATCTGTAATCAGCCAATGAGCGAGAGACATCCGCAGGCGCCGACCAATCCCAGACACAGGTATATCCGCCCCCATTAACTCATTAGTGTCCGTTTGTGCTGATCCCTCACTACACACTTGCTTTACAGAAGCGGCGACTTCCCGACCCGGGACCGGCAGCGTCACATCAGGCTCCGGGCAGAACACAGGAGACTTGTCTCAGTCGGGCTGTGATAGGATCAGCGCGGACACCGCAGGGGATCTGCACAGGATAATAAGCGGTGAGTGAGGAGCCTCCACGGGGGAGAAGCACTGACAGGGATTAACCCCTCACCCGCCAGACTGTCATTGCAATTTATGGCTGATAGAAGACACAAGTCCAACAGGTGCAAACTACAAATCAACAGAATATTTCTGCATTTCCTTCTGCTCCAGGACAAATATCTGTTTTCACCCCTTATCTACTGTGTTCACAGCAAACGTTTTCTATTGGGTGAGAAACTCATTTGAGCAAGGAGCGGTAATAAGCTCCGCCCTCTGTAGGTCATTGGTGGATCTCCAAGACTCTTCTCCATTTTCAGCTTCAGATCCGTCCAACGACAGGAGAGGAGGGCGGAGCAACGGACTATATAAGGCGACACAGCACAGTCTTTTCTCCACACGATTTTCTGTCTTTAGTTATTTGACGTTATCGCCATCATGTCTGGACGCGGCAAACAAGGAGGAAAGGTCCGTGCTAAGGCCAAGACCCGCTCATCCCGGGCAGGACTGCAGTTCCCGGTAGGCCGTGTGCACAGGCTTCTCCGCAAGGGCAACTACGCTGAGAGAGTCGGCGCCGGCGCTCCGGTCTATCTGGCCGCTGTGCTGGAGTATCTGACCGCGGAGATCCTGGAATTGGCTGGTAATGCCGCCCGGGACAACAAGAAGACCCGCATCATCCCCCGACACCTGCAGCTGGCGGTGCGCAATGACGAGGAGCTGAACAGGCTGCTGGGTGGGGTGACCATCGCCCAGGGGGGCGTCCTGCCCAACATCCAGGCCGTGCTGCTGCCCAAGAAGACCGAAAGCAGCAAGGCGAGCAAGTGAGCGCTGCCGCCAATCTCTACAAAACCAAAGGCTTTTCTAAGAGCCCCCACACCGTCACCACAAGAGCCGGCGCCGCCTACCTCGGGGGTCCTCACATGAGGCTGATCGTTCCAACACCATTGCCGCCACCAGTTCGTATGTTGGTGCACATATCCACAGAATAATAGACGAATGGGTCAGTTCCACATGGAGTCTCAGACCCTCTGCCAAGCTGGCAGGAACTGCCCCCTCATTAGTGTTTGATACTCTGCGTTGAGGGCCCCTCTGTACCAGTCTCACTGTGAACCTGCTTACTGTAATCGATATGTATAACCCTGTATGTAACCCCTTTCTCATGTACAGCACCATTGAATTAATGGTGCTATATACATTAATAAGTTAGTGGCAACCATACTCCGGGACGTGCTATCAGTGATCTGTAACAATCCTCCGGAGATTATGAGCGGGGAATTCAAATTCCCCAACGGATTATGTGATCATACAATGAGCAGAAACCTTGGTAACGCTCAGCCTTCAGTGATGTACATGGATGTATTTCCTCTCCCGTTTAACTCCTTACTTACCGTTTTCCAGCTGATCTTTTCTTTACCAGAGTATCCACAGATGCGGCACCTTCACCCCAGGCCCCGGAAGCGCTGTGTCCCCTATACACTGCACACAATGTATACGCTGTGTATATACAGGACAGGAGTTGTAGGGAACAGAACCAACACAGAACCGGCTCTTAGGAGGAGGATGTGGGGGCTCTTAGAAGAGCCTTTGGGTGTGTGGACAGATGCGGAGGAGCGGAGTTTACAGTCCTGGCACAGCTGACTAGCCGCTTCCTGGATCTATGGGGAAATGGCCATTATCTGCCCCAATCACTGCACAAAGTCCTCCTTCAATAAGGGCTAATTTCCACTGATCTGCAGATTATTATGAGGCTGAGTTCTGCGAGCGACACAATCTGCACTGACAGTCTGGTGGGTGAGGGGTTAATCCCTGTCAGTGCTTCTCCCCCGCTCCATCTGCACAGGCGGAGGCTCCTCACTCACCGCTTATTATCCTGTGCGGATCCCCTGCGGTGTCCGCGCTGATCCTATCACAGCCCGACTGAGACAAGTCTCCTATGTTCTGCCCGGAGCCTGATGTGACGCGGCCGGGTCCCGGGACACTAAGGAGTTAATGGGGGCGGATGTTCCTGTATCTGGGATTGGTCGGCGCCTGTGGAGGTCTCTCGCTCATTGGCTGATGACAGATCCGTTGCTGGTTTTGAATTTCCCGCTTATTCGCTGTACCCTGTCCGTCGGATTATTACCGGCCCCTCTGCTCTAGCGGCGATCGCTGTGTATACCGGTGGGGGTAGCTCTACCCCGCTGATAATACCGGGTCCTGTCCTCCCAGCTGTCTGCCCCCGAACACGGGGATCGGTCGCCAGTATTATTCTGAGGAGGTTATAATAGTCTTCAGAGGCGCCATCCATCCGAAACATTACTGTCCAGGACGTGGTCATCACATAGGAGTCTCCGTACCCGGTACACGGGGCGTCCATCTATCCAGCTGCCTCATGCCGCCACATTCCCTGTACACGGATCTGATCAGGAAATCATCACTGCGGATATATCCCCCATAAATCCATGGGGAGCAGACGCGGCCCCAGTATGTCAGGCCCCGGGAGAAAGGGAGGAGCTAATGTAGATTATCTAAGCCCCGCCCCGGATATGCGTCATCTCTGTAGTTCTCTCTCTGGTCCATTCTTCCTCCATATAAAGGAGCAGTCCGTGCGGCTCATGAATCTGTTTTTGCTCACTGACTGCAGAAGATGTCTGGTCGCGGTAAAGGAGGGAAAGGTCTCGGGAAGGGCGGCGCCAAGCGGCACAGGAAGGTGCTCCGGGATAACATCCAGGGCATTACCAAGCCTGCCATCCGCCGTCTCGCTCGCAGAGGAGGCGTCAAGCGCATCTCCGGCCTCATCTATGAGGAGACTCGCGGCGTCCTGAAAGTCTTCCTGGAGAACGTGATCCGTGACGCCGTCACCTACACCGAGCACGCCAAGAGGAAGACCGTCACCGCCATGGACGTGGTGTACGCGCTGAAGCGCCAGGGCCGCACTCTCTACGGCTTCGGAGGTTAATTGTTCTCTTCTGTCCTCACCCCAAAGGCTCTTATCAGAGCCGCCCACATCTTCTAAGAAAAAGCCATGACCTCTAATATGTGCCATCAGCGGCTGAACCAGAAGGGCGTCCGGATATACAGCGGTATATGGGGGCAACTACGGATGGAATATAGACCGCGCTATATACATTCCAGCACTGGACACTTACTGCTCTATACCGCTATATCACAGTATGCAGCACTATATGGGGGTACAAAGAACTGTCTAGAAGGACACGTTTCTATATAGAGGTATTTATTTCTACATGGAAGGTTTACAGCTGTATTTGGGGATTACAGGGGGCATATAGCGCTATATGGGGGTAGACGGAGCCGTAGGTGGAGTCCGACTGCTCACAGGAAATGTCCCTCATTAGTGTCTGATACTCCGCTGTGAGCTCTACATGTAGATAGCACGTCCCGGAGTATCGGGGGGACGGCGGCCTCTGCCGGTGATTCTCCACATCAGTGACGGCGGCCTCTCCCGGAGGACGATCCCGTGTGCGGCGGATCAGGAGGACCGGACTCCGCGCTGTAATCTCCACCGACCACTCAGGTCTCAGGTTATTTGGAGAATCATGAACTAAACCGAATCATGCTATACCAGATGAGTGAGATTCCAGAATATCAGATCTGGGGAGCAAAGGGTTAAATCCAGGCGCCACTGATCCCAGCGACTCGCTGAGAAGTGACAGATCAGTAGTGACGGCTCCGAGCTGTAGAGGAGCTCAGCCCCGGATCTCACCATCACCCTCCTCAGCCTTCACCTCTATGGCGCCACCTGCTGTTTGTCCCGTCGCTAGAGACCCGGGCTGTGCAGCCGCAGACACGGCGGGAAGACTGGAGAGGACACAGGAGCATGGACGTCGCTCGGTGTCGGGTCGGACGATCCGGTCTTGTATATTGATCCCCCGCTGGATCCCTGATTAGTGGCGCAGTATCCGCAGAAGCAGCGCTGGACATAGCGGAGCCGGTACACGGACTGATCGGTGGCCGCATCCTTCTCGCTCTGTTACTGACGGTTCTCACCAGTTGTTTCTAGTTGGGGAAATGTCGCAGCGATCAGTCCTGGGCTCTGAACAGACAATCTGGTCAGCTGTGAGAGAGGGATCCGGGTGAGGAGCACAGGGGAGAGGCCGAGACCCGATCACTGCTCCTCTGCTTCTTGCAATAGGCGGCGCCTCCGATCACTTGCGACAGTGAGAACATCAGTGAGAGAATCGCACCGACCCGATAGCAAGAAAGTCACAACCGACAGCAAAGTTATCAGGTAGATCACAGGATCTCCTGCGATATAGGATCCTATATGGAAGAATGCAGCACTAAACGGGGTATACATCACCATGCATGGGTAACAACGATACATGGGGGATTCCAGCGCTATATGGAGGTATGAGGTACAACATGGTGTTTGTAGCACTATAAGGGGAGTATATAGCACATATGGACGGAGCGTGTACAGCGCTATATGCGATACACAGCATTATGTGTAAGGTATACAGTGCAATATGAGGGTATACATTGCTATATGGACAAACACCGCCGTATAAGGGGTACGCAGCGGTATATGGGGGTTTACTGCACAATCTGGGGGCACGGCCCATAGAGAGGGGATTCATTTATGGAATAACCAATGAACTGCAGAGGGCGGAGCTTCTGGTGTTGATCACCTGATTCTCTCCCCCAATAGCACAGCGATCTGACCTCAGTGCTCATTTGCATGGGCCGGGTATAAATTCCGCTGCTCTGGGACAATCAGGTCATTTCTATTCTCACTTGTGACAAGAGCTCTTTGCTTTCATTATGGCCGATCCCAAGTCTGCTCCAGCGCCCAAGAAGGGCTCCAAGAAAGCCGTGACCAAGACCCCGAAGAAGGACGGCAAGAAGCGGAGGAAGAGCAGGAAGGAGAGCTACGCCATCTACGTGTACAAGGTGCTGAAGCAGGTCCACCCCGACACCGGCATCTCCTCCAAGGCCATGGGCATCATGAACTCCTTCGTCAACGACATCTTCGAGCGCATCGCAGGGGAAGCCTCCCGCCTGGCTCACTACAACAAGCGCTCCACCATCACCTCCCGGGAGATCCAGACCGCCGTGCGCCTGCTGCTGCCCGGAGAGCTGGCCAAGCACGCCGTGTCCGAGGGCACCAAGGCCGTCACCAAGTACACCAGCGCCAAGTGATCGCTCCGTGCTCCGCTCCTCACCACAAAGGCTCTTCTAAGAGCCGCCCACACCCTCACTATAAGAGCCCCCGCACCCTCACTATAAGAGCCCCCTCACTATAAGAGCCGCCCCCGCACCCTCACTATAAGAGCCGCCCACACCCTCACTATAAGAGCTGCCCACACCCTCACTATAAGCCACCCACACCCTCACTATAAGAGCCCCCGCACCCTCACTATAAGAGCCCCCCGCACCCTCACTATAAGAGCCCCCCCACACCCTCACTAGAAGAGCCACCCGCACCCTCACTATAAGAGACACCCGCAGCCTCACTATAAGAGACACCCGCAGCCTCACTATAAGAGCCCTCCACACCCTCACTATAAGAGCCACCCACACCCTCACTATAAGAGCCACCCACACCCTCACTATAAGAGCCTCCCACACCCTCACTATAAGAGACACCCACACCCTCACTATAAGAGACACCCACAGCCTCACTATAAGAGCCACCCACACCCTCACTATAAGAGCCACCCACACCCTCACTATAAGAGCCGCCCACACCCTCACTATAAGAGCCCTCCACACCCTCACTATAAGAGCCACCCACACCCTCGCTATAAGAGCCCTCCACACCCTCGCTATAAGAGCCCCCGCACCCTCACTATAAGAGCCCTCCACACCCTCACTATAAGAGCCACCCACACCCTCACTATAAGAGCCCTCCACACCCTCACTATAAGAGCCCCCCACACCCTCACTATAAGAGCCCTCCACACCCTCACTATAAGAGCCCCCGCACCCTCACTATAAGAGCCCTCCACACCCTCACTATAAGAGCCACCCACACCCTCACTATAAGAGCCACCCACAGCCTCACTATAAGAGCCCTCCACACCCTCACTATAAGAGCCCCCGCACCCTCACTATAAGAGCCCCCCACACCCTCACTATAAGAGACACCCGCAGCCTCACTATAAGAGCCCCCCGCACCCTCACTATAAGAGCCGCCCGCACCCTCACTATAAGAGCCGCCCGCACCCTCACTATAAGAGCCGCCCGCACCCTCACTATAAGAGCCTCCCACACCCTCACTATAAGAGCCACCCACAGCCTCACTATAAGAGCCCCTCACACCCTCACTATAAGAGCCACCCACACCCTCACTATAAGAGACACCCACAGCCTCACTATAAGAGCCCCTCACACCCTCACTATAAGAGCCACCCACACCCTCACTATAAGAGCCGCCCACACCCTCACTATAAGAGCCGCCCACACCCTCACTATAAGAGCCCTCCACACCCTCACTATAAGAGCCACCCACACCCTCACTATAAGAGCCCCCCACACCCTCACTATAAGAGCCGCCCACACCCTCACTATAAGAGCCGCCCACACCCTCACTATAAGAGCCACCCACACCCTCACTATAAGAGCCCTCCACACCCTCACTATAAGAGCCACCCACACCCTCACTATAAGAGCCCCTAACACCCTCACTATAAGAGCCACCCACACCCTCACTATAAGAGACGCCCACACCCTCACTATAAGAGCCACCCACACCCTCACTATAAGAGCCCCTCACACCCTCACTATAAGAGCCACCCACACCCTCACTATAAGAGCCACCCACAGCCTCACTATAAGAGCCCTCCACACCCTCACTATAAGAGACACCCGCAGCCTCACTATAAGAGCCCCCCGCACCCTCACTATAAGAGCCGCCCGCACCCTCACTATAAGAGCCGCCCGCACCCTCACTATAAGAGCCACCCACACCCTCACTATAAGAGCCTCCCACACCCTCACTATAAGAGCCACCCACAGCCTCACTATAAGAGCCCCTCACACCCTCACTATAAGAGCCACCCACACCCTCACTATAAGAGACACCCACAGCCTCACTATAAGAGCCCCTCACACCCTCACTATAAGAGCCACCCACACCCTCACTATAAGAGCCGCCCACACCCTCACTATAAGAGCCCTCCACACCCTCACTATAAGAGCCACCCACACCCTCGCTATAAGAGCCCTCCACACCCTCACTATAAGAGCCCCCGCACCCTCACTATAAGAGCCCTCCACACCCTCACTATAAGAGCCACCCACACCCTCACTATAAGAGCCCTCCACACCCTCACTATAAGAGCCCCCCACACCCTCACTATAAGAGACACCCGCACCCTCACTATAAGAGCCGCCCACACCCTCACTATAAGAGCCCTCCACACCCTCACTATAAGAGCCACCCACACCCTCACTATAAGAGCCCCCTCACTATAAGAGCCGCCCCCGCACCCTCACTATAAGAGCCGCCCACACCCTCACTATAAGAGCTGCCCACACCCTCACTATAAGCCACCCACACCCTCACTATAAGAGCCCCCGCACCCTCACTATAAGAGCCCCCCGCACCCTCACTATAAGAGCCCCCCCACACCCTCACTAGAAGAGCCACCCGCACCCTCACTATAAGAGACACCCGCAGCCTCACTATAAGAGACACCCGCAGCCTCACTATAAGAGCCCTCCACACCCTCACTATAAGAGCCACCCACACCCTCACTATAAGAGCCACCCACAGCCTCACTATAAGAGCCCTCCACACCCTCACTAAAAGAGCCTCCCACACCCTCACTATAAGAGACACCCGCAGCCTCACTATAAGAGCCCCCCACACCCTCACTATAAGAGCCGCCCACACCCTCACTATAAGAGCTGCCCACACCCTCACTATAAGCCACCCACACCCTCACTATAAGAGCCCCCGCACCCTCACTATAAGAGCCCCCCGCACCCTCACTATAAGAGCCCCCCCACACCCTCACTAGAAGAGCCACCCGCACCCTCACTATAAGAGACACCCGCAGCCTCACTATAAGAGACACCCGCAGCCTCACTATAAGAGCCCTCCACACCCTCACTATAAGAGCCCTCCACACCCTCACTATAAGAGCCACCCACACCCTCACTATAAGAGCCACCCACAGCCTCACTATAAGAGCCCTCCACACCCTCACTATAAGAGCCTCCCACACCCTCACTATAAGAGCCCTCCACACCCTCACTATAAGAGCCACCCACACCCTCGCTATAAGAGCCCTCCACACCCTCACTATAAGAGACACCCACAGCCTCACTATAAGAGCCCCTCACACCCTCACTATAAGAGCCACCCACACCCTCACTATAAGAGCCACCCACAGCCTCACTATAAGAGCCCTCCACACCCTCACTATAAGAGCCACCCACACCCTCACTATAAGAGCCACCCACAGCCTCACTATAAGAGCCCTCCACACCCTCACTATAAGAGCCTCCCACACCCTCACTATAAGAGCCCTCCACACCCTCACTATAAGAGCCACCCACACCCTCGCTATAAGAGCCACCCACACCCTCACTATAAGAGACACCCACAGCCTCACTATAAGAGCCCCTCACACCCTCACTATAAGAGCCGCCCACACCCTCACTATAAGAGCCGCCCACACCCTCACTATAAGAGCCCTCCACACCCTCACTATAAGAGCCACCCACACCCTCGCTATAAGAGCCCTCCACACCCTCGCTATAAGAGCCCCCGCACCCTCACTATAAGAGCCCTCCACACCCTCACTATAAGAGCCACCCACACCCTCACTATAAGAGCCCTCCACACCCTCACTATAAGAGCCCCCCACACCCTCACTATAAGAGCCCTCCACACCCTCACTATAAGAGCCCCCGCACCCTCACTATAAGAGCCCTCCACACCCTCACTATAAGAGCCACCCACACCCTCACTATAAAAGCCACCCACAGCCTCACTATAAGAGCCCTCCACACCCTCACTATAAGAGCCCCCGCACCCTCACTATAAGAGCCCCCCACACCCTCACTATAAGAGACACCCGCAGCCTCACTATAAGAGCCCCCCGCACCCTCACTATAAGAGCCGCCCGCACCCTTACTATAAGAGCCGCCCGCACCCTCACTATAAGAGCCGCCCGCACCCTCACTATAGGAGCCTCCCACACCCTCACTATAAGAGCCCCCGCACCCTCACTATAAGAGCCCCCCACACCCTCACTATAAGAGCTGCCCACACCCTCACTATAAGCCACCCACACCCTCACTATAAGAGCCCCCGCACCCTCACTATAAGAGCCCCCCGCACCCTCACTATAAGAGCCCCCCCACACCCTCACTAGAAGAGCCACCCGCACCCTCACTATAAGAGACACCCGCAGCCTCACTATAAGAGACACCCGCAGCCTCACTATAAGAGCCCTCCACACCCTCACTATAAGAGCCACCCACACCCTCACTATAAGAGCCACCCACAGCCTCACTATAAGAGCCCTCCACACCCTCACTATAAGAGCCTCCCACACCCTCACTATAAGAGACACCCGCAGCCTCACTATAAGAGCCCCCCGCACCCTCACTATAAGAGCCCCCGCACCCTCACTATAAGAGCCCCCCACACCCTCACTATAAGAGCCGCCCACACCCTCACTATAAGAGCTGCCCACACCCTCACTATAAGCCACCCACACCCTCACTATAAGAGCCCCCGCACCCTCACTATAAGAGCCCCCCGCACCCTCACTATAAGAGCCCCCCGCACCCTCACTATAAGAGCCCCCCCACACCCTCACTAGAAGAGCCACCCGCACCCTCACTATAAGAGACACCCGCAGCCTCACTATAAGAGACACCCGCAGCCTCACTATAAGAGCCCTCCACACCCTCACTATAAGAGCCACCCACACCCTCACTATAAGAGCCACCCACAGCCTCACTATAAGAGCCCTCCACACCCTCACTATAAGAGCCTCCCACACCCTCACTATAAGAGACACCCGCAGCCTCACTATAAGAGCCCCCCGCACCCTCACTATAAGAGCCGCCCGCACCCTCACTATAAGAGCCGCCCGCACCCTCACTATAAGAGCCACCCACACCCTCACTATAAGAGCCTCCCACACCCTCACTATAAGAGCCACCCACAGCCTCACTATAAGAGCCCCTCACACCCTCACTATAAGAGCCACCCACACCCTCACTATAAGAGACACCCACAGCCTCACTATAAGAGCCCCTCACACCCTCACTATAAGAGCCACCCACACCCTCACTATAAGAGCCGCCCACACCCTCACTATAAGAGCCCTCCACACCCTCACTATAAGAGCCACCCACACCCTCGCTATAAGAGCCCTCCACACCCTCGCTATAAGAGCCCCCGCACCCTCACTATAAGAGCCCTCCACACCCTCACTATAAGAGCCACCCACACCCTCACTATAAGAGCCCTCCACACCCTCACTATAAGAGCCCCCCACACCCTCACTATAAGAGCCCTCCACACCCTCACTATAAGAGCCCCCGCACCCTCACTATAAGAGCCCTCCACACCCTCACTATAAGAGCCACCCACACCCTCACTATAAGAGCCACCCACAGCCTCACTATAAGAGCCCTCCACACCCTCACTATAAGAGCCCCCGCACCCTCACTATAAGAGCCCCCCACACCCTCACTATAAGAGACACCCGCAGCCTCACTATAAGAGCCCCCCGCACCCTCACTATAAGAGCCGCCCGCACCCTCACTATAAGAGCCGCCCGCACCCTCACTATAAGAGCCGCCCGCACCCTCACTATAAGAGCCTCCCACACCCTCACTATAAGAGCCACCCACAGCCTCACTATAAGAGCCCCTCACACCCTCACTATAAGAGCCACCCACACCCTCACTATAAGAGACACCCACAGCCTCACTATAAGAGCCCCTCACACCCTCACTATAAGAGCCACCCACACCCTCACTATAAGAGCCGCCCACACCCTCACTATAAGAGCCGCCCACACCCTCACTATAAGAGCCCTCCACACCCTCACTATAAGAGCCACCCACACCCTCACTATAAGAGCCCCCCACACCCTCACTATAAGAGCCGCCCACACCCTCACTATAAGAGCCGCCCACACCCTCACTATAAGAGCCACCCACACCCTCACTATAAGAGCCCTCCACACCCTCACTATAAGAGCCACCCACACCCTCACTATAAGAGCCCCTAACACCCTCACTATAAGAGCCACCCACACCCTCACTATAAGAGCCGCCCACACCCTCACTATAAGAGCCACCCACACCCTCACTATAAGAGCCGCCCACACCCTCACTATAAGAGCCCCTCACACCCTCACTATAAGAGCCACCCACACCCTCACTATAAGAGCCGCCCACACCCTCACTATAAGAGCCGCCCACACCCTCACTATAAGAGCCCTCCACACCCTCACTATAAGAGCCCCCGCACCCTCACTTTAAGAGCCCCCCACACCCTCACTATAAGAGCCACCCACAGCCTCACTATAAGAGCCCTCCACACCCTCACTATAAGAGCCCCCGCACCCTCACTATAAGAGCCTCCCACACCCTCACTATAAGAGACACCCGCAGCCTCACTATAAGAGCCCCCCGCACCCTCACTATAAGAGCCGCCCGCACCCTCACTATAAGAGCCGCCCGCACCCTCACTATAAGAGCCACCCACAACCTCACTATAAGAGCCACCCACACCCTCACTATAAGAGCCTCCCACACCCTCACTATAAGAGCCACCCACAGCCTCACTATAAGAGCCACCCACACCCTCACTATAAGAGACACCCACAGCCTCACTATAAGAGCCCCTCACACCCTCACTATAAGAGCCACCCACACCCTCACTATAAGAGCCGCCCACACCCTCACTATAAGAGCCCTCCACACCCTCACTATAAGAGCCACCCACACCCTCGCTATAAGAGCCCTCCACACCCTCGCTATAAGAGCCCCCGCACCCTCACTATAAGAGCCCTCCACACCCTCACTATAAGAGCCACCCACACCCTCACTATAAGAGCCCTCCACACCCTCACTATAAGAGCCCCCCACACCCTCACTATAAGAGCCCTCCACACCCTCACTATAAGAGCCCCCGCACCCTCACTATAAGAGCCCTCCACACCCTCACTATAAGAGCCACCCACACCCTCACTATAAGAGCCACCCACAGCCTCACTATAAGAGCCCTCCACACCCTCACTATAAGAGCCCCCGCACCCTCACTATAAGAGCCCCCCACACCCTCACTATAAGAGACACCCGCAGCCTCACTATAAGAGCCCCCCGCACCCTCACTATAAGAGCCGCCCGCACCCTCACTATAAGAGCCGCCCGCACCCTCACTATAAGAGCCTCCCACACCCTCACTATAAGAGCCACCCACAGCCTCACTATAAGAGCCCCTCACACCCTCACTATAAGAGCCACCCACACCCTCACTATAAGAGACACCCACAGCCTCACTATAAGAGCCCCTCACACCCTCACTATAAGAGCCACCCACACCCTCACTATAAGAGCCGCCCACACCCTCACTATAAGAGCCGCCCACACCCTCACTATAAGAGCCCTCCACACCCTCACTATAAGAGCCACCCACACCCTCACTATAAGAGCCCCCCACACCCTCACTATAAGAGCCGCCCACACCCTCACTATAAGAGCCGCCCACACCCTCACTATAAGAGCCACCCACACCCTCACTATAAGAGCCCTCCACACCCTCACTATAAGAGCCACCCACACCCTCACTATAAGAGCCCCTAACACCCTCACTATAAGAGCCACCCACACCCTCACTATAAGAGACGCCCACACCCTCACTATAAGAGCCACCCACACCCTCACTATAAGAGCCCCTCACACCCTCACTATAAGAGCCACCCACACCCTCACTATAAGAGCCACCCACAGCCTCACTATAAGAGCCCTCCACACCCTCACTATAAGAGACACCCGCAGCCTCACTATAAGAGCCCCCCGCACCCTCACTATAAGAGCCGCCCGCACCCTCACTATAAGAGCCGCCCGCACCCTCACTATAAGAGCCACCCACACCCTCACTATAAGAGCCACCCACACCCTCACTATAAGAGCCTCCCACACCCTCACTATAAGAGCCACCCACAGCCTCACTATAAGAGCCCCTCACACCCTCACTATAAGAGCCACCCACACCCTCACTATAAGAGACACCCACAGCCTCACTATAAGAGCCCCTCACACCCTCACTATAAGAGCCACCCACACCCTCACTATAAGAGCCGCCCACACCCTCACTATAAGAGCCCTCCACACCCTCACTATAAGAGCCACCCACACCCTCGCTATAAGAGCCCTCCACACCCTCACTATAAGAGCCCCCGCACCCTCACTATAAGAGCCCTCCACACCCTCACTATAAGAGCCACCCACACCCTCACTATAAGAGCCCTCCACACCCTCACTATAAGAGCCCCCCACACCCTCACTATAAGAGACACCCGCACCCTCACTATAAGAGCCGCCCACACCCTCACTATAAGAGCCCTCCACACCCTCACTATAAGAGCCACCCACACCCTCACTATAAGAGCCCTCCACACCCTCACTATAAGAGCCCCCGCACCCTCACTATAAGAGCCCTCCACACCCTCACTATAAGAGCCACCCACACCCTCACTATAAGAGCCACCCACAGCCTCACTATAAGAGCCCTCCACACCCTCACTATAAGAGCCCCCGCACCCTCACTATAAGAGCCCCCCACACCCTCACTATAAGAGACACCCGCAGCCTCACTATAAGAGCCGCCCGCACCCTCACTATAAGAGCCTCCCACACCCTCACTATAAGAGCCACCCACAGCCTCACTATAAGAGCCCCTCACACCCTCACTATAAGAGCCACCCACACCCTCACTATAAGAGACACCCACAGCCTCACTATAAGAGCCCCTCACACCCTCACTATAAGAGCCACCCACACCCTCACTATAAGAGCCGCCCACACCCTCACTATAAGAGCCGCCCACACCCTCACTATAAGAGTCCTCCACACCCTCACTATAAGAGCCACCCACACCCTCACTATAAGAGCCCCCCACACCCTCACTATAAGAGCCGCCCACACCCTCACTATAAGAGCCACCCACACCCTCACTATAAGAGCCCTCCACACCCTCACTATAAGAGCCACCCACACCCTCACTATAAGAGCCCCTCACACCCTCACTATAAGAGCCACCCACACCCTCACTATAAGAGCCGCCCACACCCTCACTATAAGAGCCACCCACACCCTCACTATAAGAGCCGCCCACACCCTCACTATAAGAGCCCCTCACACCCTCACTATAAGAGCCACCCACACCCTCACTATAAGAGCCGCCCACACCCTCACTATAAGAGCCGCCCACACCCTCACTATAAGAGCCCTCCACACCCTCACTATAAGAGCCCCCGCACCCTCACTTTAAGAGCCCCCCACACCCTCACTATAAGAGACACCCGCAGCCTCACTATAAGAGCCCCCCGCACCCTCACTATAAGAGCCGCCCGCACCCTCACTATAAGAGCCGCCCGCACCCTCACTATAAGAGCCCTCCATACCCTCACTATAAGAGCCACCCACACCCTCACTATAAGAGCCACCCACAGCCTCACTATAAGAGCCCTCCACACCCTCACTATAAGAGCCCCCGCACCCTCACTATAAGAGCCCCCCACACCCTCACTATAAGAGACACCCGCAGCCTCACTATAAGAGCCGCCCGCACCCTCACTATAAGAGCCTCCCACACCCTCACTATAAGAGCCACCCACAGCCTCACTATAAGAGCCCCTCACACCCTCACTATAAGAGCCACCCACACCCTCACTATAAGAGACACCCACAGCCTCACTATAAGAGCCCCTCACACCCTCACTATAAGAGCCACCCACACCCTCACTATAAGAGCCGCCCACACCCTCACTATAAGAGCCGCCCACACCCTCACTATAAGAGTCCTCCACACCCTCACTATAAGAGCCACCCACACCCTCACTATAAGAGCCCCCCACACCCTCACTATAAGAGCCGCCCACACCCTCACTATAAGAGCCACCCACACCCTCACTATAAGAGCCCTCCACACCCTCACTATAAGAGCCACCCACACCCTCACTATAAGAGCCCCTCACACCCTCACTATAAGAGCCACCCACACCCTCACTATAAGAGCCGCCCACACCCTCACTATAAGAGCCACCCACACCCTCACTATAAGAGCCGCCCACACCCTCACTATAAGAGCCCCTCACACCCTCACTATAAGAGCCACCCACACCCTCACTATAAGAGCCGCCCACACCCTCACTATAAGAGCCGCCCACACCCTCACTATAAGAGCCCTCCACACCCTCACTATAAGAGCCCCCGCACCCTCACTTTAAGAGCCCCCCACACCCTCACTATAAGAGACACCCGCAGCCTCACTATAAGAGCCCCCCGCACCCTCACTATAAGAGCCGCCCGCACCCTCACTATAAGAGCCGCCCGCACCCTCACTATAAGAGCCCCCCGCACCCTCACTATAAGAGCCACCCGCACCCTCACTATAAGAGCCACCCGCACCCTCACTATAAGAGCCACCCACAGCCTCACTATAAGAGCCCCTCACACCCTCACTATAAGAGCCACCCACACCCTCACTATAAGAGCCACCCACAGCCTCACTATAAGAGCCCCCGCACCCTCACTATAAGAGCCCCCCACACCCTCACTATAAGAGACACCCGCAGCCTCACTATAAGAGCCCTCCACACCCTCACTATAAGAGCCACCCACAGCCTCACTATAAGAGCCCCTCACACCCTCACTATAAGAGCCACCCACACCCTCACTATAAGAGACACCCACAGCCTCACTATAAGAGCCCCTCACACCCTCACTATAAGAGCCACCCACACCCTCACTATAAGAGCCGCCCACACCCTCACTATAAGAGCCGCCCACACCCTCACTATAAGAGCCCTCCACACCCTCACTGTAAGAGCCACCCACACCCTCACTATAAGAGCCCCCCACACCCTCACTATAAGAGCCGCCCACACCCTCACTATAAGAGCCCTCCACACCCTCACTATAAGAGCCACCCACACCCTCACTATAAGAGCCCCTCACACCCTCACTATAAGAGCCGCCCACACCCTCACTATAAGAGCCGCCCACACCCTCACTATAAGAGCCACCCACACCCTCACTATAAGAGCCGCCCACACCCTCACTATAAGAGCCCCTCACACCCTCACTATAAGAGCCACCCACACCCTCACTATAAGAGCCGCCCACACCCTCACTATAAGAGCCGCCCACACCCTCACTATAAGAGCCCTCCACACCCTCACTATAAGAGCCCCCGCACCCTCACTATAAGAGCCCCCCACACCCTCACTATAAGAGACACCCGCAGCCTCACTATAAGAGCCCCCCGCACCCTCACTATAAGAGCCGCCCGCACCCTCACTATAAGAGCCCCCCGCACCCTCACTATAAGAGCCAAACGCACCCTCACTATAAGAGCCACCCACACCCTCACTATAAGAGCCACCCACAGCCTCACTATAAGAGCCCCTCACACCCTCACTATAAGAGCCACCCACACCCTCACTATAAGAGCCACCCACAGCCTCACTATAAGAGCCCCCCACACCCTCACTATAATTGACACCCGCAGCCTCACTATAAGAGCCCTCCACACCCTCACTATAAGAGCCACCCACACCCTCACTATAAGAGACACCCACAGCCTCACTATAAGAGCCCCTCACACCCTCACTATAAGAGCCACCCACACCCTCACTATAAGAGCCGCCCACACCCTCACTATAAGAGCCCTCCACACCCTCACTATAAGAGCCACCCACACCCTCACTATAAGAGCCCTCCACACCCTCACTATAAGAGCCCCCGCACCCTCACTATAAGAGCCCCCCACACCCTCACTATAAGAGACACCCGCACCCTCACTATAAGAGCCGCCCACACCCTCACTATAAGAGCCCTCCACACCCTCACTATAAGAGCCACCCACACCCTCACTATAAGAGCCCTCCACACCCTCACTATAAGAGCCCCCGCACCCTCACTATAAGAGCCCTCCACACCCTCACTATAAGAGCCACCCACACCCTCACTATAAGAGCCACCCACAGCCTCACTATAAGAGCCCTCCACACCCTCACTATAAGAGCCCCCGCACCCTCACTATAAGAGCCCCCCACACCCTCACTATAAGAGACACCCGCAGCCTCACTATAAGAGCCCCCCGCACCCTCACTTTAAGAGCCGCCCGCACCCTCACTATAAGAGCCGCCCGCACCCTCACTATAAGAGCCACCCACACCCTCACTATAAGAGCCTCCCACACTCTCACTATAAGAGCCACCCACAGCCTCACTATAAGAGCCACCCACACCCTCACTATAAGAGACACCCACAGCCTCACTATAAGAGCCCCTCACACCCTCACTATAAGAGCCGCCCACACCCTCACTATAAGAGCCGCCCACACCCTCACTATAAGAGCCGCCCACACCCTCACTATAAGAGCCCTCCACACCCTCACTATAAGAGCCACCCACACCCTCACTATAAGAGCCCTCCACACCCTCACTATAAGAGCCCCCGCACCCTCACTATAAGAGCCCCCCACACCCTCACTATAAGAGACACCCGCAGCCTCACTATAAGAGCCCCCCGCACCCTCACTATAAGAGCCGCCCGCACCCTCACTATAAGAGCCCCCCGCACCCTCACTATAAGAGCCACCCGCACCCTCACTATAAGAGCCACCCACACCCTCACTATAAGAGCCACCCACAGCCTCACTATAAGAGCCCCCGCACCCTCACTATAAGAGCCCCCCACACCCTCACTATAAGAGACACCCGCAGCCTCACTATAAGAGCCCTCCACACCCTCACTATAAGAGCCCCCGCACCCTCACTATAAGAGCCGCCCGCACCCTCACTATAAGAGCCACCCACACCCTCACTATAAGAGCCCCTCACACCCTCACTATAAGAGCCACCCACACCCTCACTATAAGAGACACCCACAGCCTCACTATAAGAGCCCCCGCACCCTCACTATAAGAGCCCTCCACACCCTCACTATAAGAGCCACCCACACCCTCACTATAAGAGCCCTCCACACCCTCACTATAAGAGCCCTCCACACCCTCACTATAAGAGCCACCCACACCCTCACTATAAGAGCCGCCCACACCCTCACTATAAGAGCCGCCCACACCCTCACTATAAGAGCCCTCCACACCCTCACTATAAGAGCCCTCCACACCCTCACTATAAGAGCCACCCACACCCTCACTATAAGAGCCCTCCACACCCTCACTATAAGAGCCCCCGCACCCTCACTATAAGAGCCCCCCACACCCTCACTATAAGAGACACCCGCAGCCTCACTATAAGAGCCCCCCCGCACCCTCACTATAAGAGCCGCCCGCACCCTCACTATAAGAGCCCTCCACACCCTCACTATAAGAGCCCCCGCACCCTCACTATAAGAGCCCCCCACACCCTCACTATAAGAGACACCCGCAGCCTCACTATAAGAGCCCCCCCACCCTCACTATAAGAGCCGCCCACACCCTCACTATAAGAGCCGCCCACACCCTCACTATAAGAGCCCTCCACACCCTCACTATAAGAGCCCTCCACACCCTCACTATAAGAGCCACCCACACCCTCACTATAAGAGCCCTCCACACCCTCACTATAAGAGCCGCCCGCACCCTCACTATAAGAGACACCCGCAGCCTCACTATAAGAGCCCTCCACACCCTCACTATAAGAGCCCCCGCACCCTCACTATAAGAGCCGCCCGCACCCTCACTATAAGAGCCACCCACACCCTCACTATAAGAGCCCCTCACACCCTCACTATAAGAGCCACCCACACCCTCACTATAAGAGACACCCACAGCCTCACTATAAGAGCCCCCGCACCCTCACTATAAGAGCCCTCCACACCCTCACTATAAGAGCCACCCACACCCTCACTATAAGAGCCCTCCACACCCTCACTATAAGAGCCCTCCACACCCTCACTATAAGAGCCACCCACACCCTCACTATAAGAGCCGCCCACACCCTCACTATAAGAGCCGCCCACACCCTCACTATAAGAGCCCTCCACACCCTCACTATAAGAGCCCTCCACACCCTCACTATAAGAGCCACCCACACCCTCACTATAAGAGCCCTCCACACCCTCACTATAAGAGCCCCCGCACCCTCACTATAAGAGCCCCCCACACCCTCACTATAAGAGACACCCGCAGCCTCACTATAAGAGCCCCCCCGCACCCTCACTATAAGAGCCGCCCGCACCCTCACTATAAGAGCCCTCCACACCCTCACTATAAGAGCCCCCGCACCCTCACTATAAGAGCCCCCCACACCCTCACTATAAGAGACACCCGCAGCCTCACTATAAGAGCCCCCCCACCCTCACTATAAGAGCCGCCCACACCCTCACTATAAGAGCCGCCCACACCCTCACTATAAGAGCCCTCCACACCCTCACTATAAGAGCCCTCCACACCCTCACTATAAGAGCCACCCACACCCTCACTATAAGAGCCCTCCACACCCTCACTATAAGAGCCCCCGCACCCTCACTATAAGAGCCGCCCGCACCCTCACTATAAGAGACACCCGCAGCCTCACTATAAGAGCCGCCCACACCCTCACTATAAGAGCCACCCGCACCCTCACTATAAGAGACACCCACACCCTCACTATAAGAGCCCCCGCACCCTCACTATAAGAGCCCTCCACACCCTCACTATAAGAGCCACCCACACCCTCACTATAAGAGCCCTCCACACCCTCACTATAAGAGCCCCCCACACCCTCACTATAAGAGACACCCGCACCCTCACTATAAGAGACACCCACACCCTCATTATAAGAGCCCCCGCACCCTCACTATAAGAGCCCTCCACACCCTCACTATAAGAGCCACCCACACCCTCACTATAAGAGCCGCCCACACCCTCACTATAAGAGCCCTCCACACCCTCACTATAAGAGCCACCCACACCCTCACTATAAGAGCCCTCCACACCCTCACTATAAGAGACACCCGCACCCTCACTATAAGAGCCGCCCACACCCTCACTATAAGAGCCCTCCACACCCTCACTATAAGAGCCACCCACACCCTCACTATAAGAGCCCTCCACACCCTCACTATAAGAGCCACCCACACCCTCACTATAAGAGCCACCCACACCCTCACTATAAGAGCCCTCCACACCCTCACTATAAGAGCCACCCACACCCTCACTATAAGAGCCCCCCACAGCCTCACTATAAGAGCCCTCCACACCCTCACTATAAGAGCCCCCCACACCCTCACTATAAGAGCCACCCACAGCCTCACTATAAGAGCCCTCCACACCCTCACTATAAGAGCCCCCGCACCCTCACTATAAGAGCCCCCCACACCCTCACTATAAGAGACACCCGCAGCCTCACTATAAGAGCCCTCCACACCCTCACTATAAGAGCCACCCACACCCTCACTATAAGAGCCACCCACAGCCTCACTATAAGAGCCCTCCACACCCTCACTATAAGAGCCCCCGCACCCTCACTATAAGAGCCCCCCACACCCTCACTATAAGAGACACCCGCAGCCTCACTATAAGAGCCCTCCACACCCTCACTATAAGAGCCGCCCACACCCTCACTATAAGAGCCACCCACACCCTCACTATAAGAGCCACCCACACCCTCACTATAAGAGCCCTCCACACCCTCACTATAAGAGCCGCCCGCAGCCTCACTATAAGAGCCACCCACAGCCTCACTATAAGAGCCGCCCCACAGCCTCACTATAAGAGCCCCCCCACACCATCACTATAAGAGCCGCCCGCACCCTCACTATAAGAGCCCCCCACACCCTCACTATAAGAGAGGGAAATGTACAGAACAGAACAATATTGGAGCAGAACTGTATTGGAGCAGAACAATATTGTATCATACAATTATTAGGTTCTGTAGAAGGACGTAGATCTGGGGATTTATTATGATGGAATATAGGCTGAACTGGATGGACAAATGTCTTTTTTCGGCCTTACTAACTATGTTACTATGTACGATCATGTGTAGAAGATTGCTGAGAGTTCCCTGCTCAGAACATTACTCTGTGGTGTCGGGATCTCACAGATCAGGCAGTTACATTATCGGCCGTCACATCCTCCTCACAGGATTCCTGCTCACCGATCGTCCTTCTGTTCTATCACTTTTCCTCCCCGCTTCATCCAGTGTCAGGACTGGCGGCTCTCGGGCAATAAATCCGCAGGTAGAAGCTCCAAGAATGAGGAGGGAACAACGAATCATAGGAGAAATATCCCAATATAATCGCAGGATAGGATCCTCTAGCACCAGATGTAATAATGTATAACGATCGTCATAGATCTCATAGGGTTAATATGAGGTGAGATAAAACCACTGCAGTGCAGAGAGCTCCGAGCACAAGTCTGACTGTAAGATGCCCCGAGCACTGGTGACTCCATCACAGCACAAATGCGGTTTCTTCATATTGATCTATAAATATAACGCGGATTTACAGGGGAACGGGCTGTACTGTAATATTCTCCTGATCACATCCGTGTGGGGTGAATAGGGCAGCGAATATTCACAGGGAATGTGGCGGCATGAGGCAGCTGGATAGATGGACGTCCTGTGTACCGGGTACGGAGACTCCTGTGTGATGACCACGTCCTGGACACTAATGTTTCGGATGGATGGCGCCTCTGAAGACTATTATAACCTTCCCAGAGTAATAATGGCGACCGATCCCCGTGTTTGGGGCAGACAGCTGGGAGGACAGGACCCGGTATTATCAGCGATCGCCTCTAGAGCAGCAGAGGGGCCGGTAATAATCCGACCGACAAAGAAAAGCGGTTGAGCGGGAAATTCAAAACCACTAACGGATCTGTCATCAGCCAATGAGCAGAGATACAACTGCAGGCGCCGACCAATCCCAGACACAGGTATATCCGCCCCCATTAACTCATTAGTGTCCGTGTGTGCTGACTCCCCACTACACACTTGCTTTACAGAAGCGGCGACTTCCCCCACCCGGGACCGGCAGCGTCACATCAGGCTCCGGGCAGAACACAGGAGAGTTGTCTCAGTCGGGCTGTGATAGGATCAGCGCGGACACCGCAGGGGATCTGCACAGGATAATAAGCGGGTGAGTGAGGAGCCTCCGCCTGTGCAGATGGAGCGGGGGAGAAGCGCTGACAGGGATTAACCCCTCACCCGCCAGACTGTCATTGCAATTTATGGCTGATAGAAGACACAAGTCCAACAAGTGCAAACTACAAATCAACAGAATATTTCTGCCTTTCCTTCTGCTCCAGGACAAATATCTGTTTTCACCCCTTATCTACTGTGTTCACAGCAAACGTTTTCTATTGGGTGAGAAACTCATTTGAGCAAGGAGCGGTAATAAGCCCCGCCCTCTGTAGGTCATTGGTGGATCTCCAAGACTCTTCTCCATTTTCAGCTTCAGATCCGTCCAATGACAGGAGAGCGGGGCGGGGCAGAAGACTATATAAGGCGACACAGCACAGTCTCTTCTCCACACGATTTTCTGTCTTTAGTTATTTGACGTTATCGCCATCATGTCTGGACGCGGCAAACAAGGAGGAAAGGTCCGTGCTAAGGCCAAGACCCGCTCATCCCGGGCAGGACTGCAGTTCCCGGTCGGCCGTGTGCACAGGCTTCTCCGCAAGGGCAACTACGCAGAGAGAGTCGGCGCCGGCGCTCCGGTCTATCTGGCCGCTGTGCTGGAGTATCTGACCGCGGAGATTCTGGAATTGGCCGGTAATGCCGCCCGGGACAACAAGAAGACCCGCATCATCCCCCGACACCTGCAGCTGGCGGTGCGCAATGACGAGGAGCTGAACAGGCTGCTGGGTGGGGTGACCATTGCCCAGGGGGGCGTCCTGCCCAACATCCAGGCCGTGCTGCTGCCCAAGAAGACCGAGAGCAGCAAGAAGAGCAAGTGAGCGACACTGACCCTGTATCATCCACACAACACAAAGGCTTTTTTAAGAGCCCCCACACCGTCACCACAAGAGCCGGCGCCGCCTATCTCGGGGGTCCTCACATGAGGCTGATGGTTCATACACCATTGCCGCCACCAGTTCGTGTGTTCCTGCGTTCACATTTTCACAGAATAATAGATGAATGTCAATCCGACATGAAGTCTCAGACCTTCAGGTTGGAGTGTCGTCTGCGAAGCTCGCAGGAAATGTCCCTCATTAGTGTCTGATACTCCGCTTAGTGGCATAGTTCTGAGACCTGGTATCGCTGAAGGGTTAACACTGGCAGGCTTGTGATAGAACTTGATCCTACATTTCCTTAGTAAAACTTGACTCACAAAGAAGCGGCTTTCTTCTTATGCACGGCTGTGTGCAGGGAAGTGACCGGCTTTATCCACTAGCAGTCCCAGTATGGATGATTCCTGAGAGGGTAGTGCTTCCGAACCAGCAATGGATGATGATCACGAGAGAAGACGTTACACCACGTTCACACTCAGTATTTGTAGCCAAAACCATGAGTGGAACAATCGGAGGAAAAGTATAATAGAAACACGTCACCCACTCCTGGTTTTGGCTGATAAATATTGATGTGAAATACTGACCGAATACTGAACGTGTGATCGTTGACTAAGGAGCAGAAACGACCCGATTAGTGAAGATCCGGCTACCAGTATGAGGGAAGAGGGGCAGAAGATAATCAGCGCTGACACCACAAGGAATCTGTATCGAATATTACATGGGAGAGTGAGGAGCCTCCTGTGTTGAGGGGCTGACATTTCATCACAAAGGCTATTTTTCAGAGCCATCACCTTGTCCCCTGCAGATCTGTATGATCAGAGCCCGTGTATCTCCTGACGCTTCCACATTATAGTGTGTACAGGGAGCAGCAGAGCAGTGCAACAGTGAATGGGGAATCTGCCTCCATGTCCGCTAGGGCCGCGCTGTGTCCTGACCGCACCAGTCACATCCAGGCTGCAGTTTAGAAAGTGACAGTCCAGTGTCATTAATGGAGGGAAGGGGCCGTTGATCATCTGAACAGTGATTGGTCGCGGACATCACACAGTTTTGACGGCTCATGTTATTTTATGAACTAGCCAATGGCGTGCAGGGGGCGTGTCCACATGAAGCGTGAATAGGTGCAGAGGAGTATAAATACCCTGTTCCCGCCGCTCCGCTCATCACATCTCTTCTATCCAGAGCTATGGCCAGAACCAAGCAGACCGCCCGTAAATCCACCGGAGGGAAAGCTCCCCGCAAGCAGCTGGCTACTAAGGCCGCCAGGAAGAGCGCTCCCGCCACTGGTGGAGTGAAGAAGCCGCATCGTTACCGGCCGGGGACAGTCGCTCTCCGTGAGATCCGCCGCTACCAGAAATCCACCGAGCTGCTGATACGTAAGCTTCCCTTCCAGCGCCTGGTGAGGGAGATCGCCCAGGACTTCAAAACCGATCTGCGCTTCCAGAGCTCGGCGGTGATGGCGCTGCAGGAGGCCAGCGAGGCTTATCTGGTGGGGCTGTTCGAGGACACCAACCTGTGCGCCATCCACGCCAAGAGGGTCACCATCATGCCCAAAGACATCCAGCTGGCCCGCCGGATCCGCGGGGAGAGAGCCTAGACCTGTCCTCATCTTATGGGGCGCCGACCAATGCACAAAGGCTCTTTTCAGAGCCACCAAATCCTCCCACAGACGAGCTCATTCCTCACATCTGCTTCTGCCCGGAGGGATCACTTGTGCTGGTAACATCTGGTCTCTGGGTCACTCACTGCCCAGTGTGTGGGGGAGTAAATAAGTGTATGCGGAAATGTAATAATCTCATCCCCTCCTGTGTGCGCCCTGATCGGGACCAATGCTAGAATAATCCGCAAAGATCCTGAAGTGTGATGTGACTGCCTGGATGCGGCAATAATGCTCATATGCGATCACACAGGGCGTCTATCCTGCGATATTTCCTGTGAACACTCGCTGACTCCTATCTGCCACACAATATTATGTATCAGGTGAAGTTATTCTCACTGTAGGAGTTTACAGTTCCATAGTAGGTTTCCCTAGATAACATTAATCAGCATTTTAGACTCCCAACCCCAATATTAAGATCGTCTATTGTCTCTACACAGCATTACGTCGTTTTTGTATATTCCCTGCACTGAATATCGCTGCTATGATGGACTCACTATAGACGCAAAGTTCTGCACCTTCTATTATAGAAAGCGGAGACTTCTCCCTTGATCCTGGAAATATATAAACTCCTCTATGGGACATAAGTGACCATTGATCGCTCCACACACATTTCCGACATCTGATCGTCCTCAAACTACAGAAAGACAAAGAACATAAAAGCCATCAACCACTGAGCGGGAACTTCACATTCCTGAACGGTTAACGGTAGCTCCTCCTCCTTCCTCTGCTGATTGGCTGCACATAGGGCGGGAAGGAATTTTGAATTTCCCGCTTGTTTTACTTTCCGCAGCTTCTTGTGATGTGAAGAGAAGCTCCCGGGCTATAAAGTCCAACAACAGCAATGTCCTGTCATCACCTTCCAAATCAACGTGGAGTCATTTAATAAATAAATAAATGTTTTCTTTGCAGAAACAAAGTGAGAATCATAAACTTCAATTAATAGGAGACCACAAAGTATCGGACGATCGATGGAGCAAGAGCTGGAATAAAAAGCCACTGAACTCAGAGCGATTTGATTTTTTTTTTTAAACCGTATAATCAATACACACAAACAATTTGATATATCAAACATAAATAAAAGAGGGAGGTAAATGTAAATTTTAATGGTTAAGAAAAAGGATCAGAGACGAGGAAAGTGTCGGAAAAGACAACAGTCCAAGCAGGTCAGAGTAACAGGAGAAAAGTAATATGGTAACTAAGATGAACCCATAGAATGTAAGTCCGCAAGGACAGGGTCCTCTCCCCTCTGTTACTGAGCCCGGAGCTTCCTGCCTCCCTCTGTGCTGATTGAATGGCGGCTCTTGTAACGGAGCTCGCAGGGAGGAGAGTCCCGGCTGCTACAGGTTGTGCCTGTTATTTCCCAGGCCGCTCCGCGACCAGACATCGTTCACGAAATCTTCAGCAGACTGTAAGATCAGCACGGATCTGGGCGGCTCTGATAAGAGCCTTTGGGGGTGAGAACAGAAGTGAACAGTCCCCTCCGAGATCTATGACGATCGTTATACATTATTACATCTGGTGCTAGAGGATCCTATCCTGCGATTATATTGGGATATTTCTCCTATGATTCGTTGTTCCCTCCTCATTCTTGGAGCTTCTACCTGCGGATTTATTGCCCGAGAGCCGCCAGTCCGGACACTGGATGAAGCGGGGAGGAAAAGTGATAGAACAGAAGGACGATCAGTGTAGTGTTGAGCGATACCTTCCGATATCGGAAAGTATCGGTATCGGTTTGGATCGGCCGATATTCAAAAAATATCGGATATCGCCGATACCGATACCCGATCCCAATGCAAGTCAATGGGACCAAAATATCGGAATTAAAATAAACCCTTTCTTTCCTTGTAGGTTCATTCTACATGAAGGAAAACAACTAAGAATAATGTAGGATGTATTGTGGGAGGTGGCGGAGACATTAAAGGCAATGAGGATTAGTCCAATCAAATAGAATAGCATGATTTTTTTTTTTTTAAAGACGTTCGGATTGAAAAAGATATTGACTATGTAAATTTTTTTTTATTTTGTCAGATATTGATGTTTCACTATTCCACGACCTTCCCCTTCTTTTTTTTCCTTTTCCCACACTTTCATCTTCATCATCATCAGCATCTTTGACATCAACTTCTTCACCTTATTCATCTTCTTCTTCATCTTCTACCTTTTTTTTTTTTTTTATTACATTCTTCATATTCATTTTCTTCAACTATTATTATTCTTCCTATTCTACATATTCTTTTTATTCCACTGTTATTATTCTTCCTATTCTACTTCTTCATCATATTCTCATTTGTGACAGGCATTCCCGTAGTTGTTATCTATAAAAGTTGGAAGATTACACCTTCCGTTCTGCCAGTCACAAAAGTTACATTTGTCCGCGTTCAGTTTGGCCTGCAGCATCAGGCTTTATCCAGGGGCACCACGAGGAGGAACGGACTCACCCCCATACACTGCTTAGTCTTCTTCTGCATATAATTTAGATAATATCTTTTGCTCTGATATTAAGTGTTATGCTTAATGTTCTTCTGCTCTTTGTTCTGCAGCCTCTTGTTCTTCTGCTTCTCGGTCTTCCATGTCGTCGTCTCCAGGGTCGTCGTCTTCAGTGTCGTCATCTCCGCCGTCGTCGTCTCCGTCGTCGTCTCCGCCGTCGTCGTCATCGGGGTGGTCTTCCGGGTCGTCGTCGTCATCGGGGTGGTCTTCCGGGTCGTCGACTTTAGGGTCTTCAACTTGGAAATGTAGCAGAAGGTACAAGAAGGCTGAGAAAATGCCAAGAACCAGCTGATGGAACTGGAACTCGGATGGCTACCCGAAGGTTCAAGAGCCTATGGAACTACCGAGGACCAGCTGATGTTACTGGAACCCGGTTACTAAGCAGGAGGTACCCGTGCTAAAAAGCACTACCAAGGACCGCCTGACGTTGGCGGAACTCGGATACCCAGAAGGAGGCACCTAAGCCAAAGGCTCTGCCCGGAACCAGCTGACGTTACTGGAACCAGGATGGGGAGCAGAAGGTACAAGAGCAAAAGACACTGCCGAGAACCAGCTGACGGTACTGGAACCCGGATGGGTAGCCGAAGGTCCAAGAGCCAATGGAACTACCGAGGTCCAGCTGACGTTACTGGAACCCGGTTACTAAGCAGGAGGTACCCGTGCCTGAAAGCACTACCAAGGACCACCTGACGTTGGTGGAACTTGGATACCCAGAAGGAGGCACCTAAGCCAAAGGCTCTGCCCGGAACCAGCTGACGTTACTGGAACCAGGATGGGGAGCAGAAGGTACAAGAGCAAAAGACACTGCCGAGAACCAGCTGACGGTACTGGAACCCGGATGGGTAGCCGAAGGTCCAAGAGCCAATGGAACTACCGAGGACCAGCTGACGTTACTGGAACCCGGTTACTAAGCAGGAGGTACCCGTGCCTGAAAGCACTACCAAGGACCACCTGACGTTGGTGGAACTTGGATACCCAGAAGGAGGCACCTAAGCCAAAGGCTCTGCCCGGAACCAGCTGACGTTACTGGAATCAGGATGGGGAGCAGAAGGTACAAGAGCAAAAGACACTGCCTAGAACCAGCTGACGGTGCTGGAACCAGGTGGTGGACCCGAAGGCCCACAGGAGAGGAGAGCACAGCTAGGCCGCGAGGCAGCCGCAGTTACCGAACCCCAACAGTCCTACAGGGGGAGCTGGGCCTACTGGCACTACAGAACCAGCCTTGACTACCAGTTCACGCAGCCCACATAGGAAGCTCCTAAACTGGAGGCACCCTGGAGTTGGCTAACTCGACCGCACCACGACGGGGCAAGCATAGGCGTCTCAGTGAAGTTGACACAACCCGGAAACAGCTGACGGTGATGAAACCAGGCTTGGCACGAGGGAGTACCTGTGACAAGAACACTGCCGAGAACCAGCTGGCGGTGCTGGAACCCGGATGCGTTGCCCCAGTGTGCAAGAGCCAATGGCACGACCGAGGACCAGCTGACGGTGCTGGAACCCGGTTACTAAGCTGTAGGTGCCCGCGCTTAAAAGCACTACCAAGGACCGCCTGGCGTTGGCGGAACTCGGATACCCAGGAGGAGGCACCTAAGCCAAAGGCTCTGCCCGGAACCAGCTGACGTTACTGGAACCAGGATGGGGAGCAGAAGGTGCAAGAGGAAAAGACACTGCCGAGAACCAGCTGACGGTACTGGAACCCGGATGGGTAGCCGAAGGTCCAAGAGCCAATGGAACTACCGAGGACCAGCTGACGTTACTGGAACCCGGTTACTAAGCAGGAGGTACCCGTGCCTGAAAGCACTACCAAGGACCACCTGACGTTGGTGGAACTTGGATACCCAGAAGGAGGCACCTAAGCCAAAGGCTCTGCCCGGAACCAGCTGACGTTACTGGAATCAGGATGGGGAGCAGAAGGTACAAGAGCAAAAGACACTGCCTAGAACCAGCTGACGGTGCTGGAACCAGGTGGTGGACCTGAAGGCCCACAGGAGAGGAGAGCACAGCTAGGCCGCGAGGCAGCCGCAGTTACCGAACCCCAACAGTCCTACAGGGGGAGCTGGGCCTACTGGCACTACAGAACCAGCCTTGACTACCAGTTCACGCAGCCCACATAGGAAGCTCCTAAACTGGAGGCACCCTGGAGTTGGCTAACTCGACCGCACCACGACGGGGCAAGCATAGGCGTCTCAGTGAAGTTGACACAACCCGGAAACAGCTGACGGTGATGAAACCAGGCTTGGCACGAGGGAGTACCTGTGACAAGAACACTGCCGAGAACCAGCTGGCGGTGCTGGAACCCGGATGCGTTGCCCCAGTGTGCAAGAGCCAATGGCACGACCGAGGACCAGCTGACGGTGCTGGAACCCGGTTACTAAGCTGTAGGTGCCCGCGCTTAAAAGCACTACCAAGGACCGCCTGGCGTTGGTGGAACTCGGATACCCAGGAGGAGGCACCTAAGCCAAAGGCTCGGCCCGGAACCAGCTGACGGTGCTGGAACCAGGTGGTGGACCCGAAGGTCCACAGGAGAGGAGATAACAGCTAGGCCGCGAGGCAGCCGCAGTTACCGAACCCCAACAGTCCTACAGGGGGAGCTGGGCCTACTGGCACTACAGAACCAGCCTTGACTACCAGTTCACGCAGCCCACATAGGAAGCTCCTAAACTGGAGGCACCCTGGAGTTGGCTAACTCGACCGCACCACGACGGGGCAAGCATAGGCGTCTCAGTGAAGTTGACACAACCCGGAAACAGCTGACGGTGCTGAAACCAGGCTTGGCACGAGGGAGTACCTGTGACAAGAACACTGCCGAGAACCAGGTGGCGGTGCTGGAACCCAGATGCGTTGCCCCAGTGTGCAAGAGCCAATGGCACGACCGAGGACCAGCTGACGGTGCTGGAACCCGGTTACTAAGCTGTAGGTGCCCGCGCTTAAAAGCACTACCAAGGACCGCCTGGCGTTGGCGGAACTCGGATACCCAGGAGGAGGCACCTAAGCCAAAGGCTCGGCCCGGAACCAGCTGACGGTGCTGGAACCAGGTGGTGGACCCGAAGGTCCACAGGAGAGGAGAGAACAGCTAGGCCGCGAGGCAGCCGCAGTTACCGAACCCCAACAGTCCTACAGGGGGAGCTGGGCCTACTGGCACTACAGAACCAGCCTTGACTACCAGTTCACGCAGCCCACATAGGAAGCTCCTAAACTGGAGGCACCCTGGAGTTGGCTAACTCGACCGCACCACGACGGGGCAAGCATAGGCGTCTCAGTGAAGTTGACACAACCCGGAAACAGCTGACGGTGCTGAAACCAGGCTTGGCACGAGGGAGTACCTGTGACAAGAACACTGCCGAGAACCAGCTGGCGGTGCTGGAACCCGGATGCGTTGCCCCAGTGTGCAAGAGCCAATGGCACGACCGAGGACCAGCTGACGGTGCTGGAACCCGGTTACTAAGCTGTAGGTGCCCGCGCTTAAAAGCACTACCAAGGACCGCCTGGCGTTGGCGGAACTCGGATACCCAGGAGGAGGCACCTAAGCCAAAGGCTCGGCCCGGAACCAGCTGACGGTGCTGGAACCAGGTGGTGGACCCGAAGGTCCACAGGAGAGGAGAGAACAGCTAGGCCGCAAGGCAGCCGCAGTTACCGAACCCCAACAGTCCTACAGGGGGAGCTGGGCCTACTGGCACTACAGAACCAGCCTTGACTACCAGTTCACGCAGCCCACATAGGAAGCTCCTAAACTGGAGGCACCCTGGAGTTGGCTAACTCGACCGCACCACGACGGGGCAAGCATAGGCGTCTCAGTGAAGTTGACACAACCCGGAAACAGCTGACGGTGCTGAAACCAGGCTTGGCACGAGGGAGTACCTGTGACAAGAACACTGCCGAGAACCAGCTGGCGGTGCTGGAACCCGGATGCGTTGCCCCAGTGTGCAAGAGCCAATGGCACGACCGAGGACCAGCTGACGGTGCTGGAACCCGGTTACTAAGCTGTAGGTGCCCGCGCTTAAAAGCACTACCAAGGACCGCCTGGCGTTGGCGGAACTCGGATACCCAGGAGGAGGCACCTAAGCCAAAGGCTCGGCCCGGAACCAGCTGACGGTGCTGGAACCAGGTGGTGGACCCGAAGGTCCACAGGAGAGGAGAGAACAGCTAGGCCGCGAGGCAGCCGTAGTTACCGAACCCCAACAGTCCTACAGGGGGAGCTGGGCCTACTGGCACTACAGAACCAGCCTTGACTACCAGTTCACGCAGCCCACATAGGAAGCTCCTAAACTGGAGGCACCCTGGAGTTGGCTAACTCGACCGCACCACGACGGGGCAAGCATAGGCGTCTCAGTGAAGTTGACACAACCCGGAAACAGCTGACGGTGATGAAACCAGGCTTGGCACGAGGGAGTACCTGTGACAAGAACACTGCCGAGAACCAGGTGGCGGTGCTGGAACCCAGATGCGTTGCCCCAGTGTGCAAGAGCCAATGGCACGACCGAGGACCAGCTGACGGTGCTGGAACCCGGTTACTAAGCTGTAGGTGCCCGCGCTTAAAAGCACTACCAAGGACCGCCTGGCGTTGGCGGAACTCGGATACCCAGGAGGAGGCACCTAAGCCAAAGGCTCGGCCCGGAACCAGCTGACGGTGCTGGAACCAGGTGGTGGACCCGAAGGTCCACAGGAGAGGAGAGAACAGCTAGGCCGCGAGGCAGCCGCAGTTACCGAACCCCAACAGTCCTACAGGGGGAGCTGGGCCTACTGGCACTACAGAACCAGCCTTGACTACCAGTTCACGCAGCCCACATAGGAAGCTCCTAAACTGGAGGCACCCTGGAGTTGGCTAACTCGACCGCACCACGACGGGGCAAGCATAGGCGTCTCAGTGAAGTTGACACAACCCGGAAACAGCTGACGGTGCTGAAACCAGGCTTGGCACGAGGGAGTACCTGTGACAAGAACACTGCCGAGAACCAGCTGGCGGTGCTGGAACCCGGATGCGTTGCCCCAGTGTGCAAGAGCCAATGGCACGACCGAGGACCAGCTGACGGTGCTGGAACCCGGTTACTAAGCTGTAGGTGCCCGCGCTTAAAAGCACTACCAAGGACCGCCTGGCGTTGGCGGAACTCGGATACCCAGGAGGAGGCACCTAAGCCAAAGGCTCGGCCCGGAACCAGCTGACGGTGCTGGAACCAGGTGGTGGACCCGAAGGTCCACAGGAGAGGAGAGAACAGCTAGGCCGCGAGGCAGCCGGAGTTACCGAACCCCAACAGTCCTACAGGGGGAGCTGGGCCTACTGGCACTACAGAACCAGCCTTGACTACCAGTTCACGCAGCCCACATAGGAAGCTCCTAAACTGGAGGCACCCTGGAGTTGGCTAACTCGACCGCACCACGACGCGGCAAGCATAGGCGTCTCAGTGAAGTTGACACAACCCGGAAACAGCTGACAGTGCTGAAACCAGGCTTGGCACGAGGGAGTACCTGTGACAAGAACACTGCCGAGAACCAGCTGGCGGTGCTGGAACCTGGATGCGTTGCCCCAGTGTGCAAGAGCCAATGGCACGACCGAGGACCAGCTGACGGTGCTGAAACCCGGTTACTAAGCTGTAGGTGCCCGCGCTTAAAAGCACTACCAAGGACCGCCTGGCGTTGGCGGAACTTGGATACCCAGGAGGAGGCACCTAAGCCAAAGGCTCGGCCCGGAACCAGCTGACGGTGCTGGAATTAGGTGGTGGACCCTAAGGTCCACAGTAGAGGAGAGAACAGCTAGGCCGCGAGGCAGCCGCAGTTACCGAACCCCAACAGTCCTACAGGGGGAGCTGGGCCTACTGGCACTACAGAACCAGCCTTGACTACCAGTTCACGCAGCCCACATAGGAAGCTCCTAAACTGGAGGCACCCTGGAGTTGGCTAACTCGACCGCACCACGACGGGGCAAGCATAGGCGTCTCAGTGAAGTTGACACAACCCGGAAACAGCTGACGGTGCTGAAACCAGGCTTGGCACGAGGGAGTACCTGTGACAAGAACACTGCCGAGAACCAGCTGGCGGTGCTGGAACCCAGATGCGTTGCCCCAGTGTGCAAGAGCCAATGGCACGACCGAGGACCAGCTGACGGTGCTGGAACCCGGTTACTAAGCTGTAGGTGCCCGCGCTTAAAAGCACTACCAAGGACCGCCTGGCGTTGGCGGAACTCGGATACCCAGGAGGAGGCACCTAAGCCAAAGGCTCGGCCCGGAACCAGCTGACGGTGCTGGAACCAGGTGGTGGACCCGAAGGTCCACAGGAGAGGAGAGAACAGCTAGGCCGCGAGGCAGCCGCAGTTACCGAACCCCAACAGTCCTACAGGGGGAGCTGGGCCTACTGGCACTACAGAACCAGCCTTGACTACCAGTTCACGCAGCCCACATAGGAAGCTCCTAAACTGGAGGCACCCTGGAGTTGGCTAACTCGACCGCACCACGACGGGGCAAGCATAGGCGTCTCAGTGAAGTTGACACAACCCAGAAACAGCTGACGGTGCTGAAACCAGGCTTGGCACGAGGGAGTACCTGTGACAAGAACACTGCCGAGAACCAGCTGGCGGTGCTGGAACCCGGATGCGTTGCCCCAGTGTGCAAGAGCCAATGGCACGACCGAGGACCAGCTGACGGTGCTGGAACCCGGTTACTATGCTGTAGGTGCCCGCGCTTAAAAGCACTACCAAGGACCGCCTGGCGTTGGCGGAACTCGGATACCCAGGAGGAGGCACCTAAGCCAAAGGCTCGGCCCGGAACCAGCTGACGGTGCTGGAACCAGGTGGTGGACCCGAAGGTCCACAGGAGAGGAGAGAACAGCTAGGCCGCGAGGCAGCCGCAGTTACCGAACCCCAACAGTCCTACAGGGGGAGCTGGGCCTACTGGCACTACAGAACCAGCCTTGACTACCAGTTCACGCAGCCCACATAGGAAGCTCCTAAACTGGAGGCACCCTGGAGTTGGCTAACTCGACCGCACCACGACGGGGCAAGCATAGGCGTCTCAGTGAAGTTGACACAACCCGGAAACAGCTGACGGTGATGAAACCAGGCTTGGCACGAGGGAGTACCTGTGACAAGAACACTGCCGAGAACCAGGTGGCGGTGCTGGAACCCAGATGCGTTGCCCCAGTGTGCAAGAGCCAATGGCACGACCGAGGACCAGCTGACGGTGCTGGAACCCGGTTACTAAGCTGTAGGTGCCCGCGCTTAAAAGCACTACCAAGGACCGCCTGGCGTTGGCGGAACTCGGATACCCAGGAGGAGGCACCTAAGCCAAAGGCTCGGCCCGGAACCAGCTGACGGTGCTGGAACCAGGTGGTGGACCCGAAGGTCCACAGGAGAGGAGAGAACAGCTAGGCCGCGAGGCAGCCGCAGTTACCGAACCCCAACAGTCCTACAGGGGGAGCTGGGCCTACTGGCACTACAGAACCAGCCTTGACTACCAGTTCACGCAGCCCACATAGGAAGCTCCTAAACTGGAGGCACCCTGGAGTTGGCTAACTCGACCGCACCACGACGGGGCAAGCATAGGCGTCTCAGTGAAGTTGACACAACCCGGAAACAGCTGACGGTGCTGAAACCAGGCTTGGCACGAGGGAGTACCTGTGACAAGAACACTGCCGAGAACCAGCTGGCGGTGCTGGAACCCGGATGCGTTGCCCCAGTGTGCAAGAGCCAATGGCACGACCGAGGACCAGCTGACGGTGCTGGAACCCGGTTACTAAGCTGTAGGTGCCCGCGCTTAAAAGCACTACCAAGGACCGCCTGGCGTTGGCGGAACTCGGATACCCAGGAGGAGGCACCTAAGCCAAAGGCTCGGCCCGGAACCAGCTGACGGTGCTGGAACCAGGTGGTGGACCCGAAGGTCCACAGGAGAGGAGAGAACAGCTAGGCCGCGAGGCAGCCGCAGTTACCGAACCCCAACAGTCCTACAGGGGGAGCTGGGCCTACTGGCACTACAGAACCAGCCTTGACTACCAGTTCACGCAGCCCACATAGGAAGCTCCTAAACTGGAGGCACCCTGGAGTTGGCTAACTCGACCGCACCACGACGGGGCAAGCATAGTCGTCTCAGTGAAGTTGACACAACCCGGAAACAGCTGACGGTGCTGAAACCAGGCTTGGCACGAGGGAGTACCTGTGACAAGAACACTGCCGAGAACCAGCTGGCGGTGCTGGAACCCGGATGCGTTGCCCCAGTGTGCAAGAGCCAATGGCAAGACCGAGGACCAGCTGACGGTGCTGGAACCCGGTTACTAAGCTGTAGGTGCCCGCGTTTAAAAGCACTACCAAGGACCGCCTGGCGTTGGCGGAACTCGGATACCCAGGAGGAGGCACCTAAGCCAAAGGCTCGGCCCGGAACCAGCTGACGGTGCTGGAACCAGGTGGTGGACCCGAAGGTCCACAGGAGAGGAGAGAACAGCTAGGCCGCGAGGCAGCCGCAGTTACCGAACCCCAACAGTCCTACAGGGGGAGCTGGGCCTACTGGCACTACAGAACCAGCCTTGACTACCAGTTCACGCAGCCCACATAGGAAGCTCCTAAACTGGAGGCACCCTGGAGTTGGCTAACTCGACCGCACCACGACGGGGCAAGCATAGGCGTCTCAGTGAAGTTGACACAACCCGGAAACAGCTGACGGTGATGAAACCAGGCTTGGCACGAGGGAGTACCTGTGACAAGAACACTGCCGAGAACCAGGTGGCGGTGCTGGAACCCAGATGCGTTGCCCCAGTGTGCAAGAGCCAATGGCACGACCGAGGACCAGCTGACGGTGCTGGAACCCGGTTACTAAGCTGTAGGTGCCCGCGCTTAAAAGCACTACCAAGGACCGCCTGGCGTTGGCGGAACTCGGATACCCAGGAGGAGGCACCTAAGCCAAAGGCTCGGCCCGGAACCAGCTGACGGTGCTGGAACCAGGTGGTGGACCCGAAGGTCCACAGGAGAGGAGAGAACAGCTAGGCCGCGAGGCAGCCGCAGTTACCGAACCCCAACAGTCCTACAGGGGGAGCTGGGCCTACTGGCACTACAGAACCAGCCTTGACTACCAGTTCACGCAGCCCACATAGGAAGCTCCTAAACTGGAGGCACCCTGGAGTTGGCTAACTCGACCGCACCACGACGGGGCAAGCATAGGCGTCTCAGTGAAGTTGACACAACCCGGAAACAGCTGACGGTGCTGAAACCAGGCTTGGCACGAGGGAGTACCTGTGACAAGAACACTGCCGAGAACCAGCTGGCGGTGCTGGAACCCGGATGCGTTGCCCCAGTGTGCAAGAGCCAATGGCACGACCGAGGACCAGCTGACGGTGCTGGAACCCGGTTACTAAGCTGTAGGTGCCCGCGCTTAAAAGCACTACCAAGGACCGCCTGGCGTTGGCGGAACTCGGATACCCAGGAGGAGGCACCTAAGCCAAAGGCTCGGCCCGGAACCAGCTGACGGTGCTGGAACCAGGTGGTGGACCCGAAGGTCCACAGGAGAGGAGAGAACAGCTAGGCCGCGAGGCAGCCGGAGTTACCGAACCCCAACAGTCCTACAGGGGGAGCTGGGCCTACTGGCACTACAGAACCAGCCTTGACTACCAGTTCACGCAGCCCACATAGGAAGCTCCTAAACTGGAGGCACCCTGGAGTTGGCTAACTCGACCGCACCACGACGGGGCAAGCATAGTCGTCTCAGTGAAGTTGACACAACCCGGAAACAGCTGACGGTGCTGAAACCAGGCTTGGCACGAGGGAGTACCTGTGACAAGAACACTGCCGAGAACCAGCTGGCGGTGCTGGAACCCGGATGCGTTGCCCCAGTGTGCAAGAGCCAATGGCAAGACCGAGGACCAGCTGACGGTGCTGGAACCCGGTTACTAAGCTGTAGGTGCCCGCGTTTAAAAGCACTACCAAGGACCGCCTGGCGTTGGCGGAACTCGGATACCCAGGAGGAGGCACCTAAGCCAAAGGCTCGGCCCGGAACCAGCTGACGGTGCTGGAACCAGGTGGTGGACCCGAAGGTCCACAGGAGAGGAGAGAACAGCTAGGCCGCGAGGCAGCCGCAGTTACCGAACCCCAACAGTCCTACAGGGGGAGCTGGGCCTACTGGCACTACAGAACCAGCCTTGACTACCAGTTCACGCAGCCCACATAGGAAGCTCCTAAACTGGAGGCACCCTGGAGTTGGCTAACTCGACCGCACCACGACGGGGCAAGCATAGGCATCTCAGTGAAGTTGACACAACCCGGAAACAGCTGACGGTGCTGAAACCAGGCTTGGCACGAGGGAGTACCTGTGACAAGAACACTGCCGAGAACCAGCGGGCGGTGCTGGAACCCAGATGCGTTGCCCCAGTGTGCAAGAGCCAATGGCACGACCGAGGACCAGCTGACGGTGCTGGAACCCGGTTACTAAGCTGTAGGTGCCCGCGCTTAAAAGCACTACCAAGGACCGCCTGGCGTTGGCGGAACTCGGATACCCAGGAGGAGGCACCTAAGCCAAAGGCTCGGCCCGGAACCAGCTGACGGTGCTGGAACCAGGTGGTGGACCCGAAGGTCCACAGGAGAGGAGAGAACAGCTAGGCCGCGAGGCAGCCGCAGTTACCGAACCCCAACAGTCCTACAGGGGGAGCTGGGCCTACTGGCACTACAGAACCAGCCTTGACTACCAGTTCACGCAGCCCACATAGGAAGCTCCTAAACTGGAGGCACCCTGGAGTTGGCTAACTCGACCGCACCACGACGGGGCAAGCATAGTCGTCTCAGTGAAGTTGACACAACCCGGAAACAGCTGACGGTGCTGAAACCAGGCTTGGCACGAGGGAGTACCTGTGACAAGAACACTGCCGAGAACCAGCTGGCGGTGCTGGAACCCGGATGCGTTGCCCCAGTGTGCAAGAGCCAATGGCAAGACCGAGGACCAGCTGACGGTGCTGGAACCCGGTTACTAAGCTGTAGGTGCCCGCGTTTAAAAGCACTACCAAGGACCGCCTGGCGTTGGCGGAACTCGGATACCCAGGAGGAGGCACCTAAGCCAAAGGCTCGGCCCGGAACCAGCTGACGGTGCTGGAACCAGGTGGTGGACCCGAAGGTCCACAGGAGAGGAGAGAACAGCTAGGCCGCGAGGCAGCCGCAGTTACCGAACCCCAACAGTCCTACAGGGGGAGCTGGGCCTACTGGCACTACAGAACCAGCCTTGACTACCAGTTCACGCAGCCCACATAGGAAGCTCCTAAACTGGAGGCACCCTGGAGTTGGCTAACTCGACCGCACCACGACGGGGCAAGCATAGGCATCTCAGTGAAGTTGACACAACCCGGAAACAGCTGACGGTGCTGAAACCAGGCTTGGCACGAGGGAGTACCTGTGACAAGAACACTGCCGAGAACCAGCGGGCGGTGCTGGAACCCAGATGCGTTGCCCCAGTGTGCAAGAGCCAATGGCACGACCGAGGACCAGCTGACGGTGCTGGAACCCGGTTACTAAGCTGTAGGTGCCCGCGCTTAAAAGCACTACCAAGGACCGCCTGGCGTTGGCGGAACTCGGATACCCAGGAGGAGGCACCTAAGCCAAAGGCTCGGCCCGGAACCAGCTGACGGTGCTGGAACCAGGTGGTGGACCCGAAGGTCCACAGGAGAGGAGAGAACAGCTAGGCCGCGAGGCAGCCGCAGTTACCGAACCCCAACAGTCCTACAGGGGGAGCTGGGCCTACTGGCACTACAGAACCAGCCTTGACTACCAGTTCACGCAGCCCACATAGGAAGCTCCTAAACTGGAGGCACCCTGGAGTTGGCTAACTGGACCGCACCACGACGGGGCAAGCATAGGCGTCTCAGTGAAGTTGACACAACCCGGAAACAGCTGACGGTGCTGAAACCAGGCTTGGCACGAGGGAGTACCTGTGACAAGAACACTGCCGAGAACCAGCTGGCGGTGCTGGAACCCGGATGCGTTGCCCCAGTGTGCAAGAGCCAATGGCACGACCGAGGACCAGCTGACGGTGCTGGAACCCGGTTACTAAGCTGTAGGTGCCCGCGCTTAAAAGCACTACCAAGGACCGCCTGGCGTTGGCGGAACTCGGATACCCAGGAGGAGGCACCTAAGCCAAAGGCTCGGCCCGGAACCAGCTGACGGTGCTGGAACCAGGTGGTGGACCCGAAGGTCCACAGGAGAGGAGAGAACAGCTAGGCCGCGAGGCAGCCACAGTTACCGAACCCCAACAGTCCTACAGGGGGAGCTGGGCCTACTGGCACTACAGAACCAGCCTTGACTACCAGTTCACGCAGCCCACATAGGAAGCTCCTAAACTGGAGGCACCCTGGAGTTGGCTAACTCGACCGCACCACGACGGGGCAAGCATAGGCGTCTCAGTGAAGTTGACACAACCCGGAAACAGCTGACGGTGCTGAAACCAGGCTTGGCACGAGGGAGTACCTGTGACAAGAACACTGCCGAGAACCAGCTGGCGGTGCTGGAACCCAGATGCGTTGCCTTGCCTATTAAAGATTGTCTTCCTAGAGCCCCAACTAGCGGTGTTGGAGCAAAGGGTAAGCAGGGGGAGATGAGTGTAGGCCGAAGCCTGCACTGGAGGCAGCTTTGTGTCTGCGTTGCGTTTGCAGGACACTTTGCCGGCTACACACTGGGGGAACAGCTGGCGTTGCTGAACCCCACTAACACAATGGCGTGTGTTTTTCTCTGTGCAGCTAGCACTTGCGGGCAAAAACTAGCGATGTTAGAGCCCGTGTTGAAGCAGGAGGAGGAGGAGAGGAGCAGAGTGTAGGCTGAAGCCTAGTTGAACCAATTTCAAAGGAAACCTTTAACCCCCCCCTCAGGTGTTACAAAGTACAAGAGACACACCTTGTGCAGTATTAATGCTGCACAAGTGAAAGGTTGCTCTATTAATTTGTCTACTTGCACACGCTGAATGAAAGACATACACAATTTACCCCATTCTACAGTCAAACTGTAGTGGATGCGTGACTTGGTTTTTTGATGAGACGCAGCACAGGTGTCCAAAATAACGCCTTGGTGCTTGGCGCAGCTTCCTGAGCGTTATTATTTGCTGTACAGGAGTCTGCGCTCTTGTGTTATCCCTTGGCAATGCCCTGTTAGCGCTGCCCATCTTATGACATCATTTCATGTTGGCCGGTGCGGTTAACGATGGCCATAAATCCCAGACCCACAGTGTCTTTTCATAAAGCCACACTGCGGTGCTGGGATTCGTGGCCTTGAGCAGTAAATATTTTGGCCGCTCACACACGTCCTTACACCTGCTTCAGACTGGGCGGCCTCTGCTGATCCCTTCTCGCATGCCGCGGCCATGAGGCTGCACAGTCTGAAGAAGGCGGAAGGAGATGAGTTAAGACAGGCGAAGATATGCACTGCTCGTGCCCATCAATCACACCCTCGCAGTCAAAATAATTAAGACAACGAGGAGCATTTTATTCAGGCAGGGCGGACGAACAGGCGCAAGTAGCCAACCAATGATGTCAGAAGACGGGAAGCGCTACCAAGGGGGGTGCTGCGTATCATTAGAAAGGAAAGTCACACCTCAGGGACAGTGGAATGGTCTCAAAGAGACACATTTTGTACGTGTTGAGTTCCACGTGGGCAAGGAGAAAACATCAGCCACCTTGTACAAATGCAGCAGTACTGCTGTACAAGGTGGCTGTTATACATAGAAACACCTGGGGGTGGGGGCCAGGCTCCCTTCAATTTCAGTTCATGTGCCTGCGTGGCGTTTGCAGGTCACGTTGCAAGCTGCACAGCAGGGGAACAGCTGGCGTTGCTGAACCCCACTAACACATTGGCTGGTGTTTTTCTCTGTGCAGATCGCATGTCCGGGCAAAAACTGGCGGTGTTTGAGCCCAGGGTCAGCAGGAGGAGGAGAGGAGCAAAGTGTAGGCTGAAGCCTGCACTGGTGGCAGCTTTTGGTCGGTTGTGCCAGCGTGGCTTGTGCTGGACACGATGCCGGCTACACAGCGGGGGAACAGCTGGCGGTGCTGAACCCCACTAACACATTGGCTGGTGTTTTTCTCTGTGCAGCTAGCATTTCCGGGCAAAAACTAGCGGTGTTTGAGCCCAGGGTCAGCAGGAGGAGGAGGAGAGGAGCAAAGTGTAGGCCGAAGCCTGCACTGGTGGCAGCTTTTGGTCGGTTGTGCCAGCGTGGCTTGTGCTGGACACGATGCCGGCTACACAGCGGGGGAACAGCTGGCGGTGCTGAACCCCACTAACACATTGGCTGGTGTTTTTCTCTGTGCAGCTAGCATTTCCGGGCAAAAACTAGCGTTGTTAGAGCCCAGGGTCAGCAGGAGGAGGAGAGGAGCAGAGTGTAGGCCGAAGCCTAGTTGAACCAATTTCAAAGGTTACCTTTAACCCCCCCTCAGGTGTTACAAAGTACAAGAGCCACTCCTTCTGCAGCATTAATGCTGCACAAGTTAAAGGTTGCTCTATTAATTTGTCTACTTGCACAAGCTGAATGCAACACGTACACTATTTAGCCCATTATACTGTTAAACAGTAGTGGAGGCGTGACTTGTCTTTTTAAAGAAAAGCAGCACAGGTGTCGAAAACAACACCTTTTTGCATGGGCGCAGCTTCCTGAGCATTGTTAGTTGCTGTACAGGAGTCTGCGCTCTTGTGATCCTTTGGCCATGCGCTGTGAGCGCTTCCTGTCTTATGACCTCATTTCATGTTGGCCGTTGCGGTTAGCGGTGGACATGAATCCCAGACCCACAGTGTGTTTTCAAAAAATCACACTGCGTGGCTGGGATTCGTGGCCTTGTGCAGTAAATATGTTTGACGCTCACACATGTCCTTACACCTGCTTCAGACTGGGCGGCCTCATCTGATCCCTTATCGCCTGCCGCGGCCATGAGGACACCCAGTCTGAAGAAGGCGGAAGGAGATGAGTGAACACAGGCAAACATATGCACTGCACATGCCCATCAATCACACCCTCGCTGTCCAAAAAAATAAGACACCGAGGGGCGTTGTTTCGAGCAGGGGAGATGCACAGGCGCAGCCAGCTAACCAATGATGTCAAAAGACGGGCAGCGCTAACAAGGGTGGTGCTGCGTGTCATTACAAAGGAAAGTCACACCTCAGGGACATTGTAATGGTCTCTAATGAGACACATTTTGTACGTGTTGAGTTCCACGTGGGCAAAGAGAAAAAGTCAGCCACCTTGTACAAATGCAGCAGTACTGCTGTACAAGGTGGCTGTTATACATAGAAACACCTGGGGGTGGGGGGCAGGCTCCCTTCAATTTCAGTTCATGTGCCTGCGTGGCGTTTGCAGGTCACGTTGCAAGCTACACAGCAGGGGAACAGCTGGCGTTGCTGAACCCCACTGACACATTGACTGGTGTTTTTCTCTGTGCAGATTGCATGTCCGGGCAAAAACTAGTGGTGTTAGAGCCCAGGGTCAGCAGGAGGAGGAGGAGAGGAGCAAAGTGTAGGCCGAAGCCTGCACTGGTGGCAGCTTTTGGTCGGTTGTGCCAGCGTGGCTTGTGCTGGACACGATGCCGGCTACACAGCGGGGGAACAGCTGGCGGTGCTGAACCCCACTAACACATTGGCTGGTGTTTTTCTCTGTGCAGCTAGCATTTCCGGGCAAAAACTAGCGGTGTTAGAGCCCAGGGTCAGCAGGAGGAGGAGAGGAGCAGAGTGTAGGCCGAAGCCTAGTTGAACCAATTTCAAAGGTTACCTTTAACCCCCCCTCAGGTGTTACAAAGTACAAGAGCCACTCCTTCTGCAGCATTAATGCTGCACAAGTTAAAGGTTGCTCTATTAATTTGTCTACTTGCACAAGCTGAATGCAACACGTACACTATTTAGCCCATTATACTGTTAAACAGTAGTGGAGGCGTGACTTGTCTTTTTAAAGAAAAGCAGCACAGGTGTCGAAAACAACACCTTTTTGCATGGGCGCAGCTTCCTGAGCGTTGTTGGTTGCTGTACAGGAGTCTGCGCTCTTGTGATCCTTTGGCCATGCGCTGTGAGCGCTTCCTGTCTTATGACCTAATTTCATGTTGGCCGTTGCGGTTAGCGGTGGACATGAATCCCAGACCCACAGTGTGTTTTCAAAAAATCACACTGCGTGGCTGGGATTCGTGGCCTTGTGCAGTAAATATGTTTGACGCTCACACATGTCCTTACACCTGCTTCAGACTGGGCGGCCTCATCTGATCCCTTATCGCCTGCCGCGGCCATGAGGACACCCAGTCTGAAGAAGGCGGAAGGAGGTGACTTAAAACAGGCGAACATATGCACTGCACATGCCCATCAATAACACCCTCGCATCCAAAAAAATAAGACACCGAGGGGCGTTGTTTCGAGCAGGGGAGATGCACAGGCGCAGCCAGCTAACCAATGATGTCAAAAGACGGGCAGCGCTAACAAGGGTGGTGCTGCGTGTCATTACAAAGGAAAGTCACACCTCAGGGACATTGTAATGGTCTCTAATGAGACACATTTTGTACGTGTTGAGTTCCACGTGGGCAAGGAGAAAAAGTCAGCCACCTTGTACAAATGCAGCAGTACTGCTGTACAAGGTGGCTGTTATACATAGAAACACCTGGGGGTGGGGGGCAGGCTCCCTTCAATTTCAGTTCATGTGCCTGCGTGGCGTTTGCAGGTCACGTTGCAAGCTACACAGCAGGGGAACAGCTGGCGGTGCTGAACCCCACTGACACATTGACTGGTGTTTTTCTCTGTGCAGATTGCATGTCCGGGCAAAAACTAGCGGTGTTAGAGCCCAGGGTCAGCAGGAGGAGGAGGAGAGGAGCAAAGTGTAGGCCGAAGCCTGCACTGGTGGCAGCGTTTGGTCGGTTGTGCCAGCGTGGCTTGTGCTGGACACGATGCCGGCTACACAGCGGGGGAACAGCTGGCGGTGCTGAACCCCACTAACACATTGGCTGGTGTTTTTCTCTGTGCAGCTAGCATTTCCGGGCAAAAACTAGCGGTGTTTGAGCCCAGGGTCAGCAGGAGGAGGAGAGGAGCAAAGTGTAGGCCGAAGCCTGCACTGGTGGCAGCTTTTGGTCGGTTGTGCCAGCGTGGCTTTTGCTGGACACGATGCCGGCTACACAGCGGGGGAACAGCTGGCGGTGCTGAACCCCACTAACACATTGGCTGGTGTTTTTCTCTGTGCAGCTAGCATTTCCGGGCAAAAACTAGCGTTGTTAGAGCCCAGGGTCAGCAGGAGGAGGAGAGGAGCAGAGTGTAGGCCGAAGCCTAGTTGAACCAATTTCAAAGGTTACCTTTAACCCCCCCTCAGGTGTTACAAAGTACAAGAGCCACTCCTTCTGCAGCATTAATGCTGCACAAGTAAAAGGTTGCTCTATTAATTTGTCTACTTGCACAAGCTGAATGCAACACGTACACTATTTAGCCCATTATACTGTTAAACAGTAGTGGAGGCGTGACTTGTCTTTTTAAAGAAAAGCAGCACAGGTGTCGAAAACAACACCTTTTTGCATGGGCACAGCTTCCTGAGCGTTGTTAGTTGCTGTACAGGAGTCTGCGCTCTTGTGATCCTTTGGCCATGCGCTGTGAGCGCTTCCTGTCTTCTGACCTCATTTCATGTTGGCCGTTGCGGTTAGCGATGGACATGAATCCCAGACCCACAGTGTGTTTTTAAAAAATCACACTGCGGTGCTGGGATTCGTGCCCTGGTGCACTAAATATGTTTGCCGCTCACACATGTCCTTACACCTGCTTCAGACTGGGCGGCCTCATCTGATCCCTTCTCGCATGCCGCGGCCATGAGGCTGCACAGTCTGAAGAAGGCGGAAGGAGATGAGTTAAGACAGGCGAAGATATGCACTGCTCGTGCCCATCAATCACACCCTCGCAGTCAAAATAATTAAGACAACGAGGAGCATTTTATTCAGGCAGGGCGGACGCACAGGCGCAACTAGCCAACCGATGATGTCAGAACATGGGAAGCGCTACCAAGGGTGGTGCTGCGTATCATTAGAAAGGAAAGTCACACCTCAGGGACAGTGGAATGGTCTCAAAGAGACACATTTTGTACGTGTTGAGTTCCACGTGGGCAAGGATAAAAAGTCAGCCACCTTGTACAAATGCAGCAGTACTACTGTACAAGGTGGCTGTTATACATAGAAACACCTGGGGGAGAGGGGGCCAGGCTCCCTTCAATTTCAGTTCATGTGCCTGCGTGGCGTTTGCAGGTCACGTTGCCGGCTACACAGCAGGGGAACAGCTGGCGTTGCTGAACCCCACTAACACATTGGCTGGTGTTTTTCTCTGTGCAGCTAGCAGTTCCGGGCAAAAACTAGCGGTGTTTGAGCCCAGGGTCAGCAGGAGGAGGAGAGGAGCAAAGTGTAGGCCGAAGCCTGCACTGGTGGAAGCTTTTGGTCGGTTGTGCCAGCGTGGCTTGTGCTGGACACGATGCCGACTACACAGCAGGGGAACAGCTGGCGGTGCTGAACCCCACTGACACATCACCTAGTGTTTTTTCTGTGTAGACAACACTTCCAGGTGTCAACTGACAGTGTTGAAACCCAGGGAATCAAAGAGGAGCAGAGTGTAGGCCGAAGCCTGCAGTGGAGCAAGTTGAAAGGGAACCTTTAACCCCCCCCCCCAGGCATTTGTTGCTGAAAGAGCCATCTTGTACAGCAGTAATACTGCACATGGAAAATGGTGGCTCCGAAAATTATGCTCCTTGCAAACGCTGAAGTACACACTCATATAATGTGTCCCCTCACACCGTCAAACCATCCCGGAAGTGGGACTTTCCTTTGTAATGTGACACAGCACAGCCGTCATTCCAACCCCCTTGGTGCCGTGCGCCACCTCCTCAACGTTGTTTGGTTCTGTCACGGAGCCCGCGCTGTAATGTTATCCCTTGGCCATGCACTGTTAGCGGTGCCCGTCTTCTGACATCATTTAGGTGTCAGGCTGGCAGTGCCTGTGCGTCAAAGCTGCCCGAGATCCAACCTTGCAGTGTCATCAAATGTAATCCCACTGCGGGCCAGGGATCCATGGGCATGCGCAGTGCATATCATCGCCTCTCACTCACCTCCTTCATGCTTCTTCAGACTGTGCGGCGTCACGGCCGTGGCATGCTATTAGGGATCAGCTGACGCCGCCTAGTCTGAAGAAGCATGAAGAAGGGGAATGAGAGGCTAGTATATGCACTGCGCATGGCCATGGATACCAGGCCCACTGTGGGATCACATTAGACGACACTGCGAGGTGGGATTTCGGGCAGCGTGGACGCACAGGCGCAGCCAGGACGACAACAAATGATGTCAGAGGACGGGCAGCGCAAACTGTGCATGGCCAAGGGATAACATAACAGTGCAGGGTCCATGACGGAATCAAACAACGCTAAGGAGGCAGCACACGGTGCCAAGGGGGTAGCAATGACGGCTGTGCTGCGTCACATTACAAAGGAAAGTCCCACCTCTGGGACGGTTGGACGGTGTGAGGGGACACATTACATGAGTGTGTAGTTCAGTGTTTCCAAGGAGCATAATTTCAAGAGCGACCTTTCCCTTGTGCAGGATTAGTGCTGCACATGGTGGCTCTTTCAGTAACAAACGCCTGGGGGGGGGGGGGGGACAGGTCCCCTTACATTTTAGTTGTGCCAGCGTGGCGGTCGCATGACACGTTGCCGGATACACAGCTGGGGATCAGCTGACGTTACTGAACCCCAATAACAGAGGAGCGACTGTTGACTGTGCACACAGCACTTCCAGGCACCAACTGGCGGTGTTAGAGCCCAGGGACAGCAGGAGGAGCAGATTGGAGGTATTACCGCACACACAGCTGGGGATCAGCTGACGTTACTGAACCCCAATAACAGAGGAGCGACTGTTGACTGTGCACACAGCACTTCCAGGCACCAACTGGCGGTGTTAGAGCCCAGGGACAGCAGGAGGAGCAGAGGAACAGAGTGTAGGCCGAAGCCTGATTGGAACAAGTTGAAAGGGAACCTTTAACCCCCCCCCCCAAGACGTTTGTAGCTGAAAGAGCCATCTTGTGCAGCGCTAAGGATGCAAAAGGAAAAGGTTGCTCTTTTAATTATGCTCCTTGCAAACACAGAAGTAAACACTAAAAATGTGTCCCCTTATACCGTTAAACCGTCACTGAGGTGCAAATTTCCTTCGTAATGGGACACAGCACAGCTGTCATTCCTATCCCCTTGGTGCCATGTGCTGCCTCCTCAGCGTTGTTTTAAACTGTCACGGAGCCTGCGCTGTTCTGTTATCCCTTGGCCATGCCCAATTAGCGCTGCCTGTCTTCTGACATAATTTGGTGTCAGGCTGTCAGTGCCTGTGCGTCCACGCTGCTCCAGATCCCACCTCGCAGTCTCGTCTAATGTAATCCCACTGCGGGCCTTGGATCCATGGGCATGCACAGTGCATATCCTCGACTCTCACTCCCCTCCTTCCCTCTTCTTCAGACTGTGCGTTGTCACGGCCGTGGCATGCTATTAGGGATCAGCTGACGGCGCACAGTCTAAAGAAGGCGGAGGGAAATGAGCGAGAGCCCGAGGGGAAGATATGCACTGCGCATGCCCATGGATCCCAGGCCCGCAGTGTGACTCAATCAGAAGACACTGCGAGGCGGGATCTATGGCAGCGCGGCCGCACAGGCGCAGCCAGCCTGACACCAAATTATGTCAGAAGACAGGCAGCGCAAATAGGGCATGGCCAAGGGATAACAGAACAGCGCAGGCTCCGTGACAGCTTAAAACAACGCTGAGGAGGCAGCGCATGGCACCAAGGGGGTAGGAATGACAGCTGTGCTGCGTCACATTACGAAGGAAAGTCCCAGCTCTGGGACGGTATAACGGTATCAGTGAACACATTTTATAAGTGTTAAGTTCTGCGTGTGCAAGGAGCCCAAAAAAAATAGCTACCTTTTCCTTGTGCAGCATTACTGCTGCACAAGATGGCTCTTTCAGTAACAAACGACGGGGGGGGGCAGGTTCCCTTACATTCAGGTTGTTGTGCCAGCGTAGCGGTCGCAGGACACATTGCCGGCTACACAGCTGGGGATCAGCTGACGTTACTGAAACCCAATAACACTGGGTCGTATGTTTTGACTGTGCAGCCTGCACTTCTGAGCCGCAACTGGCGGTGTTGGAGCCCAGGAATAGCATTTCAGGTGGTAGAAAGATGAACACAGCAGAAGACATGGATGACACCCAATTAATTAATCAGGCAGAGGAGTGGCAAATTCCTGCGAGATCCATGCCTGGTTCATTTTCAGGAAAGTAAGCCGGTCAACGTTATCGGAGGATAGTCGCATGCGACGGTCTGTTAGTACACCACCTGCGGCACTAAAGACACGTTCCGATAAGACACTAGCCGCAGGGCAAGCCAGCACCTCCAATGCATACTGACTTAGCTCTGGCCATGTATCCAGCTTAGAGACCCAAAACTTGAACGGGGAAGAGCCGTCGGGGAGTACAGTAAGAGGGCAAGCCATGTAGTCTGTCACCATCTGACGGAACCGTTGCCTCCTGCTGACTGGAGCCGCCGGTGATGGTGTAGACATTTGGGGCGGGCACACAAAAGTGTGCCAGAGTTGTGCCATACTCGGCTTGCCTTGGGCAGAGGCACTGCTTCTGCTTCCTCTTTGGGCAGAGCCTCCCCCACTGCCTCGACGCACTGAGCTGCTTTGTAAAGCACTAGCAGCACTCCTCTCAGTTGGACAGGAGAAGATGATGGAATTCACCAGTGTGTCGTGGTACTCCCGCAATTTACGCTCCCGGGTCAACGCAGGGATGAGGTTTTGGACGTTGTCCCGGTAGCGAGGATCGAGGAGGGTGAACACCCAATAATCAGGCATGTTGAGAATGTGGTCGATGCGGCGGTCGTTTCTCAGGCACTGCAGCATGAAATCCACCATGTGCTGCAGAGTGCCAACTGGCCCAGAAACGCTGTCCCCTGCTTGAGACATCATCTCTGCCCGCTCGTCATCACCCCACCCTCGCTGTACACACTGACCACTGGACAATTGTGTCGCTCCCTCCTCTGGACGGAGCTCTTCCTCGTCCATTGACTCCTCCTCATCCTCCTCACAAATTGGCCCCTGCGTACCCCTTTGTGAGGAACCACGTGGCGCTGACTCTCCAGAAGCTGATGGAAAAGGTGACTCCTCATCCTCCACCTCTTCCACCACATCATCCCTTAACCCTTGCAAAGTTTGCTGAAGCAGGCAGATAAGGGGGACAGTCATGCTGACTAGTGCATCATCTGCACTTGCCATCCGCGTGGAATAATCAAAAGGACGCAAAACCTGGCAGACGTCCTTCATAGTGGCCCACTCTGTGGTTGTGAAGTCTGATCGGCGCTGACTGCGACTTCTTTGCGCCTGATGCAGCTGGTACTCCATAACTGCTTGCTGCTGCTCACACAACCGCTCCAACATATGTAACGTGGAATTCCACCGGGTAGGTAGGTCACATATGATGCGGTGTTCCGGAAGGCGGAATCTGCGCTGCAGAGCAGCAATGCGGGATCTGGCCAAGCTGGAACGCCGCAAGTGAGCACACTCTAGGCGGACCTTGTGCAGCAGGGCATCAAGATCCGGATAGTCCCTCAGAAAACTCTGCACAACCAAATTGAGCACATGTGCCAGACATGGGATGTGAGTGAGGTTGCCAAGGGCCAAAGCTGCCACCAGATTTCGGCCATTGTCACACACTACCATGCCTGGCTGGAGATTCGCTGGCAGTAACCACACATCACTCTCCTGCTTTATGGCATTCCAGAGCTCCTGCGCTGTGTGGCTTCGATGCCCCAATGAAACTAGTTTCAAGACGGCCTGCTGACGTTTGGCCACGGCTGTGCTCATGTCGGTCATAGGTAAACGTTCACGGGTCCATGTGGGGGTGGACTGTGACGGATCCTGCAGAGAGGAATCAGAGGAACTGGTGTAAGAGGAGGAGTCGATGCGTACAGACTGGATTCCTGCAATCCTTGGAGTGGGTAGGACACGTCCTGCGCCACTCGCACGATCTGTACCTGGCTCAACAACATTAACCCAATGGGCAGTGAGGGAAACATATCGCCCCTGTCCATGCTGACTGGTCCACGCATCGGTGGTGAGGTGGACCTTGCTACTGACGGCGTTCAGTAGCGCATGTTTTATGTTTGCCTCAACATGCCTGTGCAGGGCAGGGAGAGCCTGCCTGCTGAAGTAAAAGCGGCTGGGCACCTTGTACTGTGGGACTGCCAATGCCATCAAGTCACGGAAGCTGTCAGTCTCCACCAGCCTGAACGAGAGCATTTCCAGGGACAACAGTTTGGCAATGCCTGCATTCAGAGCCTGTGCTCGGGGGTGGTTGGCCGAGAATGCCCGCCTTTTCTCCCATGCCTGTACTACCGATGGCTGTAGAGTAGACTGGGAGTGTGAGGATGACTGGGAAGGTGGTGCTGTGGGTGGAATTACACAAGGTCTCTGGGAGGAAGCCAAACCAGCTGTGCGTGAGCTGGAGGAAGAGGCAACACGAGCTGAAGAGGTGGTAGCTGCCGCTGTTGGTTGGCCTACATCTTCAGTGTGTTTCTGTAACTCCACCGCGTGCCTGGTCCGCACATGTTTCCACATATTTGTGGTATTGAGGTTGCTGACATTTTTCCCTCTTTTTACTTTATGATGACACAGCTTGCATTTGACAAAACAAATGTCATCTGCAACTGTGTCAAAAAAGGACCAGGCACTGCAAGTCTTGGGAGCGCCCTTTTTGGCTTTGGAAAGAGACAGGCTCCTAACGGGTGCCAAAGTGGAGGCTACAGGCTCCGCAGTCTTCCCCCTCCCTCTCCCTCTTTGGCCCGTAAGAGGAAGCTCTTCCTCTGAGCTGCTTCCACCACCTTCCTGTTCCTCACGCCACGATGGGTCAAGGACCTCATCATCTCCACTACCCTCTGCCACCAACTGCTCCTCCTGGGTAGTCTCAGCAGCACAGTACGCACGAGAAAGCGGCACCTGAGTTTCATCATCAGATGCGTACTGCGCTGTGGTCACCGGAGGCACTGGCCCACCTGCCTCTTCAGAGTCAGAGAGAAAAAGGTGTTGGGCATCACTGCACACTGCCTCTTCTTCCATTTCTCCAATGCTGCTTGGCTGGCCCCCTGTTTCCAAGCCAAGAGATTCAGACAACAGAAGTAGAGACGGCTCCTGTCCTGGGCTCTCTGACTGCCTGGCCAATTTGGCAGGTGGTGAAGAGACAGATGGCTGCTCTCCAGTGCTCTGTGCCTGAGAGGATGTGGCACTAACTGAAGTCGATGCCGAGGCGTTAGCTGCCATCCACCCGACAACGGCTTCAATTTGGTCTTCACGCAGCAGCGGTGCACGGCGCTCTCCGACAAAGCTGCGCATGAAGGACTGTTCCCTGCTGAAACTGAGTGACGACGAGTCACCGGCGCCCGCAGCAGGCACAGAATCACCACGTCCTCTCCCTGCTCCTCTCCCTGCTCCGCGCCCATGCCCACGTGCCTTACTCCCTGCCCTCTTCATCTTGGTTGACAGATAAAGATAAGCAGAAAAGTACTAAGGCCTTAGTGTGCTTATTCCTGAAATGCTCCTTCTAACAGGTGTAAGAAACACTAATGTTGTAAATTGTGGACTAAACTTTATTATTTTTCAAATGTGGCCTACACAAGTGTTAAGTTGTGTTTGGTGAACTTAACTTTTTTTTTGGTGCAGATCGGGCTACAGAGCTAGTTTAAATCACACGGAGACCGTGCAGACAGCCGTAAACGGCGCTGCAAGGCCAAAAAACCCTCCTCTAGGTTATCCTATATAGTGTTTTTCCACTATTTAGCTGGATACAAGTGGAAAGACACTAATAGGAATTTTTTTTTTCAAATTGTAAACTGGCTGCACTATTTGAAAAAAAGGAAATTGTTTTTCAAGGTATGAGGCAGTAACGCACCCTGAGCTGAATCCAACCGGCTATGGCTGCACACAGACTACAGGGCGAGCTGCGCTCACACAGAGACCGTGCAGACAGCCGTAAACGGCGCTGCAAGGCCCAAAAAAAACCCTCTAGGTTATCCTATGTAGTGTTTTTCCACAATTGAGCTGGAGACTGGTGGAAAGACACTAATAGGAATTTTTTTTTTTCAAATTTTAAACAGGCTGCACTATTTCAAAAAAAGGAAAATTTTTCTCAAGGTATGAGCCAGTAACGAACCCTGAGCTGAATCCAACCGGCTATGGCTGCACACAGACTACAGGGCGAGCAGGGCTCACACGGAGACCGTGCAGACAGCCGTAAACGGCGCTGCAAGGCCAAAAAACCCTCCTCTAGGTTATCCTATATAGTGTTTTTCCACTATTTAGCTGGATACGAGTGGAAAGACACTTATAGGATTTTTTTTTTTCAAATTTTAAACAGGCTGCACTATTTGAAAAAAAAGGAAAATTTTTCGCAAGGTATGAGCCAGTAACGAACCCTGAGCTGAATCCAACCGGCTATGGCTGCACACAGACTACAGGGCGAGCTGGGCTCACACGGAGACCGTGCAGACAGCCGTAAACGGCGCTGCAAGGCCAAAAAACCCTCCTCTAGGTTATCCTATATAGTGTTTTTCCACTATTTAGCTGGATACGAGTGGAAAGACACTTATAGGATTTTTTTTTTTCAAATTTTAAACAGGCTGCAGTATTTGAAAAAAAAGGAAAATTTTTCGCAAGGTATGAGCCAGTAACGAACCCTGAGCTGAATCCAACCGGCTATGGCTGCACACAGACTACAGGGCGAGCTGGGCTCACACGGAGACCGTGCAGACAGCCGTAAACGGCGCTGCAAGGCCAAAAAACCCTCCTCTAGGTTATCCTATATAGTGTTTTTCCACTATTTATCTGGATACGAGTGGAAAGACACTAATAGGAATTTTTTTTTTCAAATTTTAAACAGGCTGCACTATTTGAAAAAAAGGAAAATTTTTCTCAAGGTATGAGCCAGTAACGAACCCTGAGCTGAATCCAACCGGCTATGGCTGCACACAGACTGCAGGGCGAGCTGGGCTCACACGGAGACCGTGCAGACAGCCGTAAACGGCGCTGCAAGGCCCTAAAAACCCCCTCTAGGTTATCCTATGTAGTGTTTTTCCACAATAGAGCTGGAGACTGGTGGAAAAACACTAATAGGAAATTTGAGAAAAAATGTGCAGCAGGCTGCACTAAGAGCAAAAAAGAACAACTGTGTGAGGCAGTGTGAACCCCCCCTGAGCTGAATACAACCGGGTATATGGCTGCACACAGACTACAGAGTGAGCTGCACACACACACACACACAGAGACCTTGCAGAACGCTGTTAAAACAGCGCTGCAAGGCAAGAGCAAGGTGAACAGTGAAGAACACACAGCGTTTTGCTAAATTAGCCTTTGGAAAGGAAAATAAAGCAATTAGCAAGCTCAACTGGCCCTCAGTTAGAACACAGCGTCCTGTCCCTAACTGAAATCACAGCAGAGTGAGCGCAAAATGGCGGCAGCGCTTTTTTATAGTGCAGAGTGACATCATTTCAGCAGCCAATCCCAGCCTTGCCAGTACTTACATGCCCACCATGCTAAACAGGATGTGCCCACACTTTCATTCATTCCTCATTGGCTGCTGCGTTCAATTTGAATTCTGGGAACTTCCGATTCCGGTATCCGATACGCGGGAAGTATCGGAATTCGGTATCGGAATTCCGATACCGCAAATATCGGCCGATACCCGATACTTGCGGTATCGGAATGCTCAACACTAGTAATGAGCAGGAATCCTGTGAGGAGGATGTGACGGCCGATAGTGAAGGTGTGGGCGGCTCTTATAGTGAGGGCGTGGGTGGCTCTTATAGTGAGGGTGTGGGTGCCTCCTATAGTGAGGGTGTGGGCGGCTCTTATAGTGAGGGTGTGGGTGGCTCTTATAGTGAGGGTGTGGGCGGCTCTTGTAGTGAGGGTGCGGGTGGCTCTTATAGTGAGGGTGTGGGCGGCTCTTGTAGTGAGGGTGTGGGCGGCTCTTGTAGTGAGGGTGCGGGGGGCTCTTATAGTGATGCTGTGGGCGGCTCTTATAGTGAGGGTGTGGGCGGCTCTTATAGTGAGGCTGCGGGCGGCTCTTATAGTGAGGGTGTGGGCGGCTCTTATAATGAGGGTTTGGGGGGCTCTTATAGTGAGGGTGTGGGTGGCTCTTATAGTGAGGGTGCGGGCGGCTCTTATAGTGAGGGTGTGGGTGGCTCTTGTAGTGAGGGTGTGGGCGGCTCTTATAGTGAGGGTGTGGGGGGCTCTTATAGTGGGGGTGTGGGTGGCTCTTATAGTGAGGGTGCGGGTGGCTCTTATAGTGAGGGTGTGGGTGGCTCTTGTAGTGAGGGTGTGGGCGGCTCTTGTAGTGAGGGTGCGGGTGGCTCTTATAGTGAGGGTGTGGGCGGCTCTTATAGTGAGGCTGCGGGTGGCTCTTATAGTGAGGGTGTGGGCAGCTCTTATAGTGAGGGTGTGGGCGGCTCTTATAGTGAGGCTGTGGGCGGCTCTTATAGTGAGGGTGTGGGTGGCTCTTGTAGTGAGGGTGTGGGCGGCTCTTGTAGTGAGGGTGTGGGTGGCTCTTATAGTGAGGGTGTGGGTGGCTCTTATAGTGAGGGTGTGGGTGGCTCTTATAGTGAGGGTGTGGGTGGCTCTTGTAGTGAGGGTGCGGGTGGCTCTTATAGTGAGGGTGTGGGCGGCTCTTGTAGTGAGGGTGTGGGCGGCTCTTGTAGTGAGGGTGCGGGTGGCTCTTATAGTGAGGGTGTGGGCGGCTCTTGTAGTGAGGGTGTGGGCGGCTCTTGTAGTGAGGGTGCGGGGGGCTCTTATAGTGATGCTGTGGGCGGCTCTTATAGTGAGGGTGTGGGCGGCTCTTATAGTGAGGCTGCGGGCGGCTCTTATAGTAATGGTGTGGGCGGCTCTTATAATGAGGGTTTGGGGGGCTCTTATAGTGAGGGTGTGGGTGGCTCTTATAGTGAGGGTGCGGGCGGCTCTTATAGTGAGGGTGTGGGTGGCTCTTATAGTGAGGGTGTGGGTGGCTCTTGTAGTGAGGGTGTGGGCGGCTCTTATAGTGAGGGTGTGGGGGGCTCTTATAGTGGGGGTGTGGGTGGCTCTTATAGTGAGGGTGCGGGTGGCTCTTATAGTGAGGGTGTGGGTGGCTCTTGTAGTGAGGGTGTGGGCGGCTCTTGTAGTGAGGGTGCGGGTGGCTCTTATAGTGAGGGTGTGGGCGGCTCTTATAGTGAGGCTGCGGGTGGCTCTTATAGTGAGGGTGTGGGCGGCTCTTATAGTGAGGGTGTGGGCGGCTCTTATAGTGAGGCTGTGGGCGGCTCTTATAGTGAGGGTGTGGGTGGCTCTTGTAGTGAGGGTGTGGGCGGCTCTTGTAGTGAGGGTGTGGGTGGCTCTTATAGTGAGGGTGTGGGTGGCTCTTATAGTGAGGGTGTGGGTGGCTCTTATAGTGAGGGTGTGGGTGGCTCTTGTAGTGAGGGTGTGGGCGGCTCTTATAGTGAGGGTGTGGGGGACTCTTATAGTGGGGGTGTGGGTGGCTCTTATAGTAAGGGTGCGGGTGGCTCTTATAGTGAGGGTGCGAGTGGCTCTTATAGTGAGGGTGTGGGTGGCTCTTGTAGTGAGGGTGTGGGCGGCTCTTGTAGTGAGGGTGCGGGTGGCTCTTATAGTGAGGGTGTGGGCGGCTCTTATAGTGAGGCTGCGGGCGGCTCTTATAGTGAGGGTGCGGGCGGCTCTTATAATGAGGGTTTGGGGGGCTCTTATAGTGAGGGTGTGGGTGGCTCTTATAGTGAGGGTGCGGGCGGCTCTTATAGTGAGGGTGCGGGCGTCTCTTATAGTGAGGCTGCGGGCGGCTCTTATAGTGAGGGTGTGGGCGGCTCTTATAGTGAGGGTGTGGGCGGCTCTTATAGTGATGGTGCGGGGGACTCTTATAGTGAGGGTGCGGGCGGTTCTTATAATGAGGGTTTGGGGGGCTCTTATAGTGAGGGTGTGGGTGGCTCTTATAGTGAGGGTGTGGGCGGCTCTTATAGTGAGGGTGTGGGCGGCTCTTATAGTGAGGGTGTGGGTGGCTCTTATAGTGACGGTGCGGGTGGCTCTTATAGTGAGGGTGCGGGTGGCTCTTATAGTGAGGGTTTGGGGGGCTCTTATAGTGAGGGTGTGGGTGGCTCTTATAGTGACGGTGTGGGTGGCTCTTATAGTGAGGGTGCGGGTGGCTCTTATAGTGAGGGTGCGGGTGGCTCTTATAGTGAGGGTGTGGGCGGCTCTTATAGTGAGGGTGTGGGGGGCTCTTATAGTGGGGGTGTGGGTGGCTCTTATAGTGAGGGTGCGGGTGGCTCTTATAGTGAGGGTGTGGGTGGCTCTTGTAGTGAGGGTGTGGGCGGCTCTTGTAGTGAGGGTGCGGGTGGCTCTTATAGTGAGGGTGTGGGCGGCTCTTATAGTGAGGCTGCGGGTGGCTCTTATAGTGAGGGTGTGGGCAGCTCTTATAGTGAGGGTGTGGGCGGCTCTTATAGTGAGGCTGTGGGCGGCTCTTATAGTGAGGGTGTGGGTGGCTCTTGTAGTGAGGGTGTGGGCGGCTCTTGTAGTGAGGGTGTGGGTGGCTCTTATAGTGAGGGTGTGGGTGGCTCTTATAGTGAGGGTGTGGGTGGCTCTTATAGTGAGGGTGTGGGTGGCTCTTGTAGTGAGGGTGCGGGTGGCTCTTATAGTGAGGGTGAGGGCGGCTCTTGTAGTGAGGGTGTGGGCGGCTCTTGTAGTGAGGGTGCGGGTGGCTCTTATAGTGAGGGTGTGGGCGGCTCTTGTAGTGAGGGTGTGGGCGGCTCTTGTAGTGAGGGTGCGGGGGGCTCTTATAGTGATGCTGTGGGCGGCTCTTATAGTGAGGGTGTGGGCGGCTCTTATAGTGAGGCTGCGGGCGGCTCTTATAGTAATGGTGTGGGCGGCTCTTATAATGAGGGTTTGGGGGGCTCTTATAGTGAGGGTGTGGGTGGCTCTTATAGTGAGGGTGCGGGCGGCTCTTATAGTGAGGGTGCGGGCGTCTCTTATAGTGAGGCTGCGGGCGGCTCTTATAGTGAGGGTGTGGGCGGCTCTTATAGTGAGGGTGTGGGCGGCTCTTATAGTGAGGGTGTGGGTGCCTCCTATAGTGAGGGTGTGGGCGGCTCTTATAGTGAGGGTGTGGGTGGCTCTTATAGTGAGGGTGTGGGCGGCTCTTGTAGTGAGGGTGCGGGTGGCTCTTATAGTGAGGGTGTGGGCGGCTCTTGTAGTGAGGGTGTGGGCGGCTCTTGTAGTGAGGGTGCGGGGGGCTCTTATAGTGATGCTGTGGGCGGCTCTTATAGTGAGGGTGTGGGCGGCTCTTATAGTGAGGCTGCGGGCGGCTCTTATAGTGAGGGTGTGGGCGGCTCTTATAATGAGGGTTTGGGGGGCTCTTATAGTGAGGGTGTGGGTGGCTCTTATAGTGAGGGTGCGGGCGGCTCTTATAGTGAGGGTGTGGGTGGCTCTTGTAGTGAGGGTGTGGGCGGCTCTTATAGTGAGGGCGTGGGTGGCTCTTATAGTGAGGGTGTGGGTGCCTCCTATAGTGAGGGTGTGGGCGGCTCTTATAGTGAGGGTGTGGGTGGCTCTTATAGTGAGGGTGTGGGCGGCTCTTGTAGTGAGGGTGCGGGTGGCTCTTATAGTGAGGGTGTGGGCGGCTCTTGTAGTGAGGGTGTGGGCGGCTCTTGTAGTGAGGGTGCGGGGGGCTCTTATAGTGATGCTGTGGGCGGCTCTTATAGTGAGGGTGTGGGCGGCTCTTATAGTGAGGCTGCGGGCGGCTCTTATAGTGAGGGTGTGGGCGGCTCTTATAATGAGGGTTTGGGGGGCTCTTATAGTGAGGGTGTGGGTGGCTCTTATAGTGAGGGTGCGGGCGGCTCTTATAGTGAGGGTGTGGGTGGCTCTTGTAGTGAGGGTGTGGGCGGCTCTTATAGTGAGGGTGTGGGGGGCTCTTATAGTGGGGGTGTGGGTGGCTCTTATAGTGAGGGTGCGGGTGGCTCTTATAGTGAGGGTGTGGGTGGCTCTTGTAGTGAGGGTGTGGGCGGCTCTTGTAGTGAGGGTGCGGGTGGCTCTTATAGTGAGGGTGTGGGCGGCTCTTATAGTGAGGCTGCGGGTGGCTCTTATAGTGAGGGTGTGGGCAGCTCTTATAGTGAGGGTGTGGGCGGCTCTTATAGTGAGGCTGTGGGCGGCTCTTATAGTGAGGGTGTGGGTGGCTCTTGTAGTGAGGGTGTGGGCGGCTCTTGTAGTGAGGGTGTGGGTGGCTCTTATAGTGAGGGTGTGGGTGGCTCTTATAGTGAGGGTGTGGGTGGCTCTTATAGTGAGGGTGTGGGTGGCTCTTGTAGTGAGGGTGCGGGTGGCTCTTATAGTGAGGGTGTGGGCGGCTCTTGTAGTGAGGGTGTGGGCGGCTCTTGTAGTGAGGGTGCGGGTGGCTCTTATAGTGAGGGTGTGGGCGGCTCTTGTAGTGAGGGTGTGGGCGGCTCTTGTAGTGAGGGTGCGGGGGGCTCTTATAGTGATGCTGTGGGCGGCTCTTATAGTGAGGGTGTGGGCGGCTCTTATAGTGAGGCTGCGGGCGGCTCTTATAGTAATGGTGTGGGCGGCTCTTATAATGAGGGTTTGGGGGGCTCTTATAGTGAGGGTGTGGGTGGCTCTTATAGTGAGGGTGCGGGCGGCTCTTATAGTGAGGGTGTGGGTGGCTCTTATAGTGAGGGTGTGGGTGGCTCTTGTAGTGAGGGTGTGGGCGGCTCTTATAGTGAGGGTGTGGGGGGCTCTTATAGTGGGGGTGTGGGTGGCTCTTATAGTGAGGGTGCGGGTGGCTCTTATAGTGAGGGTGTGGGTGGCTCTTGTAGTGAGGGTGTGGGCGGCTCTTGTAGTGAGGGTGCGGGTGGCTCTTATAGTGAGGGTGTGGGCGGCTCTTATAGTGAGGCTGCGGGTGGCTCTTATAGTGAGGGTGTGGGCGGCTCTTATAGTGAGGGTGTGGGCGGCTCTTATAGTGAGGCTGTGGGCGGCTCTTATAGTGAGGGTGTGGGTGGCTCTTGTAGTGAGGGTGTGGGCGGCTCTTGTAGTGAGGGTGTGGGTGGCTCTTATAGTGAGGGTGTGGGTGGCTCTTATAGTGAGGGTGTGGGTGGCTCTTATAGTGAGGGTGTGGGTGGCTCTTGTAGTGAGGGTGTGGGCGGCTCTTATAGTGAGGGTGTGGGGGACTCTTATAGTGGGGGTGTGGGTGGCTCTTATAGTAAGGGTGCGGGTGGCTCTTATAGTGAGGGTGCGAGTGGCTCTTATAGTGAGGGTGTGGGTGGCTCTTGTAGTGAGGGTGTGGGCGGCTCTTGTAGTGAGGGTGCGGGTGGCTCTTATAGTGAGGGTGTGGGCGGCTCTTATAGTGAGGCTGCGGGCGGCTCTTATAGTGAGGGTGCGGGCGGCTCTTATAATGAGGGTTTGGGGGGCTCTTATAGTGAGGGTGTGGGTGGCTCTTATAGTGAGGGTGCGGGCGGCTCTTATAGTGAGGGTGCGGGCGTCTCTTATAGTGAGGCTGCGGGCGGCTCTTATAGTGAGGGTGTGGGCGGCTCTTATAGTGAGGGTGTGGGCGGCTCTTATAGTGATGGTGCGGGGGACTCTTATAGTGAGGGTGCGGGCGGCTCTTATAATGAGGGTTTGGGGGGCTCTTATAGTGAGGGTGTGGGTGGCTCTTATAGTGAGGGTGTGGGCGGCTCTTATAGTGAGGGTGTGGGCGGCTCTTATAGTGAGGGTGTGGGTGGCTCTTATAGTGACGGTGCGGGTGGCTCTTATAGTGAGGGTGCGGGTGGCTCTTATAGTGAGGGTTTGGGGGGCTCTTATAGTGAGGGTGTGGGTGGCTCTTATAGTGACGGTGTGGGTGGCTCTTATAGTGAGGGTGCGGGTGGCTCTTATAGTGAGGGTGCGGGTGGCTCTTATAGTGAGGGTGTGGGCGGCTCTTATAGTGAGGGTGTGGGGGGCTCTTATAGTGGGGGTGTGGGTGGCTCTTATAGTGAGGGTGCGGGTGGCTCTTATAGTGAGGGTGTGGGTGGCTCTTGTAGTGAGGGTGTGGGCGGCTCTTGTAGTGAGGGTGCGGGTGGCTCTTATAGTGAGGGTGTGGGCGGCTCTTATAGTGAGGCTGCGGGTGGCTCTTATAGTGAGGGTGTGGGCAGCTCTTATAGTGAGGGTGTGGGCGGCTCTTATAGTGAGGCTGTGGGCGGCTCTTATAGTGAGGGTGTGGGTGGCTCTTGTAGTGAGGGTGTGGGCGGCTCTTGTAGTGAGGGTGTGGGTGGCTCTTATAGTGAGGGTGTGGGTGGCTCTTATAGTGAGGGTGTGGGTGGCTCTTATAGTGAGGGTGTGGGTGGCTCTTGTAGTGAGGGTGCGGGTGGCTCTTATAGTGAGGGTGTGGGCGGCTCTTGTAGTGAGGGTGTGGGCGGCTCTTGTAGTGAGGGTGCGGGTGGCTCTTATAGTGAGGGTGTGGGCGGCTCTTGTAGTGAGGGTGTGGGCGGCTCTTGTAGTGAGGGTGCGGGGGGCTCTTATAGTGATGCTGTGGGCGGCTCTTATAGTGAGGGTGTGGGCGGCTCTTATAGTGAGGCTGCGGGCGGCTCTTATAGTAATGGTGTGGGCGGCTCTTATAATGAGGGTTTGGGGGGCTCTTATAGTGAGGGTGTGGGTGGCTCTTATAGTGAGGGTGCGGGCGGCTCTTATAGTGAGGGTGTGGGTGGCTCTTATAGTGAGGGTGTGGGTGGCTCTTGTAGTGAGGGTGTGGGCGGCTCTTATAGTGAGGGTGTGGGGGGCTCTTATAGTGGGGGTGTGGGTGGCTCTTATAGTGAGGGTGCGGGTGGCTCTTATAGTGAGGGTGTGGGTGGCTCTTGTAGTGAGGGTGTGGGCGGCTCTTGTAGTGAGGGTGCGGGTGGCTCTTATAGTGAGGGTGTGGGCGGCTCTTATAGTGAGGCTGCGGGTGGCTCTTATAGTGAGGGTGTGGGCGGCTCTTATAGTGAGGGTGTGGGCGGCTCTTATAGTGAGGCTGTGGGCGGCTCTTATAGTGAGGGTGTGGGTGGCTCTTGTAGTGAGGGTGTGGGCGGCTCTTGTAGTGAGGGTGTGGGTGGCTCTTATAGTGAGGGTGTGGGTGGCTCTTATAGTGAGGGTGTGGATGGCTCTTATAGTGAGGGTGTGGGTGGCTCTTGTAGTGAGGGTGTGGGCGGCTCTTATAGTGAGGGTGTGGGGGACTCTTATAGTGGGGGTGTGGGTGGCTCTTATAGTGAGGGTGCGGGTGGCTCTTATAGTGAGGGTGCGAGTGGCTCTTATAGTGAGGGTGTGGGTGGCTCTTGTAGTGAGGGTGTGGGCGGCTCTTGTAGTGAGGGTGCGGGTGGCTCTTATAGTGAGGGTGTGGGCGGCTCTTATAGTGAGGCTGCGGGCGGCTCTTATAGTGAGGGTGCGGGCGGCTCTTATAATGAGGGTTTGGGGGGCTCTTATAGTGAGGGTGTGGGTGGCTCTTATAGTGAGGGTGCGGGCGGCTCTTATAGTGAGGGTGCGGGCGTCTCTTATAGTGAGGCTGCGGGCGGCTCTTATAGTGAGGGTGTGGGCGGCTCTTATAGTGAGGGTGTGGGCGGCTCTTATAGTGATGGTGCGGGGGACTCTTATAGTGAGGGTGCGGGCGGCTCTTATAATGAGGGTTTGGGGGGCTCTTATAGTGAGGGTGTGGGTGGCTCTTATAGTGAGGGTGTGGGCGGCTCTTATAGTGAGGGTGTGGGCGGCTCTTATAGTGAGGGTGTGGGTGGCTCTTATAGTGACGGTGCGGGTGGCTCTTATAGTGAGGGTGCGGGTGGCTCTTATAGTGAGGGTTTGGGGGGCTCTTATAGTGAGGGTGTGGGTGGCTCTTATAGTGACGGTGTGGGTGGCTCTTATAGTGAGGGTGCGGGTGGCTCTTATAGTGAGGGTGCGGGTGGCTCTTATAGTGAGGGTGTGGGCGGCTCTTATAGTGAGGGTGTGGGCGGCTCTTATAGTGAGGCTGTGGGCGGCTCTTATAGTGAGGGTGTGGGTGGCTCTTGTAGTGAGGGTGTGGGCGGCTCTTGTAGTGAGGGTGTGGGGGGCTCTTATAGTGGGGGTGCGGGTGGCTCTTATAGTGGGGGTGCGGGTGGCTCTTATAGTGAGGCTGTGGGAGGCTCTTATAGTGAGGGTGTGGGCGGCTCTTATCGTGATGGTGCGGGGGGCTCTTATAGTGAGGGTGCGGGCGGCTCTTGTAATGAGGGTTTGGGGGGCTCTTATAGTGAGGGTGTGGGCGGCTCTTATAGTGAGGGTGTGGGCGGCTCTTATAGTGAGGGTGTGGGCGGCTCTTATAGTGAGGGTGTGGGTGGCTCTTATAGTGACGGTGCGGGTGGCTCTTATAGTGAGGGTGCGGGTGGCTCTTATAGTGAGGGTTTGGGGGGCTCTTATAGTGAGGGTGTGGGTGGCTCTTATAGTGACGGTGTGGGTGGCTCTTATAGTGAGGCTGTGGGAGGCTCTTATAGTGAGGGTGTGGGCGGCTCTTATAGTGACGGTGTGGGTGGCTCTTATAGTGAGGGTGCGGGTGGCTCTTATAGTGAGGGTTTGGGGGGCTCTTATAGTGAGGCTGTGGGCGGCTCTTATAGTGAGGGTGCGGGGGGCTCATATAGTGAGGGTGCGGGTGGCTCTTATAGTGAGGGTGTGGGTGGCTCTTATAGTGAAGCTGTGGGCGGCTCTTATAGTGAGGGTGTGGGCGGCTCTTATAGTGATGGTGTGGGGGGCTCTTATTGTGAGGGTTTGGGGGGCTCTTATAGTGAGGGTGTGGGGGGCTCTTATAGTGAGGGTGTGGGTGGCTCTTATAGTGAGGCTGTGGGCGGCTCTTATAGTGAGGGTGCGGGGGGCTCTTATAGTGAGAGTGCGTTTGGCTCTTATAGTGAGGGTGTGGGTGGCTCTTATAGTGAGGGTGTGGGCGGCTCTTATAGTGAGGGTGTGGGCGGCTCTTATAGTGAGGGTGTGGGCGGCTCTTATAGTGATGGTGTGGGGGGCTCTTATAGTGAGGGTTTGGGGGGCTCTTATAGTGAGGGTGTGGGTGGCTCTTATAGTGACGGTGTGGGTGGCTCTTATAGTGAGGCTGTGGGCGGCTCTTATAGTGAGGGTGCGGGTGGCTCTTATAGTGAGGGTTTGGGGGGCTCTTATAGTGAGGGTGTGGGTGGCTCTTATAGTGAAGGTGTGGGTGGCTCTTATAGTGAGGCTGTGGGCGGCTCTTATAGTGAGGGTGCGGGTGGCTCTTATAGTGAGGGTGTGGGTGGCTCTTATAGTGAGGGTGTGGGCGGCTCTTATAGTGAGGGTGTGGGCGGCTCTTATAGTGAGGGTGTGGTTGGCTCTTATAGTGAGGGTGCGGGTGGCTCTTATAGTGAGGGTTTGGGGGGCTCTTATAGTGAGGGTGTGGGTGGCTCTTATAGTGAAGGTGTGGGTGGCTCTTATAGTGAGGCTGTGGGCGGCTCTTATAGTGAGGGTGCGGGTGGCTCTTATAGTGAGGGTGTGGGTGGCTCTTATAGTGAGGGTGTGGGCGGCTCTTATAGTGAGGGTGTGGGCGGCTCTTATAGTGAGGGTGTGGTTGGCTCTTATAGTGAGGGTGTGGGCGGCTCTTATAGTGAGGGTGTGGGCGGCTCTTATAGTGAGGCTGTGGGCGGCTCTTATAGTGAGGGTGTGGGTGGCTCTTGTAGTGAGGGTGTGGGCGGCTCTTGTAGTGAGGGTGTGGGGGGCTCTTATAGTGGGGGTGTGGGTGGCTCTTATAGTGGGGGTGCGGGTGGCTCTTATAGTGAGGCTGTGGGAGGCTCTTATAGTGAGGGTGTGGGCGGCTCTTATAGTGATGGTGTGGGGGGCTCTTATAGTGAGGGTGCGGGCGGCTCTTATAATGAGGGTTTGGGGGGCTCTTATAGTGAGGGTGTGGGTGGCTCTTATAGTGAGGGTGTGGGCGGCTCTTATAGTGAGGGTGTGGGCGGCTCTTATTGTGAGGGTGTGGGTGGCTCTTATAGTGACGGTGTGGGTGGCTCTTATAGTGAGGGTGCGGGTGGCTCTTATAGTGAGGGTTTGGGGGGCTCTTATAGTGAGGGTGCGGGGGGCTCTTATAGTGAGGGTGCGGGTGGCTCTTATAGTGAGGGTGCGGGCGGCTCTTATAGTGAGACTGTGGGCGGCTCTTATAGTGAGGCTGTGGGCGGCTCTTATAGTTAGGGTGCGGGTGGCTCTTATAGTGAGGGTTTGGGGGGCTCTTATAGTGAGGGTGTGGGTGGCTCTTATAGTGACGGTGTGGGTGGCTCTTATAGTGAGGCTGTTGGCGGCTCTTATAGTTAGGGTGCGGGTGGCTCTTATAGTGAGGGTTTGGGGGGCTCTTATAGTGAGGGTGTGGGTGGCTCTTATAGTGACGGTGTGGGTGGCTCTTATAGTGAGGCTGTTGGCGGCTCTTATAGTGAGGGTGCGGGGGGCTCTTATAGTGAGGGTGCGGGTGGCTCTTATAGTGAGGGTGCGGGCGGCTCTTATAGTGAGGCTGCGGGTGGCTCTTATAGTGAGGGTGTGGGTGGCTCTTATAGTGAGGGTGTGGGCGGCTCTTATAGTGAGGGTGTGGGTGGCTCTTATAGTGAGGTTGTGGGCGGCTCTTATAGTGAGGGAGCGGGGGGCTCTTATAGTGAGGGTGCGGGTGGCTCTTATAGTGAGGGTGCGGGCGGCTCTTATAGTGAGGCTGCGGGAGGCTCTTATAGTGAGGGTGTGGGTGGCTCTTATAGTGAGGGTGTGGGTGGCTCTTATAGTGAGGGTGTGGGTGGCTCTTGTAGTGAGGGTGTGGGCGGCTCTTATAGTGAGGGTGTGGGGGGCTCTTATAGTGGGGGTGTTGGTGGCTCTTATAGTGAGGGTGCGGGTGGCTCTTATAGTGAGGGTGCGGGTGGCTCTTATAGTGAGGGTGTGGGTGGCTCTTGTAGTGAGGGTGTGGGCGGCTCTTGTAGTGAGGGTGCGGGTGGCTCTTATAGTGAGGGTGTGGGCGGCTCTTGTAGTGAGGGTGCGGGTGGCTCTTATAGTGAGGCTGCGGGCGGCTCTTATAGTGAGGGTGCGGGCGGCTCTTATAATGAGGGTTTGGGGGGCTCTTATAGTGAGGGTGTGGGTGGCTCTTATAGTGAGGGTGCGGGCGGCTCTTATAGTGAGGGTGCGGGCGTCTTTTATAGTGAGGCTGCGGGCGGCTCTTATAGTGAGGGTGTGGGCGGCTCTTATAGTGAGGGTGTGGACGGCTCTTATAGTGATGGTGCGGGGGACTCTTATAGTGAGGGTGCGGGCGGCTCTTATAATGAGGGTTTGGGGGGCTCTTATAGTGAGGGTGTGGGTGGCTCTTATAGTGAGGGTGTGGGCGGCTCTTATAGTGAGGGTGTGGGCGGCTCTTATAGTGAGGGTGTGGGTGGCTCTTATAGTGGTGGTGCGGGTGGCTCTTATAGTGAGGGTGCGGGTGGCTCTTATAGTGAGGGTTTGGGGGGCTCTTATAGTGAGGGTGTGGGTGGCTCTTATAGTGACGGTGTGGGTGGCTCTTATAGTGAGGGTGCGGGTGGCTCTTATAGTGAGGGTGCGGGTGGCTCTTATAGTGAGGGTGTGGGCGGCTCTTATAGTGAGGATGTGGGCGGCTCTTATAATGAGGCTGTGGGCGGCTCTTATAGTGAGGGTGTGGGTGCTCTTGTAGTGAGGGTGTGGGCGGCTCTTGTAGTGAGGGTGTGGGGGGCTCTTATAGTGGGGGTGTGGGTGGCTCTTATAGTGGGGGTGCGGGTGGCTCTTATAGTGAGGCTGTGGGAGGCTCTTATAGTGAGGATGTGGGCGGCTCTTATAATGAGGCTGTGGGCGGCTCTTATAGTGAGGGTGTGGGTGGCTCTTGTAGTGAGGGTGTGGGCGGCTCTTGTAGTGAGGGTGTGGGGGGCTCTTATAGTGGGGGTGTGGGTGGCTCTTATAGTGGGGGTGCGGGTGGCTCTTATAGTGAGGCTGTGGGAGGCTCTTATAGTGAGGGTGCGGGCGGCTCTTATAATGAGGGTTTGGGGGGCTCTTATAGTGAGGGTGTGGGTGGCTCTTATAGTGAGGGTGTGGGCGGCTCTTATAGTGAGGGTGTGGGCGGCTCTTATAGTGGGGGTGTGGGTGGCTCTTATAGTGGGGGTGTGGGTGGCTCTTATAGTGAGGCTGTGGGAGGCTCTTATAGTGAGGATGTGGGCGGCTCTTATAATGAGGCTGTGGGCGGCTCTTATAGTGAGGGTGTGGGTGGCTCTTGTAGTGAGGGTGTGGGCGGCTCTTGTAGTGAGGGTGTGGGGGGCTCTTATAGTGGGGGTGTGGGTGGCTCTTATAGTGGGGGTGCGGGTGGCTCTTATAGTGAGGCTGTGGGAGGCTCTTATAGTGAGGGTGCGGGCGGCTCTTATAATGAGGGTTTGGGGGGCTCTTATAGTGAGGGTGTGGGTGGCTCTTATAGTGAGGGTGTGGGCGGCTCTTATAGTGAGGGTGTGGGCGGCTCTTATAGTGACGGTGTGGGTGGCTCTTATAGTGAGGGTGCGGGTGGCTCTTATAGTGAGGGTGTGGGCGGCTCTTATTGTGAGGGTGTGGGTGGCTCTTATAGTGACGGTGTGGGTGGCTCTTATAGTGAGGGTGCGGGTGGCTCTTATAGTGAGGGTTTGGGGGGCTCTTATAGTGAGGGTGCGGGGGGCTCTTATAGTGAGGGTGTGGGTGGCTCTTATAGTGAGGGTGCGGGCGGCTCTTATAGTGAGGCTGTGGGCGGCTCTTATAGTGAGGCTGTGGGCGGCTCTTATAGTTAGGGTGCGGGTGGCTCTTATAGTGAGGGTTTGGGGGGCTCTTATAGTGAGGGTGTGGGTGGCTCTCATAGTGACGGTGTGGGTGGCTCTTATAGTGAGGCTGTTGGCGGCTCTTATAGTTAGGGTGCGGGGGGCTCTTATAGTGAGGGTTTGGGGGGCTTTTATAGTGAGGGTGTGGGTGGCTCTTATAGTGAGGCTGTGGGCGGCTCTTATAGTTAGGGTGCGGGTGGCTCTTATAGTGAGGGTTTGGGGGGCTCTTATAGTGAGGGTGTGGGTGGCTCTTATAGTGACGGTGTGTGTGGCTCTTATAGTGAGGCTGTTGGCGGCTCTTATAGTGAGGGTGCGGGGGGCTCTTATAGTGAGGGTGCGGGTGGCTCTTATAGTGAGGGTGCGGGCGGCTCTTATAGTGAGGCTGCGGGTGGCTCTTATAGTGAGGGTGTGGGTGGCTCTTATAGTGAGGGTGTGGGTGGCTCTTATAGTGAGGTTGTGGGCGGCTCTTATAGTGAGGGAGCGGGGGGCTCTTATAGTGAGGGTGCGGGTGGCTCTTATAGTGAGGGTGCGGGCGGCTCTTATAGTGAGGGAGCGGGGGGCTCTTATAGTGGGGGTGTGGGTGGCTCTTATAGTGGGGGTGCGGGTGGCTCTTATAGTGAGGCTGTGGGAGGCTCTTATAGTGAGGGTGCGGGCGGCTCTTATAATGAGGGTTTGGGGGGCTCTTATAGTGAGGGTGTGGGTGGCTCTTATAGTGAGGGTGTGGGCGGCTCTTATAGTGAGGGTGTGGGCGGCTCTTATAGTGACGGTGTGGGTGGCTCTTATAGTGAGGGTGCGGGTGGCTCTTATAGTGAGGGTGTGGGCGGCTCTTATTGTGAGGGTGTGGGTGGCTCTTATAGTGACGGTGTGGGTGGCTCTTATAGTGAGGGTGCGGGTGGCTCTTATAGTGAGGGTTTGGGGGGCTCTTATAGTGAGGGTGCGGGGGGCTCTTATAGTGAGGGTGTGGGTGGCTCTTATAGTGAGGGTGCGGGCGGCTCTTATAGTGAGGCTGTGGGCGGCTCTTATAGTGAGGCTGTGGGCGGCTCTTATAGTTAGGGTGCGGGTGGCTCTTATAGTGAGGGTTTGGGGGGCTCTTATAGTGAGGGTGTGGGTGGCTCTTATAGTGACGGTGTGGGTGGCTCTTATAGTGAGGCTGTTGGCGGCTCTTATAGTTAGGGTGCGGGGGGCTCTTATAGTGAGGGTTTGGGGGGCTTTTATAGTGAGGGTGTGGGTGGCTCTTATAGTGAGGCTGTGGGCGGCTCTTATAGTTAGGGTGCGGGTGGCTCTTATAGTGAGGGTTTGGGGGGCTCTTATAGTGAGGGTGTGGGTGGCTCTTATAGTGACGGTGTGTGTGGCTCTTATAGTGAGGCTGTTGGCGGCTCTTATAGTGAGGGTGCGGGGGGCTCTTATAGTGAGGGTGCGGGTGGCTCTTATAGTGAGGGTGCGGGCGGCTCTTATAGTGAGGCTGCGGGTGGCTCTTATAGTGAGGGTGTGGGTGGCTCTTATAGTGAGGGTGTGGGTGGCTCTTATAGTGAGGTTGTGGGCGGCTCTTATAGTGAGGGAGCGGGGGGCTCTTATAGTGAGGGTGCGGGTGGCTCTTATAGTGAGGGTGCGGGCGGCTCTTATAGTGAGGCTGCGGGAGGCTCTTATAGTGAGGGTGTGGGTGGCTCTTATAGTGAGGGTGTGGGTGGCTCTTATAGTGAGGGTGTGGGTGGCTCTTGTAGTGAGGGTGTGGGCGGCTCTTATAGTGAGGGTGTGGGGGGCTCTTATAGTGGGGGTGTTGGTGGCTCTTATAGTGAGGGTGCGGGTGGCTCTTATAGTGAGGGTGCGGGTGGCTCTTATAGTGAGGGTGTGGGTGGCTCTTGTAGTGAGGGTGTGGGCGGCTCTTGTAGTGAGGGTGCGGGTGGCTCTTATAGTGAGGGTGTGGGCGGCTCTTGTAGTGAGGGTGCGGGTGGCTCTTATAGTGAGGCTGCGGGCGGCTCTTATAGTGAGGGTGCGGGCGGCTCTTATAATGAGGGTTTGGGGGGCTCTTATAGTGAGGGTGTGGGTGGCTCTTATAGTGAGGGTGCGGGCGGCTCTTATAGTGCGGGTGCGGGCGTCTTTTATAGTGAGGCTGCGGGCGGCTCTTATAGTGAGGGTGTGGGCGGCTCTTATAGTGAGGGTGTGGACGGCTCTTATAGTGATGGTGCGGGGGACTCTTATAGTGAGGGTGCGGGCGGCTCTTATAATGAGGGTTTGGGGGGCTCTTATAGTGAGGGTGTGGGTGGCTCTTATAGTGAGGGTGTGGGCGGCTCTTATAGTGAGGGTGTGGGCGGCTCTTATAGTGAGGGTGTGGGTGGCTCTTATAGTGGTGGTGCGGGTGGCTCTTATAGTGAGGGTGCGGGTGGCTCTTATAGTGAGGGTTTGGGGGGCTCTTATAGTGAGGGTGTGGGTGGCTCTTATAGTGACGGTGTGGGTGGCTCTTATAGTGAGGGTGCGGGTGGCTCTTATAGTGAGGGTGCGGGTGGCTCTTATAGTGAGGGTGTGGGCGGCTCTTATAGTGAGGATGTGGGCGGCTCTTATAATGAGGCTGTGGGCGGCTCTTATAGTGAGGGTGTGGGTGGCTCTTGTAGTGAGGGTGTGGGCGGCTCTTGTAGTGAGGGTGTGGGGGGCTCTTATAGTGGGGGTGTGGGTGGCTCTTATAGTGGGGGTGCGGGTGGCTCTTATAGTGAGGCTGTGGGAGGCTCTTATAGTGAGGATGTGGGCGGCTCTTATAATGAGGCTGTGGGCGGCTCTTATAGTGAGGGTGTGGGTGGCTCTTGTAGTGAGGGTGTGGGCGGCTCTTGTAGTGAGGGTGTGGGGGGCTCTTATAGTGGGGGTGTGGGTGGCTCTTATAGTGGGGGTGCGGGTGGCTCTTATAGTGAGGCTGTGGGAGGCTCTTATAGTGAGGGTGCGGGGGGCTCTTATAGTGAGGGTGCGATTGGCTCGTATAGTGAGGGTGTGGGTGGCTCTTATAGTGAGGGTGTGGGCGGCTCTTATGGTGAGGGTGTGGGCGGCTCTTATAGTGAGGGTGTGGGCGGCTCTTATAGTGAGGGTGTGGGCGGCTCTTATAGTGAGGGTGTGGGTGGCTCTTATAGTGACGGTGTGGGTGGCTCTTATAGTGAGGGTGCGGGTGGCTCTTATAGTGAGGGTGCGGGGGGCTCTTATAGTGAGGGTGCGATTGGCTCGTATAGTGAGGGTGTGGGTGGCTCTTATAGTGAGGGTGTGGGCGGCTCTTATAGTGAGGGTGTGGGCGGCTCTTATAGTGAGGGTGTGGGCGGCTCTTATAGTGATGGTGTGGGGGGCTCTTATAGTGAGGGTTTGGGGGGCTCTTATAGTGAGGGTGTGGGTGGCTCTTATAGTGACGGTGTGGGTGGCTCTTATAGTGAGGCTGTGGGCGGCTCTTATAGTGAGGGTGCGGGTGGCTCTTATAGTGAGGGTTTGGGGGGCTCTTATAGTGAGGGTGTGGGTGGCTCTTATAGTGAAGGTGTGGGTGGCTCTTATAGTGAGGCTGTGGGCGGCTCTTATAGTGAGGGTGCGGGTGGCTCTTATAGTGAGGGTGTGGGTGGCTCTTATAGTGAGGGTGTGGGCGGCTCTTATAGTGAGGGTGTGGGCGGCTCTTATAGTGAGGGTGTGGTTGGCTCTTATAGTGAGGGTGTGGGGGGCTCTTATAGTGAGGGTGTGGGCGGCTCTTATAGTGATGGTGTGGGGGGCTCTTTTAGTGAGGGTTTGGGGGGCTCTTATAGTGAGGGTGTGGGTGGCTCTTGTAGTGAGGGTGCGGGTGGCTCTTATAGTGAGGGTGTGGGCGGCTCTTGTAGTGAGGGTGTGGGCGGCTCTTGTAGTGAGGGTGCGGGGGGCTCTTATAGTGATGCTGTGGGCGGCTCTTATAGTGAGGGTGTGGGCGGCTCTTATAGTGAGGCTGCGGGCGGCTCTTATAGTAATGGTGTGGGCGGCTCTTATAATGAGGGTTTGGGGGGCTCTTATAGTGAGGGTGTGGGTGGCTCTTATAGTGAGGGTGCGGGCGGCTCTTATAGTGAGGGTGTGGGTGGCTCTTATAGTGAGGGTGTGGGTGGCTCTTGTAGTGAGGGTGTGGGCGGCTCTTATAGTGAGGGTGTGGGGGGCTCTTATAGTGGGGGTGTGGGTGGCTCTTATAGTGAGGGTGCGGGTGGCTCTTATAGTGAGGGTGTGGGTGGCTCTTGTAGTGAGGGTGTGGGCGGCTCTTGTAGTGAGGGTGCGGGTGGCTCTTATAGTGAGGGTGTGGGCGGCTCTTATAGTGAGGCTGCGGGTGGCTCTTATAGTGAGGGTGTGGGCGGCTCTTATAGTGAGGGTGTGGGCGGCTCTTATAGTGAGGCTGTGGGCGGCTCTTATAGTGAGGGTGTGGGTGGCTCTTGTAGTGAGGGTGTGGGTGGCTCTTGTAGTGAGGGTGTGGGTGGCTCTTATAGTGAGGGTGTGGGTGGCTCTTATAGTGAGGGTGTGGGTGGCTCTTATAGTGAGGGTGTGGGTGGCTCTTGTAGTGAGGGTGTGGGCGGCTCTTATAGTGAGGGTGTGGGGGACTCTTATAGTGGGGGTGTGGGTGGCTCTTATAGTGAGGGTGCGGGTGGCTCTTATAGTGAGGGTGCGAATGGCTCTTATAGTGAGGGTGTGGGTGGCTCTTGTAGTGAGGGTGTGGGCGGCTCTTGTAGTGAGGGTGCGGGTGGCTCTTATAGTGAGGGTGTGGGCGGCTCTTATAGTGAGGCTGCGGGCGGCTCTTATAGTGAGGGTGCGGGCGGCTCTTATAATGAGGGTTTGGGGGGCTCTTATAGTGAGGGTGTGGGTGGCTCTTATAGTGAGGGTGCGGGCGGCTCTTATAGTGAGGGTGCGGGCGTCTCTTATAGTGAGGCTGCGGGCGGCTCTTATAGTGAGGGTGTGGGCGGCTCTTATAGTGAGGGTGTGGGCGGCTCTTATAGTGATGGTGCGGGGGACTCTTATAGTGAGGGTGCGGGCGGCTCTTATAATGAGGGTTTGGGGGGCTCTTATAGTGAGGGTGTGGGTGGCTCTTATAGTGAGGGTGTGGGCGGCTCTTATAGTGAGGGTGTGGGCGGCTCTTATAGTGAGGGTGTGGGTGGCTCTTATAGTGACGGTGCGGGTGGCTCTTATAGTGAGGGTGCGGGTGGCTCTTATAGTGAGGGTTTGGGGGGCTCTTATAGTGAGGGTGTGGGTGGCTCTTATAGTGACGGTGTGGGTGGCTCTTATAGTGAGGGTGCGGGTGGCTCTTATAGTGAGGGTGCGGGTGGCTCTTATAGTGAGGGTGTGGGCGGCTCTTATAGTGAGGGTGTGGGGGGCTCTTATAGTGGGGGTGTGGGTGGCTCTTATAGTGAGGGTGCGGGTGGCTCTTATAGTGAGGGTGTGGGTGGCTCTTGTAGTGAGGGTGTGGGCGGCTCTTGTAGTGAGGGTGCGGGTGGCTCTTATAGTGAGGGTGTGGGCGGCTCTTATAGTGAGGCTGCGGGTGGCTCTTATAGTGAGGGTGTGGGCAGCTCTTATAGTGAGGGTGTGGGCGGCTCTTATAGTGAGGCTGTGGGCGGCTCTTATAGTGAGGGTGTGGGTGGCTCTTGTAGTGAGGGTGTGGGCGGCTCTTGTAGTGAGGGTGTGGGTGGCTCTTATAGTGAGGGTGTGGGTGGCTCTTATAGTGAGGGTGTGGGTGGCTCTTATAGTGAGGGTGTGGGTGGCTCTTGTAGTGAGGGTGCGGGTGGCTCTTATAGTGAGGGTGTGGGCGGCTCTTGTAGTGAGGGTGTGGGCGGCTCTTGTAGTGAGGGTGCGGGTGGCTCTTATAGTGAGGGTGTGGGCGGCTCTTGTAGTGAGGGTGTGGGCGGCTCTTGTAGTGAGGGTGCGGGGGGCTCTTATAGTGATGCTGTGGGCGGCTCTTATAGTGAGGGTGTGGGCGGCTCTTATAGTGAGGCTGCGGGCGGCTCTTATAGTAATGGTGTGGGCGGCTCTTATAATGAGGGTTTGGGGGGCTCTTATAGTGAGGGTGTGGGTGGCTCTTATAGTGAGGGTGCGGGCGGCTCTTATAGTGAGGGTGTGGGTGGCTCTTATAGTGAGGGTGTGGGTGGCTCTTGTAGTGAGGGTGTGGGCGGCTCTTATAGTGAGGGTGTGGGGGGCTCTTATAGTGGGGGTGTGGGTGGCTCTTGTAGTGAGGGTGTGGGCGGCTCTTGTAGTGAGGGTGCGGGTGGCTCTTATAGTGAGGGTGTGGGCGGCTCTTATAGTGAGGCTGCGGGTGGCTCTTATAGTGAGGGTGTGGGCGGCTCTTATAGTGAGGGTGTGGGCGGCTCTTATAGTGAGGCTGTGGGCGGCTCTTATAGTGAGGGTGTGGGTGGCTCTTGTAGTGAGGGTGTGGGCGGCTCTTGTAGTGAGGGTGTGGGTGGCTCTTATAGTGAGGGTGTGGGTGGCTCTTATAGTGAGGGTGTGGGTGGCTCTTATAGTGAGGGTGTGGGTGGCTCTTGTAGTGAGGGTGTGGGCGGCTCTTATAGTGAGGGTGTGGGGGACTCTTATAGTGGGGGTGTGGGTGGCTCTTATAGTGAGGGTGCGGGTGGCTCTTATAGTGAGGGTGCGAGTGGCTCTTATAGTGAGGGTGTGGGTGGCTCTTGTAGTGAGGGTGTGGGCGGCTCTTGTAGTGAGGGTGCGGGTGGCTCTTATAGTGAGGGTGTGGGCGGCTCTTATAGTGAGGCTGCGGGCGGCTCTTATAGTGAGGGTGCGGGCGGCTCTTATAATGAGGGTTTGGGGGGCTCTTATAGTGAGGGTGTGGGTGGCTCTTATAGTGAGGGTGCGGGCGGCTCTTATAGTGAGGGTGCGGGCGTCTCTTATAGTGAGGCTGCGGGCGGCTCTTATAGTGAGGGTGTGGGCGGCTCTTATAGTGAGGGTGTGGGCGGCTCTTATAGTGATGGTGCGGGGGACTCTTATAGTGAGGGTGCGGGCGGCTCTTATAATGAGGGTTTGGGGGGCTCTTATAGTGAGGGTGTGGGTGGCTCTTATAGTGAGGGTGTGGGCGGCTCTTATAGTGAGGGTGTGGGCGGCTCTTATAGTGAGGGTGTGGGTGGCTCTTATAGTGACGGTGCGGGTGGCTCTTATAGTGAGGGTGCGGGTGGCTCTTATAGTGAGGGTGCGGGTGGCTCTTATAGTGAGGGTGTGGGCGGCTCTTATAGTGAGGGTGTGGGCGGCTCTTATAGTGAGGCTGTGGGCGGCTCTTATAGTGAGGGTGTGGGTGGCTCTTGTAGTGAGGGTGTGGGCGGCTCTTGTAGTGAGGGTGTGGGGGGCTCTTATAGTGGGGGTGCGGGTGGCTCTTATAGTGGGGGTGCGGGTGGCTCTTATAGTGAGGCTGTGGGAGGCTCTTATAGTGAGGGTGTGGGCGGCTCTTATCGTGATGGTGCGGGGGGCTCTTATAGTGAGGGTGCGGGCGGCTCTTGTAATGAGGGTTTGGGGGGCTCTTATAGTGAGGGTGTGGGCGGCTCTTATAGTGAGGGTGTGGGCGGCTCTTATAGTGGGGGTGTGGGCGGCTCTTATAGTGAGGGTGTGGGTGGCTCTTATAGTGACGGTGCGGGTGGCTCTTATAGTGAGGGTGCGGGTGGCTCTTATAGTGAGGGTTTGGGGGGCTCTTATAGTGAGGGTGTGGGTGGCTCTTATAGTGACGGTGTGGGTGGCTCTTATAGTGAGGCTGTGGGAGGCTCTTATAGTGAGGGTGTGGGCGGCTCTTATAGTGACGGTGTGGGTGGCTCTTATAGTGAGGGTGCGGGTGGCTCTTATAGTGAGGGTTTGGGGGGCTCTTATAGTGAGGCTGTGGGCGGCTCTTATAGTGAGGGTGTGGGCGGCTCTTATAGTGATGGTGTGGGGGGCTCTTATTGTGAGGGTTTGGGGGGCTCTTATAGTGAGGGTGTGGGGGGCTCTTATAGTGAGGGTGTGGGTGGCTCTTATAGTGAGGCTGTGGGCGGCTCTTATAGTGAGGGTGCGGGGGGCTCTTATAGTGAGAGTGCGTTTGGCTCTTATAGTGAGGGTGTGGGTGGCTCTTATAGTGAGGGTGTGGGCGGCTCTTATAGTGAGGGTGTGGGCGGCTCTTATAGTGAGGGTGTGGGCGGCTCTTATAGTGATGGTGTGGGGGGCTCTTATAGTGAGGGTTTGGGGGGCTCTTATAGTGAGGGTGTGGGTGGCTCTTATAGTGACGGTGTGGGTGGCTCTTATAGTGAGGCTGTGGGCGGCTCTTATAGTGAGGGTGCGGGTGGCTCTTATAGTGAGGGTGTGGGTGGCTCTTATAGTGAAGGTGTGGGTGGCTCTTATAGTGAGGCTGTGGGCGGCTCTTATAGTGAGGGTGCGGGTGGCTCTTATAGTGAGGGTGTGGGTGGCTCTTATAGTGAGGGTGTGGGCGGCTCTTATAGTGAGGGTGTGGGCGGCTCTTATAGTGAGGGTGTGGTTGGCTCTTATAGTGAGGGTGCGGGTGGCTCTTATAGTGAGGGTTTGGGGGGCTCTTATAGTGAGGGTGTGGGTGGCTCTTATAGTGAAGGTGTGGGTGGCTCTTATAGTGAGGCTGTGGGCGGCTCTTATAATGAGGGTGCGGGTGGCTCTTATAGTGAGGGTGTGGGTGGCTCTTATAGTGAGGGTGTGGGCGGCTCTTATAGTGAGGGTGTGGGCGGCTCTTATAGTGAGGGTGTGGTTGGCTCTTATAGTGAGGGTGTGGGCGGCTCTTATAGTGAGGGTGTGGGCGGCTCTTATAGTGAGGCTGTGGGCGGCTCTTATAGTGAGGGTGTGGGTGGCTCTTGTAGTGAGGGTGTGGGCGGCTCTTGTAGTGAGGGTGTGGGGGGCTCTTATAGTGGGGGTGTGGGTGGCTCTTATAGTGGGGGTGCGGGTGGCTCTTATAGTGAGGCTGTGGGAGGCTCTTATAGTGAGGGTGTGGGCGGCTCTTATAGTGATGGTGTGGGGGGCTCTTATAGTGAGGGTGCGGGCGGCTCTTATAATGAGGGTTTGGGGGGCTCTTATAGTGAGGGTGTGGGTGGCTCTTATAGTGAGGGTGTGGGCGGCTCTTATAGTGAGGGTGTGGGCGGCTCTTATTGTGAGGGTGTGGGTGGCTCTTATAGTGACGGTGTGGGTGGCTCTTATAGTGAGGGTGCGGGTGGCTCTTATAGTGAGGGTTTGGGGGGCTCTTATAGTGAGGGTGCGGGGGGCTCTTATAGTGAGGGTGCGGGTGGCTCTTATAGTGAGGGTGCGGGCGGCTCTTATAGTGAGGCTGTGGGCGGCTCTTATAGTTAGGGTGCGGGTGGCTCTTATAGTGAGGGTTTGGGGGGCTCTTATAGTGAGGGTGTGGGTGGCTCTTATAGTGACGGTGTGGGTGGCTCTTATAGTGAGGCTGTTGGCGGCTCTTATAGTTAGGGTGCGGGGGGCTCTTATAGTGAGGGTTTGGGGGGCTCTTATAGTGAAGGTGTGGGTGGCTCTTATAGTGAGGCTGTGGGCGGCTCTTATAGTTAGGGTGCGGGTGGCTCTTATAGTGAGGGTTTGGGGGGCTCTTATAGTGAGGGTGTGGGTGGCTCTTATAGTGACGGTGTGGGTGGCTCTTATAGTGAGGCTGTTGGCGGCTCTTATAGTGAGGGTGCGGGGGGCTCTTATAGTGAGGGTGCGGGTGGCTCTTATAGTGAGGGTGCGGGCGGCTCTTATAGTGAGGCTGCGGGTGGCTCTTATAGTGAGGGTGTGGGTGGCTCTTATAGTGAGGGTGTGGGCGGCTCTTATAGTGAGGGTGTGGGTGGCTCTTATAGTGAGGTTGTGGGCGGCTCTTATAGTGAGGGAGCGGGGGGCTCTTATAGTGAGGGTGCGGGTGGCTCTTATAGTGAGGGTGCGGGCGGCTCTTATAGTGAGGCTGCGGGAGGCTCTTATAGTGAGGGTGTGGGTGGCTCTTATAGTGAGGGTGTGGGTGGCTCTTATAGTGAGGGTGTGGGTGGCTCTTGTAGTGAGGGTGTGGGCGGCTCTTATAGTGAGGGTGTGGGGGGCTCTTATAGTGGGGGTGTTGGTGGCTCTTATAGTGAGGGTGCGGGTGGCTCTTATAGTGAGGGTGCGGGTGGCTCTTATAGTGAGGGTGTGGGTGGCTCTTGTAGTGAGGGTGTGGGCGGCTCTTGTAGTGAGGGTGCGGGTGGCTCTTATAGTGAGGGTGTGGGCGGCTCTTGTAGTGAGGGTGCGGGTGGCTCTTATAGTGAGGCTGCGGGCGGCTCTTATAGTGAGGGTGCGGGCGGCTCTTATAATGAGGGTTTGGGGGGCTCTTATAGTGAGGGTGTGGGTGGCTCTTATAGTGAGGGTGCGGGCGGCTCTTATAGTGAGGGTGCGGGCGTCTTTTATAGTGAGGCTGCGGGCGGCTCTTATAGTGAGGGTGTGGGCGGCTCTTATAGTGAGGGTGTGGACGGCTCTTATAGTGATGGTGCGGGGGACTCTTATAGTGAGGGTGCGGGCGGCTCTTATAATGAGGGTTTGGGGGGCTCTTATAGTGAGGGTGTGGGTGGCTCTTATAGTGAGGGTGTGGGCGGCTCTTATAGTGAGGGTGTGGGCGGCTCTTATAGTGAGGGTGTGGGTGGCTCTTATAGTGGTGGTGCGGGTGGCTCTTATAGTGAGGGTGCGGGTGGCTCTTATAGTGAGGGTTTGGGGGGCTCTTATAGTGAGGGTGTGGGTGGCTCTTATAGTGACGGTGTGGGTGGCTCTTATAGTGAGGGTGCGGGTGGCTCTTATAGTGAGGGTGCGGGTGGCTCTTATAGTGAGGGTGTGGGCGGCTCTTATAGTGAGGATGTGGGCGGCTCTTATAATGAGGCTGTGGGCGGCTCTTATAGTGAGGGTGTGGGTGGCTCTTGTAGTGAGGGTGTGGGCGGCTCTTGTAGTGAGGGTGTGGGGGGCTCTTATAGTGGGGGTGTGGGTGGCTCTTATAGTGGGGGTGCGGGTGGCTCTTATAGTGAGGCTGTGGGAGGCTCTTATAGTGAGGATGTGGGCGGCTCTTATAATGAGGCTGTGGGCGGCTCTTATAGTGAGGGTGTGGGTGGCTCTTGTAGTGAGGGTGTGGGCGGCTCTTGTAGTGAGGGTGTGGGGGGCTCTTATAGTGGGGGTGTGGGTGGCTCTTATAGTGGGGGTGCGGGTGGCTCTTATAGTGAGATTGTGGGAGTCTCTTATAGTGAGGGTGCGGGCGGCTCTTATAATGAGGGTTTGGGGGGCTCTTATAGTGAGGGTGTGGGTGGCTCTTATAGTGAGGGTGTGGGCGGCTCTTATAGTGAGGGTGTGGGCGGCTCTTATAGTGAGGGTGTGGGTGGCTCTTATAGTGACGGTGTGGGTGGCTCTTATAGTGAGGGTGCGGGTGGCTCTTATAGTGAGGGTGCGGGGGGCTCTTATAGTGAGGGTGCGATTGGCTCTTATAGTGAGGGTGTGGGTGGCTCTTATAGTGAGGGTGTGGGCGGCTCTTATAGTGAGGGTGTGGGCGGCTCTTATAGTGAGGGTGTGGGTGGCTCTTATAGTGATGGTGTGGGGGGCTCTTATAGTGAGGGTTTGGGGGGCTCTTATAGTGAGGGTGTGGGTGGCTCTTATAGTGACGGTGTGGGTGGCTCTTATAGTGAGGCTGTGGGCGGCTCTTATAGTGAGGGTGCGGGTGGCTCTTATAGTGAGGGTTTGGGGGGCTCTTATAGTGAGGGTGTGGGTGGCTCTTATAGTGAAGGTGTGGGTGGCTCTTATAGTGAGGCTGTGGGCGGCTCTTATAGTGAGGGTGCGGGTGGCTCTTATAGTGAGGGTGTGGGTGGCTCTTATAGTGAGGGTGTGGGCGGCTCTTATAGTGAGGGTGTGGGCGGCTCTTATAGTGAGGGTGTGGTTGGCTCTTATAGTGAGGGTGTGGGGGGCTCTTATAGTGAGGGTGTGGGCGGCTCTTATAGTGATGGTGTGGGGGGCTCTTTTAGTGAGGGTTTGGGGGGCTCTTATAGTGAGGGTGTGGGTGGCTCTTATAGTGACGGTGTGGGTGGCTCTTATAGTCAGGCTGTGGGCGGCTCTTATAGTTAGGGTGCGGGGGGCTCTTATAGTGAGGGTGCGGGTGGCTCTTATAGTGAGGGTTTGGGGGACTCTTATAGTGAGGGTGTGGGTGGCTCTTATAGTGACGGTGTGGGTGGCTCTTATAGTGAGGCTGTTGGCGGCTCTTATAGTGAGGGTGCGGGGGGCTCTTATAGTGAGGGTGCGGGTGGCTCTTATAGTGAGGCTGTGGGCGGCTCTTATAGTGAGGGTGTGGGTGGCTCTTATAGTGAGGGTGTGGGTGGCTCTTATAGTGAGGGTGTGGGCGGCTCTTATAGTGAGGCTGTGGGCGGCTCTTATAGTGAGGGTGTGGGCGGCTCTTATAGTGAGGGTGTGGGCGGCTCTTATAGTGAGGGTGTGGGCGGCTCTTATAGTGAGGGTGCGGGTGGCTTTTATAGTGACGGTGTGGGTGGCTCTTATAGTGACGGTGTGGGTGGCTCTTATAGTGAGGCTGTGGGCGGCTCTTATAGTGAGGATGCGGGGGGCTCTTATAGTGAGGGTGCGGGTGGCTCTTATAGTGAGGGTGTGGGTGGCTCTTATAGTGAGGCTGCGGGTGGCTCTTATAGTGAGGGTGTGGGCGGCTCTTATAGTGAGGGTGTGGGCGGCTCTTATAGTGAGGCTGTGGGCGGCTCTTATAGTGAGGGTGTGGGTGGCTCTTGTAGTGAGGGTGTGGGCGGCTCTTGTAGTGAGGGTGTGGGTGGCTCTTATAGTGAGGGTGCGGGTGGCTCTTATAGTGAGGGTGTGGGCGGCTCTTATAGTGAGGCTGCGGGTGGCTCTTATAGTGAGGGTGTGGGCGGCTCTTATAGTGAGGCTGTGGGCGGCTCTTATAGTGAGGGTGTGGGTGGATCTTGTAGTGAGGGTGTGGGCGGCTCTTGTAGTGAGGGTGTGGGTGGCTCTTATAGTGAGGGTGTGGGTGGCTCTTGTAGTGAGGGTGTGGGCGGCTCTTATAGTGAGGGTGTGGGGGGCTCTTATAGTGGGGGTGTGGGTGGCTCTTATAGTGAGGGTGCGGGTGGCTCTTGTAGTGAGGGTGTGGGCGGCTCTTATAGTGAGGGTGTGGGGGGCTCTTATAGTGGGGGTGTGGGTGGCTCTTATAGTGAGGCTGCGGGTGGCTCTTATAGTGAGGGTGTGGGCGGCTCTTATAGTGAGGGTGTGGGTGGCTCTTGTAGTGAGGGTGTGGGCGGCTCTTGTAGTGAGGGTGCGGGTGGCTCTTATAGTGAGGGTGTGGGCGGCTCTTATAGTGAGGCTGCGGGCGGCTCTTATAGTGAGGGTGCGGGCGGCTCTTATAATGAGGGTTTGGGGGGCTCTTATAGTGAGGGTGTGGGTGGCTCTTATAGTGAGGGTGCGGGCGGCTCTTATAGTGAGGGTTCGGGCGTCTCTTATAGTGAGGCTGCGGGCGGCTCTTATAGTGAGGGTGTGGGCGGCTCTTATAGTGAGGGTGTGGGCGGCTCTTATAGTGATGGTGTGGGCGGCTCTTATAGTGAGGGTGCGGGCGGCTCTTATAATTAGGGTTTGGGGGGCTCTTATAGTGAGGGTGTGGGTGGCTCTTATAGTGAGGGTGTGGGCGGCTCTTATAGTGAGGGTGTGGGCGGCTCTTATAGTGAGGGTGTGGGTGGCTCTTATAGTGACGGTGCGGGTGGCTCTTATAGTGAGGGTGCGGGTGGCTCTTATAGTGAGGGTTTGGGGGGCTCTTATAGTGAGGGTGTGGGTGGCTCTTATAGTGAGGGTGTGGGTGGCTCTTATAGTGAGGGTGTGGGTGGCTCTTATAGTGAGGGTGTGGGCGGCTCTTATAGTGAGGGTGTGGGCGGCTCTTATAGTGAGGGTGTGGGTGGCTCTTATAGTGACGGTGCGGGTGGCTCTTATAGTGAGGCTGTGGGCGGCTCTTATAGTGAGGGTTTGGGGGGCTCTTATAGTGAGGGTGTGGGTGGCTCTTATAGTGACGGTGTGGGTGGCTCTTATAGTGAGGGTGCGGGTGGCTCTTATAGTGAGGGTGCGGGTGGCTCTTATAGTGAGGGTGTGGGCGGCTCTTATAGTGAGGGTGTGGGCGGCTCTTATAGTGAGGCTGTGGGCGGCTCTTATAGTGAGGGTGTGGGTGGCTCTTGTAGTGAGGGTGTGGGCGGCTCTTGTAGTGAGGGTGTGGGGGGCTCTTATAGTGGGGGTGCGGGTGGCTCTTATAGTGGGGGTGCGGGTGGCTCTTATAGTGAGGCTGTGGGAGGCTCTTATAGTGAGGGTGTGGGCGGCTCTTATCGTGATGGTGCGGGTGGCTCTTATAGTGAGGGTGCGGGTGGCTCTTATAGTGAGGGTTTGGGGGGCTCTTATAGTGAGGGTGTGGGTGGCTCTTATAGTGACGGTGTGGGTGGCTCTTATAGTGAGGCTGTGGGAGGCTCTTATAGTGAGGGTGTGGGCGGCTCTTATAGTGACGGTGTGGGTGGCTCTTATAGTGAGGGTGCGGGTGGCTCTTATAGTGAGGGTTTGGGGGGCTCTTATAGTGAGGCTGTGGGCGGCTCTTATAGTGAGGGTGCGGGGGGCTCATATAGTGAGGGTGTGGGTGGCTCTTATAGTGAAGCTGTGGGCGGCTCTTATAGTGAGGGTGTGGGCGGCTCTTATAGTGATGGTGTGGGGGGCTCTTATTGTGAGGGTTTGGGGGGCTCTTATAGTGAGGGTGTGGGGGGCTCTTATAGTGAGGGTGTGGGTGGCTCTTATAGTGAGGCTGTGGGCGGCTCTTATAGTGAGGGTGCGGGGGGCTCTTATAGTGAGAGTGCGTTTGGCTCTTATAGTGAGGGTGTGGGTGGCTCTTATAGTGAGGGTGTGGGCGGCTCTTATAGTGAGGGTGTGGGCGGCTCTTATAGTGAGGGTGTGGGCGGCTCTTATAGTGATGGTGTGGGGGGCTCTTATAGTGAGGGTTTGGGGGGCTCTTATAGTGAGGGTGTGGGTGGCTCTTATAGTGACGGTGTGGGTGGCTCTTATAGTGAGGCTGTGGGCGGCTCTTATAGTGAGGGTGCGGGTGGCTCTTATAGTGAGGGTTTGGGGGGCTCTTATAGTGAGGGTGTGGGTGGCTCTTATAGTGAAGGTGTGGGTGGCTCTTATAGTGAGGCTGTGGGCGGCTCTTATAGTGAGGGTGCGGGTGGCTCTTATAGTGAGGGTGTGGGTGGCTCTTATAGTGAGGGTGTGGGCGGCTCTTATAGTGAGGGTGTGGGCGGCTCTTATAGTGAGGGTGTGGTTGGCTCTTATAGTGAGGGTGCGGGTGGCTCTTATAGTGAGGGTTTGGGGGGCTCTTATAGTGAGGGTGTGGGTGGCTCTTATAGTGAAGGTGTGGGTGGCTCTTATAGTGAGGCTGTGGGCGGCTCTTATAGTTAGGGTGCGGGTGGCTCTTATAGTGAGGGTGTGGGTGGCTCTTATAGTGAGGGTGTGGGCGGCTCTTATAGTGAGGGTGTGGGCGGCTCTTATAGTGAGGGTGTGGTTGGCTCTTATAGTGAGGGTGTGGGCGGCTCTTATAGTGAGGGTGTGGGCGGCTCTTATAGTGAGGCTGTGGGCGGCTCTTATAGTGAGGGTGTGGGTGGCTCTTGTAGTGAGGGTGTGGGCGGCTCTTGTAGTGAGGGTGTGGGGGGCTCTTATAGTGGGGGTGTGGGTGGCTCTTATAGTGGGGGTGCGGGTGGCTCTTATAGTGAGGCTGTGGGAGGCTCTTATAGTGAGGGTGTGGGCGGCTCTTATAGTGATGGTGTGGGGGGCTCTTATAGTGAGGGTGCGGGCGGCTCTTATAATGAGGGTTTGGGGGGCTCTTATAGTGAGGGTGTGGGTGGCTCTTATAGTGAGGGTGTGGGCGGCTCTTATAGTGAGGGTGTGGGCGGCTCTTATTGTGAGGGTGTGGGTGGCTCTTATAGTGACGGTGTGGGTGGCTCTTATAGTGAGGGTGCGGGTGGCTCTTATAGTGAGGGTTTGGGGGGCTCTTATAGTGAGGGTGCGGGGGGCTCTTATAGTGAGGGTGCGGGTGGCTCTTATAGTGAGGGTGCGGGCGGCTCTTATAGTGAGGCTGTGGGCGGCTCTTATAGTGAGGCTGTGGGCGGCTCTTATAGTGAGGGTGTGGGTGGCTCTTGTAGTGAGGGTGTGGGCGGCTCTTGTAGTGAGGGTGTGGGGGGCTCTTATAGTGGGGGTGCGGGTGGCTCTTATAGTGGGGGTGCGGGTGGCTCTTATAGTGAGGCTGTGGGAGGCTCTTATAGTGAGGGTGTGGGCGGCTCTTATCGTGATGGTGCGGGTGGCTCTTATAGTGAGGGTGCGGGTGGCTCTTATAGTGAGGGTTTGGGGGGCTCTTATAGTGAGGGTGTGGGTGGCTCTTATAGTGACGGTGTGGGTGGCTCTTATAGTGAGGCTGTGGGAGGCTCTTATAGTGAGGGTGTGGGCGGCTCTTATAGTGACGGTGTGGGTGGCTCATATAGTGAGGGTGCGGGTGGCTCTTATAGTGAGGGTTTGGGGGGCTCTTATAGTGAGGCTGTGGGCGGCTCTTATAGTGAGGGTGCGGGGGGCTCATATAGTGAGGGTGCGGGTGGCTCTTATAGTGAGGGTGTGGGTGGCTCTTATAGTGAAGCTGTGGGCGGCTCTTATAGTGAGGGTGTGGGCGGCTCTTATAGTGATGGTGTGGGGGGCTCTTATTGTGAGGGTTTGGGGGGCTCTTATAGTGAGGGTGTGGGGGGCTCTTATAGTGAGGGTGTGGGTGGCTCTTATAGTGAGGCTGTGGGCGGCTCTTATAGTGAGGGTGCGGGGGGCTCTTATAGTGAGAGTGCGTTTGGCTCTTATAGTGAGGGTGTGGGTGGCTCTTATAGTGAGGGTGTGGGCGGCTCTTATAGTGAGGGTGTGGGCGGCTCTTATAGTGAGGGTGTGGGCGGCTCTTATAGTGATGGTGTGGGGGGCTCTTATAGTGAGGGTTTGGGGGGCTCTTATAGTGAGGGTGTGGGTGGCTCTTATAGTGACGGTGTGGGTGGCTCTTATAGTGAGGCTGTGGGCGGCTCTTATAGTGAGGGTGCGGGTGGCTCTTATAGTGAGGGTTTGGGGGGCTCTTATAGTGAGGGTGTGGGTGGCTCTTATAGTGAAGGTGTGGGTGGCTCTTATAGTGAGGCTGTGGGCGGCTCTTATAGTGAGGGTGCGGGTGGCTCTTATAGTGAGGGTGTGGGTGGCTCTTATAGTGAGGGTGTGGGCGGCTCTTATAGTGAGGGTGTGGGCGGCTCTTATAGTGAGGGTGTGGTTGGCTCTTATAGTGAGGGTGCGGGTGGCTCTTATAGTGAGGGTTTGGGGGGCTCTTATAGTGAGGGTGTGGGTGGCTCTTATAGTGAAGGTGTGGGTGGCTCTTATAGTGAGGCTGTGGGCGGCTCTTATAGTGAGGGTGCGGGTGGCTCTTATAGTGAGGGTGTGGGTGGCTCTTATAGTGAGGGTGTGGGCGGCTCTTATAGTGAGGGTGTGGGCGGCTCTTATAGTGAGGGTGTGGTTGGCTCTTATAGTGAGGGTGTGGGCGGCTCTTATAGTGAGGGTGTGGGCGGCTCTTATAGTGAGGCTGTGGGCGGCTCTTATAGTGAGGGTGTGGGTGGCTCTTATAGTGACGGTGTGGGTGGCTCTTATAGTGAGGCTGTTGGCGGCTCTTATAGTGAGGGTGCGGGGGGGCTCTTATAGTGAGGGTGCGGGTGGCTCTTATAGTGAGGGTGCGGGCGGCTCTTATAGTGAGGCTGCGGGTGGCTCTTATAGTGAGGGTGTGGGTGGCTCTTATAGTGAGGGTGTGGGCGGCTCTTATAGTGAGGGTGTGGGTGGCTCTTATAGTGAGGTTGTGGGCGGCTCTTATAGTGAGGGTGCGGGGGGCTCTTATAGTGAGGGTGCGGGTGGCTCTTATAGTGAGGGTGCGGGCGGCTCTTATAGTGAGGCTGCGGGAGGCTCTTATAGTGAGGGTGTGGGTGGCTCTTATAGTGAGGGTGTGGGTGGCTCTTATAGTGAGGGTGTGGGTGGCTCTTGTAGTGAGGGTGTGGGCGGCTCTTATAGTGAGGGTGTGGGGGGCTCTTATAGTGGGGGTGTTGGTGGCTCTTATAGTGAGGGTGCGGGTGGCTCTTATAGTGAGGGTGCGGGTGGCTCTTATAGTGAGGGTGTGGGTGGCTCTTGTAGTGAGGGTGTGGGCGGCTCTTGTAGTGAGGGTGCGGGTGGCTCTTATAGTGAGGGTGTGGGCGGCTCTTGTAGTGAGGGTGCGGGTGGCTCTTATAGTGAGGCTGCGGGCGGCTCTTATAGTGAGGGTGCGGGCGGCTCTTATAATGAGGGTTTGGGGGGCTCTTATAGTGAGGGTGTGGGTGGCTCTTATAGTGAGGGTGCGGGCGGCTCTTATAGTGAGGGTGCGGGCGTCTCTTATAGTGAGGCTGCGGGCGGCTCTTATAGTGAGGGTGTGGGCGGCTCTTATAGTGAGGGTGTGGACGGCTCTTATAGTGATGGTGCGGGGGACTCTTATAGTGAGGGTGCGGGCGGCTCTTATAATGAGGGTTTGGGGGGCTCTTATAGTGAGGGTGTGGGTGGCTCTTATAGTGAGGGTGTGGGCGGCTCTTATAGTGAGGGTGTGGGCGGCTCTTATAGTGAGGGTGTGGGTGGCTCTTATAGTGGTGGTGCGGGTGGCTCTTATAGTGAGGGTGCGGGTGGCTCTTATAGTGAGGGTTTGGGCGGCTCTTATAGTGAGGGTGTGGGTGGCTCTTATAGTGACGGTGTGGGTGGCTCTTATAGTGAGGGTGCGGGTGGCTCTTATAGTGAGGGTGCGGGTGGCTCTTATAGTGAGGGTGTGGGCGGCTCTTATAGTGAGGATGTGGGCGGCTCTTATAATGAGGCTGTGGGCGGCTCTTATAGTGAGGGTGTGGGCGGCTCTTATAGTGATGGTGTGGGGGGCTCTTATAGTGAGGGTGCGGGCGGCTCTTATAATGAGGGTTTGGGGGGCTCTTATAGTGAGGGTGTGGGTGGCTCTTATAGTGAGGGTGTGGGCGGCTCTTATAGTGAGGGTGTGGGCGGCTCTTATAGTGAGGGTGTGGGTGGCTCTTATAGTGACGGTGTGGGTGGCTCTTATAGTGAGGGTGCGGGTGGCTCTTATAGTGAGGGTGCGGGGGGCTCTTATAGTGAGGGTGCGATTGGCTCTTATAGTGAGGGTGTGGGTGGCTCTTATAGTGAGGGTGTGGGCGGCTCTTATAGTGAGGGTGTGGGCGGCTCTTATAGTGAGGGTGTGGGCGGCTCTTATAGTGATGGTGTGGGGGGCTCTTATAGTGAGGGTTTGGGGGGCTATTATAGTGAGGGTGTGGGTGGCTCTTATAGTGACGGTGTGGGTGGCTCTTATAGTGAGGCTGTGGGCGGCTCTTATAGTGAGGGTGCGGGTGGCTCTTATAGTGAGGGTTTGGGGGGCTCTTATAGTGAGGGTGTGGGTGGCTCTTATAGTGAAGGTGTGGGTGGCTCTTATAGTGAGGCTGTGGGGGGCTCTTATAGTGAGGGTGCGGGTGGCTCTTATAGTGAGGGTGTGGGTGGCTCTTATAGTGAGGGTGTGGGCGGCTCTTATAGTGAGGGTGTGGGCGGCTCTTATAGTGAGGGTGTGGTTGGCTCTTATAGTGAGGGTGTGGGGGGCTCTTATAGTGAGGGTGTGGGCGGCTCTTATAGTGATGGTGTGGGGGGCTCTTTTAGTGAGGGTTTGGGGGGCTCTTATAGTGAGGGTGTGGGTGGCTCTTATAGTGACGGTGTGGGTGGCTCTTATAGTCAGGCTGTGGGCGGCTCTTATAGTTAGGGTGCGGGGGGCTCTTATAGTGAGGGTGCGGTGGCTCTTATAGTGAGGGTTTGGGGGACTCTTATAGTGAGGGTGTGGGTGGCTCTTATAGTGACGGTGTGGGTGGCTCTTATAGTGAGGCTGTTGGCGGCTCTTATAGTGAGGGTGCGGGGGGCTCTTATAGTGAGGGTGCGGGTGGCTCTTATAGTGAGGCTGTGGGCGGCTCTTATAGTGAGGGTGTGGGTGGCTCTTATAGTGAGAGTGTGGGTGGCTCTTATAGTGAGGGTGTGGGCGGCTCTTATAGTGAGGCTGTGGGCGGCTCTTATAGTGAGGGTGTGGGCGGCTCTTATAGTGAGGGTGTGGGCGGCTCTTATAGTGAGGGTGTGGGCGGCTCTTATAGTGAGGGTGCGGGTGGCTCTTATAGTGACGGTGTGGGTGGCTCTTATAGTGACGGTGTGGGTGGCTCTTATAGTGAGGCTGTGGGCGGCTCTTATAGTGAGGATGCGGGGGGCTCTTATAGTGAGGGTGCGGGTGGCTCTTATAGTGAGGGTGTGGGTGGCTCTTATAGTGAGGCTGTGGGCGGCTCTTATAGTGAGGGTGTGGGTGGTTCTTATAGTGAGGGTGTGGGTGGCTCTTATAGTGAGGGTGTGGGTGGCTCTTATAGTGAGGCTGTGGGCGGCTCTTATAGTGAGGGTGTGGGCGGCTCTTATAGTGAGGGTGCGGGTGGCTCTTATAGTGAGGCTGTGGGTGGCTCTTATAGTGAGGGTTTGGGGGGCTCTTATAGTGAGGGTGTGGGTGGCTCTTATAGTGATGGTGTGGGTGGCTCTTATAGTGAGGCTGTGGGCGGCTTTAATAGTGAGGTTGTGGGGGGCTCTTATAGTGACGGTGTGGGTGGCTCTTATAGTGAGGGTGCGGGTGGCTCTTATAGTGAGGCTGTGGGCGGCTCTTATAGTGACGGTGTGGGTGGATCTTATAGTGAGGCTGTTGGCGGCTTTAATAGTGAGGTTGTGGGGGGCTCTTATAGTGACGGTGTGGGTGGCTCTTATAGTGAGGGTGCGGGTGGCTCTTATAGTGAGGCTGTGGGCGGCTCTTATAGTGACGGTGTGGGTGGATCTTATAGTGAGGCTGTTGGCGGCTCTTATAGTGAGGGTGCGGGGGGCTCTTATAGTGAGGGTGCGGGTGGCTCTTATAGTGAGGCTGTGGGTGGCTCTTATAGTGAGGGTGTGGGCGGCTCTTATAGTGAGGCTGTGGGCGGCTCTTATAGTGAGGGTGTGGGCGGCTCTTATAGTGAGGGTGTGGGCGGCTCTTATAGTGAGGGTGTGGGCGGCTCTTATAGTGAGGGTGCGGGTGGCTCTTATAGTGACGGTGTGGGTGGCTCTTATAGTGAGGCTGTGGGCGGCTCTTATAGTGAGGGTGCGGGGGGCTCTTATAGTGAGGGTGCGGGTGGCTCTTATAGTGAGGGTGCGGGCGGCTCTTATAGTGAGGCTGTGGGTGGCTCTTATAGTGAGGGTGTGGGTGGCTCTTATAGTGAGGGTGTGGGCGGCTCTTATAGTGAGGGTGTGGGTGGCTCTTATAGTGAGGTTGTTGGCGGCTCTTATAGTGAGGGTGCGGGTGGCTCTTATAGTGAGGCTGTGGGCGGCTCTTATAGTGAGGGTGTGGGTGGCTCTTATAGTGAGGCTGTGGGCGGCTCTTATAGTGAGGGTGCGGGGGGCTCTTATAGTGAGGGTGCGGGTGGCTCTTATAGTGAGGGTGCGGGCGGCTCTTATAGTGAGGCTGTGGGTGGCTCTTATAGTGAGGGTGTGGGTGGCTCTTATAGTGAGGGTGTGGGCGGCTCTTATAGTGAGGGTGTGGGTGGCTCTTATAGTGAGGTTGTGGGCGGCTCTTATAGTGAGGGTGCGGGGGGCTCTTATAGTGAGGGTGCGGGTGGCTCTTATAGTGAGGGTGCGGGCGGCTCTTATAGTGAGGCTGCGGGAGGCTCTTATAGTGAGGGTGTGGGTGGCTCTTATAGTGAGGGTGTGGGTGGCTCTTATAGTGAGGGTGTGGGTGGCTCTTGTAGTGAGGGTGTGGGCGGCTCTTATAGTGAGGGTGTGGGGGGCTCTTATAGTGGGGGTGTTGGTGGCTCTTATAGTGAGGGTGCGGGTGGCTCTTATAGTGAGGGTGCGGGTGGCTCTTATAGTGAGGGTGTGGGTGGCTCTTGTAGTGAGGGTGTGGGCGGCTCTTGTAGTGAGGGTGCGGGTGGCTCTTATAGTGAGGGTGTGGGCGGCTCTTGTAGTGAGGGTGCGGGTGGCTCTTATAGTGAGGCTGCGGGCGGCTCTTATAGTGAGGGTGCGGGCGGCTCTTATAATGAGGGTTTGGGGGGCTCTTATAGTGAGGGTGTGGGTGGCTCTTATAGTGAGGGTGCGGGCGGCTCTTATAGTGAGGGTGCGGGCGTCTCTTATAGTGAGGCTGCGGGCGGCTCTTATAGTGAGGGTGTGGGCGGCTCTTATAGTGAGGGTGTGGACGGCTCTTATAGTGATGGTGCGGGGGACTCTTATAGTGAGGGTGCGGGCGGCTCTTATAATGAGGGTTTGGGGGGCTCTTATAGTGAGGGTGTGGGTGGCTCTTATAGTGAGGGTGTGGGCGGCTCTTATAGTGAGGGTGTGGGCGGCTCTTATAGTGAGGGTGTGGGTGGCTCTTATAGTGGTGGTGCGGGTGGCTCTTATAGTGAGGGTGCGGGTGGCTCTTATAGTGAGGGTGCGGGTGGCTCTTATAGTGAGGGTTTGGGGGGCTCTTATAGTGAGGGTGTGGGTGGCTCTTATAGTGACGGTGTGGGTGGCTCTTATAGTGAGGGTGCGGGTGGCTCTTATAGTGAGGGTGCGGGTGGCTCTTATAGTGAGGGTGTGGGCGGCTCTTATAGTGAGGATGTGGGCGGCTCTTATAATGAGGCTGTGGGCGGCTCTTATAGTGAGGGTGTGGGTGGCTCTTGTAGTGAGGGTGTGGGCGGCTCTTGTAGTGAGGGTGTGGGGGGCTCTTATAGTGGGGGTGTGGGTGGCTCTTATAGTGGGGGTGCGGGTGGCTCTTATAGTGAGGCTGTGGGAGGCTCTTATAGTGAGGGTGTGGGCGGCTCTTATAGTGATGGTGTGGGGGGCTCTTATAGTGAGGGTGCGGGCGGCTCTTATAATGAGGGTTTGGGGGGCTCTTATAGTGAGGGTGTGGGTGGCTCTTATAGTGAGGGTGTGGGCGGCTCTTATAGTGAGGGTGTGGGCGGCTCTTATAGTGAGGGTGTGGGTGGCTCTTATAGTGACGGTGTGGGTGGCTCTTATAGTGAGGGTGCGGGTGGCTCTTATAGTGACGGTGTGGGTGGCTCTTATAGTGAGGGTGCGGGTGGCTCTTATAGTGAGGATGTGGGCGGCTCTTATAATGAGGCTGTGGGCGGCTCTTATAGTGAGGGTGTGGGTGGCTCTTGTAGTGAGGGTGTGGGCGGCTCTTGTAGTGAGGGTGTGGGGGGCTCTTATAGTGGGGGTGTGGGTGGCTCTTATAGTGGGGGTGCGGGTGGCTCTTATAGTGAGGCTGTGGGAGGCTCTTATAGTGAGGGTGTGGGCGGCTCTTATGGTGATGGTGTGGGGGGCTCTTATAGTGAGGGTGCGGGCGGCTCTTATAATGAGGGTTTGGGGGGCTCTTATAGTGAGGGTGTGGGTGGCTCTTATAGTGAGGGTGTGGGCGGCTCTTATAGTGAGGGTGTGGGCGGCTCTTATAGTGAGGGTGTGGGCGGCTCTTATAGTGAGGGTGTGGGCGGCTCTTATAGTGATGGTGTGGGGGGCTCTTATAGTGAGGGTTTGGGGGGCTCTTATAGTGAGGGTGTGGGTGGCTCTTATAGTGACGGTGTGGGTGGCTCTTATAGTGAGGCTGTGGGCGGCTCTTATAGTGAGGGTGCGGGTGGCTCTTATAGTGAGGGTTTGGGGGGCTCTTATAGTGAGGGTGTGGGTGGCTCTTATAGTGAAGGTGTGGGTGGCTCTTATAGTGAGGCTGTGGGCGGCTCTTATAGTGAGGGTGCGGGTGGCTCTTATAGTGAGGGTGTGGGTGGCTCTTATAGTGAGGGTGTGGGCGGCTCTTATAGTGAGGGTGTGGGCGGCTCTTATAGTGAGGGTGTGGTTGGCTCTTATAGTGAGGGTGTGGGGGGCTCTTATAGTGAGGGTGTGGGCGGCTCTTATAGTGATGGTGTGGGGGGCTCTTTTAGTGAGGGTTTGGGGGGCTCTTATAGTGAGGGTGTGGGTGGCTCTTATAGTGACTGTGTGGGTGGCTCTTATAGTCAGGCTGTGGGCGGCTCTTATAGTTAGGGTGCGGGGGGCTCTTATAGTGAGGGTGCGGTGGCTCTTATAGTGAGGGTTTGGGGGACTCTTATAGTGAGGGTGTGGGTGGCTCTTATAGTGACGGTGTGGGTGGCTCTTATAGTGAGGCTGTTGGCGGCTCTTATAGTGAGGGTGCGGGGGGCTCTTATAGTGAGGGTGCGGGTGGCTCTTATAGTGAGGCTGTGGGCGGCTCTTATAGTGAGGGTGTGGGTGGCTCTTATAGTGAGGGTGTGGGTGGCTCTTATAGTGAGGGTGTGGGCGGCTCTTATAGTGAGGCTGTGGGCGGCTCTTATAGTGAGGGTGTGGGCGGCTCTTATAGTGAGGGTGTGGGCGGCTCTTATAGTGAGGGTGTGGGCGGCTCTTATAGTGAGGGTGCGGGTGGCTCTTATAGTGACGGTGTGGGTGGCTCTTATAGTGACGGTGTGGGTGGCTCTTATAGTGAGGCTGTGGGCGGCTCTTATAGTGAGGATGCGGGGGGCTCTTATAGTGAGGGTGCGGGTGGCTCTTATAGTGAGGGTGTGGGTGGCTCTTATAGTGAGGCTGTGGGCGGCTCTTATAGTGAGGGTGTGGGTGGTTCTTATAGTGAGGGTGTGGGTGGCTCTTATAGTGAGGGTGTGGGTGGCTCTTATAGTGAGGCTGTGGGCGGCTCTTATAGTGAGGGTGTGGGCGGCTCTTATAGTGAGGGTGCGGGTGGCTCTTATAGTGAGGCTGTGGGTGGCTCTTATAGTGAGGGTTTGGGGGGCTCTTATAGTGAGGGTGTGGGTGGCTCTTATAGTGATGGTGTGGGTGGCTCTTATAGTGAGGCTGTGGGCGGCTTTAATAGTGAGGTTGTGGGGGGCTCTTATAGTGACGGTGTGGGTGGCTCTTATAGTGAGGGTGCGGGTGGCTCTTATAGTGAGGCTGTGGGCGGCTCTTATAGTGACGGTGTGGGTGGATCTTATAGTGAGGCTGTTGGCGGCTCTTATAGTGAGGGTGCGGGGGGCTCTTATAGTGAGGGTGCGGGTGGCTCTTATAGTGAGGCTGTGGGCGGCTCTTATAGTGAGGGTGTGGGTGGCTCTTATAGTGAGGGTGTGGGTGGCTCTTATAGTGAGGGTGCGGGTGGCTCTTATAGTGAGGCTGTGGGCGGCTCTTATAGTGAGGGTGTGGGTGGCTCTTATAGTGAGGGTGTGGGTGGCTCTTATAGTGAGGGTGTGGGCGGCTCTTATAGTGAGGCTGTGGGCGGCTCTTATAGTGAGGGTGTGGGCGGCTCTTATAGTGAGGGTGTGGGCGGCTCTTATAGTGAGGGTGTGGGCGGCTCTTATAGTGAGGGTGCGGGTGGCTCTTATAGTGACGGTGTGGGTGGCTCTTATAGTGACGGTGTGGGTGGCTCTTATAGTGAGGCTGTGGGCGGCTCTTATAGTGAGGGTGTGGGGGGCTCTTATAGTGAGGGTGCGGGTGGCTCTTATAGTGAGGGTGTGGGTGGCTCTTATAGTGAGGCTGTGGGCGTCTCTTATAGTGAGGGTGTGGGTGGTTCTTATAGTGAGGGTGTGGGTGGCTCTTATAGTGAGGGTGTGGGTGGCTCTTATAGTGAGGCTGTGGGCGGCTCTTATAGTGAGGGTGTGGGCGGCTCTTATAGTGAGGCTGTGGGCGTCTCTTATAGTGAGGGTGTGGGTGGTTCTTATAGTGAGGGTGTGGGTGGCTCTTATAGTGAGGGTGTGGGTGGCTCTTATAGTGAGGCTGTGGGCGGCTCTTATAGTGAGGGTGTGGGCGGCTCTTAAAGTGAGGGTGTGGGCGGCTCTTATAGTGAGGGTGCGGGTGGCTCTTATAGTGACGGTGTGGGTGGCTCTTATAGTGACGGTGTGGGTGGCTCTTATAGTGAGGCTGTTGGCGGCTCTTATAGTGAGGGTGCGGGTGGCTCTTATAGTGAGGCTGTGGGCGGCTCTTATAGTGAGGGTGTGGGTGGCTCTTATAGTGAGGGTGTGGGTGGCTCTTATAGTGAGGGTGTGGGCGGCTCTTATAGTGAGGCTGTGGGCGGCTCTTATAGTGACGTTGTGGGGGGCTCTTATAGTGACGGTGTGGGTGGCTCTTATAGTGAGGGTGCGGGTGGCTCTTATAGTGAGGCTGTGGGCGGCTCTTATAGTGACGGTGTGGGTGTCTCTTATAGTGAGGCTGTTGGCGGCTCTTATAGTGAGGGTGCGGGGGGTTCTTATAGTGAGGGTGCGGGTGGCTCTTATAGTGAGGCTGTGGGCTGCTCTTATAGTGAGGGTGTGGGTGGCTCTTATAGTGAGGGTGTGGGTGGCTCTTATAGTGAGGGTGTGGGCGGCTCTTATAGTGAGGCTGTGAGCGGCTCTTATAGTGAGGGTGTGGGCGGCTCTTATAGTGAGGCTGTGGGCGGCTCTTATAGTGAGGGTGTGGGCGGCTCTTATAGTGAGGGTGCGGGTGGCTCTTATAGTGACGATGTGGGTGGCTCTTATAGTGACGGTGTGGGTGGCTCTTATATTGAGGCTGTGGGCGGCTCTTATAGTGAGGGTGCGGGGGGCTCTTATAGTGAGGGTGCGGGTGGCTCTTATAGTGAGGGTGTGGGTGGCTCTTATAGTGAGGCTGTGGGCGGCTCTTATAGTGAGGGTGTGGGTGGTTCTTATAGTGAGGGTGTGGGTGGCTCTTATAGTGAGGGTGTGGGTGGCTCTTATAGTGAGGCTGTGGGCGGCTCTTATAGTGAGGGTGTGGGCGGCTCTTATAGTGAGGGTGCGGGTGGCTCTTATAGTGAGGCTGTGGGTGGCTCTTATAGTGAGGGTGCGGGTGGCTCTTATAGTGAGGGTTTGGGGGGCTCTTATAGTGAGGGTGTGGGTGGCTCTTATAGTGACGGTGTGGGTGGCTCGTATAGTGAGGCTGTGGGCGGCTCTTATAGTGAGGTTGTGGGGGGCTCTTATAGTGACGGTGTGGGTGGCTCTTATAGTGAGGGTGCGGGTGGCTCTTATAGTGAGGCTGTGGGCGGCTCTTATAGTGACGGTGTGGGTGGCTCTAATAGTGAGGCTGTTGGCGGCTCTTATAGTGAGGGTGCGGGGGGCTCTTATAGTGAGGGTGCGGGTGGCTCTTATAGTGAGGCTGTGGGCGGCTCTTATAGTGAGGGTGTGGGTGGCTCTTACAGTGAGGGTGTGGGTGGCTCTTATAGTGAGGGTGTGGGCGGCTCTTATAGTGAGGCTGTGGGCGGCTCTTATAGTGAGGGTGTGGGCGGCTCTTATAGTGAGGGTGTGGGCGGCTCTTATAGTGAGGGTGTGGGCGGCTCTTATAGTGAGGGTTCGGGTGGCTCTTATAGTGACGGTGTGGGTGGCTCTTATAGTGACGGTGTGGGTGGCTCTTATAGTGAGGCTGTGGACGGCTCTTATAGTGAGGGTGCGGGTGGCTCTTATAGTGAGGGTGTGGGTGGCTCTTATAGTGAGGCTGTGGGCGGCTCTTATAGTGAGGGTGTGGGTGGCTCTTATAGTGAGGGTGTGGGTGGCTCTTATAGTGAGGGTGTGGGTGGCTCTCATAGTGAGGCTGTGGGCGGCTCTTATAGTGAGGGTGTGGGCGGCTCTTATAGTGAGGGTGCGGGTGGCTCTTATAGTGAGGCTGTGGGTGGCTTATAGTGAGGGTGCGGGTGGCTCTTATAGTGAGGGTTTGGGGGGCTCTTATAGTGACGGTGTGGGTGGCTCTTATTGTGAGGCTGTGGGCGGCTCTTATAGTGAGGGTGCGGGGGCTCTTATAGTGAGGGTGCGGGCGGCTCTTATAGTGAGGCTGTGGGCGGCTCTTATAGTGAGGGTGTGGGCGGCTCTTATAGTGAGGGTGTGGGCGGCTCTTATAGTGAGGGTGTGGGTGGCTCTTGTAGTGAGGGTGTGGGCGGCTCTTATAGTAAGGGTGTGGGGGGCTCTTATAGTGGGGGTGTGGGTGGCTCTTATAGTGGGGGTGTGGGTGACTCTTATAGTGAGGGTGCGGGTGGCTCTTATAGTGAGGCTGTGGGAGGCTCTTATAGTGAGGGTGTGGGCGGCTCTTATAGTGAGGGTGTGGGCGGCTCTTATAGTGATGGTGTGGGGGGCTCTTATAGTGAGGGTGCGGGCGGCTCTTATAATGAGGGTTTGGGGGGCTCTTATAGTGAGGGTGTGGGTTGCTCTTATAGTGAGGGTGTGGGCGGCTCTTATAGTGAGGGTGTGGGCGGCTCTTATAGTGAGGGTGTGGGTGGCTCTTATAGTGACGGTGTGGGTGGCTCTAATAGTGAGGGTGTGGGCGGCTCTTATAATGAGGGTGTGGGTGGCTCTTATAGTGACGGTGTGGGTGGCTCTAATAGTGAGGGTGCGGGTGGCTCTTATAGTGAGGGTTTGGGGGGCTCTTATAGTGAGGGTGTGGGTGGCTCTTATAGTGACGGTGTGGGTGGCTCTTATAGTGAGGCTGTGGGCGGCTCTTATAGTGAGGTTGTGGGGGGCTCTTATAGTGACGGTGTGGGTGGCTCTTATAGTGAGGGTGCGGGTGGCTCTTATAGTGAGGCTGTGGGCGGCTCTTATAGTGACGGTGTGGGTGGCTCTTATAGTGAGGCTGTTGGCGGCTCTTATAGTGAGGGTGCGGGGGGCTCTTATAGTGAGGGTGCGGGTGGCTCTTATAGTGAGGCTGTGGGCGGCTCTTATAGTGAGGGTGTGGGTGGCTCTTATAGTGAGGGTGTGGGTGGCTCTTATAGTGAGGGTGTGGGCGGCTCTTATAGTGAGGCTGTGGGCGGCTCTTATAGTGAGGGTGTGGGCGGCTCTTATAGTGAGGGTGTGGGCGGCTCTTATAGTGAGGGTGTGGGCGGCTCTTATAGTGAGGGTTCGGGTGGCTCTTATAGTGACGGTGTGGGTGGCTCTTATAGTGACGGTGTGGGTGGCTCTTATAGTGAGGCTGTGGACGGCTCTTATAGTGAGGGTGCGGGTGGCTCTTATAGTGAGGGTGTGGGTGGCTCTTATAGTGAGGCTGTGGGCGGCTCTTATAGTGAGGGTGTGGGTGGCTCTTATAGTGAGGGTGTGGGTGGCTCTTATAGTGAGGCTGTGGGCGGCTCTTATAGTGAGGGTGTGGGCGGCTCTTATAGTGAGGGTGCGGGTGGCTCTTATAGTGAGGCTGTGGGTGGCTTATAGTGAGGGTGCGGGTGGCTCTTATAGTGAGGGTTTGGGGGGCTCTTATAGTGACGGTGTGGGTGGCTCTAATTGTGAGGCTGTGGGCGGCTCTTATAGTGAGGGTGCGGGGGCTCTTATAGTGAGGGTGCGGGCGGCTCTTATAGTGAGGCTGTGGGCGGCTCTTATAGTGAGGGTGTGGGCGGCTCTTATAGTGAGGGTGTGGGCGGCTCTTATAGTGAGGGTGTGGGTGGCTCTTGTAGTGAGGGTGTGGGCGGCTCTTATAGTAAGGGGGTGGGGGGCTCTTATAGTGGGCGTGTGGGGGGCTCTTATAGTGAGGGTGCGGGCGGCTCTTATAATGAGGGTTTGGGGGGCTCTTATAGTGAGGGTGTGGGTTGCTCTTATAGTGAGGGTGTGGGCGGCTCTTATAGTGAGGGTGTGGGCGGCTCTTATAGTGAGGGTGTGGGTGGCTCTTATAGTGACGGTGTGGGTGGCTCTAATAGTGAGGGTGCGGGTGCCTCTTATAGTGAGGGTTTGGGGGGCTCTTATAGTGAGGGTGTGGGTGGCTCTTATAGTGACGGTGTGGGTGGCTCTTATAGTGAGGCTGTGGGTGGCTCTTATAGTGAGGCTGTGGGAGGCTCTTATAGTGAGGGTGTGGGCGGCTCTTATAGTGACGGTGTGGGTGGCTCTTATAGTGAGGGTGCGGGTGGCTCTTATAGTGAGGGTTTTGGGGGCTCTTATAGTGAGGCTGTGGGCGGGTCTTATAGTGAGGGTGCGGGGGGCTCTTATAGTGAGGGTGCGGGTGGCTCTTATAGTGAGGGTGTGGGTGGCTCTTATAGTGAGGTTGTGGGCGGCTCTTATAGTGAGGGTGTGGGCGGCTCTTATAGTGATGGTGTGGGGGGCTCTTATAGTGAGGGTGTGGGTGGCTCTTATAGTGAGGCTGTGGGCGGCTCTTATAGTGACGGTGTGGGTGGCTCTTATAGTGAGGCTGTGGGCGGCTCTTATAGTGAGGGTGCGGGGGGCTCTTATAGTGAGGGTGCGGTTGGCTCTTATAGTGAGGGTGTGGGTGGCTCTTATAGTGAGGGTGTGGGCGGCTCTTATAGTGATGGTGTGGGGGGCTCTTATAGTGAGGGTTTGGGGGGCTCTTATAGTGAGGGTGTGGGTGGCTCTTATAGTGACGGTGTGGGTGGCTCTTATAGTGAGGCTGTGGGCGGCTCTTATAGTGAGGGTGCGGGTGGCTCTTATAGTGAGGGTTTGGGGGGCTCTTATAGTGAGGGTGTGGGTGGCTCTTATAGTGATGGTGTGGGTGGCTCTTATAGTGAGGCTGTGGTCGGCTCTTATAGTGAGGGTGCGGGTGGCTCTTATAGTGAGGGTGCGGGTGGCTCTTATAGTGAGGGTGTGGGCGGCTCTTATAGTGAGGGTGTGGGCGGCTCTTATAGTGAGGGTGTGGGCGGCTCTTATAGTGAGGGTGTGGTTGGCTCTTATAGTGAGGCTGTGGGCGGCTCTTATAGTGAGGGTGCGGGTGGCTCTTATAGTGAGGGTTTGGGGGGCTCTTATAGTGAGGGTGTGGGTGGCTCTTATAGTGAGGGTGTGGGTGGCTCTTATAGTGAGGGTGTGGGCGGCTCTTATAGTGAGGCTGTGGGCGGCTCTTATAGTGAGGGTGTGGGCGGCTCTTATAGGGAGGGTGTGGGCGGCTCTTATAGTGAGGGTGTGGGCGGCTCTTATAGTGAGGGTGCGGGTGGCTCTTATAGTGACGGTGTGGGTGGCTCTTATAGTGACGGTGTGGGTGGCTCTTATAGTGAGGCTGTGGGCGGCTCTTATAGTGAGGGTGCGGGGGGCTCTTATAGTGAGGGTGCGGGTGGCTCTTATAGTGAGGGTGTGGGCGGCTCTTATAGTGAGGGTGTGGGTGGCTCTTATAGTGAGGGTGTGGGCGGCTCTTATAGTGAGGCTGTGGGCGGCTCTTATAGTGAGGGTGTGGGCGGCTCTTATAGTGAGGGTGCGGGTGGCTCTTATAGTGAGGCTGTGGGTGGCTCTTATAGTGAGGGTGCGGGTGGCTCTTATAGTGAGGGTTTGGGGGGCTCTTATAGTGAGGGTGTGGGTGGCTCTTATAGTGACGGTGTGGGTGGCTCTTATAGTGAGGCTGTGGGCGGCTCTTATAGTGAGGTTGTGGGGGGCTCTTATAGTGACGGTGTGGGTGGCTCTTATAGTGATGGTGTGGGTGGCTCTTATAGTGAGGCTGTGGTCGGCTCTTATAGTGAGGGTGCGGGTGGCTCTTATAGTGAGGGTGCGGGTGGCTCTTATAGTGAGGGTGTGGGCGGCTCTTATAGTGAGGGTGTGGGCGGCTCTTATAGTGAGGGTGTGGGCGGCTCTTATAGTGAGGGTGTGGTTGGCTCTTATAGTGAGGCTGTGGGCGGCTCTTATAGTGAGGGTGCGGGTGGCTCTTATAGTGAGGGTTTGGGGGGCTCTTATAGTGAGGGTGTGGGTGGCTCTTATAGTGAGGGTGTGGGTGGCTCTTATAGTGAGGGTGTGGGCGGCTCTTATAGTGAGGCTGTGGGCGGCTCTTATAGTGAGGGTGTGGGCGGCTCTTATAGGGAGGGTGTGGGCGGCTCTTATAGTGAGGGTGTGGGCGGCTCTTATAGTGAGGGTGCGGGTGGCTCTTATAGTGACGGTGTGGGTGGCTCTTATAGTGACGGTGTGGGTGGCTCTTATAGTGAGGCTGTGGGCGGCTCTTATAGTGAGGGTGCGGGGGGCTCTTATAGTGAGGGTGCGGGTGGCTCTTATAGTGAGGGTGTGGGCGGCTCTTATAGTGAGGGTGTGGGTGGCTCTTATAGTGAGGGTGTGGGCGGCTCTTATAGTGAGGCTGTGGGCGGCTCTTATAGTGAGGGTGTGGGCGGCTCTTATAGTGAGGGTGCGGGTGGCTCTTATAGTGAGGCTGTGGGTGGCTCTTATAGTGAGGGTGCGGGTGGCTCTTATAGTGAGGGTTTGGGGGGCTCTTATAGTTAGGGTGTGGGTGGCTCTTATAGTGACGGTGTGGGTGGCTCTTATAGTGAGGCTGTGGGCGGCTCTTATAGTGAGGTTGTGGGGGGCTCTTATAGTGACGGTGTGGGTGGCTCTTATAGTGACGGTGTGGGTGGCTCTTATAGTGAGGCTGTGGGCGGCTCTTATAGTGAGGGTGCGGGGGGCTCTTATAGTGAGGGTGCGGGTGGCTCTTATAGTGAGGGTGTGGGTGGCTCTTATAGTGAGGCTGTGGGCGGCTCTTATAGTGAGGGTGTGGGTGGCTCTTATAGTGAGGGTGTGGGTGGCTCTTATAGTGAGGGTGTGGGTGGCTCTTATAGTGAGGCTGTGGGCGGCTCTTATAGTGAGGGTGTGGGCGGCTCTTATAGTGAGGGTGCGGGTGGCTCTTATAGTGAGGCTGTGGGTGGCTCTTATAGTGATGGTGCGGGTGGCTCTTATAGTGAGGGTTTGGGTGGCTCTTATAGTGAGGGTGTGGGTGGCTCTTATAGTGACGGTGTGGGTGGCTCTTATAGTGAGGGTGCGGGTGGATCTTATAGTGAGGCTGTGGGCGGCTCTTATAGTGACGGTGTGGGTGGCTCTTATAGTGAGGCTGTTGGCGGCTCTTATAGTGAGGGTGCGTGGGGCTCTTATAGTGAGGGTGCGGGTGGCTCTTATAGTGAGGCTGTGGGCGGCTCTTATAGTGAGGGTGTGGGTGGCTCTTATAGTGAGGGTGTGGGTGGCTCTTATAGTGAGGGTGTGGGCGGCTCTTATAGTGAGGCTGTGGGCGGCTCTTATAGTGAGGGTGTGGGCGGCTCTTATAGTGAGGGTGTGGGCGGCTCTTATAGTGAGGGTGTGGGCGGCTCTTATAGTGACGGTGTGGGTGGCTCTTATAGTGAGGCTGTGGGCGGCTCTTATAGTGAGGGTGCGGGCGGATCTTATTATGAGGGTGCGGGGGGCTCTTATAGTGAGTGTGCGGGTGGCTCTTATAGTGAGGGTGTGGGTGGCTCTTCTAGTGAGGCTGTGGGCGGCTTATAGTAAGGGTGTGGGTGGCTCTTATAGTGAGGGTGCGGGCGGCTCTTATAGTGAGGGTGCGGGTGGCTCTTATAGTGAGGCTGTGGGTGGCTTATAGTGAGGGTGCGGGTGGCTCTTATAGTGAGGGTTTGGGGGGCTCTTATAGTGATGGTGCGGGTGGCTCTAATAGTGAGGGTGTGGGCGGCTCTTATAGTGAGGTTGTGGGGGGCTCTTATAGTGACGGTGTGGGTGGCTCTTATAGTGATGGTGTGGGTGGCTCTTATAGTGAGGCTGTGGTCGGCTCTTATAGTGAGGGTGCGGGTGGCTCTTATAGTGAGGGTGCGGGTGGCTCTTATAGTGAGGGTGTGGGCGGCTCTTATAGTGAGGGTGTGGGCGGCTCTTATAGTGAGGGTGTGGGCGGCTCTTATAGTGAGGGTGTGGTTGGCTCTTATAGTGAGGCTGTGGGCGGCTCTTATAGTGAGGGTGCGGGTGGCTCTTATAGTGAGGGTTTGGGGGGCTCTTATAGTGAGGGTGTGGGTGGCTCTTATAGTGAGGGTGTGGGTGGCTCTTATAGTGAGGGTGTGGGCGGCTCTTATAGTGAGGCTGTGGGCGGCTCTTATAGTGAGGGTGTGGGCGGCTCTTATAGGGAGGGTGTGGGCGGCTCTTATAGTGAGGGTGTGGGCGGCTCTTATAGTGAGGGTGCGGGTGGCTCTTATAGTGACGGTGTGGGTGGCTCTTATAGTGACGGTGTGGGTGGCTCTTATAGTGAGGCTGTGGGCGGCTCTTATAGTGAGGGTGCGGGGGGCTCTTATAGTGAGGGTGCGGGTGGCTCTTATAGTGAGGGTGTGGGCGGCTCTTATAGTGAGGGTGTGGGTGGCTCTTATAGTGAGGGTGTGGGCGGCTCTTATAGTGAGGCTGTGGGCGGCTCTTATAGTGAGGGTGTGGGCGGCTCTTATAGTGAGGGTGCGGGTGGCTCTTATAGTGAGGCTGTGGGTGGCTCTTATAGTGAGGGTGCGGGTGGCTCTTATAGTGAGGGTTTGGGGGGCTCTTATAGTGAGGGTGTGGGTGGCTCTTATAGTGACGGTGTGGGTGGCTCTTATAGTGAGGCTGTGGGCGGCTCTTATAGTGAGGTTGTGGGGGGCTCTTATAGTGACGGTGTGGGTGGCTCTTATAGTGACGGTGTGGGTGGCTCTTATAGTGAGGCTGTGGGCGGCTCTTATAGTGAGGGTGCGGGGGGCTCTTATAGTGAGGGTGCGGGTGGCTCTTATAGTGAGGGTGTGGGTGGCTCTTATAGTGAGGCTGTGGGCGGCTCTTATAGTGAGGGTGTGGGTGGCTCTTATAGTGAGGGTGTGGGTGGCTCTTATAGTGAGGGTGTGGGTGGCTCTTATAGTGAGGCTGTGGGCGGCTCTTATAGTGAGGGTGTGGGCGGCTCTTATAGTGAGGGTGCGGGTGGCTCTTATAGTGAGGCTGTGGGTGGCTCTTATAGTGATGGTGCGGGTGGCTCTTATAGTGAGGGTTTGGGTGGCTCTTATAGTGAGGGTGTGGGTGGCTCTTATAGTGACGGTGTGGGTGGCTCTTATAGTGAGGGTGCGGGTGGATCTTATAGTGAGGCTGTGGGCGGCTCTTATAGTGACGGTGTGGGTGGCTCTTATAGTGAGGCTGTTGGCGGCTCTTATAGTGAGGGTGCGTGGGGCTCTTATAGTGAGGGTGCGGGTGGCTCTTATAGTGAGGCTGTGGGCGGCTCTTATAGTGAGGGTGTGGGTGGCTCTTATAGTGAGGGTGTGGGTGGCTCTTATAGTGAGGGTGTGGGCGGCTCTTATAGTGAGGCTGTGGGCGGCTCTTATAGTGAGGGTGTGGGCGGCTCTTATAGTGAGGGTGTGGGCGGCTCTTATAGTGAGGGTGTGGGCGGCTCTTATAGTGACGGTGTGGGTGGCTCTTATAGTGAGGCTGTGGGCGGCTCTTATAGTGAGGGTGCGGGCGGATCTTATTATGAGGGTGCGGGGGGCTCTTATAGTGAGTGTGCGGGTGGCTCTTATAGTGAGGGTGTGGGTGGCTCTTCTAGTGAGGCTGTGGGCGGCTTATAGTAAGGGTGTGGGTGGCTCTTATAGTGAGGGTGCGGGCGGCTCTTATAGTGAGGGTGCGGGTGGCTCTTATAGTGAGGCTGTGGGTGGCTTATAGTGAGGGTGCGGGTGGCTCTTATAGTGAGGGTTTGGGGGGCTCTTATAGTGATGGTGCGGGTGGCTCTAATAGTGAGGGTGTGGGCGGCTCTTATAGTGAGGGTGTGGGCGGCTCTTATAGTGAGGGTGTGGGCGGCTCTTATAGTGAGGCTGTGGGCAGCTCTTATAGTGAGGGTGTGGGCGGCTCTTATAGTGAGGGTGTGGGCGGCTCTTATAGTGAGGGTGTGGGTGGCTCTTGTAGTGAGGGTGTGGGCGGCTCTTATAGTAAGGGTGTGGGGGGCTCTTATAGTGGGGGTGTGGGTGGCTCTTATAGTGGGGGTGTGGGTGACTCTTATAGTGAGGGTGCGGGTGGCTCTTATAGTGAGGCTGTGGGAGGCTCTTATAGTGAGGGTGTGGGCGGCTCTTATAGTGAGGGTGTGGGCGGCTCTTATAGTGATGGTGTGGGGGGCTCTTATAGTGAGGGTGCGGGCGGCTCTTATAATGAGGGTTTGGGGGGCTCTTATAGTGAGGGTGTGGGTGGCTCTTATAATGAGGGTGTGGGCGGCTCTTATAGTGAGGGTGTGGGCGGCTCTTATAGTGAGGGTGTGGGTGGTTCTTATAGTGCCGGTGCGGGTGGCTCTTATAGTGAGGGTTTGGGGGGCTCTTATAGTGAGGGTTTGGGTGGCTCTTATAGTGACGGTGTGGGTGGCTCTTATAGTGAGGCTGTGGGTGGCTCTTATAGTGAGGCTGTGGGAGGCTCTTATAGTGAGGGTGTGGGCGGCTCTTATAGTGACGGTGTGGGTGGCTCTTATAGTGAGGGTGCGGGTGGCTCTTATAGTGAGGGTTTGGGGGGCTCTTATAGTGAGGCTGTGGGCGGGTCTTATAGTGAGGGTGCGGGGGCTCTTATAGTGAGGGTGCGGGTGGCTCTTATAGTGAGGGTGTGGGTGGCTCTTATAGTGAGGTTGTGGGCGGCTCTTATAGTGAGGGTGTGGGCGGCTCTTATAGTGATGGTGTGGGGGGCTCTTATAGTGAGGGTTTGGGGGGCTCTTATAGTGAGGGTGTGGGTGGCTCTTATAGTGACGGTGTGGGTGGCTCTTATAGTGAGGCTGTGGGCGGCTCTTATAGTGAGGGTGCGGGGGGCTCTTATAGTGAGGGTGCGGTTGGCTCTTATAGTGAGGGTGTGGGTGGCTCTTATAGTGAGGGTGTGGGCGGCTCTTATAGTGAGGGTGTGGGCGGCTCTTATAGTGATGGTGTGGGGGGCTCTTATAGTGAGGGTTTGGGGGGCTCTTATAGTGAGGGTGTGGGTGGCTCTTATAGTGACGGTGTGGGTGGCTCTTATAGTGAGGCTGTGGGCGGCTCTTATAGTGAGGGTGCGGGTGGCTCTTATAGTGAGGGTTTGGGGGGCTCTTATAGTGAGGGTGTGGGTGGCTCTCATAGTGATGGTGTGGGTGGCTCTTATAGTGAGGGTGCGGGTGGCTCTTATAGTGAGGGTGTGGGCGGCTCCTATAGTGAGTGTGTGGGCGGCTCTTATAGTGATGGTGTGGGGGGTTCTTTTAGTGAGGGTTTGGGGGGCTCTTATAGTGAGGGTGTGGGTGGCTCTTATAGTGACGGTGTGGGTGGCTCTTATAGTGAGGCTGTGGGCGGCTCTTATAGTGAGGGTGCGGGTGGCTCTTATAGTGAGGGTTTGGGGGGCTATTATAGTGAGGGTGTGGGTGGCTCTTATAGTGACGGTGTGGGTGGCTCTTATAGTGAGGCTGTGGGCGGCTCTTATAGTGAGGGTGCGGGGGGCTCTTATAGTGAGGGTGCGGGTGGCTCTTATAGTGAGGGTTTGGGGGGCTCTTATAGTGAGGGTGTGGGTGGCTCTTATAGTGACGGTGTGGGTGGCTCTTATAGTGAGGCTGTGGGTGGCTCTTATAGTGAGGCTGTGGGAGGCTCTTATAGTGAGGGTGTGGGCGGCTCTTATAGTGACGGTGTGGGTGGCTCTTATAGTGAGGGTGCGGGTGGCTCTTATAGTGAGGGTTTGGGGGGCTCTTATAGTGAGGCTGTGGGCGGGTCTTATAGTGAGGGTGCGGGGGCTCTTATAGTGAGGGTGCGGGTGGCTCTTATAGTGAGGGTGTGGGTGGCTCTTATAGTGCGGTTGTGGGCGGCTCTTATAGTGAGGGTGTGGGCGGCTCTTATAGTGATGGTGTGGGGGGCTCTTATAGTGAGGGTTTGGGGGGCTCTTATAGTGAGGGTGTGGGTGGCTCTTATAGTGACGGTGTGGGTGGCTCTTATAGTGAGGCTGTGGGCGGCTCTTATAGTGAGGGTGCGGGGGGCTCTTATAGTGAGGGTGCGGTTGGCTCTTATAGTGAGGGTGTGGGTGGCTCTTATAGTGAGGGTGTGGGCGGCTCTTATAGTGAGGGTGTGGGCGGCTCTTATAGTGATGGTGTGGGGGGCTCTTATAGTGAGGGTTTGGGGGGCTCTTATAGTGAGGGTGTGGGTGGCTCTTATAGTGACGGTGTGGGTGGCTCTTATAGTGAGGCTGTGGGCGGCTCTTATAGTGAGGGTGCGGGTGGCTCTTATAGTGAGGGTTTGGGGGGCTCTTATAGTGAGGGTGTGGGTGGCTCTTATAGTGATGGTGTGGGTGGCTCTTATAGTGAGGGTGCGGGTGGCTCTTATAGTGAGGGTGTGGGCGGCTCTTATAGTGAGTGTGTGGGCGGCTCTTATAGTGAGGGTGTGGGCGGCTCTTATAGTGAGGGTGTGGTTGGCTCTTATAGTGAGGGTGTGGGCGGCTCTTATAGTGAGGGTGTGGGCGGCTCTTATAGTGATGGTGTGGGGGGCTCTTTTAGTGAGGGTTTGGGGGGCTCTTATAGTGAGGGTGTGGGTGGCTCTTATAGTGACGGTGTGGGTGGCTCTTATAGTGAGGCTGTGGGCGGCTCTTATAGTGAGGGTGTGGGCGGCTCTTATAGTGAGGGTGTGGGCGGCTCTTATAGTGAGGGTGTGGTTGGCTCTTATAGTGAGGGTGTGGGCGGCTCTTATAGTGAGGGTGTGGGCGGCTCTTATAGTGATGGTGTGGGGGGCTCTTTTAGTGAGGGTTTGGAGGGCTCTTATAGTGAGGGTGTGGGTGGCTCTTATAGTGACGGTGTGGGTGGCTCTTATAGTGAGGCTGTGGGCGGCTCTTATAGTGAGGGTGCGGGTGGCTCTTATAGTGAGGGTTTGGGGGGCTATTATAGTGAGGGTGTGGGTGGCTCTTATAGTGACGGTGTGGGTGGCTCTTATAGTGAGGCTGTGGGCGGCTCTTATAGTGAGGGTGCGGGGGGCTCTTATAGTGATGGTGCGGGTGGCTCTTATAGTGAGGGTTTGGGGGGCTCTTATAGTGAGGGTGTGGGTGGCTCTTATAGTGACGGTGTGGGTGGCTCTTATAGTGAGGCTGTTGGCGGCTCTTATAGTGAGGGTGCGGGGGGCTCTTATAGTGAGGGTGCGGGTGGCTCTTATAGTGAGGCTGTGGGCGGCTCTTATAGTGAGGGTGTGGGTGGCTCTTATAGTGACGGTGTGGGTGGCTCTTATAGTGAGGCTGTGGGCGGCTCTTATAGTGAGGGTGCGGGGGGCTCTTATAGTGAGGGTGCGGGGGGCTCTTATAGTGAGGGTGTGGGCGGCTCTTATAGTGAGGGTGTGGGTGGCTCTTATAGTGAGGGTGTGGGCGGCTCTTATAGTGAGGCTGTGGGCGGCTCTTATAGTGAGGGTGTGGGCGGCTCTTATAGTGAGGGTGTGGGCGGCTCTTATAGTGAGGCTGTGGGTGGCTCTTATAGTGAGGGTGCGGGTGGCTCTTATAGTGAGGGTTTGGGGGGCTCTTATAGTGAGGGTGTGGGTGGCTCTTATAGTGACGGTGTGGGTGGCTCTTATAGTGAGGCTGTGGGCGGCTCTTATAGTGAGGTTGTGGGGGGCTCTTATAGTGACGGTGTGGGTGGCTCTTATAGTGACGGTGTGGGTGGCTCTTATAGTGAGGCTGTGGGCGGCTCTTATAGTGAGGGTGCGGGGGGCTCTTATAGTGAGGGTGCGGGTGGCTCTTATAGTGAGGGTGTGGGTGGCTCTTATAGTGAGGCGGTGGGCGGCTCTTATAGTGAGGGTGTGGGTGGCTCTTATAGTGAGGGTGTGGGTGGCTCTTATAGTGAGGGTGTGGGTGGCTCTTATAGTGAGGCTGTGGGTGGCTCTTATAGTGATGGTGCGAGTGGCTCTTATAGTGAGGGTTTTGGTGGCTCTTATAGTGAGGGTGTGGGTGGCTCTTATAGTGACGGTGTGGGTGGCTCTTATAGTGAGGGTGCGGGTGGCTCTTATAGTGAGGCTGTGGGCGGCTCTTATAGTGATGGTGTGGGTGGCTCTTATAGTGAGGCTGTTGGCGGCTCTTATAGTGAGGGTGCGTGGGGCTCTTATAGTGAGGGTGCGGGTGGCTCTTATAGTGAGGCTGTGGGCGGCTCTTATAGTGAGGGTGTGGGTGGCTCTTATAGTGAGGTTGTGGGTGGCTCTTATAGTGAGGGTGTGGGCGGCTCTTATAGTGAGGCTGTGGGCGGCTCTTATAGTGAGGGTGTGGGCGGCTCTTATAGTGAGGGTGTGGGCGGCTCTTATAGTGAGGGTGTGGGCGGCTCTTATTGTGACGGTGCGGGCGGATCTTATTATGAGGGTGCGGGGGGCTCTTATAGTGAGTGTGCGGGTGGCTCTTATAGTGAGGGTGTGGGTGGCTCTTATAGTGAGGCTGTGGGCGGCTTATAGTGAGGGTGTGGGTGGCTCTTATAGTGAGGGTGCGGGCGGCTCTTATAGTGAGGGTGCGGGTGGCTCTTATAGTGAGGCTGTGGGTGGCTTATAGTGAGGGTGCGGGTGGCTCTTATAGTGAGGGTGTGGGCGGCTCTTATAGTGAGGGTGTGGGTGGCTCTTATAGTGAGGGTGTGGGCGGCTCTTATAGTGAGGCTGTGGGCGGCTGTTATAGTGAGGGTGTGGGCGGCTGTTATAGTGAGGGTGCGGGTGGCTCTTATAGTGAGGCTGTGGGTGGCTCTTATAGTGAGGGTGCGGGTGGCTCTTATAGTGAGGGTTTGGGGGGCTCTTATAGTGAGGGTGTGGGTGGCTCTTATAGTGACGGTGTGGGTGGCTCTTATAGTGAGGCTGTGGGCGGCTCTTATAGTGAGGTTGTGGGGGGCTCTTATAGTGACGGTGTGGGTGGCTCTTATAGTGACGGTGTGGGTGGCTCTTATAGTGAGGCTGTGGGCGGCTCTTATAGTGAGGGTGCGGGGGGCTCTTATAGTGAGGGTGCGGGTGGCTCTTATAGTGAGGGTGTGGGTGGCTCTTATAGTGAGGCTGTGGGCGGCTCTTATAGTGAGGGTGTGGGTGGCTCTTATAGTGAGGGTGTGGGTGGCTCTTATAGTGAGGGTGTGGGTGGCTCTTATAGTGAGGCTGTGAGCGGCTCTTATAGTGAGGGTGTGGGCGGCTCTTATAGTGAGGGTGCGGGTGGCTCTTATAGTGAGGCTGTGGGTGGCTCTTATAGTGATGGTGCGGGTGGCTCTTATAGTGAGGGTTTGGGTGGCTCTTATAGTGAGGGTGTGGGTGGCTCTTATAGTGACGGTGTGGGTGGCTCTTATAGTGAGGGTGCGGGTGGCTCTTATAGTGAGGCTGTGGGCGGCTCTTATAGTGACGGTGTGGGTGGCTCTTATAGTGAGGCTGTTGGCGGCTCTTATAGTGAGGGTGCGTGGGGCTCTTATAGTGAGGCTGTGGGCGGCTCTTATAGTGAGGGTGTGGGTGGCTCTTATAGTGAGGGTGTGGGCGGCTCTTATAGTGAGGGTGCGGGTGGCTCTTATAGTGAGGGTTTGGGGGGCTCTTATAGTGACGGTGTGGGTGGCTCTTATTTTGAGGCTGTGGGCGGCTCTTATAGTGAGGGTTCGGGGGTCTTATAGTGAGGGTGTGGGGGCTCTTATAGTGAGGGTTCGGGCGGCTCTTATAGTGAGGGTGCGGGCGGCTCTTATAGTGAGGGTGTGGGCGGCTCTTATAGTGAGGGTGTGGGCGGCTCTTATAGTGATGGTGTGGGGGGCTCTTATAGTGAGGGTTTGGGGGGCTCTTATAGTGAGGGTGTGGGTGGCTCTTATAGTGACGGTGTGGGTGGCTCTTATAGTGAGGCTGTGGGCGGCTCTTATAGTGAGGGTGCGGGTGGCTCTTATAGTGAGGGTTTGGGGGGCTCTTATAGTGAGGGTGTGGGTGGCTCTTATAGTGATGGTGTGGGTGGCTCTTATAGTGCGGGTGCGGGTGGCTCTTATAGTGAGGGTGTGGGCGGCTCTTATAGTGAGGGTGTGGGCGGCTCTTATAGTGAGGGTGTGGGCGGCTCTTATAGTGAGGGTGTGGGCGGCTCTTATAGTGAGGGTGTGGGCGGCTCTTATAGTGAGGGTGTGGGCGGCTCTTATAGTGATGGTGTGGGGGGCTCTTTTAGTGAGGGTTTGGGGGGCTCTTATAGTGAGGGTGTTTGTGGCTCTTATAGTGACGGTGTGGGTGGCTCTTATAGTGAGGCTGTGGGCGGCTCTTATAGTGAGGGTGCGGGTGGCTCTTATAGTGAGGGTGCGGGTGGCTCTTATAGTGAGGGTTTGGGGGGCTCTTATAGTGAGGGTGCGGGTGGCTCTTATAGTGAGGGTGTGGGCGGCTCTTATAGTGAGGGTGTGGGCGGCTCTGATAGTGAGGGTGTGGGCGGCTCTTATAGTGAGGGTGTGGGCGGCTCTTATAGTGAGGGTGTGGGCGGCTCTTATAGTGAGGGTGTGGTTGGCTCTTATAGTGAGGGTGTGGGCGGCTCTTATAGTGAGGGTGTGGGCGGCTCTTATAGTGATGGTGTGGGGGGCTCTTTTAGTGAGGGTTTGGGGGGCTCTTATAGTGAGGGTGTGGGTGGCTCTTATAGTGACGGTGTGGGTGGCTCTTATAGTGAGGCTGTGGGCGGCTCTTATAGTGAGGGTGCGGGTGGCTCTTATAGTGAGGGTTTGGGGGGCTCTTATAGTGAGGGTGTGGGTGGCTCTTATAGTGAAGGTGCGGGTGGCTCTTATAGTGAGGGTGCGGGCGGCTCTTATAGTGAGGGTGTGGGCGGCTCTTATAGTGAGGGTGTGGGCGGCTCTTATAGTGAGGGTGTGGTTGGCTCTTATAGTGAGGGTGTGGGCGGCTCTTATAGTGAGGGTGTGGGCGGCTCTTATAGTGATGGTGTGGGGGGCTCTTTTAGTGAGGGTTTGGGGGGCTCTTATAGTGAGGGTGTGGGTGGCTCTTATAGTGACGGTGTGGGTGGCTCTTATAGTGAGGCTGTGGGCGGCTCTTATAGTGAGGGTGCGGGTGGCTCTTATAGTGAGGGTTTGGGGGGCTATTATAGTGAGGGTGTGGGTGGCTCTTATAGTGACGGTGTGGGTGGCTCTTATAGTGAGGCTGTGGGCGGCTCTTATAGTTAGGGTGCGGGGGGCTCTTATAGTGAGGGTGTGGGCGGCTCTTATAGTGAGGGTGTGGGCGGCTCTTATAGTGAGGGTGTGGGCGGCTCTTATAGTGAGGGTGCGGGTGGCTCTTATAGTGACGGTGTGGGTGGCTCTTATAGTGACGGTGTGGGTGGCTCTTATAGTGAGGCTGTGGGCGGCTCTTATAGTGAGGGTGCGGGGGGCTCTTATAGTGAGGGTGCGGGTGGCACTTATAGTGAGGGTGTGGGCGGCTCTTATAGTGAAGGTGTGGGTGGCTCTTATAGTGAGGGTGTGGGCGGCTCTTATAGTGAGGCTGTGGGCGGCTCTTATAGTGAGGGTGTGGGCGGCTCTTATAGTGAGGGTGCGGGTGGCTCTTATAGTGAGGCTGTGGGTGGCTCTTATAGTGAGGGTGCGGGTGGCTCTTATAGTGAGGGTTTGGGGGGCTCTTATAGTGAGGGTGTGGGTGGCTCTTATAGTGACGGTGTGGGTGGCTCTTATAGTGAGGCTGTGGGCGGCTCTTATAGTGAGGTTGTGGGGGGCTCTTATAGTGACGGTGTGGGTGGCTCTTATAGTGACGGTGTGGGTGGCTCTTATAGTGAGGCTGTTGGCGGCTCTTATAGTGAGGGTGCGGGGGGCTCTTATAGTGAGGGTGTGGGTGGCTCTTATAGTGAGGCTGTTGGCGGCTCTTATAGTGAGGGTGCGGGGGGCTCTTATAGTGAGGGTGCGGGTGGCTCTTATAGTGAGGCTGTGGGCGGCTCTTATAGTGAGGGTGTGGGTGGCTCTTATAGTGAGGGTGTGGGTGGCTCTTATAGTGAGGGTGTGGGCGGCTCTTATAGTGAGGCTGTGGGCGGCTCTTATAGTGAGGGTGTGGGCGGCTCTTATATTGAGGGTGTGGGCGGCTCTTATAGTGAGGGTGTGGGCGGCTCTTATAGTGAGGGTGCGGGTGGCTCTTATAGTGAGGTTGTGGGGGGCTCTTATAGTGACGGTGTGGGTGGCTCTTATAGTGACGGTGTGGGTGGCTCTTATAGTGAGGCTGTGGGCGGCTCTTATAGTGAGGGTGCGGGGGGCTCTTATAGTGAGGGTGCGGGTGGCTCTTATAGTGAGGGTGTGGGTGGCTCTTATAGTGAGGCTGTGGGCGGCTCTTATAGTGAGGGTGTGGGTGGCTCTTATAGTGAGGGTGTGGGTGGCTCTTATAGTGAGGGTGTGGGTGGCTCTTATAGTGAGGCTGTGGGCGGCTCTTATAGTGAGGGTGTGGGCGGCTCTTATAGTGAGGGTGCGGGTGGCTCTTATAGTGAGGCTGTGGGTGGCTCTTATAGTGATGGTGCGGGTGGCTCTTATAGTGAGGGTTGGGGTGGCTCTTATAGTGAGGGTGTGGGTGGCTCTTATAGTGACGGTGTGGGTGGCTCTTATAGTGAGGGTGCGGGTGGCTCTTATAGTGAGGCTGTTGGCGGCTCTTATAGTGAGGGTGCGTGGGGCTCTTATAGTGAGGGTGCGGGTGGCTCTTATAGTGAGGCTGTGGGCGGCTCTTATAGTGAGGGTGTGGGCGGCTCTTATAGTGAGGCTGTAGGTGGCTTATAGTGAGGGTGCGGGTGGCTCTTATAGTGAGGGTTTGGGGGGCTCTTATAGTGACGGTGTGGGTGGCTCTTATTTTGAGGCTGTGGGCGGCTCTTATAGTGAGGGTTCGGGGGCTCTTATAGTGAGGGTGTGGGGGGCTCTTATAGTGAGGGTTCGGGCGGCTCTTATAGTGAGGGTGCGGGCGGCTCTTATAGTGAGGGTGCGGGCGGCTCTTATAGTGAGGGTGTGGGGGGCTCTTATAGTGAGGGTGTGGGGGGCTCTTATAGTGAGGGTGCGGGCGGCTCTTATAGTGAGGGTGTGGGTGGCTCTTATAGTGAGGGTGTGGGCGGCTCTTATAGTGAGGCTGTGGGCGGCTCTTATAGTGAGGGTGTGGGCGGCTCTTATAGTGAGGGTGTGGGCGGCTCTTATAGTGACGGTGCGGGCGGATCTTATTATGAGGGTGCGGGGGGCTCTTATAGTGAGTGTGCGGGTGGCTCTTATAGTGAGGGTGTGGGTGGCTCTTATAGTGAGGCTGTGGGCGGCTTATAGTGAGGGTGTGGGTGGCTCTTATAGTGAGGGTGCGGGCGGCTCTTATAGTGAGGGTGCGGGTGGCTCTTATAGTGAGGCTGTGGGTGGCTTATAGTGAGGGTGCGGGTGGCTCTTATAGTGAGGGTTTGGGGGGCTCTTATAGTGACGGTGTGGGTGGCTCTTATTTTGAGGCTGTGGGCGGCTCTTATAGTGATTGTTCGGGGGCTCTTATAGTGAGGGTGTGGGGGGCTCTTATAGTGAGGGTTCGGGCGGCTCTTATAGTGAGGGTGCGGGTGGCTCTTATAGTGAGGGTGCGGGCGGCTCTTATAGTGAGGGTGTGGGGGGCTCTTATAGTGAGGGTGTGGGGGGCTCTTATAGTGACGGTGTGGGTGGCTCTTATATTGAGGCTGTGGGCGGCTCTTATAGTGAGGGTGCGGGTGGCTCTTATAGTGAGGGTTTGGGGGGCTATTATAGTGAGGGTGTGGGTGGCTCTTATAGTGACGGTGTGGGTGGCTCTTATAGTGAGGCTGTGGGCGGCTCTTATAGTTAGGGTGCGGGGGGCTCTTATAGTGAGGGTGCGGGTGGCTCTTATAGTGAGGGTTTGGGGGGCTCTTATAGTGAGGGTGTGGGTGGCTCTTATATTGACGGTGTGGGTGGCTCTTATAGTGAGGCTGTTGGCGGCTCTTATAGTGAGGGTGCGGGGGGTCTTATAGTGAGGGTGCGGGTGGCTCTTATAGTGAGGCTGTGGGCGGCTCTTATAGTGAGGGTGTGGGTGGCTCTTATAGTGAGGGTGTGGGTGGCTCTTATAGTGAGGGTGTGGGCGGCTCTTATAGTGAGGCTGTGGACGGCTCTTATAGTGAGGGTGTGGGCGGCTCTTATAGTGAGGGTGTGGGCGGCTCTTATAGTGAGGGTGCGGGTGGCTCTTATAGTGACGGTGTGGGTGGCTCTTATAGTGACGGTGTGGGTGGCTCTTATAGTGAGGCTGTGGGCGGCTCTTATAGTGAGGGTGCGGGGGCTCTTATAGTGAGGGTGCGGGCGGCTCTTATAGTGAGGGTGTGGGCGGCTCTTATAGTGAGGGTGTGGGTGGCTCTTATAGTGACGGTGTGGGTGGCTCTTATAGTGAGGCTGTGGGCGGCTCTTATAGTGAGGTTGTGGGGGGCTCTTATAGTGACGGTGTGGGTGGCTCTTATAGTGACGGTGTGGGTGGCTCTTATAGTGAGGCTGTGGGCGGCTCTTATAGTGAGGGTGCGGGGGGCTCTTATAGTGAGGGTGCGGGTGGCTCTTATAGTGAGGGTGTGGGTGGCTCTTATAGTGAGGCTGTGGGCGGCTCTTATAGTGAGGGTGTGGGCGGCTCTTATAGTGAGGGTGTGGGTGGCTCTTATAGTGAGGGTGTGGGTGGCTCTTATAGTGAGGGTGCGGGTGGCTTTTATAGTGAGGCTGTGGGTGGCTCTTATAGTGATGGTGCGGGTGGCTCTTATAGTGAGGGTTTGGGTGGCTCTTATAGTGAGGGTGTGGGTGGCTCTTATAGTGACGGTGTGGGTGGCTCTTATAGTGAGGGTGCGGGTGGCTCTTATAGTGAGGCTGTGGGCGGCTCTTATAGTGACGGTGTGGGTGGCTCTTATAGTGAGGCTGTTGGCGGCTCTTATAGTGAGGGTGCGTGGGGCTCTTATAGTGAGGGTGCGGGTGGCTCTTATAGTGAGGCTGTGGGCGGCTCTTATAGTGAGGGTGTGGGTGGCTCTTATAGTGAGGGTGTGGGTGGCTCTTAGAGTGAGGGTGTGGGCGGCTCTTATAGTGAGGCTGTAGGCGGCTCTTATAGTGAGGGTGTGGGCGGCTCTTATAGTGAGGGTGTGGGCGGCTCTTATAGTGACGGTGCGGGCGGATCTTATTATGAGGGTGCGGGGGGCTCTTATAGTGAGTGTGCGGGTGGCTCTTATAGTGAGGGTGTGGGTGGCTCTTATAGTGAGGCTGTGGGCGGCTTATAGTGAGGGTGTGGGTGGCTCTTATAGTGAGGGTGCGGGCGGCTCTTATAGTGAGGGTGCGGGTGGCTCTTATAGTGAGGCTGTGGGTGGCTTATAGTGAGGGTGCGGGTGGCTCTTATAGTGAGGGTTTGGGGGGCTCTTATAGTGACGGTGTGGGTGGCTCTTATTTTGAGGCTGTGGGCGGCTCTTATAGTGAGGGTTCGGGGGCTCTTATAGTGAGGGTGTGGGGGGCTCTTATAGTGAGGGTTCGGGCGGCTCTTATAGTGAGGGTGCGGGTGGCTCTTATAGTGAGGGTGCGGGCGGCTCTTATAGTGAGGGTGCGGGCGGCTCTTATAGTGAGGGTGTGGGGGGCTCTTATAGTGACGGTGTGGGTGGCTCTTATAGTGAGGCTGTGGGCGGCTCTTATAGTGAGGGTGCGGGTGGCTCTTATAGTGAGGGTTTGGGGGGCTATTATAGTGAGGGTGTGGGTGGCTCTTATAGTGACGGTGTGGGTGGCTCTTATAGTGAGGCTGTGGGCGGCTCTTTTAGTTAGGGTGCGGGGGGCTCTTATAGTGAGGGTGCGGGTGGCTCTTATAGTGAGGGTTTGGGGGCTCCTATAGTGACGGTGTGGGTGGCTCTTATAGTGAGGCTGTGGGCGGCTCTTATAGTGAGGGTGCGGGGGGCTCTTATAGTGAGGGTGCGGGCGGCTCTTATAGTGAGGGTGTGGGCGGCTCTTATAGTGAGGGTGTGGGTGGCTCTTATAGTGACGGTGTGGGTGGCTCTTATAGTGAGGCTGTGGGCGGCTCTTATAGTGAGGTTGTGGGGGGCTCTTATAGTGACGGTGTGGGTGGCTCTTATAGTGACGGTGTGGGTGGCTCTTATAGTGAGGCTGTGGGCGGCTCTTATAGTGAGGGTGCGGGGGGCTCTTATAGTGAGGGTGCGGGTGGCTCTTATAGTGAGGGTGTGGGCGGCTCTTATAGTGAGGCTGTGGGGGGCTCTTATAGTGAGGGTGTGGGTGGCTCTTATAGTGAGGGTGTGGGTGGCTCTTATAGTGAGGGTGTGGGTGGCTCTTATAGTGAGGCTGTGGGCGGCTCTTATAGTGAGGGTGTGGGCGGCTCTTATAGTGAGGGTGCGGGTGGCTCTTATAGTGAGGCTGTGGGTGGCTCTTATAGTGATGGTGCGGGTGGCTCTTATAGTGAGGGTTTGGGTGGCTCTTATAGTGAGGGTGTGGGTGGCTCTTATAGTGACGGTGTGGGTGGCTCTTATAGTGAGGGTGCGGGTGGCTCTTATAGTGAGGCTGTTGGCGGCTCTTATAGTGAGGGTGCGTGGGGCTCTTATAGTGAGGGTGCGGGTGGCTCTTATAGTGAGGGTGTGGGTGGCTCTTATAGTGAGGGTGTGGGCGGCTCTTATAGTGAGGCTGTGGGCGGCTCTTATAGTGAGGGTGTGGGCGGCTCTTATAGTGAGGGTGTGGGCGGCTCTTATAGTGAGGGTGTGGGCGGCTCTTATAGTGAGTGTGCGGGTGGCTCTTATAGTGAGGGTGTGGGTGGCTCTTATAGTGAGGCTGTGGGCGGCTTTTAGTGAGGGTGTGGGCGGCTCTTATAGTGAGGGTGTGGGCGGCTCTTATAGTGAGGGTGTGGGCGGCTCTTATAGTGAGGGTGTGGGCGGCTCTTATAGTGAGTGTGCGGGTGGCTCTTATAGTGAGGGTGTGGGTGGCTCTTATAGTGAGGCTGTGGGCGGCTTATAGTGAGGGTGTGGGTGCCTCTTATAGTGAGGGTGCGGGCGGCTCTTATAGTGAGGGTGCGGGTGGCTCTTATAGTGAGGCTGTGGGTGGCTTATAGTGAGGGTGCGGGTGGCTCTTATAGTGACGGTGTGGGTGGCTCTTATAGTGACGGTGTGGGTGGCTCTTATAGTGAGGCTGTGGGCGGCTCTTATAGTGAGGGTGCGGGGGCTCTTATAGTGAGGGTGCGGGCGGCTCTTATAGTGAGGGTGTGGGCGGCTCTTATAGTGAGGGTGTGGGCGGCTCTTATAGTGAGGGTGCGGGTGGCTCTTATAGTGACGGTGTGGGTGGCTCTTATAGTGACGGTGTGGGTGGCTCTTATAGTGAGGCTGTGGGCGGCTCTTATAGTGAGGGTGCGGGGGCTCTTATAGTGAGGGTGCGGGCGGCTCTTATAGTGAGGGTGTGGGCGGCTCTTATAGTGAGGGTGTGGGTGGCTCTTATAGTGACGGTGTGGGTGGCTCTTATAGTGAGGCTGTGGGCGGCTCTTATAGTGAGGTTGTGGGGGGCTCTTATAGTGACGGTGTGGGTGGCTCTTATAGTGACGGTGTGGGTGGCTCTTATAGTGAGGCTGTGGGCGGCTCTTATAGTGAGGGTGCGGGGAGCTCTTATAGTGAGGGTGCGGGTGGCTCTTATAGTGAGGGTGTGGGTGGCTCTTATAGTGAGGCTGTGGGCGGCTCTTATAGTGAGGGTGTGGGCGGCTCTTATAGTGAGGGTGTGGGTGGCTCTTATAGTGAGGGTGTGGGTGGCTCTTATAGTGAGGGTGCGGGTGGCTCTTATAGTGAGGCTGTGGGTGGCTCTTATAGTGATGGTGCGGGTGGCTCTTATAGTGAGGGTTTGGGTGGCTCTTATAGTGAGGGTGTGGGTGGCTCTTATAGTGACGGTGTGGGTGGCTCTTATAGTGAGGGTGCGGGTGGCTCTTATAGTGAGGCTGTGGGCGGCTCTTATAGTGACGGTGTGGGTGGCTCTTATAGTGAGGCTGTTGGCGGCTCTTATAGTGAGGGTGCGTGGGGCTCTTATAGTGAGGGTGCGGGTGGCTCTTATAGTGAGGCTGTGGGCGGCTCTTATAGTGAGGGTGTGGGTGGCTCTTATAGTGAGGGTGTGGGTGGCTCTTATAGTGAGGGTGTGGGCGGCTCTTATAGTGAGGCTGTGGGCGGCTCTTATAGTGAGGGTGTGGGCGGCTCTTATAGTGAGGGTGTGGGCGGCTCTTATAGTGACGGTGCGGGCGGATCTTATTATGAGGGTGCGGGGGGCTCTTATAGTGAGTGTGCGGGTGGCTCTTATAGTGAGGGTGTGGGTGGCTCTTATAGTGAGGCTGTGGGCGGCTTATAGTGAGGGTGTGGGTGGCTCTTATAGTGAGGGTGTGGGCGGCTCTTATAGTGAGGGTGCGGGTGGCTCTTATAGTGAGGCTGTGGGTAGCTTATAGTGAGGGTGCGGGTGGCTCTTATAGTGAGGGTTTGGGGGGCTCTTATAGTGACGGTGTGGGTGGCTCTTATTTTGAGGCTGTGGGCGGCTCTTATAGTGAGGGTTCGGGGGCTCTTATAGTGAGGGTGTGGGGGGCTCTTATAGTGAGGGTTCGGGCGGCTCTTATAGTGAGGGTGCGGGTGGCTCTTATAGTGAGGGTGCGGGCGGCTCTTATAGTGAGGGTGCGGGCGGCTCTTATAGTGAGGGTGTGGGGGGATCTTATAGTGACGGTGTGGGTGGCTCTTATAGTGAGGCTGTGGGCTGCTCTTATAGTGAGGGTGCGGGTGGCTCTTATAGTGAGGGTTTGGGGGGCTATTATAGTGAGGGTGTGGGTGGCTCTTATAGTGACGGTGTGGGTGGCTCTTATAGTGAGGCTGTGGGCGGCTCTTATAGTTAGGGTGCGGGGGGCTCTTATAGTGAGGGTGCGGGTGGCTCTTATAGTGAGGGTTTGGGGGCTCTTATAGTGACGGTGTGGGTGGCTCTTATAGTGAGGCTGTTGGCGGCTCTTATAGTGAGGGTGCGGGGGGCTCTTATAGTGAGGGTGCGGGTGGCTCTTATAGTGAGGCTGTGGGCGGCTCTTATAGTGAGGGTGTGGGTGGCTCTTATAGTGAGGGTGTGGGTGGCTCTTATAGTGAGGGTGTGGGCGGCTCTTATAGTGAGGCTGTGGGCGGCCCTTATAGTGAGGGTGTGGGCGGCTCTTATAGTGAGGGTGCGGGTGGCTCTTATAGTGACGGTGTGGGTGGCTCTTATAGTGACGGTGTGGGTGGCTTTTATAGTGAGGCTGTGGGCGGCTCTTATAGTGAGGGTGCGGGGGGCTCTTATAGTGAGGGTGCGGGCGGCTCTTATAGTGAGGGTGTGGGCGGCTCTTATAGTGAGGGTGTGGGTGGCTCTTATAGTGACGGTGTGGGTGGCTCTTATAGTGAGGCTGTGGGCGGCTCTTATAGTGAGGTTGTGGGGGGCTCTTATAGTGACGGTGTGGGTGGCTCTTATAGTGACGGTGTGGGTGGCTCTTATAGTGAGGCTGTGGGCGGCTCTTATAGTGAGGGTGCGGGGGGCTCTTATAGTGAGGGTGCGCGTGGCTCTTATAGTGAGGGTGTGGGCGGCTCTTATAGTGAGGCTGTGGGCGGCTCTTATAGTGAGGGTGTGGGTGGCTCTTATAGTGAGGGTGTGGGTGGCTCTTATAGTGAGGGTGTGGGTGGCTCTTATAGTGAGGGTGTGGGTGGCTCTTATAGTGAGGGTGTGGGCGGCTCTTATAGTGAGGCTGTGGGCGGCCCTTATAGTGAGGGTGTGGGCGGCTCTTATAGTGAGGGTGCGGGTGGCTCTTATAGTGACGGTGTGGGTGGCTCTTATAGTGACGGTGTGGGTGGCTCTTATAGTGAGGCTGTGGGCGGCTCTTATAGTGAGGGTGCGGGGGGCTCTTATAGTGAGGGTGCGGGCGGCTCTTATAGTGATGGTGTGGGCGGCTCTTATAGTGAGGGTGTGGGTGGCTCTTATAGTGACGGTGTGGGTGGCTCTTATAGTGAGGCTGTGGGCGGCTCTTATAGTGAGGTTGTGGGGGGCTCTTATAGTGTTGGTGTGGGTGGCTCTTATAGTGACGGTGTGGGTGGCTCTTATAGTGAGGCTGTGGGCGGCTCTTATAGTGAGGGTGCGGGGGGCTCTTATAGTGAGGGTGCGGGTGGCTCTTATAGTGAGGGTGTGGGCGGCTCTTATAGTGAGGCTGTGGGCGGCTCTTATAGTGAGGGTGTGGGTGGCTCTTATAGTGAGGATGTGGGTGGCTCTTATAGTGAGGGTGTGGGTGGCTCTTATAGTGAGGCTGTGGGCGGCTCTTATAGTGAGGGTGTGGGCGGCTCTTATAGTGAGGGTGCGGGTGGCTCTTATAGTGAGGCTGTGGGTGGCTCTTATAGTGATGGTGCGGGTGGCTCTTATAGTGAGGGTTTGGGTGGCTCTTATAGTGAGGGTGTGGGTGGCTCTTATCGTGACGGTGTGGGTGGCTCTTATAGTGAGGGTGCGGGTGGCTCTTATAGTGAGGCTGTTGGCGGCTCTTATAGTGAGGGTGCGTGGGGCTCTTATAGTGAGGGTGCGGGTGGCTCTTATAGTGAGGGTGTGGGTGGCTCTTATAGTGAGGGTGTGGGCGGCTCTTATAGTGAGGCTGTGGGCGGCTCTTATAGTGAGGGTGTGGGCGGCTCTTATAGTGAGGGTGTGGGCGGCTCTTATAGTGAGGGTGTGGGCGGCTCTTATAGTGAGTGTGCGGGTGGCTCTTATAGTGAGGGTGTGGGTGGCTCTTATAGTGAGGCTGTGGGCGGCTTATAGTGAGGGTGTGGGCGGCTCTTATAGTGAGGGTGTGGGTGGCTCTTATAGTGAGGGTGTGGGCGGCTCTTATAGTGAGGGTGTGGGCGGCTCTTATAGTGAGTGTGCGGGTGGCTCTTATAGTGAGGGTGTGGGTGGCTCTTATAGTGAGGGTGCGGGCGGCTCTTATAGTGAGGGTGCGGGTGGCTCTTATAGTGAGGCTGTGGGTGGCTTATAGTGAGGGTGCGGGTGGCTCTTATAGTGAGGGTGTGGGGGGCTCTTATAGTGAGGGTGTGGGGGGCTCTTATAGTGAGGGTTCGGGCGGCTCTTATAGTGAGGGTGCGGGCGGCTCTTATAGTGAGGGTGCGGGGGGCTCTTATAGTGAGGGTGTGGGGGGCTCTTATAGTGAGGGTGCGGGGGGCTCTTATAGTGAGGGTGCGGGGGGCTCTTATAGTGAGGGTGCGGGGGGCTCTTATAGTGAGGGTGCGGGCGGCTCTTATAGTGAGGGTGCGGGGGGCTCTTATAGTGAGGGTGTGGGTGGCTCTTATAGTGAGGCTGTGGACGGCTCTTATAGTGAGGGTGTGGGTGGCTCTTATAGTGAGGGTGTGGGTGGCTCTTATAGTGAGGGTGTGGGTGGCTCTTATAGTGAGGCTGTGGGCGGCTCTTATAGTGAGGGTGTGGGCGGCTCTTATAGTGAGGGTGCGGGTGGCTCTTATAGTGAGGCTGTGGGTGGCTCTTATAGTGATGGTGCGGGTGGCTCTTATAGTGAGGGTTTGGGTGGCTCTTATAGTGAGGGTGTGGGTGGCTCTTATAGTGACGGTGTGGGTGGCTCTTATAGTGAGGGTGCGGGTGGCTCTTATAGTGAGGCTGTTGGCGGCTCTTATAGTGAGGGTGCGTGGGGCTCTTATAGTGAGGGTGCGGGTGGCTCTTATAGTGAGGCTGTGGGCGGCTCTTATAGTGAGGGTGTGGGTGGCTCTTATAGTGAGGGTGTGGGTGGCTCTTATAGTGAGGGTGTGGGCGGCTCTTATAGTGAGGCTGTGGGCGGCTCTTATAGTGAGGGTGTGGGCGGCTCTTATAGTGAGGGTGTGGGCGGCTCTTATAGTGAGGGTGTGGGCGGCTCTTATAGTGAGTGTGCGGGTGGCTCTTATAGTGAGGGTGTGGGTGGCTCTTATAGTGAGGCTGTGGGCGGCTAATAGTGAGGGTGTGGGTGGCTCTTATAGTGAGGGTGCGGGCGGCTCTTATAGTGAGGGTGCGGGTGGCTCTTATAGTGAGGCTGTGGGTGGCTTATAGTGAGGGTGCGGGTGGCTCTTATAGTGAGGGTTTGGGGGGCTCTTATAGTGACGGTGTGGGTGGCTCTTATTTTGAGGCTGTGGGCGGCTCTTATAGTGAGGGTTCGGGGGCTCTTATAGTGAGGGTGTGGGGGGCTCTTATAGTGAGGGTTCGGGCGGCTCTTATAGTGAGGGTGCGGGCGGCTCTTATAGTGATGGTGCGGGCGGCTCTTATAGTGAGGGTGTGGGGGGCTCTTATAGTGAGGGTGTGGGGGGCTCTTATAGTGAGGGTGCGGGCGGCTCTTATAGTGAGGGTGTGGGTGGCTCTTATAGTGAGGGTGTGGGCGGCTCTTATAGTGAGGCTGTGGGCGGCTCTTATAGTGAGGGTGTGGGCGGCTCTTATAGTGAGGGTGCGGGTGGCTCTTATAGTGAGGCTGTGGGTGGCTCTTATAGTGAGGGTGCGGGTGGCTCTTATAGTGAGGGTTTGGGGGGCTCTTATAGTGAGGGTGTGGGTGGCTCTTATAGTGACGGTGTGGGTGGCTCTTATAGTGAGGCTGTGGGCGGCTCTTATAGTGAGGTTGTGGGGGGCTCTTATAGTGATGGTGTGGGTGGCTCTTATAGTGACGGTGTGGGTGGCTCTTATAGTGAGGCTGTGGGCGGCTCTTATAGTGAGGGTGCGGGGGGCTCTTATAGTGAGGGTGCGTGTGGCTCTTATAGTGAGGGTGTGGGTGGCTCTTATAGTGAGGCTGTGGGCGGCTCTTATAGTGAGGGTGTGGGTGGCTCTTATAGTGAGGGTGTGGGTGGCTCTTATAGTGAGGGTGTGGGTGGCTCTTATAGTGAGGCTGTGGGCGGCTCTTATAGTGAGGGTGTGGGCGGCTCTTATAGTGAGGGTGTGGGTGGCTCTTATAGTGAGGGTGTGGGTGGCTCTTATAGTGAGGGTGCGGGTGGCTCTTATAGTGAGGCTGTGGGCGGCTCTTATAGTGAGGGTGTGGGTGGCTCTTATAGTGAGGGTGTGGGTGGCTCTTATAGTGAGGGTGTGGGCGGCTCTTATAGTGAGGCTGTGGGCGGCTCTTATAGTGAGGGTGTGGGCGGCTCTTATAGTGAGGGTGTGGGCGGCTCTTATAGTGACGGTGCGGGCGGATCTTATTATGAGGGTGCGGGGGGCTCTTATAGTGAGTGTGCGGGTGGCTCTTATAGTGAGGGTGTGGGTGGCTCTTATAGTGAGGCTGTGGGCGGCTTATAGTGAGGGTGTGGGTGGCTCTTATAGTGAGGGTGCGGGCGGCTCTTATAGTGAGGGTGCGGGTGGCTCTTATAGTGAGGCTGTGGGTTGCTTATAGTGAGGGTGCGGGTGGCTCTTATAGTGAGGGTTTGGGGGGCTCTTATAGTGACGGTGTGGGTGGCTCTTATTTTGAGGCTGTGGGCGGCTCTTATAGTGAGGGTTCGGGGGCTCTTATAGTGAGGGTGTGGGGGGCTCTTATAGTGAGGGTTCGGGCGGCTCTTATAGTGAGGGTGCGGGTGGCTCTTATAGTGAGGGTGCGGGCGGCTCTTATAGTGAGGGTGTGGGGGGCTCTTATAGTGAGGGTGTGGGGGGCTCTTATAGTGACAGTGTGGGTGGCTCTTATAGTGAGGCTGTGGGCGGCTCTTATAGTGAGGGTGCGGGTGGCTCTTATAGTGAGGGTTTGGGGGGCTATTAAAGTGAGGGTGTGGGTGGCTCTTATAGTGACGGTGTGGGTGGCTCTTATAGTGAGGCTGTGGGCGGCTCTTATAGTGAGGTTGTGGGGGGCTCTTATAGTGATGGTGTGGGTGGCTCTTATAGTGACGGTGTGGGTGGCTCTTATAGTGAGGCTGTGGGCGGCTCTTATAGTGAGGGTGCGGGGGGCTCTTATAGTGAGGGTGCGTGTGGCTCTTATAGTGAGGGTGTGGGTGGCTCTTATAGTGAGGCTGTGGGCGGCTCTTATAGTGAGGGTGTGGGTGGCTCTTATAGTGAGGGTGTGGGTGGCTCTTATAGTGAGGGTGTGGGTGGCTCTTATAGTGAGGCTGTGGGCGGCTCTTATAGTGAGGGTGTGGGCGGCTCTTATAGTGAGGGTGTGGGTGGCTCTTATAGTGAGGGTGTGGGTGGCTCTTATAGTGAGGGTGCGGGTGGCTCTTATAGTGAGGCTGTGGGCGGCTCTTATAGTGAGGGTGTGGGTGGCTCTTATAGTGAGGGTGTGGGTGGCTCTTATAGTGAGGGTGTGGGCGGCTCTTATAGTGAGGCTGTGGGCGGCTCTTATAGTGAGGGTGTGGGCGGCTCTTATAGTGAGGGTGTGGGCGGCTCTTATAGTGACGGTGCGGGCGGATCTTATTATGAGGGTGCGGGGGGCTCTTATAGTGAGTGTGCGGGTGGCTCTTATAGTGAGGGTGTGGGTGGCTCTTATAGTGAGGCTGTGGGCGGCTTATAGTGAGGGTGTGGGTGGCTCTTATAGTGAGGGTGCGGGCGGCTCTTATAGTGAGGGTGCGGGTGGCTCTTATAGTGAGGCTGTGGGTTGCTTATAGTGAGGGTGCGGGTGGCTCTTATAGTGAGGGTTTGGGGGGCTCTTATAGTGACGGTGTGGGTGGCTCTTATTTTGAGGCTGTGGGCGGCTCTTATAGTGAGGGTTCGGGGGCTCTTATAGTGAGGGTGTGGGGGGCTCTTATAGTGAGGGTTCGGGCGGCTCTTATAGTGAGGGTGCGGGTGGCTCTTATAGTGAGGGTGCGGGCGGCTCTTATAGTGAGGGTGTGGGGGGCTCTTATAGTGAGGGTGTGGGGGGCTCTTATAGTGACAGTGTGGGTGGCTCTTATAGTGAGGCTGTGGGCGGCTCTTATAGTGAGGGTGCGGGTGGCTCTTATAGTGAGGGTTTGGGGGGCTATTATAGTGAGGGTGTGGGTGGCTCTTATAGTGACGGTGTGGGTGGCTCTTATAGTGAGGCTGTGGGCGGCTCTTATAGTTAGGGTGCGGGGGGCTCTTATAGTGAGGGTGCGGGTGGCTCTTATAGTGAGGGTTTGGGGGGCTCTTATAGTGAGGGTGTGGGTGGCTCTTATATTGACGGTGTGGGTGGCTCTTATAGTGAGGCTGTTGGCGGCTCTTATAGTGAGGGTGCGGGGGGCTCTTATAGTGAGGGTGCGGGTGGCTCTTATAGTGAGGCTGTGGGCGGCTCTTATAGTGAGGGTGTGGGTGGCTCTTATAGTGAGGGTGTGGGTGGCTCTAATAGTGAGGGTGTGGGCGGCTCTTATAGTGAGGCTGTGGGCGGCTCTTATAGTGAGGGTGTGGGCGGCTCTTATAGTGAGGGTGTGGGCGGCTCTTATAGTGAGGGTGCGGGTGGCTCTTATAGTGACGGTGTGGGTGGCTCTTATAGTGACGGTGTGGGTGGCTCTTATAGTGAGGCTGTGGGCGGCTCTTATAGTGAGGGTGCGGGGGCTCTTATAGTGAGGGTGCGGGCGGCTCTTATAGTGAGGGTGTGGGCGGCTCTTATAGTGAGGGTGTGGGTGGCTCTTATAGTGACGGTGTGGGTGGCTCTTATAGTGAGGCTGTGGGCGGCTCTTATAGTGAGGTTGTGGGGGGCTCTTATAGTGACGGTGTGGGTGGCTCTTATAGTGACGGTGTGGGTGGCTCTTATAGTGAGGCTGTGGGCGGCTCTTATAGTGAGGGTGCGGGGGGCTCTTATAGTGAGGGTGCGGGTGGCTCTTATAGTGAGGGTGTGGGTGGCTCTTATAGTGAGGCTGTGGGCGGCTCTTATAGTGAGGGTGTGGGCGGCTCTTATAGTGAGGGTGTGGGTGGCTCTTATAGTGAGGGTGTGGGTGGCTCTTATAGTGAGGGTGCGGGTGGCTCTTATAGTGAGGCTGTGGGTGGCTCTTATAGTGATGGTGCGGGTGGCTCTTATAGTGAGGGTTTGGGTGGCTCTTATAGTGAGGGTGTGGGTGGCTCTTATAGTGACGGTGTGGGTGGCTCTTATAGTGAGGGTGCGAGTGGCTCTTATAGTGAGGCTGTGGGCGGCTCTTATAGTGACGGTGTGGGTGGCTCTTATAGTGAGGCTGTTGGCGGCTCTTATAGTGAGGGTGCGTGGGGCTCTTATAGTGAGGGTGCGGGTGGCTCTTATAGTGAGGCTGTGGGCGGCTCTTATAGTGAGGGTGTGGGTGGCTCTTATAGTGAGGGTGTGGGTGGCTCTTATAGTGAGGGTGTGGGCGGCTCTTATAGTGAGGCTGTGGGCGGCTCTTATAGTGAGGGTGTGGGCGGCTCTTATAGTGAGGGTGTGGGCGGCTCTTATAGTGACGGTGCGGGCGGATCTTATTATGAGGGTGCGGGGGGCTCTTATAGTGAGTGTGCGGGTGGCTCTTATAGTGAGGGTGTGGGTGGCTCTTATAGTGAGGCTGTGGGCGGCTCTTATAGTGACGGTGTGGGTGGCTCTTATTTTGAGGCTGTGGGCGGCTCTTATAGTGAGGGTTCGGGGGCTCTTATAGTGAGGGTGTGGGGGGCTCTTATAGTGAGGGTTCGGGCGGCTCTTATAGTGAGGGTGCGGGTGGCTCTTATAGTGAGGGTGCGGGCGGCTCTTATAGTGAGGGTGCGGGCGGCTCTTATAGTGAGGGTGTGGGGGGCTCTTATAGTGACGGTGTGGGTGGCTCTTATAGTGAGGCTGTGGGCGGCTCTTATAGTGAGGGTGCGGGTGGCTCTTATAGTGAGGGTTTGGGGGGCTATTATAGTGAGGGTGTGGGTGGCTCTTATAGTGACGGTGTGGGTGGCTCTTATAGTGAGGCTGTGGGCGGCTCTTATAGTTAGGGTGCGGGGGGCTCTTATAGTGAGGGTGCGGGTGGCTCTTATAGTGAGGGTTTGGGGGCTCTTATAGTGACGGTGTGGGTGGCTCTTATAGTGAGGCTGTTGGCGGCTCTTATAGTGAGGGTGCGGGGGGCTCTTATAGTGAGGGTGCGGGTGGCTCTTATAGTGAGGCTGTGGGCGGCTCTCATAGTGAGGGTGTGGGTGGCTCTTATAGTGAGGGTGTGGGTGGCTCTTATAGTGAGGGTGTGGGCGGCTCTTATAGTGAGGGTGTGGGCGGCTCTTATAGTGAGGCTGTGGGCGGCCCTTATAGTGAGGGTGTGGGCGGCTCTTATAGTGAGGGTGCGGGTGGCTCTTATAGTGACGGTGTGGGTGGCTCTTATAGTGACGGTGTGGGTGGCTTTTATAGTGAGGCTGTGGGCGGCTCTTATAGTGAGGGTGCGGGGGGCTCTTATAGTGAGGGTGCGGGCGGCTCTTATAGTGAGGGTGTGGGCGGCTCTTATAGTGAGGGTGTGGGTGGCTCTTATAGTGACGGTGTGGGTGGCTCTTATAGTGAGGCTGTGGGCGGCTCTTATAGTGAGGTTGTGGGGGGCTCTTATAGTGACGGTGTGGGTGGCTCTTATAGTGACGGTGTGGGTGGCTCTTATAGTGAGGCTGTGGGCGGCTCTTATAGTGAGGGTGCGGGGGGCTCTTATAGTGAGGGTGCGGGCGGCTCTTATAGTGAGGGTGTGGGCGGCTCTTATAGTGAGGCTGTGGGCGGCTCTTATAGTGAGGGTGTGGGTGGCTCTTATAGTGAGGGTGTGGGTGGCTCTTATAGTGAGGGTGTGGGTGGCTCTTATAGTGAGGGTGTGGGTGGCTCTTTTAGTGAGGGTGTGGGCGGCTCTTATAGTGAGGCTGTGGGCGGCCCTTATAGTGAGGGTGTGGGCGGCTCTTATAGTGAGGGTGCGGGTGGCTCTTATAGTGACGGTGTGGGTGGCTCTTATAGTGACGGTGTGGGTGGCTCTTATAGTGAGGCTGTGGGCGGCTCTTATAGTGAGGGTGCGGGGGGCTCTTATAGTGAGGGTGCGGGCGGCTCTTATAGTGAGGGTGTGGGCGGCTCTTATAGTGAGGGTGTGGGTAGCTCTTATAGTGACGGTGTGGGTGGCTCTTATAGTGAGGCTGTGGGCGGCTCTTATAGTGAGGTTGTGGGGGGCTCTTATAGTGACGGTGTGGGTGGCTCTTATAGTGACGGTGTGGGTGGCTCTTATAGTGAGGCTGTGGGCGGCTCTTATAGTGAGGGTGCGGGGGGCTCTTATAGTGAGGGTGCGGGTGGCTCTTATAGTGAGGGTGTGGGCGGCTCTTATAGTGAGGCTGTGGGCGGCTCTTATAGTGAGGGTGTGGGTGGCTCTTATAGTGAGGGTGTGGGTGGCTCTTATAGTGAGGGTGTGGGTGGCTCTTATAGTGAGGCTGTGGGCGGCTCTTATAGTGAGGGTGTGGGCGGCTCTTATAGTGAGGGTGCGGGTGGCTCTTATAGTGAGGCTGTGGGTGGCTCTTATAGTGATGGTGCGGGTGGCTCTTATAGTGAGGGTTTGGGTGGCTCTTATAGTGAGGGTGTGGGTGGCTCTTATAGTGACGGTGTGGGTGGCTCTTATAGTGAGGGTGCGGGTGGCTCTTATAGTGAGGCTGTTGGCGGCTCTTATAGTGAGGGTGCGTGGGGCTCTTATAGTGAGGGTGCGGGTGGCTCTTATAGTGAGGGTGTGGGTGGCTCTTATAGTGAGGGTGTGGGCGGCTCTTATAGTGAGGCTGTGGGCGGCTCTTATAGTGAGGGTGTGGGCGGCTCTTATAGTGAGGGTGTGGGCGGCTCTTATAGTGAGGGTGTGGGCGGCTCTTATAGTGAGTGTGCGGGTGGCTCTTATAGTGAGGGTGTGGGTGGCTCTTATAGTGAGGCTGTGGGCGGCTTATAGTGAGGGTGTGGGCGGCTCTTATAGTGAGGGTGTGGGCGGCTCTTATAGTGAGGGTGTGGGCGGCTCTTATAGTGAGGGTGTGGGCGGCTCTTATAGTGAGTGTGCGGGTGGCTCTTATAGTGAGGGTGTGGGTGGCTCTTATAGTGAGGCTGTGGGTGGCTTATAGTGAGGGTGTGGGTGGCTCTTATAGTGAGGGTGCGGGCGGCTCTTATAGTGAGGGTGCGGGTGGCTCTTATAGTGAGGCTGTGGGTGGCTTATAGTGAGGGTGCGGGTGGCTCTTATAGTGAGGGTGTGGGGGGCTCTTATAGTGAGGGTGTGGGGGGCTCTTATAGTGAGGGTTCGGGCGGCTCTTATAGTGAGGGTGCGGGCGGCTCTTATAGTGAGGGTGCGGGCGGCTCTTATAGTGAGGGTGCGGGGGGCTCTTATAGTGAGGGTGTGGGGGGCTCTTATAGTGAGGGTGCGGGGGGCTCTTATAGTGAGGGTGCGGGGGGCTCTTATAGTGAGGGTGCGGGGGGCTCTTATAGTGAGGGTGCGGGCGGCTCTTATAGTGAGGGTGCGGGGGGCTCTTATAGTGAGGGTGTGGGTGGCTCTTATAGTGAGGCTGTGGGCGGCTCTTATAGTGAGGGTGTGGGTGGCTCTTATAGTGAGGGTGTGGGTGGCTCTTATAGTGAGGGTGTGGGTGGCTCTTATAGTGAGGCTGTGGGCGGCTCTTATAGTGAGGGTGTGGGCGGCTCTTATAGTGAGGGTGCGGGTGGCTCTTATAGTGAGGCTGTGGGTGGCTCTTATAGTGATGGTGCGGGTGGCTCTTATAGTGAGGGTTTGGGTGGCTCTTATAGTGAGGGTGTGGGTGGCTCTTATAGTGACGGTGTGGGTGGCTCTTATAGTGAGGGTGCGGGTGGCTCTTATAGTGAGGCTGTTGGCGGCTCTTATAGTGAGGGTGCGTGGGGCTCTTATAGTGAGGGTGCGGGTGGCTCTTATAGTGAGGCTGTGGGCGGCTCTTATAGTGAGGGTGTGGGTGGCTCTTATAGTGAGGGTGTGGGTGGCTCTTATAGTGAGGGTGTGGGCGGCTCTTATAGTGAGGCTGTGGGCGGCTCTTATAGTGAGGGTGTGGGCGGCTCTTATAGTGAGGGTGTGGGCGGCGCTTATAGTGAGGGTGTGGGCGGCTCTTATAGTGAGTGTGCGGGTGGCTCTTATAGTGAGGGTGTGGGTGGCTCTTATAGTGAGGCTGTGGGCGGCTTATAGTGAGGGTGTGGGTGGCTCTTATAGTGAGGGTGCGGGCGGCTCTTATAGTGAGGGTGCGGGTGGCTCTTATAGTGAGGCTGTGGGTGGCTTATAGTGAGGGTGCGGGTGGCTCTTATAGTGAGGGTTTGGGGGGCTCTTATAGTGACGGTGTGGGTGGCTCTTATTTTGAGGCTGTGGGCGGCTCTTATAGTGAGGGTTCGGGGGCTCTTATAGTGAGGGTGTGGGGGGCTCTTATAGTGAGGGTTCGGGCGGCTCTTATAGTGAGGGTGCGGGCGGCTCTTATAGTGAGGGTGCGGGCGGCTCTTATAGTGAGGGTGTGGGGGGCTCTTATAGTGAGGGTGTGGGGGGCTCTTATAGTGAGGGTGCGGGCGGCTCTTATAGTGAGGGTGTGGGTGGCTCTTATAGTGAGGGTGTGGGCGGCTCTTATAGTGAGGCTGTGGGCGGCTCTTATAGTGAGGGTGTGGGCGGCTCTTATAGTGAGGGTGCGGGTGGCTCTTATAGTGAGGCTGTGGGTGGCTCTTATAGTGAGGGTGCGGGTGGCTCTTATAGTGAGGGTTTGGGGGGCTCTTATAGTGAGGGTGTGGGTGGCTCTTATAGTGACGGTGTGGGTGGCTCTTATAGTGAGGCTGTGGGCGGCTCTTATAGTGAGGTTGTGGGGGGCTCTTATAGTGATGGTGTGGGTGGCTCTTATAGTGACGGTGTGGGTGGCTCTTATAGTGAGGCTGTGGGCGGCTCTTATAGTGAGGGTGCGGGGGGCTCTTATAGTGAGGGTGCGTGTGGCTCTTATAGTGAGGGTGTGGGTGGCTCTTATAGTGAGGCTGTGGGCGGCTCTTATAGTGAGGTTGTGGGTGGCTCTTATAGTGAGGGTGTGGGTGGCTCTTATAGTGAGGGTGTGGGTGGCTCTTATAGTGAGGCTGTGGGCGGCTCTTATAGTGAGGGTGTGGGCGGCTCTTATAGTGAGGGTGTGGGTGGCTCTTATAGTGAGGGTGTGGGTGGCTCTTATAGTGAGGGTGCGGGTGGCTCTTATAGTGAGGCTGTGGGTGGCTCTTATAGTGATGGTGCGGGTGGCTCTTATAGTGAGGGTTTGGGTGGCTCTTATAGTGAGGGTGTGGGTGGCTCTTATAGTGACGGTGTGGGTGGCTCTTATAGTGAGGGTGCGGGTGGCTCTTATAGTGAGGCTGTGGGCGGCTCTTATAGTGACGGTGTGGGTGGCTCTTATAGTGAGGCTGTTGGCGGCTCTTATAGTGAGGGTGCGTGGGGCTCTTATAGTGAGGGTGCGGGTGGCTCTTATAGTGAGGCTGTGGGCGGCTCTTATAGTGAGGGTGTGGGTGGCTCTTATAGTGAGGGTGTGGGTGGCTCTTATAGTGAGGGTGTGGGCGGCTCTTATAGTGAGGCTGTGGGCGGCTCTTATAGTGAGGGTGTGGGCGGCTCTTATAGTGAGGGTGTGGGCGGCTCTTATAGTGACGGTGCGGGCGGATCTTATTATGAGGGTGCGGGGGGCTCTTATAGTGAGTGTGCGGGTGGCTCTTATAGTGAGGGTGTGGGTGGCTCTTATAGTGAGGCTGTGGGCGGCTTATAGTGAGGGTGTGGGTGGCTCTTATAGTGAGGGTGCGGGCGGCTCTTATAGTGAGGGTGCGGGTGGCTCTTATAGTGAGGCTGTGGGTGGCTTATAGTGAGGGTGCGGGTGGCTCTTATAGTGAGGGTTTGGGGGGCTCTTATAGTGACGGTGTGGGTGGCTCTTATTTTGAGGCTGTGGGCGGCTCTTATAGTGAGGGTTCGGGGGCTCTTATAGTGAGGGTGTGGGGGGCTCTTATAGTGAGGGTTCGGGCGGCTCTTATAGTGAGGGTGCGGGTGGCTCTTATAGTGAGGGTGCGGGCGGCTCTTATAGTGAGGGTGTGGGGGGCTCTTATAGTGAGGGTGTGGGGGGCTCTTATAGTGACAGTGTGGGTGGCTCTTATAGTGAGGCTGTGGGCGGCTCTTATAGTGAGGGTGCGGGTGGCTCTTATAGTGAGGGTTTGGGGGGCTATTATAGTGAGGGTGTGGGTGGCTCTTATAGTGACGGTGTGGGTGGCTCTTATAGTGAGGCTGTGGGCGGCTCTTATAGTTAGGGTGCGGGGGGCTCTTATAGTGAGGGTGCGGGTGGCTCTTATAGTGAGGGTTTGGGGGGCTCTTATAGTGAGGGTGTGGGTGGCTCTTATATTGACGGTGTGGGTGGCTCTTATAGTGAGGCTGTTGGCGGCTCTTATAGTGAGGGTGCGGGGGGCTCTTATAGTGAGGGTGCGGGTGGCTCTTATAGTGAGGCTGTGGGCGGCTCTTATAGTGAGGGTGTGGGTGGCTCTTATAGTGAGGGTGTGGGTGGCTCTTATAGTGACGGTGTGGGTGGCTCTTATAGTGAGGCTGTGGGCGGCTCTTATAGTGAGGGTGCGGGGGGCTCTTATAGTGAGGGTGCGTGTGGCTCTTATAGTGAGGGTGTGGGTGGCTCTTATAGTGAGGCTGTGGGCGGCTCTTATAGTGAGGTTGTGGGTGGCTCTTATAGTGAGGGTGTGGGTGGCTCTTATAGTGAGGGTGTGGGTGGCTCTTATAGTGAGGCTGTGGGCGGCTCTTATAGTGAGGGTGTGGGCGGCTCTTATAGTGAGGGTGTGGGTGGCTCTTATAGTGAGGGTGTGGGTGGCTCTTATAGTGAGGGTGCGGGTGGCTCTTATAGTGAGGCTGTGGGTGGCTCTTATAGTGATGGTGCGGGTGGCTCTTATAGTGAGGGTTTGGGTGGCTCTTATAGTGAGGGTGTGGGTGGCTCTTATAGTGACGGTGTGGGTGGCTCTTATAGTGAGGGTGCGGGTGGCTCTTATAGTGAGGCTGTGGGCGGCTCTTATAGTGACGGTGTGGGTGGCTCTTATAGTGAGGCTGTTGGCGGCTCTTATAGTGAGGGTGCGTGGGGCTCTTATAGTGAGGGTGCGGGTGGCTCTTATAGTGAGGCTGTGGGCGGCTCTTATAGTGAGGGTGTGGGTGGCTCTTATAGTGAGGGTGTGGGTGGCTCTTATAGTGAGGGTGTGGGCGGCTCTTATAGTGAGGCTGTGGGCGGCTCTTATAGTGAGGGTGTGGGCGGCTCTTATAGTGAGGGTGTGGGCGGCTCTTATAGTGACGGTGCGGGCGGATCTTATTATGAGGGTGCGGGGGGCTCTTATAGTGAGTGTGCGGGTGGCTCTTATAGTGAGGGTGTGGGTGGCTCTTATAGTGAGGCTGTGGGCGGCTTATAGTGAGGGTGTGGGTGGCTCTTATAGTGAGGGTGCGGGCGGCTCTTATAGTGAGGGTGCGGGTGGCTCTTATAGTGAGGCTGTGGGTGGCTTATAGTGAGGGTGCGGGTGGCTCTTATAGTGAGGGTTTGGGGGGCTCTTATAGTGACGGTGTGGGTGGCTCTTATTTTGAGGCTGTGGGCGGCTCTTATAGTGAGGGTTCGGGGGCTCTTATAGTGAGGGTGTGGGGGGCTCTTATAGTGAGGGTTCGGGCGGCTCTTATAGTGAGGGTGCGGGTGGCTCTTATAGTGAGGGTGCGGGCGGCTCTTATAGTGAGGGTGTGGGGGGCTCTTATAGTGAGGGTGTGGGGGGCTCTTATAGTGACAGTGTGGGTGGCTCTTATAGTGAGGCTGTGGGCGGCTCTTATAGTGAGGGTGCGGGTGGCTCTTATAGTGAGGGTTTGGGGGGCTATTATAGTGAGGGTGTGGGTGGCTCTTATAGTGACGGTGTGGGTGGCTCTTATAGTGAGGCTGTGGGCGGCTCTTATAGTTAGGGTGCGGGGGGCTCTTATAGTGAGGGTGCGGGTGGCTCTTATAGTGAGGGTTTGGGGGGCTCTTATAGTGAGGGTGTGGGTGGCTCTTATATTGACGGTGTGGGTGGCTCTTATAGTGAGGCTGTTGGCGGCTCTTATAGTGAGGGTGCGGGGGGCTCTTATAGTGAGGGTGCGGGTGGCTCTTATAGTGAGGCTGTGGGCGGCTCTTATAGTGAGGGTGTGGGTGGCTCTTATAGTGAGGGTGTGGGTGGCTCTTATAGTGAGGGTGTGGGCGGCTCTTATAGTGAGGCTGTGGGCGGCTCTTATAGTGAGGGTGTGGGCGGCTCTTATAGTGAGGGTGCGGGTGGCTCTTATAGTGAGGGTGCGGGCGGCTCTTATAGTGAGGGTGTGGGGGGCTCTTATAGTGACGTGTGGGTGGCTCTTATAGTGAGGCTGTGGGCGGCTCTTATAGTGAGGGTGTGGGGGGCTCTTATAGTGATGGTGTGGGTGGCTCTTATAGTGAGGCTGTGGGCGGCTCTTATAGTGAGGGTGCGGGGGCTCTTATAGTGAGGGTGCGGGCGGCTCTTATAGTGAGGGTGTGGGCGGCTCTTATAGTGAGGGTGTGGGTGGCTCTTATAGTGACGGTGTGGGTGGCTCTTATAGTGAGGCTGTGGGCGGCTCTTATAGTGAGGTTGTGGGGGGCTCTTATAGTGACGGTGTGGGTGGCTCTTATAGTGACGGTGTGGGTGGCTCTTATAGTGAGGCTGTGGGCGGCTCTTATAGTGAGGGTGCGGGGGGCTCTTATAGTGAGGGTGCGGGTGGCTCTTATAGTGAGGGTGTGGGTGGCTCTTATAGTGAGGCTGTGGGCGGCTCTTATAGTGAGGGTGTGGGCGGCTCTTATAGTGAGGGTGTGGGTGGCTCTTATAGTGAGGGTGTGGGTGGCTCTTATAGTGAGGGTGCGGGTGGCTCTTATAGTGAGGCTGTGGGTGGCTCTTATAGTGATGGTGCGGGTGGCTCTTATAGTGAGGGTTTGGGTGGCTCTTATAGTGAGGGTGTGGGTGGCTCTTATAGTGACGGTGTGGGTGGCTCTTATAGTGAGGGTGCGGGTGGCTCTTATAGTGAGGCTGTGGGCGGCTCTTATAGTGACGGTGTGGGTGGCTCTTATAGTGAGGCTGTTGGCGGCTCTTATAGTGAGGGTGTGTGGGGCTCTTATAGTGAGGGTGCGGGTGGCTCTTATAGTGAGGCTGTGGGCGGCTCTTATAGTGAGGGTGTGGGTGGCTCTTATAGTGAGGGTGTGGGTGGCTCTTATAGTGAGGGTGTGGGCGGCTCTTATAGTGAGGCTGTGGGCGGCTCTTATAGTGAGGGTGTGGGCGGCTCTTATAGTGAGGGTGTGGGCGGCTCTTATAGTGACGGTGCGGGCGGATCTTATTATGAGGGTGCGGGGGGCTCTTATAGTGTGTGTGCGGGTGGCTCTTATAGTGAGGGTGTGGGTGGCTCTTATAGTGAGACTGTGGGCGGCTTATAGTGAGGGTGTGGGTGGCTCTTATAGTGAGGGTGCGGGCGGCTCTTATAGTGAGGGTGCGGGTGGCTCTTATAGTGAGGCTGTGGGTGGCTTATAGTGAGGGTGCGGGTGGCTCTTATAGTGAGGGTTTGGGGGGCTCTTATAGTGACGGTGTGGGTGGCTCTTATAGTGAGGGTGCGGGCGGCTCTTATAGTGAGGGTTCGGGGGCTCTTATAGTGAGGGTGTGGGGGGCTCTTATAGTGAGGGTTCGGGCGGCTCTTATAGTGAGGGTGCGGGTGGCTCTTATAGTGAGGGTGCGGGCGGCTCTTATAGTGAGGGTGCGGGCGGCTCTTATAGTGAGGGTGTGGGGGGCTCTTATAGTGACGTGTGGGTGGCTCTTATAGTGAGGCTGTGGGCGGCTCTTATAGTGAGGGTGCGGGTGGCTCTTATAGTGAGGGTTTGGGGGGCTATTATAGTGAGGGTGTGGGTGGCTCTTATAGTGACGGTGTGGGTGGCTCTTATAGTGAGGCTGTGGGCGGCTCTTATAGTTAGGGTGCGGGGGGCTCTTATAGTGAGGGTGCGGGTGGCTCTTATAGTGAGGGTTTGGGGGCTCTTATAGTGACGGTGTGGGTGGCTCTTATAGTGAGGCTGTTGGCGGCTCTTATAGTGAGGGTGCGGGGGGCTCTTATAGTGAGGGTGCGGGTGGCTCTTATAGTGAGGCTGTGGGCGGCTCTTATAGTGAGGGTGTGGGTGGCTCTTATAGTGAGGGTGTGGGCGGCTCTTATAGTGAGGGTGTGGGTGGCTCTTATAGTGAGGGTGTGGGCGGCTCTTATAGTGAGGCTGTGGGCGGCCCTTATAGTGAGGGTGTGGGCGGCTCTTATAGTGAGGGTGCGGGTGGCTCTTATAGTGACGGTGTGGGTGGCTCTTATAGTGACGGTGTGGGTGGCTCTTATAGTGAGGCTGTGGGCGGCTCTTATAGTGAGGGTGCGGGGGGCTCTTATAGTGAGGGTGCGGGCGGCTCTTATAGTGAGGGTGTGGGCGGCTCTTATAGTGAGGGTGTGGGTGGCTCTTATAGTGACGGTGTGGGTGGCTCTTATAGTGAGGCTGTGGGCGGCTCTTATAGTGAGGTTGTGGGGGGCTCTTATAGTGACGGTGTGGGTGGCTCTTATAGTGACGGTGTGGGTGGCTCTTATAGTGAGGCTGTGGGCGGCTCTTATAGTGAGGGTGCGGGTGGCTCTTATAGTGAGGGTGCGGGTGGCTCTTATAGTGAGGGTGTGGGCGGCTCTTATAGTGAGGCTGTGGGCGGCTCTTATAGTGAGGGTGTGGGTGGCTCTTATAGTGAGGGTGTGGGTGGCTCTTATAGTGAGGGTGTGGGTGGCTCTTATAGTGAGGCTGTGGGCGGCTCTTATAGTGAGGGTGTGGGCGGCTCTTATAGTGAGGGTGCGGGTGGCTCTTATAGTGAGGCTGTGGGTGGCTCTTATAGTGATGGTGCGGGTGGCTCTTATAGTGAGGGCTTGGGTGGCTCTTATAGTGAGGGTGTGGGTGGCTCTTATAGTGACGGTGTGGGTGGCTCTTATAGTGAGGGTGCGGGTGGCTCTTATAGTGAGGCTGTTGGCGGCTCTTATAGTGAGGGTGCGTGGGGCTCTTATAGTGAGGGTGCGGGTGGCTCTTATAGTGAGGGTTTGGGGGCTCTTATAGTGACGGTGTGGGTGGCTCTTATAGTGAGGCTGTTGGCGGCTCTTATAGTGAGGGTGCGGGGGGCTCTTATAGTGAGGGTGCGGGTGGCTCTTATAGTGAGGCTGTGGGCGGCTCTTATAGTGAGGGTGTGGGTGGCTCTTATAGTGAGGGTGTGGGTGGCTCTTATAGTGAGGCTGTGGGCGGCTTATAGTGAGGGTGTGGGCGGCTCTTATAGTGAGGGTGTGGGCGGCTCTTATAGTGAGGGTGTGGGCGGCTCTTATAGTGAGGGTGTGGGCGGCTCTTATAGTGAGTGTGCGGGTGGCTCTTATAGTGAGGGTGTGGGTGGCTCTTATAGTGAGGCTGTGGGCGGCTCTTATAGTGAGGGTGTGGGCGGCTCTTATAGTGAGGGTGCGGGTGGCTCTTATAGTGAGGCTGTTGGCGGCTCTTATAGTGAGGGTGCGGGGGGCTCTTATAGTGAGGGTGCGGGTGGCTCTTATAGTGAGGCTGTGGGCGGCTCTTATAGTGAGGGTGTGGGTGGCTCTTATAGTGAGGGTGTGGGTGGCTCTTATAGTGAGGGTGTGGGTGGCTCTTATAGTGAGGCTGTGGGCGGCTCTTATAGTGAGGGTGTGGGCGGCTCTTATAGTGAGGGTGCGGGTGGCTCTTATAGTGAGGCTGTGGGTGGCTCTTATAGTGATGGTGCGGGTGGCTCTTATAGTGAGGGCTTGGGTGGCTCTTATAGTGAGGGTGTGGGTGGCTCTTATAGTGACGGTGTGGGTGGCTCTTATAGTGAGGGTGCGGGTGGCTCTTATAGTGAGGCTGTTGGCGGCTCTTATAGTGAGGGTGCGTGGGGCTCTTATAGTGAGGGTGCGGGTGGCTCTTATAGTGAGGGTGTGGGTGGCTCTTATAGTGAGGGTGTGGGCGGCTCTTATAGTGAGGCTGTGGGCGGCTCTTATAGTGAGGGTGTGGGCGGCTCTTATAGTGAGGGTGTGGGCGGCTCTTATAGTGAGGGTGTGGGCGGCTCTTATAGTGAGTGTGCGGGTGGCTCTTATAGTGAGGGTGTGGGTGGCTCTTATAGTGAGGCTGTGGGCGGCTTATAGTGAGGGTGTGGGCGGCTCTTATAGTGAGGGTGTGGGCGGCTCTTATAGTGAGGGTGTGGGCGGCTCTTATAGTGAGGGTGTGGGCGGCTCTTATAGTGAGGGTGTGGGTGGCTCTTATAGTGAGGGTGCGGGCGGCTCTTATAGTGAGGGAGCGGGTGGCTCTTATAGTGAGGCTGTGGGTGGCTTATAGTGAGGGTGCGGGTGGCTCTTATAGTGAGGGTTTGGGGGGCTCTTATAGTGAGGGTGTGGGGGGCTCTTATAGTGAGGCTGTGGGCGGCTCTTATAGTGAGGGTGCGGGGGGCTCTTATAGTGAGGGTGCGGGTGGCTCATATAGTGAGGGTGTGGGCGGCTCTTATAGTGAGGCTGTGGGCGGCTCTTATAGTGAGGGTGTGGGTGGCTCTTATAGTGAGGGTGTGGGTGGCTCTTATAGTGAGGGTGTGGGTGGCTCTTATAGTGAGGCTGTGGGCGGCTCTTATAGTGAGGGTGTGGGCGGCTCTTATAGTGAGGGTGCGGGTGGCTCTTATAGTGAGGCTGTGGGTGGCTCTTATAGTGATGGTGCGGGTGGCTCTTATAGTGAGGGTTTGGGTGGCTCTTATAGTGAGGGTGTGGGTGGCTCTTATAGTGACGGTGTGGGTGGCTCTTATAGTGAGGGTGCGGATGGCTCTTATAGTGAGGCTGTTGGCGGCTCTTATAGTGAGGGTGCGTGGGGCTCTTATAGTGAGGGTGCGGTTGGCTCTTATAGTGAGGGTGTGGGTGGCTATTATAGTGAGGGTGTGGGCGGCTCTTATAGTGAGGCTGTGGGCGGCTCTTATAGTGAGGGTGTGGGCGGCTCTTATAGTGAGGGTGTGGGCGGCTCTTATAGTGAGGGTGTGGGCGGCTCTTATAGTGAGTGTGCGGGTGGCTCTTATAGTGAGGGTGTGGGTGGCTCTTATAGTGAGGCTGTGGGCGGCTTATAGTGAGGGTGTGGGCGGCTCTTATAGTGAGGGTGTGGGCGGCTCTTATAGTGAGGGTGTGGGCGGCTCTTATAGTGAGGGTGCGGGTGGCTCTTATAGTGAGGCTGTGGGTGGCTTATAGTGAGGGTGCGGGTGGCTCTTATAGTGAGGGTTTGGGGGGCTCTTATAGTGAGGGTGTGGGGGGCTCTTATAGTGAGGCTGTGGGCGGCTCTTATAGTGAGGGTGCGGGGGGCTCTTATAGTGAGGGTGCGGGTGGCTCTTATAGTGAGGGTGTGGGCGGCTCTTATAGTGAGGCTGTGGGCGGCTCTTATAGTGAGGGTGTGGGTGGCTCTTATAGTGAGGGTGTGGGTGGCTCTTATAGTGAGGGTGTGGGTGGCTCTTATAGTGAGGCTGTGGGCGGCTCTTATAGTGAGGGTGTGGGCGGCTCTTATAGTGAGGGTGCGGGTGGCTCTTATAGTGAGGCTGTGGGTGGCTCTTATAGTGATGGTGCGGGTGGCTCTTATAGTGAGGGTTTGGGTGGCTCTTATAGTGAGGGTGTGGGTGGCTCTTATAGTGAGGGTGTGGGTGGCTCTTATAGTGAGGGTGCGGGTGGCTCTTATAGTGAGGCTGTTGGCGGCTCTTATAGTGAGGGTGCGTGGGGCTCTTATAGTGAGGGTGCGGGTGGCTCTTATAGTGAGGGTGTGGGTGGCTATTATAGTGAGGGTGTGGGCGGCTCTTATAGTGAGGCTGTGGGCGGCTCTTATAGTGAGGGTGTGGGCGGCTCTTATAGTGAGGGTGTGGGCGGCTCTTATAGTGAGTGTGCGGGTGGCTCTTATAGTGAGGGTGTGGGTGGCTCTTATAGTGAGGCTGTGGGCGGCTTATAGTGAGGGTGTGGGCGGCTCTTATAGTGAGGGTGTGGGCGGCTCTTATAGTGAGGGTGTGGGCGGCTCTTATAGTGAGTGTGCGGGTGGCTCTTATAGTGAGGGTGTGGGTGGCTCTTATAGTGAGGCTGTGGGCGGCTTATAGTGAGGGTGTGGGTGGCTCTTATAGTGAGGGTGCGGGCGGCTCTTATAGTGAGGGTGCTGGTGGCTCTTATAGTGAGGCTGTGGGTGGCTTATAGTGAGGGTGCGGGTGGCTCTTATAGTGAGGGTTTGGGGGGCTCTTATAGTGAGGGTGTGGGGGGCTCTTATAGTGAGGGTTCGGGCGGCTCTTATAGTGAGGGTGCGGGCGGCTCTTATAGTGAGGGTGCGGGCGGCTCTTATAGTGAGGGTGCGGGGGGCTCTTATAGTGAGGGTGCGGGGGGCTCTTATAGTGAGGGTGCGGGGGGCTCTTATAGTGAGGGTGCGGGCGGCTCTTATAGTGAGGGTGCGGGGGGCTCTTATAGTGAGGGTGTGGGGGGCTCTTATAGTGAGGGTGCGGGGGGCTCTTATAGTGAGGGTGCGGGCGGATCTTATTATGAGGGTGCGGGGGGCTCTTATAGTGAGTGTGCGGGTGGCTCTTATAGTGAGGGTGTGGGTGGCTCTTATAGTGAGGCTGTGGGCGGCTTATAGTGAGGGTGTGGGTGGCTCTTATAGTGAGGGTGCGGGCGGCTCTTATAGTGAGGGTGCGGGTGGCTCTTATAGTGAGGCTGTGGGTGGCTTATAGTGAGGGTGCGGGTGGCTCTTATAGTGAGGGTTTGGGGGGCTCTTATAGTGACGGTGTGGGTGGCTCTTATTTTGAGGCTGTGGGCGGCTCTTATAGTGAGGGTTCGGGGGCTCTTATAGTGAGGGTGTGGGGGGCTCTTATAGTGAGGGTTCGGGCGGCTCTTATAGTGAGGGTGCGGGTGGCTCTTATAGTGAGGGTGCGGGCGGCTCTTATAGTGAGGGTGTGGGGGGCTCTTATAGTGAGGGTGTGGGGGGCTCTTATAGTGACAGTGTGGGTGGCTCTTATAGTGAGGCTGTGGGCGGCTCTTATAGTGAGGGTGTGGGTGGCTCTTATAGTGAGGGTTTGGGGGGCTATTATAGTGAGGGTGTGGGGGGCTCTTATAGTGACGGTGTGGGTGGCTCTTATAGTGAGGCTGTGGGCGGCTCTTATAGTTAGGGTGCGGGGGGCTCTTATAGTGAGGGTGCGGGTGGCTCTTATAGTGAGGGTTTGGGGGGCTCTTATAGTGAGGGTGTGGGTGGCTCTTATATTGACGGTGTGGGTGGCTCTTATAGTGAGGCTGTTGGCGGCTCTTATAGTGAGGGTGCGGGGGGCTCTTATAGTGAGGGTGTGGGTGGCTCTTATAGTGAGGGTGTGGGCGGCTCTTATAGTGAGGGTGTGGGTGGCTCTTATAGTGAGGGTGTGGGTGGCTCTTATAGTGAGGGTGTGGGCGGCTCTTATAGTGAGGCTGTGGGCGGCTCTTATAGTGAGGGTGTGGGCGGCTCTTATAGTGAGAGTGTGGGCGGCTCTTATAGTGAGGGTGCGGGTGGCTCTTATAGTGACGGTGTGGGTGGCTCTTATAGTGACGGTGTGGGTGGCTCTTATAGTGAGGCTGTGGGCGGCTCTTATAGTGAGGGTGCGGGGGCTCTTATAGTGAGGGTGCGGGCGGCTCTTATAGTGAGGGTGTGGGCGGCTCTTATAGTGAGGGTGTGGGTGGCTCTTATAGTGACGGTGTGGGTGGCTCTTATAGTGAGGCTGTGGGCGGCTCTTATAGTGAGGTTGTGGGGGGCTCTTATAGTGACGGTGTGGGTGGCTCTTATAGTGACGGTGTGGGTGGCTCTTATAGTGAGGCTGTGGGCGGCTCTTATAGTGAGGGTGCGGGGGGCTCTTATAGTGAGGGTGCGGGTGGCTCTTATAGTGAGGGTGTGGGTGGCTCTTATAGTGAGGCTGTGGGCGGCTCTTATAGTGAGGGTGTGGGCGGCTCTTATAGTGAGGGTGTGGGTGGCTCTTATAGTGAGGGTGTGGGTGGCTCTTATAGTGAGGGTGCGGGTGGCTCTTATAGTGAGGCTGTGGGTGGCTCTTATAGTGATGGTGCGGGTGGCTCTTATAGTGAGGGTTTGGGTGGCTCTTATAGTGAGGGTGTGGGTGGCTCTTATAGTGACGGTGTGGGTGGCTCTTATAGTGAGGGTGCGGGTGGCTCTTATAGTGAGGCTGTGGGCGGCTCTTATAGTGACGGTGTGGGTGGCTCTTATAGTGAGGCTGTTGGCGGCTCTTATAGTGAGGGTGCGTGGGGCTCTTATAGTGAGGGTGCGGGTGGCTCTTATAGTGAGGGTGTGGGCGGCTCTTATAGTGAGGGTGTGGGTGGCTCTTATAGTGAGGGTGTGGGTGGCTCTTATAGTGAGGGTGTGGGCGGCTCTTATAGTGAGGCTGTGGGCGGCTCTTATAGTGAGGGTGTGGGCGGCTCTTATAGTGAGGGTGTGGGCGGCTCTTATAGTGAGGGTGCGGGTGGCTCTTATAGTGACGGTGTGGGTGGCTCTTATAGTGACGGTGTGGGTGGCTCTTATAGTGAGGCTGTGGGCGGCTCTTATAGTGAGGGTGCGGGGGCTCTTATAGTGAGGGTGCGGGCGGCTCTTATAGTGAGGGTGTGGGCGGCTCTTATAGTGAGGGTGTGGGTGGCTCTTATAGTGACGGTGTGGGTGGCTCTTATAGTGAGGCTGTGGGCGGCTCTTATAGTGAGGTTGTGGGGGGCTCTTATAGTGACGGTGTGGGTGGCTCTTATAGTGACGGTGTGGGTGGCTCTTATAGTGAGGCTGTGGGCGGCTCTTAAAGTGAGGGTGCGGGGGGCTCTTATAGTGAGGGTGCGGGTGGCTCTTATAGTGAGGGTGTGGGTGGCTCTTATAGTGAGGCTGTGGGCGGCTCTTATAGTGAGGGTGTGGGCGGCTCTTATAGTGAGGGTGTGGGTGGCTCTTATAGTGAGGGTGCGGGTGGCTCTTATAGTGAGGCTGTGGGTGGCTCTTATAGTGATGGTGCGGGTGGCTCTTATAGTGAGGGTTTGGGTGGCTCTTATAGTGAGGGTGTGGGTGGCTCTTATAGTGACGGTGTGGGTGGCTCTTATAGTGAGGGTGCGGGTGGCTCTTATAGTGAGGCTGTGGGCGGCTCTTATAGTGACGGTGTGGGTGGCTCTTATAGTGAGGCTGTTGGCGGCTCTTATAGTGAGGGTGCGTGGGGCTCTTATAGTGAGGGTGCGGGTGGCTCTTATAGTGAGGCTGTGGGCGGCTCTTATAGTGAGGGTGTGGGTGGCTCTTATAGTGAGGGTGTGGGCGGCTCTTATAGTGAGGCTGTGGGCGGCTCTTATAGTGAGGGTGTGGGCGGCTCTTATAGTGAGGGTGTGGGCGGCTCTTATAGTGACGGTGCGGGCGGATCTTATTATGAGGGTGCGGGGGGCTCTTATAGTGAGTGTGCGGGTGGCTCTTATAGTGAGGGTGTGGGTGGCTCTTATAGTGAGGCTGTGGGCGGCTTATAGTGAGGGTGTGGGTGGCTCTTATAGTGAGGGTGCGGGCGGCTCTTATAGTGAGGGTGCGGGTGGCTCTTATAGTGAGGCTGTGTGTGGCTTATAGTGAGGGTGCGGGTGGCTCTTATAGTGAGGGTTTGGGGGGCTCTTATAGTGACGGTGTGGGTGGCTCTTATTTTGAGGCTGTGGGCGGCTCTTATAGTGAGGGTTCGGGGGCTCTTATAGTGAGGGTGTGGGGGGCTCTTATAGTGAGGGTTCGGGCGGCTCTTATAGTGAGGGTGCGGGTGGCTCTTATAGTGAGGGTGCGGGCGGCTCTTATAGTGAGGGTGCGGGCGGCTCTTATAGTGAGGGTGTGGGGGGCTCTTATAGTGACGGTGTGGGTGGCTCTTATAGTGAGGCTGTGGGCGGCTCTTATAGTGAGGGTGCGGGTGGCTCTTATAGTGAGGGTTTGGGGGGCTATTATAGTGAGGGTGTGGGTGGCTCTTATAGTGACGGTGTGGGTGGCTCTTATAGTGAGGCTGTGGGCGGCTCTTATAGTTAGGGTGCGGGGGGCTCTTATAGTGAGGGTGCGGGTGGCTCTTATAGTGAGGGTTTGGGGGCTCTTATAGTGACGGTGTGGGTGGCTCTTATAGTGAGGCTGTTGGCGGCTCTTATAGTGAGGGTGCGGGGGGCTCTTATAGTGAGGGTGCGGGTGGCTCTTATAGTGAGGCTGTGGGCGGCTCTTATAGTGAGGGTGTGGGTGGCTCTTATAGTGAGGGTGTGGGCGGCTCTTATAGTGAGGCTGTGGGCGGCCCTTATAGTGAGGGTGTGGGCGGCTCTTATAGTGAGGGTGCGGGTGGCTCTTATAGTGACGGTGTGGGTGGCTCTTATAGTGACGGTGTGGGTGGCTCTTATAGTGAGGCTGTGGGCGGCTCTTATAGTGAGGGTGCGGGGGGCTCTTATAGTGAGGGTGCGGGCGGCTCTTATAGTGAGGGTGTGGGCGGCTCTTATAGTGAGGGTGTGGGTGGCTCTTATAGTGACGGTGTGGGTGGCTCTTATAGTGAGGCTGTGGGCGGCTCTTATAGTGAGGTTGTGGGGGGCTCTTATAGTGACGGTGTGGGTGGCTCTTATAGTGACGGTGTGGGTGGCTCTTATAGTGAGGCTGTGGGCGGCTCTTATAGTGAGGGTGCGGGGGGCTCTTATAGTGAGGGTGCGGGTGGCTCTTATAGTGAGGGTGTGGGCGGCTCTTATAGTGAGGCTGTGGGCGGCTCTTATAGTGAGGGTGTGGGTGGCTCTTATAGTGAGGGTGTGGGTGGCTCTTATAGTGAGGGTGTGGGTGGCTCTTATAGTGAGGCTGTGGGCGGCTCTTATAGTGAGGGTGTGGGCGGCTCTTATAGTGAGGGTGCGGGTGGCTCTTATAGTGAGGCTGTGGGTGGCTCTTATAGTGATGGTGCGGGTGGCTCTTATAGTGAGGGTTTGGGTGGCTCTTATAGTGAGGGTGTGGGTGGCTCTTATAGTGACGGTGTGGGTGGCTCTTATAGTGAGGGTGCGGGTGGCTCTTATAGTGAGGCTGTTGGCGGCTCTTATAGTGAGGGTGCGTGGGGCTCTTATAGTGAGGGTGCGGGTGGCTCTTATAGTGAGGGTGTGGGTGGCTCTTATAGTGAGGGTGTGGGCGGCTCTTATAGTGAGGCTGTGGGCGGCTCTTATAATGAGGGTGTGGGCGGCTCTTATAGTGAGGGTGTGGGCGGCTCTTATAGTGAGGGTGTGGGCGGCTCTTATAGTGAGTGTGCGGGTGGCTCTTATAGTGAGGGTGTGGGTGGCTCTTATAGTGAGGCTGTGGGCGGCTTATAGTGAGGGTGTGGGCGGCTCTTATAGTGAGGGTGTGGGCGGCTCTTATAGTGAGGGTGTGGGCGGCTCTTATAGTGAGGGTGTGGGCGGCTCTTATAGTGAGTGTGCGGGTGGCTCTTATAGTGAGGGTGTGGGTGGCTCTTATAGTGAGGCTGTGGGCGGCTTATAGTGAGGGTGTGGGTGGCTCTTATAGTGAGGGTGCGGGCGGCTCTTATAGTGAGGGTGCGGGTGGCTCTTATAGTGAGGCTGTGGGTGGCTTATAGTGAGGGTGCGGGTGGCTCTTATAGTGAGGGTTTGGGGGGCTCTTATAGTGAGGGTGTGGGGGGCTCTTATAGTGAGGCTGTGGGCGGCTCTTATAGTGAGGGTGCGGGGGGCTCTTATAGTGAGGGTGCGGGTGGCTCTTATAGTGAGGGTGTGGGCGGCTCTTATAGTGAGGCTGTGGGCGGCTCTTATAGTGAGGGTGTGGGTGGCTCTTATAGTGAGGGTGTGGGTGGCTCTTATAGTGAGGGTGTGGGTGGCTCTTATAGTGAGGCTGTGGGCGGCTCTTATAGTGAGGGTGTGGGCGGCTCTTATAGTGAGGGTGCGGGTGGCTCTTATAGTGAGGCTGTGGGTGGCTCTTATAGTGATGGTGCGGGTGGCTCTTATAGTGAGGGTTTGGGTGGCTCTTATAGTGAGGGTGTGGGTGGCTCTTATAGTGACGGTGTGGGTGGCTCTTATAGTGAGGGTGCGGGTGGCTCTTATAGTGAGGCTGTTGGCGGCTCTTATAGTGAGGGTGCGTGGGGCTCTTATAGTGAGGGTGCGGGTGGCTCTTATAGTGAGGGTGTGGGTGGCTCTTATAGTGAGGGTGCGGGGGGCTCTTATAGTGAGGGTGCGGGGGGCTCTTATAGTGAGGGTGCGGGCGGCTCTTATATTGACGGTGTGGGTGGCTCTTATAGTGAGGCTGTTGGCGGCTCTTATAGTGAGGGTGCGGGGGGCTCTTATAGTGAGGGTGTGGGTGGCTCTTATAGTGAGGCTGTGGGCGGCTCTTATAGTGAGGGTGTGGGTGGCTCTTATAGTGAGGCTGTGGGCGGCTCTTATAATGAGGGTGTGGGCGGCTCTTATAGTGAGGGTGTGGGCGGCTCTTATAGTGAGGGTGTGGGCGGCTCTTATAGTGAGTGTGCGGGTGGCTCTTATAGTGAGGGTGTGGGTGGCTCTTATAGTGAGGCTGTGGGCGGCTTATAGTGAGGGTGTGGGCGGCTCTTATAGTGAGGGTGTGGGCGGCTCTTATAGTGAGGGTGTGGGCGGCTCTTATAGTGAGGGTGTGGGCGGCTCTTATAGTGAGTGTGCGGGTGGCTCTTATAGTGAGGGTGTGGGTGGCTCTTATAGTGAGGCTGTGGGCGGCTTATAGTGAGGGTGTGGGTGGCTCTTATAGTGAGGGTGCGGGCGGCTCTTATAGTGAGGGTGCGGGTGGCTCTTATAGTGAGGCTGTGGGTGGCTTATAGTGAGGGTGCGGGTGGCTCTTATAGTGAGGGTTTGGGGGGCTCTTATAGTGAGGGTGTGGGGGGCTCTTATAGTGAGGCTGTGGGCGGCTCTTATAGTGAGGGTGCGGGGGGCTCTTATAGTGAGGGTGCGGGTGGCTCTTATAGTGAGGGTGTGGGCGGCTCTTATAGTGAGGCTGTGGGCGGCTCTTATAGTGAGGGTGTGGGTGGCTCTTATAGTGAGGGTGTGGGTGGCTCTTATAGTGAGGGTGTGGGTGGCTCTTATAGTGAGGCTGTGGGCGGCTCTTATAGTGAGGGTGTGGGCGGCTCTTATAGTGAGGGTGCGGGTGGCTCTTATAGTGAGGCTGTGGGTGGCTCTTATAGTGATGGTGCGGGTGGCTCTTATAGTGAGGGTTTGGGTGGCTCTTATAGTGAGGGTGTGGGTGGCTCTTATAGTGACGGTGTGGGTGGCTCTTATAGTGAGGGTGCGGGTGGCTCTTATAGTGAGGCTGTTGGCGGCTCTTATAGTGAGGGTGCGTGGGGCTCTTATAGTGAGGGTGCGGGTGGCTCTTATAGTGAGGGTGTGGGTGGCTCTTATAGTGAGGGTGTGGGCGGCTCTTATAGTGAGGCTGTGGGCGGCTCTTATAGTGAGGGTGTGGGCGGCTCTTATAGTGAGGGTGTGGGCGGCTCTTATAGTGAGGGTGTGGGCGGCTCTTATAGTGAGTGTGCGGGTGGCTCTTATAGTGAGGGTGTGGGTGGCTCTTATAGTGAGGCTGTGGGCGGCTTATAGTGAGGGTGTGGGCGGCTCTTATAGTGAGGGTGTGGGCGGCTCTTATAGTGAGGGTGCGGGCGGCTCTTATAGTGAGGGTGCGGGGGGCTCTTATAGTGAGGGTGCGGGGGGCTCTTATAGTGAGGGTTCGGGGGGCTCTTATAGTGAGGGTGCGGGGGGCTCTTATAGTGAGGGTGCGGGGGGCTCTTATAGTGAGGGTGCGGGCGGCTCTTATATTGACGGTGTGGGTGGCTCTTATAGTGAGGCTGTTGGCGGCTCTTATAGTGAGGGTGCGGGGGGCTCTTATAGTGAGGGTGTGGGTGGCTCTTATAGTGAGGCTGTGGGCGGCTCTTATAGTGAGGGTGTGGGTGGCTCTTATAGTGAGGGTGTGGGTGGCTCTTATAGTGAGGGTGTGGGCGGCTCTTATAGTGAGGGTGTGGGCGGCTCTTATAGTGAGGGTGTGGGCGGCTCTTATAGTGAGGGTGCGGGTGGCTCTTATAGTGACGGTGTGGGTGGCTCTTATAGTGACGGTGTGGGTGGCTCTTATAGTGAGGCTGTGGGCGGCTTATAGTGAGGGTGTGGGCGGCTCTTATAGTGAGGGTGTGGGCGGCTCTTATAGTGAGGGTGTGGGCGGCTCTTATAGTGAGGGTGTGGGTGGCTCTTATAGTGACGGTGTGGGTGGCTCTTATAGTGAGGCTGTGGGCGGCTCTTATAGTGAGGTTGTGGGGGGCTCTTATAGTGACGGTGTGGGTGGCTCTTATAGTGACGGTGTGGGTGGCTCTTATAGTGAGGCTGTGGGCGGCTCTTATAGTGAGGGTGCGGGGGGCTCTTATAGTGAGGGTGCGGGTGGCTCTTATAGTGAGGGTGTGGGTGGCTCTTATAGTGAGGCTGTGGGCGGCTCTTATAGTGAGGGTGTGGGCGGCTCTTATAGTGAGGGTGTGGGTGGCTCTTATAGTGAGGGTGTGGGTGGCTCTTATAGTGAGGGTGCGGGTGGCTCTTATAGTGAGGCTGTGGGTGGCTCTTATAGTGATGGTGCGGGTGGCTCTTATAGTGAGGGTTTGGGTGGCTCTTATAGTGAGGGTGTGGGTGGCTCTTATAGTGACGGTGTGGGTGGCTCTTATAGTGAGGGTGCGGGTGGCTCTTATAGTGAGGCTGTGGGCGGCTCTTATAGTGACGGTGTGGGTGGCTCTTATAGTGAGGCTGTTGGCGGCTCTTATAGTGAGGGTGCGTGGGGCTCTTATAGTGAGGGTGCGGGTGGCTCTTATAGTGAGGCTGTGGGCGGCTCTTATAGTGAGGGTGTGGGTGGCTCTTATAGTGAGGGTGTGGGTGGCTCTTATAGTGAGGGTGTGGGCGGCTCTTATAGTGAGGCTGTGGGCGGCTCTTATAGTGAGGGTGTGGGCGGCTCTTATCGTGAGGGTGTGGGCGGCTCTTATAGTGACGGTGCGGGCGGATCTTATTATGAGGGTGCGGGGGGCTCTTATAGTGAGTGTGCGGGTGGCTCTTATAGTGAGGGTGTGGGTGGTTCTTATAGTGAGGCTGTGGGCGGCTTATAGTGAGGGTGTGGGTGGCTCTTATAGTGAGGGTGCGGGCGGCTCTTATAGTGAGGGTGCGGGTGGCTCTTATAGTGAGGCTGTGGGTGGCTTATAGTGAGGGTGCGGGTGGCTCTTATAGTGAGGGTTTGGGGGGCTCTTATAGTGACGGTGTGGGTGGCTCTTATTTTGAGGCTGTGGGCGGCTCTTATAGTGAGGGTTCGGGGGCTCTTATAGTGAGGGTGTGGGGGGCTCTTATAGTGAGGGTTCGGGCGGCTCTTATAGTGAGGGTGAGGGTGGCTCTTATAGTGAGGGTGCGGGCGGCTCTTATAGTGAGGGTGCGGGCGGCTCTTATAGTGAGGGTGTGGGGGGCTCTTATAGTGACGGTGTGGGTGGCTCTTATAGTGAGGCTGTGGGCGGCTCTTATAGTGAGGGTGCGGGTGGCTCTTATAGTGAGGGTTTGGGGGGCTATTATAGTGAGGGTGTGGGTGGCTCTTATAGTGACGGTGTGGGTGGCTCTTATAGTGAGGCTGTGGGCGGCTCTTATAGTTAGGGTGCGGGGGGCTCTTATAGTGAGGGTGCGGGTGGCTCTTATAGTGAGGGTTTGGGGGCTCTTATAGTGACGGTGTGGGTGGCTCTTATAGTGAGGCTGTGGGCGGCTCTTATAGTGAGGGTGTGGGTGGCTCTTATAGTGAGGGTGTGGGTGGCTCTTATAGTGAGGCTGTTGGCGGCTCTTATAGTGAGGGTGCGGGGGGCTCTTATAGTGAGGGTGTGGGTGGCTCTTATAGTGAGGCTGTGGGCGGCTCTTATAGTGAGGGTGTGGGTGGCTCTTATAGTGAGGGTGTGGGTGGCTCTTATAGTGAGGGTGTGGGCGGCTCTTATAGTGAGGGTGTGGGCGGCTCTTATAGTGAGGGTGTGGGCGGCTCTTATAGTGAGGGTGCGGGTGGCTCTTATAGTGACGGTGTGGGTGGCTCTTATAGTGACGGTGTGGGTGGCTCTTATAGTGAGGCTGTGGGCGGCTTATAGTGAGGGTGTGGGCGGCTCTTATAGTGAGGGTGTGGGCGGCTCTTATAGTGAGGGTGTGGGCGGCTCTTATAGTGAGGGTGTGGGTGGCTCTTATAGTGACGGTGTGGGTGGCTCTTATAGTGAGGCTGTGGGCGGCTCTTATAGTGAGGTTGTGGGGGGCTCTTATAGTGACGGTGTGGGTGGCTCTTATAGTGACGGTGTGGGTGGCTCTTATAGTGAGGCTGTGGGCGGCTCTTATAGTGAGGGTGCGGGGGGCTCTTATAGTGAGGGTGCGGGTGGCTCTTATAGTGAGGGTGTGGGTGGCTCTTATAGTGAGGCTGTGGGCGGCTCTTATAGTGAGGGTGTGGGCGGCTCTTATAGTGAGGGTGTGGGTGGCTCTTATAGTGAGGGTGTGGGTGGCTCTTATAGTGAGGGTGCGGGTGGCTCTTATAGTGAGGCTGTGGGTGGCTCTTATAGTGATGGTGCGGGTGGCTCTTATAGTGAGGGTTTGGGTGGCTCTTATAGTGAGGGTGTGGGTGGCTCTTATAGTGACGGTGTGGGTGGCTCTTATAGTGAGGGTGCGGGTGGCTCTTATAGTGAGGCTGTGGGCGGCTCTTATAGTGACGGTGTGGGTGGCTCTTATAGTGAGGCTGTTGGCGGCTCTTATAGTGAGGGTGCGTGGGGCTCTTATAGTGAGGGTGCGGGTGGCTCTTATAGTGAGGCTGTGGGCGGCTCTTATAGTGAGGGTGTGGGTGGCTCTTATAGTGAGGGTGTGGGTGGCTCTTATAGTGAGGGTGTGGGCGGCTCTTATAGTGAGGCTGTGGGCGGCTCTTATAGTGAGGGTGTGGGCGGCTCTTATCGTGAGGGTGTGGGCGGCTCTTATAGTGACGGTGCGGGCGGATCTTATTATGAGGGTGCGGGGGGCTCTTATAGTGAGTGTGCGGGTGGCTCTTATAGTGAGGGTGTGGGTGGTTCTTATAGTGAGGCTGTGGGCGGCTTATAGTGAGGGTGTGGGTGGCTCTTATAGTGAGGGTGCGGGCGGCTCTTATAGTGAGGGTGCGGGTGGCTCTTATAGTGAGGCTGTGGGTGGCTTATAGTGAGGGTGCGGGTGGCTCTTATAGTGAGGGTTTGGGGGGCTCTTATAGTGACGGTGTGGGTGGCTCTTATTTTGAGGCTGTGGGCGGCTCTTATAGTGAGGGTTCGGGGGCTCTTATAGTGAGGGTGTGGGGGGCTCTTATAGTGAGGGTTCGGGCGGCTCTTATAGTGAGGGTGCGGGTGGCTCTTATAGTGAGGGTGCGGGCGGCTCTTATAGTGAGGGTGCGGGCGGCTCTTATAGTGAGGGTGTGGGGGGCTCTTATAGTGACGGTGTGGGTGGCTCTTATAGTGAGGCTGTGGGCGGCTCTTATAGTGAGGGTGCGGGTGGCTCTTATAGTGAGGGTTTGGGGGGCTATTATAGTGAGGGTGTGGGTGGCTCTTATAGTGACGGTGTGGGTGGCTCTTATAGTGAGGCTGTGGGCGGCTCTTATAGTTAGGGTGCGGGGGGCTCTTATAGTGAGGGTGCGGGTGGCTCTTATAGTGAGGGTTTGGGGGCTCTTATAGTGACGGTGTGGGTGGCTCTTATAGTGAGGCTGTTGGCGGCTCTTATAGTGAGGGTGCGGGGGGCTCTTATAGTGAGGGTGCGGGTGGCTCTTATAGTGAGGCTGTGGGCGGCTCTTATAGTGAGGGTGTGGGTGGCTCTTATACTGAGGGTGTGGGTGGCTCTTATAGTGAGGGTGTGGGCGGCTCTTATAGTGAGGCTGTGGGCGGCCCTTATAGTGAGGGTGTGGGCGGCTCTTATAGTGAGGGTGCGGGTGGCTCTTATAGTGACGGTGTGGGTGGCTCTTATAGTGACGGTGTGGGTGGCTCTTATAGTGAGGCTGTGGGCGGCTCTTATAGTGAGGGTGCGGGGGGCTCTTATAGTGAGGGTGCGGGCGGCTCTTATAGTGAGGGTGTGGGCGGCTCTTATAGTGAGGGTGTGGGTGGCTCTTATAGTGACGGTGTGGGTGGCTCTTATAGTGAGGCTGTGGGCGGCTCTTATAGTGAGGTTGTGGGGGGCTCTTATAGTGACGGTGTGGGTGGCTCTTATAGTGACGGTGTGGGTGGCTCTTATAGTGAGGCTGTGGGCGGCTCTTATAGTGAGGGTGCGGGGGGCTCTTATAGTGAGGGTGCGGGTGGCTCTTATAGTGAGGGTGTGGGCGGCTCTTATAGTGAGGCTGTGGGCGGCTCTTATAGTGAGGGTGTGGGTGGCTCTTATAGTGAGGGTGTGGGTGGCTCTTATAGTGAGGGTGTGGGTGGCTCTTATAGTGAGGCTGTGGGCGGCTCTTATAGTGAGGGTGTGGGCGGCTCTTATAGTGAGGGTGCGGGTGGCTCTTATAGTGAGGCTGTGGGTGGCTCTTATAGTGATGGTGCGGGTGGCTCTTATAGTGAGGGTTTGGGTAGCTCTTATAGTGAGGGTGTGGGTGGCTCTTATAGTGACGGTGTGGGTGGCTCTTTTAGTGAGGGTGCGGGTGGCTCTTATAGTGAGGCTGTTGGCGGCTCTTATAGTGAGGGTGCGTGGGGCTCTTATAGTGAGGGTGCGGGTGGCTCTTATAGTGAGGGTGTGGGTGGCTCTTATAGTGAGGGTGTGGGCGGCTCTTATAGTGAGGCTGTGGGCGGCTCTTATAGTGAGGGTGTGGGCGGCTCTTATAGTGAGGGTGTGGGCGGCTCTTATAGTGAGGGTGTGGGCGGCTCTTATAGTGAGTGTGCGGGTGGCTCTTATAGTGAGGGTGTGGGTGGCTCTTATAGTGAGGCTGTGGGCGGCTTATAGTGAGGGTGTGGGCGGCTCTTATAGTGAGGGTGTGGGCGGCTCTTATAGTGAGGGTGTGGGCGGCTCTTATAGTGAGGGTGTGGGCGGCTCTTATAGTGAGTGTGCGGGTGGCTCTTATAGTGAGGGTGTGGGTGGCTCTTATAGTGAGGCTGTGGGCGGCTTATAGTGAGGGTGTGGGTGGCTCTTATAGTGAGGGTGCGGGCGGCTCTTATAGTGAGGGTGCGGGTGGCTCTTATAGTGAGGCTGTGGGTGGCTTATAGTGAGGGTGCGGGTGGCTCTTATAGTGAGGGTTTGGGGGGCTCTTATAGTGAGGGTGTGGGGGGCTCTTATAGTGAGGCTGTGGGCGGCTCTTATAGTGAGGGTGCGGGGGGCTCTTATAGTGAGGGTGCGGGTGGCTCTTATAGTGAGGGTGTGGGCGGCTCTTATAGTGAGGCTGTGGGCGGCTCTTATAGTGAGGGTGTGGGTGGCTCTTATAGTGAGGGTGTGGGTGGCTCTTATAGTGAGGGTGTGGGTGGCTCTTATAGTGAGGCTGTGGGCGGCTCTTATAGTGAGGGTGTGGGCGGCTCTTATAGTGAGGGTGCGGGTGGCTCTTATAGTGAGGCTGTGGGTGGCTCTTATAGTGATGGTGCGGGTGGCTCTTATAGTGAGGGTTTGGGTGGCTCTTATAGTGAGGGTGTGGGTGGCTCTTATAGTGACGGTGTGGGTGGCTCTTATAGTGAGGGTGCGGGTGGCTCTTATAGTGAGGCTGTTGGCGGCTCTTATAGTGAGGGTGTGTGGGGCTCTTATAGTGAGGGTGCGGGTGGCTCTTATAGTGAGGGTGTGGGTGGCTCTTATAGTGAGGGTGTGGGCGGCTCTTATAGTGAGGCTGTGGGCGGCTCTTATAGTGAGGGTGTGGGCGGCTCTTATAGTGAGGGTGTGGGCGGCTCTTATAGTGAGGGTGTGGGCGGCTCTTATAGTGAGTGTGCGGGTGGCTCTTATAGTGAGGGTGTGGGTGGCTCTTATAGTGAGGCTGTGGGCGGCTTATAGTGAGGGTGTGGGCGGCTCTTATAGTGAGGGTGTGGGCGGCTCTTATAGTGAGGGTGTGGGCGGCTCTTATAGTGAGGGTGCGGGCGGCTCTTATAGTGAGGGTGCGGGTGGCTCTTATAGTGAGGCTGTGGGCGGCTCTTATAGTGAGGGTGTGGGTGGCTCTTATAGTGAGGGTGTGGGTGGCTCTTATAGTGAGGGTGTGGGCGGCTCTTATAGTGAGGCTGTGGGCGGCCCTTATAGTGAGGGTGTGGGCGGCTCTTATAGTGAGGGTGCGGGTGGCTCTTATAGTGACGGTGTGGGTGGCTCTTATAGTGACGGTGTGGGTGGCTCTTATAGTGAGGCTGTGGGCGGCTCTTATAGTGAGGGTGCGGGGGGCTCTTATAGTGAGGGTGCGGGCGGCTCTTATAGTGAGGGTGTGGGCGGCTCTTATAGTGAGGGTGTGGGTGGCTCTTATAGTGACGGTGTGGGTGGCTCTTATAGTGAGGCTGTGGGCGGCTCTTATAGTGAGGTTGTGGGGGGCTCTTATAGTGACGGTGTGGGTGGCTCTTATAGTGACGGTGTGGGTGGCTCTTATAGTGAGGCTGTGGGCGGCTCTTATAGTGAGGGTGCGGGGGGCTCTTATAGTGAGGGTGCGGGTGGCTCTTATAGTGAGGGTGTGGGCGGCTCTTATAGTGAGGCTGTGGGCGGCTCTTATAGTGAGGGTGTGGGTGGCTCTTATAGTGAGGGTGTGGGTGGCTCTTATAGTGAGGGTGTGGGTGGCTCTTATAGTGAGGCTGTGGGCGGCTCTTATAGTGAGGGTGTGGGCGGCTCTTATAGTGAGGGTGCGGGTGGCTCTTATAGTGAGGCTGTGGGTGGCTCTTATAGTGATGGTGCGGGTGGCTCTTATAGTGAGGGTTTGGGTGGCTCTTATAGTGAGGGTGTGGGTGGCTCTTATAGTGACGGTGTGGGTGGCTCTTTTAGTGAGGGTGCGGGTGGCTCTTATAGTGAGGCTGTTGGCGGCTCTTATAGTGAGGGTGCGTGGGGCTCTTATAGTGAGGGTGCGGGTGGCTCTTATAGTGAGGGTGTGGGTGGCTCTTATAGTGAGGGTGTGGGCGGCTCTTATAGTGAGGCTGTGGGCGGCTCTTATAGTGAGGGTGTGGGCGGCTCTTATAGTGAGGGTGTGGGCGGCTCTTATAGTGAGGGTGTGGGCGGCTCTTATAGTGAGTGTGCGGGTGGCTCTTATAGTGAGGGTGTAGGTGGCTCTTATAGTGAGGCTGTGGGCGGCTTATAGTGAGGGTGTGGGCGGCTCTTATAGTGAGGGTGTGGGCGGCTCTTATAGTGAGGGTGTGGGCGGCTCTTATAGTGAGGGTGTGGGCGGCTCTTATAGTGAGTGTGCGGGTGGCTCTTATAGTGAGGGTGTGGGTGGCTCTTATAGTGAGGCTGTGGGCGGCTTATAGTGAGGGTGTGGGTGGCTCTTATAGTGAGGGTGCGGGCGGCTCTTATAGTGAGGGTGCGGGTGGCTCTTATAGTGAGGCTGTGGGTGGCTTATAGTGAGGGTGCGGGTGGCTCTTATAGTGAGGGTTTGGGGGGCTCTTATAGTGAGGGTGTGGGGGGCTCTTATAGTGAGGCTGTGGGCGGCTCTTATAGTGAGGGTGCGGGGGGCTCTTATAGTGAGGGTGCGGGTGGCTCTTATAGTGAGGGTGTGGGCGGCTCTTATAGTGAGGCTGTGGGCGGCTCTTATAGTGAGGGTGTGGGTGGCTCTTATAGTGAGGGTGTGGGTGGCTCTTATAGTGAGGGTGTGGGTGGCTCTTATAGTGAGGCTGTGGGCGGCTCTTATAGTGAGGGTGTGGGCGGCTCTTATAGTGAGGGTGCGGGTGGCTCTTATAGTGAGGCTGTGGGTGGCTCTTATAGTGATGGTGCGGGTGGCTCTTATAGTGAGGGTTTGGGTGGCTCTTATAGTGAGGGTGTGGGTGGCTCTTATAGTGACGGTGTGGGTGGCTCTTATAGTGAGGGTGCGGGTGGCTCTTATAGTGAGGCTGTTGGCGGCTCTTATAGTGAGGGTGTGTGGGGCTCTTATAGTGAGGGTGCGGGTGGCTCTTATAGTGAGGGTGTGGGTGGCTCTTATAGTGAGGGTGTGGGCGGCTCTTATAGTGAGGCTGTGGGCGGCTCTTATAGTGAGGGTGTGGGCGGCTCTTATAGTGAGGGTGTGGGCGGCTCTTATAGTGAGGGTGTGGGCGGCTCTTATAGTGAGTGTGCGGGTGGCTCTTATAGTGAGGGTGTGGGTGGCTCTTATAGTGAGGCTGTGGGCGGCTTATAGTGAGGGTGTGGGCGGCTCTTATAGTGAGGGTGTGGGCGGCTCTTATAGTGAGGGTGTGGGCGGCTCTTATAGTGAGGGTGCGGGCGGCTCTTATAGTGAGGGTGCGGGTGGCTCTTATAGTGAGGCTGTGGGCGGCTCTTATAGTGAGGGTGTGGGTGGCTCTTATAGTGAGGGTGTGGGTGGCTCTTATAGTGAGGGTGTGGGCGGCTCTTATAGTGAGGCTGTGGGCGGCCCTTATAGTGAGGGTGTGGGCGGCTCTTATAGTGAGGGTGCGGGTGGCTCTTATAGTGACGGTGTGGGTGGCTCTTATAGTGACGGTGTGGGTGGCTCTTATAGTGAGGCTGTGGGCGGCTCTTATAGTGAGGGTGCGGGGGGCTCTTATAGTGAGGGTGCGGGCGGCTCTTATAGTGAGGGTGTGGGCGGCTCTTATAGTGAGGGTGTGGGTGGCTCTTATAGTGACGGTGTGGGTGGCTCTTATAGTGAGGCTGTGGGCGGCTCTTATAGTGAGGTTGTGGGGGGCTCTTATAGTGACGGTGTGGGTGGCTCTTATAGTGACGGTGTGGGTGGCTCTTATAGTGAGGCTGTGGGCGGCTCTTATAGTGAGGGTGCGGGGGGCTCTTATAGTGAGGGTGCGGGTGGCTCTTATAGTGAGGGTGTGGGCGGCTCTTATAGTGAGGCTGTGGGCGGCTCTTATAGTGAGGGTGTGGGTGGCTCTTATAGTGAGGGTGTGGGTGGCTCTTATAGTGAGGGTGTGGGTGGCTCTTATAGTGAGGCTGTGGGCGGCTCTTATAGTGAGGGTGTGGGCGGCTCTTATAGTGAGGGTGCGGGTGGCTCTTATAGTGAGGCTGTGGGTGGCTCTTATAGTGATGGTGCGGGTGGCTCTTATAGTGAGGGTTTGGGTGGCTCTTATAGTGAGGGTGTGGGTGGCTCTTATAGTGACGGTGTGGGTGGCTCTTTTAGTGAGGGTGCGGGTGGCTCTTATAGTGAGGCTGTTGGCGGCTCTTATAGTGAGGGTGCGTGGGGCTCTTATAGTGAGGGTGCGGGTGGCTCTTATAGTGAGGGTGTGGGTGGCTCTTATAGTGAGGGTGTGGGCGGCTCTTATAGTGAGGCTGTGGGCGGCTCTTATAGTGAGGGTGTGGGCGGCTCTTATAGTGAGGGTGTGGGCGGCTCTTATAGTGAGGGTGTGGGCGGCTCTTATAGTGAGTGTGCGGGTGGCTCTTATAGTGAGGGTGTAGGTGGCTCTTATAGTGAGGCTGTGGGCGGCTTATAGTGAGGGTGTGGGCGGCTCTTATAGTGAGGGTGTGGGCGGCTCTTATAGTGAGGGTGTGGGCGGCTCTTATAGTGAGGGTGTGGGCGGCTCTTATAGTGAGTGTGCGGGTGGCTCTTATAGTGAGGGTGTGGGTGGCTCTTATAGTGAGGCTGTGGGCGGCTTATAGTGAGGGTGTGGGTGGCTCTTATAGTGAGGGTGCGGGCGGCTCTTATAGTGAGGGTGCGGGTGGCTCTTATAGTGAGGCTGTGGGTGGCTTATAGTGAGGGTGCGGGTGGCTCTTATAGTGAGGGTTTGGGGGGCTCTTATAGTGAGGGTGTGGGGGGCTCTTATAGTGAGGCTGTGGGCGGCTCTTATAGTGAGGGTGCGGGGGGCTCTTATAGTGAGGGTGCGGGTGGCTCTTATAGTGAGGGTGTGGGCGGCTCTTATAGTGAGGCTGTGGGCGGCTCTTATAGTGAGGGTGTGGGTGGCTCTTATAGTGAGGGTGTGGGTGGCTCTTATAGTGAGGGTGTGGGTGGCTCTTATAGTGAGGCTGTGGGCGGCTCTTATAGTGAGGGTGTGGGCGGCTCTTATAGTGAGGGTGCGGGTGGCTCTTATAGTGAGGCTGTGGGTGGCTCTTATAGTGATGGTGCGGGTGGCTCTTATAGTGAGGGTTTGGGTGGCTCTTATAGTGAGGGTGTGGGTGGCTCTTATAGTGACGGTGTGGGTGGCTCTTATAGTGAGGGTGCGGGTGGCTCTTAGGGTACGTTCACATTAGCGTCATGCGACGCTGCGTCGCCGACGCACGACAACGCATGCGTCATGCGCCCCTATCTTTATCATTGGGGACGCATGCGTTGCGTTGTCGTGCGTTTTCAGTAAAACGCACGACGCATGCGTCGTAACACCGCACCTGGGTGGCGTCGGAGACGCTACATGTTGCATTTTCGGAGCGCCAAAAAAACGCGCGCGTCGCTCGTGCGTCGTCAATGCGTTACAATTTCCCATTGAAACGTATTGACGACGCACTTGCGTCGCGGGTGTGCGTCGTGCATGCGTTGTGCGACGCATGCGTCGTAACATAAAATGAAACAAAAAAGTGTCTAGACAGTGTCTAGACAGTGCAAACAGTGAGAAAAACATCCCCCATATATAAAGAAAATGTAGGATTGTTTGTCACTTCTGCTGCCGGCTACACAACAGGCAACATCAGACCAGACACATCAGAGCAACTGTCTTCTCATCCGCTGTCCAGAGATGTAAGTATAGAATGATTATGTGCATTTTCTACATGTTTTTACAATTTTTTTTGCAAGTAGTGTTTTATATTCTGCACTGTGGCTAAAGATATTGTGGTCTTTTTGGTTTGGTTTTGATGGACGGCATTGTGTATAGGATGGCGTTTCATTGTCTGCGGCCTTGATTAGTGTTCTTTCCAAGATTGATTTTGAGTTTCCATTTTTTGGTTTGGTGTTGTTTTTGTATTCAGTTGTGCTGTTTTATTCTTCCGTTATATGATGGCGTTTCATTGTCTCTGGCCCTGTCGGTTGTTTTGTAAAGTATGGTAGTATAGAATGATTTTGAGGCCTTTTATTACATTTTTATTGCAATTTGTGTATTATTTTCAGCACTGTGGTTGTGTAAATACATAGTTGTATGTTTCTGGTTGCGATGTATGGCGTTGTATCCCCTTCTATTTTCTCCGGCACTGTTGGTTTCATTGTAAAGTATTTATGTTTCTGCCCTTATTTTTTTTCGTGTTGAAATATTTTTTATTACAACCACATATTGTGTTTTTTGTGTTGATCCGTGCATACTGTAATTTTTCTTTTTTAAAAAAATCTTTTGGGATTACTACATTGTGTACTTGTTAATTTTCTTATCTTTAGCCTTTTGTACTCTGGCATTGGGTTGTCTCTGCCATTGTTTCTTTAATCTAATCAATGTGGCAGTGTAGTTTGCTCATCGTTAGTTCAGTTGGAGTGCAATGTTATTTGTGGTTTAAATGCCTTTTTTTTTTAATATTATTTATTGCATGATAGTGCATAGGAGCATAGTCAATGTTATTTTTTTGTTAATTTCAGAACTGCTTTAATTAGTCATGGCCAGCGGCAGTGATTCCGGCACCCCACCGCTGAGGAGTCCGGTGAGTACATGATCTACTATTGCTTGCTATATTTTCGCTGTCATTTGTAGATGGGTCACTCAACTTTTTGTTAAACTATTTTGCAGGCTTCTTCAAGTGAGGAGGAGAACCAGGAGGAAGAGAGGGAGCAGCAGCAGGGACCACGGGGCCAAGCTGTGGTTGCAGGACGGAGCGTAAGTATTTATTTCAAACCTTTATTTTTTTTTTATTTTTTTTTTTGCGGGTATTGGGGGGGTGGTGGTAGGGTGTGGTGTTGTGTGTAGTAGGTGTCGGTGGAGGAGATAGGGACAATTTTTTTCTCTTTCAAACCTTCATATTTTCCATTCTTTTCTAGGTTTCACAACGGGCCCTGGATGAGCCACTTAACATTGACCTAATGGTGGCATCAATAGAAGCACGGGGCCCGTTGTGGGACAGCCGTGACCCCCAGCACGCGGACCAGGGCATATTGCGGCGTCTGTGGTTGGAGGTGGCACAAACGCTGTGGGATGGCTTCGACAGCGCTAACGCCAAGGCCAAAGCCAGTTTCCGTAAGTATTTAAAAAATAGTGCTGTGACCCATCATGCCAGGATTACACAACCGTCTGTGATGTCTTTGATTGGGATTGCACACGGTTGCGTAATCTTTTTCGATATATTATCTAAAACCTTTTTTTTTTTTTTTTTTTAATACACAGTTAAACAATTGAGGACCAGATGGCGCTCCATGAAGGACCGTTTCAAGAGGGGCCTGAAAAAGGAGGGACAGGCTCGTAGTGGTGCTGGCGCTTCAAGGACCTCGGTGTACAAGCATAACCGTATACTGCAGTTCTTGCGACCGGTCCTTGAAAGCAGAGAGTAAGTATAGTACCTATTCACACACCTAGTTTTCACAACATGCATATTCACATACTACATTCCAGTCACGTTGCTTATTGCCCAGCCATTTATTTTGCCAAGTACCAAGTATATAAATGAAGTAAAAAAAGGCTAGTTCACAGAGTTGTGCAAAAATACATACTTTTCTCCTCTTGAATCATAAGCAGAGGATCAAACATCAGCACAATACAATAGACTCTATCTACGTGTTTCAGGTGACAGGGAACATCAGACCTGAAACGCGTAGATAGTTTTTTTATTGTATTGTGCAGATGTTTCATCCTCTGCTTTTGATTGAAGTTAAAACATTTTTTTTTTTAAACTTTTCACCACTCGTTGACCTTGAATTTTTTATTCATTTCTTATCTTCTCACACTTGCCAGGTGTATCTACGATTTTTTATACATAATAAAGTTAAATATAATAGATACGGCATACATTCCACTGCAAAGCTGGTTAGGTTCCCATGGTTGCTCAGCTCGCAGGACCTGTGATGACGTCTCGTTCACATGACCGTGACGTGATGGCAGTTCCAACCTAAGCATAATTGTCTGGCGTTGCAAACTAAAAACATGGGTGACTCTTTAGAATTAAATAAATACCGTTTGTTTAATATTGATGGTGCATATGCAGTGTCAATATTAAAAATAGTGTAATATTAATGGCGGTAATGGATACCTGGCGGTAAAATGTTCTGACGCATGTGAAATGTGATATTTTTTATACTAATGGTTTCCTTATGTTTTCACAGAACACACAGCAGCACCCGCGAGACTGTCCAATCCTCAAGACGACCCTCAAGAGCGGTCCTTTGTGAAGCGCCATCTGAACTGTCGCGGCCATCCCACAGCGAGAGCAGGTCTGCAACAACACAATCTGGCGAACCGGCAGCCGGTCCATCAGATGTTCCTCTGGCCGAGGCCTCTGTTGCTCCGTCCTTTGGGTCTTCCCGACAGCGTCAGCGGGCCTCGGACAGGGCGCCCATGTCCGAATTTTTACATCTGAGTACCGTATTTCAGAATGGTTTCAAGGCGCTGTGCGATAAAATGTGCAATATCCAACGGCGTCTTGAAAACATCGAAACGGATCTCTCGAGGCCGGCAAAACATTTCTTTAGTGCCATTCACAACGGCATGGTGGAACATCTTACGCCGGAACTCCAGATTTCGTTCATGCAGGGCTGCAACAATTTATATGTCAGTGCTCTGCAGCAGGCTCGGGTCATGCAGTCAGCGACAAATATGCCCGCAGTACCATCGCTGGCTGCCATGACTCCGACTCCTGCTGCAGAGCACCACCACAGAGGTCCGCGTGCCGAGGGCCACCGCCGCCGCCACCGCCACCACAGAACTGAGCCCCAAAGTTCCGAGCCTGACAGGCCTTCAAGGGGGCACAGACGGGAAGCCGACCCCCACCCAGAGGGAGAGAGGAGGAAAAAGAAGAAGAAGAAGACCATGACGACCACAAGCACTACGTCCTTGGCTATGGCTGCTCCCCAAAGTACCACCAGAACACAGCCTGGGTCGACCCGGAGCACACCAAGTACCCAGGCTGGGTCTACACGGAGTACACCCACTACCCAGCCTGGGTCAACCAGGAGTACACCATCTACACAGCCTGGGTCGACCCAGAGCCGGAGTAGCCAGCCAAGGACACTGGTCGTCCCTCCTCCTCTCTCACCTGCTTCTGTTGCAGTCTCGCCACCACCATCCACTGGCTGGACTGATGTCGGCATCCCGTCTAGTGTCATAGAGTATGCTGCTTCCTCCCCCTCTTCCTCCTCCTCGGTCTCCTCATCACAAAAAACTGGGGGATATGAATCCCCTTTGGTTGCGGACATTGGCACCCCTTAAAACCGGGTTCCCTTTTTTTATTTTTTTTGTAACACAAAATAAATTTGTTATATTTTTTTTAAAAAAAAAATTTTGGTTTTTATTGTCTCAAATAAAGTTTGCACCAAATCACACCTTGCGCCGTACACACAAATCGTGTCTTTGTAACACCAGATGTGCAATGTGTGACAATATTATCTCTATTTTTTTTAACATTTTCTTATATGGCTGTCGTTCATTGTACTCAGATGTTACAAACACAAACAGCATTGCTCAATATGTCACGTTTACAAAGTACCATCACACAACGATTTCAGTATGGATATAGTTGTTTTAACTTTGTCTTTTCTGAAATCGTAAAACGATTGAGCCCCTGCTGTGATTTTTTGGTTATCAGCAAATGATTTGGAATATTTTTTGGGTAACTTATCAGAAGCTGTCATTGTTGGATTGGTGAGTTCACACCAATCCAGCGATGTCTTTGTTTTAAACAAGGGAAAATTGGGTAGTGCACTGTTTTAATCACTGAAATAAAAAGTTTACAATACCCCACTAATATAAAAAGGTGTCTACCAAGTCCCTCGCCGTCATCTTTCCGCACTGACACTGTGATTCCCGCCCGTAAAGCTGAGCACACCGTTGCCTTAAACGCTGTGCTGTGCTTTAGGGCTGGCACAGTACGGGAAGCTGACGGCGATGGACGTTTCACACACCGTAGTGTAAAGGTACCTTCACACATAACGATATTGTTAACGATATCGTTGCTATTTGTGACGTAGCAACGATATAGTTAATTAAATCGTTATGTGTGACAGCGACCAACGATCAGGCCCCTGCTGGGAGATCGTTGGTCGCTGAATAAAGTCCAGAACTTTATTTCGTCGCTGGACTCCTGCTGACATCGCTGGATCGGCGTGTGTGACACCGATCCAGCGATGTCTTCACTGGTAACCAGGGTAAACATCGGGTAACTAAGCGCAGGGCCGCGCTTAGTAACCCGATGTTTACCCTGGTTACCATGCTAAAAGTAAAAAAAACAAACACTACATACTTACCTAACGCTGTCTGTCCTCCAGCGCTGTGCTCTGCACTCCTCCTGTACTGGCTGTGAGCCGGAAAGCAGAGCGGTGACATCACCGCTCTGATTTCCAGCTCACAGACAGTACAGGAGGAGAGCAGAGAAGCAGAGCGCAGCGCTGGAGGACAGACGGCTGTAGGTAAGTATGTAGTGTTTGTTTTTTTTTACTTTTAGCATGGTAACCAGGGTAAACATCGGGTTACTAAGTGCGGCCCTGCGCTTAGTTACCCGATGTTTACCCTGGTTACCGGCATCGTTGGTCGCTGGAGAGCGGTCTGTGTGACAGCTCTCCAGCGACCAAACAGCGACGCTGCAGCGATCCGAATCGTTGTCTGTATCGCTGCAGCGTCGCTAAATGTGAAGGGGCCTTAAGGTTTTTTTTGTAATTAACATTACATTAACAATAGTAAATATCGTGAGTGTGGCATTACACAGATTGCTCTTTTTTTGTTGCTGGGGAGCTGTATGTGTGACAGCTCTCCAGCAACCATGCGACAACTAAACAACGATCTCGGTCCAGTCGTATCACTGGTCGGTATCGGTGGATAATAGTTTTATTAAATGTACCTTAAGAATATTGTTCAGGTGAGATGGAAGCAATGTTGACAGTGTCACCACTATTTGACTCTGGACGTATTATAGCATCCTGAGTACAATAGTGTTCACTCTGTAGAGTTTAGCAAACATGATCGTCTCCCTCCTTGTCAAGCCTTGTTCCATATGCAAATAGTCTGCAGGATTAATAATGGTTGACAAGGTGGGAGCCGATTATGTTATGCCTCAATACTATGAAACACACAAATTTTGTGGCACACACATTAGTACTTTCAATAAATTCAATAAATTTCAATAAATTTGGATTTTTTAAATTTTATTAATATGTATAAACGTATGAAATTTTTTTTTTTAAAAACTGAAAGGCTCAAGAAGTGTATTTGAAAACACAACACATTATACATCCAGGGAACATTAAAACAATAACCATAGAATCACCATACATAGGATGGTTAAATGATGAACACAACAGTGTTTACATGACATCATAATAAAACATACAGAATTACACCATTTCATCTTGCCATGAAACACGGCCAACATCGGAAACAAAGTATGCAGCAAATTGGTCCCTCATATGAGCAATCTCCACAGTTGTCCGCAGAGGATGATCTTGATAATCAGGCAATGGATTTTGTATGTGTTCATCGAGTTCCACGTTGACTCTCTCTTTATCAATAATAAAATTGTGGAGAACCACACACGCCTTCACCACCTCATCCACTGTCTCAATTTTCAAATTTATAGCGGATCCTAATATACGCCATTTGGAGACCAGGATGCCAAAGGCGCACTCCACAGTTCTTCTGGCCCTGGACAGTCTATAATTAAATATAGTTTTGGTACGGTCCAACCCACGACTGGAGTACGGTTTCAGTAGGTTGCCACTCATTTGAAAAGCCTCATCACCAACAACAACAAATGGCAGGTCCGGGCCGTCAGTGTTGGGAAGAGGTCGTGGATGGGGGAAATTAAAATTGTTATTGTACAATCTTTGGCCCATATCAGACTCCTTAAATGTCCGTGAATCATTTGCACGACCAAAGGCTCCAATGTCCACAGCGAGAAACCTGCAGTCCGCACCAGCAATTGCCATCAGCACAGTGGAAAAGTATTTTTTATAATTATAAAAAAGAGATCCACTTCTTGACGGCTTGGTAATCCTAATGTGCTTCCCATCCACAGCTCCGATACAGTTAGGGAAATCACAAACTTTGTGGAATTTTTGGGCGTTGGCATGCCATATTTCTTGTGTAGGGATGGGCAAAAATTCCTCCCGGAGGTTGTCCCACAATGCGCGGCATGTGTCTGCAATAATACCCGACAGTGTTGAGACTCCAATCCGAAACTGGAAATGCAGTGATCTCAATGTCTCTCCGGTAGCCAGGAAACTGACAAGAAGAAAAATAAATAAATATAATTAATTTAATTGTTATGAATGAATTTTCCATTTTTAATTACAATCCCCCACCCCGCAAAACAAAAACATGTTAATTTAAAAAATGGCTAGAACATATAAATCCTTCACATTCCATTACGTACCGTAGAGTCACCAGCAGACGCTCCTCAGGGGAAATCGATTTACGGAGCTGCGTGTCCTGCCTGGAAATGGTTCCTTCCACCAGACGCAGCAGATATCGAAAGCTGTCTTTTGTCATCCTGGTGTATTCTAAGTATTTGTCCTGGTTCTCATTTAATTCGCCAAAAAGACAATGGTACGCTCCACGACTCTCTCGGACTTCCACTATAGGGTGAAGCCAAAAACGCCGCCGACTCCTTCTCCGTAGTTTGTCTCTTCTCCTCTGTTCATGACAGGCAAAAGCATAAGCTATAGCAAGGGCTAATTCCAGCTCAAAAGTGAGGTAGATACTCTCCATGGAACGATCCATCTTGATGCTGTATGGTTGGAAATAAGGTATGCGGGGGTATATATACCACTATGACATTAATACCCACCCCCATCTACCCATTGGTGACATTATCGATTGTCTAGACACTAGACCCACCCTCTTCTATTCATTGGTGGTGTTATCTAGTGTCTAGACACTAAATTGTGGCTCAAGATCCAATCAGTGTTTGCCAACGCATGCGTCGTAAAACGCTGCGTTTTTTGGTAAAACGCACCAAAAACGCACCGAAAACGCTGCGTTTTACGACGCATCCGTCAGACGCTTGCGTCATAAAAGTTGCGTTTTTGCGTGCGTTTCCGATGCGTCGTGCGTTGCGTCGGCGACGCAGCGTCGCATGACGCTAATGTGAACGTACCCTTATAGTGAGGCTGTTGGCGGCTCTTATAGTGAGGGTGTGGGTGGCTCTTATAGTGAGGGTGTGGGCGGCTCTTATAGTGAGGGTGTGGGCGGCTCTTATAGTGAGGGTGTGGGCGGCTCTTATAGTGAGGGTGTGGGCGGCTCTTATAGTGAGGCTGTTGGCGGCTCTTATAGTGAGGGTGCGTGGGGCTCTTATAGTGAGGGTGCGGGTGGCTCTTATAGTGAGGGTGTGGGTGGCTCTTATAGTGAGGGTGTGGGCGGCTCTTATAGTGAGGCTGTGGGCGGCTCTTATAGTGAGGGTGTGGGCGGCTCTTATAGTGAGGGTGTGGGCGGCTCTTATAGTGAGGGTGTGGGCGGCTCTTATAGTGAGTGTGCGGGTGGCTCTTATAGTGAGGGTGTGGGTGGCTCTTATAGTGAGGCTGTGGGCGGCTTATAGTGAGGGTGTGGGCGGCTCTTATAGTGAGGGTGTGGGCGGCTCTTATAGTGAGGGTGCGGGGGGCTCTTATAGTGAGGGTTCGGGGGGCTCTTATAGTGAGGGTGCGGGGGGCTCTTATAGTGAGGGTGCGGGCGGCTCTTATAGTGAGGGTGCGGGCGGCTCTTATAGTGAGGGTGCGGGGGGCTCTTATAGTGAGGGTGCGGGGGGCTCTTATAGTGAGGGTGCGGGGGGCTCTTATAGTGAGGGTGTGGGCGGCTCTTATAGTGAGGGTGCGGGCGGCTCTTATAGTGAGGGTGTGGGCGGCTCTTATAGTGAGGGTGCGGGGGCGGCTCTTATAGTGAGGGGGCTCTTATAGTGAGGGTGCGGGGGCTCTTATAGTGAGGGTGTGGGTGGCTCTTAGAAGAGCCTTTGTGGTGAGGAGCGGAGCACGGAGCGATCACTTGGCGCTTGTGTACTTGGTGACGGCCTTGGTGCCCTCGGACACGGCGTGCTTGGCCAGCTCTCCGGGCAGCAGCAGGCGCACGGCGGTCTGGATCTCCCGGGAGGTGATGGTGGAGCGCTTGTTGTAGTGAGCCAGGCGGGAGGCTTCCCCTGCGATGCGCTCGAAGATGTCGTTGACGAAGGAGTTCATGATGCCCATGGCCTTGGAGGAGATGCCGGTGTCGGGGTGGACCTGCTTCAGCACCTTGTACACGTAGATGGCGTAGCTCTCCTTCCTGCTCTTCCTCCGCTTCTTACCGTCCTTCTTCTGAGTCTTGGTCACGGCTTTCTTGGAGCCCTTCTTGGGCGCAGGCGCAGACTTGGCGGGATCAGGCATGATAATGACAACAGAGCGGTCTCAGCACAAGTGAGAAGAATAATGATCCTGCGCCTCTAAGAGCGGCGGAATTTATAGCCCGGCCATGCAGATGAGCGCTGCTGTCAGACCGCCGTGCTATTGGGTGATGATATCATGTGACCAACGGGAACGTCAGACGCTCCGCCCACTGCAGCTGATTGGTGGTTTCCCAAATCATTGCTTCATCTTTGAAGCTGGGATGCTGTATAGCGCTGTAAAACCCTGTATAATGCTGTATACATCTAGATAGTGCTGTGAAGCTCCATATACCGCAGTGCACCCTCATATAGCGCTGTATGTGTTCATGATCTATCTATCCATCATGTGCTGCAGTATGCTCCAATATAGTGCTGTTATTCATCTGAATAGTGCAGAGTACCCCCATATACTGCAACTTACTGACAAATGACTGTGCCACATTATACAGACAGTTACAGTGCAGCGCCCGACATGTTACACTCCATATAGTGCAGTAATATCTCCAGATGGTGCTGGAAACCCCAGCTAGTCAGCTGTGCCAGGACTGTAAACCCTGCAGCGTGGAAAGCTGTGAATTCAGTGAGATGTTACGGTAGTAGCCGCACCCAGTTTTCTAGGAAGAGCCGGCTTCCCTCAGGAGCTTTGTCCCCTGTATAAACTGCACTTATCCCTCTTGTGTGTGATCTCAGTAACATGAAGGCGGATCAGTCACTTCAGCCATGAATCTCTGCTCTGTGGTGACCGCAGTACAGTGGAGCATGGATCGTGCATAGTGACCTCTATATACCGCTTGGTGCAGTGTGAGCAGACACTAGTGTGAACCATCCCTAGATCGGCGGTGCGGCTCTTAGGAGGAGGATGTGGGGGCTCTTAGAAGAGCCTTTGGGTGTGTGGACAGATGCGGAGGAGCGGAGTTTACAGTCCTGGCACAGCTGACTAGCCGCTTCCTGGATCTATGGGGAAATGGCCATTATCTGCCCCAATCACTGCACAAAGTCCTCCTTCAATAAGGGCTAATTTCCACTGATCTGCAGATTATTATGAGGCTGAGTTCTGCGAGCGACACAATCTGCACTGACAGTCTGGCGGGTGAGGGGTTAATCCCTGTCAGTGCTTCTCCTCCGCTCCATCTGCACAGGCGGAGGCTCCTCACTCACCGCTTATTATCCTGTGCGGATCCCCTGCGGTGTCCGCGCTGATCCTATCACAGCCCGACTGAGACAAGTCTCCTATGTTCTGCCCGGAGCCTGATGTGACGCGGCCGGGTCCCGGGACACTAAGGAGTTAATGGGGGCGGATGTTCCTGTATCTGGGATTGGTCGGCGCCTGTGGAGGTCTCTCGCTCATTGGCTGATGACAGATCCGTTGCTGGTTTTGAATTTCCCGCTTATTCGCTGTACCCTGTCCGTCGGATTATTACCGGCCCCTCTGCTCTAGCGGCGATCGCTGTGTATACCGGTGGGGGTAGCTCTACCCCGCTGATAATACCGGGTCCTGTCCTCCCAGCTGTCTGCCCCCGAACACGGGGATCGGTCGCCAGTATTATTCTGAGGAGGTTATAATAGTCTTCAGAGGCGCCATCCATCCGAAACATTACTGTCCAGGACGTGGTCATCACATAGGAGTCTCCGTACCCGGTACACGGGGCGTCCATCTATCCAGCTGCCTCATGCCGCCACATTCCCTGTACACGGATCTGATCAGGAAATCATCACTGCGGATATATCCCCCATAAATCCATGGGGAGCAGACGCGGCCCCAGTATGTCAGGCCCCGGGAGTATACAACTAGCACGTCCCAGGCTGTGGCCGATACTACAGGCAGCCGCACAGGGGATATTGTGCCCTGCAGAGACGCTGAGCCGGATACTAATCAGCGCCCAATAAGAACAGGATCTTAAATGTCTAGACAGAATATTCACCTGCATTTGGAAACCGCCCGGAACCCTCCTGATTAGAGCTGGAGAGGGATCTGCTTCGGATAAGCAGTTCAGTCTTTCCACGTCAGGATATTCTTCAGAAAAAACTGAATGTGCGGGAATATGGTGAAAAAGACCGTACTCCAATACACACACGGAATCCCGGCTACAAAACAGGATTTTGCAAATACGTCTCACAAGCAAAAGCAGCGACAGAACCATTCGCCCACACACGGCATCAGAGGACGTTACACGAACTGCGGATCAGGGTCAGAACCACCATCCGCCACAATCATTTGGCAGATGGTAGTTTTCGACTATTCAGTATTCGGAGGGTAAAGTCGGGACCGATGAGTGTTCTACCAAGATTACAGAGACATCACCAAAGCAGAGAAATCAGATCCTAGCAGTCAGGTGCAGCCGCTCACTTAGAAGATGTGGGCGGCTCTGAGAAGAGCCTTTGGGGTGAGGACAGAAGAGAAGACAATTAACCTCCGAAGCCGTAGAGAGTGCGGCCCTGGCGCTTCAGCGCGTACACCACGTCCATGGCGGTGACGGTCTTCCTCTTGGCGTGCTCGGTGTAGGTGACGGCGTCACGGATCACGTTCTCCAGGAAGACTTTCAGGACGCCGCGAGTCTCCTCATAGATGAGGCCGGAGATGCGCTTGACGCCTCCTCTGCGAGCGAGACGGCGGATGGCAGGCTTGGTAATGCCCTGGATGTTATCCCGGAGCACCTTCCTGTGCCGCTTAGCGCCGCCCTTCCCGAGACCTTTCCCTCCTTTACCGCGACCAGACATCTTCTGCAGTCAGTGAGCAAAAACAGATTCCTGAGACGCACGGACTGCTCCTTTATATGGAGGAAGAATGGACCAGAGAGAGAACTACAGAGATGACGCATATCCGAGGCGGGGCTTTCATAATCTACATTAGCTCCTCCCTTTCTCTGCTGATTGGCTAAATACTAAACTGTAAGGAAGTTTGATTTTCCCGCTCATTGCTCAGTTTCTGCAATTATCTTTCCAGCTTCTATTATGTGCAATTTCCTCCCCTTATGACTGAGGGTATCCCAAATATTGTCATTACTGTTCCAGATCATGGTGGATCATACCCTCCACAACAGATGATGCCCCCAGTTACCCTCCACACAGTATGATGCCTCCTACATAGTAAGATACCCACACAGCAGGATCTCCCCACAGTTACTGTGTGGGGGTATGAAACCCCCGGTAACTCCCAAAACAGTATGAGGCCCTAAGTCACCCCCACACAATATGATGCACCCACAGTTACCCCCTATAGAGTGTGATACCCCCAGAGCGACCCAACCTCAGCGTAATGCAATGATAGACATTTGTTCATTTTCTGATGAAGAACTTCCATAAATGGAGATTTGGAAGGACAAAAGAAGCAAGTGAAATTAGAAGAGATCTTCCATCATTTAATCACCGGATGATGATATGTTCATTTATGCCGTTACCTCATGTACCAATTACAACCCAGAAAGACATTTTTATGCATTTTTTTTTAATATATAAAATATCATGCTTTAATGCAAAATTACAGGAACGTGCCCATAATTGTAAAGTACAAATTATTAGTTTGTTGGTGTTTTTTTTAATTGTTCGCCTTAATGTAATAACTTTACAAGCAGCAAGAGGGTTGAAAACCAGTGTAACAGAAAAATAATCCCTACTACATCACCCTCCATAGTGCCAGAGGCATTTACCTTATATACTCGAGAATAAGCTGAGATTTTCAGCCATTTTATTAGGCTGAAAGTGCCCCTCTCGGCTTATACTCCAGTCATTGTCCCAGGGGGTTGGCGGCTGTCACATCATACTCATCATGCGCGTCCTCATTGGTCTCTGGGAAACACGCCCCCTTGCGCTCCACTGGTTATTTCATGAAATAAAGTGGCCAATAAGGGTTGATGTGTTTGACCAGTCATTGTTATTATTCCCGCCCAGTAACCCCGCCCCCTGAAGTCCCCTCCTCTTCCGTGATGAGTCTGTCCTCAGATCACTCATTTGCCGCTGCTGGAGCATCTGATGTATCTGCGTTGAAATGTCCCCGTGTATAGCGCTGTACAGTGCAGCTCCCGCAATATCGTCAGATCACACCCACCCCCCATCCAGAAACTGCGCCCAGCATCAGTTATATTAAAAGCATTACAAGTAAGAAAACTGATCGTACAGCTCTGCGGGGAGGTGGTGACACTGATCATACAGCTCTGCGGGGAGGTGGTGACACTGATCATACAGCTCTGCGGGGAGGAGGAGGTGACACTGATCATACAGCTCTGCGTGGAGAAGGAGGTGGCACTGATCATACAGCTCTGCGGGGAGGAGGTGGAGGCACTGATCATACAGCTCTGCGTGGAGGAGGTGGAGGCACTGATCATGCAGCTCTGCGGGGAGGAGGTGGAGGCACTGATCATGCAGCTCTGCGGGGAGGTGGTGACACTGATCATACAGCTCTGCGTGGAGAAGGTGGTGGCACTGATCATACAGCTCTGCGGGGAGGAGGTGGAGGCACTGATCATACAGCTCTGCGTGGAGGAGGTGGAGGCACTGATCATGCAGCTCTGCGGGGAGGAGGTGGAGGCACTGATCATGCAGCTCTGCGGGGAGGTGGTGACACTGATCATACAGCTCTGCGTGGAGAAGGTGGTGGCACTGATCATACAGCTCTGCGGGGAGGAGGTGGAGGCACTGATCATGCAGCTCTGCGGGGAGGTGGTGACACTGATCATACAGCTCTGCGGGGAGGAGGTGGTGGCACTGATCATGCAGCTCTGCGGGGAGGTGGTGGCACTGATCATACAGCTCTGCGGGGAGGAGGTGGTGGCACTGATCATACAGCTCTGCGGGGAGGAGGTGGTGGCACTGATCATACAGCTCTGCGGGGAGGAGGTGGTGGCTCTGATCATACAGCTCTGCGGGGAGGAGGTGGAGGCACTGATCATACAGCTCTGCGGGAAGGAGGTGGTGGCTCTGATCATACAGCTCTGCGGGGAGGCACTGATCATACAGCTCTGCGGGGAGGTGGTGGCACTGATCATACAGCTCTGCGGGGAGGAGGTGGAGGCACTGATCATACAGCTCTGCGGGGAGGAGGTGGAGGCACTGATCATACAGCTCTGCGGGGAGGAGGTGGTGGCACTGATCATGCAGCTCTGCGGGGAGGTGGTGGCACTGATCGTACAGCTCTGCGGGGAGGAGGTGGAGGCACTGATCATGCAGCTCTGCGGGGAGGTGGTGGCACTGGTCGTACAGCTCTGCGGGGAGGAGGTGGTGGCACGGATGGTACAGCTCTGCGGGGAGGAGGTGGTGGCACTGATCATACAGCTCTGCGGGGAGGAGGTGGTGGCTCTGATCATACAGCTCTGCGGGGAGGAGGTGGTGGCTCTGATCATACAGCTCTGCGGGGAGGTGGTGGCTCTGATCATACAGCTCTGCGGGGAGGTGGTGGCTCTGATCATACAGCTCTGCGGGGAGGAGGTGGTGGCACTGATCATACAGCTCTGCGGGGAGGAGGTGGTGGCTCTGATCATACAGCGCTGCAGGGAGGAGGTGGTGGCACTGATCATACAGCTCTGCGGGGAGGAGGTGGTGGCACTGATCATACAGCTCTGCGGGGAGGAGGTGGAGGCACTGATCATACAGCTCTGCGGGGAGGAGGTGGAGGCACTGATCATACAGCTCTGCGGGGAGGAGGTGGTGGCACTGATCATACAGCTCTGCGGGGAGGAGGTGGTGGCTCTGATCATACAGCGCTGCAGGGAGGAGGTGGTGGCACTGATCATACAGCTCTGCGGGGAGGAGGTGGTGGCTCTGATCATACAGCTCTGCGGGGAGGAAGTGGTGGCACTGATCATACAGCTCTGCGGGGACGGGGTGGTGGCTCTGAAAAGAGCCTTTGTGGTAACAGAACAGGGGCTGCAGCTTATTTCTTGGCCGCGGGCTTCTTGGCTTTAGCCGCCTTCTTAGCCGGACCCTTGGCAGTTTTGGGTTTGGCCGCCTTCTTAGCTGGACTCTTCGTCACCTTCTTGGGCTTGGGCGCGGCTTTCGGCTTCTTGGGGCTCTTGGCTGCTTTCTTGGCGGCTGCTGCGGGCTTCTTGGCCTTTTTCGGGCTCTTCTTGGCCGCGGTCGGAGCCTTCTTGGGCTTCTTCGGAGATTTGGCGGCTTTCTTGGCAGCAGCGGGTTTTTTGGGTTTGGCCGCAGCTGCTGACTTCTTCTTGGCCACTTTGTCCTTCGTCTCCTGCTTCTTGTTCAGCTTGAATGAGCCGGAGGCGCCGCTGCCCTTCACCTGGAGGAGGGCGCCCTTGGTGACCAGACCCCGGACGGCCAGCTTCAGGCGGCTGTTATTCTTCTCTACATCGTATCCTCCGGCAGACAGAGCCTTCTTCAGGGCGGCCAGGGACACCCCGCTGCGCTCCTTGGAGGCGGACACGGCTTTCACGATCAGCTCGGAGACGCTGGGGCCGGAGGGTTTATTGCTCTTCTTGGCGGCGGATTTCTTCGGCTGCTTCTTGGATTTGGCGGCCGGTTCTGCGGGAGGGGGAGCGGCGGCTGGCGCGGTCTCTGCCATCATGTGCTGCGGAAGCAAAATGAAAATATTTCCTGATAGGAATAAAAACACTGAGGCCGGAGCTGGAGGCGCCTGTTATATGTACAGGCTTACAGCGCACTGATTGGCTGCTGAGCTGCACCGTCCTGAGCTTCTATTGGCTGACACTGGACACAGGCCCCGCCTCCTCCCAGCTGATTCCGGTTGAAGCTCCGCTCTCCCCTTGTGCTTCCCTGCCCGGGATAAAAGCCCTTTACCGGCTAACACCGGACAGCAGAGCGCGATTCCTCCGTCGCCTCCCCTTCTCCAACATCTCCACCGGCCATTTGTATCCGTCACTAGCAGATATGCCGGGAAAGAGCGGAGAGGAAATCCCGGGATCATCGCCGCCGTCCTCCCGATCTGCACCTCACTGTGTACCGGGGAGATAAATCTGCTGCGGGAGATCGTTCCTCCTGTCCCCGGCTCTTGTCACCATCACAGGGATCTTTACTCCAATGTCTATCGTACAGGAAGCTGATTGTACGATGTGGGGACGAGCTGGAGCTGCTGAGAACCCAGAAGGGTAACACAGGCGACGGCCTCCGCTGACTGCCCCCTCCCTGACCTGTGATATCACTGTACCCCGTATGTGCAGAGTATGGGGGACACGTGTTCCACATCAGTGGATGATCCACATCGGGGGCTGATTGCAATCACCTGCCTGATATCGAGTCTTACCCAGTGTGAAGCTGTGACCGCTGCGGGCTGTGATGGAGGGAAGAGCTCTGATAATAAGGCGACAGCTGCACCGTGCGACTCCCCAACCAAACACATGAACATCTCCGGGGAGACAACTGAAATATTAACGGATTCATGTGACCCCCACTATTGTGCAAAAGGGGAATATTGGGAGAAGAGCGGAGACACAAAGTCCAGCGTCTACACAGAGAACACAGCTGTATATAGTATATAGTGCACAACATCACATCTGCACAGCCCAGATCAGCATTGTAATAAGTGTCTACAGTGTGTACAGTATATTCAGCAGAGTGTACAGTATATAGAGCAGAGTGTACAGTATATACAGCAGAGTGTACAGTATATACAGCAGTGTGTACAGTATATAGAGCAGAGTGTACAGTATATAGAGCAGAGTGTACAGTATATAGAGCAGAGTGTACAGTATATACAGCAGTGTGTACAGTATATACAGCAGTGTGTACAGTATATACAGCAGAATGTACAGTATATAGAGCAGAGTGTACAGTATATAGAGCAGAGTGTGCAGTATATAGAGCAGTGTGTACAGTATATACAGCAGTGTGCACAGTATATACAGCAGAGTGTACAGTATATAGAGCAGAGTGTACAGTATATAGAGCAGAGTGTACAGTATATACAGCAGAGTGTACAGTATATAGAGCAGAGTGTACAGTATATAGAGCAGAGTGTACAGTATATAGAGCAGAGTGTACAGTATATTCAGCAGAGTGTACAGTATATAGAGCAGAGTGTACAGTATATAGAGCAGAGTGTACAGTATATTCAGCAGAGTGTACAGTATATAGAGCAGAGTGTACAGTATATAGAGCAGAGTGTACAGTATATACAGCAGTGTGCACAGTATATGGAGCAGAGTGTACAGTATATAGAGCAGAGTGTACAGTATATAGAGCAGAGTGTACAGTATATAGAGCAGAGTGTACAGTATATAGAGCAGTGTGTACAGTATATACAGCAGAGTGTACAGTATATAGAGCAGAGTGTACAGTATATACAGCAGAGTGTACAGTATATACAGCAGTGTGTACAGTATATAGAGCAGAGTGTACAGTATATAGAGCAGAGTGTGCAGTATATAGAGCAGTGTGTACAGTATATACAGCAGAGTGTACAGTATATACAGCAGAGTGTACAGTATATAGAGCAGAGTGTACAGTATATACAGCAGAGTGTACAGTATATAGAGCAGAGTGTACAGTATATAGAGCAGAGTGTACAGTATATACAGCAGTGTGCACAGTATATACAGCAGAGTGTACAGTATATAGAGCAGAGTGTACAGTATATAGAGCAGAGTGTACAGTATATACAGCAGAGTGTACAGTATATACAGCAGTGTGCACAGTATATAGAGGAGAGTTTACAGAATATAAAGCAGAGTGGTCAGTATATAGAGCAGTGTGTACAGTATATACAGCAGTGTGCACAGTATATACAGCAGAGTGTACAGTATATAGAGCAGAGTGTACAGTATATAGAGCAGAGTGTACAGTATATACGGCAGTGTGCACAGTATATAGAGGAGAGTGTACAGTATATACAACAGAGTGTACAGTATATAGAGCAGAGTGTACAGTATATACAGCAGTGTGCACAGTATATAGAGGAGAGTTTACAGTATATAAAGCAGAGTGGTCAGTATATAGAGCAGTGTGTACAGTATATACAGCAGCGTGTACAGTATATACAGCAGTGTGTACAGTATATAGAGCAGAGTGTACAGTATATACAGCAGAGTCTACAGTATATAGAGCAGTGTGTACAGTATATACAGCAGCGTGTACAGTATATACAGCAGTGTGTACAGTATATAGAGCAGAGTGTACAGTATATACAGCAGAGTGTACAGTTTATATACCAGAGTGTACAGTATATAGAGCAGTGTGTACAGTATATACAGCAGCGTGTACAGTATATACAGCAGTGTGTACAGTATATAGAGCAGAGTGTACAGTATATAGAGTAGTGTGTACAGTATATACAGCAGCGTGTACAGTATATAGAGCAGTGTGTACAGTATATAGAGCAGTGTGTACAGTATATACAGCAGTGTGTACAGTATATAGAGCAGAGTGTACAGTATATAGAGCAGTGTGTACAGTATATACAGCAGTGTGTACAGTATATACAGCAGTGAGTATAGTTTATATACCAGAGTGTACAGTATATAGAGCAGTGTGTACAGTATATACAGCACCGTGTACAGTATATACAGCAGTGTGTACAGTATATAGAGCAGAGTGTACAGTATATAGAGTAGTGTGTACAGTATATACAGCAGCGTGTACAGTATATAGAGCAGTGTGTACAGTATATAGAGCAGTGTGTACAGTATATACAGCAGTGTGTACAGTATATAGAGCAGAGTGTACAGTATATAGAGCAGAGTGTACAGTATATACAGCAGCGTGTACAGTATATAGAGCAGTGTGTACAGTATATAGAGCAGTGTGTACAGTATATACAGCAGTGTGTACAGTATATAGAGCAGAGTGTACAGTATATAGAGCAGAGTGTACAGTATATAGAGCAGTGTGTACAGTATATACAGCAGAGTGTACAGTATATACAGCAGTGTGTACAGTATATAGAGCAGAGTGTACAGTATATAGAGCAGAGTGTACAGTATATAGAGCAGTGTGTACAGTATATACAGCAGAGTGTACAGTATATACAGCAGTGTGTACAGTATATAGAGCAGAGTGTACAGTATATAGAGCAGAGTGTACAGTATATACAGCAGTGTGTACAGTATATAGAGCAGAGTGTACAGTATATAGAGCAGAGTGTACAGTATATAGAGCAGAGTGTACAGTATATACAGCAGTGTGTACAGTATATAGAGCAGAGTGTACAGTATATAGAGCAGAGTGTACAGTATATACAGCAGTGTGTACAGTTTATAGACCAGAGTGTACAGTATATAGAGCAGTCTCTCCTCTCTTCTTCTTTCTCTCTCTCCCTCTTTCTTAATCTCTATTTCTCTCTCCTCTCTTTCATTATTTCTCTCTCTCTCCTTTCTCCTCTCTTTCTTTCTCTCTTCTTCTTTCTCTAAATCTTTCTCTCACTCTTACTCTTTCTTCATTTCTATTTCTCTCTCTCCCTCTCTTTCCTTTGCTTTCTCTTTCTTTTTCTCACTTTATATCTATCTCTCTTTCCTTCTCTCTTTCTATATCTCTCTTTATTCTCTCTCTACTTCTCTCTTTCTTTCTCTTTGTATTTCTCTCTCTATTTTTTTTATCCCTTTCTCTCTCTCTCTCTCTCTCATTCTCTCTCTTTCACTCTCTCTCTCTCTTTGTGTTTCTCTCTTTATTTCTCTCTCAGGGAGAGATGATCAATCCATCATGTCAGCAGTGCACCTCTCCAGAATGAGGCTGATGTACTAGTATTTTCTAGGCGCCGCCATCTGCACGTGGGGTGCTGCTGTAATCCCTTTCATCATCCTCGTTTTTCCTCTCCACGTTTCCATATCCAGCCAAGTGATCGCTGGGCACAGTATACTCATCAGCATTGCCGATACTTCGAGCTGTAGCAAAGGAGAAGACAGAAGTGGTGATAATCCCGCCTCTAGCTTCTCTCCCGTGTGGTGCGGGATGATATGCTATGGAAGGTCAATAATCATGTGTCCTTCCTACAGGCTCTGGTGCCCCATTTAATGGAAGGTTTCCCCAGGAGGGCGGTGGTAAAGGTGTTTACTGATTGGCTAAGGAATGGTCGCATGCAAAAACTCCAAGACTCGGACACCGTGCTGTCCCAGATTCTGGAGAGGACGTGCAGTGACTTGGATTGGGAGGTGAAGGTGAACGCATTGGACCTGGCAGATTCCTATATGTCACAAATATTGGAGATGGGACCATCCCTAACGTGCCCTTACACTATAGGGCTGCCATCTAGCAGAAGCTCAGGTTCCATCTCCGACGCTCTGGTTACATGTGAATGAGTCGGGCTTTTTCCGGCCTTATTGACTTGTCTGTGTGACTGTGACCGGCCAGTGGAGGCTTGTGAAATCCTTCTCGCTGTGAAGCCCAAACTGTGCAATGGGAACACCGATCCCTCCGAACAGCATGGAGGAGACTGGTTGGAGCACACGATAAAAGAGAAGCAAATGGCAGGCGGGGACGGTGCTGGGGACTGGCATGAGCGCCCACCAGAATGGGCCACTGGGGTCATAAAGAAGATGGATTTGGATAACATAAAATGTTCCCTGCCAAAATACAGCGATTATGTACACGAGACTCCCCGGACACTGCTGCAGGACGTCGAAGCCACCTTAAGGAAGGAAGGGGGGGGGAGGGAATGCACGATGCAGACTGCTACTGACTTTTCTTCTGCTGCAGATCTCATTGCGGAAATGCCTTTTGTGCTGTAATTTGTAGTGGATCCAACCTGTTATTTTTCCTACAGTGCCCTACTGGGACCCAGAAGCCTTCCTGCCCATCCGACAGCTACTCAGGCCCCAATTTCGAAGAAGTAAGTCCTGGTTATAAGAAAGCAAATGCCTCTGGCACTATAGAGGGTGATGTAGTAAGGATTACTTTTAAATTTTGGTTTGCTTCCAGTTCAGTTTTGACATTAAATTAGAACAATTCAAGAAAAAAAACAAAAAAAAAACGGCACATTCCTGTAATTTTGCAGTAAAGCATAACATTTTATATAAACACTGCATAACAATGTGTCTTTCTGGGTTATGATTGGTACATGAGGTTACATTAGCTCCTCCCTTTCTCTGCTGATTGGCTAAATACTAAACTGTAAGGAAGTTTGATTTTCCCGCTCATTGCTCAGTTTCTGCAATTATCTTTCCAGCTTCTATTATGTGCAATTTCCTCCCCTTATGACTGAGGGTATCCCAAATATTGTCATTACTGTTCCAGATCATGGTGGATCATACCCTCCACAACAGATGATGCCCCCAGTTACCCTCCACACAGTATGATGCCTCCTACATAGTAAGATACCCACACAGCAGGATCTCCCCACAGTTACTGTGTGGGGGTATGAAACCCCCGGTAACTCCCAAAACAGTATGAGGCCCTAAGTCACCCCCACACAATATGATGCACCCACAGTTACCCCCTATAGAGTGTGATACCCCCAGAGCGACCCAACCTCAGCGTAATGCAATGATAGACATTTGTTCATTTTCTGATGAAGAACTTCCATAAATGGAGATTTGGAAGGACAAAAGAAGCAAGTGAAATTAGAAGAGATCTTCCATCATTTAATCACCGGATGATGATATGTTCATTTATGCCGTTACCTCATGTACCAATTACAACCCAGAAAGACATTTTTATGCATTTTTTTTAAATATATAAAATATCATGCTTTAATGCAAAATTACAGGAACGTGCCCATAATTGTAAAGTACAAATTATTAGTTTGTTGGTGTTTTTTTTAATTGTTCGCCTTAATGTAATAACTTTACAAGCAGCAAGAGGGTTGAAAACCAGTGTAACAGAAAAATAATCCCTACTACATCACCCTCCATAGTGCCAGAGGCATTTACCTTATATACTCGAGAATAAGCTGAGATTTTCAGCCATTTTATTAGGCTGAAAGTGCCCCTCTCGGCTTATACTCCAGTCATTGTCCCAGGGGGTCGGCGGCTGTCACATCATACTCATCATGCGTGTCCTCATTGGTCTCTGGGAAACACGCCCCCTTGCGCTCCACTGGTTATTTCATGAAATAAAGTGGCCAATAAGGGTTGATGTGTTTGACCAGTCATTGTTATTATTCCCGCCCAGTAACCCCGCCCCCTGAAGTCCCCTCCTCTTCCGTGATGAGTCTGTCCTCAGATCACTCATTTGCCGCTGCTGGAGCATCTGATGTATCTGCGTTGAAATGTCCCCGTGTATAGCGCTGTACAGTGCAGCTCCCGCAATATCGTCAGATCACACCCACCCCCCATCCAGAAACTGCGCCCAGCATCAGTTATATTAAAAGCATTACAAGTAAGAAAACTGATCGTACAGCTCTGCGGGGAGGTGGTGACACTGATCATACAGCTCTGCGTGGAGAAGGTGGTGGCACTGATCATACAGCTCTGCGGGGAGGAGGTGGAGGCACTGATCATACAGCTCTGCGTGGAGGAGGTGGAGGCACTGATCATGCAGCTCTGCGGGGAGGAGGTGGAGGCACTGATCATGCAGCTCTGCGGGGAGGTGGTGACACTGATCATACAGCTCTGCGTGGAGAAGGTGGTGGCACTGATCATACAGCTCTGCGGGGAGGAGGTGGAGGCACTGATCATGCAGCTCTGCGGGGAGGTGGTGACACTGATCATACAGCTCTGCGGGGAGGAGGTGGTGGCACTGATCATGCAGCTCTGCGGGGAGGTGGTGGCACTGATCATACAGCTCTGCGGGGAGGAGGTGGTGGCACTGATCATACAGCTCTGCGGGGAGGAGGTGGTGGCACTGATCATACAGCTCTGCGGGGAGGAGGTGGTGGCTCTGATCATACAGCTCTGCGGGGAGGAGGTGGAGGCACTGATCATACAGCTCTGCGGGAAGGAGGTGGTGGCTCTGATCATACAGCTCTGCGGGGAGGCACTGATCATACAGCTCTGCGGGGAGGTGGTGGCACTGATCATACAGCTCTGCGGGGAGGAGGTGGAGGCACTGATCATACAGCTCTGCGGGGAGGAGGTGGAGGCACTGATCATACAGCTCTGCGGGGAGGAGGTGGTGGCACTGATCATGCAGCTCTGCGGGGAGGTGGTGGCACTGATCGTACAGCTCTGCGGGGAGGAGGTGGAGGCACTGATCATGCAGCTCTGCGGGGAGGTGGTGGCACTGGTCGTACAGCTCTGCGGGGAGGAGGTGGTGGCACGGATGGTACAGCTCTGCGGGGAGGAGGTGGTGGCACTGATCATACAGCTCTGCGGGGAGGAGGTGGTGGCACTGATCATACAGCTCTGCGGGGAGGAGGTGGTGGCTCTGATCATACAGCTCTGCGGGGAGGAGGTGGTGGCTCTGATCATACAGCTCTGCGGGGAGGTGGTGGCTCTGATCATACAGCTCTGCGGGGAGGTGGTGGCTCTGATCATACAGCTCTGCGGGGAGGAGGTGGTGGCACTGATCATACAGCTCTGCGGGGAGGAGGTGGTGGCTCTGATCATACAGCGCTGCAGGGAGGAGGTGGTGGCACTGATCATACAGCTCTGCGGGGAGGAGGTGGTGGCACTGATCATACAGCTCTGCGGGGAGGAGGTGGAGGCACTGATCATACAGCTCTGCGGGGAGGAGGTGGAGGCACTGATCATACAGCTCTGCGGGGAGGAGGTGGTGGCACTGATCATACAGCTCTGCGGGGAGGAGGTGGTGGCTCTGATCATACAGCGCTGCAGGGAGGAGGTGGTGGCACTGATCATACAGCTCTGCGGGGAGGAGGTGGTGGCTCTGATCATACAGCTCTGCGGGGAGGAGGTGGAGGCACTGATCATGCAGCTCTGCGGGGAGGTGGTGACACTGATCATACAGCTCTGCGGGGAGGAGGTGGTGGCACTGATCATGCAGCTCTGCGGGGAGGTGGTGGCACTGATCATACAGCTCTGCGGGGAGGAGGTGGTGGCACTGATCATACAGCTCTGCGGGGAGGAGGTGGTGGCACTGATCATACAGCTCTGCGGGGAGGAGGTGGTGGCTCTGATCATACAGCTCTGCGGGGAGGAGGTGGAGGCACTGATCATACAGCTCTGCGGGAAGGAGGTGGTGGCTCTGATCATACAGCTCTGCGGGGAGGCACTGATCATACAGCTCTGCGGGGAGGTGGTGGCACTGATCATACAGCTCTGCGGGGAGGAGGTGGAGGCACTGATCATACAGCTCTGCGGGGAGGAGGTGGAGGCACTGATCATACAGCTCTGCGGGGAGGAGGTGGTGGCACTGATCATGCAGCTCTGCGGGGAGGTGGTGGCACTGATCGTACAGCTCTGCGGGGAGGAGGTGGAGGCACTGATCATGCAGCTCTGCGGGGAGGTGGTGGCACTGGTCGTACAGCTCTGCGGGGAGGAGGTGGTGGCACGGATGGTACAGCTCTGCGGGGAGGAGGTGGTGGCACTGATCATACAGCTCTGCGGGGAGGAGGTGGTGGCTCTGATCATACAGCTCTGCGGGGACGAGGTGGTGGCTCTGATCATACAGCTCTGCGGGGAGGTGGTGGCTCTGATCATACAGCTCTGCGGGGAGGTGGTGGCTCTGATCATACAGCTCTGCGGGGAGGAGGTGGTGGCACTGATCATACAGCTCTGCGGGGAGGAGGTGGTGGCTCTGATCATACAGCGCTGCAGGGAGGAGGTGGTGGCACTGATCATACAGCTCTGCGGGGAGGAGGTGGTGGCTCTGATCATACAGCGCTGCAGGGAGGAGGTGGTGGCACTGATCATACAGCTCTGCGGGGAGGAGGTGGTGGCTCTGATCATACAGCTCTGCGGGGAGGAGGTGGAGGCACTGATCATGCAGCTCTGCGGGGAGGTGGTGACACTGATCATACAGCTCTGCGGGGAGGAGGTGGTGGCACTGATCATGCAGCTCTGCGGGGAGGTGGTGGCACTGATCATACAGCTCTGCGGGGAGGAGGTGGTGGCACTGATCATACAGCTCTGCGGGGAGGAGGTGGTGGCACTGATCATACAGCTCTGCGGGGAGGAGGTGGTGGCTCTGATCATACAGCTCTGCGGGGAGGAGGTGGAGGCACTGATCATACAGCTCTGCGGGAAGGAGGTGGTGGCTCTGATCATACAGCTCTGCGGGGAGGCACTGATCATACAGCTCTGCGGGGAGGTGGTGGCACTGATCATACAGCTCTGCGGGGAGGAGGTGGAGGCACTGATCATACAGCTCTGCGGGGAGGAGGTGGAGGCACTGATCATACAGCTCTGCGGGGAGGAGGTGGTGGCACTGATCATGCAGCTCTGCGGGGAGGTGGTGGCACTGATCGTACAGCTCTGCGGGGAGGAGGTGGAGGCACTGATCATGCAGCTCTGCGGGGAGGTGGTGGCACTGGTCGTACAGCTCTGCGGGGAGGAGGTGGTGGCACGGATGGTACAGCTCTGCGGGGAGGAGGTGGTGGCACTGATCATACAGCTCTGCGGGGAGGAGGTGGTGGCTCTGATCATACAGCTCTGCGGGGACGAGGTGGTGGCTCTGATCATACAGCTCTGCGGGGAGGTGGTGGCTCTGATCATACAGCTCTGCGGGGAGGTGGTGGCTCTGATCATACAGCTCTGCGGGGAGGAGGTGGTGGCACTGATCATACAGCTCTGCGGGGAGGAGGTGGTGGCTCTGATCATACAGCGCTGCAGGGAGGAGGTGGTGGCACTGATCATACAGCTCTGCGGGGAGGAGGTGGTGGCACTGATCATACAGCTCTGCGGGGACGGGGTGGTGGCTCTGAAAAGAGCCTTTGTGGTAACAGAACAGGGGCTGCAGCTTATTTCTTGGCCGCGGGCTTCTTGGCTTTAGCCGCCTTCTTAGCCGGACTCTTGGCAGTTTTGGGTTTGGCCGCCTTCTTAGCTGGACTCTTCGTCACCTTCTTGGGCTTGGGCGCGGCTTTCGGCTTCTTGGGGCTCTTGGCTGCTTTCTTGGCGGCTGCTGCGGGCTTCTTGGCCTTTTTCGGGCTCTTCTTGGCCGCGGTCGGAGCCTTCTTGGGCTTCTTCGGAGATTTGGCGGCTTTCTTGGCAGCAGCGGGTTTTTTGGGTTTGGCCGCAGCTGCTGACTTCTTCTTGGCCACTTTGTCCTTCGTCTCCTGCTTCTTGTTCAGCTTGAATGAGCCGGAGGCGCCGCTGCCCTTCACCTGGAGGAGGGCGCCCTTGGTGACCAGACCCCGGACGGCCAGCTTCAGGCGGCTGTTATTCTTCTCTACATCGTATCCTCCGGCAGACAGAGCCTTCTTCAGGGCGGCCAGGGACACCCCGCTGCGCTCCTTGGAGGCGGACACGGCTTTCACGATCAGCTCGGAGACGCTGGGGCCGGAGGGTTTATTGCTCTTCTTGGCGGCGGATTTCTTCGGCTGCTTCTTGGATTTGGCGGCCGGTTCTGCGGGAGGGGGAGCGGCGGCTGGCGCGGTCTCTGCCATCATGTGCTGCGGAAGCAAAATGAAAATATTTCCTGATAGGAATAAAAACACTGAGGCCGGAGCTGGAGGCGCCTGTTATATGTACAGGCTTACAGCGCACTGATTGGCTGCTGAGCTGCACCGTCCTGAGCTTCTATTGGCTGACACTGGACACAGGCCCCGCCTCCTCCCAGCTGATTCCGGTTGAAGCTCCGCTCTCCCCTTGTGCTTCCCTGCCCGGGATAAAAGCCCTTTACCGGCTAACACCGGACAGCAGAGCGCGATTCCTCCGTCGCCTCCCCTTCTCCAACATCTCCACCGGCCATTTGTATCCGTCACTAGCAGATATGCCGGGAAAGAGCGGAGAGGAAATCCCGGGATCATCGCCGCCGTCCTCCCGATCTGCACCTCACTGTGTACCGGGGAGATAAATCTGCTGCGGGAGATCGTTCCTCCTGTCCCCGGCTCTTGTCACCATCACAGGGATCTTTACTCCAATGTCTATCGTACAGGAAGCTGATTGTACGATGTGGGGACGAGCTGGAGCTGCTGAGAACCCAGAAGGGTAACACAGGCGACGGCCTCCGCTGACTGCCCCCTCCCTGACCTGTGATATCACTGTACCCCGTATGTGCAGAGTATGGGGGACACGTGTTCCACATCAGTGGATGATCCACATCGGGGGCTGATTGCAATCACCTGCCTGATATCGAGTCTTACCCAGTGTGAAGCTGTGACCGCTGCGGGCTGTGATGGAGGGAAGAGCTCTGATAATAAGGCGACAGCTGCACCGTGCGACTCCCCAACCAAACACATGAACATCTCCGGGGAGACAACTGAAATATTAACGGATTCATGTGACCCCCACTATTGTGCAAAAGGGGAATATTGGGAGAAGAGCGGAGACACAAAGTCCAGCGTCTACACAGAGAACACAGCTGTATATAGTATATAGTGCACAACATCACATCTGCACAGCCCAGATCAGCATTGTAATAAGTGTCTACAGTGTGTACAGTATATTCAGCAGAGTGTACAGTATATAGAGCAGAGTGTACAGTATATACAGCAGAGTGTACAGTATATACAGCAGTGTGTACAGTATATAGAGCAGAGTGTACAGTATATAGAGCAGAGTGTACAGTATATAGAGCAGAGTGTACAGTATATACAGCAGTGTGTACAGTATATACAGCAGTGTGTACAGTATATACAGCAGAATGTACAGTATATAGAGCAGAGTGTACAGTATATAGAGCAGAGTGTGCAGTATATAGAGCAGTGTGTACAGTATATACAGCAGTGTGCACAGTATATACAGCAGAGTGTACAGTATATAGAGCAGAGTGTACAGTATATAGAGCAGAGTGTACAGTATATACAGCAGAGTGTACAGTATATAGAGCAGAGTGTACAGTATATAGAGCAGAGTGTACAGTATATAGAGCAGAGTGTACAGTATATTCAGCAGAGTGTACAGTATATAGAGCAGAGTGTACAGTATATAGAGCAGAGTGTACAGTATATTCAGCAGAGTGTACAGTATATAGAGCAGAGTGTACAGTATATAGAGCAGAGTGTACAGTATATACAGCAGTGTGCACAGTATATAGAGCAGAGTGTACAGTATATAGAGCAGAGTGTACAGTATATAGAGCAGAGTGTACAGTATATAGAGCAGAGTGTGCAGTATATAGAGCAGTGTGTACAGTATATACAGCAGAGTGTACAGTATATACAGCAGAGTGTACAGTATATAGAGCAGAGTGTACAGTATATACAGCAGAGTGTACAGTATATAGAGCAGAGTGTACAGTATATAGAGCAGAGTGTACAGTATATACAGCAGTGTGCACAGTATATACAGCAGAGTGTACAGTATATAGAGCAGAGTGTACAGTATATAGAGCAGAGTGTACAGTATATACAGCAGAGTGTACAGTATATACAGCAGTGTGCACAGTATATAGAGGAGAGTTTACAGAATATAAAGCAGAGTGGTCAGTATATAGAGCAGTGTGTACAGTATATACAGCAGTGTGCACAGTATATACAGCAGAGTGTACAGTATATAGAGCAGAGTGTACAGTATATAGAGCAGAGTGTACAGTATATACGGCAGTGTGCACAGTATATAGAGGAGAGTGTACAGTATATACAACAGAGTGTACAGTATATAGAGCAGAGTGTACAGTATATACAGCAGTGTGCACAGTATATAGAGGAGAGTTTACAGTATATAAAGCAGAGTGGTCAGTATATAGAGCAGTGTGTACAGTATATACAGCAGCGTGTACAGTATATACAGCAGTGTGTACAGTATATAGAGCAGAGTGTACAGTATATACAGCAGAGTCTACAGTATATAGAGCAGTGTGTACAGTATATACAGCAGCGTGTACAGTATATACAGCAGTGTGTACAGTATATAGAGCAGAGTGTACAGTATATACAGCAGAGTGTACAGTTTATATACCAGAGTGTACAGTATATAGAGCAGTGTGTACAGTATATACAGCAGCGTGTACAGTATATACAGCAGTGTGTACAGTATATAGAGCAGAGTGTACAGTATATAGAGTAGTGTGTACAGTATATACAGCAGCGTGTACAGTATATAGAGCAGTGTGTACAGTATATAGAGCAGTGTGTACAGTATATACAGCAGTGTGTACAGTATATAGAGCAGAGTGTACAGTATATAGAGCAGTGTGTACAGTATATACAGCAGTGTGTACAGTATATACAGCAGTGAGTACAGTTTATATACCAGAGTGTACAGTATATAGAGCAGTGTGTACAGTATATACAGCACCGTGTACAGTATATACAGCAGTGTGTACAGTATATAGAGCAGAGTGTACAGTATATAGAGTAGTGTGTACAGTATATACAGCAGCGTGTACAGTATATAGAGCAGTGTGTACAGTATATAGAGCAGTGTGTACAGTATATACAGCAGTGTGTACAGTATATAGAGCAGAGTGTACAGTATATAGAGCAGAGTGTACAGTATATACAGCAGCGTGTACAGTATATAGAGCAGTGTGTACAGTATATAGAGCAGTGTGTACAGTATATACAGCAGTGTGTACAGTATATAGAGCAGAGTGTACAGTATATAGAGCAGAGTGTACAGTATATAGAGCAGTGTGTACAGTATATACAGCAGAGTGTACAGTATATACAGCAGTGTGTACAGTATATAGAGCAGAGTGTACAGTATATAGAGCAGTGTGTACAGTATATACAGCAGGGTGAACAATATTGTATCATACAATTATTAGGTTCTGTAGAAGGACGTAGATCTGGGTATTTATTATGATGGAATATAGGCTGAACTGGATGGACAAATGTCTTTTTTCGGCCTTACTAACTATGTTACTATGTTACTATGTTACAGTATATACAGCAGTGTGTACAGTATATACAGCAGTGTGTACAGTATATAGAGCAGAGTGTACAGTATATAGAGCAGAGTGTACAGTATATAGAGCAGTGTGTACAGTATATACAGCAGAGTGTACAGTATATACAGCAGTGTGTACAGTATATAGAGCAGAGTGTACAGTATATAGAGCAGAGTGTACAGTATATAGAGCAGTGTGTACAGTATATACAGCAGAGTGTACAGTATATACAGCAGTGTGTACAGTATATAGAGCAGAGTGTACAGTATATAGAGCAGAGTGTACAGTATATACAGCAGTGTGTACAGTATATAGAGCAGAGTGTACAGTATATAGAGCAGAGTGTACAGTATATAGAGCAGAGTGTACAGTATATACAGCAGTGTGTACAGTATATAGAGCAGAGTGTACAGTATATAGAGCAGAGTGTACAGTATATACAGCAGTGTGTACAGTTTATAGACCAGAGTGTACAGTATATAGAGCAGTCTCTCCTCTCTTCTTCTTTCTCTCTCTCCCTCTTTCTTAATCTCTATTTCTCTCTCCTCTCTTTCATTATTTCTCTCTCTCCTTTCTCCTCTCTTTCTTTCTCTCTTCTTCTTTCTCTAAATCTTTCTCTCACTCTTACTCTTTCTTCATTTCTATTTCTCTCTCTCCCTCTCTTTCCTTTGCTTTCTCTTTCTTTTTCTCACTTTATATCTATCTCTCTTTCCTTCTCTCTTTCTATATCTCTCTTTATTCTCTCTCTACTTCTCTCTTTCTTTCTCTTTGTATTTCTCTCTCTATTTTTTTTATCCCTTTCTCTCTCTCTCTCTCTCTCATTCTCTCTCTTTCACTCTCTCTCTCTCTTTGTGTTTCTCTCTTTATTTCTCTCTCAGGGAGAGATGATCAATCCATCATGTCAGCAGTGCACCTCTCCAGAATGAGGCTGATGTACTAGTATTTTCTAGGCGCCGCCATCTGCACGTGGGGTGCTGCTGTAATCCCTTTCATCATCCTCGTTTTTCCTCTCCACGTTTCCATATCCAGCCAAGTGATCGCTGGGCACAGTATACTCATCAGCATTGCCGATACTTCGAGCTGTAGCAAAGGAGAAGACAGAAGTGGTGATAATCCCGCCTCTAGCTTCTCTCCCGTGTGGTGCGGGATGATATGCTATGGAAGGTCAATAATCATGTGTCCTTCCTACAGGCTCTGGTGCCCCATTTAATGGAAGGTTTCCCCAGGAGGGCGGTGGTAAAGGTGTTTACTGATTGGCTAAGGAATGGTCGCATGCAAAAACTCCAAGACTCGGACACCGTGCTGTCCCAGATTCTGGAGAGGACGTGCAGTGACTTGGATTGGGAGGTGAAGGTGAACGCATTGGACCTGGCAGATTCCTATATGTCACAAATATTGGAGATGGGACCATCCCTAACGTGCCCTTACACTATAGGGCTGCCATCTAGCAGAAGCTCAGGTTCCATCTCCGACGCTCTGGTTACATGTGAATGAGTCGGGCTTTTTCCGGCCTTATTGACTTGTCTGTGTGACTGTGACCGGCCAGTGGAGGCTTGTGAAATCCTTCTCGCTGTGAAGCCCAAACTGTGCAATGGGAACACCGATCCCTCCGAACAGCATGGAGGAGACTGGTTGGAGCACACGATAAAAGAGAAGCAAATGGCAGGCGGGGACGGTGCTGGGGACTGGCATGAGCGCCCACCAGAATGGGCCACTGGGGTCATAAAGAAGATGGATTTGGATAACATAAAATGTTCCCTGCCAAAATACAGCGATTATGTACACGAGACTCCCCGGACACTGCTGCAGGACGTCGAAGCCACCTTAAGGAAGGAAGGGGGGGGGAGGGAATGCACGATGCAGACTGCTACTGACTTTTCTTCTGCTGCAGATCTCATTGCGGAAATGCCTTTTGTGCTGTAATTTGTAGTGGATCCAACCTGTTATTTTTCCTACAGTGCCCTACTGGGACCCAGAAGCCTTCCTGCCCATCCGACAGCTACTCAGGCCCCAATTTCGAAGAAGTAAGTCCTGGTTATAAGAAAGCAAATGCCTCTGGCACTATAGAGGGTGATGTAGTAAGGATTACTTTTAAATTTTGGTTTGCTTCCAGTTCAGTTTTGACATTAAATTAGAACAATTCAAGAAAAAAAACAAAAAAAAAACGGCACATTCCTGTAATTTTGCAGTAAAGCATAACATTTTATATAAACACTGCATAACAATGTGTCTTTCTGGGTTATGATTGGTACATGAGGTAATGGCATAAATGAACATTCAATCACCGGATGCTGATATGATGAAAGATCTCTTCTAATTTCACTTGCTGCTTTCAACCCTGTGGGGGCATCATACATTGTGGAGAGTATGATCCACTCTAATCTGGCACGGTCATGACAATAGTCGGGATACCTTCCGCTACAGGAAAGGAAATTGCATATAATAGAAGCTGGAAAAATGGGCGGGAAATTCAAACTTCCTAACAGTTCTGTGTTTAGCCAATCAGCAGAGGAAGGGAGGGGCAAATGTAGATTATCTAAGCCCCGCCCCGGATATGCGTCATCTCTACAGTTCTCTCTCTGGTCCATTCTTCCTCCATATAAAGGAGCAGTCCGTGCGGCTCAGGAATCTGTTTTTGTTCACTGACTGCAGAAGATGTCTGGTCGCGGCAAAGGAGGAAAAGGTCTCGGGAAGGGCGGCGCCAAGCGGCACAGGAAGGTTCTCCGTGATAACATCCAGGGCATCACCAAGCCTGCCATCCGCCGTCTCGCTCGCAGAGGAGGCGTCAAGCGCATCTCCGGCCTCATCTATGAGGAGACTCGTGGTGTCCTGAAAGTCTTCCTGGAGAACGTGATCCGTGACGCCGTCACCTACACCGAGCACGCCAAGAGGAAGACCGTCACCGCCATGGACGTGGTGTACGCGCTGAAGCGCCAGGGCCGCACTCTCTACGGCTTCGGAGGTTAATTGTGTTCTCTTCTGTCCTCACCCCAAAGGCTCTTATCAGAGCCGCCCACATCTTCTAAGTGAGCGGCTGCACCTGACTGCTAGGATCTGATTTCTCTGCTTTGGTGATGTCGCTGTAATGTTGGTAGAACACTCATCGGTGCCGACTTTACCCTCCGAATACTGAATAGTCGAAAACTACCATCTGCCAAATGATTGTGGCGGATGGTGGTTCTGACCCTGATCCGCAGTTCGGGTAACTACAGACTTGCTTTACAGAAGCGGCGACTTCCCCCACCCGAGACCCGGCAGCGTCACATCAGGCTCCGGGCAGAACATAGGAGACTTGTCTGTCGGGCTGTGATAGGATCAGCGCGGACACCACAGGGGATCTGCACAGGATAATAAGCGGTGAGTGAGGAGCCTCCGCCTGTGCAGATGGAGCGGGGGAGAAGCACTGACAGATTAACCCCTCACCCGCCAGACTGTCAGTGCAGATTGTGTCGCTCGCAGAACTCAGCCTCATAATAATCTGCAGATCAGTGGAAATTAGCCCTTATTGAAGGAGGACTTTGTGCAGTGATTGGGGCAGATAATGGCCATTTCCCCATAGATCCAGGAAGCGGCTAGTCAGCTGTGCCAGGACTGTAAACTCCGCTCCTCCGCATCTGTCCACACACCCAAAGGCTCTTCTAAGAGCCCCCACATCCTCCTCCTAAGAGCCGGTTCTGTGTTGGTTCTGTTCCCTACAACTCCTGTCCTGTATATACACAGCGTATACATTGTGTGCAGTGTATAGGGGACACAGCGCTTCCGGGGCCTGGGGTGAAGGTGCCGCATCTGTGGATACTCTGGTAAAGAAAAGATCAGCTGGAAAACGGTAAGTAAGGAGTTAAACGGGAGAGGAAATACATCCATGTACATCACTGAAGGCTGAGCGTTACCAAGGTTTCTGCTCATTGTCTGATCACAGAATCCGTTGGGGAATTTGAATTCCCCGCTCATAATCTCCGGAGGATTGTTACAGATCACTGATAGCACGTCCCGGAGTATGGTTGCCACTAACTTATTAATGTATATAGCACCATTAATTCAATGGTGCTGTACATGAGAAAGGGGTTACATACAGGGTTATACATATCGATTACAGTAAGCAGGTTCACAGTGAGACTGGTACAGAGGGGCCCTCAACGCAGAGTATCAAACACTAATGAGGGGGCAGTTCCTGCCAGCTTGGCAGAGGGTCTGAGACTCCATGTGGAACTGACCCATTCGTCTATTATTCTGTGGATATGTGCACCAAGATACGAACTGGTGGTGGCAATGGTGTTGGAACGATCAGCCTCATGTGAGGACCCCCGAGATAGGCGGCGCCGGCTCTTGTGGTGACGGTGTGGGTGGCTCTTAGAAGAGCCTTTGGTTTTGTAGAGATTGGCGGCAGCGCTCACTTGCTCTTGCTCGCCTTGCTGCTCTCGGTCTTCTTGGGCAGCAGCACGGCCTGGATGTTGGGCAGGACGCCCCCCTGGGCGATGGTCACCCCACCCAGCAGCCTGTTCAGCTCCTCGTCATTGCGCACCGCCAGCTGCAGGTGTCGGGGGATGATGCGGGTCTTCTTGTTGTCCCGGGCGGCATTACCGGCTAATTCCAGAATCTCCGCGGTCAGATACTCCAGCACAGCGGCCAGATAGACCGGAGCGCCGGCGCCGACTCTCTCTGCGTAGTTGCCCTTGCGGAGAAGCCTGTGCACACGGCCGACCGGGAACTGCAGTCCTGCCCGGGATGAGCGGGTCTTGGCCTTAGCACGGACCTTTCCTCCTTGTTTGCCGCGTCCAGACATGATGGCGATAAAATAACTAAAGACAGAAAATCGTGTGGAGAAGAGACTGTGCTGTGTCGCCTTATATAGTCCGTTGCTCCGCCCTCCTCTCCTGTCATTGGACGGATCTGAAGCTGAAAATGGAGAAGAGTCTTGGAGATCCACCAATGACCTACAGAGGGCGGGGCTTATTTCCGCTCCTTGCTCAAATGAGTTTCTCACCCAATAGAAAACGTTTGCTTTGAACACAGTAGATAAGGGGTGAAAACAGATATTTTTCCTGGAGCAGAAGGAAAGGCAGAAATATTCTGTTGATTTGTAGTTTGCACTTGTTGGACTTGTGTCTTCTATCAGCCATAAATTGCAATGACAGTCTGGCGGGTGAGGGGTTAATCCCTGTCAGTGCTTCTCCCCCGCTCCATCTGCACAGGCGGAGGCTCCTCACTCACCGCTTATTATCCTGTGCAGATCCCCTGTGGTGTCCGCGCTGATCCTATCACAGCCCGACTGAGACAAGTCTCCTGTGTTCTGCCCGAAGCCTGATGTGACGCTGCCGGGTCTCGGGTGGGGGAAGTCGCCGCTTCTGTAAAGCAAGTGTGTAGTGGGGGATCAGCACACACGGACACTAATGAGTTAATGGGGGCGGATATACCTGTGTCTGGGATTGGTCGGCGCCTGCGGATGTCTCTCGCTCATTGGCTGATTACAGATCCGTTACTGGTTTTGAATTTCCCGCTCAATTTCTGCTCTTTGTCCGTCGGATTATTACCGGCCCCTCTGCTGCTCTAGAGGCGATCGCTGATAATACCGGGTCCTGTCCTCCCAGCTGTCTGCCCCAAACACGGGGATCGGTCGCCATTATTACTCTGGGGAGGTTATAATAGTCTTCAGAGGCGCCATCCATCCGAAACATTAGTGTCCAGGACGTGGTCATCACACAGGAGTCTCCGTACCCGGTACACAGGACGTCCATCTATGCAGCTGCCTCATGCCGCCACATTCCCTGTGAATATTCGCTGCCCTATTCACCCCACACGGATCTGATCAGGGGAATATTACTGTACAGCCCGTTCCCCTGTAAATCCGCGTTATATTTATAGATCAATATGAAGAAACCGCATTTGTGCTGTGATGGAGTCACCAGTGCTCGGGGCATCTTACAGTCAGACTTGTGCTCGGAGCTCTCTGCACTGCGGTGGTTTTATCTCACCTCATATTAACCCTATGAGATCTATGACGATCGTTATACATTATTACATCTGGTGCTAGAGGATCCTATCCTGCGATTATATTGGGATATTTCTCCTATGATTCGTTGTTCCCTCCTCATTCTTGGAGCTTCTACCTGTGGATTTATTGCCCGAGAGCCGCCAGTCCTGACACTGGATGAAGCGGGGAGGAAAAGTGATAGAACAGAAGGACGATCGGTAACTGAGCAGGAATCCTGTGAGGAGGATGTGACGGCCGATAATGTAACTGCCTGATCTGTGAGATCCCGACACCACAGAGTAATGTTCTGAGCAGGGAACTCTCAGCAATCTTCACCCATGATCATACATTTCCCATCGCAAACATCCTGCCTGTAGCCGTAGGACTGATCTGTAATGGGGAGACATGGTGGGATCTGCTGGGAAGGGCAGAATTTGTCTTCCCTGAAATGTCTCTTGTAGGATACGTCCCTGACCAGTATATCGTCTCCACAATACTGATAGTGACGGGAAAGGGACGATCTGATCGTCTCCAGGTCAGACACACTGGCTCATCGCAGCAGGTGGAGAACAGGAATCATTCTCTATATCCAGGAGAGGAAACCGGAGCGGAAACTGCGCCGCTAACCTGGAAATCTGCAGACTCCTGTGTAGGATGTAAGAGACCAATGATCGCTCAACACAAGCAGATTTCCAAGGACGTAAAAAAGCGGGAACTTTAAACGTGTTACTATTGGAAACATTAGTTCCTCCCTCCCTCTGCTGATCGTCCTGTGTTGTTCAGCCAGTTAGGGGGGTTGACTTTCCCGCCGCTTCTAAATGTAATGACGTCACTTACACTAAAAAGAATCCAGATTAGGCTCTAGATCAACTCCACCGACCACAAATGGCTCCTGTTACCTGAGAAAGGAGAGTAATGAATGATCCCCCAGAATTCTGAGATCTGTGCAGCAAGGGGTTAAATAAGAAGTCCCTGAATACACAGCAACTCACTGCGAAATGCCCAGATTATTCCTGAGGGTTTCTCACCATCTCCCTCGTCACCAGGCGCAGAGCCCCGGGCGGTGCGAGCAGACACCTCGGGGAGACGGGAGAGGACACCGGAGCAGCCGCAGCTCTTATAGTGAGGGTGCGGGCGGCTCTTATAGTGAGGGTGTGGGTGGCTCTTATAGTGAGGGTGTGGGGGGCTCTTATAGTGAGGGTGTGGGTGGCTCTTATAGTGAGGGTGTGGGGGGCTCTTATAGTGAGGGTGTGGGCGGCTCTTTATAGTGAGGGTGTGGGCGGCTCTTATAGTGAGGCTGCGGGCGGCTCTTATAGTGAGAGTGTGGCGGCTCTTATAGTGAGGCTGTTGGCGGCTCTTATAGTGAGGGTGCGGGTGGCTCTTATAGTGAGGCTGCGGGTGGCTCTTATAGTGAGGGTGTGGGCGGCTCTTATAGTGAGGGTGTGGGTGGCTCTTATAGTGAGGGTGTGGATGGCTCTTATAGTGAGGCTGCGGGTGGCTCTTATAGTGAGGCTGCGGGTGGCTCTTATAGTGAGGGTGTGGGCGGCTCTTATAGTGAGGGTGTGGGTGGCTCTTATAGTGAGGCTGCGGGTGGCTCTTATAGTGAGGTTGCGGGTGGCTCTTATAGTGAGGGTGTGGGCGGCTCTTATAGTGAGGGTGTGGGGGGCTCTTATAGTGAGGGTGTGGGTGGCTCTTATAATGAGGGTGCGGGGGGCTCTTATAGTGAGGGTGCGGGGGGCTCTTATAGTGAGGGTGTGGGTGGCTCTTATAGTGAGGCTGCGGGTGGCTCTTATAGTGAGGTTGCGGGTGGCTCTTATAGTGAGGGTGTGGGCGGCTCTTATAGTGAGGGTGTGGGGGGCTCTTATAGTGAGGGTGTGGGTGGCTCTTATAATGAGGGTGCGGGGGGCTCTTATAGTGAGGGTGCGGGGGGCTCTTATAGTGAGGCTGTGGGCGGCTCTTATAGTGAGGGTGCGGGGGGCTCTTATAGTGAGGGTGTGGGGGCTCTTATAGTGAGGGTGTGGGTGGCTCTTATAGTGAGGCTGCGGGTGGCTCTTATAGTGAGGCTGCGGGTGGCTCTTATAGTGAGGGTGTGGGGGGCTCTTATAGTGAGGCTGTGGGGGGCTCTTATAGTGAGGGTGTGGGTGGCTCTTATAGTGAGGCTGTGGGCGGCTCTTATAGTGAGGGTGCGGGTGGCTCTTATAGTGAGGCTGTGGGCGGCTCTTATAGTGAGGGTGTGGGCGGCTCTTATAGTGAGGGTACGGGTGGCTCTTATAGTGAGGGTGTGGGTGGCTCTTATAGTGAGGCTGTGGGCGGCTCTTATAGTGAGGGTGTTGGTGGCTCTTATAGTGAGGCTGTGGGGGGCTCTTATAGTGAGGGTGTGGGTGGCTCTTATAGTGAGGGTGCGGGTGGCTCTTATAGTGAGGCTGTGGGCGGCTCTTATAGTGAGGGTGTGGGCGGCTCTTATAGTGAGGGTACGGGTGGCTCTTATAGTGAGGGTGTGGGGGGCTCTTATAGTGAGGCTGTGGGCGGCTCTTATAGTGAGGGTGTTGGTGGCTCTTATAGTGAGGCTGTGGGGGGCTCTTATAGTGAGGGTGTGGGTGGCTCTTATAGTGAGGCTGTGGGCGGCTCTTATAGTGAGGCTGTGGGCGGCTCTTAAAGTGAGGCTGTGGGCGGCTCTTATAGTGAGGGTGTGGGCGGCTCTTATAGTGAGGGTACGGGTGGCTCTTATAGTGAGGGTGTGGGTGGCTCTTATAGTGAGGGTGTGGGTGGCTCTTATAGTGAGGCTGTGGGTGGCTCTTATAGTGAGGCTGTGGGCGGCTCTTATAGTGAGGCTGTGGGGGGCTCTTATAGTGAGGGTGTGGGCGGCTCTTATAGTGAGGGTGTGGGGGGCTCTTATAGTGAGGGTGTGGGTGGCTCTTATAGTGAGGGTGTGGGGGCTCTTATAGTGAGGGTGTGGGGGCTCTTATAGTGAGGTTGTGGGGGGCTCTTATAGTGAGGGTGTGGGTGGCTCTTATAGTGAGGGTGTGGGGGGCTCTTATAGTGAGGGTGCGGGCGGCTCTTATAGTGAGGGTGTGGGGGCTCTTATAGTGAGGGTGTGGGGGGCTCTTATAGTGAGGGTGTGGGTGGCTCTTATAGTGAGGGTGTGGGGGGCTCTTATAGTGAGGGTGTGGGGGGCTCTTATAGTGAGGGTGTGGGGGTCTCTTATAGTGAGGCTGCGGGTGGCTCTAATAGTGAGGGTGTGGGGGGCTCTTATAGTGAGGGTGTGGGTGGCTCTTATAGTGAGGCTGCGGGTGGCTCTTATAGTGAGGCTGCGGGTGGCTCTTATAGTGAGGGTGTGGGGGGCTCTTATAGTGAGGCTGTGGGCGGCTCTTATAGTGAGGGTGTTGGTGGCTCTTATAGTGAGGCTGTGGGGGGCTCTTATAGTGAGGGTGTGGGTGGCTCTTATAGTGAGGCTGTGGGCGGCTCTTATAGTGAGGGTGCGGGTGGCTCTTATAGTGAGGCTGTGGGCGGCTCTTATAGTGAGGCTGTGGGCGGCTCTTAAAGTGAGGCTGTGGGCGGCTCTTATAGTGAGGGTGTGGGCGGCTCTTATAGTGAGGGTACGGGTGGCTCTTATAGTGAGGGTGTGGGTGGCTCTTATAGTGAGGCTGTGGGTGGCTCTTATAGTGAGGCTGTGGGCGGCTCTTAAAGTGAGGCTGTGGGCGGCTCTTATAGTGAGGGTGCGGGCGGCTCTTATTGTGAGGGTGTGGGCGGCTCTTATAGTGAGGGTGCGGGTGGCTCTTATAGTGAGGCTGCGGGTGGCTCTTATAGTGAGGGTGTGGGTGGCTCTTATAGTGAGGCTGTGGGTGGCTCTTATAGTGAGGCTGTGGGCGGCTCTTAAAGTGAGGCTGTGGGCGGCTCTTATAGTGAGGGTGTGGGCGGCTCTTATAGTGAGGCTGTGGGCGGCTCTTATAGTGAGGGTGTTGGTGGCTCTTATAGTGAGGCTGTAGGCGGCTCTTATAATGAGGGTGTGGGTGGCTCTTATAGTGAGGCTGTGGGGGGCTCTTATAGTGAGGGTGTGGGTGGCTCTTATAGTGAGGCTGTGGGCGGCTCTTATAGTGAGGCTGTGGGCGGCTCTTATAGTGAGGCTGTGGGTGGCTCTTATAGTGAGGGTGTGGGGGGCTCTTATAGTGAGGGTGTGGGCGGCTCTTATAGTGAGGGTGTGGGGGGCTCTTATAGTGAGGGTGTGGGTGGCTCTTATAGTGAGGGTGTGGGGGGCTCTTATAGTGAGGGTGTGGGGGCTCTTATAGTGAGGGTGTGGGGGGCTCTTATAGTGAGGGTGTGGGTGGCTCTTATAGTGAGGGTGTGGGGGGCTCTTATAGTGAGGGTGCGGGCGGCTCTTATAGTGAGGGTGTGGGGGCTCTTATAGTGAGGGTGTGGGGGGCTCTTATAGTGAGGGTGTGGGTGGCTCTTATAGTGAGGGTGTGGGGGGCTCTTATAGTGAGGGTGTGGGGGGCTCTTATAGTGAGGGTGTGGGGGTCTCTTATAGTGAGGCTGCGGGTGGCTCTAATAGTGAGGGTGTGGGGGGCTCTTATAGTGAGGGTGTGGGTGGCTCTTATAGTGAGGCTGCGGGTGGCTCTTATAGTGAGGCTGCGGGTGGCTCTTATAGTGAGGGTGTGGGGGGCTCTTATAGTGAGGCTGTGGGCGGCTCTTATAGTGAGGGTGTTGGTGGCTCTTATAGTGAGGCTGTGGGGGGCTCTTATAGTGAGGGTGTGGGTGGCTCTTATAGTGAGGCTGTGGGCGGCTCTTATAGTGAGGGTGCGGGTGGCTCTTATAGTGAGGCTGTGGGCGGCTCTTATAGTGAGGCTGTGGGCGGCTCTTAAAGTGAGGCTGTGGGCGGCTCTTATAGTGAGGGTGTGGGCGGCTCTTATAGTGAGGGTACGGGTGGCTCTTATAGTGAGGGTGTGGGTGGCTCTTATAGTGAGGCTGTGGGTGGCTCTTATAGTGAGGCTGTGGGCGGCTCTTAAAGTGAGGCTGTGGGCGGCTCTTATAGTGAGGGTGCGGGCGGCTCTTATAGTGAGGGTGTGGGCGGCTCTTATAGTGAGGGTGCGGGTGGCTCTTATAGTGAGGCTGCGGGTGGCTCTTATAGTGAGGGTGTGGGTGGCTCTTATAGTGAGGCTGTGGGTGGCTCTTATAGTGAGGCTGTGGGCGGCTCTTAAAGTGAGGCTGTGGGCGGCTCTTATAGTGAGGGTGTGGGCGGCTCTTATAGTGAGGCTGTGGGCGGCTCTTATAGTGAGGGTGTTGGTGGCTCTTATAGTGAGGCTGTAGGCGGCTCTTATAATGAGGGTGTGGGTGGCTCTTATAGTGAGGCTGTGGGGGGCTCTTATAGTGAGGGTGTGGGTGGCTCTTATAGTGAGGCTGTGGGCGGCTCTTATAGTGAGGCTGTGGGCGGCTCTTATAGTGAGGCTGTGGGTGGCTCTTATAGTGAGGGTGTGGGTGGCTCTTATAGTGAGGGTGTGGGCGGCTCTTATAGTGAGGCTGTGGGCGGCTCTTATAGTGAGGCTGTGGGTGGCTCTTATAGTGAGGGTGTTGGTGGCTCTTATAGTGAGGCTGTAGGCGGCTCTTATAATGAGGGTGTGGGTGGCTCTTATAGTGAGGCTGTGGGGGGCTCTTATAGTGAGGGTGTGGGTGGCTCTTATAGTGAGGCTGTGGGCGGCTCTTATAGTGAGGCTGTGGGCGGCTCTTATAGTGAGGCTGTGGGTGGCTCTTATAGTGAGGGTGTGGGTGGCTCTTATAGTGAGGCTGTGGGTGGCTCTTATGGTGAGGCTGTGGGTGGCTCTTATGGTGAGGCTGTGGGTGGCTCTTATAGTGAGGGTGTGGGGGGCTCTTATAGTGAGGCTGTGGGGGGCTCTTATAGTGAGGCTGTGAGCGGCTCTTATAGTGAGGGTGTGGGGGGCTCTTATAGTGAGGCTGTGGGGGGCTCTTATAGTGAGGCTGTGGGCGGCTCTTGTAGTGAGGGTGCGGGCGGCTCTTATAGTGAGGCTGTGGGGGGCTCTTATAGTGAGGCTGTGGGGGGCTCTTATAGTGAGGGTGTGGGGGGCTCTTGTAGTGAGGGTGCGGGCGGCTCTTATAGTGAGGCTGTGGGGGGCTCTTATAGAGAGGGTGTGGGCGGCTCTTATAGTGAGGTTGTGGGTGGCTCTTATAGTGAGGCTGTAGGGGGCTCTTATAGAGAGGGTGTGGGCGGCTCTTATAGTGAGGGTGTGGGCGGCTCTTATAGTGAGGGTGCGAGGGGCTCTTATAGTGAGGGTGTGGGCGGCTCTTATAGTGAGGGTGTGGGCGGCTCTTATAGTGAGGGTGCGGGCAGCTCTTATAGTGAGGCTGTGGGGGGCTCTTATAGTGAGGCTGTGGGGGGCTCTTATAGTGAGGGTGTGGGGGGCTCTTGTAGTGAGGGTGCGGGCGGCTCTTATAGTGAGGGTGTGGGTGGCTCTTATAGTGAGGCTGTAGGGGGCTCTTATAGAGAGGGTGTGGGCGGCTCTTACAGTGAGGGTGTGGGCGGCTCTTATAGTGAGGGTGCGGGGGGCTCTTATAGTGAGGGTGTGGGCGGCTCTTATAGTGAGGGTGTGGGTGGCTCTTATAGAGAGGCTGCGGGCGGCTCTTATAGTGAGTGTGTGTGGGGGGCTTTTATAGGGAGGGTGTGGGGGGCTTTTATAGGGAGGGTGTGGGGGGCTCTTATAGTGAGGCTGCAGGCGGCTCTTATAGTGAGGCTGTGGGCGGCTCTTATAGTGAGGCTGTGGGTGGCTCTTATAGTGAGGGTGTGGGCGGCTCTTATAGTGAGGCTGTGGGCGGTTCTTACAGTGAGGGTGTGGGCGGCTCATAGTGAGGCTGTGGGTGGCTCTTATAGTGAGGGTGTGGGTGGCTCTTATAGTGAGGGTGTGAGTGGCTCTTATAGTGAGACTGTGGGCGGCTCTTATAGTGAGGGTGTGGGCGGCTCTTATAGTGAGGGTGTGGGCGGCTCTTATAGTGAGGGTGTGGGCGGCTCTTATAGTGAGGGTGTGGGCGGCTCTTATAGTGAGGGTGTGGGCGGCTCTTATAGTGAGGGTGTGGGCGGCTCTTATAGTGAGGGCGTGGGCGGCTCTTATAGTGAGGCTGTGGGCGGCTCTTATAGTGAGGGTGCGGGGGGCTCTCATAGTGAGGGTGTGGGTGGCTCTTATAGTGAGGCTGTGGGCGGCTCTTATAGTGAGGCTGAGGGCGGCTCTTATAGTGAGGCTGCGGGCGGCTCTTATAGTGAGGCTGCGGGCGGCTCTTATAGTGAGGCTGCGGGCGGCTCTTATAGTGAGGCTGCGGGCGGCTCTTATAGTGAGGGTGCGGGGGGCTCTTATAGTGATGGTGCGGGCGGCTCTTATAGTGAGGCTGTGGGGGGCTCTTATAGTGAGGGTGTGGGGGGCTCTTGTAGTGAGAGTGCGGGCGGCTCTTATAGTGAGGCTGTGGGGGGCTCTTATAGTGAGGGTGTGGGGGGCTCTTGTAGTGAGGGTGCGGGCGGCTCTTATAGTGAGGCTGTGGGGGGCTCTTATAGTGAGGGTGTGGGGGGCTCTTGTAGTGAGGGTGCGGGCGGCTCTTATAGTGAGGGTGTGGGTGGCTCTTATAGTGAGGCTGTAGGGGGCTCTTATAGAGAGGGTGTGGGCGGCTCTTATAGTGAGGGTGTGGGCGGCTCTTATAGTGAGGGTGCGGGGGGCTCTTATAGTGAGGGTGTGGGCGGCTCTTATAGTGAGGGTGTGGGTGGCTCTTATAGAGAGGCTGCGGGCGGCTCTTATAGTGAGTGTGTGGGGGGGGCTTTTATAGGGAGGGTGTGGGGGGCTCTTATAGTGAGGCTGCAGGCGGCTCTTATAGTGAGGCTGCGGGCGGCTCTTATAGTGAGGCTGTGGGTGGCTCTTATAGTGAGGCTGCGGGCGGCTCTTTATAGTGAGGCTGTGGGCGGCTCTTATAGTGAGGGTGTGGGCGGCTCATAGTGAGGCTGTGGGTGGCTCTTATAGTGAGGGTGTGGGTGGCTCTTATAGTGAGTGTGTGTGTGGCTCTTATAGTGAGGGTGTGAGTGGCTCTTATAGTGAGACTGTGGGCGGCTCTTATAGTGAGGGTGTGGGCGGCTCTTATAGTGAGGGTGTGGGCGGCTCTTATAGTGAGGGTGTGGGCGGCTCTTATAGTGAGGGTGTGGGCGGCTCTTATAGTGAGGCTGTGGGCGGCTCTTATAGTGAGGGTGCGGGGGGCTCTCATAGTGAGGGTGTGGGTGGCTCTTATAGTGAGGGTGTGAGGGGCTCTTATAGTGAGACTGTGGGCGGCTCTTATAGTGAGGGTGTGGGCGGCTCTTATAGTGAGGGTGTGGGCGGCTCTTATAGTGAGGGTGTGGGCGGCTCTTATAGTGAGGGTGCGGGGGGCTCTCATAGTGAGGGTGCGGGGGGCTCTTATAGTGAGGCTGTGGGCGGCTCTTATAGTGAGGGTGTGGGCGGCTCTTATAGTGAGGGTGCGGGGGGCTCTCATAGTGAGGGTGTGGGTGGCTCTTATGGTGAGGCTGTGGGCGGCTCTTATAGTGAGGCTGTGGGCGGCTCTTATAGTGAGGCTGTGGGCGGCTCTTATAGTGAGGCTGTGGGAGGCTCTTATAGTGAGGCTGCGGGCGGCTCTTATAGTGAGGCTGCGGGCAGCTCTTATAGTGAGGCTGCGGGGGGCTCTTATAGTGAGGGTGCGGGCGGCTCTTATAGTGAGGCTGTGGGCAGCTCTTATACTGAGGCTGTGGGCGGCTCTTATAGTGAGGGTGTGGGCGGCTCTTATAGTGAGGGTGCGGGCGGCTCTTATAGTGAGGGTGCGGGCGGCTCTTATAGTGAGGGTGCGGGGGGCTATTATAGTGATAGTGTGGCGGCTCTTATAGTGAGGCTGTAGGTGGCTCTTATAGTGAGTGTGTGGGCGGCTCTTATAGTGAGGCTGTAGGTGGCTCTTATAGTGAGGCTGTGGGCGGCTCTTATAGTGAGGGTGTGGGGGGCTCTTGTAGTGAGGGTGCGGGCGGCTCTTATAGTGAGGCTGTGGGGGGCTCTTATAGAGAGGGTGTGGGCGGCTCTTATAGTGAGGGTGTGGGTGGCTCTTATATTGAGGCTGTAGGGGGCTCTTATAGAGAGGGTGTGGGTGGCTCTTATAGTGAGGCTGTGGGTGGCTCTTATAGTGAGGGTGTGGGGGGCTCTTATAGTGAGGCTGTGGGGGGCTCTTATAGTGAGGCTGTGGGCGGCTCTTATAGTGAGGCTGTGGGGGGCTCTTATAGTGAGGCTGTGGGCGGCTCTTGTAGTGAGGGTGCGGGCGGCTCTTATAGTGAGGCTGTGGGGGGCTCTTATAGTGAGGCTGTGGGGGGCTCTTATAGTGAGGGTGTGGGGGGCTCTTGTAGTGAGGGTGCGGGCGGCTCTTATAGTGAGGGTGTGGGCGGCTCTTATAGTGAGACTGTGGGTGGCTCTTATAGTGAGGGTGTGGGTGGCTCTTATAGTGAGGGTGTGGGTGGCTCATATAGTGAGGGTGTGGGTGGCTCTTATAGTGAGGGTGTGAGTGGCTCTTATAGTGAGACTGTGGGCGGCTCTTATAGTGAGGGTGTGGGCGGCTCTTATAGTGAGGGTGCGGGGGGCTCTCATAGTGAGGGTGTGGGTGGCTCTTATAGTGAGGCTGTGGGCGGCTCTTATAGTGAGGCTGTGGGAGGCTCTTATAGTGAGGCTGCGGGCGGCTCTTATAGTGAGGCTGCGGGCGGCTCTTATAGTGAGGCTGCGGGGGGCTCTTATAGTGAGGGTGCGGGCGGCTCTTATACTGAGGCTGTGGGCGGCTCTTATAGTGAGGGTGTGGGCGGCTCTTATAGTGAGGGTGTGGGCGGCTCTTATAGTGAGGGTGCGGGCGGCTCTTATAGTGAGGGTGCGGGGGGCTATTATAGTGAGAGTGTCGCGGCTCTTATAGTGAGGCTGTGTGGGCGGCTCTTATAGTGAGGCTGTAGGTGGCTCTTATAGTGAGTGTGTGGGCGGCTCTTATAGTGAGGCTGTAGGTGGCTCTTATAGGGAGGCTGTGGGCGGCTCTTATAGTGAGTGTGTGGGGGGCTCTTGTAGTGAGGGTGCGGGCGGCTCTTATAGTGAGGCTGTGGGGGGCTCTTATAGAGAGGGTGTGGGCGGCTCTTATAGTGAGGGTGTGGGTGGCTCTTATATTGAGGCTGTAGGGGGCTCTTATAGAGAGGGTGTGGGCGGCTCTTATAGTGAGGGTGTGGGCGGCTCTTATAGTGAGGGTGTGGGTGGCTCTTATAGAGAGGCTGCGGGCGGCTCTTATAGTGAGGGTGTGGGGGGGCTTTTATAGGGAGGGTGTAGGGGGCTCTTATAGTGAGGCTGCGGGCGGCTCTTATAGTGAGGCTGTGGGCGGCTCTTATAGTGAGGCTGTGGGTGGCTCTTATAGTGATTGTGTGGGCGGCTCTTATAGTGAGGCTGTGGGCGGCTCTTATAGTGAGGGTGTGGGCGGCTCATAGTGAGGCTGTGAGCGGCTCTTATACTGAGGCTGTGGGCAGCTCTTATAGTGAGGGTGTGGGCGGCTCTTATAGTGAGGATGTGGGCGGCTCTTATAGTGAGGGTGCGGGGGGCTCTTATAGTGAGGGTGCGGGCGGCTCTTATAGTGAGGCTGTGGGCGGCTCTTATACTGAGGCTGTGGGCGGCTCTTATTGTGAGGGTGTGGGCGGCTGTTATAGTGAGGGTGTGGGCGGCTCTTATAGTGAGGGTGCGGGGGGCTATTATAGTGAGAGTGTGGCGGCTCTTATAGTGAGGCTGTGTGGGCGGCTCTTATAGTGAGGCTGTAGGTGGCTCTTATATTGAGGGTGCGGGCGGCTCTTATAGTGAGGGTGTGGGCGGCTCTTATAGTGAGGGTGCGGGCGGCTCTTATAGTGAGAGTGTGGCGGCTCTTATAGTGAGGCTGTGTGGGCGGCTCTTATAGTGAGGCTGGGGTCGGCTCTTATAGTGAGGCTGTGGGCGGCTCTTATAGTGAGAGTGTGGCGGTTCTTATAGTGTGGGTGTGGGTGGCTCTTATAGTGAGGCTGCGGGTGGCTCTTATAGTGAGGGTGTGGGGGGCTCTTATAGTGAGGGTGTTGGTGGCTCTTATAGTGAGGCTGTGGGGGGCTCTTATAGTGAGGGTGTGGGTGGCTCTTATAGTGAGGCTGTGGGCGGCTCTTATAGTGAGGGTGTGGGTGGCTCTTATAGTGAGGGTGTGGGTGGCTCTTATAGTGAGGCTGTGGGTGGCTCTTATAGTGAGGGTGTGGGGGGCTCTTATAGTGAGGCTGTGGGGGGCTCTTATAGTGAGGCTGTGGGGGGCTCTTATAGTGAGGCTATGGGCGGCTCTTGTAGTGAGGGTGCGGGCAGCTCTTATAGTGAGGCTGTGGGGGGCTCTTATAGTGAGGCTGTGGGGGGCTCTTATAGTGAGGGTGTGGGGGGCTCTTGTAGTGATGGTGCGGGCGGCTCTTATAGTGAGGCTGTGGGGGGCTCTTATAGAGAGGGTGTGGGCGGCTCTTATAGTGAGGGTGTGGGTGGCTCTTATAGTGAGGCTGTAGGGGGGCTCTTATAGAGAGGGTGTGGGCGGCTCTTATAGTGAGGGTGTGGGCGGCTCTTATAGTGAGGGTGCGGGGGGCTCTTATAGTGAGGGTGTGGGCGGCTCTTATAGTGAGGGTGTGGGTGGCTCTTATAGAGAGGCTGCGGGCGGCTCTTATAGTGAGGGTGTGGGGGGGCTTTTATAGGGAGGGTGTGGGTGGCTCTTATAGTGAGGCTGCGGGCGGCTCTTATAGTGAGGCTGTGGGCGGCTCTTATAGTGAGGGTGTGGGGGGCTCTTGTAGTGAGGGTGCGGGCGGCTCTTATAGTGAGGCTGTGGGGGGCTCTTATAGAGAGGGTGTGGGCGGCTCTTATAGTGAGGGTGTGGGTGGCTCTTATAGTGAGGCTGTAGGGGGCTCTTATAGAGAGGGTGTGGGCGGCTCTTATAGTGAGGGTGTGGGCGGCTCTTATAGTGAGGGTGCGGTGGGCTCTTATAGTGAGGGTGTGGGCGGCTCTTATAGTGAGGGTGTGGGTGGCTCTTATAGAGAGGCTGCGGGCGGCTCTTATAGTGAGGGTGTGGGGGGGCTTTTATAGGGAGGGTGTGGGGGGCTCTTATAGTGAGGCTGCGGGCGGCTCTTATAGTGAGGCTGCGGGCGGCTCATAGTGAGGCTGTGGGTGGCTCTTATAGTGAGGGTGTGGGCGGCTCTTATAGTGAGGCTGTGGGCGGCTCATAGTGAGACTGTGAGCGGCTCTTATAGTGAGGGTGTGGGGGGCTCTTATAGTGAGGGTGCGGGGGCTCTTATATAGTGAGCGTGTGGATGGCTCTTATAGTGAGGGTGCGGGTGGTTCTTATAGTGAGGGTGTGGATGGCTCTTATAGTGAGACTGTGGGCGGCTCATATAGTGAGGGTGTGGGCGGCTCTTATAGTGAGGGTGTGGGCGGCTCTTATAGTGAGGGTATGGGCGGCTCTTATAGTGAGGCTGTGGGCGGCTCTTATAGTGAGGCTGGGGGCGGCTCTTATAGTGAGGGTGTGGGCGGCTCTTATAGTGAGGGTGTGGGCGGCTCTTATAGTGAGGGTGCGGGCGGCTCTTATAGTGAGGGTGCGGGGGGCTATTATAGTGAGAGTGTGGCGGCTCTTATAGTGAGGCTGTGTGGGCGGCTCTTATAGTGAGGCTGTAGGTGGCTCTTATAGTGAGGGTGCGGGCGGCTCTTATAGTGAGGGTGTGGGCGGCTCTTATAGTGAGGGTGCGGGCGGCTCTTATAGTGTGGGTGTGGCTCTTATAGTGTGGGTGTGGGTGGCTCTTATAGTGAGGCTGTGGGCGGCTCTTATAGTGAGGGTGCGGGCGGCTCTTATAGTGAGGGTGCGGGGGGCTCTTATAGTGAGAGTGTGGCGGCTCTTATAGTGAGAGTGTGGGCGGCTCTTATAGTGAGGCTGTGTGGGCGGCTCTTATAGTGAGGCTGGGGTCGGCTCTTATAGTGAGGCTGTGGGCGGCTCTTATACTGAGGGTGTGGGGGGCTCTTGTAGTGAGGGTGCGGGCGGCTCTTATAGTGAGGCTGTGGGGGGCTCTTATAGAGAGGGTGTGGGCGGCTCTTATAGTGAGGGTGTGGGTGGCTCTTATAGTGAGGCTGTAGGTGGCTCTTATAGAGAGGGTGTGGGCGGCTCTTATAGTGAGGGTGTGGGCGGCTCTTATAGTGAGGGTGTGGGGGGCTCTTATAATGAGGGTGTGGGCGGCTCTTATAGTGAGGGTGTGGGTGGCTCTTATAGAGAGGCTGCGGGCGGCTCTTATAGTGAGGGTGTGGGGGGGCTTTTATAGGGAGGGTGTGGGGGGCTCTTATAGTGAGGCTGCGGGCGGCTCTTATAGTGAGGCTGTGGGCGGCTCTTATAGTGAGGCTGTGGGTGGCTCTTATAGTGAGGGTGTGGGCGGCTCTTATAGTGAGGCTGTGGGCGGCTCTTATAGTGAGGGTGTGGGCGGCTCATAGTGAGGCTGTGAGCGGCTCTTATAGTGAGGGTGTGGGGGGCTCTTATAGTGAGGGTGCGGGGGGCTCTTATATAGTGAGGGTGTGGATGGCTCTTATAGTGAGGGTGCGGGTGGCTCTTAAAGTGAGGGTGCGGGTGGCTCTTATAGTGAGGCTGTGGGTGGCTCTTATAGTGAGGGTGTGGGCGGCTCTTATAGTGTGGGTGTGGCTCTTATAGTGTGGGTGTGGGCGGCTCTTATAGTGAGGGTGCGGGCGGCTCTTATAGTGAGGGTGCGGGCGGCTCTTATAGCGAGGGTGCGGGCGGCTCTTATAGTGAGACTGTGGGTGGCTCTTATAGTGAGACTGTGGGTGGCTCTTATAGTGAGGGTGTGGGTGGCTCTTATAGTGAGGGTGTGGGTGGCTCTTATAGTGAGGGTGTGGGTGGCTCTTATAGTGAGGGTGTGAGTGGCTCTTATAGTGAGACTGTGGGCGGCTCTTATAGTGAGGGTGTGGGCGGCTCTTATACTGAGGGTGTGGGCGGCTCTTATAGTGAGGCTGCGGGCGGCTCTTATAGTGAGGCTGTGTGGGCGGCTCTTATAGTGAGGCTGTAGGTGGCTCTTATATTGAGGGTGCGGGCGGCTCTTATAGTGAGGGTGTGGGCGGCTCTTATAGTGAGGGTGCGGGCGGCTCTTATAGTGTGGGTGTGGCTCTTATAGTGTGGGTGTGGGCGGCTCTTATAGTGAGGGTGTGGCTCTTATAGTGAGGGTGTGGGCGGCTCTTATAGTGAGGGTGCGGGGGGCTCTCATAGTGAGGGTGCGGGGGGCTCTTATAGTGAGGCTGCGGGCGGCTCTTATAGTGAGGCTGCGGGCGGCTCTTATAGTGAGGGTGCGGGGGGCTCTCATAGTGAGGGTGTGGGTGGCTCTTATAGTGAGGCTGTGGGCGGCTCTTATAGTGAGGCTGTGGGCGGCTCTTATAGTGAGGCTGGGGGCGGCTCTTATAGTGAGGCTGGGGGCGGCTCTTATAATGAGGCTGCGGGCGGCTCTTATAGTGAGGCTGCGGGCGGCTCTTATAGTGAGGCTGCGGGCGGCTCTTATAGTGAGGCTGCGGGCGGCTCTTATAGTGAGGGTGTGGGCGGCTCTTATAGTGAGGGTGTGGGCGGCTCTTATAGTGAGGCTGCGGGCGGCTCTTATAGTGAGGCTGTGTGGGCGGCTCTTATAGTGAGGCTGTAGGTGGCTCTTATATTGAGGGTGCGGGCGGCTCTTATAGTGAGGGTGTGGGCGGCTCTTATAGTGAGGGTGCGGGCGGCTCTTATAGTGTGGGTGTGGCTCTTATAGTGTGGGTGTGGGCGGCTCTTATAGTGAGGGTGTGGCTCTTATAGTGTGGGTGTGGGCGGCTCTTATAGTGAGGGTGTGGGCGGCTCTTATAGTGAGGGTAACATAGTAACATAGTAACATAGTTAGTAAGGCCGAAAAAAGACATTTGTCCATCCAGTTCAGCCTATATTCCATCATAATAAATACCCAGATCTACGTCCTTCTACAGAACCTAATAATTGTATGATACAATATTGTTCTGCTCCAGGAAGACATCCAGGCCTCTCTTGATCCCCTCGACTGAGTTCGCCATCACCACCTCCTCAGGCAAGCAATTCCAGATTCTCACTGCCCTAACAGTAAAGAATCCTCTTCTATGTTGGTGGAAAAACCTTCTCTCCTCCAGACGCAAAGAATGCCCCCTTGTGCCCGTCACCTTCCTTGGTATAAACAGATCCTCAGCGAGATATTTGTATTGTCCCCTTATATACTTATACATGGTTATTAGATCGCCCCTCATTCGTCTTTTTTCTAGACTAAATAATCCTAATTTCGCTAATCTATCTGGGTATTGTAGTTCTCCCATCCCCTTTATTAATTTTGTTGCCCTCCTTTGTACTCTCTCTAGTTCCATTATATCCTTCCTGAGCACCGGTGCCCAAAACTGGACACAGTACTCCATGTGCGGTCTAACTAGGGATTTGTACAGAGGCAGTATAATGCTCTCATCATGTGTATCCAGACCTCTTTTAATGCACCCCATGATCCTGTTTGCCTTGGCAGCTGCTGCCTGGCACTGGCTGCTCCAGGTAAGTTTATCATTAACTAGGATCCCCAAGTCCTTCTCCCTGTCAGATTTACCCAGTGGTTTCCCGTTCAGTGTATAATGGTGATATTGATTCCCTCTTCCCATGTGTATAACCTTACATTTATCATTGTTAAACCTCATCTGCCACCTTTCAGCCCAAGTTTCCAACTTATCCAGATCCATCTGTAGCAGAATACTATCTTCTCTTTTATTAACTGCTTTACATAGTTTTGTATCATCTGCAAATATCGATATTTTACTGTGTAAACCTTCTACCAGATCATTAATGAATATGTTGAAGAGAACAGGTCCCAATACTGACCCCTGCGGTACCCCACTGGTCACAGCGACCCAGTTAGAGACTATACCATTTATAACCACCCTCTGCTTTCTATCACTAAGCCAGTTACTAACCCATTTACACACATTTTCCCCCAGACCAAGCATTCTCATTTTGTGTACCAACCTCTTGTGCGGCACGGTATCAAACGCTTTGGAAAAATCGAGATATACCACGTCCAATGACTCACCGTGGTCCAGCCTATAGCTTACCTCTTCATAAAAACTGATTAGATTGGTTTGACAGGAGCGATTTCTCATAAACCCATGCTGATATGGAGTTAAACAGTTATTCTCATTGAGATAATCCAGAATAACATCCCTCAGAAACCCTTCAAATATTTTACCAACAATAGAGGTTAGACTTACTGGCCTATAATTTCCAGGTTCACTTTTAGAGCCCTTTTTGAATATTGGCACCACATTTGCTATGCGCCAGTCCTGCGGAACAGACCCTGTCGCTATAGAGTCACTAAAAATAAGAAATAATGGTTTATCTATTACATTACTTAGTTCTCTTAGTACTCGTGGGTGTATGCCATCCGGACCCGGAGATTTATCTATTTTAATCTTATTTAGCCGGTTTCGCACCTCTTCTTGGGTTAAAGTGGTGACCCTTAATATAGGGTTTTCATTGTTTCTTGGGATTTCACCTAGCATTTCATTTTCCACAGTGAATACCGTGGAGAAGAAGGTGTTTAATATGTTAGCTTTTTCCTCGTCATCTACAACCATTCTTTCCTCACTATTTTTTAAGGGGCCTACATTTTCAGTTTTTATTCTTTTACTATTGATATAGTTGAAGAACAGTTTGGGATTAGTTTTACTCTCCTTAGCAATGTGCTTCTCTGTTTCCTTTTTGGCAGCTTTAATTAGTTTTTTAGATAAAGTATTTTTCTCCCTATAGTTTTTTAGAGCTTCAATGGTGCCATCCTGCTTTAGTAGTGCAAATGCTTTCTTTTTACTGTTAATTGCCTGTCTTACTTCTTTGTTTAGCCACATTGGGTTTTTCCTATTTCTAGTCCTTTTATTCCCACAAGGTATAAACCGCTTACACTGCCTATTTAGGATGTTCTTAAACATTTCCCATTTATTATCTGTATTCTTATTTCTGAGGATATTGTCCCAGTCTACCAGATTAAGGGCATCTCTAAGCTGTTCAAACTTTGCCTTCCTAAAGTTAAATGTTTTTGTGACTCCCTGACAAGTCCCCCTAGTGAAAGACAGGTGAAACTGTACAATATTGTGGTCGCTATTTCCTAGATGCCCGACCACCTGCAGATTTGTTATTCTGTCAGGTCTATTAGATAGTATTAGGTCTAAAAGTGCTGCTCCTCTGGTTGGATTCTGCACCAATTGTGAAAGATAATTTTTCTTGGTTATTAGCAGAAACCTGTTGCCTTTATGGGTTTCACAGGTTTCTGTTTCCCAGTTAATATCCGGGTAGTTAAAGTCCCCCATAACCAGGACCTCATTATGGGTTGCAGCTTCATCTATCTGCTTTAGAAGTAGACTTTCCATGCTTTCTGTTATATTTGGGGGTTTGTAACAGACCCCAATGAGAATTTTGTTACCATTTTTCCCTCCATGAATTTCAACCCATATGGACTCGACATCCTCATTCCCTTCGCTAATATCCTCCCTTAAAGTGGACTTTAGACAAGACTTTACATAGAGACAAACCCCTCCTCCTCTCCGATTTTTACGATCCTTTCTAAACAGACTGTAACCCTGTAAGTTAACTGCCCAGCCATAGCTTTCATCTAACCATGTCTCGGTTATTCCCACTATGTCAAAGTTACCTGTAGATATTTCTGCTTCTAGTTCTTCCATCTTGTTTGTCAGGCTTCTGGCGTTTGCGAGCATGCAGTTTAGAGGATTTTGTTTTGTTCCAATCTCCTCACTGTGGATTGTTTTAGAAATGTTCTTACCTCCCTTCAGAGTATGTTTTGCTGGGTCGTCTTTGTTCGAGTCTAATGTTTTTCTTCCCGTCCCCTCTTCTTCTAATTTAACGCCCTCCTGATGAGTGTAGCGAGTCTTCTGGCGAATGTGTGTTTCCCAGGTTTGTTGAGGTGTAGTCCGTCTCTGGCGAGGAGTCCATCATACCAATAATTCACACCGTGGTCCAGGAATCCAAATCCTTGTTGTCTGCACCATCGTCTTAGCCAGTTGTTTGCATCAAGGATCCTGTTCCATCTCCTGGTGCCATGCCCGTCTACTGGAAGGATAGAAGAAAAAACTACCTGTGCATCCAGTTCCTTTACTTTCTTCCCCAACTCTTCAAAGTCCTTGCAGATTGTCGGTAGATCCTTCCTTGCCGTGTCATTGGTGCCAACATGTATCAGAAGAAATGGGTGGACGTCCTTGGAGCTGAAGAGCTTTGGTATCCTATCGGTCACATCCTTGATCATCGCACCTGGAAGGCAGCATACTTCTCTTGCAGTTATGTCCGGTCTGCAGATGGCTGCTTCTGTGCCTCTCAGTAGTGAGTCTCCCACCACCACCACTCTTCGTTGCTTCTTGGCTGTACTTTTTGCTGTCACTTGTTGCTGTGTGCCCTTTTCTTTTTTGCTTGCTGGTATTGCTTCATTCTTAGGTGTGCCATCTTCATCCTCTACAAAGATTTGATATCGGTTCTTCAGTTGTGTGGTTGGTGATTTCTCCATGGTGTGGGTGGCTCTTATAGAGAGGCTGCGGGCGGCTCTTATAGTGAGGGTGTGGGGGGGGCTTTTATAGGGAGGGTGTGGGGGGCTCTTATAGTGAGGCTGCGGGCGGCTCTTATAGTGAGGCTGTGGGCGGCTCTTATAGTGAGGCTGTGGGTGGCTCTTATAGTGATTGTGTGGGCGGCTCTTATAGTGAGGGTGTGGGCGGCTCATAGTGAGGCTGTGGGCAGCTCTTATAGTGAGGGTGTGGGCGTCTCTTATAGTGAGGATGTGGGCGGCTCTTATAGTGAGGGTGCGGGGGGCTCTTATAGTGAGGGTGCGGGCGGCTCTTATAGTGAGGCTGTGGGCGGCTCTTATAGTGAGGGTGTGGGCGGCTCTTATAGTGAGGGTGTGGGCGGCTTTTATAGTGAGGGTGCGGGGGGCTATTATAGTGAGAGTGTGGCGGCTCTTATAGTGAGGCTGTGTGGGCGGCTCTTATAGTGAGGCTGTAGGTGGCTCTTATATTGAGGGTGCGGGCGGCTCTTATAGTGAGGGTGTGGGCGGCTCTTATAGTGAGGGTGCGGGCGGCTCTTATAGTGTGGGTGTGGCTCTTATAGTGTGGGTGTGGGCGGCTCTTATAGTGAGGGTGCGGGCGGCTCTTATAGTGAGGGTGCGGGCGGCTCTTATAGCGAGGGTGCGGGGGGCTCTTATAGTGAGAGTGTGGCGGCTCTTATAGTGAGGCTGTGTGGGCGGCTCTTATAGTGAGGCTGGGGTCGGCTCTTATAGTGAGGCTGTGGGCGGCTCTTATAGTGAGAGTGTGGCGGTTCTTATAGTGTGGGTGTGGGTGGCTCTTATAGTGAGGCTGCGGGTGGCTCTTATAGTGAGGGTGTGGGGTGCTCTTATAGTGAGGGTGTTGGTGGCTCTTATAGTGAGGCTGTGGGCGGCTCTTATAGTGAGGGTGTGGGGGGCTCTTATAGTGAGGCTGTGGGGGGCTCTTATAGTGAGGCTGTGGGGGGCTCTTATAGTGAGGCTATGGGCGGCTCTTGTAGAGAGGGTGCGGGCAGCTCTTATAGTGAGGCTGTGGGGGGCTCTTATAGTGAGGGTGCGGGTGGCTCTTAAAGTGAGGGTGCGGGTGGCTCTTATAGTGAGGCTGTGGGTGGCTCTTATAGTGAGGGTGTGGGCGGCTCTTATAGTGAGGCTGTGGGCGGCTCTTATAGTGAGGGTGTGGGCGGCTCATAGTGAGGCTGTGAGCGGCTGTTATAGTGAGGGTGTGGGGGGCTCTTATAGTGATGGTGCGGGTGGCTCTTATATAGTGAGGGTGTGGATGGCTCTTATAGTGAGGGTGCGGGTGGCTCTTAAAGTGAGGGTGCGGGTGGCTCTTATAGTGAGGGTGTGGGCGGCTCTTATAGTGAGACTGTGGGTGGCTCTTATAGTGAGGGTGTGGGTGGCTCTTATAGTGAGGGTGTGGGTGGCTCTTATAGTGAGGGTGTGGGTGGCTCTTATAGTGAGGGTGTGAGTGGCTCTTATAGTGAGACTGTGGGCGGCTCTTATAGTGAGGGTGTGGGCGGCTCTTATACTGAGGGTGTGGGCGGCTCTTATAGTGAGGGTGTGGGCGGCTCTTATAGTGAGGGTGCGGGGGGCTCTCATAGTGAGGGTGCGGGGGGCTCTTATAGTGAGGCTGCGGGCGGCTCTTATAGTGAGGCTGCGGGCGGCTCTTATACTGAGGCTGTGGGCGGCTCTTATAGTGAGGGTGTGGGCGGCTCTTATAGTGAGGGTGTGGGGGGCTCTTATAGTGAGGGTGCGGGGGGCTCTCATAGTGAGGGTGTGGGTGGCTCTTATAGTGAGGCTGTGGGCGGCTCTTATAGTGAGGGTGTGGGTGGCTCTTATAGTGAGGCTGTGGGCGGCTCTTATAGTGAGGCTGTGGGCGGCTCTTATAGTGAGGCTGGGGGCGGCTCTTATAGTGAGGCTGCGGGTGGCTCTTATAGTGAGGCTGCGGGCGGCTCTTATAGTGAGGCTGCGGGCGGCTCTTATAGTGAGGCTGCGGGCGGCTCTTATAGTGAGGCTGCGGGCGGCTCTTATACTGAGGCTGTGGGCGGCTCTTATAGTGAGGGTGTGGGCGGCTCTTATAGTGAGGGTGTGGGCGGCTCTTATAGTGAGGCTGCGGGCGGCTCTTATAGTGAGGCTGTGTGGGCGGCTCTTATAGTGAGGCTGTAGGTGGCTCTTATATTGAGGGTGCGGGCGGCTCTTATAGTGAGGGTGTGGGCGGCTCTTATAGTGAGGTTGCGGGCGGCTCTTATAGTGTGGGTGTGGCTCTTATAGTGTGGGTGTGGGCGGCTCTTATAGTGAGGGTGTGGCTCTTATAGTGTGGGTGTGGGCGGCTCTTATAGTGAGGGTGTGGGCGGCTCTTATAGTGAGGGTGTGGGTGGCTCTTATAGAGAGGCTGCGGGCGGCTCTTATAGTGAGGGTGTGGGGGGGCTTTTATAGGGAGGGTGTGGGGGGCTCTTATAGTGAGGCTGTGGGCGGCTCTTATAGTGAGGCTGTGGGTGGCTCTTATAGTGATTGTGTGGGCGGCTCTTATAGTGAGGCTGTGGGCGGCTCTTATAGTGAGGGTGTGGGCGGCTCATAGTGAGGCTGTGAGCGGCTCTTATACTGAGGCTGTGGGCAGCTCTTATAGTGAGGGTGTGGGCGGCTCTTATAGTGAGGATGTGGGCGGCTCTTATAATGAGGGTGCGGGGGGCTCTTATAGTGAGGGTGCGGGGGGCTCTTATAGTGAGGCTGTGGGCGGCTCTTATACTGAGGCTGTGGGCGGCTCTTATAGTGAGGGTGTGGGCGGCTCTTATAGTGAGGGTGTGGGCGGCTCTTATAGTGAGGGTGCGGGGGGCTATTATAGTGAGAGTGTGGCGGCTCTTATAGTGAGGCTGTGTGGGCGGCTCTTATAGTGAGGCTGTAGGTGGCTCTTATATTGAGGGTGCGGGCGGCTCTTATAGTGAGGGTGTGGGCGGCTCTTATAGTGAGGGTGCGGGCGGCTCTTATAGTGTGGGTGTGGCTCTTATAGTGTGGGTGTGGGCGGCTCTTATAGTGAGGGTGCGGGCGGCTCTTATAGTGAGGGTGCGGGCGGCTCTTATAGCGAGGGTGCGGGGGGCTCTTATAGTGAGAGTGTGGCGGCTCTTATAGTGAGGCTGTGTGGGCGGCTCTTATAGTGAGGCTGGGGTCGGCTCTTATAGTGAGGCTGTGGGCGGCTCTTATAGTGAGAGTGTGGCGGTTCTTATAGTGAGGGTGTGGGTGGCTCTTATAGTGAGGGTGTGGGCGGCTCTTATAGTGAGGGTGCGGGGGGCTCTTATAGTGAGGGTGCGGGGGGCTCTTATAGTGAGGGTGCGGGCGGCTCTTATAGTGAGGCTGTGGGCGGCTCTTATACTGAGGCTGTGGGCGGCTCTTATAGTGAGGGTGTGGGCGGCTCTTATAGTGAGGGTGTGGGCGGCTCTTATAGTGAGGGTGCGGGGGGCTATTATAGTGAGAGTGTGGCGGCTCTTATAGTGAGGCTGTGTGGGCGGCTCTTATAGTGAGGCTGTAGGTGGCTCTTATATTGAGGGTGCGGGCGGCTCTTATAGTGAGGGTGTGGGCGGCTCTTATAGTGAGGGTGCGGGCGGCTCTTATAGTGTGGGTGTGGCTCTTATAGTGTGGGTGTGGGCGGCTCTTATAGTGAGGGTGCGGGCGGCTCTTATAGTGAGGGTGCGGGCGGCTCTTATAGCGAGGGTGCGGGGGGCTCTTATAGTGAGAGTGTGGCGGCTCTTATAGTGAGGCTGTGTGGGCGGCTCTTATAGTGAGGCTGGGGTCGGCTCTTATAGTGAGGCTGTGGGCGGCTCTTATAGTGAGAGTGTGGCGGTTCTTATAGTGTGGGTGTAGGTGGCTCTTATAGTGAGGCTGCGGGTGGCTCTTATAGTGAGGGTGTGGGGGGCTCTTATAGTGAGGGTGTTGGTGGCTCTTATAGTGAGGCTGTGGGGGGCTCTTATAGTGAGGGTGTGGGTGGCTCTTATAGTGAGGCTGTGGGCGGCTCTTATAGTGAGGGTGTGGGTGGCTCTTATAGTGAGGGTGTGGGTGGCTCTTATAGTGAGGCTGTGGGTGGCTCTTATAGTGAGGGTGTGGGGGGCTCTTATAGTGAGGCTGTGGGGGGCTCTTATAGTGAGGCTGTGGGGGGCTCTTATAGTGAGGCTATGGGCGGCTCTTGTAGTGAGGGTGCGGGCAGCTCTTATAGTGAGGCTGTGGGGGGCTCTTATAGTGAGGCTGTGGGGGGCTCTTATAGTGAGGGTGTGGGGGGCTCTTGTAGTGAGGGTGCGGGCGGCTCTTATAGTGAGGCTGTGGGGGGCTCTTATAGAGAGGGTGTGGGCGGCTCTTATAGTGAGGGTGTGGGTGGCTCTTATAGTGAGGCTGTAGGGGGGCTCTTATAGAGAGGGTGCGGGGGGCTCTTATAGTGAGGGTGTGGGCGGCTCTTATAGTGATGGTGTGGGTGGCTCTTATAGAGAGGCTGCGGGCGGCTCTTATAGTGAGGGTGTGGGGGGGCTTTTATAGGGAGGGTGTGGGTGGCTCTTATAGTGAGGCTGCGGGCGGCTCTTATAGTGAGGCTGTGGGCGGCTCTTATAGTGAGGGTGTGGGGGGCTCTTGTAGTGAGGGTGCGGGCAGCTCTTATAGTGAGGCTGTGGGGGGCTCTTATAGAGAGGGTGTGGGCGGCTCTTATAGTGAGGGTGTGGGTGGCTCTTATAGTGAGGCTGTAGGGGGCTCTTATAGATAGGGTGTGGGCGGCTCTTATAGTGAGGGTGTGGGCGGCTCTTATAGTGAGGGTGCGGTGGGCTCTTATAGTGAGGGTGTGGGCGGCTCTTATAGTGAGGGTGTGGGTGGCTCTTATAGAGAGGCTGCGGGCGGCTCTTATAGTGAGGGTGTGGGGGGGCTTTTATAGGGAGGGTGTGGGGGGCTCTTATAGTGAGGCTGCGGGCGGCTCTTATAGTGAGGCTGCGGGCGGCTCATAGTGAGGCTGTGGGTGGCTCTTATAGTGAGGGTGTGGGCGGCTCTTATAGTGAGGCTGTGGGCGGCTCATAGTGAGGCTGTGAGCGGCTCTTATAGTGAGGGTGTGTGGGGCTCTTATAGTGAGGGTGCGGGGGGCTCTTATATAGTGAGCGTTTGGATGGCTCTTATAGTGAGGGTGCGGGTGGCTCTTATAGTGAGGGTGTGGGTGGCTCTTATAGTGAGGGTTTGGGCGGCTCTTATAGTGAGGGTGTGGGTGGCTCTTATAGTGAGGGTGTGGGTGGCTCTTATAGTGAGGGTGTGGGTGGCTATTATAGTGAGGGTGTGGGTGGCTCTTATAGTGAGGGTGCGGGGGGCTATTATAGTGAGAGTGTGGCGGCTCTTATAGTGAGGCTGTGTGGGCGGCTCTTATAGTGAGGCTGTAGGTGGCTCTTATAGTGAGGGTGCGGGCGGCTCTTATAGTGAGGGTGTGGGCGGCTCTTATAGTGAGGGTGCGGGCGGCTCTTATAGTGTGGGTGTGGCTCTTATAGTGTGGGTGTGGGTGGCTCTTATAGTGAGGCTGTGGGCGGCTCTTATAGTGAGGGTGCGGGCGGCTCTTATAGTGAGGGTGCGGGGGGCTCTTATAGTGAGAGTGTGGCGGCTCTTATAGTGAGGCTGTGTGGGCGGCTCTTATAGTGAGGCTGGGGTCGGCTCTTATAGTGAGGCTGTGGGCGGCTCATATACTGAGGGTGTGGGGGGCTCTTGTAGTGAGGGTGTGGGTGGCTCTTATAGTGAGGCTGTAGGTGGCTCTTATAGAGAGGGTGTGGGCGGCTCTTATAGTGAGGCTGTAGGCGGCTCTTATAGTGAGGGTGTGGGGGGCTCTTATAGTGAGGGTGTGGGCGGCTCTTATAGTGAGGGTGTGGGTGGCTCTTATAGAGAGGCTGCGGGCGGCTCTTATAGTGAGGGTGTGGGGGGGGCTTTTATAGGGAGGGTGTGGGGGGCTCTTATAGTGAGGCTGTGGGCGGCTCTAATAGTGAGGCTGTGGGTGGCTCTTATAGTGAGGGTGTGGGCGGCTCTTATAGTGAGGCTGTGGGCGGCTCTTATAGTGAGGGTGTGGGCGGCTCATAGTGAGGCTGTGAGCGGCTCTTATAGTGAGGGTGTGGGGGGCTCTTATAGTGAGGGTGCGTGGGGCTCTTATATAGTGAGGGTGTGGATGGCTCTTATAGTGAGGGTGCGGGTGGCTCTTAAAGTGAGGGTGCGGGTGGCTCTTATAGTGAGGGTGTGGGCGGCTCTTATAGTGAGACTGTGGGTGGCTCTTATAGTGAGGGTGTGGGTGGCTCTTATAGTGAGGGTGTGGGTGGCTCTTATAGTGAGGGTGTGGGTGGCTCTTATAGTGAGGGTGTGAGTGGCTCTTATAGTGAGACTGTGGGCGGCTCTTATAGTGAGGGTGTGGGCGGCTCTTATACTGAGGGTGTGGGCGGCTCTTATAGTGAGGGTGTGGGCGGCTCTTATAGTGAGGGTGCGGGGGGCTCTCATAGTGAGGGTGCGGGGGGCTCTTATAGTGAGGCTGCGGGCGGCTCTTATAGTGAGGCTGCGGGCGGCTCTTATAGTGAGGGTGCGGGGGGCTCTCATAGTGAGGGTGTGGGTGGCTCTTATAGTGAGGCTGTGGGCGGCTCTTATAGTGAGGCTGTGGGCGGCTCTTATAGTGAGGCTGGGGGCGGCTCTTATAGTGAGGCTGCGGGCGGCTCTTATAGTGAGGCTGCGGGCGGCTCTTATAGTGAGGCTGCGGGCGGCTCTTATAGTGAGGCTGCGGGCGGCTCTTATAGTGAGGCTGCGGGCGGCTCTTATAGTGAGGCTGTGGGCGGCTCTTATACTGAGGCTGTGGGCGGCTCTTATAGTGAGGCTGCGGGCGGCTCTTATAGTGAGGCTGTGGGCGGCTCTTATACTGAGGGTGTGGGCGGCTCTTATAGTGAGGGTGTGGGCGGCTCTTATAGTGAGGCTGCGGGCGGCTCTTATAGTGAGGCTGTGTGGGCGGCTCTTATAGTGAGGCTGTAGGTGGCTCTTATATTGAGGGTGCGGGCGGCTCTTATAGTGAGGGTGTGGGCGGCTCTTATAGTGAGGGTGCGGGTGGCTCTTATAGTGTGGGTGTGGCTCTTATAGTGTGGGTGTGGGTGGCTCTTATAGTGAGGGTGCGGGCGGCTCTTATAGTGAGGGTGCGGGCGGCTATTATAGTGAGGGTGCGGGGGGCTCTTATAGTGAGAGTGTGGCGGCTCTTATAGTGAGGCTGTGTGGGCGGCTCTTATAGTGAGGCTGGGGTTGGCTCTTATAGTGAGGCTGTGGGCGGTTCTTATAGTGAGAGTGTGGCGGTTCTTATAGTGTGGGTGTGGGTGGCTCTTATAGTGAGGCTGCGGGTGGCTCTTATAGTGAGGGTGTGGGGGGCTCTTATAGTGAGGGTGTTGGTGGCTCTTATAGTGAGGCTGTGGGGGGCTCTTATAGTGAGGGTGTGGGTGGCTCTTATAGTGAGGCTGTGGGCGGCTCTTATAGTGAGGGTGTGGGTGGCTCTTATAGTGAGGGTGTGGGTGGCTCTTATAGTGAGGCTGTGGGTGGCTCTTATAGTGAGGGTGTGGGGGGCTCTTATAGTGAGGCTGTGGGGGGCTCTTATAGTGAGGCTGTGGGGGGCTCTTATAGTGAGGCTATGGGCGGCTCTTGTAGTGAGGGTGCGGGCAGCTCTTATAGTGAGGCTGTGGGGGGCTCTTATAGTGAGGCTGTGGGGGGCTCTTATAGTGAGGGTGTGGGGGGCTCTTGTAGTGAGGGTGCGGGCGGCTCTTATAGTGAGGCTGTGGGGTGCTCTTATAGAGAGGGTGTGGGCGGCTCTTATAGTGAGGGTGTGGGTGGCTCTTATAGTGAGGCTGTAGGGGGCTCTTATAGAGAGGGTGTGGGCGGCTCTTATAGTGAGGGTGTGGGCGGCTCTTATAGTGAGGGTGCGGTGGGCTCTTATAGTGAGGGTGTGGGCGGCTCTTATAGTGAGGGTGTGGGTGGCTCTTATAGAGAGGCTGCGGGCGGCTCTTATAGTGAGGGTGTGGGGGGGCTTTTATAGGGAGGGTGTGGGGGGCTCTTATAGTGAGGCTGCGGGCGGCTCTTATAGTGAGGCTGCGGGCGGCTAATAGTGAGGCTGTGGGTGGCTCTTATAGTGAGGGTGTGGGCAGCTCTTATAGTGAGGCTGTGGGCGGCTCATAGTGAGGCTGTGAGCGGCTCTTATAGTGAGGGTGTGTGGGGCTCTTATAGTGAGGGTGCGGGGGGCTCTTATATAGTGAGCGTGTGGATGGCTCTTATAGTGAGGGTGCGGGTGGCTCTTATAGTGAGGGTGTGGGTGGCTCTTATAGTGAGGGTGTGGGTGGCTCTTATAGTGAGGGTGTGGGTGGCTCTTATAGTGAGGGTGTGGGTGGCTCTTATAGTGAGACTGTGGGCGGCTCATATAGTGAGGGTGTGGGCGGCTCTTATAGTGAGGGTGTGGGCGGCTCTTATAGTGAGGGTGTGGGCGGCTCTGATAGTGAGGCTGTGGGCGGCTCTTATAGTGAGGCTGGGGGCGGCTCTTATAGTGAGGGTGTGGGCGGCTCTTATAGTGAGGGTGTGGGCGGCTCTTATAGTGAGGGTGCGGGCGGCTCTTATAGTGAGGGTGCGGGGGGCTATTATAGTGAGAGTGTGGCGGCTCTTATAGTGAGGCTGTGTGGGCGGCTCTTATAGTGAGGCTGTAGGTGGCTCTTATAGTGAGGGTGCGGGCGGCTCTTATAGTGAGGGTGTGGGCGGCTCTTATAGTGAGGGTGCGGGCGGCTCTTATAGTGTGGGTGTGGCTCTTATAGTGTGGGTGTGGGTGGCTCTTATAGTGAGGGTGTGGGGGGCTCTTATAGTGAGGCTGTGTGGGCGGCTCTTATAGTGAGGCTGTGTGGGCGGCTCTTATAGTGAGGCTGGGGTCGGCTCTTATAGTGAGGCTGTGGGCGGCTCTTATACTGAGGGTGTGGGGGGCTCTTGTAGTGAGGGTGCGGGCGGCTCTTATAGTGAGGCTGTGGGGGGCTCTTATAGAGAGGGTGTGGGCGGCTCTTATAGTGAGGGTGTGGGTGGCTCTTATAGTGTGGGTGTGGCTCTTATAGTGTGGGTGTGGGCGGCTCTTATAGTGAGGGTGCGGGCGGCTCTTATAGTGAGGGTGCGGGCGGCTCTTATAGTGAGGGTGCGGGGGGCTCTTATAGTGAGAGTGTGGCGGCTCTTATAGTGAGGCTGTGTGGGCGGCTCTTATAGTGAGGCTGGGGTCGGCTCTTATAGTGAGGCTGTGGGCGGCTCTTATAGTGAGAGTGTGGCGGTTCTTATAGTGTGGGTGGCTCTTATAGTGAGGCTGTGGGTGGCTCTTATAGTGAGGCTGCGGGTGGCTCTTATAGTGAGGGTGTGGGGGGCTCTTATAGTGAGGGTGCGGGCGGCTCTTATAGTGAGGGTGTGGGGGGCTCTTGTAGTGAGGGTGCGGGCGGCTCTTATAGTGAGGGTGTGGGCGGCTCATAGTGAGGGTGTGGGCGGCTCTTATAGTGAGGCTGTGGGCGGCTCTTATAGTGAGGGTGTGGGGGGCTCTTGTAGTGAGGGTGTGGGGGGCTCTTGTAGTGAGGGTGTGGGCGGCTCATAGTGAGGGTGCGGGGGGCTCTTATATAGTGAGGGTGTGGATGGCTCTTATAGTGAGGGTGCGGGTGGCTCTTAAAGTGAGGGTGCGGGTGGCTCTTACAGTGAGGGTGTGGGCGGCTCTTATAGTGAGACTGTGGGTGGCTCTTATAGTGAGGGTGTGGGTGGCTCTTATAGTGAGGGTGTGGGTGGCTCTTATAGTGAGGGTGTGAGTGGCTCTTATAGTGAGGCTGTAGGTGGCTCTTAAATTGAGGGTGCGGGCGGCTCTTATAGTGAGGGTGCGGGCGGCTCTTATAGTGAGGGTGCGGGCGGCTCTTATAGTGTGGGTGTGGCTCTTATAGTGAGGGTGTGGGCGGCTCTTATAGTGAGGGTGCGGGCGGCTCCTATAGTGAGGGTGCGGGCGGCTATTATAGTGAGGGTGCGGGGGGCTCTTATAGTGAGAGTGTGGCGGCTCTTATAGTGAGGGTGTGGGCGGCTCTTATAGTGAGGGTGTGGGCGGCTCTTATAGTGAGGGTGCGGGGGGCTCTCATAGTGAGGGTGCGGGGGGCTCTTATAGTGAGGGTGTGGGCGACTCTTATAGTGAGGCTGTGTGGGCGGCTCTTATAGTGAGGCTGTAGGTGGCTCTTATAGTGAGGGTGTGGGCGGCTCATAGTGAGGGTGTGGGCGGCTCTTATAGTGAGGCTGTGGGCGGCTCTTATAGTGAGGGTGTGGGCGGCTCATAGTGAGGGTGCGGGGGGCTCTTATATAGTGAGGGTGTGGATGGCTCTTATAGTGAGGGTGCGGGTGGCTCTTATAGTGAGGGTTTGGGTGGCTCTTATAGTGAGGGTGTGGTTGGCTCTTATAGTGAGGGTGTGAGTGGCTCTTATAGTGAGACTGTGGGCGGCTCTTATAGTGATGGTGTGGGCGGCTCTTATACTGAGGGTGTGGGCGGCTCTTATAGTGAGGGTGTGGGCGGCTCTTATAGTGAGGGTGCGGGGGGCTCTCATAGTGAGGGTGCGGGGGGCTCTTATAGTGAGGCTGCGGGCGGCTCTTATAGTGAGGCTGCGGGCGGCTCTTATAGTGAGGGTGCGGGGGGCTCTTATAGTGAGGGTGTGGGTGGCTCTTATAGTGAGGCTGTGGGCGGCTCTTATAGTGAGGCTGTGGGCGGCTCTTATAGTGAGGCTGTGGGCGGCTCTTATAGTTATGCTGCGGGCGGCTCTTATAGTGAGGCCGCGGGCGGCTCTTATAGTGAGGCTGCGGGCGGCTCTTATAGTGAGGCTGCGGGCGGCTCTTATACTGAGGCTGTGGGCGGCTCTTATAGTGAGGGTGTGGGCGGCTCTTATAGTGAGGGTGTGGGCGGCTCTTATAGTGAGGCTGCGGGCGGCTCTTATAGTGAGGCTGTGTGGGCGGCTCTTATAGTGAGGCTGTAGGTGGCTCTTAAATTGAGGGTGCGGGCGGCTCTTATAGTGAGGGTGCGGGCGGCTCTTATAGTGAGGGTGCGGGCGGCTCTTATAGTGTGGGTGTGGCTCTTATAGTGTGGGTGTGGGCGGCTCTTATAGTGAGGGTGCGGGCGGCTCCTATAGTGAGGGTGCGGGCGGCTATTATAGTGAGGGTGCGGGGGGCTCTTATAGTGAGAGTGTGGCGGCTCTTATAGTGAGGCTGGGGTCGGCTCTTATAGTGAGGCTGTGGGCGGCTCTTATAGTGAGAGTGTGGCGGTTCTTATAGTGTGGGTGTGGGTGGCTCTTATAGTGAGGCTGCGGGCGGCTCTTATAGTGAGGCTGCGGGCGGCTCTTATACTGAGGCTGTGGGCGGCTCTTATAGTGAGGGTGTGGGCGGCTCTTATAGTGAGGGTGTGGGCGGCTCTTATAGTGAGGCTGCGGGCGGCTCTTATAGTGAGGCTGTGTGGGCGGCTCTTATAGTGAGGCTGTAGGTGGCTCTTAAATTGAGGGTGCGGGCGGCTCTTATAGTGAGGGTGCGGGCGGCTCTTATAGTGAGGGTGCGGGCGGCTCTTATAGTGTGGGTGTGGCTCTTATAGTGAGGGTGTGGGGGGCTCTTATAGTGAGGGTGTGGGTGGCTCTTATAGTGAGGGTGTGGGTGGCTCTTATAGTGAGGGTGTGGGTGGCTCTTATAGTGAGGGTGTGGGTGGCTCTTATAGTGAGGGTGTGGGTGGCTCTTATAGTGAGGGTGTGGGTGGCTCTTATAGTGAGGCTGTGGGCGGCTCGTATAGTGAGGGTGTGGGTGGCTCTTATAGTGAGGGTGTGGGTGGCTCTTATAGTGAGGCTGTGGGTGGCTCTTATAGTGAGGGTGTGGGGGGCTCTTATAGTGAGGCTGTGTGGGGCTCTTATAGTGAGGCTGTGGGCGGCTCTTGTAGTGAGGGTGCAGGCAGCTCTTATAGTGAGGCTGTGGGGGGCTCTTATAGTGAGGCTGTGGGGGGCTCTTATAGTGAGGGTGTGGGGGGCTCTTGTAGTGAGGGTGCGGGCGGCTCTTATAGTGAGGCTGTGGGCGGCTCTTATAGAGAGGGTGTGGGCGGCTCTTATAGTGAGGGTGTGGGTGGCTCTTATAGTGAGGCTGTAGGGGGGCTCTTATAGAGAGGGTGTGGGCGGCTCTTATAGTGAGGGTGTGGGCGGCTTATAGTGAGGGTGCGGGGGGCTCTTATAGTGAGTGTGTGGGCGGCTCTTATAGTGAGGGTGTGGGTGGCTCTTATAGAGAGGCTGCGGGCGGCTCTTATAGTGAGGCTGTGGGCGGCTCTTATACTGAGGCTGTGGGCGGCTCTTATAGTGAGGGTGTGGGCGGCTCTTATAGTGAGGGTGTGGGCGGCTCTTATAGTGAGGCTGCGGGCGGCTCTTATAGTGAGGCTGTGTGGGCGGCTCTTATAGTGAGGCTGTAGGTGGCTCTTATATTGAGGGTGCGGGCGGCTCTTATAGTGAGGGTGTGGGCGGCTCTTATAGTGAGGGTGCGGGTGGCTCTTATAGTGTGGGTGTGGCTCTTATAGTGTGGGTGTGGGTGGCTCTTATAGTGAGGGTGCGGGCGGCTCTTATAGTGAGGGTGCGGGCGGCTATTATAGTGAGGGTGCGGGGGGCTCTTATAGTGAGAGTGTGGCGGCTCTTATAGTGAGGCTGTGTGGGCGGCTCTTATAGTGAGGCTGGGGTCGGCTCTTATAGTGAGGCTGTGGGCGGTTCTTATAGTGAGAGTGTGGCGGTTCTTATAGTGTGGGTGTGGGTGGCTCTTATAGTGAGGCTGCGGGTGGCTCTTATAGTGAGGGTGTGGGGGGCTCTTATAGTGAGGGTGTTGGTGGCTCTTATAGTGAGGCTGTGGGGGGCTCTTATAGTGAGGGTGTGGGTGGCTCTTATAGTGAGGCTGTGGGCGGCTCTTATAGTGAGGGTGTGGGTGGCTCTTATAGTGAGGGTGTGGGTGGCTCTTATAGTGAGGCTGTGGGTGGCTCTTATAGTGAGGGTGTGGGGGGCTCTTATAGTGAGGCTGTGGGGGGCTCTTATAGTGAGGCTGTGGGGGGCTCTTATAGTGAGACTATGGGCGGCTCTTGTAGTGAGGGTGCGGGCAGCTCTTATAGTGAGGCTGTGGGGGGCTCTTATAGTGAGGCTGTGGGGGGCTCTTATAGTGAGGGTGTGGGGGGCTCTTGTAGTGAGGGTGCGGGCGGCTCTTATAGTGAGGCTGTGGGGTGCTCTTATAGAGAGGGTGTGGGCGGCTCTTATAGTGAGGGTGTGGGTGGCTCTTATAGTGAGGCTGTAGGGGGGCTCTTATAGAGAGGGTGTGGGCGGCTCTTATAGTGAGGGTGTGGGCGGCTCTTATAGTGAGGGTGCGGGGGGCTCTTATAGTGAGGGTGTGGGTGGCTCTTATAGTGAGGGTGTGGGTGGCTCTTATAGAGAGGCTGCGGGCGGCTCTTATAGTGAGGGTGTGGGGGGGCTTTTATAGGGAGGGTGTGGGTGGCTCTTATAGTGAGGCTGCGGGCGGCTCTTATAGTGAGGCTGTGGGCGGCTCTTATAGTGAGGGTGTGGGGGGCTCTTGTAGTGAGGGTGCGGGCGGCTCTTATAGTGAGGCTGTGGGGGGCTCTTATAGAGAGGGTGTGGGCGGCTCTTATAGTGAGGGTGTGGGTGGCTCTTATAGTGAGGCTGTAGGGGGCTCTTATAGAGAGGGTGTGGGCGGCTCTTATAGTGAGGGTGTGGGCGGCTCTTATAGTGAGGGTGCGGTGGGCTCTTATAGTGAGGGTGTGGGCGGCTCTTATAGTGAGGGTGTGGGTGGCTCTTATAGAGAGGCTGCGGGCGGCTCTTATAGTGAGGGTGTGGGGGGGCTTTTATAGGGAGGGTGTGGGGGGCTCTTATAGTGAGGCTGCGGGCGGCTCTTATAGTGAGGCTGCGGGCGGCTAATAGTGAGGCTGTGGGTGGCTCTTATAGTGAGGGTGTGGGCAGCTCTTATAGTGAGGCTGTGGGCGGCTCATAGTGAGGCTGTGAGCGGCTCTTATAGTGAGGGTGTGTGGGGCTCTTATAGTGAGGGTGCGGGGGGCTCTTATATAGTGAGCGTGTGGATGGCTCTTATAGTGAGGGTGCGGGTGGCTCTTATAGTGAGGGTGTGGGTGGCTCTTATAGTGAGGGTTTGGGCGGCTCTTCTAGTGAGGGTGTGGGTGGCTCTTATAGTGAGGGTGTGGGTGGCTCTTATAGTGAGGGTGTGGGTGGCTCTTATAGTGAGGGTGTGGGTGGCTCTTATAGTGAGGGTGTGGGTGGCTCTTATAGTGAGGGTGTGGGTGGCTCTTATAGTGAGACTGTGGGCGGCTCATATAGTGAGGGTGTGGGCGGCTCTTATAGTGAGGGTGTGGGCGGCTCTTATAGTGAGGGTGTGGGCGGCTCTGATAGTGAGGCTGTGGGCGGCTCTTATAGTGAGGGTGTGGGCGGCTCTGATAGTGAGGCTGTGGGCGGCTCTTATAGTGAGGCTGGGGGCGGCTCTTATAGTGAGGGTGTGGGCGGCTCTTATAGTGAGGGTGTGGGCGGCTCTTATAGTGAGGGTGCGGGCGGCTCTTATAGTGAGGGTGCGGGGGGCTATTATAGTGAGAGTGTGGCGGCTCTTATAGTGAGGCTGTGTGGGCGGCTCTTATAGTGAGGCTGTAGGTGGCTCTTATAGTGAGGGTGCGGGCGGCTCTTATAGTGAGGGTGTGGGCGGCTCTTATAGTGAGGGTGCGGGCGGCTCTTATAGTGTGGGTGTGGCTCTTATAGTGTGGGTGTGGGTGGCTCTTATAGTGAGGGTGTGGGGGGCTCTTATAGTGAGGCTGTGTGGGCGGCTCTTATAGTGAGGCTGTGTGGGCGGCTCTTATAGTGAGGCTGGGGTCGGCTCTTATAGTGAGGCTGTGGGCGGCTCTTATACTGAGGGTGTGGGGGGCTCTTGTAGTGAGGGTGCGGGCGGCTCTTATAGTGAGGCTGTGGGGGGCTCTTATAGAGAGGGTGTGGGCGGCTCTTATAGTGAGGGTGTGGGTGGCTCTTATAGTGTGGGTGTGGCTCTTATAGTGTGGGTGTGGGCGGCTCTTATAGTGAGGGTGCGGGCGGCTCTTATAGTGAGGGTGCGGGCGGCTCTTATAGTGAGGGTGCGGGGGGCTCTTATAGTGAGAGTGTGGCGGCTCTTATAGTGAGGCTGTGTGGGCGGCTCTTATAGTGAGGCTGGGGTCGGCTCTTATAGTGAGGCTGTGGGCGGCTCTTATAGTGAGAGTGTGGCGGTTCTTATAGTGTGGGTGGCTCTTATAGTGAGGCTGTGGGTGGCTCTTATAGTGAGGCTGCGGGTGGCTCTTATAGTGAGGGTGTGGGGGGCTCTTATAGTGAGGCTGTGGGCGGCTCTTATAGTGAGGGTGTGGGTGGCTCTTATAGTGAGGGTGTGGGTGGCTCTTATAGTGAGGCTGTGGGTGGCTCTTATAGTGAGGGTGTGGGGGGCTCTTATAGTGAGGCTGTGGGGGGCTCTTATAGTGAGGCTGTGGGGGGCTCTTATAGTGAGACTATGGGCGGCTCTTGTAGTGAGGGTGCGGGCAGCTCTTATAGTGAGGCTGTGGGGGGCTCTTATAGTGAGGCTGTGGGGGGCTCTTATAGTGAGGGTGTGGGGGGCTCTTGTAGTGAGGGTGCGGGCGGCTCTTATAGTGAGGCTGTGGGGTGCTCTTATAGAGAGGGTGTGGGCGGCTCTTATAGTGAGGGTGTGGGTGGCTCTTATAGTGAGGCTGTAGGGGGGCTCTTATAGAGAGGGTGTGGGCGGCTCTTATAGTGAGGGTGTGGGCGGCTCTTATAGTGAGGGTGCGGGGGGCTCTTATAGTGAGGGTGTGGGTGGCTCTTATAGTGAGGGTGTGGGTGGCTCTTATAGAGAGGCTGCGGGCGGCTCTTATAGTGAGGGTGTGGGGGGGCTTTTATAGGGAGGGTGTGGGTGGCTCTTATAGTGAGGCTGCGGGCGGCTCTTATAGTGAGGCTGTGGGCGGCTCTTATAGTGAGGGTGTGGGGGGCTCTTGTAGTGAGGGTGCGGGCGGCTCTTTTAGTGAGGCTGTGGGGGGCTCTTATAGAGAGGGTGTGGGCGGCTCTTATAGTGAGGGTGTGGGTGGCTCTTATAGTGAGGCTGTAGGGGGCTCTTATAGAGAGGGTGTGGGCGGCTCTTATAGTGAGGGTGTGGGCGGCTCTTATAGTGAGGGTGCGGTGGGCTCTTATAGTGAGGGTGTGGGCGGCTCTTATAGTGAGGGTGTGGGTGGCTCTTATAGAGAGGCTGCGGGCGGCTCTTATAGTGAGGGTGTGGGGGGGCTTTTATAGGGAGGGTGTGGGGGGCTCTTATAGTGAGGCTGCGGGCGGCTCTTATAGTGAGGCTGCGGGCGGCTAATAGTGAGGCTGTGGGTGGCTCTTATAGTGAGGGTGTGGGCAGCTCTTATAGTGAGGCTGTGGGCGGCTCATAGTGAGGCTGTGAGCGGCTCTTATAGTGAGGGTGTGTGGGGCTCTTATAGTGAGGGTGCGGGGGGCTCTTATATAGTGAGCGTGTGGATGGCTCTTATAGTGAGGGTGCGGGTGGCTCTTATAGTGAGGGTGTGGGTGGCTCTTATAGTGAGGGTTTGGGCGGCTCTTCTAGTGAGGGTGTGGGTGGCTCTTATAGTGAGGGTGTGGGTGGCTCTTATAGTGAGGGTGTGGGTGGCTCTTATAGTGAGGGTGTGGGTGGCTCTTATAGTGAGGGTGTGGGTGGCTCTTATAGTGAGGGTGTGGGTGGCTCTTATAGTGAGACTGTGGGCGGCTCATATAGTGAGGGTGTGGGCGGCTCTTATAGTGAGGGTGTGGGCGGCTCTTATAGTGAGGGTGTGGGCGGCTCTGATAGTGAGGCTGTGGGCGGCTCTTATAGTGAGGGTGTGGGCGGCTCTGATAGTGAGGCTGTGGGCGGCTCTTATAGTGAGGCTGGGGGCGGCTCTTATAGTGAGGGTGTGGGCGGCTCTTATAGTGAGGGTGTGGGCGGCTCTTATAGTGAGGGTGCGGGCGGCTCTTATAGTGAGGGTGCGGGGGGCTATTATAGTGAGAGTGTGGCGGCTCTTATAGTGAGGCTGTGTGGGCGGCTCTTATAGTGAGGCTGTAGGTGGCTCTTATAGTGAGGGTGCGGGCGGCTCTTATAGTGAGGGTGTGGGCGGCTCTTATAGTGAGGGTGCGGGCGGCTCTTATAGTGTGGGTGTGGCTCTTATAGTGTGGGTGTGGGTGGCTCTTATAGTGAGGGTGTGGGGGGCTCTTATAGTGAGGCTGTGTGGGCGGCTCTTATAGTGAGGCTGTGTGGGCGGCTCTTATAGTGAGGCTGGGGTCGGCTCTTATAGTGAGGCTGTGGGCGGCTCTTATACTGAGGGTGTGGGGGGCTCTTGTAGTGAGGGTGCGGGCGGCTCTTATAGTGAGGCTGTGGGGGGCTCTTATAGAGAGGGTGTGGGCGGCTCTTATAGTGAGGGTGTGGGTGGCTCTTATAGTGTGGGTGTGGCTCTTATAGTGTGGGTGTGGGCGGCTCTTATAGTGAGGGTGCGGGCGGCTCTTATAGTGAGGGTGCGGGCGGCTCTTATAGTGAGGGTGCGGGGGGCTCTTATAGTGAGAGTGTGGCGGCTCTTATAGTGAGGCTGTGTGGGCGGCTCTTATAGTGAGGCTGGGGTCGGCTCTTATAGTGAGGGTGCGGGGGGCTCTTATATAGTGAGGGTGTGGATGGCTCTTATAGTGAGGGTGCGGGTGGCTCTTAAAGTGAGGGTGCGGGTGGCTCTTATAGTGAGGGTGTGGGCGGCTCTTATAGTGAGACTGTGGGTGGCTCTTATAGTGAGGGTGTGGGTGGCTCTTATAGTGAGGGTGTGGGTGGCTCTTATAGTGAGGGTGTGAGTGGCTCTTATAGTGAGACTGTGGGCGGCTCTTATAGTGAGGGTGTGGGCGGCTCTTATAGTGAGGGTGTGGGCGGCTCTTATAGTGAGGGTGCGGGGGGCTCTCATAGTGAGGGTGCGGGGGGCTCTTATAGTGAGGGTGTGAGCGACTCTTATAGTGAGGCTGTGTGGGCGGCTCTTATAGTGAGGCTGTAGGTGGCTCTTATAGTGAGGGTGTGGGCGGCTCATAGTGAGGGTGTGGGCGGCTCTTATAGTGAGGCTGTGGGCGGCTCTTATAGTGAGGGTGTGGGCGGCTCATAGTGAGGGTGCGGGGGGCTCTTATATAGTGAGGGTGTGGATGGCTCTTATAGTGAGGGTGCGGGTGGCTCTTAAAGTGAGGGTGCGGGTGGCTCTTATAGTGAGGGTGTGGGCGGCTCTTATAGTGAGACTGTGGGTGGCTCTTATAGTGAGGGTTTGGGTGGCTCTTATAGTGAGGGTGTGGTTGGCTCTTATAGTGAGGGTGTGAGTGGCTCTTATAGTGAGACTGTGGGCGGCTCTTATAGTGATGGTGTGGGCGGCTCTTATACTGAGGGTGTGGGCGGCTCTTATAGTGAGGGTGTGGGCGGCTCTTATAGTGAGGGTGCGGGGGGCTCTCATAGTGAGGGTGCGGGGGGCTCTTATAGTGAGGCTGCGGGCGGCTCTTATAGTGAGGCTGCGGGCGGCTCTTATAGTGAGGGTGCGGGGGGCTCTCATAGTGAGGGTGTGGGTGGCTCTTATAGTGAGGCTGTGGGCGGCTCTTATAGTGAGGCTGTGGGCGGCTCTTATAGTGAGGCTGTGGGCGGCTCTTATAGTTATGCTGCGGGCGGCTCTTATAGTGAGGCCGCGGGCGGCTCTTATAGTGAGGCTGCGGGCGGCTCTTATAGTGAGGCTGCGGGCGGCTCTTATACTGAGGCTGTGGGCGGCTCTTATAGTGAGGGTGTGGGCGGCTCTTATAGTGAGGGTGTAGGCGGCTCTTATAGTGAGGCTGCGGGCGGCTCTTATAGTGAGGCTGTGTGGGCGGCTCTTATAGTGAGGCTGTAGGTGGCTCTTAAATTGAGGGTGCGGGCGGCTCTTATAGTGAGGGTGCGGGCGGCTCTTATAGTGAGGGTGCGGGCGGCTCTTATAGTGTGGGTGTGGCTCTTATAGTGTGGGTGTGGGCGGCTCTTATAGTGAGGGTGCGGGCGGCTCCTATAGTGAGGGTGCGGGCGGCTATTATAGTGAGGGTGCGGGGGGCTCTTATAGTGAGAGTGTGGCGGCTCTTATAGTGAGGCTGGGGTCGGCTCTTATAGTGAGGCTGTGGGCGGCTCTTATAGTGAGAGTGTGGCGGTTCTTATAGTGTGGGTGTGGGTGGCTCTTATAGTGAGGCTGCGGGCGGCTCTTATAGTGAGGCTGCGGGCGGCTCTTATACTGAGGCTGTGGGCGGCTCTTATAGTGAGGGTGTGGGCGGCTCTTATAGTGAGGGTGTGGGCGGCTCTTATAGTGAGGCTGCGGGCGGCTCTTATAGTGAGGCTGTGTGGGCGGCTCTTATAGTGAGGCTGTAGGTGGCTCTTAAATTGAGGGTGCGGGCGGCTCTTATAGTGAGGGTGCGGGCGGCTCTTATAGTGAGGGTGCGGGCGGCTCTTATAGTGTGGGTGTGGCTCTTATAGTGTGGGTGTGGGCGGCTCTTATAGTGAGGGTGCGGGCGGCTCCTATAGTGAGGGTGCGGGCGGCTATTATAGTGAGGGTGCGGGGGGCTCTTATAGTGAGAGTGTGGCGGCTCTTATAGTGAGGCTGGGGTCGGCTCTTATAGTGAGGCTGTGGGCGGCTCTTATAGTGAGAGTGTGGCGGTTCTTATAGTGTGGGTGTGGGTGGCTCTTATAGTGAGGCTGTGGGTGGCTCTTATAGTGAGGCTGCGGGTGGCTCTTATAGTGAGGGTGTGGGGGGCTCTTATAGTGAGTGTGTTGGTGGCTCTTATAGTGAGGCTGTGGGGGGCTCTTATAGTGAGGGTGTGGGTGGCTCTTATAGTGAGGGTGTGGGTGGCTCTTATAGTGAGGGTGTGGGTGGCTCTTATAGTGAGGGTGTGGGTGGCTCTTATAGTGAGGGTGTGGGTGGCTCTTATAGTGAGGGTGTGGGTGGCTCTTATAGTGAGGCTGTGGGCGGCTCGTATAGTGAGGGTGTGGGTGGCTCTTATAGTGAGGGTGTGGGTGGCTCTTATAGTGAGGGTGTGGGTGGCTCTTATAGTGAGGCTGTGGGTGGCTCTTATAGTGAGGGTGTGGGGGGCTCTTATAGTGAGGCTGTGGGGGGCTCTTATAGTGAGGCTGTGGGGGGCTCTTATAGTGAGGCTGTGGGCGGCTCTTGTAGTGAGGGTGCAGGCAGCTCTTATAGTGAGGCTGTGGGGGGCTCTTATAGTGAGGCTGTGGGGGGCTCTTATAGTGAGGGTGTGGGGGGCTCTTGTAGTGAGGGTGCGGGCGGCTCTTATAGTGAGGCTGTGGGCGGCTCTTATAGAGAGGGTGTGGGCGGCTCTTATAGTGAGGGTGTGGGTGGCTCTTATAGTGAGGCTGTAGGGGGGCTCTTATAGAGAGGGTGTGGGCGGCTCTTATAGTGAGGGTGTGGGCGGCTTATAGTGAGGGTGCGGGGGGCTCTTATAGTGAGTGTGTGGGCGGCTCTTATAGTGAGGGTGTGGGTGGCTCTTATAGAGAGGCTGCGGGCGGCTCTTATAGTGAGGGTGTGGGGGGGCTTTTATAGGGAGGGTGTGGGTGGCTCTTATAGTGAGGGTGTGGGTGGCTCTTATAGTGAGGGTGTGGGGGGCTCTTATAGTGAGGGTGCGGGGGGCTCTTATAGTGAGGGTGTGGGCGGCTCTTATAGTGAGACTGTGGGTGGCTCTTATAGTGAGGGTGTGGGTGGCTCTTATAGTGAGGGTGTGGGTGGCTCTTATAGTGAGGCTGTGGGTGGCTCTTATAGTGAGGGTGTGAGTGGCTCTTATAGTGAGACTGTGGGCGGCTCTTATAGTGAGGGTGTGGGCGGCTCTTATAGTGAGGGTGCGGGCGGCTCTTATAGTGAGGGTGCGGGCGGCTCTTATAGTGAGGCTGCGGGCGGCTCTTATAGTGAGGCTGCGGGCGGCTCTTATAGTGAGGCTGCGGGCGGCTCTTATAGTGAGGGTGCGGGGGGCTCTTATAGTGAGGGTGCGGGCGGCTCTTATAGTGAGGCTGTGGGCGGCTCTTATACTGAGGCTGTGGGCAGCTCTTATAGTGAGGGTGTGGGCGGCTCTTATAGTGAGGGTTTGGGCGGCTCTTATAGTGAGGGTGCGGGGGGCTCTTATAGTGAGGGTGCGGGCGGCTCTTATAGTGAGGCTGTGGGCGGCTCTTATACTGAGGCTGTGGGCGGCTCTTATAGTGAGGGTGTGGGCGGCTCTTATAGTGAGGGTGTGGGCGGCTCTTATAGTGAGGGTGCGGGGGGCTATTATAGTGAGAGTGTGGCGGCTCTTATAGTGAGGCTGTGTGGGCGGCTCTTATAGTGAGGCTGTAGGTGGCTCTTATATTGAGGGTGCGGGCGGCTCTTATAGTGAGGGTGTGGGCGGCTCTTATAGTGAGGGTGCGGGCGGCTCTTATAGTGTTGGTGTGGCTCTTATAGTGTGGATGTGGGCGGCTCTTATAGTGAGGGTGCGGGCGGCTCTTATAGTGAGGGTGCGGGCGGCTCTTATAGTGAGGGTGCGGGGGGCTCTTATAGTGAGAGTGTGGCGGCTCTTATAGTGAGGCTGGGGTCGGCTCTTATAGTGAGGCTGTGGGCGGCTCTTATAGTGAGAGTGTGGCGGTTCTTATAGTGTGGGTGTGGGTGGCTCTTGTAGTGAGGCTGTGGGTGGCTCTTATAGTGAGGCTGCGGGTGGCTCTTATAGTGAGGGTGTGGGGGGCTCTTATAGTGAGGGTGCGGGCGGCTCTTATAGTGAGGGTGTGGGGGGCTCTTGTAGTGAGGGTGCGGGCGGCTCTTATAGTGAGGCTGTGGGCGGCTCTTATAGTGAGGGTGTGGGCGGCTCTTATAGTGAGGGTGTGGGCGGCTCTTATAGTGAGGGTGCGGGGGGCTATTATAGTGAAAATGTGGGGGCTCTTATAGTGAGGCTGTGTGGGCGGCTCTTATAGTGAGGCTGTAGGTGGCTCTTATATTGAGGGTGCGGGCGGCTCTTATAGTGAGGGTGTGGGCGGCTCTTATAGTGTGGGTGTGGCTCTTATAGTGAGGGTGCGGGCGGCTCTTATAGTGAGGGTGCGGGCGGCTCTTATAGTGAGGGTGCGGGGGGCTCTTATAGTGAGAGTGTGGCGGCTCTTATAGTGAGGCTGTGTGGGCGGCTCTTATAGTGAGGCTGGAGTCGGCTCTTATAGTGAGGCTGTGGGCGGCTCTTATAGTGAGAGTGTGGCGGTTCTTATAGTGTGGGTGTGGGTGGCTCTTATAGTGAGGCTGTGGGTGGCTCTTATAGTGAGGCTGCGGGTGGCTCTTATAGTGAGGGTGTGGGGGGCGCTTATAGTGAGGGTGCGGGCGGCTCTTATAGTGAGGGTGTGGGGGGCTCTTGTAGTGAGGGTGCGGGCGTCTCTTATAGTGAGGCTGTGGGTGGCTCTTATAGTGAGGGTGTGGGCGGCTCTTATAGTGAGGCTGTGGGCGGCTCTTATAGTGAGGGTGTGGGCGGCTCATAGTGAGGCTGTGAGCGGCTCTTATAGTGAGGGTGTGGGGGGCTCTTATAGTGAGGGTGCGGGGGGCTCTTATATAGTGAGGGTGTGGATGGCTCTTATAGTGAGGGTGCGGGTGGCTCTTAAAGTGAGGGTGCGGGTGGCTCTTATAGTGAGAGTGTGGGTGGCTCTTATAGTGAGGGTGTGGGTGGCTCTTATAGTGAGGGTGTGAGTGGCTCTTATAGTGAGACTGTGGGCGGCTCTTATAGTGAGGGTGTGGGCGGCTCTTATAGTGAGGGTGCGGGCGGCTCTTATAGTGAGGCTGTGGGCGGCTCTTATACTGAGGCTGTGGGCAGCTCTTATAGTGAGGGTGTGGGCGGCTCTTATAGTGAGGGTGTGGGCGGCTCTTATAGTGAGGGTGCGGGGGGCTCTTATAGTGAGGGTGCGGGCGGCTCTTATAGTGAGGCTGTGGGCGGCTCTTATACTGAGGCTGTGGGCGGCTCTTATAGTGAGGGTGTGGGCGGCTCTTATAGTGAGGGTGCGGGGGGCTATTATAGTGAGAGTGTGGCGGCTCTTATAGTGAGGCTGTGTGGGCGGCTCTTATAGTGAGGCTGTAGGTGGCTCTTATATTGAGGGTGCGGGCGGCTCTTATAGTGAGGGTGTGGGCGGCTCTTATAGTGAGGGTGCGGGCGGCTCTTATAGTGTGGGTGTGGCTCTTATAGTGTGGGTGTGGGCGGCTCTTATAGTGAGGGTGCGGGCGGCTCTTATAGTGAGGGTGCGGGCGGCTCTTATAGTGAGGGTGCGGGGGGCTCTTATAGTGAGAGTGTGGCGGCTCTTATAGTGAGGCTTTGTGAGTGGCTCTTATAGTGAGGCTTTGTGGGTGGCTCTTATAGTGAGGCTGTGGGCGGCTCTTATAGTGAGAGTGTGGCGGTTCTTATAGTGAGGGTGTGGGTGGCTCTTATAGTGAGGGTGTGGGCGGCTCTTATAGTGAGGGTGTGGGGGGCTCTTATAGTGAGGGTGCGGGGGGCTCTTATAGTGAGGGTGCGGGCGGCTCTTATAGTGAGGCTGTGGGCGGCTCTTATACTGAGGCTGTGGGCGGCTCTTATAGTGTGGGTGTGGCTCTTATAGTGTGGGTGTGGGCGGCTCTTATAGTGAGGGTGCGGGCGGCTCTTATAGTGAGGGTGCGGGCGGCTCTTATAGTGAGGGTGCGGGGGGCTCTTATAGTGAGAGTGTGGCGGCTCTTATAGTGAGGCTTTGTGAGTGGCTCTTATAGTGAGGCTTTGTGGGTGGCTCTTATAGTGAGGCTGTGGGCGGCTCTTATAGTGAGAGTGTGGCGGTTCTTATAGTGAGGGTGTGGGTGGCTCTTATAGTGAGGGTGTGGGCGGCTCTTATAGTGAGGGTGCGGGGGGCTCTTATAGTGAGGGTGCGGGCGGCTCTTATAGTGAGGGTGCGGGCGGCTCTTATAGTGAGGGTGCGGGGGGCTCTTATAGTGAGAGTGTGGCGGCTCTTATAGTGAGGCTGTGGGCGGCTCTTATACTGAGGCTGTGGGCGGCTCTTATAGTGAGGGTGTGGGCGGCTCTTATAGTGAGGGTGTGGGCGGCTCTTATAGTGAGGGTGCGGGGGGCTATTATAGTGAGAGTGTGGCGGCTCTTATAGTGAGGCTGTGTGGGCGGCTCTTATAGTGAGGCTGTAGGTGGCTCTTATATTGAGGGTGCGGGCGGCTCTTATAGTGAGGGTATGGGCGACTCTTATAGTGAGGGTGCGGGCGGCTCTTATAGTGTGGGTGTGGCTCTTATAGTGTGGGTGTGGGCGGCTCTTATAGTGAGGGTGCGGGCGGCTCTTATAGTGAGGGTGCGGGCGGCTCTTATAGTGAGGGTGCGGGCGGCTCTTATAGTGAGGGTGCGGGGGGCTCTTATAGTGAGAGTGTGGCGGCTCTTATAGTGAGGCTGTGTGGGCGGCTCTTATAGTGAGGCTGGGGTCGGCTCTTATAGTGAGGCTGTGGGCGGCTCTTATAGTGAGAGTGTGGCGGTTCTTATAGTGTGGGTGGCTCTTATAGTGAGGCTGTGGGTGGCTCTTATAGTGAGGCTGCGGGTGGCTCTTATAGTGTGGGTGTGGGGGGCTCTTATAGTGAGGGTGCGGGCGGCTCTTATAGTGAGGGTGTGGGGGGCTCTTGTAGTGAGGGTGCGGGCGGCTCTTATAGTGAGGGTGTGGGCGGCTCATAGTGAGGGTGTGGGCGGCTCTTATAGTGAGGCTGTGGGCGGCTCTTATAGTGAGGGTGTGGGCGGCTCATAGTGAGGGTGCGGGGGGCTCTTATATAGTGAGGGTGTGGATGGCTCTTATAGTGAGGGTGCGGGTGGCTCTTAAAGTGAGGGTGCGGGTGGCTCTTATAGTGAGGGTGTGGGCGGCTCTTATAGTGAGACTGTGGGTGGCTCTTATAGTGAGGGTGTGGGTGGCTCTTATAGTGAGGGTGTGGGTGGCTCTTATAGTGAGGGTGTGGGTGGCTCTTATAGTGAGGGTGTGAGTGGCTCTTATAGTGAGACTGTGGGCGGCTCTTATAGTGAGGGTGTGGGCGGCTCTTATAGTGAGGGTGTGGGCGGCTCTTATAGTGAGGGTGCGGGGGGCTCTCATAGTGAGGGTGCGGGGGGCTCTTATAGTGAGGGTGTGGGCGGCTCTTATAGTGAGGCTGTGTGGGCGGCTCTTATAGTGAGGCTGTAGGTGGCTCTTATATTGAGGGTGCGGGCGGCTCTTATAGTGAGGGTGCGGGGGGCTCTTATAGTGAGGGTGTGGGGGGCTCTTATAGTGAGGTGCGGGTGGCTCTTATAGTGAGGGTGTGGGTGGCTCTTATAGTGAGGGTGTGGGTGGCTCTTATAGTGAGGGTGTGGGTGGCTCTTATAGTGAGGGTGTGGGTGGCTCTTATAGTGAGGCTGTGGGCGGCTCTTATAGTGAGGCTGTGGGCGGCTCTTATAGTGAGGCTGCGGGCGGCTCTTATAGTGAGGCTGTGGGCGGCTCTTATAGTGAGGCTGCGGGCGGCTCTTATAGTGAGGGTGCGGGGGGCTCTTATAGTGAGGGTGCGGGGGGCTCTTATAGTGTGGGTGTGGCTCTTATAGTGTGGGTGTGGGCGGCTCTTATAGTGAGGGTGCGGGCGGCTCTTATAGTGAGGGTGCGGGCGGCTCTTATAGTGAGGGTGCGGGGGGCTCTTATAGTGAGAGTGTGGCGGCTCTTATAGTGAGGCTTTGTGAGTGGCTCTTATAGTGAGGCTTTGTGGGTGGCTCTTATAGTGAGGCTGTGGGCGGCTCTTATAGTGAGAGTGTGGCGGTTCTTATAGTGAGGGTGTGGGTGGCTCTTATAGTGAGGGTGTGGGCGGCTCTTATAGAGAGGGTGCGGGGGGCTCTTATAGTGAGGGTGCGGGGGGCTCTTATAGTGAGGGTGCGGGCGGCTCTTATAGTGAGGCTGTGGGCGGCTCTTATACTGAGGCTGTGGGCGGCTCTTATAGTGAGGGTGTGGGCGGCTCTTATAGTGAGGGTGTGGGCGGCTCTTATAGTGAGGGTGCGGGGGGCTATTATAGTGAGAGTGTGGCGGCTCTTATAGTGAGGCTGTGTGGGCGGCTCTTATAGTGAGGCTGTAGGTGGCTCTTATATTGAGGGTGCGGGCGGCTCTTATAGTGAGGGTATGGGCGACTCTTATAGTGAGGGTGCGGGCGGCTCTTATAGTGTGGGTGTGGCTCTTATAGTGTGGGTGTGGGCGGCTCTTATAGTGAGGGTGCGGGCGGCTCTTATAGTGAGGGTGCGGGGGGCTCTTATAGTGAGAGTGTGGCGGCTCTTATAGTGAGGCTGTGTGGGCGGCTCTTATAGTGAGGCTGGGGTCGGCTCTTATAGTGAGGCTGTGGGCGGCTCTTATAGTGAGAGTGTGGCGGTTCTTATAGTGTGGGTGGCTCTTATAGTGAGGCTGTGGGTGGCTCTTATAGTGAGGCTGCGGGTGGCTCTTATAGTGAGGGTGTGGGGGGCTCTTATAGTGAGGGTGCGGGCGGCTCTTATAGTGAGGGTGTGGGGGGCTCTTGTAGTGAGGGTGCGGGCGGCTCTTATAGTGAGGGTGTGGGCGGCTCATAGTGAGGGTGTGGGCGGCTCTTATAGTGAGACTGTGGGTGGCTCTTATAGTGAGGGTGTGGGTGGCTCTTATAGTGAGGGTGTGGGTGGCTCTTATAGTGAGGGTGTGAGTGGCTCTTATAGTGAGACTGTGGGCGGCTCTTATAGTGAGGGTGTGGGCGGCTCTTATAGTGAGGGTGTGGGCGGCTCTTATAGTGAGGGTGCGGGGGGCTCTCATAGTGAGGGTGCGGGGGGCTCTTATAGTGAGGGTGTGGGCGGCTCTTATAGTGAGGCTGTGTGGGCGGCTCTTTTAGTGAGGCTGTAGGTGGCTCTTATATTGAGGGTGCGGGCGGCTCTTATAGTGAGGGTGTGGGGGGCTCTTATAGTGAGGTGCGGGTGGCTCTTATAGTGAGGGTGTGGGTGGCTCTTATAGTGAGGGTGTGGGTGGCTCTTATAGTGAGGGTGTGGGTGGCTCTTATAGTGAGGGTGTGGGTGGCTCTTATAGTGAGGCTGTGGGCGGCTCTTATAGTGAGGCTGTGGGCGGCTCTTATAGTGAGGCTGCGGGCGGCTCTTATAGTGAGGCTGCGGGCGGCTCTTATAGTGAGGCTGCGGGCGGCTCTTATAGTGAGGGTGCGGGGGGCTCTTATAGTGAGGCTGTGGGCGGCTCTTATACTGAGGCTGTGGGCAGCTCTTATAGTGAGGGTGTGGGCGGCTCTTATAGTGAGGGTGTGGGCGGCTCTTATAGTGAGGGTGTGGGTGGCTCTTATAGTGCGGGTGTGGGCGGCTCTTATAGTGAGGCTGTGGGCGGCTCTTATACTGAGGCTGTGGGCAGCTCTTATAGTGAGGGTGTGGGCGGCTCTTATAGTGAGGGTGTGGGCGGCTCTTATAGTGAGGTGCGGGGGGCTCTTATAGTGAGGGTGCGGGCGGCTCTTACAGTGAGGCTGTGGGCGGCTCTTATACTGAGGCTGTGGGCGGCTCTTATAGTGAGGGTGTGGGCGGCTCTTATAGTGAGGGTGCGGGGGGCTATTATAGTGAGAGTGTGGCGGCTCTTATAGTGAGGCTGTGTGGGCGGCTCTTATAGTGAGGCTGTAGGTGGCTCTTATATTGAGGGTGCGGGCGGCTCTTATAGTGAGGGTGTGGGCGGCTTTTATAGTGAGTGTGCCGGCGGCTCTTATAGTGTGGGTGTGGCCGGCTCTTATAGTGAGGGTGCGGGCGGCTCTTATAGTGAGGGTGCGGGCGGCTCTTATAGTGAGGGTGCGGGGGGCTCTTATAGTGAGAGTGTGGCGGCTCTTATAGTGAGGCTGTGTGGGCGGCTCTTATAGTGAGGCTGTGGGCGGCTCTTATAGTGAGAGTGTGGCGGTTCTTATAGTGAGGGTGTGGGTGGCTCTTATAGTGAGGGTGTGGGCGGCTGTTATAGTGAGGGTGCGGGGGGCTCTTATAGTGAGGCTGTGGGCGGCTCTTATACTGAGGCTGTGGGCGGCTCTTATAGTGAGGGTGTGGGCGGCTCTTATAGTGAGGGTGTGGGCGGCTGTTATAGTGAGGGTGCGGGCGGCTCTTATAGTGAGGTTGTGGGCGGCTCTTATACTGAGGCTGTGGGCGGCTCTTATAGTGAGGGTGCGGTGGGCTATTATAGTGAGAGTGTGGCGGCTCTTATAGTGAGGCTGTGTGGGCGGCTCTTATAGTGAGGCTGTAGGTGGCTCTTATATTGAGGGTGCGGGCGGCTCTTATAGTGAGGGTGTGGGCGGCTCTTATAGTGAGGGTGCGGGCGGCTCTTATAGTGTGGGTGTGGCTCTTATAGTGTGGGTGTGGGCGGCTCTTATAGTGAGGGTGCGGGCGGCTCTTATAGTGAGGGTGCGGGCGGCTCTTATAGTGAGGGTGCGGGGGGCTCTTATAGTGAGAGTGTGGCGGCTCTTATAGTGAGGCTTTGTGAGTGGCTCTTATAGTGAGGCTTTGTGGGTGGCTCTTATAGTGAGGCTGTGGGCGGCTCTTATAGTGAGAGTGTGGCGGTTCTTATAGTGAGGGTGTGGGTGGCTCTTATAGTGAGGGTGTGGGCGGCTCTTATAGTGAGGGTGCGGGGGGCTCTTATAGTGAGGGGGGGGGGGCTCTTATAGTGAGGGTGCGGGCGGCTCTTATAGTGAGGCTGTGGGCGGCTCTTATACTGAGGCTGTGGGCGGCTCTTATAGTGAGGGTGTGGGCGGCTCTTATAGTGAGGGTGTGGGCGGCTCTTATAGTGAGGGTGCGGGTGGCTCTTATAGTGAGGGTGTGGGTGGCTCTTATAGTGAGGGTGTGGGTGGCTCTTATAGTGAGGGTGTGGGTGGCTCTTATAGTGAGGGTGAGGGTGGCTCTTATAGTGAGGGTGCGGGTGGCTCTTATAGTGAGGGTGTGGGTGGCTCTTATAGTGAGGGTGTGGGTGGCTCTTATAGTGAGGGTGTGGGTGGCTCTTATAGTGAGGGTGTGGGTGGCTCTTATAGTGAGGCTGTGGGCAGCTCTTATAGTGAGGCTGTGGGCGGCTCTTATAGTGAGGCTGCGGGCGGCTCTTATAGTGAGGCTGCGGGCGGCTCTTATAGTGAGGCTGCGGGCGGCTCTTATAGTGAGGGTTCGGGGGGCTCTTATAGTGAGGCTGTGGGCGGCTCTTATACTGAGGCTGTGGGCAGCTCTTATAGTGAGGGTGTGGGCGGCTCTTATAGTGAGGGTGTGGGCGGCTCTTATAGTGAGGGTGTGGGTGGCTCTTATAGTGAGGGTGTGGGCGGCTCTTATAGTGAGGCTGTGGGCGGCTCTTATACTGAGGCTGTGGGCAGCTCTTATAGTGAGGGTGTGGGCGGCTCTTATAGTGAGGGTGTGGGCGGCTCTTATAGTGAGGTGCGGGGGGCTCTTATAGTGAGGGTGCGGGCGGCTCTTACAGTGAGGCTGTGGGCGGCTCTTATACTGAGGCTGTGGGCGGCTCTTATAGTGAGGGTGTGGGCGGCTCTTATAGTGAGGGTGCGGGGGGCTATTATAGTGAGAGTGTGGCGGCTCTTATAGTGAGGCTGTGTGGGCGGCTCTTATAGTGAGGCTGTAGGTGGCTCTTATATTGAGGGTGTGGGCGGCTCTTATAGTGAGTGTGCCGGCGGCTCTTATAGTGTGGGTGTGGCCGGCTCTTATAGTGAGGGTGCGGGGGGCTCTTATAGTGAGGCTGTGGGCGGCTCTTATACTGAGGCTGTGGGCAGCTCTTATAGTGAGGGTGTGGGCGGCTCTTATAGTGAGGGTGCGGGGGGCTCTCATAGTGAGGGTGTGGGTGGCTCTTATAGTGAGGCTGTGGGCGGCTCTTATAGTGAGGCTGTGGGCGGCTCTTATAGTGAGGCTGCGGGCGGCTCTTATAGTGAGGCTGCGGGCGGCTCTTATAGTGAGGCTGCGGGCGGCTCTTATAGTGAGGCTGCGGGCGGCTCTTATAGTGAGGGTGCGGGGGGCTCTTATAGTGAGGGTGCGGGCGGCTCTTATAGTGAGGCTGTGGGCGGCTCTTATACTGAGGCTGTGGGCAGCTCTTATAGTGAGGGTGTGGGCGGCTCTTATAGTGAGGGTGTGGGCGGCTCTTATAGTGAGGTGCGGGGGGCTCTTATAGTGAGGGTGCGGGCGGCTCTTACAGTGAGGCTGTGGGCGGCTCTTATACTGAGGCTGTGGGCGGCTCTTATAGTGAGGGTGTGGGCGGCTCTTATAGTGAGGGTGCGGGGGGCTATTATAGTGAGAGTGTGGCGGCTCTTATAGTGAGGCTGTGTGGGCGGCTCTTATAGTGAGGCTGTAGGTGGCTCTTATATTGAGGGTGCGGGCGGCTCTTATAATGAGGGTGTGGGCGGCTCTTATAGTGTGGGTGTGGCCGGCTCTTATAGTGAGGGTGCGGGCGGCTCTTATAGTGAGGCTGTGTGGGCGGCTCTTATAGTGAGGCTGTGGGCGGCTCTTATAGTGAGAGTGTGGCGGTTCTTATAGTGAGGGTGTGGGTGGCTCTTATAGTGAGGGTGTGGGCGGCTGTTATAGTGAGGGTGCGGGGGGCTCTTATAGTGAGGGTGTGGGCGGCTCTTATAGTGAGGGTGCGGGCGGCTCTTATAGTGAGGCTGTGGGCGGCTCTTATACTGAGGCTGTGGGCAGCTCTTATAGTGAGGGTGTGGGCGGCTCTTATAGTGAGGGTGTGGGCGGCTCTTATAGTGAGGGTGCGGGCGGCTCTTATAGTGAGGCTGTGGGCGGCTCTTATACTGAGGCTGTGGGCGGCTCTTATAGTGAGGGTGTGGGCGGCTCTTATAGTGAGGGTGTGGGCGGCTCTTATAGTGAGGGTGCGGGGGGCTATTATAGTGAGAGTGTGGCGGCTCTTATAGTGAGGCTGTGTGGGCGGCTCTTATAGTGAGGCTGTAGGTGGCTCTTATATTGAGGGTGTGGGCGGCTCTTATAGTGTGGGTGTGGCCGGCTCTTATAGTGAGGGTGCGGGGGGCTCTTATAGTGAGGCTGTGGGCGGCTCTTATACTGAGGCTGTGGGCAGCTCTTATAGTGAGGGTGCGGGGGGCTCTTATAGTGAGGCTGTGGGCGGCTCTTATACTGAGGCTGTGGGCAGCTCTTATAGTGAGGGTGCGGGGGGCTCTCATAGTGAGGGTGTGGGTGGCTCTTATAGTGAGGCTGTGGGCGGCTCTTATAGTGAGGCTGTGGGCGGCTCTTATAGTGAGGCTGTGGGCGGCTCTTATAGTGAGGCTGCGGGCGGCTCTTATAGTGAGGCTGCGGGCGGCTCTTATAGTGAGGCTGCGGGCGGCTCTTATAGTGAGGCTGCGGGCGGCTCTTATAGTGAGGGTGCGGGGGGCTCTTATAGTGAGGGTGCGGGCGGCTCTTATAGTGAGGCTGTGGGCGGCTCTTATACTGAGGCTGTGGGCAGCTCTTATAGTGAGGGTGTGGGCGGCTCTTATAGTGAGGGTGTGGGCGGCTCTTATAGTGAGGTGCGGGGGGCTCTTATAGTGAGGGTGCGGGCGGCTCTTACAGTGAGGCTGTGGGCGGCTCTTATACTGAGGCTGTGGGCGGCTCTTATAGTGAGGGTGTGGGCGGCTCTTATAGTGAGGGTGCGGGGGGCTATTATAGTGAGAGTGTGGCGGCTCTTATAGTGAGGCTGTGTGGGCGGCTCTTATAGTGAGGCTGTAGGTGGCTCTTATATTGAGGGTGCGGGCGGCTCTTATAATGAGGGTGTGGGCGGCTCTTATAGTGTGGGTGTGGCCGGCTCTTATAGTGAGGGTGCGGGCGGCTCTTATAGTGAGGGTGCGGGCGGCTCTTATAGTGAGGCTGTGTGGGCGGCTCTTATAGTGAGGCTGTGGGCGGCTCTTATAGTGAGAGTGTGGCGGTTCTTATAGTGAGAGTGTGGGTGGCTCTTATAGTGAGGGTGTGGGCGGCTGTTATAGTGAGGGTGCGGGGGGCTCTTATAGTGAGGGTGTGGGCGGCTCTTATAGTGAGGGTGCGGGCGGCTCTTATAGTGAGGCTGTGGGCGGCTCTTATACTGAGGCTGTGGGCAGCTCTTATAGTGAGGGTGTGGGCGGCTCTTATAGTGAGGGTGTGGGCGGCTCTTATAGTGAGGGTGCGGGCGGCTCTTATAGTGAGGCTGTGGGCGGCTCTTATACTGAGGCTGTGGGCGGCTCTTATAGTGAGGGTGTGGGCGGCTCTTATAGTGAGGGTGTGGGCGGCTCTTATAGTGAGGCTGTGTGGGCGGCTCTTATAGTGAGGCTGTAGGTGGCTCTTATATTGAGGGTGCGGGCGGCTCTTATAGTGAGGGTGTGGGTGGCTCTTATAGTGACGGTGTGGGCGGCTCTTATAGTGAGGGTGCGGGCGGCTCTTATAGTGTGGGTGTGGCTCTTATAGTGTGGGTGTGGGCGGCTCTTATAGTGAGGGTGCGGGCGGCTCTTATAGTGAGGGTGCGGGCGGCTCTTATAGTGAGGGTGCGGGCGGCTCTTATAGTGAGGGTGCGGGCGGCTCTTATAGTGAGGGTACGGGGGGCTCTTATAGTGAGAGTGTGGCGGCTCTTATAGTGAGGCTTTGTGAGTGGCTCTTATAGTGAGGCTTTGCGGGTGGCTCTTATAGTGAGGCTGTGGGCGGCTCTTATAGTGAGAGTGTGGCGGCTCTTATAGTGAGGCTTTGTGAGTGGCTCTTATAGTGAGGCTTTGCGGGTGGCTCTTATAGTGAGGGTGTGGGCGGCTCTTATAGTGAGGGTGTGGGCGGCTCTTATAGTGAGGGTGTAGGGGGCTCTCATAGTGAGGCTGTGGGCGGCTCTTAGAAGAGCCTTTGTGGTGAGGAGCGGAGCACGGAGCGATCACTTGGCGCTGGTGTACTTGGTGACGGCCTTGGTGCCCTCGGACACGGCGTGCTTGGCCAGCTCTCCGGGCAGCAGCAGGCGCACGGCGGTCTGGATCTCCCGGGAGGTGATGGTGGAGCGCTTGTTGTAGTGAGCCAGGCGGGAGGCTTCCCCTGCGATGCGCTCGAAGATGTCGTTGACGAAGGAGTTCATGATGCCCATGGCCTTGGAGGAGATGCCGGTGTCGGGGTGGACCTGCTTCAGCACCTTGTACACGTAGATGGCGTAGCTCTCCTTCCTGCTCTTCCTCCGCTTCTTGCCGTCCTTCTTCGGGGTCTTGGTCACGGCTTTCTTGGAGCCCTTCTTGGGCGCAGGCGCAGACTTGGGATCGGCCATAATGAAAACAAAGAGTTCTTGTCACAAGTGAGAATAGAAATGACCTGATTGTCCCAGAGCAGCGGAATTTATACCCGGCCCATGCAAATGAGCACTGAGGTCAGATCGCTGTGCTATTGGGGGAGAAAATCAGGTGATCAACACCAGAAGCTCCGCCCTCTGCAGTTCATTGGTTATTTCATAAATGAATGGGCCGTGCCCCCAGATTGTGCAGTAAACCCCCATATACCGCTGCGTACCCCTTATACGGCGGTGTTTGTCCATATAGCAATGTATACCCTCATATTGCACTGTATACCTTACACATAATGCTGTGTATCGCATATAGCGCTGTACACGCTCCGTCCATATGTGCTATATACTCCCCTTATAGTGCTACAAACACCATGTTTTACTGCATACCCTCCATATAGCGCTGGAATCCCCCATGTATCGTTGTTACCCATGCATGGTGATGTATACCCCGTTTAGTGCTGCATTCTTCCATATAGGATCCTATATCGCAGTAGATCCTGTGATCTACCTGATAACTTTGCTGTCGGTTGTGACTTTCTTGCTATCGGGTCGGTGCGATTCTCTCACTGATGTTCTCACTGTCGCAAGTGATCGGAGGCGCCGCCTATTGCAAGAAGCAGAGGAGCAGTGATCGGGTCTCGGCCTCTCCCCTGTGCTCCTCACCCGGATCCCTCTCTCACAGCTGACCAGATTGTCTGTTCAGAGCCCAGGACTGATCGCTGCGACATTTCCCCAACTAGAAACAACTGGTGAGAACCGTCAGTAACAGAGCGAGAAGGATGCGGCCACCGATCAGTCCGTGTACCGGCTCCCGCTATGTCCAGCGCTGCTTCTGCGGATACTGCGCCACTAATCAGGGATCCAGCGGGGGATCAATATACAAGACCGGATCGTCCGACCCGACACCGAGCGACGTCCATGCTCCTGTGTCCTCTCCAGTCTTCCCGCCGTGTCTGCGGCTGCACAGCCCGGGTCTCTAGCGACGGGACAAACAGCAGGTGGCGCCATAGAGGTGAAGGCTGAGGAGGGTGATGGTGAGATCCGGGGCTGAGCTCCTCTACAGCTCGGAGCCGTCACTACTGATCTGTCAGTTCTCAGCGAGTCGCTGGGATCAGTGGCGCCTGGATTTAACCCTTTGCTCCCCAGATCTGATATTCTGGAATCTCACTCATCTGGTATAGCATGATTCGGTTTAGTTCATGATTCTCCAAATAACCTGAGACCTGGATGGTCGGTGGAGATTACAGCGCGGAGTCCTGTCCTCCTGATCCGCCGCACACGGGATCGTCCTCCGGGAGAGGCCGCCGTCACTGATGTGGAGAATCACCGGCAGAGGCCGCCGTCCCCCCGATACTCCGGGACGTGCTATCTACATGTAGAGCTCACAGCGGAGTATCAGACACTAATGAGGGACATTTCCTGTGAGCAGTCGGACTCCACCTACGGCTCCGTCTACCCCCATATAGCGCTATATGCCCCCTGTAATCCCCAAATACAGCTGTAAACCTTCCATGTAGAAATACCTCTATATAGAAACGTGTCCTTCTAGACAGCTCTTTCTACCCCCATATAGTGCTGCATACTGTGATATAGCGGTATAGAGCAGTAAGTAGTGATGTGTCGTTCGTGAACGATCCGACACAAAGAGCCGGCTCTCTGCTGTGAACGGAAGGAGTCGGCTCTGCAGTGTGAGTGAGCCGAGTCTTTTTTTTTCTTTCTTCCCTGCTGGCGCCTGCAGTTTATCAGATTCAGGGCAGTGAAGTGACTGTGACTCATGTGGGAGGAGCAGTGAGGAGAGAGGGAGCTGTGGACTGTTAACCCTTAAGTGCCCCCAGACTGCAAGGATTAGTGTAACACCATCCTTCAGTCAGTGCTGGAGTCAGGATTTGAGCTACCTTAGTCCCACATAAAGATATACTTTACTGGCCTCATCCATGGCATTATATACTGATATATACTTTATAATTGTCTAAGGGTCACTTCCGTCTGTCCTTCTTTCTTTCTGTCACGGTTATTCATTCGCTGATTGGTCTCGCCAGCTGACTGTCATGGCTGCCGCGACCAATCAGCGACGGGCACAGTCCGGAAAAAAATGGCGGCTCCTTACTCCCCGCAGTCAGTGCCTGTCGCCCACATACTCCCTGCTAACACAGGGTTAATGCCGGTGGTAACGGACAACGTTATGCCGCGGGTAACGCACTCCGTTACCGCCGCTATTAACCCTGTGTGACCAACTTTTTACTATTGACGCTGCCTATGCGGCATCAATAGTAAAAAATGTAATGTTAAAAATAATTTTAAAAAAAACAACCTGCTATACTCACCGTCCGTAGTCGCTCGTGCCGGCCACCATCTTCCGCTGCAGTTTCTGGTGGCAAAGATGGTATGGGAGAAGGACCTGCCATGACATCACGGTCATGTGACCGCGACGTCATCACAGGCCCTGCGCTCATACCAACCCTGGGACCGGAAGCTGCCGTGGACTAGAAGGGGCCCTCGGAAAGGTGAGTATATGCTTATTTTTTAACCTGTGACAAACCTGGCTGGGCAATATACTACGTGATTAGGCAATATACTACATGGCTGGGCAATATACTAGGTGGCTGGGCAATATACTACGTGACTGGCCAATATACTATGTGGCTCTGTGCTGTATACTGCGTCACTTGGCAATATACTACGTGGCTGGGCAATATACTACGTGGTCCAGATTGCATCTCTACACTTGACATAGGGACGCATGGACCTGCAATTGCATCAGGATTTGTCATGTGCTCCCAAAACGCAGCTTGTTGCGAATTTTGGGTGTTAAAAAATCTGCAGACATCCTGGTACGTGGCAGCGAATCCAATAAACATGATTGTCAATGTAGACGCCCCCCAAATCAGGATGACTGCGTCCAATCTGTATGTGGATGTCATACTGCGCAGGCATGGAGCCTAATTTTTATTTTCTTTCACTTTCACCAGTGCTGGTAACATGCCTTTATTTTTATGAATTATAATCTCATACAGCGCCAGCACATCACAGCACTTACTAAATCAGAATGGACATGTACAAAAAAATGCCACATATTAGGCTGGGATCACACATACCAGAAATACGTTCGTGTCTCGCATGTGAAATCCAAGCTCTGGTGCCGGCACTCCGGAGCGGAGGGTGCGGCTCCATGTGTTGCTATGCGGCCGCACGGTCCGCTCCGAAGTGCCGGCGCCAGAGCTTGGATTTCACATGCGAGACACGGATATGTTTCTCGCATGTGTGATCCAGGCCTTAGGGCTTGTTTTCACATGCGAGGAACACGTCAGTGTCTCGCATGTGGAAACGAAGCTCTGGCGCCGGTACTTGGGAGCGGAGCGTGCGGCCGCATAGCAACACATGGAGCCGCACCCTCCGCTCCGGAGTGCCGGCACCAGAGCTTCGTTTCCACATGCGAGACGCGGACTTGTTCCTCGCATGTGAAAACAAGCCCTTAGAAAGTAATACATATGACTACAACTGAGTAGCAGGGCCCTGTTCACAAGAGCTGACAATCTGAGGAAATAGCAATGCTAAAAAACAGTCTGCACTGCTTCACTAGATACTTCTACAGGTTAGAGTTGAGCGACCTTGACCTTTTTAGAGTCGAGCCGGGTTTTGCGAAACCCGACTATGTCCAAAGTCGGGTCGAGTGAAATCGGCCGATTATGACGTAAAGTCGGGATCGACCGAAACACGAAACCCAATGCAAGTCAATGGGGCAGCATAGTCGGCAGTGAGTGGGGGCCAGGAAAACACCTAGAGTGCCCATTTTAATGTCAAAACCATCCATTCTTCTTAATGAAGCTTGTCAAGCGTAATTTACCTTATAATAATTGGAAGGCATTTGAAATTGGGGGTCATTTGGCTAAAGTTGTGGGGGGTAGGGCTGGTTCAAGTAATTAGTGGGCCCAGGAAATCTGGACCACGTCACGGCAGTGGAGCAGGGAGAGGTAAGTATTTCAACTTTGCAAGTGCTGTGAACCTGAGCAAGCAGGGGGGGCCCACTCGTTGGCATTGGCACTGGCACAGGGCCCCTCAAAGTACAGCGGTGTGTTTGCACGGCGGGGGCGCCTCCCACCGGCAGCAACACTTTTGCGTACTATGAGAGGCCCTGTGCCAGTGACGTCGCCAACTAGTATTCCTCCCCCCACCTGATGAAGGAACCTGCACTTTCATCTGCACCTTCCTCTTTGTCCCCGTGTAAGGTGGTATGGTATGCGGGAAGAGCAACCTGACTTTCAGCAGGGTCACAATGTTGTTGTGTAGCGTGCACGGGGAATGTTGCGTTATGGGTCAATGTACCAGCAGACTCATCTATCACTGGCTGGGCAATGGGCACGATGAAGTGGAAACACAGATATAGGCCCAAAGAAGAAAGTGGGCTAAATGCAGTTCAAAATTGGTAACACAGGAATAACCAGGGGGCATTGCAGTGGAGGACAACTGGAATGAGAGGCTGACACAGAGAGTAGGGCCAAATCAGTAAGTAGTCGAAATGCAGTTCAAAATTGGCAACCGTAGTAAACAGGCGGCACAGCTTTGTTCAGTGGAGGAGAACAGCAAGGAGTGGCAGACACCGATAGTAGGCCCCAAACCAACTAGTACGCCAAATGCAGTTGTTCCATTTAACCACAATTTAATGAGAGCCTGAAGATAGAAGCTCAGGAAAGGCAACCTGGGGAACACCTTGGAGTGTAACACACCATCTCTCTCCACCCCATACCCATTTTGTATGGCCTAATGCAGTGTACTTTTCTACAACTACTAAACGAGAGTCGGAAGACCGAAGCAATGGCAAGGAAACCTGGGGAACACCTTAGAGTGTAACACACCCTCTCTCTACACCCCATACCCAATTTGAAGGTCTAATGCAGTGTAGTTTCCAAGAACTACTAAACGAGAGCCGGAAGATCGAAGCTCAGGAAAGGCAACCTGGGGAACACCTTGGAGTGTAACACACCCTCTCGCTACACCCCATACCCAATTTGAAGGCCTAATGCAGCGTAGTTTCCAACAACTACTAAACGAGAGCCGGAAGATCGAAGCTCAGGAAAGGCAACCTGGGGAACACCTTGGAGTGTAACAAACCCTCTCTCTACACCCCATACCCAATTTGTAGGCCTAATGCAGCGTAGTTTCCGACAACTACTAAACGAGAGCATGAAGATCGAAGCTCAGGAAAGGCAACCTGGGGAACACCTTGGAGTGTAACACACCCTCTCTCTACACCCCATACCCAATTTGTAGGCCTAATGCAGCGTAGTTTCCGACAACTACTAAACGAGAGCCGGAATATCGAAGCTCAGGAAAGGCAACCTGGGGAACACCTTGGAGTGTAACACACCCTCTCTCTACACCCCATACCCAATTTGAAGGCCTAATGCAGTGTAGTTTCCAAGAACTACTAAACGAGAGCCGGAAGATCGAAGCTCAGGAAAGGCAACCTGGGGAACACCTTGGAGTGGAACACACCATCTCTCTACACCCCATACCCAATTTGAAGGCCTAATGCAGCGTAGTTTCCAACAACTACTAAACGAGAGCCGGTAGATCGAAGCTCAGGAAAGGCAACCTGGGGAACACCTTGGAGTGTAACACAACGTCTCTCTACACCACGGAAGGGATGATTCTTAGGAAGGAAGGCTGTTGGAAATAAGCATTGCGCGTCCGAGGGTGATTAGATTCTTATTAGGTATATACTCACCCTCGGACGCGCCCTGCTTCTTTATTTGGAATGAATGTTTATTTGCAATGTGGTGTTGACTTTCTCTATTATTTTGGTAATTAATGATTTTATTATTTTCATTATTTTGCATCTTCTCGGCAATAATATAAAGAAGACGCGACAGGACAACACTCGGTGGATGCCATATGTGTGTTTTCAATTTAAAAAAACTTTCAGTTAACTACTTGCAGGAGAAAGTAATTGTAGCTGGTGGCCATTTTTAGTACTGTACCAGATTTTAGTTGTGTGTTTGTTTTTAATGTTAAAATGTCTGCATTTGATATCTCACCAGTATTTTCTTTTTTATAAGCAAAATACTTATTTTTATATTTTCTGATGTTGGTTCCAGGGGTACACGGCCAGCAGTGCCCTGGTCAGTGTAGTAGTAGTTGAAAGAATGGACCGCAGACAGGCATCGAAGGCCTAAAATAAAAACACATGGCTGTAGGCAATTTTAAATTGGTTCCAGGGGTACACGGGCAGCAGTGGTCTGGTCAGTGGAAGTCTAGTGGAAGGAGTGACCGCAGACAGGCTTCCAAGGCCTAAAATAATAACACATGGCTGTAGGCAATTTTAAATTGGTTCCAGGGGTACACGGGCAGCAGTGACCTGGTCAGTGTAGTAGTAGTTGAAAGAATGGACCGCAGACAGGCATCGAAGGCCTAAAATAAAAAAATTGGGCTGGCTGTAGGCAATTTTAAATTGGTTCCAGGGGTACACGGACAGCAGTGGTGTGGTCAGTGGAGGCCTAGTGGAAGGAGTGACCGCAGACAGGCATCGAAGGCCTAAAATAATAACACATGGCTGTAGGCAATTTTAAATTGGTTCCAGGGGTACACGGACAGCAGTGGTGTGGTCAGTGGAGGCCTAGTGGAAGGAGTGACCGCAGACAGGCATCGAAGGCCTAAAATAATAACACATGGCTGTAGGCAATTTTAAATTGGTTCCAGGGGTAGACGGGCAGCAGTGACCTGGTCAGTGTAGTAGTAGTTGAAAGAATGGACCGCAGACAGGCATCGAAGGCCTAAAATAAAAAAATTGGGCTGGCTGTAGGCAATTTTAAATTGGTTCCAGGGGTACACGGGCAGCAGTGGTCTGGTCAGTGGAAGTCTAGTGGAAGGAGTGACCGCAGACAGGCTTCCAAGGCCTAAAATAATAACACATGGCTGTAGGCAATTTTAAATTGGTTCCAGGGGTACACGGGCAGCAGTGACCTGGTCAGTGTAGTAGTAGTTGAAAGAATGGACCGCAGACAGGCATCGAAGGCCTAAAATAAAAAAATTGGGCTGGCTGTAGGCAATTTTAAATTGGTTCCAGGGGTACACGGACAGCAGTGGTGTGGTCAGTGGAGGCCTAGTGGAAGGAGTGACCGCAGACAGGCATCGAAGGCCTAAAATAATAACACATGGCTGTAGGCAATTTTAAATTGGTTCCAGGGGTACACGGGCAGCAGTGACCTGGTCAGTGTAGTAGTAGTTGAAAGAATGGACCGCAGACAGGCATCGAAGGCCTAAAATAAAAAAATTGGGCTGGCTGTAGGCAATTTTAAATTGGTTCCAGGGGTACACGGACAGCAGTGGTGTGGTCAGTGGAGGCCTAGTGGAAGGAGTGACCGCAGACAGGCATCGAAGGCCTAAAATAATAACACATGGCTGTAGGCAATTTTAAATTGGTTCCAGGGGTACACGGACAGCAGTGGTGTGGTCAGTGGAGGCCTAGTGGAAGGAGTGACCGCAGACAGGCATCGAAGGCCTAAAATAATAACACATGGCTGTAGGCAATTTTAAATTGGTTCCAGGGGTAGACGGGCAGCAGTGACCTGGTCAGTGTAGTAGTAGTTGAAAGAATGGACCGCAGACAGGCATCGAAGGCCTAAAATAAAAAAATTGGGCTGGCTGTAGGCAATTTTAAATTGGTTCCAGGGGTACACGGGCAGCAGTGGTGTGGTCAGTGGAGGCCTAGTGGAAGGAGTGACCGCAGACAGGCATCGAAGGCCTAAAATAATAACACATGGCTGTAGGCAATTTTAAATTGGTTCCAGGGGTACACGGGCAGCAGTGACCTGGTCAGTGGAAGTCTAGTGGAAGGAGTGACCGCAGACAGGCTTCCAAGGCCTAACATAACAAACTTGGGCTGGCTGTAGGCACTTTTAAATTGGTTCCAGGGGTACACGGGCAGCAGTGACCTGGTCAGTGTAGTAGTAGTTGAAAGAATGGACCGCAGACAGGCATCGAAGGCCTAAAATAAAAACACATGGCTGTAGGCAATTTTAAATTGGTTCCAGGGGTACACGGACAGCAGTGGTGTGGTCAGTGGAGGCCTAGTGGAAGGAGTGACCGCAGACAGGCATCGAAGGCCTAAAATAATAACACATGGCTGTAGGCAATTTTAAATTGGTTCCAGGGGTACACGGGCAGCAGTGACCTGGTCAGTGTAGTAGTAGTTGAAAGAATGGACCGCAGACAGGCATCGAAGGCCTAAAATAAAAAAATTGGGCTGGCTGTAGGCAATTTTAAATTGGTTCCAGGGGTACACGGACAGCAGTGGTGTGGTCAGTGGAGGCCTAGTGGAAGGAGTGACCGCAGACAGGCATCGAAGGCCTAAAATAATAACACATGGCTGTAGGCAATTTTAAATTGGTTCCAGGGGTACACGGACAGCAGTGGTGTGGTCAGTGGAGGCCTAGTGGAAGGAGTGACCGCAGACAGGCTTCCAAGGCCTAACATAACAAACTTGGGCTGGCTGTAGGCACTTTTAAATTGGTTCCAGGGGTACACGGGCAGCAGTGACCTGGTCAGTGTAGTAGTAGTTGAAAGAATGGACCGCAGACAGGCTTCGAAGGCCTAACATAACAAACTTGGGCTGGCTGTAGGCACTTTTAAATTGGTTCCAGGGGTACACGGGCAGCAGTGGTCTGGTCAGTGGAAGTCTAGTGGAAGGAGTGACCGCAGACAGGCTTCCAAGGCCTAACATAACAAACTTGGGCTGGCTGTAGGCACTTTTAAATTGGTTCCAGGGGTACACGGGCAGCAGTGGTCTGGTCAGTGGAAGTCTAGTGGAAGGAGTGACCGCAGACAGGCTTCCAAGGCCTAACATAACAAACTTGGGTTGGCTGTAGGCACTTTTAAATTGGTTCCAGGGGTACACGGGCAGCAGTGGTCTGGTCAGTGGAAGTCTAGTGGAAGGAGTGACCGCAGACAGGCTTCGAAGGCCTAACATAACAAAATTGGGCTGGCTGTAGGCACTTTAAATTGGTTCCAGGGGTACATGGGCAGCAGTGTATGGTCAGTGGAAGTCTAGTGGAAGGAGTGACGGCAGACAGTCTTCGAAGGCCTAACATAACAAAATTGGGCTGACTGTAGGCACTTTTAAATTGGTTCCAGGGTAACACGGCCAGCAGTGGCCTGGTCAGTGTAGTAGTTGTAGAAAGAAGGGACCGCAGACAGGCTTCGAAGGCCTAACATAACAAAAATGTCAAAACAATGGTATTGTCAGTGCCAGGCATTGAAGGATGTCAGCGCCTAGACTACACATTGGTGAAGCTGTGAGAGATAATTTTGCTAGTGGTAGAGCACTGTTTGAGCTGGGGGGGGAACTGTCTTGTGGCCGGCGTTACAGGCACAGGGCCCCTCATATTACAACGGTGTGTCTGACGTTGGGTGCGCACCACCACCGCCAGAGACACTTTATTGTACTATGAGGGACCCAGTGGCAGTGCCGTCGACCAAAAGCGGCCACACCCACCTCTTCAGACAAACAGCACTCTCAAGGGTCCAAGCGCAAAGTGGCGATAGCACGGGCCCGTGTGGGGAGTTTGGCCATTTCGTGAGGTGGAAACATGTCGTATGCTGGACAATCAGGTGAAGAAAATTACGAGATTGGAAAAGTCATTCAGAATAGTCCACAGGCAAGACCTTTTCATAGGAAAGCTAGGTGTCAGCCGGGCAGGGTGGGGCAAAAGATTTTGAAATCCAGTTGTGGTTCATTTTAATGAAGGTTAGATCATCTACATTTTGGGTAGCCAGACGAGTCCTTTTTTCTGTTAGTATTGAACCTGCAGCACTGAATACTCTTTCTGATAGGACACTAGCTGCCGGGCAAGCAAGCTCCTGCAATGCATATTCTGCCAATTCTGGCCAGGTGTCTAATTTGGATGCCCAGTAATCAAATGGGAATGACGGTTGAGGGAGAACGTCGATAAGGGATGAAAAATAGTTTGTAACCATACTGGACAAATGTTGTCTCCTGTCACTTTGAATTGATGCTGCAGTACCTGTCCTGTCTGCGGTCATAGAAAAATCACTCCACAACCTGGTCAGAAAACCCCTCTGGCCAACGCCACTTCTGATTTCTGCCCCTCTAACACCTCTGGTCTGCTGGCCCCTGGAGCTCGTGTGAGAACGATCACGGGCGCTGTGTGCAGGGAATGCCAGAAGCAAACGGTCAACAAGAGTTGATTGTTTTGTTGCTAATATTAGTTCCAAGTTCTCATGTGGCATAATATTTAGCAATTTGCCTTTATAGCGAGGATCAAGGAGGCAGGCCAACCAGTAATCGTCATCGTTCATCATTTTTGTAATGCGTGTGTCCCTTTTGAGGATACGCAAGGCATAATCCGCCATGTGGGCCAAAGTTCCCGTTGTCAAATCTGCGGTTGTGCTTGGTTGAGGGGCAGTTGCAGGCAAATCTACGTCACTTGTGTCCCTCAAAAAACCAGAACCCGGCCTTGCCACGCCACCAATTTCCCGTGCCCCCGGGAAAGCTTCCTCATTAAAAATATACTCATCCCCATCATCCTCCTCATCCTCCACCTCCTCTTCGCCCGGTACCTCGTCATGTACACTGCCCTGACCAGACAATCGCTGACTGTCATCAAGGCTTTCCTCTTCCTCTGGTGCAGACGCCTGATCCTTTATGTGCGTCAAACTTTGCATCAGCAGACGCATTAGGGGGATGCTCATGCTTATTATGGCGTTGTCTGCACTAACCAGCCGTGTGCATTCCTCAAAACACTGAAGGACTTGACACATGTCTTGAATCTTCGACCACTGCACACCTGACAACTCCATGTCTGCCATCCTACTGCCTGCCCGTGTATGTGTATCCTCCCACAAAAACATAACAGCCCGCCTCTGTTCGCACAGTCTCTGAAGCATGTGCAGTGTTGAGTTCCACCTTGTTGCAACGTCTATGATTAGGCGATGCTGGGGAAGGTTCAAAGAACGCTGATAGGTCTGCATACGGCTGGAGTGTACAGGCGAACGGCGGATATGTGCGCAAAGTCCACGCACTTTGAGGAGCAGGTCGGATAACCCCGGATAACTTTTCAGGAAGCACTGCACCACCAGGTTTAAGGTGTGAGCCAGGCAAGGAATGTGTTTCAGTTGGGAAAGGGAGATGGCAGCCATGAAATTCCTTCCGTTATCACTCACTACCTTGCCTGCCTCAAGATCTACAGTGCCCAGCCACGACTGCGTTTCTTGCTGCAAGAACTCGGACAGAACTTCCGCGGTGTGTCTATTGTCGCCCAAACACTTCATAGCCAATACAGCCTGCTGACGTATGCCAGTAGCTGCCCCATAATGGGAGACCTGGTGTGCAACAGTGGCAGGTGCGGATGGAGTGTTTGTGCGACTGCGGTCTGTGGACGAGCTCTTGCTTCTGCAGGAGGACGAGGAGGAGGAGGAGGAGGAGGGGGTGCGAACGGCTACAGACAACTGTTTACTAGACCGTGGGCTAGGCAGAACTGTCCCAAACTTGCTGTCCCCTGTGGACCCTGAATCCACCACATTTACCCAGTGTGCCGTGATGGACACGTAACGTCCCTGGCCATGCCTACTGGTCCATGCATCTGTTGTCAGGTGCACCTTTGTGCTCACAGATTGCCTGAGTGCATGGACGATGCGCTCTTTAACATGCTGGTGGAGGGCTGGGATGGCTTTTCTGGAAAAAAAGTGTCGACTGGGTAGCTCGTAGCGTGGTACAGCGTAGTCCATCAGGTCTTTGAAAGCTTCGCTTTCAACTAACCGGTAGGGCATCATCTCTAACGAGATTAGTCTAGCTATGTGGGCGTTCAAACCCTGTGTACGCGGATGCGAGGCTAAGTATTTCCTTTTTCTAACCATAGTCTCATGTAGGGTGAGCTGGACTGGAGAGCTGGAGATCGTGGAACTAGCGGGGGTGCCGGTGGACATGGCAGACTGAGAGACGGTGGGAGATGGTATTGTTGCCGCCGGTGCCCTAGATGCAGTGTTTCCTACTACGAAACTGGTGATTCCCTGACCCTGACTGCTTTGGCCTGGCAAAGATACCTGCACAGATACAGCAGGTGGTGCGCTAAATGGTGGTCCTACACTGCCGGAAGGGATGTTGCGTTGATGACTAGCTTCATTGGCCGAGGGTGCAACAACCTTAAGGGACGTTTGGTAGTTAGTCCAAGCTTTCAAATGCATGGTGGTTAAATGTCTATGCATGCAACTAGTATTGAGACTTTTCAGATTCTGACCTCTGCTTAAGGAAGTAGAACATTTTTGACAGATGACTTTGCGCTGATCAATTGGATGTTGTTTAAAAAAATGCCAGACTGCACTCTTTCTAGCATCGGATACCTTTTCAGGCATTGCAGACTGAGCTTTAACCGGATGGCCACGCTGTCCTCCACCAGGTTTTGGCTTTGCCACGCGTTTTGGGCAAGATACGGGCCCGGCAGATGGAACCTGTGGCGATGTTGATGCCTGCTGCGGCCCCTCCTCCTCCTCTGCTTCAGAACTGCTGCCGCCTGCACCCTGTTCCCCCAATGGCTGCCAATCGGGGTCAAGAACTGGGTCATCTAATAACTCTTCTTGTACCTCCTGCGCAACTTCGTCTGTGTCACCGTGTCGTTCGGTGGTATAGCGTTCGTGATGGGGCAACATAGTCTCATCAGGGTCTGATTCTTGATCAGCACCCTGCGAGGGCAATGTTGTGGTCTGAGTCAAAGGACCAGCATAGTAGTCTGGCTGTGGCTGTGCGTCAGTGCACTCCATGTCAGATTCAATTTGTAATGGGCATGGACTGTTAACTGCTTCACTTTCTAAGCCAGGGACGGTATGTGTAAAGAGCTCCATGGAGTAACCCGTTGTGTCGCCTGCTGCATTCTTCTCTGTTGTTGTTTTTGCTGAAGAGGACAAGGAAGTGACTTGTCCCTGACCGTGAACATCCACTAACGACGCGCTGCTTTTACTTTTACCAGTTTCACGAGATGAGGCAAAAGAGCTAGAGGCTGAGTCAGCAAGATAAGCCAAAACTTGCTCTTGCTGCTCCGGCTTTAAAAGCGGTTTTCCTAATCCCAGAAAAGGGAGCGTTCGAGGCCTTGTGTAGCCGGACGACGAACCTGGCTCCACAGCTCCAGACTTAGGTGCAATATTTTTTCCCCCACGACCACCTGATGCTCCACCACTACCACTACCCTCATTACCAGCTGACAATGAACGCCCCCGGCCACGACCTCTTCCACTAGACTTCCTCATTGTTTTAAAAACGTAACCAAACTAACGTTATTTGTTGTAGTCACACAACTTACACGGTGAGCTATAACTTCAGTATGATTTAGCTACCCCTTTACAGGTTGGTGAGACCACAGCGAAAATCAGGCCCAATGTTACACACTCTTTTTTTGGTGGCTGCAAATTAGAGAGATGCCCCACACGCAGGACTGTCACTGAAGCACAAATGTTAATATTAATGTCACACTATTATTTTTTTTTTATTTTTATTTTTTTCAGGAACACTTTAGAAACCCCCCCCCAAAAAAAAAAAAGATTTTTGCAGGGAGAATTTAGAAAACAAATGTAACAAACTATATGCTTTCTATGGGCCACTGAGTGAGAGATGACGCACACAGGAATCAGGAGTGGCACACAAGCCCAGAGGCCAATATTTTTCTACCAATGATTGATGGAGTTATTTTCTCTGGTAGATTTTGGAACCCAAATCAAGGAAAAAAAATGTAGGCTTTCTATGGACCACAATTGGAGAGAGAGAGAGAGAGAGAGAGATGGCACACCCAGGAGTCAAGACTGGCACACAAGCAGAAAGGCCAATATTAATCTCCCACTGTTTTTTTTTTTTTTTTTTTTTTTTTTTTTTTTTCAGGGAGACTTTAGAAAAAAAAATAATAAAAAAAATATGATTTTATCAGGAAGAATTTAGAAACCAAATAAAATAAAATGATTTTTTCAGGGAGAATTTATAAAACAAATAAAAACAAAAATAGGCGTTCTATGGCCCACTGACTGAGAGATGACGCACACAGGAGTCAGGAGTGGCACACAAACCCAGAGGCCAATATTTTTCTACCAATGATTGATGTAGTTATTTTCTCTGGTAGATTTTAGAACCCAAATCAAGGAAAAAAAATATAGGCTTTCTATGGACCACAATTGGAGAGAGAGAGAGAGAGAGAGAGAGAGAGAGAGATGGCACACCCAGGAGTCAAGACTGGCACACAAGCAGAAAGGCCAATATTAATCTCCCACTGTTTTTTTTTTTTTTTTCAGGGAGACTTTAGAAAAAAAAATAATAAAAAAAAAAAGATTTTATCAGGAAGAATTTAGAAACCAAATAAAATAAAATGATTTTTTCAGGGAGAATTTATAAAACAAATAAAACCAAAAATAGGCGTTCTATGGCCCACTGACTGAGAGAGAGAGAGAGAGAGATGGAACGCTTAGTACTGGCACACAAGCCCAAAGGGCAATATTAATCTCCCTTTTTTTTTCCAGGGAGAATTTCTAAAACCCCAAAAAAAAATAAAATAGGCTTTCTATGGCCCACTATTTGTGAGAGAGATGGGACGCTCAGGACTGGCACAGATGGCACGCTCAGGACTGGCACAGAAGCCCAGAGGCCAATATTAATCTCCCTTTTTTTCTGGGAGAATTTATAAAACCAAAAAAATATTTAAATAGGCTTTCTATGGCCCACTATTTGTGAGAGAGATGGCACGCTCAGGACTGGCACAGATGGCACGCTCACAACTGGCACACAAGCCCAGAGGCCAATATTAATCTCCCTTTTTTCAGGGAAAATTTATAAAACAAAAAAAAAAAATAAATAGGCTTTCTATGGCCCACTATTTGTGAGAGAGATGGCACGCTCAGGGCTGGCACAGATGGCACGCTCAGGACTGGCACACAAGCCCAGAGGCCAATATTAATCTCCCTTTTTTTCAGGGAGAAATTATAAAACCCCCCAAAAAAATAAAATAGGCTTTCTATGGCCCACTATTTGTGAGAGAGATGGGACGCTCAGGACTGGCACAGATGGCACGCTCAGGACTGGCACAGAAGCCCAGAGGCCAATATTAATCTCCCTTTTTTTCTGGGAGAATTTATAAAACCAAAAAAAAAAATAAATAGGCTTTCTATGGCCCACTATTTGTGAGAGAGATGGCACGCTCAGGGCTGGCACAGATGGCACGCTCAGGACTGGCACACAAGCCCAGAGGCCAATATTAATCTCCCTTTTTTTCAGGGAGAATTTATAAAACCCCAAAAAAAATAAAATAGGCTTTCTATGGCCCACTATTTGTGAGAGAGATGGCACACTCAGGACTGGCACACAAGCCCAAAGGCCAATATTAATCTCCCACTGTATTTTTATCAGGGAGAATTTATACACCCCACAAAAAAAAATACAGAAAAATGAAAAGGCTTTCTATGGCCCACTATGTGAGAGAGATGGCACACACAGGGATGGCACTCTAGCAGAAATGCCAAATTGCCAATCTTAATCTCCCACCAAAAAAAAAAAAAAACAGGGAATGTCCTACAATTACTATCTCCCTGCCTGCAGTAATCTCAGCCAGGTATGGCAGGCAGCTACTATCTCCCTGCCTGCAGTAATCTCAGCCAGGTATGGCAGGCAGCAATAAGGAGTGGACTGATGCACAAATGAAATAAAAAGTGTGGACAAACAAAAAAGATAGCTGTGCAGAAAGGAAGGAACAAGAGGATTTGTGCTTTGAAAAAAGCAGTTGGTTTGCACAGCGGCGTACACACAGCAATGCAGCTATCAGGGAGCCTTCTAGGGCAGCCCAATGAGCTACAGCGCTGAGGGGAAAAAAAAAAAAAAAAAACTTCCACTGTCCCTGCACACCGAGGGTGGTGTTGGACAGTGCAAATCGCTGCAGCACAAGCGGTTTTGTGGTTAATGGACCCTGCCTAACGCTATCCCTGCTTCTGACAAAGCGGCAGCAACCTCTCCCTAAGCTCAGATCAGCAGCAGTAAGATGGCGGTCGGCGGGAACGCCTCTTTATAGCCCCTGTGACGTCGCAGACAGCAAGCCAATCACTGCAATGCCCTTCTCTAAGATGGTGGGGACCAGGACCTATGTCATCACGCTGCCCACACTCTGCGTTTACCTTCATTGGCTGAGAAATGGCGCTTTTCGCGTCATTGAAACGCGACTTTGGCGCGAAAGTCGCGTACCGCATGGCCGACCCCGCACAGGGGTCGGATCGGGTTTCATGAAACCCCGACTTAGCCAAAAGTCGGCGACTTTTGAAAATGTTCGACCCGTTTCGCTCAACCCTACTACAGGTGTATAATGAGGCCCTCACTGTACAGGCAAACACCTGGAGCAAGGACTATGGAAAACGGATTTTTATTTTGAAAAAGAGCCGGTTCGCGAGCCAAAAGAGCCGGATCACCAAAAAGATCCGGGCTGCCCATCACTAGCAGTAAGTGTCCAGTGCTGGAATGTATATAGCGCGGTCTATATTCTATCCGTAGTTGCCCCCATATACCGCTGCATATCCGGACGCCCTTCTGGTTCAGCCGCTGATGGCACATATTAGAGGTCACGGCTTTTTCTTAGAAGATGTGGGCGGCTCTGATAAGAACCTTTGGGGTGAGGACAGAAGAGAACAATTAACCTCCGAAGCCGTAGAGAGTGCGGCCCTGGCGCTTCAGCGCGTACACCACGTCCATGGCGGTGACGGTCTTCCTCTTGGCGTGCTCGGTGTAGGTGACGGCGTCACGGATCACGTTCTCCAGGAAGACTTTCAGGACGCCGCGAGTCTCCTCATAGATGAGGCCGGAGATGCGCTTGACGCCTCCTCTGCGAGCGAGACGGCGGATGGCAGGCTTGGTGATGCCCTGGATGTTATCCCGGAGCACCTTCCTGTGCCGCTTGGCGCCGCCCTTCCCGAGACCTTTCCCTCCTTTACCGCGACCAGACATCGTTCAGAAAATCTTCAGCAGACTGTGAGATCAGCACGGAGTCCTTCCTTTATATAGAGGGTGAGCGGACCAGAGTGAGAACTGGACAAAGATGCCGCCTCTCGGGGGCGTGTTACAATACAGGCTCCTCCCCTCACCTCTCACTGATTGGCTGATCTCTTGTCTGCAGTTTCCCCTTTCTTTCTTTCTCTCTCCTCAGTGATGTGTGATGAGCTGTGTAGTGATAATAACACATCCGGGCCTTGTGTGTGATATCTGGATGTGGAGACGAGAGAGCGGATGTGACTACAACTCCTATCCGGCAGACAGTGCGGGATTCCTGTCCTGTTAGTTTCCTGTAATGAGCCGTTCTCAGCACTGACCACACGGGGGCGATATTACCGCACATATTGGCCGCACAGTCTGATTCATTGCCCCCTAGTGGCGGATCTGGGCACAGACACAGGTGTCACTATTGGTCCATGTCGGGGGCTCCTTGTCTTATTTATGAGCAGTAATAATAATTACATCAGAACGATATGAAAGTCGCAGAATTCTGGTAACTGGAGAAAGTGCCTCAATATCCGCAGTGGAGGAAGGAGCGGAGCTAATCCTGTAATCACACAGCAGCCTCTCGCCCTTCCCGCAGTGGCTCCATTTTTTCTTTCTCTGTGTGTTTTTATTACCTTCATCATCCAGGAGCAGTGATCATCGGATCTGGAAGATTCCATACAAATTTTATTTGTATCCAAGATATTTGCTGAGAACTGAATTTTCCTTATTACACCCTGAGGTCTCTTTGACCTGAGGTTGTGTGAAAAAGGAGCTCAGTATATACCATGTGTAGTGCTCAGCTTTTGTCAACACATTTTGCGGTTTGATGAATTAGGAAAAACTATGAGAATCATTTGCAATTTCCAATCCACAGACTTTTTATTCTGACCGTGTTCTGTTCCCATAGCTCTATAATATGATCCTGTATATATTCAGTAAGCTCAGTTCTGGTACTTTATTCATGTAGTAAGCTGAGTTGTGGTACTGTATTCATGTAGTAAGCTCAGTTCTGTTCCCATATCTATGTAATAGATTCAGTTCTGGTACTGTATCTTTGTAGTAGACAGGTTTGGTATTGTTGTGGCAATACAATAAGCTTGGCTGTTCCTGTATCTATGTATTAAGCTTGGTTGTGTTTCTGTATCTATGTAGTAATCTTGGTTCTGTTCCTGTATTTATATAGTAATCTTGGTTCTGTTCCTGTATTTATATAGTAAGCTTGGTTGTTCCTGTATTTATATAGTAAGCTTGGCTGTTCCTGTATTTGTATAGTAAGCTTGGTTCTATTCCTGCATCTATGTAGAAAGCTAGGTTCTGTTACGATATCTATGTAGAAAGCTTGGTTATGTTCGTGTATCTATGTAGAAAGCTTGACGCCCCCCGAGGAAGCATTGATAGCAAAACGAGCGTTGGGGCCTCTCCCATGTCCAGCATCTAGGTTGGTATTACCTTTATTACCATGCAGCACTTGCTGATACATCTACTGTGGGTGTTGGGGACTTTTGTCTATTAGTGATAACTTTATTTGCTCATAGTATGGTTGTATTTTTTGATGGCTTTACATACTTTGACCGCATTGATTGACGTAATATACGGTGACTAGCTACCTATATTGTTTGTGCACTTACATATTTATGTAATCCATAGTATTAACCCTTGAATGTACTAAATTTTGTCCCCCTTTTCTGGGCTTATTTGTCCGACTGTATATTTTGTGTATACCCCCTTACACTTGTATTGCATCATATTTTTGCTGGGCATGGCACTTAGGTGTCACTATCCTTGTTACTTTCCTGTTATGTATTTTAATGGCTACTGTTTGTACTAATTCTTAATAAAAGTAATACATTTAATTGTATTCTGCTATGTGTTTCACTTTCTTGCTTTGGGTAATATATTGTATATGATGTGATAGAGCTATTTATTTTTGGCCACTGTTTGGTAAATGTTACTGTATCTATGTAGTAAACTTTGCTCTGTCCCTGTATCTTTGTAGTAATCTTGGCTCTGTTGCTGTATCTATGTAGCAAGTTTGGTTCTGTTCCTGTAACTATGTAGTAAGCTTGGTTCTGTTCATGTAGCTATGTAGGAAGCTTGGCTTTGTTCCTGCATCTAGGTAGAAAGCTTGGATCTGTTCCTGTATCCATGTCTTAAGCTTGGTTCTGTTCCTGTAGCTATGTCGTAAGCTTGGTTCTGTTCCTGTAGCTATGTAGTAAGCTTGACTCTGTTCCTGCATCTATGTCGAAAGCTTTTCTATGCAGAAAGCTTGGTTTTGTTCCTGCATCTATGTAGTAAGCTTGGTTCTGTTGCTGTATCTATATAGTAAACTTGACTCTGTTCCAGTATCTTTGTAGTAATCTTGGTTCTGTTCCTGCATCTATGTAGAAAGCTTGGTTCTGTTCCTGTATCTATGTAGTAAGCTTGGTTCTGTTCCTGTAGCTATGTAGTAAGCTTGCTTCTGTTCCTGCAGCTATGTAGTAATCTTGGTTCTGTTGCTGTAGCTATATAGTAACCTTGGCTCTGTTCCTGTATCTTTGTAGTAATCTTGGCTCTGTTCTGGTATCTATGTAGTGAGCTTGGTTCTGTTCCTGCATCTATGTAGTAAGCTTGGTTCTGTCCCTGCATCTATGTAGAAAGCTTGGTTGTGTTCCTGTGGCTATGTAGTAATCTTGGCTCTGTTCCTGTATCTATGCAGAATGCTGTGTTTTGTTCCCACATCTATGTAGCAGCCACCTTCTTTTTAAAGCCTGTTTCCTCTGCTGCTTTATTGTAGAGGCCAGAGGTAAGCAGATCAAAGATGAACAGCAGCAGCTCTGCGACTTCTGCTTTATTATTGCATAGCTCCCAACTGTCCCTCATTGTGCGGGACTGTCCTGGTTTTGATGCTTTGCCCTGCTGTCCAGCACAGGACGCTCTGCTTCCCGCAGATAGCAGGAGAAGCAGCCGACACGCCCCCTTGTGTTAAGCCACGCCCCCTGCAGTCTGTTTATCTTCCAGTGTGAGAGGTAAAGCTCAGATGGAGAGAGAGGGGACATGTTTGAGGTATGTGCCACGCCCCCTTGTGTTAGGCCACGCCCCTCCCCTTCTAGTATGTTCCTGAGTGAGTCTCCAGTGTGCGAACTTTAGAGAGGGAGACACTGGGAGGGGACACTGTGACTTCTGTTCTTTGAGGTACATAAGTTACAACACAGTCAGTCACCACCTCCAGGGCTTATCTGCCGAACACACCCAGCCCTGGGTGCCGCAATAAGCAGCAGAGCAGTGGACTGGAGGTAATCATGCCTGGCTAGTAAACTAATCGTGCGTGGAATGAGTGGGGCTGAGCAGGGTGGGATGGACGCTCACAGCCTCCTCTGTTACTGGCCTCTGCTGCTGTGATTGCAGATCAACGTATCAGGTATGGAGAAGTCTGTGCAGTTAGCCGTGTGTACGAGGTGTACGGAGCGGACCCGTGTGTGTATGAGGTGTATGGAGTGGAGCCGTGTGTGTATGAGGTGTACGGAGCAGAGCCTTGTGTGTACGAGGTGTATGGAGCGGAGCCGTGTGTGTACGAGGTGTATGGAGCGGAGCCGTGTGTGTACGAGGTGTATGGAGTGGAGCCGTGTGTGTACGAGGTGTATGGAGCGGAGCCGTGTGTGTACGAGGTGTATGGAGTGGAGCCGTGTGTGTATGAGGTGTACGGAGCGGAACCGTGTGTGTATGAGGTGTACGGAACGGAGCCGTATGTGTATGAGGTGTACGGAGAGAAGCCGTGTGTGTATGAGGTGTACAGAGTGGAGTCGTGTGTACGGAGCGCAGCCGCGTGTGTAGGAGTAGCTACGTGTGGCCATTATACAGTATGGAGCATCATGTGCCGTCATTATACAGAATGGAGTATCATGTGTGGCCATTATTCAGTATGGAGCATCATGTGTGGCCATTATACAGTATGGAGCATCATGTGTGGCCATTATACAGTATAGAGCATCATTTGTGGCCATTATACAGTATGGAGCATCATGTGCGGATAGTATACAGTATGGAGCATCATGTGCGGATATTATACAGCATGAAGCATCATGTGCTGCCAATATACAGTACGGAGCATCATGTGCAGTCATTATACAGTATGGAGCATCATGTGGGGCCATTATACAGTATGGAGAATCATGTGTGGCCATTATACAGTATAGAGCACTATGGCAATTATACAGTATGGAGCATCATGTGTGGCCATTATACAGTATGGAGCATCATGTGTGGTCATTATACAGTATGGAGCATCATGTGCGGTCATTATACAGTATGGAGCATCATGTGTGGTCATTATACAGTATGGAGCTTCATGTGCGGTCATTATACAGTATGGAGCATCATGTGTGACCATTATACAGTATAAAGCTTCATGTGGGGTCATTATACAATATGGAGCATCATGTGGGGCCATTATAAAGTATGGAGCATCATGTGTGGCCATTATATAGTATGGAGCATTATGTGCGGTCATTATACAGTATGGAGCATCATGGGGGGCCATTATACAGTATGGAGCTTCATGTGCGTCATTATACAGTATGGAGCATCATGTGTGACCATTATACAGTATGGAGCTTCATGTGGGGTCATTATACAGTATGGAGCTTCATGTGGGGTCATTATACAGTATGGAGCATCACGTGCGGCCATTATACAGTATGGAGCATCATGTGCGGTCATTATACAGTATGGAGCATCATGTGTGGCCATTATATAGTATGGAGCATTATGTGCGGTCATTATACAGTATGGAGCATCATGTGGGGTCATTATACAGTATGGAGCATCATGTGTGGCCATTATACAGTATGTAGCACTGTGTGGCCATATTTTTTTGTTTATAATTATTCTTTATGAAACAGTGTGATCAGCAGTGCTAATTGGGTGTGGTTGGGGTGTGGATATGGGTGTGACTAGTTATGGATGGGTGTGGTCAGAGGTGTGGCCTAAAATTTGCCGCTCACTTTGTCCCTCTTTCCCATCTTCAAAAGTTGGGAGGTATGTTATTGCCAGGGGCGTAATTACCGCGGTCGCAGCGGTTGCCATTGCGATCGGGCCCGTCTGGTCAGGGGCCCGGAAGGTCCGAGGCACCCAACATCATGTTGCAGTGCAGGAGATTTCTCCCTCACAGCAACAGTCTGAGGCGTATCTAGGGGAGGGGTCAGCCAGGGCATGTGAGAGAAAGGAAGCAGCTCCGGTCAGCACAGTGAGACTGAGAGCTTCTCCTGAGCTCTGCAGCCCAGGGACAGAAGGCAGGGGGGAGGTGCGGGACAGGCAGAGCTTCTGATAAGCAGGAGATGCTGAGGAGCTGCACATTTATATCAGCCTCCCTTTGTGTGTGTGATCTGTAGTGTGTGCGTGCGTGTGTGTGATCTGTAGTGTGTGCGTGTGTGTGATCTGTAGTGTGTGCGTGTGTGTGATCTGTAGTGTGTGCGTGTGTGTGTGATCTGTAGTATGTGTGTGTGTGATCTGTAGTGTGTGCGATCTGTAGTATGTGTGTCTGATTTGTAGTGTGTACGTGTGTGTGTGATCTGTAGTGTGTACGTGTGTGTGATCTGTAGTGTGTGTGTGTGATCTGTAGTATGTGTGTGTGTGATCTGTAGTGTGTGCGATCTGTAGTGTGTGTGATCTGTAGTGTGTACGTGTGTGTGATCTGTAGTGTGTGTGTGTGTGTGATCTGCAGTGTGTGTGATCTGTAGTGTGTGTGAGATCTGTAGTGTGTGTTTGTGTGTGTGATCTTTAGTATGTGTGTGTGTGATCTGTAGTGTGTACGTGTGTGTGCGATCTGTAGTATGTGTGTCTGATTTATAGTGTGTACGTGTGTGTGATCTGTAGTGTGTGCGTGTGTGTGCGATCTGTAGTATGTGTGTCTGATCTGTAGTGTGTACGTGTGATCTGTAGTGTGTACGTGTGTGTGTGATCTGTAGTGTGTGTGTGATCTGTAGTATGTGTGTGTGTGTGATCTGTAGTATGTGAGTGTGTGATATGTAGTGTGTGTGTGTGATCTGTAGTGGGTACGTGTGTGTGATCTAGTGTGTGTGATCTGTAGTGTGTACGTGTGTGTGATATGTAGTGTGTGTGTGATCTGTAGTGTGTGTGTGTGTGATCTGTAGTGTGTGTGTGATCTGTAGTGTGTGTGTGATCTATAGTGTGTGCATGTGTGTGCGATCTGTAGTGTGTGATCTGTAGTGTGTGTGTGTGTGTGAGTGATCTGTAGTGTGTGTGATCTGTAGTGTGTACGTGTGTGTGTGATCTGTAGTGTGTGCGTGTGTGTGTGTGATCTGTAGTATGTGTGTGTGTGATCTGTAGTGTGTGTGATCTGTAGTATGTGTGTGATCTGTAGTGTGTGTGTGTGTGTGTGATCTGTAGTGTGTGTGTGTGTGTGTGTGATCTGTAGTATGTGTGTGTGAGGCAGGGGCGTAACTACCACGGTTGCAGTGGTCGCCGTTGCGACTGGGCCTGGCAGGTCAGGGGCCCGGCAGGTCAAAGGCACCCGACTCCTCCCGCCGCCGCATTGAACTATACTGGCGTCTACGACGCCAATACAGTTCAAAGCATACCCCTCAGCCTCTGACACTGCGGGTGCGTGATGACATCACTTCATCGCGCACCCGCTCTCTGCAGGACCCAGGCAGTGCAGCATGTTATGACCTGGTGGTCAGGACAATAATGGACCTGGTGGTCAAGAGCACACGGAATGACCTGACAGTTACTGATAACAAAGGACGAGCTCTTGGACGTGGGAACTCTGCTGACCACAATCCCTAATCCTATCAAACACACTAGAAATAGCCGTGGATTGCGCCTAACGCTCCCTATGCAACTCGGCACAGCCTAAGGAACTAGCTAGCCCTGAAGATAGAAAAATAAAGCCTACCTTGCCTCGGAGAAATTCCCCAAAGGATAAGGCAACCCCCCACATATAATGACTGTGAGTAAAGATGAAAATACAATCACAGAGATGAAACAGATTTAGCAAAGTGAGGCCCGACTTACTGAACAGACCGAGGACAGGAAAGGTTACTTTGCGGTCAGCACAAAAACCTACAAAAAGACCACGCAGAGGGCGAAAAAAGACCCTCCGCACCGACTCACGGTGCGGAGGCGCTCCCTCTGCGTCCCAGAGCTTCCAGCAAGCAAGACAACAATAAAAAAGCAAGCTGGACAGAAAAATAGCAAACCAAAGAAATACAAGCTGGAACTTAGCTTCAGCTGGGAAGACAGGTCACAAGAACGATCCAGGAGTGAACTAGACCAATACTGGAACATTGACAGGTGGCATGGAGCAAAGATCTAAGTGGAGTTAAATAGAGCAGCCCGCTAACGAATTAACCTCGTCACCTGTGGAAGGAAACTCAGAAATACCCACCAGAGGAAGTCCATGGACAGAACCAGCTGAAGTACCATTCATGACCACAGGAGGGAGCCCGACAACAGAATTCACAACAGTACCCCCCCCTTGAGGAGGGGTCACCGAACCCTCACCAGAGCTCCCAGGCCGACCAGGATGAGCCAAATGAAAGGCACGAACCAGATCGGCAGCATGAACATCAGAGGCAAAAACCCAGGAATTATCTTCCTGACCATAACCCTTCCACTTGACCACGTACTGGAGTTTCCATCTCGAAACACGAGAATCCAAAATCTTCTCCACCACATACTCCAACTCCCCCTCAACCAACACCGGGGCAGGAGGATCAATGGATGGAACCACAGGCACCACGTATCTCCGCAATAACGACCTATGGAACACATTATGGATGGCAAAAGAAGCAGGAAGGGCCAAACAAAATGACACAGGATTGATAACCTCAGAAATCTTATACGGACCAATGAAACGAGGCTTAAACTTAGGAGAGGAAACCTTCATAGGAACATAACGAGACGACAACCAAACCAAATCCCCAACACGAAGTCGGGGACCCACACAGCGCCGGCGGTTAGCGAAACGTTGAGCCTTCTCCTGGGACAATGTCAAATTGTTCACCACATGAGTCCAAATCTGCTGCAACCTATCCACCACAGTATCTACACCAGGACAGTCCGAAGACTCAACCTGCCCTGAAGAGAAACGAGGATGGAAACCAGAATTGCAGAAAAACGGCGAAACCAAAGTAGCCGAGCTGGCCCGATTATTAAGGGCGAACTCAGCCAACGGCAAAAAGGACACCCAATCATCCTGATCAGCAGAAACAAAGCATCTCAGATATGTTTCCAAAGTTTGATTAGTTCGTTCGGTTTGGCCATTTGTCTGAGGATGGAAAGCCGAGGAAAAAGACAAATCAATGTCCATCCTAGCACAAAAGGATCGCCAAAACCTCGAAACAAACTGGAAACCTCTGTCAGAAACGATGTTCTCCGGGATACCATGTAAACGAACCACATGCTGGAAAAATAATGGCACCAAATCAGAGGAGGAAGGCAATTTAGACAAAGGTACCAAATGGACCATCTTAGAAAAGCGATCACAAACCACCCAAATGACCGACATCTTTTGAGAGACGGGGAGATCTGAAATAAAATCCATAGAAATATGCGTCCAGGGCCTCTTCGGGACCGGCAAGGGCAAAAACAACCCACTGGCACGAGAACAGCAGGGCTTAGCCCGAGTACAAGTCCCACAGGACTACACAAAAGAACGCACATCCCGTGACAAAGACGGCCACCAGAAGGATCTAGCCACCAAATCTCTGGTACCAAAGATTCCAGGATGCCCAGCCAACACTGAAGAATGAATCTCAGAGATAACTCTACTAGTCCATCTATCAGGGACAAACAGTTTCTCCGCTGGGCAACGGTCAGGTCTATTAGCCTGAAATTTTTGCAGCACCCGCCGCAAATCAGGGGAGATGGCAGACAAAATTACCCCCTCTTTGAGAATACCCGCCGGCTCAGGAACACCCGGAGAGTCAGGCACAAACTCCTTGACAGGGCATCAGCCTTCACATTCTTAGAGCCCGGAAGGTACGAAACCACAAAATCAAAACGGGAGAAAAATAACGACCATCGAGCCTGTCTCAGATTCAACCGTTTGGCAGACTCAAGATAAGTCAAATTCTTGTGATCTGTCAAGACCACCACGCGATGCTTGGCTCCTTCCAGCCAATGACGCCACTCCTCGAATGCCCACTTCATGGCCAACAACTCACGATTACCAACATCATAGTTACGCTCAGCAGGCGAAAACTTTCTAGAAAAGAAAGCACATGGCTTCATCACCGAGCCATCAGAACTTCTTTGCGACAAAACAGCCCCTGCTCCAATCTCAGAAGCATCAACCTCAACCTGAAACGGGAGCGAAACATCTGGCTGGCACAACACAGGGGCAGAAGAAAAACAACGCTTCAACTCCTGAAAAGCGTCTACAGCTGCAGAAGACCAATTGACCACATCAGCACCCTTCTTGGTCAAATCAGTCAACGGTTTAGCAACAGTAGAAAAATTAGCGATGAAGCGCCGATAAAAATTAGCAAAGCCCAGGAACTTTTGCAGGCTCTTCACAGATGTCGGCTGAGTCCAATCGTAAATGGCCTGAACTTTAACAGGGTCCATCTCGATAGTAGAAGGGGAAAAAATGAAACCCAAAAATGAAACCTGAACTCCAAAGAGACACTTTGAACCCTTCACAAACAAGGAATTCGCACGAAGGACCTGGAACACCATTCTGACCTGCTTCACATGAGACTCCCAATCATCCGAAAAGACCAAAATATCATCCAAATATACAATCAGGAATTTATCCAGGTACTCTCGGAAGATGTCATGCATAAAGGACTGAAATACTGATGGAGCATTGGAAAACCTCGAATGGCATAACCAGGTACTCAAAATGGCTCTCGGGCGTATTAAATGCTGTTTTCCATTCATCGCCTTGTTTAATACGCACAAGATTATACGCCCCTCGAAGATTTATCTTGGTGAACCAACTAGTCCCTTTAATACGAGCAAACAAATCAGACAGCAATGGCAAAGGATACTGAAATTTGACTGTAATTTTGTTAAAAAGGTGGTAATCAATACAAGGTCTTAAAGAGCCTTCCTTCTTTGCCACAAAAAAGAACCCTGCTCCTAACGGTGATGACGACGGGCGAATATGGCCTTTCTCCAAGGACTCCTTTATATACTGTAACTCCGCATAGCGGTGTGCTCTGGCACAGATAAATTGAACAATCGGCCCTTAGGAAACTTACTACCAGGAATCAAATTAATTGCACAATCGCAATCCCTATGAGGAGGTAGGGCACTGGCTTTGGGCTCATCAAATACATCCCGATAATCCGACAAAAACTCTGGAACTTCGGAAGGAGTGGAAGACGAAATAGACAAAAATGGAACATCACCATGTACCCCCTGACAACCCCAGCTGGACACAGACATAGATTTCCAGTCCAATACTGGATTATGGACCTGTAGCCATGGCAACCCCAAAACGACCACATCATGCAGATTATGCAACACCAGAAAGCGGATATCCTCCTGTTGTGCAGGAGCCATGCACATGGTCAATTGGGTCCAGTACTGAGGCTTATTCTTGGCCAAAGGCGTAGCATCAATTCCTCTCAATGGAACAGGATACTGCAAGGGCTCCAAGAAAAAACCACAGCGCCTAGCAAACTCCAAGTCCATCAAATTCAGGGCAGCGCCTGAATCCACAAATGCCATAACAGAATAGGATGACAAAGAGCAAATCAGAGTAACGGACAATAGAAATTTAGACTGTACCGTACCAATGGTGGCAGACCTAGCGAACCGCTTAGTGCGCTTAGGACAATCGGAGATAGCATGAGTGGATTCACCACAGTAAAAACACAGCCCATTCCGACGTCTGTGTTCTTGCCGTTCAGCTCTGGTCAAAGTCCTATCACATTGCATAGGCTCAGGTCCATGCTCAGATAGTACCGCCAAATGGTGCACAGCTTTACGCTCACGCAAGCGTCGATCAATCTGAATGGCCAAAGACATAGACTCATTCAGACCAGCAGGCATGGGAAATCCCACCATGACATCCTTAAGGGCTTCAGAGAGACCCTTTCTGAAGACTGCTACCAGGGCACATTCATTCCACTGAGTGAGCACAGACCACTAAAAGTACTAAGAGAACTAAGTAATGTAATAGATAAACCATTATTTCTTATTTTTAGGGACTCTATAGCGACGGGGTCTGTTCCGCAGGACTGACACATAGCAAATGTGGTGCCAATATTCAAAAAGGGCTCTAAAAGTGAACCTGGAAATTATAGGCCAGTAAGTCTAACCTCTATTGTTGGTAAAATATCTGAAGGGTTTCTGAGGGATGTTATTCTGGATTATCTCAATGAGAATAACTTTAACTCCATATCAGCATGGGTTTATGAGAAATCGCTCCTGTCAAACCAATCTAATCAGTTTTTATGAAGAGGTAAGCTATAGGCTGGACCACGGTGAGTCATTGGACGTGGTATATCTCGATTTTTCCAAAGCGTTTGATACCGTGCCGCACAAGAGGTTGGTACACAAAATGAGAATGCTTGGTCTGGGGGAAAATGTGTGTAAATGGGTTAGTAACTGGCTTAGTGATAGAAAGCAGAGGGTGGTTATAAATGGTATAGTCTCTAACTGGGTCGCTGTGACCAGTGGGGACCTCAGGGGTCAGTATTGGGACCTGTTCTCTTCAACATATTCATTAATGATCTGGTAGAAGGTTTACACAGTAAAATATCGATATTTGCAGATGATACAAAACTATGTAAAGCAGTTAATACAAGAGAAGATAGTATTCTGCTACAGATGGATCTGGATAAGTTGGAAACTTGGGCTGAAAGGTGGCAGATGAGGTTTAACAATGATAAATGTAAGGTTATACACATGGGAAGAAGGAATCAATATCACCATTACACACTGAACGGGAAACCACTGGGTAAATCTGACAGGGAGAAGGACTTGGGGATCCTAGTTAATGATAAACTTACCTGGAGCAGCCAGTGCCAGGCAGCAGCTGCCAAGGCAAACAGGATCATGGGGTGCATTAAAAGAGGTCTGGATACATATGATGAGAGCATTATACTGCCTCTGTACAAATCCCTAGTTAGACCGCACATGGAGTACTGTGTCCAGTTTTGGGCACCGGTGCTCAGGAAGGATATAATGGAACTAGAGCGAGTACAAAGGAGGGCAACAAAATTAATAAAGGGGATGGGAGAACTACAATACCCAGATAGATTAGCGAAATTAGGATTATTTAGTCTAGAAAAAAGACGACTGAGGGGCGATCTAATAACCATGTATAAGTATATAAGGGGACAATACAAATATCTCGCTGAGGATTTGTTTATACCAAGGAAGGTGACGGGCACAAGGGGGCATTCTTTGCGTCTGGAGGAGAGAAGGTTTTTCCACCAACATAGAAGAGGATTCTTTACTGTTAGGGCAGTGAGAATCTGGAATTGCTTGCCTGAGGAGGTGGTGATGGCGAACTCAGTCGAGGGGTTCAAGAGAGGCCTGGATGTCTTCCTGGAGCAGAACAATATTGTATCATACAATTATTAGGTTCTGTAAAAGGACATAAATTTGGGGATTTATTATGATGGAATATAGGCTGAACTGGATGGACAAATGTCTTTTTTCGGCCTTACTAACTTTGTTACTATGTATGTTACTTTCTAAACTTCTGACAATACACCTCCGCTTCATCCTGACCCTGACACAGAGCCAGCAAGATTTTCTCTGCCTGATCCACTGAATTAGGTTCGTCATAAAGCAATCCAAGCGCCAGGAAAAACGCATCAACATCACGCAATGCCGGATCTCCTGGCGCAAGGGAAAATGCCCAGTCTTGAGGATCACCACGTAACAAAGAAATAATGATCTTTACTTGTTGAACAGGGTCACCTGAGGAGTGAGGTTTCAAGGCAAGAAACAATTTACAATTATTTTTGAAATTCAAGAACTTAGATCTATCACCAAAAAACAAATCAGGAATTGGAATCCTAGGATCTGACATCGGATTCTGACCCACAAAATCTTGAGTGTTTTGTACCCTTGTAGTGAGATTATCCATCCAAGAGGACAGACCTTGAATGTCCATGTTTACACCAGTGTCCTGAACCACCCAGAGGCAAAGGGGAAAAGAGAGACAAAACACACTGCAAAGAAAAAAAAATGGTCTCAGAACTTCTCTTATCCCTCTATTGAGATGCATTAGTACTTTGGGCCACCTGTACTGTTATGACCTGGTGGTCAGGACAACAATGGACCTGGTGGTTAAGAGCACACGGAATGACCTGACAGTTACTGATAACAAAGGACGAGCTCTGGGACGTGGGAACTATGCTGACCGCAATCCCTAATCCTATCAAACACACTAGAGATAGCCGTGGATTGCGCCTAACGCTCCCAATGCAACTCGGCACAGCCTAAGGAACTAGCTAGCCCTGAAGGTAGAAAAATATAGCCTACCTTGCCTCAGAGAAATTCCCCAAAGGAAAAGGCAGCCCCCCACATATAATGACTGTGAGTAAAGATGAAAATACAAACACAGAGATGAAATAGATTTAGCAAAGTGAGGCCCTACTTACTGAACAGACCGAGGATAGGTAAGGTTACTGTGCGGTCAGCACAAAAACCTACAAAAAGACCACGCAGAGGGCGCAAAAAGACCCTCCGCACCGACTCACTGTGCGGAGGCGCTCCCTCTGCGTCCCAGAGCTTCCAGCAAGCAAGACAACAATAAAAAAGCAAGCTGGACAGAAAAATAGCAAACCAAAGAAATACAAGCTGGAACTTAGCTTCAGCTGGGAAGACAGGTCACAAGAACAATCCAGGAGTGAACTAGACCAATACTGGAACATTGACAGGTGGCATGGAGCAAAGATCTAAGTCTACGTTCACATTAGCGTTATGCTAATGTGCGTCGCTGTTGCGTCGGCGACGCAGCGGCGACGCGCCCCTATGTTTAACATAGGGGACGCGTGCGTTTTTTTGGTTGCGTTTTTTGACACGAGCGTCGTTTCCGACGCTAGCGTCGGACGCAAGAAAATGCAACAAGTTGCATTTTTCGTGCGTCCGATTTTCGTCAAAAAACGACGCACGCGTCGCAAAACGCAGCGCGCGTTTTTTGTGCGTTGCGTCGCCGACGCACCGGCGCGCAACGCAAATGTGAACGTAGCCTAAGTGGAGTTAAATAGACCAGCCCGCTAACGAATTAACCTCGTCACCTGTGGAAGGAAACTCAGAAACACCCACCAGAGGAAGTCCATGGACAGAACCAGCCGAAGTACCATTCATGACCACAGGAGGGAGCCCGACAACAGAATTCACAACAGCAGCATCTGCACAGGTGATGGCAGCCACCATATTGGCAGAGCCTGTGATGGCTGCTGGGCCCGAGGAACATTCGGCTCCGGATCTGGCGGGGGGCACGTGAACCGATCTGGCTAGGAGGGGCATGCCGCAGCCGCTCAGCCATGTGGAGGATCCAGGGATGAACATGGAGGTGTACGGGACCGACGGCAGTGAGGTGTGTCTGCTGCCCGGGTGTCGCCATCTTCGGCCCCCAGCATCCCCGGCCTCCTGTGACACCAGCCCCGTTTCCTCCCTGCTCTCCGGTGCCCCATGTCCTCGTAGGTCCCCAGGTTCAGGTCATTGTGCTCCTCCAGGCCCCGTATGCTCCTTGTCACTCCTCCCCTGGTCCCCCAATGCTCCCCATCTCCCATGCCCTGAGTTCTCCTGCTCCCCCCATGCATTCCCAGCCTCTTGTCCCCATGTGACCCGTCTGCCCTTCTCTCAAGTCTCCCCTGTCCCCTTTCTCACCGTGTTCCCCATCTACCCTGTCCTCGTAATCCCTGTGTCCCCTTCTTCCCTGCTCCCAAGTCTCCCCCTGTCCCCTTGCAACTCCGTCTACTTGCGTCCCTATCTACTCTGCCCTCGGAGTCCCCTTGTGTCCTCTTGTGCCTGTCTCCCTTGCCCTCTAGTCCCGTTGTGCCCTTCTCATCTTCTTCCTGGCCCCCATAAGTCCCCTTGTGCTTGTGTCCCTTGTTCCTGTGTGTAGCCTTGTGTCAGTCTCCCTTGCCCACTAGTCCCTGTTTGTCCCCTTGTGCCTGTCTCCTTTGTCCCCTTGCGCTTGAGTCCCTTGTCCCTGTGTGTCCCCTTGTGTCAGTCTCCCTTGTCCACTAGTCCACTTGTGCCCTTCTCCCCTGCCCCTAGCCCGCATGTGTCCCCTTGTGCCTGTCTGCGTTGCTCCCTAGCCCCCCGTGTCACCATTGTGCCTATCTCCCTTAGCCCCCTTGTGTCCTTCTCCCCTGCCCCATAGTCACCATTTGCCCGTGTCTTTCTCACTGCACCTGTATGGAGGGGCTGCATTATACTATGAGGGGGGCTGCATTATATTCTATGGGGGTTACATTATATTGTATGGTGGGGCTGCATTATACTTTTGTGGGGTGGCTGTATTAAACTCTGTGGGGTGGCTGCATTATACTATATGTGGGCTGTGTTATACTGTATCCAGGACTATGGGGAATACGTTATACTATATGAAATACTATGAGGTGCATTATACTATGAGAAATGAATTGCACGACTTGGATGACGATGGCGGTGCATTATACTATATGGAGCACTATGAGGAGTGTATTATACTATATGGAGGACTGAGCAGTGTATTTTAATATATGGAGGACTGAGGAGTGTATTATACTATATGGAGGACTATGAGGAGTGTATTATACTATATGGAGGACTGAGCAGTGTATTTTAATATATGGAGGACTATATGGAGTGTATTCTACTATATGGAGGATTGAGGAGTGCATTATACTATATGGAGGACTGAGGAGTGTAGTTTAATATATGGAGGATTATATGGAGTGTATTATACTATATGGAGGACTGAGGGGTGCATTATACTATATGGAGGACTGAGGAGTGTAGTTTAATATATGGAGGACTATGAGGAGTGTATTATACTATATGGAGGACTGAGGAGTGTATTATATGGAGGACTATGAGTGTATTATACTATATGGAGGACTGAGGAGTGTATTATATGGAGGACTATGAGGAGTGTATTATACTATATGGAGGACTGAGGGGTGCATTATACTATATGGAGGACTCAGGAGTGTATTATACTATATGGAGGACTATGAGGAGTGTATTATACTATATGGAGGACTGAGGAGTGTGTTATACTATATGGAGGACTGAGCAGTGTATTTTAATATATGGAGGACTATATGGAGTGTATTATACTATATGGAGGACTGAGGAGTGTACAATACTATATGGGGGACTGAGGAGTGCATTATATTATAAGGAGTACTATGGGGTGCATTATATTATAAGGAGTACTATGGGGTGCAATATATTATAAGGTGTACTATGGGGGTGCATTATATTATAAGGAGTAGGGTTGAGCGAAACGGGTCGAACATTTTCAAAAGTCGCCGACTTTTGGCTAAGTCGGGGTTTCATGAAACCCGATCCGACCCCTGTGCGGGGTCGGCCATGCGGTACGCGACTTTCGCGCCAAAGTCGCGTTTCAATGACGCGAAAAGCGCCATTTCTCAGCCAATGAAGGTAAACGCAGAGTGTGGGCAGCGTGATGACATAGGTCCTGGTCCCCACCATCTTAGAGAAGGGCATTGCAGTGATTGGCTTGCTGTCTGCGACGTCACAGGGGCTATAAAGAGGCGTTCCCGCCGACCGCCATCTTACTGCTGCTGATCTGAGCTTAGGGAGAGGTTGCTGCCGCTTTGTCAGAAGCAGGGATAGCGTTAGGCAGGGTCCATTAACCACAAAACCGCTTGTGCTGCAGCGATTTGCACTGTCCAACACCACCCTCGGTGTGCAGGGACAGTGGAATTTTTTTTTTTTTTTTTTTTCCCCTCAGCGCTGTAGCTCATTGGGCTGCCCTAGAAGGCTCCCTGATAGCTGCATTGCTGTGTGTACGCCGCTGTGCAAACCAACTGCTTTTTTCAAAGCACAAATCCTCTTGTTCCTTCCTTTCTGAAAAGCTATCTTTTTTGTTTGTCCACACTTTTTATTTCATTTGTGCATCAGTCCACTCCTTATTGCTGCCTGCCATACCTGGCTGAGATTACTGCAGGCAGGGAGATAGTAGCTGCCTGCCATACCTGGCTGAGATTACTGCAGGCAGGGAGATAGTAATTGTAGGACATTCCCTGTTTTTTTTTTTTTTTTTTTTTTGGTGGGAGATTAAGATTGGCAATTTGGCATTTCTGCTAGAGTGCCATCCCTGTGTGTGCCATCTCTCTCACATAGTGGGCCATAGAAAGCCTTTTCATTTTTCTGTATTTTTTTTTGTGGGGTGTATAAATTCTCCCTGATAAAAATACAGTGGGAGATTAATATTGGCCTTTGGGCTTGTGTGCCAGTCCTGAGTGTGCCATCTCTCTCACAAATAGTGGGCCATAGAAAGCCTATTTTATTTTTTTTTGGGTTTTATAAATTCTCCCTGAAAAAAAGGGAGATTAATATTGGCCTCTGGGCTTCTGTGCCAGTCCTGAGCGTGCCATCTGTGCCAGTCCTGAGCGTCCCATCTCTCTCACAAATAGTGGGCCATAGAAAGCCTATTTAATTTTTTTTTTGGTTTTATAAATTTTCCCTGAAAAAAGGGAGATTAATATTGGCCTCTGGGCTTGTGTGCCAGTTGTGAGCGTGCCATCTGTGCCAGTCCTGAGCGTGCCATCTCTCTCACAAATAGTGGGCCATAGAAAGCCTATTTAATTTTTTTTTTGGTTTTATAAATTTTCCCTGAAAAAAGGGAGATTAATATTGGCCTCTGGGCTTGTGTGCCAGTTGTGAGCGTGCCATCTGTGCCAGTCCTGAGCGTGCCATCTCTCTCACAAATAGTGGGCCATAGAAAGCCTATTTAAATATTTTTTTGGTTTTATAAATTCTCCCAGAAAAAAAGGGAGATTAATATTGGCCTCTGGGCTTCTGTGCCAGTTGTGAGCGTGCCATCTGTGCCAGTCCTGAGCGTGCCATCTCTCTCACAAATAGTGGGCCATAGAAAGCCTATTTAAATATTTTTTTGGTTTTATAAATTCTCCCAGAAAAAAAGGGAGATTAATATTGGCCTCTGGGCTTCTGTGCCAGTCCTGAGCGTGCCATCTGTGCCAGTCCTGAGCGTCCCATCTCTCTCACAAATAGTGGGCCATAGAAAGCCTATTTTATTTTTTTTTTGGGTTTCAGAAATTCTCCCTGGAAAAAAAAAGGGAGATTAATATTGCCCTTTGGGCTTGTGTGCCAGTACTAAGCGTTCCATCTCTCTCTCTCTCTCAGTCAGTGGGCCATAGAACGCATATTTTTGGTTTTATTTGTTTTCTAAATTCTCCCTGAAAAAATCATTTTATTTTATTTGGTTTCTAAATTCTTCCTGATAAAATCATATTTTTTTTATTATTTTTATTTCTAAAGTCTCCCTGAAAAAAAAAAAAAAAAAAAACAACCAAAAAAACAGTGGGAGATTAATATTGGCCTTTCTGCTTGTGTGCCAGTCTTGACTCCTGGGTGTGCCATCTCTCTCTCTCTCTCTCTCTCTCTCTCTCTCTCTCTCTCTCTCTCCAATTGTGGTCCATAGAAAGCCTATATTTTTTTTCCTTGATTTGGGTTCTAAAATCTACCAGAGAAAATAACTACATCAATCATTGGTAGAAAAATATTGGCCTCTGGGTTTGTGTGCCACTCCTGACTCCTGTGTGCGTCATCTCTCAGTCAGTGGGCCATAGAACGCCTATTTTTGGTTTTATTTGTTTTCTAAATTCTCCCTGAAAAAATTATTTTATTTTATTTGGTTTCTAAATTCTTCCTGATAAAATCATATTTTTTTTATTATTTTTTTTTCTAAAGTCTCCCTGAAAAAAAAAAAAAAAAACAGTGGGAGATTAATATTGGCCTTTCTGCTTGTGTGCCAGTCTTGACTCCTGGGTGCGTCATCTCTCAGTCAGTGGGCCATAGAACGCCTATTTTTGGTTTTATTTGTTTTATAAATTCTCCCTGAAAAAATCATTTTATTTTATTTGGTTTCTAAATTCTTCCTGATAAAATCATATTTTTTTTATTATTTTTTTTTCTAAAGTCTCCCTGAAAAAAAAAAAAAAAAAACAACCAAAAAAAACAGTGGGAGATTAATATTGGCCTTTCTGCTTGTGTGCCAGTCTTGACTCCTGGGTGCGTCATCTCTCAGTCAGTGGGCCATAGAACGCCTATTTTTGGTTTTATTTGTTTTCTAAATTCTCCCTGAAAAAATCATTTTATTTTATTTGGTTTCTAAATTCTTCCTGATAAAATCATATTTTTTTTATTATTTTTTTTTCTAAAGTCTCCCTGAAAAAAAAAAAAAAAAAAACAACCAAAAAAAACAGTGGGAGATTAATATTGGCCTTTCTGCTTGTGTGCCAGTCTTGACTCCTGGGTGCGTCATCTCTCAGTCAGTGGGCCATAGAACGCCTATTTTTGGTTTTATTTGTTTTCTAAATTCTCCCTGAAAAAATCATTTTATTTTATTTGGTTTCTAAATTCTTCCTGATAAAATCATATTTTTTTTATTATTTTTTTTTCTAAAGTCTCCCTGAAAAAAAAAAAAAAAAAAACAACCAAAAAAAACAGTGGGAGATTAATATTGGCCTTTCTGCTTGTGTGCCAGTCTTGACTCCTGGGTGTGCCATCTCTCTCTCTCTCTCTCTCCAATTGTGGTCCATAGAAAGCCTACATTTTTTTTCCTTGATTTGGGTTCCAAAATCTACCAGAGAAAATAACTCCATCAATCATTGGTAGAAAAATATTGGCCTCTGGGCTTGTGTGCCACTCCTGATTCCTGTGTGCGTCATCTCTCACTCAGTGGCCCATAGAAAGCATATAGTTTGTTACATTTGTTTTCTAAATTCTCCCTGCAAAAATCTATTTTTTTTTTTTTGGGGGGTTTCTAAAGTGTTCCTGAAAAAAATAAAAATAAAAAAAAAATAATAGTGTGACATTAATATTAACATTTGTGCTTCAGTGACAGTCCTGCGTGTGGGGCATCTCTCTAATTTGCAGCCACCAAAAAAAGAGTGTGTAACATTGGGCCTGATTTTCGCTGTGGTCTCACCAACCTGTAAAGGGGTAGCTAAATCATACAGAAGTTATAGCTCACCGTGTAAGTTGTGTGACTGCAACAAATAACGTTAGTTTGGTTACGTTTTTAAAACAATGAGGAAGTCTAGTGGAAGAGGTCGTGGCCGGGGGCGTTCATTGTCAGCTGGTAATGAGGGTAGTGGTAGTGGTGGAGCATCAGGTGGTCGTGGGGGAAAAAATATTGCACCTAAGTCTGGAGCTGTGGAGCCAGGTTCGTCGTCCGGCTACACAAGGCCTCGAACGCTCCCTTTTCTGGGATTAGGAAAACCGCTTTTAAAGCCGGAGCAGCAAGAGCAAGTTTTGGCTTATCTTGCTGACTCAGCCTCTAGCTCTTTTGCCTCATCTCGTGAAACTGGTAAAAGTAAAAGCAGCGCGTCGTTAGTGGATGTTCACGGTCAGGGACAAGTCACTTCCTTGTCCTCTTCAGCAAAAACAACAACAGAGAAGAATGCAGCAGGCGACACAACGGGTTACTCCATGGAGCTCTTTACACATACCGTCCCTGGCTTAGAAAGTGAAGCAGTTAACAGTCCATGCCCATTACAAATTGAATCTGACATGGAGTGCACTGACGCACAGCCACAGCCAGACTACTATGCTGGTCCTTTGACTCAGACCACAACATTGCCCTCGCAGGGTGCTGATCAAGAATCAGACCCTGATGAGACTATGTTGCCCCATCACGAACGCTATACCACCGAACGACACGGTGACACAGACGAAGTTGCGCAGGAGGTACAAGAAGAGTTATTAGATGACCCAGTTCTTGACCCCGATTGGCAGCCATTGGGGGAACAGGGTGCAGGCGGCAGCAGTTCTGAAGCAGAGGAGGAGGAGGGGCCGCAGCAGGCATCAACATCGCCACAGGTTCCATCTGCCGGGCCCGTATCTTGCCCAAAACGCGTGGCAAAGCCAAAACCTGGTGGAGGACAGCGTGGCCATCCGGTTAAAGCTCAGTCTGCAATGCCTGAAAAGGTATCCGATGCTAGAAAGAGTGCAGTCTGGCATTTTTTTAAACAACATCCAATTGATCAGCGCAAAGTCATCTGTCAAAAATGTTCTACTTCCTTAAGCAGAGGTCAGAATCTGAAAAGTCTCAATACTAGTTGCATGCATAGACATTTAACCACCATGCATTTGAAAGCTTGGACTAACTACCAAACGTCCCTTAAGGTTGTTGCACCCTCGGCCAATGAAGCTAGTCATCAACGCAACATCCCTTCCGGCAGTGTAGGACCACCATTTAGCGCACCACCTGCTGTATCTGTGCAGGTATCTTTGCCAGGCCAAAGCAGTCAGGGTCAGGGAATCACCAGTTTCGTAGTAGGAAACACTGCATCTAGGGCACCGGCGGCAACAATACCATCTCCCACCGTCTCTCAGTCTGCCATGTCCACCGGCACCCCCGCTAGTTCCACGATCTCCAGCTCTCCAGTCCAGCTCACCCTACATGAGACTATGGTTAGAAAAAGGAAATACTTAGCCTCGCATCCGCGTACACAGGGTTTGAACGCCCACATAGCTAGACTAATCTCGTTAGAGATGATGCCCTACCGGTTAGTTGAAAGCGAAGCTTTCAAAGACCTGATGGACTACGCTGTACCACGCTACGAGCTACCCAGTCGACACTTTTTTTCCAGAAAAGCCATCCCAGCCCTCCACCAGCATGTTAAAGAGCGCATCGTCCATGCACTCAGGCAATCTGTGAGCACAAAGGTGCACCTGACAACAGATGCATGGACCAGTAGGCATGGCCAGGGACGTTACGTGTCCATCACGGCACACTGGGTAAATGTGGTGGATTCAGGGTCCACAGGGGACAGCAAGTTTGGGACAGTTCTGCCTAGCCCACGGTCTAGTAAACAGTTGTCTGTAGCCGTTCGCACCCCCTCCTCCTCCTCCTCCTCGTCCTCCTGCAGAAGCAAGAGCTCGTCCACAGACCGCAGTCGCACAAACACTCCATCCGCACCTGCCACTGTTGCACACCAGGTCTCCCATTATGGGGCAGCTACTGGCATACGTCAGCAGGCTGTATTGGCTATGAAGTGTTTGGGCGACAATAGACACACCGCGGAAGTTCTGTCCGAGTTCTTGCAGCAAGAAACGCAGTCGTGGCTGGGCACTGTAGATCTTGAGGCAGGCAAGGTAGTGAGTGATAACGGAAGGAATTTCATGGCTGCCATCTCCCTTTCCCAACTGAAACACATTCCTTGCCTGGCTCACACCTTAAACCTGGTGGTGCAGTGCTTCCTGAAAAGTTATCCGGGGTTATCCGACCTGCTCCTCAAAGTGCGTGGACTTTGCGCACATATCCGCCGTTCGCCTGTACACTCCAGCCGTATGCAGACCTATCAGCGTTCTTTGAACCTTCCCCAGCATCGCCTAATCATAGACGTTGCAACAAGGTGGAACTCAACACTGCACATGCTTCAGAGACTGTGCGAACAGAGGCGGGCTGTTATGTTTTTGTGGGAGGATACACATACACGGGCAGGCAGTAGGATGGCAGACATGGAGTTGTCAGGTGTGCAGTGGTCGAAGATTCAAGACATGTGTCAAGTCCTTCAGTGTTTTGAGGAATGCACACGGCTGGTTAGTGCAGACAACGCCATAATAAGCATGAGCATCCCCCTAATGCGTCTGCTGATGCAAAGTTTGACGCACATAAAGGATCAGGCGTCTGCACCAGAGGAAGAGGAAAGCCTTGATGACAGTCAGCGATTGTCTGGTCAGGGCAGTGTACATGACGAGGTACCGGGCGAAGAGGAGGTGGAGGATGAGGAGGATGATGGGGATGAGTATATTTTTAATGAGGAAGCTTTCCCGGGGGCACGGGAAATTGGTGGCGTGGCAAGGCCGGGTTCTGGTTTTTTGAGGGACACAAGTGACGTAGATTTGCCTGCAACTGCCCCTCAACCAAGCACAACCGCAGATTTGACAACGGGAACTTTGGCCCACATGGCGGATTATGCCTTGCGTATCCTCAAAAGGGACACACGCATTACAAAAATGATGAACGATGACGATTACTGGTTGGCCTGCCTCCTTGATCCTCGCTATAAAGGCAAATTGCAAAATATTATGCCACATGAGAACTTGGAACTAATATTAGCAACAAAACAATCAACTCTTGTTGACCGTTTGCTTCTGGCATTCCCTGCACACAGCGCCCGTGATCGTTCTCACACGAGCTCCAGGGGCCAGCAGACCAGAGGTGTTAGAGGGGCAGAAATCAGAAGTGGCGTTGGACAGAGGGGTTTTCTGACCAGGTTGTGGAGTGATTTTTCTATGACCGCAGACAGGACAGGTACTGCAGCATCAATTCAAAGTGACAGGAGACAACATTTGTCCAGTATGGTTACAAACTATTTTTCATCCCTTATCGACGTTCTCCCTCAACCGTCATTCCCATTTGATTACTGGGCATCCAAATTAGACACCTGGCCAGAATTGGCAGAATATGCATTGCAGGAGCTTGCTTGCCCGGCAGCTAGTGTCCTATCAGAAAGAGTATTCAGTGCTGCAGGTTCAATACTAACAGAAAAAAGGACTCGTCTGGCTACCCAAAATGTAGATGATCTAACCTTCATTAAAATGAACCACAACTGGATTTCAAAATCTTTTGCCCCACCCTGCCCGGCTGACACCTAGCTTTCCTATGAAAAGGTCTTGCCTGTGGACTATTCTGAATGACTTTTCCAATCTCGTAATTTTCTTCACCTGATTGTCCAGCATACGACATGTTTCCACCTCACGAAATGGCCAAACTCCCCACACGGGGCCGTGCTATCGCCACTTTGCGCTTGGACCCTTGAGAGTGCTGTTTGTCTGAAGAGGTGGGTGTGGCCGCTTTTGGTCGACGGCACTGCCACTGGGTCCCTCATAGTACAATAAAGTGTCTCTGGCGGTGGTGGTGCGCACCCAACGTCAGACACACCGTTGTAATATGAGGGGCCCTGTGCCTGTACCGCCGGCCACAAGACAGTTCCCCCCCCCAGCTCAAACAGTGCTCTACCACTAGCAAAATTATCTCTCACAGCTTCACCAATGTGTAGTCTAGCCGCTGACATCCTTCAATGCCTGGCACTGACAATACCATTGTTTTGACATTTTTGTTATGTTAGGCCTTCGAAGCCTGTCTGCGGTCCCTTCTTTCTACAACTACTACACTGACCAGGCCACTGCTGGCCGTGTTACCCTGGAACCAATTTAAAAGTGCCTACAGTCAGCCCAATTTTGTTATGTTAGGCCTTCGAAGACTGTCTGCCGTCACTCCTTCCACTAGACTTCCACTGACCATACACTGCTGCCCATGTACCCCTGGAACCAATTTAAAGTGCCTACAGCCAGCCCAATTTTGTTATGTTAGGCCTTCGAAGCCTGTCTGCGGTCACTCCTTCCACTAGACTTCCACTGACCAGACCACTGCTGCCCGTGTACCCCTGGAACCAATTTAAAAGTGCCTACAGCCATGTGTTATTATTTTAGGCCTTCGATGCCTGTCTGCGGTCACTCCTTCCACTAGGCCTCCACTGACCACACCACTGCTGCCCGTGTACCCCTGGAACCAATTTAAAATTGCCTACAGCCAGCCCAATTTTTTTATTTTAGGCCTTCGATGCCTGTCTGCGGTCCATTCTTTCAACTACTACTACACTGACCAGGTCACTGCTGCCCGTGTACCCCTGGAACCAATTTAAAATTGCCTACAGCCAGCCCAATTTTTTTATTTTAGGCCTTCGATGCCTGTCTGCGGTCCATTCTTTCAACTACTACTACACTGACCAGGTCACTGCTGCCCGTGTACCCCTGGAACCAATTTAAAATTGCCTACAGCCATGTGTTATTATTTTAGGCCTTCGATGCCTGTCTGCGGTCACTCCTTCCACTAGGCCTCCACTGACCACACCACTGCTGTCCGTGTACCCCTGGAACCAATTTAAAATTGCCTACAGCCATGTGTTATTATTTTAGGCCTTCGATGCCTGTCTGCGGTCACTCCTTCCACTAGACTTCCACTGACCAGACCACTGCTGCCCGTGTACCCCTGGAACCAATTTAAAAGTGCCTACAGCCAGCCCAAGTTTGTTATGTTAGGCCTTCGATGCCTGTCTGCGGTCCATTCTTTCAACTACTACTACACTGACCAGGTCACTGCTGCCCGTGTACCCCTGGAACCAATTTAAAATTGCCTACAGCCAGCCCAATTTTTTTATTTTAGGCCTTCGATGCCTGTCTGCGGTCCATTCTTTCAACTACTACTACACTGACCAGGTCACTGCTGCCCGTGTACCCCTGGAACCAATTTAAAATTGCCTACAGCCATGTGTTATTATTTTAGGCCTTCGATGCCTGTCTGCGGTCACTCCTTCCACTAGGCCTCCACTGACCACACCACTGCTGCCCGTGTACCCCTGGAACCAATTTAAAATTGCCTACAGCCAGCCCAATTTTTTTATTTTAGGCCTTCGATGCCTGTCTGCGGTCCATTCTTTCAACTACTACTACACTGACCAGGTCACTGCTGCCCGTGTACCCCTGGAACCAATTTAAAATTGCCTACAGCCATGTGTTATTATTTTAGGCCTTCGATGCCTGTCTGCGGTCACTCCTTCCACTAGGCCTCCACTGACCACACCACTGCTGCCCGTGTACCCCTGGAACCAATTTAAAATTGCCTACAGCCAGCCCAATTTTTTTATTTTAGGCCTTCGATGCCTGTCTGCGGTCCATTCTTTCAACTACTACTACACTGACCAGGTCACTGCTGCCCGTGTACCCCTGGAACCAATTTAAAATTGCCTACAGCCAGCCCAATTTTTTTATTTTAGGCCTTCGATGCCTGTCTGCGGTCCATTCTTTCAACTACTACTACACTGACCAGGTCACTGCTGCCCGTGTACCCCTGGAACCAATTTAAAATTGCCTACAGCCATGTGTTATTATTTTAGGCCTTCGATGCCTGTCTGCGGTCACTCCTTCCACTAGGCCTCCACTGACCACACCACTGCTGTCCGTGTACCCCTGGAACCAATTTAAAATTGCCTACAGCCATGTGTTATTATTTTAGGCCTTCGATGCCTGTCTGCGGTCACTCCTTCCACTAGGCCTCCACTGACCACACCACTGCTGTCCGTGTACCCCTGGAACCAATTTAAAATTGCCTACAGCCATGTGTTATTATTTTAGGCCTTCGATGCCTGTCTGCGGTCACTCCTTCCACTAGACTTCCACTGACCAGACCACTGCTGCCCGTGTACCCCTGGAACCAATTTAAAAGTGCCTACAGCCAGCCCAAGTTTGTTATGTTAGGCCTTCGATGCCTGTCTGCGGTCACTCCTTCCACTAGGCCTCCACTGACCACACCACTGCTGCCCGTGTACCCCTGGAACCAATTTAAAATTGCCTACAGCCAGCCCAATTTTTTTATTTTAGGCCTTCGATGCCTGTCTGCGGTCCATTCTTTCAACTACTACTACACTGACCAGGTCACTGCTGCCCGTGTACCCCTGGAACCAATTTAAAATTGCCTACAGCCAGCCCAATTTTTTTATTTTAGGCCTTCGATGCCTGTCTGCGGTCCATTCTTTCAACTACTACTACACTGACCAGGTCACTGCTGCCCGTGTACCCCTGGAACCAATTTAAAATTGCCTACAGCCATGTGTTATTATTTTAGGCCTTCGATGCCTGTCTGCGGTCACTCCTTCCACTAGGCCTCCACTGACCACACCACTGCTGTCCGTGTACCCCTGGAACCAATTTAAAATTGCCTACAGCCATGTGTTATTATTTTAGGCCTTCGATGCCTGTCTGCGGTCACTCCTTCCACTAGGCCTCCACTGACCACACCACTGCTGTCCGTGTACCCCTGGAACCAATTTAAAATTGCCTACAGCCATGTGTTATTATTTTAGGCCTTCGATGCCTGTCTGCGGTCCATTCTTTCAACTACTACTACACTGACCAGGGCACTGCTGGCCGTGTACCCCTGGAACCAACATCAGAAAATATAAAAATAAGTATTTTGCTTATAAAAAAGAAAATACTGGTGAGATATCAAATGCAGACATTTTAACATTAAAAACAAACACACAACTCTAATCTGGTACAGTACTAAAAATGGCCACCAGCTACAATTACTTTCTCCTGCAAGTAGTTAACTGAAAGTTTTTTTAAATTGAAAACACACATATGGCATCCACCGAGTGTTGTCCTGTCGCGTCTTCTTTATATTATTGCCGAGAAGATGCAAAATAATGAAAATAATAAAATCATTAATTACCAAAATAATAGAGAAAGTCAACACCACATTGCAAATAAACATTCATTCCAAATAAAGAAGCAGGGCGCGTCCGAGGGTGAGTATATACCTAATAAGAATATAATCACCCTCGGACGCGCAATGCTTATTTCCAACAGCCTTCCTTCCTAAGAATCAGCCCTTCCGTCGTGTAGAGAGACGTTGTGTTACACTCCAAGGTGTTCCCCAGGTTGCCTTTCCTGAGCTTCGATCTTCCGGCTCTCGTTTAGTAGTTCTTGGAAACTACTCTGCATTAGGCCTTCAAATTGGGTATGGGGTGTAGAGAGATGGTGTGTTCCACTCCAAGGTGTTCCCCAGGTTGCCTTTCCTGAGCTTCGATCTTCCGGCTCTCGTTTAGTAGTTGTTGGAAACTACGCTGCATTAGGCCTTCAAATTGGGTATGGGGTGTAGCGAGAGGGTGTGTTACACTCCAAGGTGTTCCCCAGGTTGCCTTTCCTGAGCTTCGATCTTCCGGCTCTCGTTTAGTAGTTCTTGGAAACTACACTGCATTAGGCCTTCAAATTGGGTATGGGGTGTAGAGAGAGGGTGTGTTACACTCCAAGGTGTTCCCCAGGTTGCCTTTCCTGAGCTTCGATCTTCCGGCTCTCGTTTAGTAGTTGTTGGAAACTACGCTGCATTAGGCCTTCAAATTGGGTATGGGGTGTAGCGAGAGGGTGTGTTACACTCCAAGGTGTTCCCCAGGTTGCCTTTCCTGAGCTTCGATCTTCCGGCTCTCGTTTAGTAGTTCTTGGAAACTACACTGCATTAGGCCTTCAAATTGGGTATGGGGTGTAGAGAGAGGGTGTGTTACACTCTAAGGTGTTCCCCAGGTTTCCTTGCCATTGCTTCGGTCTTCCGACTCTCGTTTAGTAGTTGTAGAAAAGTACACTGCATTAGGCCATACAAAATGGGTATGGGGTGGAGAGAGATGGTGTGTTACACTCCAAGGTGTTCCCCAGGTTGCCTTTCCTGAGCTTCTATCTTCAGGCTCTCATTAAATTGTGGTTAAATGGAACAACTGCATTTGGCGTACTAGTTGGTTTGGGGCCTACTATCGGTGTCTGCCACTCCTTGCTGTTCTCCTCCACTGAACAAAGCTGTGCCGCCTGTTTACTACGGTTGCCAATTTTGAACTGCATTTCGACTACTTACTGATTTGGCCCTACTCTCTGTGTCAGCCTCTCATTCCAGTTGTCCTCCACTGCAATGCCCCCTGGTTATTCCTGTGTTACCAATTTTGAACTGCATTTAGCCCACTTTCTTCTTTGGGCCTATATCTGTGTTTCCACTTCATCGTGCCCATTGCCCAGCCAGTGATAGATGAGTCTGCTGGTACATTGACCCATAACGCAACATTCCCCGTGCACGCTACACAACAACATTGTGACCCTGCTGAAAGTCAGGTTGCTCTTCCCGCATACCATACCACCTTACACGGGGACAAAGAGGAAGGTGCAGATGAAAGTGCAGGTTCCTTCATCAGGTGGGGGGAGGAATACTAGTTGGCGACGTCACTGGCACAGGGCCTCTCATAGTACGCAAAAGTGTTGCTGCCGGTGGGAGGCGCCCCCGCCGTGCAAACACACCGCTGTACTTTGAGGGGCCCTGTGCCAGTGCCAATGCCAACGAGTGGGCCCCCCCTGCTTGCTCAGGTTCACAGCACTTGCAAAGTTGAAATACTTACCTCTCCCTGCTCCACTGCCGTGACGTGGTCCAGATTTCCTGGGCCCACTAATTACTTGAACCAGCCCTACCCCCCACAACTTTAGCCAAATGACCCCCAATTTCAAATGCCTTCCAATTATTATAAGGTAAATTACGCTTGACAAGCTTCATTAAGAAGAATGGATGGTTTTGACATTAAAATGGCCACTCTAGGTGTTTTCCTGGCCCCCACTCACTGCCGACTATGCTGCCCCATTGACTTGCATTGGGTTTCGTGTTTCGGTCGATCCCGACTTTACGTCATAATCGGCCGATTTCACTCGACCCGACTTTGGACATAGTCGGGTTTCGCAAAACCCGGCTCGACTCTAAAAAGGTCAAGGTCGCTCAACTCTAATAAGGAGTACTATGGGGGTGCATTATATTATAAGGAGTACTAAGGGGGTGCATTATATTATAAGGAGTACTATGGGGGTGCATTATATTATAAGGAGTACTATGGGGCTCATTATATTATAAGGAGTACTATGGGGGTGCATTATATTATAAGGAGTACTATGGGGTGCATTATATTATAAAGAGTACTATGGGGTGCATTATATTATAAGGAGTACTATGGGGTGCATTATATTATAAGGAGTACTATGGGGGTGCATTATATTATAAGGAGTACTATGGGGGTGCATTATATTATAAGGAGTACTATGGGGGTGCATTATATTATAAGGAGTACTAAGGGGGTGCATTATGTTATAAGGAGTACTATGGGGGTGCATTATATTATAAGGAGTACTATGGGGTGTATCATATTATAAGGAGTACTATGGGGTGTATTATATTATAAGGAGTACTATGGGGGTGCTGTTATGACCTGGTGGTCAGGACAATAATGGACCTGGTAGTTAAGAGCACACGGAATGACCTGATAGTTACTGATAATAAAGGACGAGCTTTGGGACGTGGGAACTCTGCTGACCGCAATCCCTAATCCTATCAAACACACTAGAAATAGCCGTGGATTGCGCCTAACGCTCCCTATGCAACTCGGCACAGCCTAAGAAACTAGCTAGCCCTGAAGATAGAAAAATAAAGCCTACCTTGCCTCAGAGAAATTCCCCAAAGGAAAAGACAGCCCCCCACATATAATGACTGTGAGTAAGATGAAAATACAAACACAGAGATGAAATAGATTTAGCAAAGTGAGGCCCGACTTACTGAACAGACCGAGGATAGGAAAGGTTACTTTGCGATCAGCACAAAAACCTACAAAAAGACCACGCAGAGGGCGCAAAAAGACCCTCCGTACCGACTTACGGTGCGGAGGCGCTCCTTCTGCATCCCAGAGATTCCAGCAAGCAAGACAACAAAAAAATTGCAAGCTGGACAGAAAAATAGCAAACCAAAGAAATACAAGCTGGAACTTAGCTTCTGCTGGGAAGACAGGTCACAAGAACGATCCAGGAGTGAACGAAACCAATACTGGAACATTGACAGGTGGCAAGGAGCAAAGATCTAAGTGGAGTTAAATAGAGCAGCAGCTAACGAATTAACCTCGTCACCTGTGGAAGGAAACTCAGAAACACCCACCAGAGGAATTCCATGGACAGAACCAGCCAAAGTACCATTCATGACCACAGGAGGGAGCCCGACAACAGAATTCACAACAGTACCCCCCCCCCCCCTCCCTTGAGGAGGGGTCACCGAACCCTCACCAGTGCCCCCAGGCCGACCAGGATGAGCCAAATGAAAGGCATGAACCAGATCGGCAGCATGAACATCAGAGGCAAAAACCCAGGAATTATCTTCCTGACCATAACCCTTCCACTTGACCAGGTACTGGAGTTTCCGTCTCGAAACACGAGAATCCAAAATCTTCTCCACCACATACTCCAACTCCCCCTCAACCAACACCGGGGCAGGAGGATCAACGGATGGAACCACAGGCGCCACGTATCTCCGCAATAACGACCTATGGAACACATTATGGATGGCAAAAGAATCAGGAAGGGCCAAACGAAATGACACAGGATTGATAACTTCAGAAATCTTATACGGACCAATGAAACGAGGCTTAAACTTAGGAGAGGAAACCTTCATAGGAACATAACGAGACGACAACCAAACCAAATCCCCAACACGAAGTCAGGGACCCACACAGCGCCGGCGGTTAGCGAAACGTTGAGCCTTCTCCTGGGACAATGTCAAATTGTCCACCACATGAGTCCAAATCTGCTGCAACCTATCCACCACAGTATCTAAACCAGGACAGTCCGAAGACTCAACCTGCCCTGAAGAGAAACGAGGATGGAAACCAGAATTGCAGAAAAACGGCGAAACTAAAGTAGCCGAGCTGGCCCGATTATTAAGGGCGAACTCAGCCAACGGCAAAAAGGACACCCAATCATCCTGATCAGCAGAAACAAAGCATCTCAGATATGTTTCCAAAGTTTGATTAGTTCGTTCGGTTTGGCCATTTGTCTGAGGATGGAAAGCTGAGGAAAAAGACAAATCAATGCCCATCCTAGCACAAAAGGATCGCCAAAATCTCGAAACAAACTGGGAACCTCTGTCAGAAACGATGTTCTCCGGGATACCATGTAAACGAACCACATGCTGGAAAAATAATGGCACCAAATCAGAGGAGGAAGGCAATTTAGACAAAGGTACCAAATGGACCATCTTAGAAAAGCGATCACAAACCACCCAAATGACCGACATCTTTTGAGAGACGGGGAGATCTGAAATAAAATCCATAGAAATATGCGTCCAGGGCCTCTTCAGGACCGGCAAGGGCAAAAGCAACCCACTGGCACGAGAACAGCAGGGCTTAGCCCGAGCACAAGTCCCACAGGACTGCACAAAAGAACGCACATCCCGTGACAAAGACGGCCACCAGAAGGATCTAGCCACCAAATCTCAGGTACCAAAGATTCCAGGATGCCCAGCCAACACTGAACAATGAATCTCAGAGATAACTCTACTAGTCCATCTATCAGGGACAAACAGTTTCTCCGCTGGGCAACGGTCAGGTCTATCAGCCTGAAATTTTTGCAGCACCCGCCGCAAATCAGGGGAGATGGCAGACAAAATTACCCCCTCTTTGAGAATACCCGCCGGCTCAGGAACACCCGGAGAGTCAGGCACAAAACTCCTTGACAGGGCATCAGCCTTCACATTCTTAGAGCCCGGAAGGTACGAAACCACAAAATCAAAACAGGAGAAAAATAACGACCATCGAGCCTGTCTCGGATTCAACCGTTTGGCAGACTCAAGATAAGTCAAATTCTTGTGATCTGTCAAGACCACCACGCGATGCTTGGCTCCTTCCAGCCAATGACGCCACTCCTCGAATGCCCACTTCATGGCCAACAACTCACGATTACCAACATCATAGTTACGCTCAGCAGGTGAAAACTTTCTAGAAAAGAAAGCACATGGCTTCATCACCGAGCCATCAGAACTTCTTTGCGACAAAACAGCCCCTGCTCCAATCTCAGAAGCATCAACCTCAACCTGAAACGGGAGCGAAACATCTGGCTGGCACAACACAGGGGCAGAAGAAAAACGACGCTTCAATTCCTGAAAAGCCTCTACAGCTGCAGAAGACCAATTGACCACATCGGCACCCTTCTTGGTCAAATCAGTCAACGGTTTAGCAACAGTAGAAAAATTAGCGATGAAGCACCGATAAAAATTAGCAAAGCCCAGGAACTTCTGCAGGCTCTTCACAGATGTCGGCTGAGTCCAATCGTAAATGGCCTGGACTTTAACAGGGTCCATCTCGATAGTAGAAGGGGAAAAAATGAACCCCAAAAATGAAACCTTCTGAACTCCAAAGAGACACTTTGAACCCTTCACAAACAAGGAATTTGCACGAAGGACCTGGAACACCATTCTGACCTGCTTCACATGAGACTCCCAATCATCAGAAAAGACCAAAATATCATCCAAATAAACAATCAGGAATTTATCCAGGTACTCTCGGAAGATGTCATGCATAAAGGTCTGAAATACTGATGGAGCATTGGAAAGCCCGAATGGCATAACCAGGTACTCAAAATGGCCCTCGGGCGTATTAAATGCTGTTTTCCATTCATCGCCTTGTTTAATACGCACAAGATTATACGCCCCTCGAAGATCTATCTTAGTGAACCAACTAGCCCCTTTAATACGAGCAAACAAATCAGATAGCAACGGCAAAGGATACTGAAATTTGACTATAATTTTATTAAGAAGGCGGTAATCAATACAAGGTCTCAAAGAACCATCCTTCTTGGCCACAAAAAAGAACCCTGCTCCTAACGGTGATGACGACGGGCGAATATGGCCTTTCTCCAAGGATTCCTTTATATAACTCTGCATAGCGGCGTGTTCTGGCACAGATAAATTGAACAATCGGCCCTTAGGAAACTTACTACCAGGAATCAAATTAATAGCACAACCACAATCCCTATGAGGAGGTAGGGCACTGGCTTTGGGCTCATCAAATACATCCCGATAATCCGACAAAAACTCTGGAACTTCAGAAGGGGTTGATGACGAAATAGACAAAAATGGAACATCACCATGTACCCCCTGGCAACCCCAGCTGGACACAGACATAGATTTCCAGTCCAATATGAACCTGTAGCCATGGCAACCCCAAAACGACCACATCATGCAGATTATGCAACACCAGAAAGCGGATATCCTCCTGATGTGCAGGAGCCATGCACATGGTCAACTGGGTCCAGTACTGAGGCTTATTCTTGGCCAAAGGCGTAGCATCAATTCCTCTCAATGGAATAGGATACTGCAAGGGCTCCAAGAAAAAACCACAGCGCCTAGCATACTCCAAGTCCATCAAATTCAGGGCAGCGCCTGAATCCACAAATGCCATAACAGAATAGGATGACAAAGAGCAAATCAGAGTAACAGGCAATAGAAATTTAGACTGTACCGTACCAATGGTGGCAGACCTAGCGAATCGCTTAGTGCGCTTAGGACAATCGGAGATAGCATGAGTGGAATCACCACAGTAAAAACATAGCCCATTCTGACGTCTGTGTTCTTGCCGTTCAGCTCTGGTCAAAGTCCTATCACATTGCATAGGCTCAGGCCCATGCTCAGATAGTACCGCCAAATGGTGCACAGCTTTACGCTCATGCAAGCGTCGATCGATCTGAATGGCCAAGGACATAGACTCATTCAGACCAGCAGGCATGGGAAACCCCACCATGGCATCCTTAAGGGCTTCAGAGAGACCCTTTCTGAAGATTGCTGCCAGGGCGCATTCATTCCACTGAGTGAGCACAGACCACTTCCTAAACTTCTGACAATATATCTCCGCTTCATCCTGACCCTGACACAGAGCCAGCAAGATTTTCTCTGCCTGATCCACTGAATTAGGTTCGTCATAAAGCAATCCAAGCGCCAGGAAAAACGCATCAACATCACGCAATGCCGGATCTCCTGGCGCAAGGGAAAATGCCCAGTCTTGAGGATCACCACGTAACAAAGAAATAATGATCTTTACTTGTTGAACAGGGTCACCTGAGGAGCGAGGTTTCAAGGCAAGAAACAATTTACAATTATTTTTGAAATTCAAGAACTTAGATCTATCACCAAAAAACAAATCAGGAATTGGAATCCTAGGCTCAGACATCGGATTCTGAACCACAATATCTTGAATGTTTTGTACCCTTGTAGTGAGATTATCCATCCAAGAGGACAGACCTTGAATGTCCATGTTTACACCAGTGTCCTGAACCACCCAGAGGTAAAGAGGAAAAAAGAAACAAAACACACTGCAAAGAAAAAAAAATGGTCTCAGAACTTCTCTTATTCCTCTATTGAGATGCATTAGTACTTTGGGCCACCTGTACTGTTATGACCTGGTGGTCAGGACAATAATGGACCTGAACACCCACAACCAAGATATAGACTAGTTCCTTGCCATTACGGGATTTGTAGTTCTGGAGGGCTCGATGTGGGTGTGCTTCGGATGAAGGAGAAGATTCTGCTCCGAGTCAAGCCAGATATCTGTGGAAAATCGAATATGTTACACATATATACAGATATATAGATGTAGGATATGTAATGCTTGCCCCTATGTTAAAATTTTTTTTCTTTCTCTTTATATATTGTAAGATCTCATGGGATTGTGGAACATATACATATTCTGGTTCTCCCTTATGCACATATTGTTCTATACATTATTGCAGGTTTGATTTCTTCATATTTATTAATTTATTAATTCTCTACAATAGAGCCGGAAAAGCTAAATTTTTGATTTGGAAGGTTTTTATCACCAATTATTTAGCTTCTATTTGCATCGTAAGCCTTCTTGGTTGTTATTATCCTTTTGGATAACAACCGATTTTTCTATGCAGGATGATAGGATGAGCCGTGTATTGACCACTTTTATATGTGGTCCGTAGTGATTTTTTTACTATGCAGCAAGGACTTTTTGTGGTGGTGTAACTACCCGCTCTTATATACAGGGCGGGTTGACAAGGGTACCCATTAATTAATTGACCGCTCTTATATACGACCCTGAATATGAGTGGTTAGGTGATTTCCCTTACCTATCTTTATATAGCGCAGTAGTGATACTCTGGGGTAGATATACATCTGGCCTGTCTTTAATCATTCTTACCTGCCTTGCACTGCAGTGGCTACGGCTGATACAGTTCTGCTCTGGCTTCCACCTACTCTAGACGCGGCTCTTGGTGGTGCGCATGCGCGGTCGGCGTGAAGGGATTCGGCCGCGCTGCGTCCTCGTAGCTATGGTGACGTCGGGTACTCTGCCCCCGTACGTCCGGCTGCGTGACGCGGACGGCTCGGATCCCGGAAGCGAAAGGACCGCGCATGCGCCGCCTACACCCGGGCAGCTGATGCTAGTTTGGGGACACACACTATATATACAGCGCCTAGGCGCTCCATGAGTCACCCCCTGACGAAGGACTTAGATCCGAAATGCGCGTCGGGGTGCGCTCTTACAAAGGACCGGACTGATCCTGATTTTTGTTGGATAAGGTACGGTGCGCTTCTATATTACCTATGCTAATTTGCATCTTGTGGTGGTACACCTGCTGGAGTCTGTATGTAGCTGTGTGCGCTACTCCAGAGGAGCCCGTCAGTGATAGCCGCACATATTTTGGCCATATTTCATTTGAGGCATGATGTGTCCTTTCTTATTATAGCATAGTTTGTATACTGCACGATAGCACCTTTATTCACTTAGTACTGTGGAGTACATTTGTGGTGCAATCCTTTTTTGACACAGTATATAACTTCTGATTGAAAGCCCAGTATTGCACAGATGATTGCACCTTTTTCTGCAGCCTTATTGTGTTACAGCTGATTACTGGTTACACTACCATACACTTTGGAGCCAAATGGTTTAGCTGTGGTTTTTTGCACTGCCATTGCATACACTTTTTGCTAAATTTGCACTTTATTATCGTATATTGCTTATTTTGCACATTACTCTTTGTGCACTTATATATATATTTTTTATCACATAGCACTTTAGTAGGACAGTTGTTCCTCATATACCACCTTTGGGATTTTTTCACCACATTTTTTATTGTTCATTTTTTACTGTGGCTCTTTTTATATGGTTTTTTTCATTTTTTAATTTATTTTGGTCACCTTACGTGTATTTTCTAGACATGTGGCTATTTTTAGTGGTTGCTCCTACCTTTATATAAACAGTATTAGACTATTTTTTGGGTCAGTCCGATATAATATTCCATCTTTTATTGTATACATACATTGGTTTTATATGTTTTTTATTGATAAATAATTCCCTTTGTTTTTGTGCGCACAAATTATGTATTGTTAAAATATATTCATTTGCCAGTCATATACAATAAAGGCATTTTTATATCTATTCTCTGCCTGGCGTTTTACCTGGTACTAGTCTATATCTTGGTTGTGGGTGTTCTTGTCCTTGAATAGTGGTTTCAGTCCACATTCTTTTCTTCCACAGAGCACTGGTCACTTATATTTCACAAGTATATATTGCCATTATGGCTGAGTTATAAGTATATAGTGTTGTGGTGTATCTGTGGTTGTGTTTAATTAACAATAATGGACCTGGTAGTTAAGAGCACACGGAATGACCTGATAGTTACTGATAATAAAGGACGAGCTCTGGGACGTGGGAACTCTGCTGACCGCAATCCCTAATCCTATCAAACACACTAGAAATAGCCGTGGATTGCGCCTAACGCTCCCTATGCAACTCGGCACAGCCTAAGGAACTAGCTAGCCCTGAAGATAGAAAAATAAAGCCTACCTTGCCTCAGAGAAATTCCCCAAAGGAAAAGGCAGCCCCCACATATAATGACTGTGAGTAAGATGAAAATACAAACACAGAGATGAAATAGATTTAGCAAAGTGAGGCCCGACTTACTGAACAGACCGAGGATAGGAAAGGTTACTTTGCGATCAGCACAAAAACCTACAAAAAGACCACGCAGAGGGCGCAAAAAGACCCTCCGCACCGACTCACGGGGCGGAGGCGCTCCCTCTGCGTCCCAGAGCTTCCAGCAAGCAAGACAACAATAAAAATTGCAAGCTGGACAGAAAAATAGCAAACCAAAGAAATACAAGCTGGAACTTAGCTTCTGCTGGGAAGACAGGTCACAAGAACGATCCAGGAGTGAACTAAACCAATACTGGAACATTGACAGGTGGCAAGGAGCAAAGATCTAAGAGGAGTTAAATAGAGCAGCAGCTAACAAATTAACCTCGTCACCTGTGGAAGGAAACTCAGAAACACCCACCAGAGGAAGTCCATGGACATAACCAGCCGAAGTACCATTCATGACCACAGGAGGGAGCCCGACAACAGAATTCACAACAGGGTGCATTATATTATAAGGAGTACTATGGGGTGCATTATGTTATAAGGAGTACTATGGGGGTGCATTATATTATAAGGAGTACTATGGGGTGCATTATATTATAAGGAGTACTATGAGGTGCATTATACTATAAGGAGTACTATGGGGGTGCATTATAAGGAGTACTATGGGGGTGCATTATATTATAAGGAGTACTATGGGGGTGCATTATATTATAAGGAGTACTATGGGGTACATTATATTATAAGGAGGACTATGGGGGTGCATTAGACCATAAGGAGTACTATGGGGTGCATTATACTATAAGGAGTACTATGGGGGTGCATTATAAGGAGTACTATGGGGTGCATTATATTATAAGGAGGACTATGGGGGTGCATTATACTATCAGGAAAACTATGGGGGTACATTATAAGGAGTACTATGGGGGTGCATTATATTATAAGAAGGACTATGGGGTGCATTATATTATAAGGAGTACTATGGGGTGCATTATAGTATAAGGAGGACTATGGGGTGCATTATATTATAAGGAGTACTATGGGGTGCATTATATTATAAGGAGTACTATGGGGGTGCATTATACTAAAAGGAGTACTATGGGGGTGCATTATAAGGAGTACTATGGGGGTGCATTATATTATAAGGAGTACTATGGGGGTGCATTATACTATAAGGAGTACTATGGGGGTGCATTATACTATAAGGAGTACTATGGGGGTGCATTATACTATAAGGAGTACTATGGGGGTGAATTATATTATAAGGAGTACTATCGGGGTGCATTATATTATAAGGAGTACTATGGGGGTGCATTATATTATAAGGAGAACTATGGGGGTGCATTATACTATAAGGAGTACTATGGGGGTGCATTATACTATAAGGAGTACTATGGGGGTGAATTATATTATAAGGAGTACTATGGGGGTGAATTATATTATAAGGAGTACTATCGGGGTGCATTATATTATAAGGAGTACTATGGGGGTGCATTATAAGGAGTACTATGGGGGTGCATTATATTATAAGGAGTACTATGGGGTGCATTATATTATAAGGAGGACTATGGGGGTGCATTATACTATAGGAGTACTATGGGGTGCATTATATTATAAGGAGGACTATGGGGGTGCATTATACTATAAGGAGTACTATAGGGGTGCATTATAAGGAATACTGTGGGGGTGCATTATATTATAAGGAGGACTATGGGGGTGCATTATACTATAAGGAGTACTATGGGGGTGCATTATATTATAAGGAGTACTATGGGGGTGCATTATATTATAAGGAGGACTATGGTGTGCATTATATTATTAGGAGTACTATGGGGGTGCATTATACTATAAGGAGTACTATGGGGGTGCATTATGTTATAAGGAGTACTATGGGGGTGCATTAAATTATAAGGAGTACTATGGGGGTGCATTATAAGGAGTAATATGGGGGTGCATTATATTATAAGGAGTACTATGGGGTGCATTATATTATAAGGAGTACTATGGGGGTGCATTATATTATAAGGAGTACTATGGGGTGCATTATATTATAAGGAGTATTATGGGGGTGCATTATAAGGAGTAATATGGGGGTGCATTATATTATAAGGAGTACTATGGGGTGCATTATATTATAAGGAGTACTACGGGGGTGCATTATATTATAAGGAAGACTATGGGGTGCATTATATTATAAGGAGGACTATGGGGGTGCATTATACAATAAGGAGTACTATGGGGGTGAATTATATTATAAGGAGTACTATCGGTGTGCATTATATTATAAGGAGGACTATGGGTTGCATTATATTATAAGGAGTACTATGGGGTGCATTATATTATAAAGAGGACTATGGGGTGCATTACATTATAAGGAGTACTATGGGGTGCATTATATTATAAGGAGTACTATGGGGTGCATTATATTATAAGGAGAACTATGGGGTGCATTATACTATAAGGAGTACTATGGGGTGCATTATGTTATAAGGAGTACTATGGGGGTGCATTATATTATAAGGAGTACTATGGGGTGCATTATATTATAAGGAGTACTATGGGGTGCATTATATTATAAGGAGTACTATGGGGGTGCATTATACTATAAGGAGTACTATGGGGTGCATTATACTATAAGGAGTACTATGGGGTGCATTATACTATAAGGAGGACTATGGGGGTGCATTATATTATAAGGAGGACTATGGGGGTGCATTATATTATAAGGAGTACTATGGGGGTGCATTATATTATAAGGAGTACTATGGGGTGCATTATACTATAAGGAGTACTATGGGGATGCATTATATTATAATGAGGACTATGGGGGTGCATTATATTATAAGGAGGACTATAGGGGTGCATTATATTATAAGGAGTACTATGGGGGTGCATTATATTATAAGGAGTACTATGGGGTGTATTATATTATAAGGAGTACTATGGGGGTGCATTATACTATAAGGAGTACTATGGGGTGTATTATATTATAAGGAGGACTATGGGGTGCATTATATTATAAGGAGTTCTATGGGGTGCATTATATTATAAGGACGACTATGTGGTGCATTATATTATAAGGCGCACTATGGGGTGCATCATATTGTAATGAGGACTATGGGGGTGCATTATATTATAAGGAGTACTATGGGGTGCATTATATTATAAGGAGGGCTATGGGGGTGCATTATACTATAAGGAGTACAATGGGGTGCATTATATTGTAAGGATGACTATGGGGGTGCATTATGCTATAAGGAGTACTATAGGGGTGCATTATAAGGAATACTGTTGGGGTGCATTATATTATAAGGAGGACTATGGGGGTGCATTATACTATAAGGAGGACTATGGTGTGCATTATATTATAAGGAGTACTATGGGGGTGCATTATACTATAAGGAGTACAATGGGGTGCATTATATTGTAAGGATGACAATGGGGGTGCATTATGCTATAAGGAGTACTATAGGGGTGCATTATAAGGAATATTGTGGGGGTGCATTATATTATAAGGAGTACTATGGGGGTGCATTATATTATAAGGAGGACTATGGTGTGCATTATATTATAAGGAGTACTATGGGGGTGCATTATACTATAAGGAGTACTATGGGGGTGCATTATATTATAAGGAGTACTATGGGGGTGCATTAAATTATAAGGAGTACTATGGGGTGTAGTATATTATAAGGAGTACTATGGGGGTGCATTATATTATAAGGAGGACTATGGTGTGCATTATATTATAAGGAGTACTATGGGGGTGCATTATATTATAAGGAGTACTATGGGGTGCATTATATTATAAGGAGGACTATGGGGTGCATTATATTATAAGGAGTACTATGGGGGTGCATTATATTATAAGGAGGACTATGGGGGTGCATTATATTATAAGGAGTACTATGGGGGTGCATTATATTATAAGGAGTACTATGGGGGTGCATTATATTATAAGGAGTACTATGGGGTGCATTATATTATAAGGAGTACTATGGGGGTGCATTATATTATAATGAGTACTACGGGGTGCATTACATTATAAGGAGGACTATGGGGTGCATTACATTATAAGGAGTACTATGGGGTGCATTATATTATAAGGAGAACTATGGGGTGCATTATACTATAAGGAGTACTATGGGGTGCATTATGTTATAAGGAGTACTATGGGGGTGCATTATATTATAAGGAGTACTATGGGGTGCATTATATTATAAGGAGTACTATGGGGTGCATTATATTATAAGGAGTACTATGGGGGTGCATTATACTATAAGGAGTACTATGGGGTGCATTATACTATAAGGAGTACTATGGGGTGCATTATACTATAAGGAGGACTATGGGGGTGCATTATATAATAAGGAGGACTATGGGGGTGCATTATATTATAAGGAGTACTATGGGGGTGCATTATATTATAAGGAGTACTATGGGGTGCATTATACTATAAGGAGTACTATGGGGATGCACTATATTATAATGAGGACTATGGGGGTGCATTATATTATAAGGAGGACTATGGGGGTGCATTATATTATAAGGAGTACTATGGGGGTGCATTATATTATAAGGAGTACTATGGGGTGCATTATATTATAAGGAGTACTATGGGGTGCATTATACTATAATGAGTACTACGGGGTGCAATATGTTATAAGGAGTACTATGGGGTGCATTATATTATAAGGAGTACTATGGGGTGTATTATGTTATAAATAGTACTATGGGGGTGCATTATACTATAAGGAGTACTATGGGTTGCATTATATTATAAGGAGTACTATGGGGGTGCATTATACTATAAGGAGTACTATGGGGTGTATTATGTTATAAATAGTACTATGGGGGTGCATTATACTATAAGGAGTACTATGGGTTGCATTATATTATAAGGAGTACTATGGGGGTGCATTATATTATAAGGAGTACTATGGGGTGCATTATACTATAAGGAGTACTATGGGGTGCATTATGTTCTAAGGAGTATTATGGGGGTGCATTATATTATAAGGAGTACTATGGGGTGCATTATATTATAAGGAGTACTATGGGGTGCATTATACTATAAGGAGTACTATGGGGTGCATTATATTATAAGGAGTACTATGGTGGTGCATTATACTATAAGGAGTACTATGGGGGTGCATTATATTATAAGGAGTACTATGGGGGTGCATTATAAGGAATACTGTGGGGGTGCATTATATTATAAGGAGGACTATGGTGGTGCATTATACTATAAGGAGTACTATGGGGGTGCATTATATTATAAGGAGTACTATGGGGGTGCATTATATTATAAGGAGGACTATGGTGTGCATTATATTATAAGGAGTACTATGGGGGTGCATTATACTATAAGGAGTACTATGGGGGTGCATTATATTATAAGGAGTACTATGGGGGTGCATTAAATTATAAGGAGTAATATGGGGGTGCATTATAAGGAGTACTATGGGGATGCATTATATTATAAGGAGTACTATGGGGTGCATTATACTATAAGGAGTACTATGGGGATGCATTATATTATAAGGAGTACTATGGGGTGCATTATACTATAAGGAGTACTATGGGGTGTATTATATTATAAGGAGTACTATGGGGTGCATTATATCATAAGGAGTACTATGGGGTGCATTATATTATAAGGAGTACTATGGGGTGCATTATATTATAAGGAGTACTATGAGGTGCATTATACTATAAGGAGTACTATGGGGTGTATTATATTATAAGGAGTACTATGGGGTGCATTACATTATAAGGAGAACTATGGGGGTGCATTATATTATAAGGAAGACTATGGGGTGCATTATATTATAAGGAGGACTATGGGGGTGCATTATACTATAAGGAGTACTATAGGGGTGCATTATAAGGAATACTGTGGGGGTGCATTATATTATAAGGAGGACTATGGGGTGCATTACATTATAAGGAGTACTATGGGGTGCATTATATTATAAGGAGAACTATGGGGGTGCATTATATTATAAGGAAGACTATGGGGTGCATTATATTATAAGGAGGACTATGGGGGTGCATTATACTATAAGGAGTACTATAGGGGTGCATTATAAGGAATACTGTGGGGGTGCATTATATTATAAGGAGGACTATGGTGGTGCATTATACTATAAGGAGTACTATGGGGGTGCATTATATTATAAGGAGTACTATGGGGGGTGCATTATATTATAAGGAGGACTATGGTGTGCATTATATTATAAGGAGTACTATGGGGGTGCATTATACTATAAGGAGTACTATGGGGGTGCATTATATTATAAGGAATACTATGGGGGTGCATTAAATTATAAGGAGTACTATGGGGGTGCATTATAAGGAGTAATATGGGGGTGCATTATATTATAAGGAGTACTATGGGGTGCATTATATTATAAGGAGTACTATGGGGGTGCATTATATTATAAGGAGGACTATGGTGTGCATTATATTATAAGGAGTACTATGGGGGTGCATTATACTATAAGGAGTACTATGGGGGTGCATTATATTATAAGGAAGACTATGGGGTGCATTATATTATAAGGAGGACTATGGGGGTGCATTATACAATAAGGAGTACTATGGGGGTGAATTATATTATAAGGAGTACTATCGGGGTGCATTATATTATAAGGAGGACTATGGGTTGCATTATATTATAAGGAGTACTATGGGGTGCATTATATTATAAAGAGGACTATGGGGTGCATTACATTATAAGGAGTACTATGGGGTGCATTATATTATAAGGAGTACTATGGGGTGCATTATATTATAAGGAGAACTATGGGGTGCATTATACTATAAGGAGTACTATGGGGTGCATTATGTTATAAGGAGTACTATGGGGGTGCATTATATTATAAGGAGTACTATGGGGTGCATTATATTATAAGGAGTACTATGGGGTGCATTATATTATAAGGAGTACTATGGGGGTGCATTATACTATAAGGAGTACTATGGGGTGCATTATACTATAAGGAGTACTATGGGGTGCATTATACTATAAGGAGGACTATGGGGGTGCATTATATTATAAGGAGGACTATGGGGGTGCATTATATTATAAGGAGTACTATGGGGGTGCATTATATTATAAGGAGTACTATGGGGTGCATTATACTATAAGGAGTACTATGGGGATGCATTATATTATAATGATGACTATGGGGGTGCATTATATTATAAGGAGGACTATAGGGGTGCATTATATTATAAGGAGTACTATGGGGGTGCATTATATTATAAGGAGTACTATGGGGTGCATTATACTATAAGGAGTACTATGGGGATGCATTATATTATAAGGAGGACTATGGGGGTGCATTATACTATAAGGAGTACTATAGGGGTGCATTATAAGGAATACTGTGGGGGTGCATTATATTATAAGGAGGACTATGGGGTGCATTACATTATAAGGAGTACTATGGGGTGCATTATATTATAAGGAGAACTATGGGGGTGCATTATATTATAAGGAGGACTATGGGGGTGCATTATATTATAAGGAGTACTATGGGGGTGCATTATATTATAAGGAGTACTATGGGGTGCATTATACTATAAGGAGTACTATGGGGATGCATTATATTATAATGAGGACTATGGGGGTGCATTATATTATAAGGAGGACTATAGGGGTGCATTATATTATAAGGAGTACTATGGGGGTGCATTATATTATAAGGAGTACTATGGGGTGCATTATACTATAAGGAGTACTATGGGGATGCATTATATTATAAGGAGGACTATGGGGGTGCATTATACTATAAGGAGTACTATAGGGGTGCATTATAAGGAATACTGTGGGGGTGCATTATATTATAAGGAGGACTATGGGGTGCATTACATTATAAGGAGTACTATGGGGTGCATTATATTATAAGGAGAACTATGGGGGTGCATTATATTATAAGGAAGACTATGGGGTGCATTATATTATAAGGAGGACTATGGGGGTGCATTATACTATAAGGAGTACTATAGGGGTGCATTATAAGGAATACTGTGGGGGTGCATTATATTATAAGGAGGACTATGGTGGTGCATTATACTATAAGGAGTACTATGGGGGTGCATTATATTATAAGGAGTACTATGGGGGGTGCATTATATTATAAGGAGGACTATGGTGTGCATTATATTATAAGGAGTACTATGGGGGTGCATTATACTATAAGGAGTACTATGGGGGTGCATTATATTATAAGGAATACTATGGGGGTGCATTAAATTATAAGGAGTACTATGGGGGTGCATTATAAGGAGTAATATGGGGGTGCATTATATTATAAGGAGTACTATGGGGTGCATTATATTATAAGGAGTACTATGGGGGTGCATTATATTATAAGGAGGACTATGGTGTGCATTATATTATAAGGAGTACTATGGGGGTGCATTATACTATAAGGAGTACTATGGGGGTGCATTATATTATAAGGAAGACTATGGGGTGCATTATATTATAAGGAGGACTATGGGGGTGCATTATACAATAAGGAGTACTATGGGGGTGAATTATATTATAAGGAGTACTATCGGGGTGCATTATATTATAAGGAGGACTATGGGTTGCATTATATTATAAGGAGTACTATGGGGTGCATTATATTATAAAGAGGACTATGGGGTGCATTACATTATAAGGAGTACTATGGGGTGCATTATATTATAAGGAGTACTATGGGGTGCATTATATTATAAGGAGAACTATGGGGTGCATTATACTATAAGGAGTACTATGGGGTGCATTATGTTATAAGGAGTACTATGGGGGTGCATTATATTATAAGGAGTACTATGGGGTGCATTATATTATAAGGAGTACTATGGGGTGCATTATATTATAAGGAGTACTATGGGGGTGCATTATACTATAAGGAGTACTATGGGGTGCATTATACTATAAGGAGTACTATGGGGTGCATTATACTATAAGGAGGACTATGGGGGTGCATTATATTATAAGGAGGACTATGGGGGTGCATTATATTATAAGGAGTACTATGGGGGTGCATTATATTATAAGGAGTACTATGGGGTGCATTATACTATAAGGAGTACTATGGGGATGCATTATATTATAAGGAGGACTATGGGGGTGCATTATATTATAAGGAGTACTATGGGGGTGCATTATATTATAAGGAGTACTATGGGGTGCATTATACTATAAGGAGTACTATGGGGATGCATTATATTATAATGAGGACTATGGGGGTGCATTATATTATAAGGAGTACTATGGGGGTGCATTATATTATAAGGAGTACTATGGGGTGCATTATACTATAAGGAGTACTATGGGGATGCATTATATTATAATGAGGACTATGGGGGTGCATTATATTATAAGGAGTACTATAGGGGTGCATTATATTATAAGGAGTACTATGGGGTGTATTATATTATAAGGAGTACTATGGGGGTGCATTATACTATAAGGAGTACTATGGGGTGTATTATATTATAAGGAGGACTATGGGGTGCATTATATTATAAGGAGTTCTATGGGGTGCATTATATTATAAGGACGACTATGTGGTGCATTATATTATAAGGCGCACTATGGGGTGCATCATATTGTAATGAGGTCTATGGGGGTGCATTATATTATAAGGAGTACTATGGGGTGCATTATATTATAAGGAGGGCTATGGGGGTGCATTATACTATAAGGAGTACAATGGGGTGCATTATATTGTAAGGATGACTATGGGGGTGCATTATGCTATAAGGAGTACTATAGGGGTGCATTATAAGGAATACTGTTGGGGTGCATTATATTATAAGGAGGACTATGGGGGTGCATTATACTATAAGGAGGACTATGGTGTGCATTATATTATAAGGAGTACTATGGGGGTGCATTATACTATAAGGAGTACAATGGGGTGCATTATATTGTAAGGATGACAATAGGGGTGCATTATGCTATAAGGAGTACTATAGGGGTGCATTATAAGGAATACTGTGGGGGTGCATTATATTATAAGGAGTACTATGGGGGTGCATTATATTATAAGGAGGACTATGGTGTGCATTATATTATAAGGAGTACTATGGGGGTGCATTATACTATAAGGAGTACTATGGGGGTGCATTATATTATAAGGAGTACTATGGGGGTGCATTAAATTATAAGGAGTACTATGGGGTGTAGTATATTATAAGGAGTACTATGGGGGTGCATTATATTATAAGGAGGACTATGGTGTGCATTATATTATAAGGAGTACTATGGGGGTGCATTATATTATAAGGAGTACTATGGGGTGCATTATATTATAAGGAGGACTATGGGGTGCATTATATTATAAGGAGTACTATGGGGTGCATTATATTATAAGGAGGACTATGGGGGTGCATTATATTATAAGGAGTACTATGGGGGTGCATTATATTATAAGGAGTACTATGGGGGTGCATTATATTATAAGGAGTACTATGGGGTGCATTATATTATAAGGAGTACTATGGGGGTGCATTATATTATAATGAGTACTACGGGGTGCATTACATTATAAGGAGGACTATGGGGTGCATTACATTATAAGGAGTACTATGGGGTGCATTATATTATAAGGAGTACTATGGGGTGCATTATATTATAAGGAGAACTATGGGGTGCATTATACTATAAGGAGTACTATGGGGGTGCATTATATTATAAGGAGTACTATGGGGTGCATTATATTATAAGGAGTACTATGGGGTGCATTATATTATAAGGAGTACTATGGGGGTGCATTATACTATAAGGAGTACTATGGGGTGCATTATACTATAAGGAGTACTATGGGGTGCATTATACTATAAGGAGGACTATGGGGGTGCATTATATAATAAGGAGGACTATGGGGGTGCATTATATTATAAGGAGTACTATGAGGTGCATTATACTATAAGGAGTACTATGGGGTGTATTATATTATAAGGAGTACTATGGGGTGCATTACATTATAAGGAGAACTATGGGGGTGCATTATATTATAAGGAAGACTATGGGGTGCATTATATTATAAGGAGGACTATGGGGGTGCATTATACTATAAGGTGTACTATAGGGGTGCATTATAAGGAATACTGTGGGGGTGCATTATATTATAAGGAGGACTATGGGGTGCATTACATTATAAGGAGTACTATGGGGTGCATTATATTATAAGGAGAACTATGGGGGTGCATTATATTATAAGGAAGACTATGGGGTGCATTATATTATAAGGAGGACTATGGGGGTGCATTATACTATAAGGAGTACTATAGGGGTGCATTATAAGGAATACTGTGGGGGTGCATTATATTATAAGGAGGACTATGGTGGTGCATTATACTATAAGGAGTACTATGGGGGTGCATTATATTATAAGGAGTACTATGGGGGGTGCATTATATTATAAGGAGGACTATGGTGTGCATTATATTATAAGGAGTACTATGGGGGTGCATTATACTATAAGGAGTACTATGGGGGTGCATTATATTATAAGGAATACTATGGGGGTGCATTAAATTATAAGGAGTACTATGGGGGTGCATTATAAGGAGTAATATGGGGGTGCATTATATTATAAGGAGTACTATGGGGTGCATTATATTATAAGGAGTACTATGGGGGTGCATTATATTATAAGGAGGACTATGGTGTGCATTATATTATAAGGAGTACTATGGGGGTGCATTATACTATAAGGAGTACTATGGGGGTGCATTATATTATAAGGAGTACTATGGGGGTGCATTAAATTATAAGGAGTACTATGGGGGTGCATTATAAGGAGTAATATGGGGGTGCATTATATTATAAGGAGTACTATGGGGTGCATTATATTATAAGGAGTACTATGGGGTGCATTATATTATAAGGAGTACTATGGGGGTGCATTATAAGGAGTAATATGGGGGTGCATTATATTATAAGGAGTACTATGGGGTGCATTATATTATAAGGAGTACTATGGGGGTGCATTATATTATAAGGAAGACTATGGGGTGCATTATATTATAAGGAGGACTATGGGGGTGCATTATACAATAAGGAGTACTATGGGGGTGAATTATATTATAAGGAGTACTATCGGGGTGCATTATATTATAAGGAGGACTATGGGGTGCATTATATTATAAGGAGTACTATGGGGTGCATTATATTATAAGGAGTACTATGGGGTGCATTATATTATAAGGAGGACTATGGGGTGCATTATACTATAAGGAGTACTATGGGGGTGCATTATATTATAAGGAGTACTATGGGGGTGCATTATATTATAAGGAGGACTATGAGGGTGCATTATATTATAAGGAGTACTATGGGGTGTATTATATTATAAGGAGTACTATGGGGGTGCATTATACTATAAGGAGTACTATGGGGTGTATTATATTATAAGGAGGACTATGGGGTGCATTATATTATAAGGAGGACTATGGTGTGCATTATATTATAAGGAGTACTATGGGGGTGCATTATACTATAAGGAGTACTATGGGGGTGCATTATACTATAAGGAGTACTATGGGGGTGCATTAAATTATAAGGAGTACTATGGGGGTGCATTATAAGGAGTACTATGGGGATGCATTATATTATAAGGAGTACTATGGGGTGCATTATACTATAAGGAGTACTATGGGGATGCATTATATTATAAGGAGTACTATGGGGTGCATTATACTATAAGGAGTACTATGGGGTGTATTATATTATAAGGAGTACTATGGGGTGCATTATATTATAAGGAGTACTATGGGGTGCATTATATTATAAGGAGTACTATGGGGTGCATTATATTATAAGGAGTACTATGAGGTGCATTATACTATAAGGAGTACTATGGGGTGTATTATATTATAAGGAGTACTATGGGGTGCATTACATTATAAGGAGAACTATGGGGGTGCATTATATTATAAGGAAGACTATGGGGTGCATTATATTATAAGGAGGACTATGGGGGTGCATTATACTATAAGGCGTACTATAGGGGTGCATTATAAGGAATACTGTGGGGGTGCATTATATTATAAGGAGGACTATGGGGTGCATTACATTATAAGGAGTACTATGGGGTGCATTATATTATAAGGAGAACTATGGGGGTGCATTATATTATAAGGAAGACTATGGGGTGCATTATATTATAAGGAAGACTATGGGGTGCATTATATTATAAGGAGGACTATGGGGGTGCATTATACTATAAGGAGTACTATAGGGGTGCATTATAAGGAATACTGTGGGGGTGCATTATATTATAAGGAGGACTATGGTGGTGCATTATACTATAAGGAGTACTATGGGGGTGCATTATATTATAAGGAGTACTATGGGGGTGCATTATATTATAAGGAGGACTGTTATGGCTGGCAATCAGGCAACACAGCGTGCAGTAATCAGCGCACATACAGAGATCTGGCAATAACCAAAAACAATAGGACGAGCTCTGAGACGTGGAATCTCTGTAGACTGCAGTACCTGATCTATCCTCACACAACTATAAGCAGCAGTGGATTGCGCCTATCACTACCTATGCAACTCGGCACTGCCTGAGGAGCTGACTAGCCTGAAGATAGAAATACATGCCTGACTTACCTCAGAGAAATACCCCAAAGGAATAGGCAGCCCCCCACATATAATGACTGTTAGCAAGATGAAAAGACAAACGTAGGAATGAAATAGATTCAGCAAAGTGAGGCCCGATATTCTAGACAGAGCGAGGATAGCAAAGAGAACTATGCAGTCTACAAAAAACCCTAAAACGAAAACCACGCAAAGGGGCAAAAAGACCCACCGTGCCAAACTAACAGCACGGCGGTGCACCCCTTTGCTTCTCAGAGCTTCCAGCAAAAGTTAATAGCAAGCTGGACAGAAAAAACAGAAAACAAACTAGAAGCACTTATCTAGCAGAGCAGCAGGCCCAAGGAAAGATGCAGTAGCTCAGATCCAACACTGGAACATTGACAAGGAGCAAGGAAGACAGACTCAGGTGGAGCTAAATAGCAAGGCAGCCAACGAGCTCACCAAAACACCTGAGGGAGGAAGCCCAGAGACTGCAATACCACTTGTGACCACAGAAGTGAACTCAGCCACAGAATTCACAACAGAGGACTATGGTGTGCATTATATTATAAGGAGGACTATGGGGGTGCATTATACTATAAGGAGTACTATGGGGGTGCATTATATTATAAGGAGTACTATGGGGGTGCATTAAATTATAAGGAGTACTATGGGGGTGCATTATAAGGAGTAATATGGGGGTGCATTATATTATAAGGAGTACTATGGGGTGCATTATATTATAAGGAGTACTATGGGGGTGCATTATATTATAAGGAGTACTATGGGGTGCATTATATTATAAGGAGTACTATGGGGGTGCATTATAAGGAGTAATATGGGGGTGCATTATATTATAAGGAGTACTATGGGGTGCATTATACTATAAGGAGTACTATGGGGTGCATTATACTATAAGGAGTACTATGGGGTGCATTATACTATAAGGAGGACTATGGGGGTGCATTATATTATAAGGAGGACTATGGGGGTGCATTATATTATAAGGAGTACTATGGGGGTGCATTATATTATAAGGAGGACTATGGGGGTGCATTATACTATAAGGAGTACTATGGGGGTGCATTATATTATAAGGAGTACTATGGGGGTGCATTAAATTATAAGGAGTACTATGGGGGTGCATTATAAGGAGTAATATGGGGGTGCATTATATTATAAGGAGTACTATGGGGTGCATTATATTATAAGGAGTACTATGGGGGTGCATTATATTATAAGGAGTACTATGGGGTGCATTATATTATAAGGAGTACTATGGGGGTGCATTATAAGGAGTAATATGGGGGTGCATTATATTATAAGGAGTACTATGGGGTGCATTATACTATAAGGAGTACTATGGGGTGCATTATACTATAAGGAGTACTATGGGGTGCATTATACTATAAGGAGGACTATGGGGGTGCATTATATTATAAGGAGGACTATGGGGGTGCATTATATTATAAGGAGTACTATGGGGGTGCATTATATTATAAGGAGTACTATGGGGTGCATTATACTATAAGGAGTACTATGGGGGTGCATTATATTATAAGGAGTACTATGGGGTGCATTATACTATAAGGAGGACTATGGGGGTGCATTATATTATAACGAGTACTATGGGGATGCATTATATTATAATGATGACTAGGGGGGTGGATTATATTATAAGGAGGACTATGAGGGTGCATTATATTATAAGGAGTACTATGGGGTGTATTATATTATAAGGAGTACTATGGGGGTGCATTATACTATAAGGAGTACTATGGGGTGTATTATATTATAAGGAGGACTATGGGGTGCATTATATTATAAGGAGTACTATGGGGTGCATTATATTATAATGAGGACTATGGGGGTGCATTATATTATAAGGAGTACTATGGGGGTGCATTATATTATAAGGAGTACTATGGGGTGTATTATATTATAAGGCGCACTATGGGGTGCATTATATTATAATGAGGACTATGGGGGTGCATTATATTATAAGGAGTACTATGGGGTGCATTATATTATAAGGAGGACTATGGGGTGCATTATATTATAAGGCGCACTATGGGGTGCATTATATTATAAGGAGTACTATGGGGTGTATTATGTTATAAGGAGTACTATGGGGGTGAATTATATTATAAGGAGTACTATGGGGTGCATTATATTATAAGGAGTACTATGGGGTGCATTATATTATAAGGAGTACTATGGGGTGCATTATATTATAAGGAGTACTATGGGGTGCATTATACTATAAGGAGTACTATGGGGGTGCATTATATTATAAGGAGGACTATGGGGTGCATTACATTATAAGGAGTACTATGGGGTGCATTATATTATAAGGAGTACTATGGGGTGCATTATATTATAAGGAGAACTATGGGGTGCATTATACTATAAGGAGTACTATGGGGTGCATTATGTTATAAGGAGTACTATGGGGGTGCATTATACTATAAGGAGTACTATGGGGTGTATTATATTATAAGGAGTACTATGGGGTGCATTATGTTATAAGGAGTACTATGGGGGTGCATTATATTATAAGGAGTACTATGGGGTGCATTATATTATAAGGAGTACTATGGGGTGCATTATATTATAAGGAGTACTATGGGGTGTATTATACTATAAGGAGTACTATGGGGGTGCATTATACTATAAGGAGTACTATGGGGTGCATTATATTATAAGGAGGACTATGGGGTGCATTATATTATAAGGAGTACTATGGGGTGCATTATATTATAAGGAGGACTATGGGGTGCATTATGTTATAAGGAGTACTATGGGGTGCATTATATTATAAGGAGTACTATGAGGGTGCATTATACTATAAGGAGTACTATGGGGTGTATTATGTTATAAATAGTACTATGGGGGTGCATTATACTATAAGGAGTACTATGGGTTGCATTATATTATAAGGAGTACTATGGGGTGTATTATATTATAAGGAGGACTATGGGGTGTATTATATTATAAGGAGGACTATGGGGTGCATTATATTATAAGGAGGACTATGGGGGTGCATTATATTATAAGGAGTACTATGGGGGTGCATTATATTATAAGGAGTACTATGGGGTGTATTATATTATAAGGAGTACTATGGGGTGTATTATATTATAAGGAGTACTATGGGGTGTATTATGTTATAAGGAGTACTATGGGGGTGAATTATATTATAAGGAGTACTATGGGGTGCATTATATTATAAGGAGTACTATGGGGTGCATTATATTATAAGGAGTACTATGGGGTGCATTATATTATAAGGAGTACTATGGGGTGCATTATACTATAAGGAGTACTATGGGGGTGCATTATATTATAAGGAGGACTATGGGGTGCATTACATTATAAGGAGTACTATGGGGTGCATTATATTATAAGGAGTACTATGGGGTGCATTATATTATAAGGAGAACTATGGGGTGCATTATACTATAAGGAGTACTATGGGGTGCATTATAAGGAATACTGTGGGGGTGCATTATATTATAAGGAGGACTATGGTGGTGCATTATACTATAAGGAGTACTATGGGGGTGCATTATATTATAAGGAGTACTATGGGGGTGCATTATATTATAAGGAGGACTGTTATGGCTGGCAATCAGGCAACACAGCGTGCAGTAATCAGCGCACATACAGAGATCTGGCAATAACCAAAAACAATAGGACGAGCTCTGAGACGTGGAATCTCTGTAGACTGCAGTACCTGATCTATCCTCACACAACTATAAGCAGCAGTGGATTGCGCCTATCACTACCTATGCAACTCGGCACTGCCTGAGGAGCTGACTAGCCTGAAGATAGAAATACAAGCCTGACTTACCTCAGAGAAATACCCCAAAGGAATAGGCAGCCCCCCACATATAATGACTGTTAGCAAGATGAAAAGACAAACGTAGGAATGAAATAGATTCAGCAAAGTGAGGCCCGATATTCTAGACAGAGCGAGGATAGCAAAGAGAACTATGCAGTCTACAAAAAACCCTAAAACGAAAACCACGCAAAGGGGCAAAAAGACCCACCGTGCCAAACTAACAGCACGGCGGTGCACCCCTTTGCTTCTCAGAGCTTCCAGCAAAAGTTAATAGCAAGCTGGACAGAAAAAACAGAAAACAAACTAGAAGCACTTATCTAGCAGAGCAGCAGGCCCAAGGAAAGATGCAGTAGCTCAGATCCAACACTGGAACATTGACAAGGAGCAAGGAAGACAGACTCAGGTGGAGCTAAATAGCAAGGCAGCCAACGAGCTCACCAAAACACCTGAGGGAGGAAGCCCAGAGACTGCAATACCACTTGTGACCACAGAAGTGAACTCAGCCACAGAATTCACAACAGAGGACTATGGTGTGCATTATATTATAAGGAGGACTATGGGGGTGCATTATACTATAAGGAGTACTATGGGGGTGCATTATATTATAAGGAGTACTATGGGGGTGCATTAAATTATAAGGAGTACTATGGGGGTGCATTATAAGGAGTAATATGGGGGTGCATTATATTATAAGGAGTACTATGGGGTGCATTATATTATAAGGAGTACTATGGGGGTGCATTATATTATAAGGAGTACTATGGGGTGCATTATATTATAAGGAGTACTATGGGGGTGCATTATAAGGAGTAATATGGGGGTGCATTATATTATAAGGAGTACTATGGGGTGCATTATATTATAAGGAGTACTATGGGGGTGCATTATATTATAAGGAAGACTATGGGGTGCATTATATTATAAGGAGTACTATGGGGTGCATTATATTATAAGGAGTACTATGGGGTGCATTATATTATAAGGAGAACTATGGGGTGCATTATACTATAAGGAGTACTATGGGGTGCATTATGTTATAAGGAGTACTATGGGGGTGCATTATACTATAAGGAGTACTATGGGGTGTATTATATTATAAGGAGTACTATGGGGTGCATTATGTTATAAGGAGTACTATGGGGGTGAATTATATTATAAGGAGTACTATGGGGTGCATTATATTATAAGGAGTACTATGGGGTGCATTATATTATAAGGAGTACTATGGGGTGCATTATACTATAAGGAGTACTATGGGGGTGCATTATATTATAAGGAGGACTATGGGGTGCATTACATTATAAGGAGTACTATGGGGTGCATTATATTATAAGGAGTACTATGGGGTGCATTATATTATAAGGAGAACTATGGGGTGCATTATACTATAAGGAGTACTATGGGGTGCATTATGTTATAAGGAGTACTATGGGGGTGCATTATACTATAAGGAGTACTATGGGGTGTATTATATTATAAGGAGTACTATGGGGTGCATTATGTTATAAGGAGTACTATGGGGGTGCATTATATTATAAGGAGTACTATGGGGTGCATTATATTATAAGGAGTACTATGGGGTGCATTATATTATAAGGAGTACTATGGGGTGTATTATACTATAAGGAGTACTATGGGGGTGCATTATACTATAAGGAGTACTATGGGGTGCATTATATTATAAGGAGGACTATGGGGTGCATTATATTATAAGGAGTACTATGGGGTGCATTATATTATAAGGAGGACTATGGGGTGCATTATGTTATAAGGAGTACTATGGGGTGCATTATATTATAAGGAGTACTATGAGGGTGCATTATACTATAAGGAGTACTATGGGGTGTATTATGTTATAAATAGTACTATGGGGGTGCATTATACTATAAGGAGTACTATGGGTTGCATTATATTATAAGGAGTACTATGGGGTGTATTATATTATAAGGAGGACTATGGGGTGTATTATATTATAAGGAGGACTATGGGGTGCATTATATTATAAGGAGGACTATGGGGGTGCATTATATTATAAGGAGTACTATGGGGGTGCATTATATTATAAGGAGTACTATGGGGTGTATTATATTATAAGGAGTACTATGGGGTGTATTATATTATAAGGAGTACTATGGGGTGTATTATGTTATAAGGAGTACTATGGGGGTGAATTATATTATAAGGAGTACTATGGGGTGCATTATATTATAAGGAGTACTATGGGGTGCATTATATTATAAGGAGTACTATGGGGTGCATTATATTATAAGGAGTACTATGGGGTGCATTATACTATAAGGAGTACTATGGGGGTGCATTATATTATAAGGAGGACTATGGGGTGCATTACATTATAAGGAGTACTATGGGGTGCATTATATTATCAGGAGTACTATGGGGTGCATTATATTATAAGGAGAACTATGGGGTGCATTATACTATAAGGAGTACTATGGGGGTGCATTATATTATAAGGAGTACTATGGGGGTGCATTATATTATAAGGAGGACTGTTATGGCTGGCAATCAGGCAACACAGCGTGCAGTAATCAGCGCACATACAGAGATCTGGCAATAACCAAAAACAATAGGACGAGCTCTGAGACGTGGAATCTCTGTAGACTGCAGTACCTGATCTATCCTCACACAACTATAGGCAGCAGTGGATTGCGCCTATCACTACCTATGCAACTCGGCACTGCCTGAGGAGCTGACTAGCCTGAAGATAGAAATACAAGCCTGACTTACCTCAGAGAAATACCCCAAAGGAATAGGCAGCCCCCCACATATAATGACTGTTAGCAAGATGAAAAGACAAACGTAGGAATGAAATAGATTCAGCAAAGTGAGGCCCGATATTCTAGACAGAGCGAGGATAGCAAAGAGAACTATGCAGTCTACAAAAAACCCTAAAACGAAAACCACGCAAAGGGGCAAAAAGACCCACCGTGCCGAACTAACAGCACGGCGGTGCACCCCTTTGCTTCTCAGAGCTTCCAGCAAAAGTTAATAGCAAGCTGGACAGAAAAAACAGAAAACAAACTAGAAGCACTTATCTAGCAGAGCAGCAGGCCCAAGGAAAGATGCAGTAGCTCAGATCCAACACTGGAACATTGACAAGGAGCAAGGAAGACAGACTCAGGTGGAGCTAAATAGCAAGGCAGCCAACGAGCTCACCAAAACACCTGAGGGAGGAAGCCCAGAGACTGCAATACCACTTGTGACCACAGAAGTGAACTCAGCCACAGAATTCACAACAGAGGACTATGGTGTGCATTATATTATAAGGAGGACTATGGGGGTGCATTATACTATAAGGAGTACTATGGGGGTGCATTATATTATAAGGAGTACTATGGGGGTGCATTAAATTATAAGGAGTACTATGGGGGTGCATTATAAGGAGTAATATGGGGGTGCATTATATCATAAGGAGTACTATGGGGTGCATTATATTATAAGGAGTACTATGGGGGTGCATTATATTATAAGGAGTACTATGGGGTGCATTATATTATAAGGAGTACTATCGGGGTGCATTATATTATAAGGAGGACTATGGGGTGCATTATATTATAAGGAGTACTATGGGGTGCATTATATTATAAGGAGGACTATGGGGTGCATTACATTATAAGGAGTACTATGGGGTGCATTATATTATAAGGAGTACTATGGGGTGCATTATATTATAAGGAGTACTAAGGGGGTGCATTATCTTATAAGGAGTACTATGAGGTGCATTATATTATAAGGAGAACTATGGGGTGCATTATACTATAAGGAGTACTATGGGGTGCATTATGTTATAAGGAGTACTATGGGGGTGCATTATATTATAAGGAGTACTATGGGGTGCATTATATTATAAGGAGTACTATGGGGTGCATTATATTATAAGGAGTACTATGGGGGTGCATTATACTATAAGGAGTACTATGGGGTGCATTATACTATAAGGAGTACTATGGGGTGCATTATACTATAAGGAGGACTATGGGGGTGCATTATATTATAAGGAGGACTATGGGGGTGCATTATATTATAAGGAGTACTATGGGGGTGCATTATATTATAAGGAGTACTATGGGGTGCATTATACTATAAGGAGTACTATGGGGGTGCATTATATTATAAGGAGTACTATGGGGTGCATTATACTATAAGGAGGACTATGGGGGTGCATTATATTATAACGAGTACTATGGGGATGCATTATATTATAATGATGACTAGGGGGGTGGATTATATTATAAGGAGGACTATGAGGGTGCATTATATTATAAGGAGTACTATGGGGTGTATTATATTATAAGGAGTACTATGGGGGTGCATTATACTATAAGGAGTACTATGGGGTGTATTATATTATAAGGAGGACTATGGGGTGCATTATATTATAAGGAGTACTATGGGGTGCATTATATTATAATGAGGACTATGGGGGTGCATTATATTATAAGGAGTACTATGGGGGTGCATTATATTATAAGGAGTACTATGGGGTGTATTATATTATAAGGCGCACTATGGGGTGCATTATATTATAATGAGGACTATGGGGGTGCATTATATTATAAGGAGTACTATGGGGTGCATTATATTATAAGGAGTACTATGGGGTGTATTATGTTATAAGGAGTACTATGGGGGTGAATTATATTATAAGGAGTACTATGGGGTGCATTATATTATAAGGAGTACTATGGGGTGCATTACATTATAAGGAGTACTATGGGGTGCATTATATTATAAGGAGTACTATGGGGTGCATTATACTATAAGGAGTACTATGGGGGTGCATTATATTATAAGGAGGACTATGGGGTGCATTACATTATAAGGAGTACTATGGGGTGCATTATATTATAAGGAGTACTATGGGGTGCATTATATTATAAGGAGAACTATGGGGTGCATTATACTATAAGGAGTACTATGGGGTGCATTATGTTATAAGGAGTACTATGGGGGTGCATTATACTATAAGGAGTACTATGGGGTGTATTATATTATAAGGAGTACTATGGGGTGCATTATGTTATAAGGAGTACTATGGGGGTGCATTATATTATAAGGAGTACTATGGGGTGCATTATATTATAAGGAGTACTATGGGGTGCATTATATTATAAGGAGTACTATGGGGTGTATTATACTATAAGTAGTACTATGGGGGTGCATTATACTATAAGGAGTACTATGGGGGTGCATTATATTATAAGGAGGACTATGGGGTGCATTATATTATAAGGAGTACTATGGGGTGCATTATATTATAAGGAGGACTATGGGGTGCATTATGTTATAAGGAGTACTATGGGGTGCATTATATTATAAGGAGTACTATGAGGGTGCATTATACTATAAGGAGTACTATGGGGTGTATTATGTTATAAATAGTACTATGGGGGTGCATTATACTATAAGGAGTACTATGGGTTGCATTATATTATAAGGAGTACTATGGGGTGTATTATATTATAAGGAGGACTATGGGGTGTATTATATTATAAGGAGGACTATGGGGTGCATTATATTATAAGGAGGACTATGGGGGTGCATTATACAATAAGGAGTACTATGGGGGTGAATTATATTATAAGGAGTACTATCGGGGTGCATTATATTATAAGGAGGACTATGGGGTGCATTATATTATAAGGAGTACTATGGGGTGCATTATATTATAAGGAGGACTATGGGGTGCATTACATTATAAGGAGTACTATGGGGTGCATTATATTATAAGGAGTACTATGGGGTGCATTATATTATAAGGAGAACTATGGGGTGCATTATACTATAAGGAGTACTATGGGGTGCATTATGTTATAAGGAGTACTATGGGGGTGCATTATATTATAAGGAATACTATGGGGTGCATTATATTATAAGGAGTACTATGGGGTGCATTATATTATAAGGAGTACTATGGGGGTGCATTATACTATAAGGAGTACTATGGGGTGCATTATACTATAAGGAGTACTATGGGGTGCATTATACTATAAGGAGGACTATGGGGGTGCATTATATTATAAGGAGGACTATGGGGGTGCATTATATTATAAGGAGTACTATGGGGGTGCATTATATTATAAGGAGTACTATGGGGTGCATTATACTATAAGGAGTACTATGGGGATGCATTATATTATAAGGAGGACTATGGGATGCATTATATTATAAGGAGTACTATGGGGTGCATTATATTATAAGGAGGACTATGGGGTGCATTATGTTATAAGGAGTACTATGGGGTGCATTATATTATAAGGAGTACTATGAGGGTGCATTATACTATAAGGAGTACTATGGGGTGTATTATGTTATAAATAGTACTATGGGGGTGCATTATACTATAAGGAGTACTATGGGTTGCATTATATTATAAGGAGTACTATGGGGTGTATTATATTATAAGGAGGACTATGGGGTGTATTATATTATAAGGAGGACTATGGGGTGCATTATATTATAAGGAGGACTATGGGGGTGCATTATATTATAAGGAGTACTATGGGGGTGCATTATATTATAAGGAGTACTATGGGGTGTATTATATTATAAGGAGTACTATGGGGTGTATTATATTATAAGGAGTACTATGGGGTGTATTATGTTATAAGGAGTACTATGGGGGTGAATTATATTATAAGGAGTACTATGGGGTGCATTATATTATAAGGAGTACTATGGGGTGCATTATATTATAAGGAGTACTATGGGGTGCATTATATTATAAGGAGTACTATGGGGTGCATTATACTATAAGGAGTACTATGGGGGTGCATTATATTATAAGGAGGACTATGGGGTGCATTACATTATAAGGAGTACTATGGGGTGCATTATATTATAAGGAGTACTATGGGGTGCATTATATTATAAGGAGAACTATGGGGTGCATTATACTATAAGGAGTACTATGGGGTGCATTATAAGGAATACTGTGGGGGTGCATTATATTATAAGGAGGACTATGGTGGTGCATTATACTATAAGGAGTACTATGGGGGTGCATTATATTATAAGGAGTACTATGGGGGTGCATTATATTATAAGGAGGACTGTTATGGCTGGCAATCAGGCAACACAGCGTGCAGTAATCAGCGCACATACAGAGATCTGGCAATAACCAAAAACAATAGGACGAGCTCTGAGACGTGGAATCTCTGTAGACTGCAGTACCTGATCTATCCTCACACAACTATAAGCAGCAGTGGATTGCGCCTATCACTACCTATGCAACTCGGCACTGCCTGAGGAGCTGACTAGCCTGAAGATAGAAATACAAGCCTGACTTACCTCAGAGAAATACCCCAAAGGAATAGGCAGCCCCCCACATATAATGACTGTTAGCAAGATGAAAAGACAAACGTAGGAATGAAATAGATTCAGCAAAGTGAGGCCCGATATTCTAGACAGAGCGAGGATAGCAAAGAGAACTATGCAGTCTACAAAAAACCCTAAAACGAAAACCACGCAAAGGGGCAAAAAGACCCACCGTGCCGAACTAACAGCACGGCGGTGCACCCCTTTGCTTCTCAGAGCTTCCAGCAAAAGTTAATAGCAAGCTGGACAGAAAAAACAGAAAACAAACTAGAAGCACTTATCTAGCAGAGCAGCAGGCCCAAGGAAAGATGCAGTAGCTCAGATCCAACACTGGAACATTGACAAGGAGCAAGGAAGACAGACTCAGGTGGAGCTAAATAGCAAGGCAGCCAACGAGCTCACCAAAACACCTGAGGGAGGAAGCCCAGAGACTGCAATACCACTTGTGACCACAGAAGTGAACTCAGCCACAGAATTCACAACAGAGGACTATGGTGTGCATTATATTATAAGGAGGACTATGGGGGTGCATTATACTATAAGGAGTACTATGGGGGTGCATTATATTATAAGGAGTACTATGGGGGTGCATTAAATTATAAGGAGTACTATGGGGGTGCATTATAAGGAGTAATATGAGGGTGCATTATATTATAAGGAGTACTATGGGGTGCATTATATTATAAGGAGTACTATGGGGGTGCATTATATTATAAGGAGTACTATGGGGTGCATTATATTATAAGGAGTACTATGGGGGTGCATTATAAGGAGTAATATGGGGGTGCATTATATTATAAGGAGTACTATGGGGTGCATTATATTATAAGGAGTACTATGGGGGTGCATTATATTATAAGGAAGACTATGGGGTGCATTATATTATAAGGAGGACTATGGGGGTGCATTATACAATAAGGAGTACTATGGGGGTGAATTATATTATAAGGAGTACTATCGGGGTGCATTATATTATAAGGAGGACTATGGGGTGCATTATATTATAAGGAGTACTATGGGGTGCATTATATTATAAGGAGGACTATGGGGTGCATTACATTATAAGGAGTACTATGGGGTGCATTATATTATAAGGAGTACTATGGGGTGCATTATATTATAAGGAGTACTAAGGGGGTGCATTATATTATAAGGAGTACTATGGGGTGCATTATACTATAAGGAGGACTATGGGGGTGCATTATATTATAAGGAGGACTATGGGGGTGCATTATATTATAAGGAGTACTATGGGGGTGCATTATATTATAAGGAGTACTATGGGGTGCATTATACTATAAGGAGTACTATGGGGGTGCATTATATTATAAGGAGTACTATGGGGTGCATTATACTATAAGGAGGACTATGGGGGTGCATTATATTATAACGAGTACTATGGGGATGCATTATATTATAATGATGACTAGGGGGGTGGATTATATTATAAGGAGGACTATGAGGGTGCATTATATTATAAGGAGTACTATGGGGTGTATTATATTATAAGGAGTACTATGGGGGTGCATTATACTATAAGGAGTACTATGGGGTGTATTATATTATAAGGAGGACTATGGGGTGCATTATATTATAAGGAGTACTATGGGGTGCATTATATTATAATGAGGACTATGGGGGTGCATTATATTATAAGGAGTACTATGGGGGTGCATTATATTATAAGGAGTACTATGGGGTGTATTATATTATAAGGCGCACTATGGGGTGCATTATATTATAATGAGGACTATGGGGGTGCATTATATTATAAGGAGTACTATGGGGTGCATTATATTATAAGGAGGACTATGGGGTGCATTATATTATAAGGCGCACTATGGGGTGCATTATATTATAAGGAGTACTATGGGGTGTATTATGTTATAAGGAGTACTATGGGGGTGAATTATATTATAAGGAGTACTATGGGGTGCATTATATTATAAGGAGTACTATGGGGTGCATTACATTATAAGGAGTACTATGGGGTGCATTATATTATAAGGAGTACTATGGGGTGCATTATACTATAAGGAGTACTATGGGGGTGCATTATATTATAAGGAGGACTATGGGGTGCATTACATTATAAGGAGTACTATGGGGTGCATTATATTATAAGGAGTACTATGGGGTGCATTATACTATAAGGAGTACTATGGGGTGCATTATGTTATAAGGAGTACTATGGGGGTGCATTATACTATAAGGAGTACTATGGGGTGTATTATATTATAAGGAGTACTATGGGGTGCATTATGTTATAAGGAGTACTATGGGGGTGCATTATATTATAAGGAGTACTATGGGGTGCATTATATTATAAGGAGTACTATGGGGTGCATTATATTATAAGGAGTACTATGGGGTGTATTATACTATAAGGAGTACTATGGGGGTGCATTATACTATAAGGAGTACTATGGGGGTGCATTATATTATAAGGAGGACTATGGGGTGCATTATATTATAAGGAGTACTATGGGGTGCATTATATTATAAGGAGGACTATGGGGTGCATTATGTTATAAGGAGTACTATGGGGTGCATTATATTATAAGGAGTACTATGAGGGTGCATTATACTATAAGGAGTACTATGGGGTGTATTATGTTATAAATAGTACTATGGGGGTGCATTATACTATAAGGAGTACTATGGGTTGCATTATATTATAAGGAGTACTATGGGGTGTATTATATTATAAGGAGGACTATGGGGTGTATTATATTATAAGGAGGACTATGGGGTGCATTATATTATAAGGAGGACTATGGGGGTGCATTACACAATAAGGAGTACTATGGGGGTGAATTATATTATAAGGAGTACTATCGGGGTGCATTATATTATAAGGAGGACTATGGGGTGCATTATATTATAAGGAGTACTATGGGGTGCATTATATTATAAGGAGGACTATGGGGTGCATTACATTATAAGGAGTACTATGGGGTGCATTATATTATAAGGAGTACTATGGGGTGCATTATATTATAAGGAGTACTATGGGGGTGCATTATACTATAAGGAGTACTATGGGGGTGCATTATACTATAAGGAGTACTATGGGGTGCATTATACTATAAGGAGTACTATGGGGTGCATTATACTATAAGGAGGACTATGGGGGTGCATTATATTATAAGGAGGACTATGGGGGTGCATTATATTATAAGGAGTACTATGGGGGTGCATTATATTATAAGGAGTACTATGGGGTGCATTATACTATAAGGAGTACTATGGGGATGCATTATATTATAATGAGGACTATGGGGGTGCATTATATTATAAGGAGGACTATGGGGGTGTATTATATTATAAGGAGTACTATGGGGGTGCATTATACTATAAGGAGTACTATGGGGGTGCATTATAAGGAGTACTATGGGGTGCATTATATTATAAGGAGAACTATGGGGTGCATTATACTATAAGGAGTACTATGGGGTGCATTATGTTATAAGGAGTACTATGGGGGTGCATTATATTATAAGGAATACTATGGGGTGCATTATATTATAAGGAGTACTATGGGGTGCATTATATTATAAGGAGTACTATGGGGGTGCATTATACTATAAGGAGTACTATGGGGTGCATTATACTATAAGGAGTACTATGGGGTGCATTATACTATAAGGAGGACTATGGGGGTGCATTATATTATAAGGAGGACTATGGGGGTGCATTATATTATAAGGAGTACTATGGGGGTGCATTATATTATAAGGAGTACTATGGGGTGCATTATACTATAAGGAGTACTATGGGGATGCATTATATTATAATGAGGACTATGGGGGTGCATTATATTATAAGGAGGACTATGGGGGTGTATTATATTATAAGGAGTACTATGGGGGTGCATTATACTATAAGGAGTACTATGGGGTGTATTATATTATAAGGAGGACTATGGGGTGCATTATATTATAAGGAGTACTATGGGGTGCATTATATTATAAGGAGGACTATGGGGTGCATTATATTATAAGGCGCACTATGGGGTGCTTTATATTATAATGAGGACTATGGGGGTGCATTATATTATAAGGAGTACTATGGGGTGCATTATATTATAAGGAGGACTATGGGGTGCATTATATTATAAGGCGCACTATGGGGTGCATTATATTATAAGGAGTACTATGGGGTGTATTATGTTATAAGGAGTACTATGGGGGTGAATTATATTATAAGGAGTACTATGGGGTGCATTATATTATAAGGAGTACTATGGGGTGCATTATATTATAAGGAGTACTATGGGGTGCATTATACTATAAGGAGTACTATGGGGTGCATTATGTTATAAGGAGTACTATGGGGTGCATTATACTATAAGGAGTACTATGGGGTGTATTATGTTATAAGGAGTACTATGGGGTGCATTATACTATAAGGAGTACTATGGGGTGTATTATGTTATAAGGAGTACTATGGGGGTGCATTATATTATAAGGAGTACTATGGGGTGCATTATATTATAAGGAGTACTATGGGGGTGCATTATATTATAAGGAGTACTATGGGGTGCATTATATTATAAGGAGTACTATGGGGTGCATTATATTATAAGGAGTACTATGGGGGTGCATTATACTATAAGGAGTACTATGGGGTGCATTATACTATAAGGAGTACTATGGGGTGCATTATACTATAAGGAGGACTATGGGGGTGCATTATATTATAAGGAGGACTATGGGGGTGCATTATATTATAAGGAGTACTATGGGGGTGCATTATATTATAAGGAGTACTATGGGGTGCATTATACTATAAGGAGTACTATGGGGATGCATTATATTATAATGAGGACTATGGGGGTGCATTATATTATAAGGAGGACTATGGGGGTGTATTATATTATAAGGAGTACTATGGGGGTGCATTATACTATAAGGAGTACTATGGGGTGTATTATATTATAAGGAGTACTATGGGGTGCATTATATTATAAGGAGTACTATGGGGTGCATTATATTATAAGGAGTACTATGGGGTGCATTATACTATAAGGAGTACTATGGTGTGCATTATGTTATAAGGAGTACTATGGGGTGCATTATACTATAAGGAGTACTATGGGGTGTATTATGTTATAAGGAGTACTATGGGGTGCATTATACTATAAGGAGTACTATGGGGTGTATTATGTTATAAGGAGTACTATGGGGTGCATTATACTATAAGGAGTACTATGGGGTGCATTATACTATAAGGAGTACTATGGGGTGTATTATATTATAAGGAGTACTATGGAGTGCATTATGTTATAAGGAGTACTATGGGGGTGCATTATATTATAAGGAGTACTATGGGGTGCATTATATTATAAGGAGGACTATGGGGTGCATTATATTATAAGGAGGACTATGGGGGTGCATTATATTATAAGGAGTACTATGGGGGTGCATTATATTATAAGGAGTACTATGGGGTGTATTATATTATAAGTACTATGGGGTGTATTATATTATAAGGAGTACTATGGGGTGCATTATATTATAAGGAGTACTATGGGGTGTATTATATTATAAGGAGTACTATGGGGTGTATTATATTATAAGGAGGAATATGGGGTGTATTATATTATAAGGAGGACTATGGGGTGTATTATATTATAAGGAGGACTATGGGGTGCATTATACTATAAGGAGTACTATGGGGTGCATTATATTATAAGGAGGACTATGGGGGTGCATTATATTATAAGGAGTACTATGGGGTGCATTATATTATAAGGAGGACTATGGGGTGCATTATATTATAAGGAGGACTATGGGGGTGCATTATATTATAAGGAGTACTATGGGGGTGCATTATATTATAAGGAGTACTATGGGGTGTATTATATTATAAGGAGTACTATGGGGTGTATTATATTATAAGGAGTACTATGGGGTGCATTATATTATAAGGAGTACTATGGGGTGTAGTACATTATAAGGAGTACTATGGGGTGTATTATATTATAAGGAGGACTATGGGGTGCATTATACTGTAAGGAGGACTATGGGGGTGCATTATACAATAAGGAGTACTATGGGGGTGAATTATATTATAAGGAGTACTATTGGGGTGCATTATATTATAAGGAGGACTATGGGGTGCATTACATTATAAGGAGTACTATGGGGTGCATTATATTATAAGGAGTACTATGGGGTGCATTATATTATAAGGAGAACTATGGGGTGCATTATACTATAAGGAGTACTATGGGGTGTATTATATTATAAGGAGTACTATGGGGGTGCATTATATTATAAGGAGTACTATGGGGTGCATTATATTATAAGGAGTACTATGGGGTGCATTATATTATAAGGAGTACTATGGGGGTGCATTATACTATAAGGAGTACTATGGGGTGCATTATATTATAAGGAATACTATGGGGTGTATTATATTATAAGGAGGACTATGGGGTGCATTATATTATAAGGAGGACTATGGGGGTGCATTATATTATAAGGAGTACTATGGGGGTGCATTATATTATAAGGAGTACTATGGGGTGTATTATATTATAAGGAGTACTATGGGGTGTATTATATTATAATGAGGACTATGGGGTGTATTATATTATAAGGAGGACTATGGGGTGCATTATATTATAAGGAGGACTATGGGGGTGCATTATATTATAAGGAGTACTATGGGGTGTATTATATTATAAGGAGTACTATGGGGTGTATTATATTATAAGGAGGACTATGGGGTGTATTATATTATAAGGAGGACTATGGGGTGCATTATATTATAAGGAGTACTATGGGGTGCATTATATTATAAGGAGTACTATGGGGTGTATTATATTATAAGGAGTACTATGGGGTGTATTATATTATAAGGAGTACTATGGGGTGCATTATATTATAAGGAGTACTATGGGGTGTAGTACATTATAAGGAGTACTATGGGGTGTATTATATTATAAGGAGGACTATGGGGTGCATTATACTGTAAGGAGGACTATGGGGGTGCATTATACAATAAGGAGTACTATGGGGGTGAATTATATTATAAGGAGTACTATTGGGGTGCATTATATTATAAGGAGGACTATGGGGTGCATTACATTATAAGGAGTACTATGGGGTGCATTATATTATAAGGAGTACTATGGGGTGCATTATATTATAAGGAGAACTATGGGGTGCATTATACTATAAGGAGTACTATGGGGTGTATTATATTATAAGGAGTACTATGGGGGTGCATTATATTATAAGGAGTACTATGGGGTGCATTATATTATAAGGAGTACTATGGGGTGCATTATATTATAAGGAGTACTATGGGGGTGCATTATACTATAAGGAGTACTATGGGGTGCATTATATTATAAGGAATACTATGGGGTGTATTATATTATAAGGAGGACTATGGGGTGCATTATATTATAAGGAGGACTATGGGGGTGCATTATATTATAAGGAGTACTATGGGGGTGCATTATATTATAAGGAGTACTATGGGGTGTATTATATTATAAGGAGTACTATGGGGTGTATTATATTATAATGAGGACTATGGGGTGTATTATATTATAAGGAGGACTATGGGGTGCATTATATTATAAGGAGGACTATGGGGGTGCATTATATTATAAGGAGTACTATGGGGTGTATTATATTATAAGGAGTACTATGGGGTGTATTATATTATAAGGAGGACTATGGGGTGTATTATATTATAAGGAGGACTATGGGGTGCATTATATTATAAGGAGTACTATGGGGTGCATTATATTATAAGGAGTACTATGGGGTGTATTATATTATAAGGAGTACTATGGGGTGCATTATATTATAAGGAGGACTATGGGGTGCATTATATTATAAGGAGGACTATGGGGTGTATTATGTTATAAGGAGGACTATGGGGTGCATTATATTATAAGGAGGACTATGGGGTGTATTATGTTATAAGGAGGACTATGGGGTGCATTATATTATAAGGAGGACTATGGGGGTGCATTATATTATAAGGAGTACTATGGGGGTGCATTATATTATAAGGAGTACTATGGGGTGTATTATATTATAAGGAGTACTATGGGGTGTATTATATTATAAGGAGTACTATGGGGTGTATTATATTATAAGGAGGACTATGGGGTGCATTATATTATAAGGAGTACTATGGGGTGCATTATATTATAAGGAGTACTATGGGGTGCATTATATTATAAGGAGTACTATGGGGTGCATTATATTATAAGGAGGACTATGGGGTGTATTATGTTATAAGGAGGACTATGGGGTGCATTATACTATAAGGAGTACTATGGGGGTGCATTATACTATAAGGAGTACTATGGGGTGTATTATATTATAAGGAGTACTATGGGGTGTATTATGTTATAAGGAGTACTTTGGGGTGCATTATATTATAAGGAGGACTATGGGGTGTATTATATTATAAGGAGGACTATGGGGTGCATTATACTATAAGGAGTACTATGGGGGTGCATTATATTATAAGGAGTACTATGGGGTGCATTATACTATAAGGAGGACTATGGGGTGTATTATGTTATAAGGAGGACTATGGGGTGCATTATACTATAAGGAGTACTATGGGGGTGCATTATATTATAAGGAGGACTATGGGGTGCATTATATTATAAGGAGGACTATGGGGTGTATTATGTTATAAGGAGGACTATGGGGTGCATTATACTATAAGGAGTACTATGGGGGTGCATTATATTATAAGGAGTACTATGGGGTGTATTATATTATAAGGAGTACTATGGGGTGTATTATATTATAAGGAGGACTATGGGGTGCATTATACTATAAGGAGTACTATGGGGTGCATTATATTATAAGGAGTACTATGGGGTGTATTATATTATAAGGAGTACTATGGGGGTGCATTATATTATAAGGAGTACTATGGGGTGTATTATATTATAAGGAGTACTATGGGGTGTATTATATTATAAGGAGGACTATGGGGTGCATTATATTATAAGGAGTACTATGGGGTGCATTATATTATAAGGAGTACTATGGGGTGCATTATACTATAAGGAGTACTATGGGGTGTATTATATTATAAGGAGGACTATGGGGTGCATTATATTATAAGGAGGACTATGGGGTGTATTATGTTATAAGGAGTACTATGGGGTGTATTATATTATAAGGAGTACTATGGGGTGCATTATATTATAAGGAGGACTATGGGGTGTATTATGTTATAAGGAGGACTATGGGGTGCATTATACTATAAGGAGTACTATGGGGGTGCATTATATTATAAGGAGTACTATGGGGTGTATTATATTATAAGGAGGACTATGGGGTGTATTATATTATAAGGAGGACTATGGGGTGCATTATATTATAAGGAGTACTATGGGGTGTATTATATTATAAGGAGTACTATGGGGTGCATTATATTATAAGGAGGACTATGGGGTGTATTATGTTATAAGGAGGACTATGGGGTGCATTATATTATAAGGAGGACTATGGGGTGTATTATGTTATAAGGAGTACTATGGGGTGCATTATACTATAAGGAGTACTATGGGGTGCATTATACTATAAGGAGTACTATGGGGTGTATTATATTATAAGGAGTACTATGGAGTGCATTATGTTATAAGGAGTACTATGGGGGTGCATTATATTATAAGGAGTACTATGGGGTGCATTATATTATAAGGAGGACTATGGGGTGCATTATATTATAAGGAGGACTATGGGGGTGCATTATATTATAAGGAGTACTATGGGGGTGCATTATATTATAAGGAGTACTATGGGGTGTATTATATTATAAGGAGTACTATGGGGTGTATTATATTATAAGGAGTACTATGGGGTGTATTATATTATAAGGAGTACTATGGGGTGCATTATATTATAAGGAGTACTATGGGGTGTATTATATTATAAGGAGTACTATGTGGTGTATTATATTATAAGGAGGACTATGGGGTGTATTATATTATAAGGAGGACTATGGGGTGTATTATATTATAAGGAGGACTATGGGGTGCATTATACTATAAGGAGTACTATGGGGTGCATTATATTATAAGGAGGACTATGGGGGTGCATTATATTATAAGGAGTACTATGGGGTGCATTATATTATAAGGAGGACTATGGGGTGCATTATATTATAAGGAGGACTATGGGGGTGCATTATATTATAAGGAGTACTATGGGGGTGCATTATATTATAAGGAGTACTATGGGGTGTATTATATTATAAGGAGTACTATGGGGTGTATTATATTATAAGGAGTACTATGGGGTGCATTATATTATAAGGAGTACTATGGGGTGTAGTATATTATAAGGAGTACTATGGGGTGTATTATATTATAAGGAGGACTATGGGGTGCATTATACTATAAGGAGGACTATGGGGGTGCATTATACAATAAGGAGTACTATGGGGGTGAATTATATTATAAGGAGTACTATTGGGGTGCATTATATTATAAGGAGGACTATGGGGTGCATTACATTATAAGGAGTACTATGGGGTGCATTATATTATAAGGAGTACTATGGGGTGCATTATATTATAAGGAGAACTATGGGGTGCATTATACTATAAGGAGTACTATGGGGTGCATTATATTATAAGGAGTACTATGGGGGTGCATTATATTATAAGGAGTACTATGGGGTGCATTATATTATAAGGAGTACTATGGGGTGCATTATATTATAAGGAGTACTATGGGGGTGCATTATACTATAAGGAGTACTATGGGGTGCATTATATTATAAGGAATACTATGGGGTGTATTATATTATAAGGAGGACTATGGGGTGCATTATATTATAAGGAGGACTATGGGGGTGCATTATATTATAAGGAGTACTATGGGGGTGCATTATATTATAAGGAGTACTATGGGGTGTATTATATTATAAGCAGTACTATGGGGTGTATTATATTATAATGAGGACTATGGGGTGTATTATATTATAAGGAGGACTATGGGGTGCATTATATTATAAGGAGGACTATGGGGGTGCATTATATTATAAGGAGTACTATGGGGTGTATTATATTATAAGGAGTACTATGGGGTGTATTATATTATAAGGAGGACTATGGGGTGTATTATATTATAAGGAGGACTATGGGGTGCATTATATTATAAGGAGTACTATGGGGTGCATTATATTATAAGGAGTACTATGGGGTGTATTATATTATAAGGAGTACTATGGGGTGCATTATATTATAAGGAGGACTATGGGGTGCATTATATTATAAGGAGGACTATGGGGTGTATTATGTTATAAGGAGGACTATGGGGTGCATTATATTATAAGGAGGACTATGGGGTGTATTATGTTATAAGGAGGACTATGGGGTGCATTATATTATAAGGAGGACTATGGGGGTGCATTATATTATAAGGAGTACTATGGGGGTGCATTATATTATAAGGAGTACTATGGGGTGTATTATATTATAAGGAGTACTATGGGGTGTATTATATTATAAGGAGTACTATGGGGTGTATTATATTATAAGGAGGACTATGGGGTGCATTATATTATAAGGAGTACTATGGGGTGCATTATATTATAAGGAGTACTATGGGGTGCATTATATTATAAGGAGTACTATGGGGTGCATTATATTATAAGGAGGACTATGGGGTGTATTATGTTATAAGGAGGACTATGGGGTGCATTATACTATAAGGAGTACTATGGGGGTGCATTCTACTATAAGGAGTACTATGGGGTGTATTATATTATAAGGAGTACTATGGGGTGTATTATATTATAAGGAGTACTTTGGGGTGCATTATACTATAAGGAGTACTATGGGGGTGCATTATATTATAAGGAGTACTATGGGGTGCATTATACTATAAGGAGGACTATGGGGTGTATTATGTTATAAGGAGGACTATGGGGTGCATTATACTATAAGGAGTACTATGGGGGTGCATTATATTATAAGGAGGACTATGGGGTGCATTATATTATAAGGAGGACTATGGGGTGTATTATGTTATAAGGAGGACTATGGGGTGCATTATACTATAAGGAGTACTATGGGGGTGCATTATATTATAAGGAGTACTATGGGGTGTATTATATTATAAGGAGTACTATGGCGTGTATTATATTATAAGGAGGACTATGGGGTGCATTATACTATAAGGAGTACTATGGGGTGCATTATATTATAAGGAGTACTATGGGGTGTATTATATTATAAGGAGTACTATGGGGGTGCATTATATTATAAGGAGTACTATGGGGTGTATTATATTATAAGGAGTACTATGGGGTGTATTATATTATAAGGAGGACTATGGGGTGCATTATATTATAAGGAGTACTATGGGGTGCATTATATTATAAGGAGTACTATGGGGTGCATTATATTATAAGGAGTACTATGGGGTGTATTATATTATAAGGAGGACTATGGGGTGCATTATATTATAAGGAGGACTATGGGGTGTATTATGTTATAAGGAGGACTATGGGGTGTATTATGTTATAAGGAGTACTATGGGGTGTATTATATTATAAGGAGTACTATGGGGTGCATTATATTATAAGGAGGACTATGGGGTGTATTATGTTATAAGGAGGACTATGGGGTGCATTATACTATAAGGAGTACTATGGGGGTGCATTATATTATAAGGAGTACTATGGGGTGTATTATATTATAAGGAGGACTATGGGGTGTATTATATTATAAGGAGGACTATGGGGTGCATTATATTATAAGGAGTACTATGGGGTGTATTATATTATAAGGAGTACTATGGGGTGCATTATATTATAAGGAGGACTATGGGGTGTATTATGTTATAAGGAGGACTATGGGGTGCATTATATTATAAGGAGGACTATGGGGTGTATTATGTTATAAGGAGGACTATGGGGTGCATTATATTATAAGGAGGACTATGGGGTGCATTATATTATAAGGAGTACTATGGGGTGTATTATATTATAAGGAGTACTATGGGGTGTATTATATTATAAGGAGGACTATGGGGTGTATTATATTATAAGGAGTACTATGGGGTGCATTATATTATAAGGAGTACTATGAGGTGTATTATATTATAAGGAGTACTATGGGGTGTATTATATTATAAGGAGGACTATGGGGTGTATTATATTATAAGGAGGACTATGGGGTGCATTATATTATAAGGAGGACTATGGGGGTGCATTATATTATAAGGAATACTATGGGGGTGCATTATATTATAAGGAGTACTATGGGGTGTATTATATTATAAGGAGTACTATGGGGTGTATTATATTATAAGGAGTACTATGGGGTGTATTATATTATAAGGAGTACTATGGGGTGCATTATATTATAAGGAGTACTATGGGGTGCATTATACTATAAGGAGTACTATGGGGGTGCATTATACTATAAGGAGTACTATGGGGGTGCATTATATTATAAGGAGGACTATGGGGTGCATTATATTATAAGGAGTACTATGGGGTGCATTATATTATAAGGAGTACTATGAGGTGTATTATATTATAAGGAGTACTATGGGGTGTATTATATTATAAGGAGGACTATGGGGTGTATTATATTATAAGGAGGACTATGGGGTGCATTATATTATAAGGAGGACTATGGGGGTGCATTATATTATAAGGAGTACTATGGGGGTGCATTATATTATAAGGAGTACTATGGGGTGTATTATATTATAAGGAGTACTATGGGGTGTATTATATTATAAGGAGTACTATGGGGTGTATTATATTATAAGGAGTACTATGGGGTGTATTATATTATAAGGAGTACTATGGGGTGTATTATATTATAAGGAGGACTATGGGGTGCATTATACTATAAGGAGGACTATGGGGGTGCATTATACAATAAGGAGTACTATGGGGGTGAATTATATTATAAGGAGTACTATCGGGGTGCATTATATTATAAGGAGGACTATGGGGTGCATTATATTATAAGGAGTACTATGGGGTGCATTATATTATAAGGAGGACTATGGGGTGCATTACATTATAAGGAGTACTATGGGGTGCATTATATTATAAGGAGTACTATGGGGTGCATTATATTATAAGGAGAACTATGGGGTGCATTATACTATAAGGAGTACTATGGGGTGCATTATGTTATAAGGAGTACTATGGGGGTGCATTATATTATAAGGAATACTATGGGGTGCATTATATTATAAGGAGTACTATGGGGTGCATTATATTATAAGGAGTACTATGGGGGTGCATTATACTATAAGGAGTACTATGGGGTGCATTATACTATAAGGAGTACTATGGGGTGCATTATACTATAAGGAGGACTATGGGGGTGCATTATATTATAAGGAGGACTATGGGGGTGCATTATATTATAAGGAGTACTATGGGGGTGCATTATATTATAAGGAGTACTATGGGGTGCATTATACTATAAGGAGTACTATGGGGATGCATTATATTATAATGAGGACTATGGGGGTGCATTATATTATAAGGAGGACTATGGGGGTGTATTATATTATAAGGAGTACTATGGGGGTGCATTATACTATAAGGAGTACTATGGGGTGTATTATATTATAAGGAGGACTATGGGGTGCATTATATTATAAGGAGTACTATGGGGTGCATTATATTATAAGGAGGACTATGGGGTGCATTATATTATAAGGCGCACTATGGGGTGCTTTATATTATAATGAGGACTATGGGGGTGCATTATATTATAAGGAGTACTATGGGGTGCATTATATTATAAGGAGGACTATGGGGTGCATTATATTATAAGGCGCACTATGGGGTGCATTATATTATAAGGAGTACTATGGGGTGTATTATGTTATAAGGAGTACTATGGGGGTGAATTATATTATAAGGAGTACTATGGGGTGCATTATATTATAAGGAGTACTATGGGGTGCATTATATTATAAGGAGTACTATGGGGTGCATTATACTATAAGGAGTACTATGGGGTGCATTATGTTATAAGGAGTACTATGGGGTGCATTATACTATAAGGAGTACTATGGGGTGTATTATGTTATAAGGAGTACTATGGGGTGCATTATACTATAAGGAGTACTATGGGGTGTATTATGTTATAAGGAGTACTATGGGGGTGCATTATATTATAAGGAGTACTATGGGGTGCATTATATTATAAGGAGTACTATGGGGGTGCATTATATTATAAGGAGTACTATGGGGTGCATTATATTATAAGGAGTACTATGGGGTGCATTATATTATAAGGAGTACTATGGGGGTGCATTATACTATAAGGAGTACTATGGGGTGCATTATACTATAAGGAGTACTATGGGGTGCATTATACTATAAGGAGGACTATGGGGGTGCATTATATTATAAGGAGGACTATGGGGGTGCATTATATTATAAGGAGTACTATGGGGGTGCATTATATTATAAGGAGTACTATGGGGTGCATTATACTATAAGGAGTACTATGGGGATGCATTATATTATAATGAGGACTATGGGGGTGCATTATATTATAAGGAGGACTATGGGGGTGTATTATATTATAAGGAGTACTATGGGGGTGCATTATACTATAAGGAGTACTATGGGGTGTATTATATTATAAGGAGTACTATGGGGTGCATTATATTATAAGGAGTACTATGGGGTGCATTATATTATAAGGAGTACTATGGGGTGCATTATACTATAAGGAGTACTATGGTGTGCATTATGTTATAAGGAGTACTATGGGGTGCATTATACTATAAGGAGTACTATGGGGTGTATTATGTTATAAGGAGTACTATGGGGTGCATTATACTATAAGGAGTACTATGGGGTGTATTATGTTATAAGGAGTACTATGGGGTGCATTATACTATAAGGAGTACTATGGGGTGCATTATACTATAAGGAGTACTATGGGGTGTTTTATATTATAAGGAGTACTATGGAGTGCATTATGTTATAAGGAGTACTATGGGGGTGCATTATATTATAAGGAGTACTATGGGGTGCATTATATTATAAGGAGGACTATGGGGTGCATTATATTATAAGGAGGACTATGGGGGTGCATTATATTATAAGGAGTACTATGGGGGTGCATTATATTATAAGGAGTACTATGGGGTGTATTATATTATAAGTACTATGGGGTGTATTATATTATAAGGAGTACTATGGGGTGCATTATATTATAAGGAGTACTATGGGGTGTATTATATTATAAGGAGTACTATGGGGTATATTATATTATAAGGAGGACTATGGGGTGTATTATATTATAAGGAGGACTATGGGGTGTATTATATTATAAGGAGGACTATGGGGTGCATTATACTATAAGGAGTACTATGGGGTGCATTATATTATAAGGAGGACTATGGGGGTGCATTATATTATAAGGAGTACTATGGGGTGCATTATATTATAAGGAGGACTATGGGGTGCATTATATTATAAGGAGGACTATGGGGGTGCATTATATTATAAGGAGTACTATGGGGGTGCATTATATTATAAGGAGTACTATGGGGTGTATTATATTATAAGGAGTACTATGGGGTGTATTATATTATAAGGAGTACTATGGGGTGCATTATATTATAAGGAGTACTATGGGGTGTAGTATATTATAAGGAGTACTATGGGGTGTATTATATTATAAGGAGGACTATGGGGTGCATTATACTGTAAGGAGGACTATGGGGGTGCATTATACAATAAGGAGTACTATGGGGGTGAATTATATTATAAGGAGTACTATTGGGGTGCATTATATTATAAGGAGGACTATGGGGTGCATTACATTATAAGGAGTACTATGGGGTGCATTATATTATAAGGAGTACTATGGGGTGCATTATATTATAAGGAGAACTATGGGGTGCATTATACTATAAGGAGTACTATGGGGTGCATTATATTATAAGGAGTACTATGGGGGTGCATTATATTATAAGGAGTACTATGGGGTGCATTATATTATAAGGAGTACTATGGGGTGCATTATATTATAAGGAGTACTATGGGGGTGCATTATACTATAAGGAGTACTATGGGGTGCATTATATTATAAGGAATACTATGGGGTGTATTATATTATAAGGAGGACTATGGGGTGCATTATATTATAAGGAGGACTATGGGGGTGCATTATATTATAAGGAGTACTATGGGGGTGCATTATATTATAAGGAGTACTATGGGGTGTATTATATTATAAGGAGTACTATGGGGTGTATTATATTATAATGAGGACTATGGGGTGTATTATATTATAAGGAGGACTATGGGGTGCATTATATTATAAGGAGGACTATGGGGGTGCATTATATTATAAGGAGTACTATGGGGTGTATTATATTATAAGGAGTACTATGGGGTGTATTATATTATAAGGAGGACTATGGGGTGTATTATATTATAAGGAGGACTATGGGGTGCATTATATTATAAGGAGGACTATGGGGGTGCATTATATTATAAGGAGTACTATGGGGGTGCATTATATTATAAGGAGTACTATGGGGTGTATTATATTATAAGGAGTACTATGGGGTGTATTATATTATAATGAGGACTATGGGGTGTATTATATTATAAGGAGGACTATGGGGTGCATTATATTATAAGGAGGACTATGGGGGTGCATTATATTATAAGGAGTACTATGGGGTGTATTATATTATAAGGAGTACTATGGGGTGTATTATATTATAAGGAGGACTATGGGGTGTATTATATTATAAGGAGGACTATGGGGTGCATTATATTATAAGGAGTACTATGGGGTGCATTATATTATAAGGAGTACTATGGGGTGTATTATATTATAAGGAGTACTATGGGGTGCATTATATTATAAGGAGGACTATGGGGTGCATTATATTATAAGGAGGACTATGGGGTGTATTATGTTATAAGGAGGACTATGGGGTGCATTATATTATAAGGAGGACTATGGGGTGTATTATGTTATAAGGAGGACTATGGGGTGCATTATATTATAAGGAGGACTATGGGGGTGCATTATATTATAAGGAGTACTATGGGGGTGCATTATATTATAAGGAGTACTATGGGGTGTATTATATTATAAGGAGTACTATGGGGTGTATTATATTATAAGGAGTACTATGGGGTGTATTATATTATAAGGAGGACTATGGGGTGCATTATATTATAAGGAGTACTATGGGGTGCATTATATTATAAGGAGTACTATGGGGTGCATTATATTATAAGGAGTACTATGGGGTGCATTATACTATAAGGAGTACTATGGGGGTGCATTATATTATAAGGAGTACTATGGGGTGCATTATACTATAAGGAGGACTATGGGGTGTATTATGTTATAAGGAGGACTATGGGGTGCATTATACTATAAGGAGTACTATGGGGGTGCATTATATTATAAGGAGGACTATGGGGTGCATTATATTATAAGGAGGACTATGGGGTGTATTATGTTATAAGGAGGACTATGGGGTGCATTATACTATAAGGAGTACTATGGGGGTGCATTATATTATAAGGAGTACTATGGGGTGTATTATATTATAAGGAGTACTATGGGGTGTATTATATTATAAAGAGGACTATGGGGTGCATTATATTATAAGGAGTACTATGGGGTGCATTATATTATAAGGAGTACTATGAGGGTGCATTATACTATAAGGAGTACTATGGGGTGTATTATGTTATAAATAGTACTATGGGGGTGCATTATACTATAAGGAGTACTATGGGTTGCATTATATTATAAGGAGTACTATGGGGTGTATTATATTATAAGGAGGACTATGGGGTGTATTATATTATAAGGAGGACTATGGGGTGCATTATATTATAAGGAGGAGTATGGGGGTGCATTATATTATAAGGAGTACTATGGGGGTGCATTATATTATAAGGAGTACTATGGGGTGTATTATATTATAAGGAGTACTATGGGGTGTATTATATTATAAGGAGTACTATGGGGTGTATTATATTATAATGAGTACTATGGGGTGTATTATATTATAAGGAGTACTATGGGGTGTATTATATTATAAGGAGGACTATGGGGTGCATTATACTATAAGGAGGACTATGGGGGTGCATTATACAATAAGGAGTACTATGGGGGTGAATTATATTATAAGGAGTACTATCGGGGTGCATTATATTATAAGGAGGACTATGGGGTGCATTATATTATAAGGAGTACTATGGGGTGCATTATATTATAAGGAGGACTATGGGGTGCATTACATTATAAGGAGTACTATGGGGTGCATTATATTATAAGGAGTACTATGGGGTGCATTATATTATAAGGAGAACTATGGGGTGCATTATTCTATAAGGAGTACTATGGGGTGCATTATGTTATAAGGAGTACTATGGGGGTGCATTATATTATAAGGAATACTATGGGGTGCATTATATTATAAGGAGTACTATGGGGTGCATTATATTATAAGGAGTACTATGGGGGTGCATTATACTATAAGGAGTACTATGGGGTGCATTATACTATAAGGAGTACTATGGGGTGCATTATACTATAAGGAGGACTATGGGGGTGCATTATATTATAAGGAGGACTATGGGGGTGCATTATATTATAAGGAGTACTATGGGGGTGCATTATATTATAAGGAGTACTATGGGGTGCATTATACTATAAGGAGTACTATGGGGATGCATTATATTATAATGAGGACTATGGGGGTGCATTATATTATAAGGAGGACTATGGGGGTGTATTATATTATAAGGAGTACTATGGGGGTGCATTATACTATAAGGAGTACTATGGGGTGTATTATATTATAAGGAGGACTATGGGGTGCATTATATTATAAGGAGTACTATGGGGTGCATTATATTATAAGGAGGACTATGGGGTGCATTATATTATAAGGCGCACTATGGGGTGCTTTATATTATAATGAGGACTATGGGGGTGCATTATATTATAAGGAGTACTATGGGGTGCATTATATTATAAGGAGGACTATGGGGTGCATTATATTATAAGGCGCACTATGGGGTGCATTATATTATAAGGAGTACTATGGGGTGTATTATGTTATAAGGAGTACTATGGGGGTGAATTATATTATAAGGAGTACTATGGGGTGCATTATATTATAAGGAGTACTATGGGGTGCATTATATTATAAGGAGTACTATGGGGTGCATTATACTATAAGGAGTACTATGGGGTGCATTATGTTATAAGGAGTACTATGGGGTGCATTATACTATAAGGAGTAATATGGGGTGTATTATGTTATAAGGAGTACTATGGGGTGCATTATACTATAAGGAGTACTATGGGGTGCATTATATTATAAGGAGTACTATGGGGTGTATTATATTATAAGGAGTACTATGGGGTGCATTATATTATAAGGAGGACTATGGGGTGCATTATATTATAAGGAGGACTATGGGGTGTATTTTGTTATAAGGAGGACTATGGGGTGCATTATATTATAAGGAGGACTATGGGGTGTATTATGTTATAAGGAGGACTATGGGGTGCATTATATTATAAGGAGGACTATGGGGGTGCATTATATTATAAGGAGTACTATGGGGGTGCATTATATTATAAGGAGTACTATGGGGTGTATTATATTATAAGGAGTACTATGGGGTGTATTATATTATAAGGAGTACTATGGGGTGTATTATATTATAAGGAGGACTATGGGGTGCATTATATTATAAGGAGTACTATGGGGTGCATTATATTATAAGGAGTACTATGGGGTGCATTATATTATAAGGAGTACTATGGGGTGCATTATACTATAAGGAGTACTATGGGGTGCATTATGTTATAAGGAGTACTATGGGGTGCATTATACTATAAGGAGTAATATGGGGTGTATTATGTTATAAGGAGTACTATGGGGTGCATTATACTATAAGGAGTACTATGGGGTGTATTATGTTATAAGGAGTACTATGGGGGTGCATTATATTATAAGGAGTACTATGGGGTGCATTATATTATAAGGAGTACTATGGGGGTGCATTATATTATAAGGAGTACTATGGGGTGCATTATATTATAAGGATTACTATGGGGTGCATTATATTATAAGGAGTACTATGGGGGTGCATTATACTATAAGGAGTACTATGGGGTGCATTATACTATAAGGAGTACTATGGGGTGCATTATACTATAAGGAGGACTATGGGGGTGCATTATATTATAAGGAGGACTATGGGGGTGCATTATATTATAAGGAGTACTATGGGGGTGCATTATATTATAAGGAGTACTATGGGGTGCATTATACTATAAGGAGTACTATGGGGATGCATTATATTATAATGAGGACTATGGGGGTGCATTATATTATAAGGAGGACTATGGGGGTGTATTATATTATAAGGAGTACTATGGGGGTGCATTATACTATAAGGAGTACTATGGGGTGTATTATATTATAAGGAGTACTATGGGGTGCATTATATTATAAGGAGTACTATGGGGTGCATTATATTATAAGGAGTACTATGGGGTGCATTATACTATAAGGAGTACTATGGTGTGTATTATATTATAAGGAGGACTATGGGGTGTATTATATTATAAGGAGGACTATGGGGTGCATTATACTATAAGGAGTACTATGGGGTGCATTATATTATAAGGAGGACTATGGGGGTGCATTATATTATAAGGAGTACTATGGGGTGCATTATATTATAAGGAATACTATGGGGTGTATTATATTATAAGGAGGACTATGGGGTGCATTACATTATAAGGAGTACTATGGGGTGCATTATATTATAAGGAGTACTATGGGGTGCATTATATTATAAGGAGAACTATGGGGTGCATTATACTATAAGGAGTACTATGGGGTGCATTATATTATAAGGAGTACTATGGGGGTGCATTATATTATAAGGAGTACTATGGGGTGCATTATATTATAAGGAGTACTATGGGGTGCATTATATTATAAGGAGTACTATGGGGGTGCATTATACTATAAGGAGTACTATGGGGTGCATTATATTATAAGGAATACTATGGGGTGTATTATATTATAAGGAGGACTATGGGGTGCATTATATTATAAGGAGGACTATGGGGGTGCATTATATTATAAGGAGTACTATGGGGGTGCATTATATTATAAGGAGTACTATGGGGTGTATTATATTATAAGCAGTACTATGGGGTGTATTATATTATAATGAGGACTATGGGGTGTATTATATTATAAGGAGGACTATGGGGTGCATTATAATATAAGGAGGACTATGGGGGTGCATTATATTATAAGGAGTACTATGGGGTGTATTATATTATAAGGAGTACTATGGGGTGTTTTATATTATAAGGAGGACTATGGGGTGTATTATATTATAAGGAGGACTATGGGGTGCATTATATTATAAGGAGTACTATGGGGTGCATTATATTATAAGGAGTACTATGGGGTGTATTATATTATAAGGAGTACTATGGGGTGCATTATATTATAAGGAGGACTATGGGGTGCATTATATTATAAGGAGGACTATGGGGTGTATTATGTTATAAGGAGGACTATGGGGTGTATTATGTTATAAGGAGGACTATGGGGTGTATTATGTTATAAGGAGGACTATGGGGTGCATTATATTATAAGGAGGACTATGGGGGTGCATTATATTATAAGGAGTACTATGGGGGTGCATTATATTATAAGGAGTACTATGGGGTGTATTATATTATAAGGAGTACTATGGGGTGTATTATATTATAAGGAGTACTATGGGGTGTATTATATTATAAGGAGGACTATGGGGTGCATTATATTATAAGGAGTACTATGGGGTGCATTATATTATAAGGAGTACTATGGGGTGCATTATATTATAAGGAGTACTATGGGGTGCATTATATTATAAGGAGGACTATGGGGTGTATTATGTTATAAGGAGGACTATGGGGTGCATTATACTATAAGGAGTACTATGGGGGTGCATTATACTATAAGGAGTACTATGGGGTGTATTATATTATAAGGAGTACTATGGGGTGTATTATATTATAAGGAGTACTTTGGGGTGCATTATATTATAAGGAGGACTATGGGGTGTATTATATTATAAGGAGGACTATGGGGTGCATTATACTATAAGGAGTACTATGGGGGTGCATTATATTATAAGGAGTACTATGGGGTGCATTATACTATAAGGAGGACTATGGGGTGTATTATGTTATAAGGAGGACTATGGGGTGCATTATACTATAAGGAGTACTATGGGGGTGCATTATATTATAAGGAGGACTATGGGGTGCATTATATTATAAGGAGGACTATGGGGTGTATTATGTTATAAGGAGGACTATGGGGTGCATTATACTATAAGGAGTACTATGGGGGTGCATTATATTATAAGGAGTACTATGGGGTGTATTATATTATAAGGAGTACTATGGCGTGTATTATATTATAAGGAGGACTATGGGGTGCATTATACTATAAGGAGTACTATGGGGTGCATTATATTATAAGGAGTACTATGGGGTGTATTATATTATAAGGAGTACTATGAGGTGTATTATATTATAAGGAGTACTATGGGGTGTATTATATTATAAGGAGGACTATGGGGTGTATTATATTATAAGGAGGACTATGGGGTGCATTATATTATAAGGAGGACTATGGGGGTGCATTATATTATAAGGAATACTATGGGGGTGCATTATATTATAAGGAGTACTATGGGGTGTATTATATTATAAGGAGTACTATGGGGTGTATTATATTATAAGGAGTACTATGGGGTGTATTATATTATAAGGAGTACTATGGGGTGTATTATATTATAAGGAGGACTATGGGGTGCATTATATTATAAGGAGGACTATGGGGTGCATTATATTATAAGGAGTACTATGGGGTGCATTATATTATAAGGAGTACTATGGGGTGCATTATATTATAAGGAGTACTATGGGGTGCATTATATTATAAGGAGGACTATGGGGTGTATTATGTTATAAGGAGGACTATGGGGTGCATTATACTATAATGAGTACTATGGGGGTGCATTATACTATAAGGAGTACTATGGGGTGTATTATATTATAAGGAGTACTATGGGGTGTATTATATTATAAGGAGTACTATGGGGTGCATTATATTATAAGGAGGACTATGGGGTGTATTATATTATAAGGAGGACTATGGGGTGCATTATACTATAAGGAGTACTATGGGGGTGCATTATATTATAAGGAGTACTATGGGGTGCATTATACTATAAGGAGGACTATGGGGTGTATTATGTTATAAGGAGGACTATGGGGTGCATTATACTATAAGGAGTACTATGGGGGTGCATTATATTATAAGGAGGACTATGGGGTGCATTATATTATAAGGAGGACTATGGGGTGTATTATGTTATAAGGAGGACTATGGGGTGCATTATACTATAAGGAGTACTATGGGGGTGCATTATATTATAAGGAGTACTATGAGGTGTATTATATTATAAGGAGTACTATGGGGTGTATTATATTATAAGGAGGACTATGGGGTGCATTATACTATAAGGAGTACTATGGGGTGCATTATATTATAAGGAGTACTATGGGGTGTATTATATTATAAGGAGTACTATGGGGGTGCATTATATTATAAGGAGTACTATGGGGTGTATTATATTATAAGGAGTACTATGGGGTGTATTATATTATAAGGAGGACTATGGGGTGCATTATATTATAAGGAGGACTATGGGGTGTATTATGTTATAAGGAGGACTATGGGGTGTATTATGTTATAAGGAGTACTATGGGGGTGCATTATATTATAAGGAGTACTATGGGGTGCATTATATTATAAGGAGTACTATGGGGTGCATTATATTATAAGGAGTACTATGGGGTGCATTATATTGTAAGGAGTACTATGGGGTGCATTATATTATAAGGAGGACTATGGGGTGTATTATATTATAAGGAGGACTATGGGGTGCATTATATTATAAGGAGTAGTATGGGGTGTATTATATTATAAGGAGGACTATGGGGTGCATTATATTATAAGGAGTACTATGGGGTGTATTATATTATAAGGAGGACTATGGGGGTGCATTATAAGGAGTACTATGGGGTGCATTATATTATAAGTACTATGGGGTGCATTATATTATAAGGAGTACTATGGGGTGCATTATATTGTAAGGAGTACTATGGGGTGCATTATATTATAAGGAGGACTATGGGGTGTATTATATTATAAGGAGGACTATGGGGTGCATTATATTATAAGGAGTAGTATGGGGTGTATTATATTATAAGGAGGACTATGGGGTGCATTATATTATAAGGAGTACTATGGGGTGTATTATATTATAAGGAGGACTATGGGGGTGCATTATAAGGAGTACTATGGGGTGCATTATATTATAAGTACTATGGGGTGCATTATATTGTAAGGAGTACTATGGGGTGTATTATATTATAAGGAGGACTATGGGGTGTATTATATTATAAGGAGGACTATGGGGTGCATTATATTATAAGGAGTAGTATGGGGTGTATTATATTATAAGGAGGACTATGGGGTGCATTATATTATAAGGAGTACTATGGGGTGTATTATATTATAAGGAGGACTATGGGGGTGCATTATAAGGAGTACTATGGGGTGCATTATATTATAAGTACTATGGGGTGCATTATATTATAAGGAGTACTATGGGGTGCATTATATTGTAAGGAGTACTATGGGGTGCATTATATTATAAGGAGTACTATGGGGTGTATTATATTATAAGGAGGACTATGGGGTGTATTATAAGGAGGACTATGGGGTGCATTATATTATAAGGAGTACTATGGGGTGTATTATATTATAAGGAGGACTATGGGGGTGCATTATAAGGAGTACTATGGGGTGCATTATATTATAAGGAGTACTATGGGGTGCATTATATTATAAGGAGTACTATGGGGTGCATTATATTGTAAGGAGTACTATGGGGTGCATTATATTATAAGGAGTACTATGGGGTGCATTATATTATAAGGAGTACTATGGGGTGCATTATATTGTAAGGAGTACTATGGGGTGCATTATATTATAAGGAGTACTATGGGGTGTATTATATTATAAGGAGGACTATGGGGTGCATTATATTATAAGGAGTACTATGGGGTGTATTATATTATAAGGAGGACTATGGGGTGCATTATATTATAAGGAGGACTATGGGGTGTATTATATTATAAGGAGGACTATGGGGTGCATTATACTATAAGGAGTACTATGGGGGTGCATTACATTATAAGGAGTACTATGGGGTGCATTATACTATAAGGAGGACTATGGGGTGTATTATGTTATAAGGAGGACTATGGGGTGCATTATACTATAAGGAGTACTATGGGGGTGCATTATATTATAAGGAGGACTATGGGGTGCATTATATTATAAGGAGGACTATGGGGTGTATTATGTTATAAGGAGGACTATGGGGTGCATTATACTATAAGGAGTACTATGGGGGTGCATTATATTATAAGGAGTACTATGAGGTGTATTATATTATAAGGAGTACTATGGGGTGTATTATATTATAAGGAGGACTATGGGGTGCATTATACTATAAGGAGTACTATGGGGTGCATTATATTATAAGGAGTACTATGGGGTGTATTATATTATAAGGAGTACTATGGGGGTGCATTATATTATGAGGAGTACTATGGGGTGTATTATATTATAAGGAGTACTATGGGGTGTATTATATTATAAGGAGGACTATGGGGTGCATTATATTATAAGGAGGACTATGGGGTGTATTATGTTATAAGGAGGACTATGGGGTGTATTATGTTATAAGGAGTACTATGGGGGTGCATTATATTATAAGGAGTACTATGGGGTGCATTATATTATAAGGAGTACTATGGGGTGCATTATATTATAAGGAGTACTATGGGGTGCATTATATTGTAAGGAGTACTATGGGGTGCATTATATTATAAGGAGTACTATGGGGTGTATTATATTATAAGGAGGACTATGGGGTGTATTATATTATAAGGAGGACTATGGGGTGCATTATATTATAAGGAGTAGTATGGGGTGTATTATATTATAAGGAGGACTATGGGGTGCATTATATTATAAGGAGTACTATGGGGTGTATTATATTATAAGGAGGACTATGGGGGTGCATTATAAGGAGTACTATGGGGTGCATTATATTATAAGTACTATGGGGTGCATTATATTATAAGGAGTACTATGGGGTGCATTATATTGTAAGGAGTACTATGGGGTGCATTATATTATAAGGAGTACTATGGGGTGTATTATATTATAAGGAGGACTATGGGGTGTATTATAAGGAGGACTATGGGGTGCATTATATTATAAGGAGTACTATGGGGTGTATTATATTATAAGGAGGACTATGGGGGTGCATTATAAGGAGTACTATGGGGTGCATTATATTATAAGGAGTACTATGGGGTGCATTATATTATAAGGAGTACTATGGGGTGCATTATATTGTAAGGAGTACTATGGGGTGCATTATATTATAAGGAGTACTATGGGGTGTATTATATTATAAGGAGGACTATGGGGTGCATTATATTATAAGGAGTACTATGGGGTGTATTATATTATAAGGAGTACTATGGGGTGTATTATATTATAAGGAGTACTATGGGGTGCATTATATTATAAGGAGTACTATGGGGTGCATTATATTGTAAGGAGTACTATGGGGTGCATTATATTATAAGGAGTACTATGGGGTGTATTATATTATAAGGAGGACTATGGGGTGCATTATATTATAAGGAGTACTATGGGGTGTATTATATTATAAGGAGTACTATGGGGTGTATTATATTATAAGGAGTACTATGGGGTGTATTATATTATAAGGAGTACTATGGGGTGTATTATGTTATAAGGAGTACTATGGGGGTGTATTATATTATAAGGAGGACTATGGGGTGTATTATATTATAAGGAGTACTATGGGGTGTATTATATTATAAGGAGGACTATGGGGTGTATTATGTTATAAGGAGTACTATGGGGTGCATTATATTATAAGGAGTACTATGGGGTGTATTATGTTATAAGGAGTACTATGGGGTGCATTATATTATAAGGAGGACTATGGGGTGTATTATGTTATAAGGAGTACTATGGGGTGTAGTATATTATAAGGAGTACTATGGGGTGTATTATATTATAAGGAGGACTATGGGGTGCATTATACTATAAGGAGGACTATGGGGGTGCATTATACAATAAGGAGTACTATGGGGGTGAATTATATTATAAGGAGTACTATTGGGGTGCATTATATTATAAGGAGGACTATGGGGTGCATTACATTATAAGGAGTACTATGGGGTGCATTATATTATAAGGAGTACTATGGGGTGCATTATATTATAAGGAGAACTATGGGGTGCATTATACTATAAGGAGTACTATGGGGTGCACTATATTATAAGGAGTACTATGGGGGTGCATTATATTATAAGGAGTACTATGGGGTGCATTATATTATAAGGAGTACTATGGGGTGCATTATATTATAAGGAGTACTATGGGGGTGCATTATACTATAAGGAGTACTATGGGGTGCATTATATTATAAGGAATACTATGGGGTGTATTATATTATAAGGAGGACTATGGGGTGCATTATATTATAAGGAGGACTATGGGGGTGCATTATATTATAAGGAGTACTATGGGGGTGCATTATATTATAAGGAGTACTATGGGGTGTATTATATTATAAGCAGTACTATGGGGTGTATTATATTATAATGAGGACTATGGGGTGTATTATATTATAAGGAGGACTATGGGGTGCATTATAATATAAGGAGGACTATGGGGGTGCATTATATTATAAGGAGTACTATGGGGTGTATTATATTATAAGGAGTACTATGGGGTGTTTTATATTATAAGGAGGACTATGGGGTGTATTATATTATAAGGAGGACTATGGGGTGCATTATATTATAAGGAGTACTATGGGGTGCATTATATTATAAGGAGTACTATGGGGTGTATTATATTATAAGGAGTACTATGGGGTGCATTATATTATAAGGAGGACTATGGGGTGCATTATATTATAAGGAGGACTATGGGGTGTATTATGTTATAAGGAGGACTATGGGGTGCATTATATTATAAGGAGGACTATGGGGTGTATTATGTTATAAGGAGGACTATGGGGTGCATTATATTATAAGGAGGACTATGGGGGTGCATTATATTATAAGGAGTACTATGGGGGTGCATTATATTATAAGGAGTACTATGGGGTGTATTATATTATAAGGAGTACTATGGGGTGTATTATATTATAAGGAGTACTATGGGGTGTATTATGTTATAAGGAGGACTATGGGGTGCATTATACTATAAGGAGTACTATGGGGGTGCATTATACTATAAGGAGTACTATGGGGTGTATTATATTATAAGGAGTACTATGGGGTGTATTATATTATAAGGAGTACTTTGGGGTGCATTATATTATAAGGAGGACTATGGGGTGTATTATATTATAAGGAGGACTATGGGGTGCATTATACTATAAGGAGTACTATGGGGGTGCATTATATTATAAGGAGTACTATGGGGTGCATTATACTATAAGGAGGACTATGGGGTGTATTATGTTATAAGGAGGACTATGGGGTGCATTATACTATAAGGAGTACTATGGGGGTGCATTATATTATAAGGAGGACTATGGGGTGCATTATATTATAAGGAGGACTATGGGGTGTATTATGTTATAAGGAGGACTATGGGGTGCATTATACTATAAGGAGTACTATGGGGGTGCATTATATTATAAGGAGTACTATGGGGTGTATTATATTATAAGGAGTACTATGGCGTGTATTATATTATAAGGAGGACTATGGGGTGCATTATACTATAAGGAGTACTATGGGGTGCATTATATTATAAGGAGTACTATGGGGTGTATTATATTATAAGGAGTACTATGAGGTGTATTATATTATAAGGAGTACTATGGGGTGTATTATATTATAAGGAGGACTATGGGGTGTATTATATTATAAGGAGGACTATGGGGTGCATTATATTATAAGGAGGACTATGGGGGTGCATTATATTATAAGGAATACTATGGGGGTGCATTATATTATAAGGAGTACTATGGGGTGTATTATATTATAAGGAGTACTATGGGGTGTATTATATTATAAGGAGTACTATGGGGTGTATTATATTATAAGGAGTACTATGGGGTGTATTATATTATAAGGAGTACTATGGGGTGTATTATATTATAAGGAGGACTATGGGGTGCATTATATTATAAGGAGTACTATGGGGTGCATTATATTATAAGGAGTACTATGGGGTGCATTATATTATAAGGAGTACTATGGGGTGCATTATATTATAAGGAGGACTATGGGGTGTATTATGTTATAAGGAGGACTATGGGGTGCATTATACTATAATGAGTACTATGGGGGTGCATTATACTATAAGGAGTACTATGGGGTGTATTATATTATAAGGAGTACTATGGGGTGTATTATATTATAAGGAGTACTATGGGGTGCATTATATTATAAGGAGGACTATGGGGTGTATTATATTATAAGGAGGACTATGGGGTGCATTATACTATAAGGAGTACTATGGGGGTGCATTATATTATAAGGAGTACTATGGGGTGCATTATACTATAAGGAGGACTATGGGGTGTATTATGTTATAAGGAGGACTATGGGGTGCATTATACTATAAGGAGTACTATGGGGGTGCATTATATTATAAGGAGGACTATGGGGTGCATTATATTATAAGGAGGACTATGGGGTGTATTATGTTATAAGGAGGACTATGGGGTGCATTATACTATAAGGAGTACTATGGGGGTGCATTATATTATAAGGAGTACTATGAGGTGTATTATATTATAAGGAGTACTATGGGGTGTATTATATTATAAGGAGGACTATGGGGTGCATTATACTATAAGGAGTACTATGGGGTGCATTATATTATAAGGAGTACTATGGGGTGTATTATATTATAAAGAGTACTATGGGGGTGCATTATATTATAAGGAGTACTATGGGGTGTATTATATTATAAGGAGTACTATGGGGTGTATTATATTATAAGGAGGACTATGGGGTGCATTATATTATAAGGAGGACTATGGGGTGTATTATGTTATAAGGAGGACTATGGGGTGTATTATGTTATAAGGAGTACTATGGGGGTGCATTATATTATAAGGAGTACTATGGGGTGCATTATATTATAAGGAGTACTATGGGGTGCATTATATTATAAGGAGTACTATGGGGTGCATTATATTGTAAGGAGTACTATGGGGTGCATTATATTATAAGGAGTACTATGGGGTGTATTATATTATAAGGAGGACTATGGGGTGTATTATATTATAAGGAGGACTATGGGGTGCATTATATTATAAGGAGTAGTATGGGGTGTATTATATTATAAGGAGGACTATGGGGTGCATTATATTATAAGGAGTACTATGGGGTGTATTATATTATAAGGAGGACTATGGGGGTGCATTATAAGGAGTACTATGGGGTGCATTATATTATAAGTACTATGGGGTGCATTATATTATAAGGAGTACTATGGGGTGCATTATATTGTAAGGAGTACTATGGGGTGCATTATATTATAAGGAGTACTATGGGGTGTATTATATTATAAGGAGGACTATGGGGTGTATTATAAGGAGGACTATGGGGTGCATTATATTATAAGGAGTACTATGGGGTGTATTATATTATAAGGAGGACTATGGGGATGCATTATAAGGAGTACTATGGGGTGCATTATATTATAAGGAGTACTATGGGGTGCATTATATTATAAGGAGTACTATGGGGTGCATTATATTGTAAGGAGTACTATGGGGTGCATTATATTATAAGGAGTACTATGGGGTGCATTATATTATAAGGAGTACTATGGGGTGCATTATATTGTAAGGAGTACTATGGGGTGCATTATATTATAAGGAGTACTATGGGGTGTATTATATTATAAGGAGGACTATGGGGTGCATTATATTATAAGGAGTACTATGGGGTGTATTATATTATAAGGAGGACTATGGGGTGCATTATATTATAAGGAGGACTATGGGGTGTATTATATTATAAGGAGGACTATGGGGTGCATTATACTATAAGGAGTACTATGGGGGTGCATTACATTATAAGGAGTACTATGGGGTGCATTATACTATAAGGAGGACTATGGGGTGTATTATGTTATAAGGAGGACTATGGGGTGCATTATACTATAAGGAGTACTATGGGGGTGCATTATATTATAAGGAGGACTATGGGGTGCATTATATTATAAGGAGGACTATGGGGTGTATTATGTTATAAGGAGGACTATGGGGTGCATTATACTATAAGGAGTACTATGGGGGTGCATTATATTATAAGGAGTACTATGAGGTGTATTATATTATAAGGAGTACTATGGGGTGTATTATATTATAAGGAGGACTATGGGGTGCATTATACTATAAGGAGTACTATGGGGTGCATTATATTATAAGGAGTACTATGGGGTGTATTATATTATAAGGAGTACTATGGGGGTGCATTATATTATAAGGAGTACTATGGGGTGTATTATATTATAAGGAGTACTATGGGGTGTATTATATTATAAGGAGGACTATGGGGTGCATTATATTATAAGGAGGACTATGGGGTGTATTATGTTATAAGGAGGACTATGGGGTGTATTATGTTATAAGGAGTACTATGGGGGTGCATTATATTATAAGGAGTACTATGGGGTGCATTATATTATAAGGAGTACTATGGGGTGCATTATATTATAAGGAGTACTATGGGGTGCATTATATTGTAAGGAGTACTATGGGGTGCATTATATTATAAGGAGTACTATGGGGTGTATTATATTATAAGGAGGACTATGGGGTGTATTATATTATAAGGAGGACTATGGGGTGCATTATATTATAAGGAGTAGTATGGGGTGTATTATATTATAAGGAGGACTATGGGGTGCATTATATTATAAGGAGTACTATGGGGTGTATTATATTATAAGGAGGACTATGGGGGTGCATTATAAGGAGTACTATGGGGTGCATTATATTATAAGTACTATGGGGTGCATTATATTATAAGGAGTACTATGGGGTGCATTATATTGTAAGGAGTACTATGGGGTGCATTATATTATAAGGAGTACTATGGGGTGTATTATATTATAAGGAGGACTACGGGGTGTATTATAAGGAGGACTATGGGGTGCATTATATTATAAGGAGTACTATGGGGTGTATTATATTATAAGGAGGACTATGGGGGTGCATTATAAGGAGTACTATGGGGTGCATTATATTATAAGGAGTACTATGGGGTGCATTATATTATAAGGAGTACTATGGGGTGCATTATATTGTAAGGAGTACTATGGGGTGCATTATATTATAAGGAGTACTATGGGGTGTATTATATTATAAGGAGGACTATGGGGTGCATTATATTATAAGGAGTACTATGGGGTGTATTATATTATAAGGAGTACTATGGGGTGTATTATATTATAAGGAGTACTATGGGGTGCATTATATTATAAGGAGTACTATGGGGTGCATTATATTGTAAGGAGTACTATGGGGTGCATTATATTATAAGGAGTACTATGGGGTGTATTATATTATAAGGAGGACTATGGGGTGCATTATATTATAAGGAGTACTATGGGGTGTATTATATTATAAGGAGTACTATGGGGTGTATTATATTATAAGGAGTACTATGGGGTGTATTATATTATAAGGAGTACTATGGGGTGTATTATGTTATAAGGAGTACTATGGGGGTGTATTATATTATAAGGAGGACTATGGGGTGTATTATATTATAAGGAGTACTATGGGGTGTATTATATTATAAGGAGGACTATGGGGTGTATTATGTTATAAGGAGTACTATGGGGTGCATTATATTATAAGGAGTACTATGGGGTGTATTATGTTATAAGGAGTACTATGGGGTGCATTATATTATAAGGAGGACTATGGGGTGTATTATGTTATAAGGAGTACTATGGGGTGTATTATGTTATAAGGAGTACTAAGGGGGTGCATTATATTATAAGGAGTACTATGGGGTGTATTATATTATAAGGAGTACTATGGGGTGTATTATATTATAAGGAGGACTATGGGGTGTATTATGTTATAAGGAGTACTATGGGGTGCATTATATTATAAGGAGTACTATGGGGTGTATTATATTATAAGGAGTACTATGGGGTGTATTATATTATAAGGAGGACTATGGGGTGTATTATGTTATAAGGAGTAATATGGGGGTGCATTATATTATAAGGAGGACTATGGGGTGTATTATGTTATAAGGAGTACTATGGGGTGCATTATATTATAAGGAGGACTATGGGGTGTATTATGTTATAAGGAGGACTATGGGGTGTATTATGTTATAAGGAGGACTATGGGGGTGCATTATACTTCTTATATGGATCCCCATGACTTCTATGTAAGCCCCTGATGAGTATAATGGCAGTACGGGGGCAGATATATGCCAGGATGGGGCACCGGATAGTTTCGCCACTGAGGTCACACTATACAACTTTGCAATAAAGCTATAGTGTGCGAAATGAATAGGGAAATTCTGAATTTAGGTGGAAAATATTTTGGCATGGTTGGGGGGGCCCATAACTTTGTAGTTAGGCCACTGGTTATCGCCCCAGGCCACAATCTGCCGGTCGGTTCCGGCTCTGAGTGTCCTGTGGCGCTCACACTGCAGATGTCACTTCCATGAAGGATTCCGCATCCAGTCACATTATCAGTAACTCTCCTGATTCCTGCTCTGAATTCACCATAACCCGTGGGAGGAACGTGGACCCCGGGGGCGCATCTCCGACCAATCACGTGTCAGTACGCGGTGTCAGACAGAACTACACTTCCCGGCATGCCCCAGGCGGCAGGGTGACACTTCCGGTGTATATAACCGCTGTCATTGGCTCGGTGCGGGGCTCAGCGGCATGGAGCTCCCGCTACTCACCGACCTCTACCAGTTCACCATGGCGTACGGCTACTGGCGGAGCGGGCGGCACCGAGAAGCCGCGGAGTTCGAGCTCTTCTTCCGGGACGCTCCGTTCAGTGGCGGCTTCACCCTGTTCTGTGGCCTGGAGGAGACGCTGCGCTTCCTGCGGGACTTCCGCTTCTCCCGAGCAGGTGAGGACCCGGGGCCGAGCGGTGTGTTCTGTCTGCTGCTCTGTGCACCCTGCAGGGTCCGCTACTACCGCCCCCGAGCCTTGTCCCCCCGACCCACCGCCCCCGAGCCGTGTCCCCCCGACCCACCGCCCCCGAGCCGTGTCCCCCCGACCCACCGCCCCCGAGCCGTGTCCCCCCGACCCACCGCCCCCGAGCCTTGTCCCCCCGACCCACCGCCCCCGAGCCGTGTCCCCCCGACCCACCGCCCCCGAGCCGTGTCCCGGGCCCCCCCCCCCCCCAACCTCCTGGTCCCGTGCCCCCCCCAAAAAAAACTCCTGGTCCCGTGCCCTCCCCCCAAACTCCTGGTCCCGTGCCCCCCCCCCCCCAAACTCCTGGTCCCGTGCCAACCCCCCCCCCCCCCCCAAATTCCTGGTCCCGTCTCTCCCCCTCACCTCCTGGTCCCGTCTCTCCCCCCCCCCCCACCTCCTGGTCCCGTCTCTCCCCCCCCCCCACCTCCTGGTCCCGTCTCTCCCCCCCCCCCCCCCACCTCCTGGTCCCGTCTCTCCCCCCCCCCCCCACCTCCTGGTCCCGTCTCTCCTCCCCCCGACCTCCTTGTCCCGTCTCCCCCCCCCCCCACCTCCTGGTCCCGTCTCTCCCGCCCCCCCCCCCCCCCACCTCCTGGTTCCGTCCCCCCGACCTCCTTGTCCCGTCTCCCCCCCCCACCTCCTGGTCCCGTCTCTCCCGCCCCCCCCCCCCCCACCTCCTGGTTCCGTCTCCCCTCCCCCCGACCTCCTTGTCCCGTCTCCCCCCCCCCCCCACCTCCTGGTCCCGTCTCTCCCCCCCCCCCCCCCCCCACCTCCTGGTTCCGTTTCCCACCCCCACCTCCTGGTCCCGTCTCCCCCCCCCCCCCCCCCCACCTCCTGGTCCCGTCTCCCCTCCCCCCGACCTCCTTGTCCCGTCTCCCCCCCCCCACCTCCTGGTCCCGTCTCCCCTCCCCCCCCCACACACCTCCGGGTCCCGTCTCCCCCCCCCCCCCCACCTCCTGGTCCCGTCTCTCCCCCCCCCCCCCCACCTCCTGGTTCCGTTTCCCCCCCCCCCACCTCCTGGTTCCGTTTCCCCCCCCCACCTCCTGGTCCCGTCTCTCCCCCCCTCACCTCCTGGTCCCGTCTCTCCCCCCCCTCACCTCCTGGTCCCGTCTCCTCCCCCCCCACCTCCTGGTCCCGTCTCCCCCCCACCTCCTGGTCCCGTCTCCCCCCCCCCCAACCTCCTAGTCCTGTCTCCCCCCACCACCTGCCCTCGCTCCTGCTTCTCGCCCCGTCCTCCTCCCCCTCGGGCCCCATTCCTGTGACCCCTCCTGACCTCTCCCCCGTGTTCTCAGACCTCCAGTACTTGGCCTCCGTCTTGCCGCCATCCGTGGACCGCGGCTTCTTTGAATACCTGGAGACTGTGGACGCGTCGGAGGTGTCGCTGGCGTCTTTCCCGGAGGGATCCGTCGTGTTTCCCAGAGTAGGTATGGCTACTGCCCGCTGCTCCGTCCGTGTGAATATAGCGACCCCCATCCTCCCCTTATGATGCTGGGACCTGTAGTTCCTCCTCCAGCTGAGATTGGGCTGATGTGTCCTGTGATAAGATTTAAAGGGACCTGTCAGCAAGAGACGTCTGCATGTGTCCTGTAGTACTGGGGGGACAGCGATCCCCAGTGCCGGATTATCAGCCGGTTATCTCGTGGCCTCAGCAGTCCTATGTAAATGCAGCTGACGCCTTGTACAGTGAAGCATTCATCCGCTTAGTATCATTGGTGTCTCTCAGCCGCAGATTGTCACAATTGTATCCAGTAACGGAAACATTCTACTCTCCGGACTGACACATTGTAACAAACTGTCAGGACTGATCTCTGCTGCTCAGAGGATTGTCTGCACTGGTACATTGTGACAGACTGCAGCTGTCAGCAGGACTGGGTCAGCGCGGGGTTCCCACCATCTGGGGTAAAGCAGCAATGATTCAGTGACTGCAAGCAGAGATCTTAAGATGGAAAGAAATGTAATCAGAAAGTCAAGTGCAAAAGTTTAGAAATCGATCAGTTTCTGGCGTCTTTGAGTTTTCCGACCTCTTTGGCGCCGATCAGAGGATATACAGATCGAGGGTCCGAGACCCTCCGGTGCAGGCGGCTTTTGTGATATAATATGAAAGCTGATTGGTTGGATACCTTTAGCCAATCATCTTGTGCCTTTCTGCAGGGGACCCTTAGCGGCCATGTTGGTACTCCCAGTACTGGGTGTCATGTGACTCACGTTTGATCTCTGCAGGAGCCGCTGATGAAGGTGCGGGGGCCCCTCCTGGTGGTCCAGCTTCTGGAGACCACCCTGCTCTGCTTGGTGAATTATGCCAGGTACGTGAGGGGCACATTTATGGGGTGGGCACGCTCTCCATTTCTCACAAGCTTCCTGGTTAGTTAATATAATGCCGGAGCTGCAGTAAGGACTGGCACATAGATGGAGGTCCTGTGTCAGTGTTGGTGGGTTTTGTTACAGTGTGTGGGTGCAGATAATCCTGGATAAGCACAGCCGCCCGATTGTCGTTCACTTACACTGATACATTGTAACAGTCGCTCGGCTGTCAGAAGATTCCATTCACTGACAACAAGCAGCGACCTGAAAATACCATGAAAACTGCAGACCCCCGCTATGTGAAGGAACGCCGCTCTGGTCCTTTATAGCCTCTTTTTAGAGGGGGATTTCCACCCACAGGATAATTCATAGACATCTAATGGGTGCAAGTCCTAACTGTGGAATCTGCACCCGTCTCTATAGCAGGGTCCCTTGGCCGCAATATTGGTGCTCCCAGTACTGGGGGGGGGGTCATGTGATCAGCATCTCCTGTGGCATGCGCTCACTGTTCTTTCCCATTGAAGTGAATGGAGGGAGCTGCACCTGTGCATCCACCTCTCTATTAATAGCGGTCACTTTCGCATGCGGGAGACCCCCATTCTGGAGAAAGACGCAGGACCCAGAAAAGGAGGAAATACGTCTTGATGATTTCTTGTTATTTCAGCCTGGTCGCCACCAATGCCGCCCGTTTCCGCCTTGCAGTTGGTCCGGACAAGAAGCTGCTGGAAATGGGTCTGCGGAGGGCGCAGGGGCCTGATGGGGGGCTGTCGGCTTCCAAATATTCCTACATAGGTGGTGAGTGCCGCTGACGGCTCTGCGCTCTGGACGTGGCGCCTGACGAGTCACCGATTCCCCGGTTTTCTTCCAGGCTTTGACTGCACCAGTAACGTGCTCGCCGGGCAGCGGTTTAACATCCCGGTGGCAGGCACCGTGGCCCACTCCTACGTGGCATCGTTCTCCTCTACGGATGAAGTCCAGCACCTGGTGAGGCACGATCCCCTCCCCGCGGTGGCCGATGGCTAGTAATGGACATGCTGATCTTCTTTTTCTTCCCGTCAGGTTCTGCGGCCGGCGGGCGGTCAGGACACGGGCGTGGATTTCCTGTCTCTGTCGCAGTCGTGGCTGCAGAAGGTTTGTCATCTGCTGCAGATTCCTCCTGGGAGCACACACCCCGGGGAGCTGGCGGCATTCGTGTCCTACGCCATCGCCTTCCCGCTGAACTTCCTGGTGGTGGTGGATACGTACAGCGTGATGATGTAAGTGGTGACCGCACCCCGGGGGTCCGCCATTGTGTTCACAGTTATTGCCAAAATGGTAAATAGACTTTTCTCTTGGGCAGGAGCGGGATCCCCAATTTCTGTGCGGTTGTCCTGGCTTTGCAGGAGTTGGGGTACAGAGCAGTTGGGGTGCGGCTGGACAGCGGAGACCTCGCCAGACAGTCGGTAGAGATCCGGAAGATTTTCCAGCTGTGTGCCGAAAGGCGAGTGCCCGTGTAGAGGGTGGTGGAGTGGGCAGTCATGCGGCATTTCAGGACTGTCTTACATGGAAGATGCCAAGGATGACTGGATCTGTAGATCACCTCGGAGGAGACGGCCTGAGCATCAGCAGCCCTCGCCCTGGAGGAGACGGCCTGAGCATCAGCAGCCCTCGGCCCGGAGGAGACTGCCTGAGCATCAGCAGCCCTCGGCCCGGAGGAGACGGCCTGAGCATCAGCAGCCCTCGGCCCGGAGGAGACGGCCTGAGCATCAGCAGCCCTCACCCCGGAGGAGACGGCCTGAGAATCAGCAGCCCTCACCCCGGAGGAGACGGCCTGAGAATCAGCAGCCCTCGCCCCGGAGGAGACGGCCTGAGCATCAGCAGCCCTCACCCCGGAGGAGACGGCCTGAGCATCAGCAGCCCTCACCCCGGAGGAGACGGCCTGAGAATCAGCAGCCCTCCCCCGGAGGAGACGGCCTGAGAATCAGCAGCCCTCACCCCGGAGGAGACGGCCTGAGAATCAGGAGCCCTCACCCCGGAGGAGACGGCCTGAGCATCAGCAGCCCTCACCCCGGAGGAGACGGCCTGAGCATCAGCAGCCCTCGCCCCGGAGGAGACGGCCTGAGCATCAGCAGCCCTCACCCCGGAGGAGACGGCCTGAGAATCAGCAGCCCTCACCCCGGAGGAGACGGCCTGAGCATCAGCAGCCCTCACCCCGGAGGAGACGGCCTGAGCATCAGCAGCCCTCACCCCGGAGGAGACGGCCTGAGAATCAGCAACCCTCACCCCGGAGGAGACGGCCTGAGAATTAGCAGCCCTCACCCCGGAGGAGACGGCCTGAGCATCAGCAGCCCTCACCCCGGACGAGACGGCCTGAGCATCAGCAGCCCTCACCCCGGAGGAGACGGCCTGAGCATCAGCAGCCCTCACCCCGGAGGAGACGGCCTGAGCATCAGCAGCCCTTGCCCCGGAGGAGACGGCCTGAGAATCAGCTGCTGCAAACTACAGTCTTTGAAGATCTCTGTATACCGCACAGCGTGTATTAACCCTTTCCATCTTGCAGGTTGGAGGCTCCGAGCTTCAGAACATTGTCTATCGCTGTCAGTAATAACATCAGTGAGAAGAGTGTAAAGACCCTGACCCAATCGGTGAGCGCTCAATTACCCCTGATCCCTACAGGCCACACAGCTGATTTATATACATATACCAGAACTGATAATATGTAAGGACCATATTAGGGGAAAACTCTAAAGAGCAATGCAGTAACCATAAGAAAAAAAAAGTTACAATTCCCAACTGCAAATCAAATAAATGATAACAAATATCAAAAGGATAAACTGATTTAGAAAAAAGTACAAACCTTTATTACCACATAATACATAAATATAGAAACACACAATAAAATCCAAAATCACTGGACAGGTAATCTAAGCAGTGATGCATATAGGCAGTGACCGGCTATCCAAAGAACAGGGGTACTCTAACCGTAACATCATCTGATAACAGTGTCTAACAATACATATAAAAGTAACCCCAACTGTAAGAGTGCATAAATGGGTGAGAGGAATATATAACCACCAGCCTGCTCTCAGGACAATCTAAGTAAATAGGTATAGTAACCGCACATTATGTCCCCATTATCCATACAGATCAAAAGTAAGTCAGGAGCAGATGCTGGATAAGGAATTTCTCACCCATAGGACAGCACTGAACACCGCACACACCCCAACACGTGTTTCGCTTCCGCTTCTTCAGGGAGCAGTGTCAAGACAGCCTGTCACTGCCTATATGCATCATTGCTTAGATTACCTGTCCAGTCATTTTGGATTTTATTGTGTGTTTCTATATTTATGTATTATGTGGTAAGAAAGTTTGGTACTTTTTTCTAAATCAGTTTATCCTTTTGATATTTGTTATCATTTATTTGATTTGCAGTTGGGAATTGTAACTCTTTATTTTTTTCCACGCAGCTGATTTATGTACAAGTCACAAATCATCCGTTACATGACTGGTGATCATGGAAATCAACAAACCAAGGAGCGGAAACTGTCCTTGTTATCTGATCCAAATAATAAAGATAGTTAGAATGAGACAACACAACCATCTGCAGTCACCACTAGGGGGAGCTCCCTGTATACAGAGATACATGATAAGATTCTGTCTGCAGCCACCACTAGGGGGAGCTCCCTGTATACAGAGATACATGATAAGATCCTGTCTGCAGCCACCACTAGGGGGAGCTCCCTGTATACAGAGATACATGATAAGATTCTGTCTGCAGTCACCACTAGGGGGAGCTCCCTGTATACAGAGATACATGATCAGATCCTGTCTGCAGTCACCACTAGGGGGAGCTCCCTGTATACAGAGATACATGATAAGATTCTGTCTGCAGTCACCACTAGGGGGAGCTCCCTGTATACAGAGATACATGATAAGATCCTGTCTGCAGCCACCACTAGGGGGAGCTCCCTGTATACATAGATACATGATAAGATCCTGTCTGCAGCCACCACTAGGGGGAGCTCCCTGTATACAGAGATACATGATAAGATCCTGTCTGCAGCCACCACTAGCGGGAGCTCCCTGTATACAGAGATACATGATAAGATCCTGTCTGCAGCCACCACTAGCGGGAGCTCCCTGTATACAGAGATACATGATAAGATCCTGTCTGCAGCCACCACTAGCGGGAGCTCCCTGTATACAGAGATACATGATAAGATTCTGTCTGCAGTCACCACTAGGGGGAGCTCCCTGTATACAGAGATACATGATAAGATCCTGTCTGCAGCCACCACTAGGGGGAGCTCCCTGTATACATAGATACATGATAAGATCCTGTCTGCAGCCACCACTAGGGGGAGCTCCCTGTATACAGAGATACATGATAAGATCCTGTCTGCAGCCACCACTAGCGGGAGCTCCCTGTATACAGAGATACATGATAAGATCCTGTCTGCAGCCACCACTAGCGGGAGCTCCCTGTATACAGAGATACATAAGATCCTGTCTGCAGCCACCACTAGGGGGAGCTCCCTGTATACAGAGATACATGATAAGATCCTCTCTGCAGCCACCACTAGGGGGAGCTCCCTGTATACAGAGATACATAAGATCCTCTCTGCAGCCACCACTAGGGGGAGCTCCCTGTATACAGAGATACATGATAAGATCCTGTCTGCAGCCACCACTAGGGGGAGCTCTCTGTATACAGAAATACATGATAAGATCCTGACTGCAGCCACCACTAGGGGGAGCTCCCTGTATACAGAGATACAAGATAAGATCGTGTCTGCAGCCACCACTAGGAGGAGCTCCCTGTATACAGAGATACAGAAGATCCTGTCTGCAGTCACCACTAGGGGGAGCTCCCTGTATACAGAGATACATGATAAGATCGTGTCTGCAGCCACCACTAGTGGAAGCTCTCTGTATACAGAGATACATGATAAGATCCTGTCTGCAGCCACCACTAGGGGGAGCTCCCTGTATACAGAGATACATGGTAAGATCCTGTCTGCAGTCACCACTAGGGGGAGCTCCCTGTATACAGAGATACATGATAAGATCGTGTCTGCAGCCACCACTAGGGGGAGCTCCCTGTATACAGAGATACATGATAAGATCGTGTCTGCAGCCACCACTAGGGGGAGCTCCCTGTATACAGAGATACATGATAAGATCCTGACTGCAGTCACCACTAGGGGGAGCTCTCTGTATACAGAGATACATGATAAGATCCTGTCTGCAGCCACCACTAGGGGGAGCTCCCTGTATACAGAGATACAAGATAAGATCGTGTCTGCAGCCACCACTAGGGGGAGCTCCCTGTATACAGAGATACATGATAAGATCCTGTCTGCAGTCACCACTAGGGGGAGCTCCCTGTATACAGAGATACATAAGATCCTGTATGCAGCCACCACTAGGGGGAGCTCCCTGTATACAGATATACATGATAAGATCCTGTCTGCAGCCACCACTAGGGGGAGCTCTCTGTATACAGAGATACATGATAAGATCCTGACTGCAGTCACCACTAGGGGGAGCTCTCTGTATACAGAGATACATGATAAGATCCTGTCTGCAGCCACCACTAGGGGGAGCTCCCTGTATACAGAGATACATGATAAGATCCTGTCTGCAGCCACCACTAGGGGGAGCTCCCTGTATACAGAGATACATGATAAGATCCTGTCTGCAGTCACCACTAGGGGGAGCTCCCTGTATACAGAGATACATGATAAGATCCTGTCTGCAGTCACCACTAGGGGGAGCTCCCTGTATACAGAGATACATGGTAAGATCCTGTCTGCAGCCACCACTAGGGGGAGCTCCCTGTATACAGCGGTATCAGTTCTGTGTGTGGACAGGCTGCAGGGAGCTCCTCCAGGTTTATTCCTCGGGTCGGTCAGTGACTGATCTTTGTACTTGCAGGACAATGAGATTAATGTGATTGGTGTCGGCACTCACCTTGTCACCTGCCCCTTGCAGCCGTCTCTGGGCTGTGTCTACAAGGTGAGATCATGGTTGGTGATGGAGGGTCGCGTGGGAGACGCATGGAAAGTGCCATGTGTTGGTCTGGAGGAGGATGTGGGCAGGGAAGGTTTCCACCACTGCTGATATGTAATGATCCTGCAATTGCAGCTGGTGCAGGTGAACGACCAACCGAGAATAAAGATCAGCGAGGACCAAGAGAAGAGCACGATCCCGGGGAGCAAAGCCGTATACAGACTGTACGACCGCAGCGGTGAGCACTACTGCACAACTCTGCCGCTCCAGAGCTGAAATCCCAGCATTTCCAGCTGGTTCATTCTCTGTGCACAGCTTCCTCTACTGATTTACAACCTGATAATTTGTCATCTCATTTTATTTATAGGAGCATAGCTTTATTTTTATCTGTGTTTACCCACAAATAACAGCACCAGCAGAATAGTGAGTGCAGCTCTGGGGTATAATACAGAATGTAACTCAGGATCAGTAATATAATGTATGTACACAGTGACTTCTCCAGCAGAATAGTGAGTGCAGCTCTGGAGTATAATACATTAGGTAACTCAGGATCAGTAATGTAATGTATGTACACAGTGACTGCACCAGCAGAATCGTGAGTGCAGCTCTGGAGTATAATACAGGATGTAACTCAGGATCAGTAATGTAATGTATGTACACGGTGACTGCACCAGCAGAATAGTGAGTGCAGCTCTGGGGTATAATACAGAATGTAACTCAGGATCAGTAATGTAATGTATGTACACAGTGACTTCTCCAGCAGAATAGTGAGTGCAGCTCTGGAGTATAATACATTAGGTAACTCAGGATCAGTAATGTAATGTATGTACACAGTGACTGCACCAGCAGAATCGTGAGTGCAGCTCTGGAGTATAATACAGGAGGTAACTCAGGATCAGTAATGTATGTACACAGTGACTGCACCAGCAGAATAGTGAGTGCAGCTCTGGGGTATAATACAGGATGTAACTCAGGATCAGTAATGTAATGTATGTACACAGTGACTGCACCAGCAGAATAGTGAGTGCAGCTCTGGAGCATAATACAGGATGTAACTCAGGATCAGTAATGTATGTACACAGTGACTGCACCAGCAGAATATTGAGTGCAGCTCTGGAGTATAATACGGGATGTAACTCAGGATCAGTAATGTAATGTATGTACACAGTGACTGCACCAGCAGTATAGTGAGTGCAGCTCTGGGGTATAATACAGGACGCAACTCAGGACCAGTAATGTAATGTATGTACACAGTGACTGCACCAGCATAATAGTGAGTACAGCTCTGGGGTATAATACAGGATGTAACTCAGGATCAGTAATGTAATGTATGTACACAGTGACTGCACCAGCAGAATAGTGAGTGCAGCTCTGGAGTATAATACAGGATGTAACTCAGGATCGGTAATGTAATGTATGTACACAGTGACTGCACCAGCAGAATAGTGAGTGCAGCTCTGGAGTATAATACAGGAGGTAACTCAGGGTCAGTAATGTAATTTATGTACACAGTGACTGCACCAGCAGAATAGTGAGTGCAGCTCTGGAGTATAATACAGGATGTAACTCAGGATCGGTAATGTATGTACACAGTGACTGCACCAGCAGAATAGTGAGTGCAGCTCTGGAGTATAATACAGGATGTAACTCAGGATCAGTAATGTAATGTAATGTATGTACACAGTGACTGCACCAGCAGAATAGTGAGTGCAGCTCTGGAGTATAATACAGGATGTAACTCAGGATCGGTAATGTATGTACACAGTGACTGCACCAGCAGAATAGTGAGTGCAGCTCTGGGGTACAATACAGGATGTAACTCAGGATCAGTAATGTAATGTATGTACACAGTGACTGCACCAGCAGAATAGTGAGTGCAGCTCTGGAGTATAATACAGGAGGTAACTCGGGATCAGTAATGTATGTACACAGTGACTGCACCAGCAGAATATTGAGTGCAGCTCTGGAGTATAATACAGGGTGTAAATCAGGATCAGTAATGTCATGTATGTACACAGTGACAGCACCAGCAGAATAGTGAGAGCAGCTCTGGGGTATGATACAGGATGTAACTCAGGATCAGTAATGTAATGTATGTACACAGTGACTGCACCAGCAGAATAGTGAGTGCAGCTCTGGGGTATAATACAGGATGTAACTCAGGATCAGTAATGTAATGTATGTACACAGTGACTGTACCAGCAGAATAGTGGGAGCAGCTCTGGGGTATAATACAGGATGTAACTCAGGATCAGTAATGTAATGTATGTACACAGTGACTGCACCAGCAGAATAGTGAGTGCAGCTCTGGAGTATAATACAGGAGGTAACTCGGGATCAGTAATGTATGTACACAGTGACTGCACCAGCAGAATAGTGAGTGCAGCTCTGGAGTATAATACAGGATGTATCTCAGGATCAGTAATGTAATGTATGTACACAGTGACTGCACCAGCAGAATAGTGAGTGCAGCTCTGGAGTATATTACAGGATGTATCTCAGGATCAGTAATGTAATGTATGTACACAGTGACTGCACCAGCAGAATAGTGAGTGCAGCTCTGGGGTATAATACAGGATGTAACTCAGGATCAGTAATGTAATGTATATACACAGTGACTGCACCAGCAGAATAGTGAGTGCAGCTCTGGAGTATAGTACAGGATGTAACTCAGGATCAGTAATGTAATGTATGTACACAGTGACTGCACCAGCAGAATAGTGAGTGCAGCTCTGGGGTATAATACAGGATGTAACTCAGGATCAGTAATGTAATGTATGTACACAGTGACTGCACCAGCAGAATAGTGAGTGCAGCTCTGGGGTATAATACAGGATGTCACATTTTGGCGACAGATCAGCCGCTCCTGGACCTCATGACGCTAGAGGATGAGCCTCCGCCAGAATTGGGTAAGGAGGTGAAAGTTTATGAACTGGGCAGAAGCACAGAAAACGAGTGTGTGACCCCGATCAGGGCAAAACCCCTCCATCGCACCTACTTCCATCATGCACAGGTAGGAGCACAGCAGCGCCACGGTGAGAAGTGCAGCGCTCACCCCTAACAATCCCATGTGCTGCCCCTTGTTTGGGTGCTGGAGGACACTGGCTGTGATAATTCCGGCAGTCGGACCCCCGCTGCCGCCGATCACTTGGCGTCCACTTATCATTCTGTCTGTGCCTGGTTTGCTGCTTTTCACTTTGCTTTGTGCCGTTTTGTGATTTCAGCTCCTGCAGCCCCTTCCCACAATCACTGATATCCGATGTTACGCCCAGAGGTCGCTCAGCAGCCTCCATCCCCAGCAGCGACAGCTGGACGAGCCACGGCCGTACCGGGTGAGTGACCACCACTGAGTCATATCGCTACTTACCCCAGCACATCTGAATTAGTGGGGGTGCTGCTGCTGGGACCCCCATAATCTACAGCAAGAAGGAAAAAGCAAGAGACCTCTTAGTTATCAGAACTAGTGGTGGTCCCAGAAGACAGGTCCATGATGTGAGCACCTAACATGGCTGCAGGATGGTGTCCTCGTCCCTTACCCCCCGCTGGGTTACTACCTGGCTGGAAAATCCCTTTAATCTTTAACCCTTGCTGCCCTGCACAGCTGTGATGTTGTGCCACATGCCATGACTTGTGGGTACAAGTCACAACCTACGGATGGGTTTAACATGGCTTCCTGCAGGAATCGTCATGAAGAACAGTGGAGGTGTCGATGTCTCAGCTGCCTCGTCTCTTCTTGTTTACAGGTCGCAGTGAGTGAGAAGCTGCACGGCCTCCTGTCTGCGCTGCGGAGGAGCAGTCGCCATTTGCAGTGACTGTAGCCGGCGCCGAGATCTTCAGGTGATGAAATGAAGCTGCCGGCAGCAGAGACGCAATGAACCACAGGTGCCAGCACCATCACACGGACAGACACCCTCCTCCCCAGGTCCAGAGCAGAGACATAGCCGACATTGTAGCAGAATATCAGCTGAATATCAAGATGTCTCTGACCCCGTCTGTATACCAAAGTTGACATGTGAGGTGCAAAAAAAGAGGAGCTGCTCGTCCTAAGGGGTCTCATTATTTCCAGTTTTCACAAAGCATAAAAAAATTAACTAAACCTCATTGTTTTCTGCTCCATCCCATTGTCCTCAGCGAGCAGCACATTGTAAGCATAGAACTCTTTTTTTTTTTTTCATCGCAGTGTGTAAAGTCACCCTGTTATTTATACCCACCCCTACCATGTGACGGAGCGGCCGGTGGGGCAGAGCTCCTTGATACCAGCACGGTCCTGTAATAGGAGCCATGGGGGTACCGGGTCCGTCCATGACATTTCTCCCTCCAGAATGTCCCCCATCACCTGTGACTGATATTACTGAAGTGGAAGAAACCGCAGCCACGAAGCGGAGACCCCGTAACGTTACAAAGAGGGGGCCGAGGGCAGAAAAGTCACTGCTCTGCTCACTCCATAACTACAGAGTCCAGACATCCTCAGCACATACACTGCACCCCTGCTAGGGGCTTCATGAAGCCGTACATCACCAAGCACAATGCTGATTGTCAGATGGAGTGGTGTAAAACCGCCTGTAGTGAAATATGTATAGGTATAGATGTTTGACTAGCAGTAAATTAACATCTGTCCTGAGACTGTAGGTCTCACGGGGAGCACAGCATATGTTACCCTGAGAATGCATTCTCCTGTCTCCAATCTCGCCAGGGGGCCTTGCTAAGAACCAGGAAGGGGAAATGTTTCACAACTTCTGGCTTTTTTGAAGAGAGATGTCAATTACAGCCTGACACTATCTATCTATGAGAAACGTTACACAAAGAGCGTTTAGAGAAAATAATATATTCATTGGTGGAGAGGCCATGGTCAAGTCACAAACCAGCAATTATAATATTAACCTGAGAGGCTGGTCAAGAAATTTTGACTTACAGGTTGACTCTATAAATTAGGCCTGTACAAAGAAAGATGTTCACATGTGGGGACAGCCTGGAAAGCTGATGTGATCCATTCCATATTTTTCCCTCCCCAGGCACAGAGAATCAGAATGCAAAGTTTGCTATTTCTGTATGTTATCCCTTTATTTTATCACTGTTTTTGCATATTTGTAGGTCACTTTTTATCCCATATTTGTATACCTTTTATTGTAAGCACTGTACCTTTTCTTTTAAAGATCAAAACTTTAGTAAGTCTGAACCTTGTATGCTCTAAAGAATCCATAGCCTTAACGTGCGTGATCCTTATGATTGGCAGACAGTAGTATTAATATTTCCTGGACTCATCGCCCGTGTGTTCTGTGAGTGGTGGCAGCGTGTATGAGCGAGTGTGTGGCCTGGATCAGTGTGTGATTTATGCTCCCATTACAGCAGAGGACAGAGGTTGAATGCTGGACTGAGAGAGAGGAAGATAGACTAACCCTTGCAGGCGCAAGCCTAAGTCAGTGCTGAGAAGCGGGTACATGACAACTGGTGGCTAGTGGTGGGATAGAATTATTTCTATTAGAGCATTAGTGCATGGTTTAGGCGATTATTCCCTGTACTAAAAAATTGGTATCCTTGCGAGGAGTGCACCAGTTCTTCAAGGTTCAACTCAGTGCTTACTTAGACATACTTGCAAACAGTTTCCCTTCCCCGCTTTTCTTTTATTTGGCGAAGGCTGTTCATCGATATGGCAGCCCAGTACAAGGACCAGAGCAAAGAGGCTCTGACCGACCTCTGTGAGCAGAGAGGAATAGAGACAGCCGACAGATCCAGGGAGCGGCTGATATGCGCCTTGGTCGAGCAGGACATAGAGCAAAGTGCTGGAACATCTGGGCAAGGAGAGAGCCCACCTCAGAGAGACCCAGCAATGCCAGCTCTTGCACCGGAGATACCTGATGGAAATGTCAGCAATGCCAGTGCTGAGGAGCCTATAGACTGTACTTTGCAAATGGACTTACAACGGCTGGGAACAAGTGATCCCAATCTACGCATGCAGCTTATTCTACAGCACCGACAGGCTGATAGGCTGCAAAACGCCGGTATCGGGCCGAGAGAGAGGCTGCAGAACGCCGGGAGGACAGGCTGAGCGAGAGGCTGCAGAACGCCGGGAGGACAGAGCTTTCCAGCTTCAGATGGCTCAAATAGAGCGGGGTATCAGTCCTCAGATAACCCCCTCCCAGGACATAAATCCGAGGAGGCCACGTCTGGAAAACTACCATGTGATGGAGAAGGATACAGACTTACTGTAGATGCTTTCCTTCAGGGGTTTGAAAAAACCTGCAGGCAGTACCATCTACCCCGTGAGCAGTGGGCGCAGTATCTAACCCCAGGGTTGAGAGGCAAAGCCCTGGAAGTTTTTGCTGCCCTCCCAGCAGAGCTAGATGGGAGCTATGAGGCCATAAAAGAGGCCCTGATTAGGAAATACAACCTGACACGAGGAGTGTATCGTAGAAAGTTCCGGAACCTACAACGTGGATCCATTGACAGTTATGCGGATATTGTGAGCACCTTGAGGACCACGTTACACCAATGGATTAGGGGACTTTCTGTGAACAGTTTTGAGGACTTAATGGATTTTATGGTCAAGGATCAATTTCTTCACATGTGCCCCACGGATGTACGACAATTTGTGTGCGATCGGGAGCCACAATCTGTGGATCAGGCTGCAAGGATTGCGGACTGCTATGTGGCTAATAGGATGCCTGAGGTGCGGAAGCCATCGGGATTCAGCTGGAGGGGAGGTAAGCCCAACGGGGACCCTTCTCCCTCTGCCGGCCGATCATCAGTGCTGTCCAAGCCCACCTTTTATGGGGCCCCGGGGAATAGACATTTTCTAGGCGATGGGACGCCGATGCTTCTCCTGCAACAAAGTGGGACATGTTAGCGCTGTCTTGATAGGGAGAAACGCACAACCTCAAAGCCGTCTGTGTCCCCACTGTCTGTCCTCTTTGTGGCCGGCTCTGATGCGAGGGCAAATGAGAACTGTCAATCTGTCACTGTTGGCAAGAAAGTCACCATTGGTCTCAGGGGCAGAGGTGACCCTGGTGCGTCCAGCCATGATAACCCCTGCCGATATCATATCAGGAAAGACTATGTCTATTACCGGGATTGGAGGGGTCAATCCGGCCGTGCCCATGGCCCGTGTGTACCTGGACTGGGGAGCAGGGAAGGGACTGAAGGAAGTGTATCAGAGGCTATTCCCACCAATGTGTTGCTAGGCATGGACCTGGGGAGGATAGTGTCCCACTATGTTCGTCCCTTGCAAGTAAATGCTACAGAGAAGGTGGAAGCACGTGACCCACCTGAGATCCCGTGCGAGGAGGGAAAATGTCCCAATGCACAGGACTGTAATTATGTGGCCACTGTGACCCGGAGTCGGGCTGCGACTCAGAGATTAGAGGATGAGTCTCAGACAGAACTGCCAGAACAGGAGGCCCATACTGTGGTCCCGGGATAACAGACACTGAAGACTCAGGTTCAGACCAGTGCCTGGCAGTCACACTAGGCCAGGGCCTGCAGGCTGACAGAGCTTCCAGGAGGCCCTTGAGACAGATGCCAGTCTGGAGGAGCTCAGATGTCTTGCAGACCAACCCCCTGCTGCTTCTGGCAAAGAGAGAGTATACTGGGACCAGGGCAGACTCTTATCCGTGGGGATAGTCTCTGTATACAGAGTCTTGGGACTATGAAAGGCGTCTGATAGTCCCTTATCCATTTAGGGAACAATCATTGAGAATTGCTCACGAGATTCCTCTTGCCGGACACCTTGGAATACAAAAGACTAAAGCTCGCCTAACACATAACTTCTATTGGCCCAAGATGGGGACAGATATTGCCAATTACTGTCGATCCTGCGTAGTTTGTCAGACAATTGCAAAGTCCGGGAATACACAGAAAGCTGTTGGGAGGGCGACCCCAACCCGACAGGCATCTTGGTGGTCGAATATGTACTGCGGCTCAAAGAAGGCAAAAAATTAGCAACGTGGCCCATGAGAATGTGACCCAGGCCCAAATCAACCAGGTCTGGTACGACCGTAATGACAGACTGAGGGCCTATGAGGAGGGGCAGAAGGTTTGGGTTTTGGTCCCAATGTTACAGAATTACAGGCCGCATGGGAGGGACCATACACTGTACACAAGCGGCTAAATGATGTTAATTATGTGGTGACACTAGATGAGCATGCAAAGTGTCAAAGTATTTCATGTGAATATGCTGAAGGCTCATCATGACAGGGAGGCCTGTGTCTTACCTGTCTGTAGCCTTCCTGAAGAGGGGGAGGCTCATCTGTTACTAGATGGGGGCCGGGACTCAATACCTGGAGTCAGCAGAGTGTAACCCTGAGCTATGGAGAAATCACCAACCACACAACTGAAGAACCGATATCAAATCTTTGTAGAGGATGAAGATGGCACACCTAAGGATGAAGCAATACCAGCAAGCAAAAAAGAAAAGGGCACACAGCAACAAGTGACAGCAAAAAGTACAGCCAAGAAGCAACGAAGAGTGGTGGTGGTGGGAGACTCACTACTGAGAGGCACAGAAGCAGCCATCTGCAGACCGGACATAACTGCAAGAGAAGTATGCTGCCTTCCAGGTGCGATGATCAAGGATGTGACCGATAGGATACCAAAGCTCTTCAACTCCAAGGACGTCCACCCATTTCTTCTGATACATGTTGGCACCAATGACACGGCAAGGAAGGACCTACCGACAATCTGCAAAGACTTTGAAGAGTTGGGGAAGAAAGTAAAGGAACTGGATGCACAGGTAGTTTTTTCTTCTATCCTTCCAGTAGACGGGCATGGCACCAGGAGATGGAACAGAATCCTTGATGCAAACAACTGGCTAAGACGATGGTGCAGACAACAAGGATTCGGATTCCTGGACCACGGTGTGAATTACTTGTACGATGGACTCCTCGCCAGAGACGGACTACACCTCAACAAACCTGGGAAACACACATTCGCCAGAAGACTCGCTACACTCATCTGGAGGGCGTTAAACTAGAAGAAGAGGGGACGGGAAGAAAAACATTAGACTCGAACAAAGACGACCCAGGAAAACATACTCAGAAGGGAGGTAAGAACATTTCTAAAACAATCCACAGCGAGGAGATTGGAACAAAACAAAATCCTCTAAACTGCATGCTCGCAAACGCCAGAAGCCTGACAAACAAGATGGAAGAACTAGAAGCAGAAATATCTACAGGTAACTTTGACATAGTGGGAATAACCGAGACATGGTTAGATGAAAGCTATGACTGGGCAGTTAACTTACAGGGTTACAGTCTGTTTAGAAAGGATCGTAAAAATCGGAGAGGAGGAGGGGTTTGTCTCTATGTAAAGTCTTGTCTAAAGTCCACTTTAAGGGAGGATATTAGCGAAGGAAATGAGGATGTCGAGTCCATATGGGTCGAAATTCATGGAGGGAAAAATGGTAACAAAATTCTCATTGGGGTCTGTTACAAACCCCCAAATATAACAGAAACCATGGAAAGTCTACTTCTAAAGCAGATAGATGAAGCTTCAACCCATAATGAGGTCCTGGTTATGGGGGACTTTAACTACCCGGATATTAACTGGGAAACAGAAACCTGTGAAACCCATAAAGGCAACAGGTTTCTGCTAATAACCAAGAAAAATTATCTTTCACAATTGGTGCAGAATCCAACCAGAGGAGCAGCACTTTTAGACCTAATACTATCTAATAGACCTGACAGAATAACAAATCTGCAGGTGGTCGGGCATCTAGGAAATAGCGACCACAATATTGTACAGTTTCACCTGTCTTTCACTAGGGGGACTTGTCAGGGAGTCACAAAAACACTGAACTTTAGGAAGGCAAAGTTTGACCAGCTTAGAGATGCCCTTAATCTGGTAGACTGGGACAATATCCTCAGAACTAATAATACAGATAATAAATGGGAAATGTTTAAGAACATCCTAAATAGGCAGTGTAAGCGGTTTATACCTTGTGGGAATAAAAGGACTAGAAATAGGAAAAACCCAATGTGGCTAAACAAAGAGGTAGGACAGGCAATTAACAGTAAAAAGAAAGCATTTGCACTACTAAAGCAGGATGGCACCATTGAAGCTCTAAAAAACTATAGGGAGAAAAATACTTTATCTAAAAAACTAATTAAAGCTGCCAAAAAGGAAACAGAGAAGCACATTGCTAAGGAGAGTAAAACTAATCCCAAACTGTTCTTCAACTATATCAATAGTAAAAGAATAAAAACTGAAAATGTAGGCCCCTTAAAAAATAGTGAGGAAAGAATGGTTGTAGATGACGAGGAAAAAGCTAACATATTAAACACCTTCTTCTTCACGGTATTCACGGTGGAAAATGAAATGCTAGGTGAAATCCCAAGAAACAATGAAAACCCTATATTAAGGGTCACCAATCTAACCCAAGAAGAGGTGCGAAACCGGCTAAATAAGATTAAAATAGATAAATCTCCGGGTCCGGATGGCATACACCCACGAGTACTAAGAGAACTAAGTAATGTAATAGATAAACCATTATTTCTTATTTTTAGTGACTCTATAGCGACAGGGTCTGTTCCGCAGGACTGGCGCATAGCAAATGTGGTGCCAATATTCAAAAAGGGCTCTAAAAGTGAACCTGGAAATTATAGGCCAGTAAGTCTAACCTCTATTGTTGGTAAAATATTTGAAGGGTTTCTGAGGGATGTTATTCTGGATTATCTCAATGAGAATAACTGTTTAACTCCATATCAGCATGGGTTTATGAGAAATCGCTCCTGTCAAACCAATCTAATCAGTTTTTATGAAGAGGTAAGCTATAGACTGGACCACGGTGAGTCATTGGACGTGGTATATCTCGATTTTTCCAAAGCGTTTGATACCGTGCCGCACAAGAGGTTGGTACACAAAATGAGAATGCTTGGTCTGGGGGAAATTGTGTGTAAATGGGTTAGTAACTGGCTTAGTGATAGAAAGCAGAGGGTGGTTATAAATGGTATAGTCTCTAACTGGGTCGCTGTGACCAGTGGGGTACCGCAGGGGTCAGTATTGGGACCTGTTCTCTTCAACATATTCATTAATGATCTGGTAGAAGGTTTACACAGTAAAATATCGATATTTGCAGATGATACAAAACTATGTAAAGCAGTTAATACAAGAGAAGATAGTATTCTGCTACAGATGGATCTGGATAAATTGGAAACTTGGGCTGAAAGGTGGCAGATGAGGTTTAACAATGATAAATGTAAGGTTATACACATGGGAAGAAGGAATCAATGTCACCATTACACACTGAATGGGAAACCACTGGGTAAATCTGACAGGGAGAAGGACTTGGGGATCCTAGTTAATGATAAACTTACCTGGAGCAGCCAGTGCCAGGCAGCAGCTGCCAAGGCAAACAGGATCATGGGGTGCATTAAAAGAGGTCTGGATACACATGATGAGAGCATTATACTGCCTCTGTACAAATCCCTAGTTAGACCGCACATGGAGTACTGTGTCCAGTTTTGGGCACCGGTGCTCAGGAAGGATATAATGGAACTAGAGAGAGTACAAAGGAGGGCAACAAAATTAATAAAGGGGATGGGGGAACTACAATACCCAGATAGATTAGCGAAATTAGGATTATTTAGTCTAGAAAAAAGACGACTGAGGGGCGATCTAATAACCATGTATAAGTATTTAAGGGGACAATACAAATATCTCGCTGAGGATCTGTTTATACCAAGGAAGGTGACGAGCACAAGGGGGCATTCTTTGCGTCTGGAGGAGAGAAGGTTTTTCCACCAACATAGAAGAGGATTCTTTACTGTTAGAGCAGTGAGAATCTGGAATTGCTTGCCTGAGGAGGTGGTGATGGCGAACTCAGTCGAGGGGTTCAAGAGAGGCCTGGATGTCTTCCTGGAGCAGAACAATATTCTATCATACAATTAGGTTCTGTAGAAGGACGTAGATGTGGGGATTTATTATGATGGAATATAGGCTGAACTGGATGGACAAATGTCTTTTTTTCGGCCTTACTTACTAACTATGTTACTATCCCACAGTCAGAGGTCTGAGCTGATGGGGGCGCTCAGCGAGTTCACCGAAGTCTTCACAGGGGAGCCTGGGAGGACACACTTAGCAGCTCACCATGTGGACACTGGTACTAATCCCCCAGTACGGCAGTCTGCATACCGTGTGTCAGCAGAGGTGAAGGCACACATGAGGGAACAGGTAGAGGAGGTGCTGAACCAGCAAGGTGAGGAGCACTCAATTCTCTACCTAAGCAGGAAACTCCTGACCAGAGAAGTGGCTTATGACACCATTGAGAAGGAATGTTTGGCAATTATGTGAGCTCTGCAGAAGCTTCTACCATACCTCTATCATAACTCATTGAGTTGGCTCAACAGAGTAGTTGGGGACAACGGAAAATTTGATATTACAGCAATATGATTTCACAATTCAACATAATAAGGGAGTCGATCATGGCAATGCTGATGGTCTATCTCAACAAGGTGGGTTGGAACCAGATACGTGCGAGGGAGCTGACCTGTAAGTCAAACACCATGCATGTTCATAAGGAGGGAGGTGTGGTGAAATATGTATAGGTATGAATGTATGACCAGCAGTAAATAAAAACATCTGTCCTGACACTGCAGGTCTCACAGCATATGTTATCCTGAGAAGGCAGTTTTTTGTCTCCAATCTCGCCAAGGGGCCTTGCTAAGGACCAGGAATGGGAAGCGTTTCACACCTTCTGGCTCTTTTGAAGAGATATGTCAATTACAGCTTGACACTACCTATCTATGAGAAATGTTACGCAAAGAGTTTAAGAAAATAATATAGTCATTGGTGGAGTGGCCATGGTCAAGTCACACACCAGCAATTATAATATTAACCTGAGAGGCTGGTCTAGAAATTTGACCTCCATGATGACTCTATAAATTAGGCCTGTACACCAAGATGTTCACATGTGAGGGCAGCCTGGAAAGCTGTTATGATCCATTCCATAATTCTCCCTCCCCAGGAACAGAGAATCAGAACGCAAAGTTCGATATCTCTGTAAGTTTTCTCCCTTGATAACTGTTTTTGCATATTTGTATGTCACTTTTTATTCCCATATTTCTATACCTTTTATTGTTAGCACTGTACCTTTTCTATTAAAGCTTAAAACTTTAATAAGTCTAAACCTTGCATGCTCTAAAGCAGGGGTCCCCAACTCCAGTCCTCAAGGCCCACCAACATGTCATGTTTTCAGGATTTCCTTAGTCTTGCCCAGGTAATAATTGCATCACCTGTGCAATGCAAAGGAAATCCTGAAAACATGACCTGTTGGTGGGCCTTAAGGACTGGAGTTGGGGACCCCTGCTCTAAAGAATCCATAGCTTTAAAGTGTGTGATCCTTATGATTGGCAGACAGTAGTAGTAATATTTCTGGGACTCATCGCCCATGTGTTCGGTGAGTGGTGGCAGTGTATATGAGCGGGTGTGTGGCCTGAGTCGGTGTGTGATTTATGCTCTCATTACTGCATAGGATAAAGGTTGAATGCTGGATCGAGAGAGGGGAGGTAGATTAACCTTTTCAGGCACAACCCCCAAGTCACATGCTGAGGAGCGGGTACGTGACACCGTCACTGCTGGACTCTGAAGGAGACAGGTTCTGTGCAGTGATGGATCACACTTCTCCATTGTGATGCCAGGAGGACGTTAGCCCCTGCACTGTGCCCGCTGTACAATCTTCCCATTGGGAAAGGTGCCGACCCCATAACAATGGCTATAACGGTAGGGTGTGAGATCAGCAGATCCCGGAGGGGGGTGGGGCACTCTCCTTCTTCCCTATAGTGTACTTCATATTTTAAACCAATATTTTGGCACCTGGTCACACTGAAACTTTATCAATTTTTTTAGTAAAAGATGAATAATATTTGTTCCACTAAAAGTTGCAGCATTTAAAATTATGTGAGAAGCCAGCAACACCTCCCCGAGTACGGCACACATCGGCAAAGTGCGGCTTCTGGAGCCAAGAGTGGAGTGTGAGATGTGACGTCTTATTAACTCCTTTCTGACAGACGTACTGTCCCATCGAGGTGACCTGGGCCCGTATGACCATCGACGGGATAGTACGTCATACGCGATCAGCCACGCTCACGGGGGGAGTGCGGCCGGGTGTCAGGTGATTATCACCACAGCTGACACCCAGAACTATGTGCCAGGAGCAGTCACAGACCAAACAAGATCGCAGCGGTCCAGTGGCATAGAGAAGCAGGGAGGGGGCTCCCCGAGTACTTCCCTGAGACCCTCAGAACGTGATGTGATCACGTTGTTCCGAGGGTCTCCTCCCTGCAAGCCCCCGGATCCAAGATGGCCACGGGGTCCTTCCGGGTCCTGCAGTTTGTCAACTCATCCCACAAAAAAACAAGACCTCACATTCCTCTGGGCCAAAATATGGAAAAATTATAGCTCTCAAAATGTGGAGACGCAAAAACTATTGTTTGCAATAAAAAAAAGAGTCTTTTCGTGTGTGACAGCTGCCAAACGCTAGAATAACCCGCTATAGATAGTAAATCAAACCCACCTTCATCACCCCCTTAGTTAGGGAAAAATAATAAAAATTAAAAAAAAAAAATGCATTTATTTCTATTTTCCCGTTAGGGCTAGGGTTTGGATTATGTTTATGGTTTGAATTAGGGGTGCGTTGAGGTTAGGGTTGGAGTTAAAATTGGGGGGTTTCCACTGTTTAGGCACATCAGGGGTCTCCAAACATGTCATGGTGTTTGATTTTCAATTCCAGCAAATTCTGCATTGAAAGAGTAAAATGCGCTCCTTCCATTCTGAGCTCTGCCTTGCACCCAAACAGTGGTTTACCCCCACATATGGGGTATCAGCGTACTCAGGAAAAATTGGACCCCAAAAGTTGTACAATTTGTCCTGTTACTCTTAGGAAAATTAAAATTTGGGGGCTAAAAAAAAAAATCATTTTTATTGAAAAAAATGATTTTTTTAATTTTCACGGCTCTGTGTTATAAACTTTAGTGAAACACTTGGGGGTTTAAAATTCTCACACAACATCTAGACAAGTTCCTTGGGAGGGGGGGGGGGGGGGGGGGTTGGTTCTAGTTTCCAATATGGGGTCACTTGTGGGATTCTACTGTTTAGGCACATCAGGGGCTCTACAACCACAACATGACACCCACAGGCCATTCCATTTAAGTCTGCATTCCAGAACAACACTACTTCCCTTCCGAGCTCTGCCATGCGCCCAAATAGTAGTTTTCTCCCACATATGGGGCATCAGTGTACTCAGGAGAAGTTGAACCCCAAAGGTTGTTCCATTTGTCCTTTACCCTTGGGAAAATACAAATCGGGGGTCTAAATATCATTTTTGTGGAGAAAATTTGATTTTTGATTTTTACGGATCTACATTATAAACTTCTGTGAAGCACTTGGTGGGTCAAACTGCTCACAACAGGCCAGATAAGTTCCTTAGGGGGTCTACTTTCAAAAATGGTGTCACTTATGGAGGGTTTCCACTGTTTAGGCACATGAGGGGCTCTCCAAAGGCAACATGGCTTCCCCTCTCAATTCCAGTCAATTTTGCATTGAAAAGTCAAACAGTGCTCCTTCCCTTCTGAGCTCTGTCATGCGCCCAAACAGTGGTTTACCCCCACATATGGGGTATCAGCGTACTCAGGACAAATTGTATAACAACTTTTGGGGTCCAATTTCTCCTGTTACCCTTGGTAAGGTAAAACAAATTGCAAATTGGATCTGGACTAATTTTTTCTGTGATTTTTTTTTTCTTTTTTTAACATTCCAAAAATTCCTGTGAAACTCAAAGGGTTAATAAACTTCTTGAATGTGGTTTTGAGCACCTTGAGGGGTGCAGTTTTTAGAATGGTGTCACACTTGGGTATTTTCTATCATATAGACCCCTCAAAGTAACTTCATATGTGATGTGGTCCCTAAAAAAAATGGTTTTGTAAAAATGTGAAGTCGCTGGTCAACTTTAACTCTTAACTTCCAAACAAAAAAAAAAAAATGTTGGTTCCAAAATTGTGCTGATGTAAAGTAGACATGTGGGAAATGTTACTTAAGTATTTTGTGACATATCTCCGATTTAAGGGCATAAAAAATTCAAAGTTGGAAATTGCGAAATTTTCGCCAAATTTCCATTTGTTTTTTTTCACAAATAAACGCAGGTAATATCAAAAGAAATTTTACCACTATCATGAAGTACAATATGTCTCGAGAAAATGTCAGAATCACCGGGATCCATTGAGTTTCAGAGTTATAACCTCATAAAGGAACAGTGATCAGAATTGTAAAACTAGGAGTTAGTCATACCGGTAACGGTATTTCCAGGAGTCCATCATGACAGCACCACAGGAGGTTGCTCTTCATATCCTTGATAGGGACAGGAACACAGAAGAGGTTAAATAGCCCCTCCCAACCTCCACCCCTCAGTGATTTTACAAAGTACCACATTAGGATGGATACAACACAATTTTATTGAACTTCCTCTCTACATGTTCATATCACATATCAGACAAGAGTTCAAGGGGGGGCAAATAATGGGTGCTGTCATGATGGACTCCTGGAAATACCGTTACCGGTATGACTAACTCCTAGTTTCCAGGTCGTCCACATGACAGCACCACAGGAGAAATACCAAATAACTCCTTTTAGGGCGGGATTACAGCTTGGAGGACTCTTCTCCCAAAGCTAGTCTGCTGCTTTGAGAGAACGTCCAGCTTGTAGTGCTTGCAAAAGGTATTTGAGCTAGACCAAGTTGCCGCCCGGCAAATTTGGTCCATAGATGCACCCGCACTCTCTGCCCATGAAGCAGATACTGCTCTCAGTGAGTGGGCTTTTAGGTGATCTGGAGGAGATTCACCGGCTGAAATATACGCAGCGCAAATGGTAGATTTGATCCATCTAGCCAGAGTCGCTTTTGAGGCTTTTTTGCCTCTATTCTTTCCAGACATCTGGATAAAGAGGTTTGAGTCAATTCTCCAGCTGTCTGTAAGTTTTAGATACTGCAATACTGTTCTCTTAACATCCAAGGAATGAAGAGAACGTTCTTTTTCGTTATTGTAGTTCTGGCAGAACGTAGGCAAAATTATTTCCTGGTTTCTGTGAAAGTCCGTCACAACTTTTGGAAGAAATGAAGGATCCAACTTTAAAACGATGCAATCTTCCTGTATCTTTAAGTAAGGATCTGTTATGGACAGGGCTTGAATTTCGCCTATTCGCCTTGCTGTCGTTATTGCGACGAGGAAAACAGTCTTGAATGTCACAGATTTTAGGTCTGCCTGATCAAGTGGCTCGTATGGAGCTTTCCGTAGCTCATTTAGTACCAAAGTGAGGTTCCATGAGGGTACTGAACTTCGTATTGTTGGTCTGATACGTTGTGTAGCTTTGATGTATCTCATTATCCAGGGATGATTCGCTAGTGGATAGTCATAAAAGGCAGTTAAAGCTGAGATTTGTACCTTTAGCGTACTAGGTCTCAAGCCCATATCAAAACCTGTTTGGAGAAAATTTAATATTTGAGGAATATCTGGTTGTTGGAGAACGGATATTGGAGTATTGGTCTGTGCACAAAATTTTTTCCAAATCTTCTGGTATATAGCCGAGGTCACCGGCTTTCTACTTTTTTTCATAGTTGAGATAACTGACTCAGACAGTCCCTTTGATCTCAAGATCTCCCTTTCAAGATCCATGCTGAGAGTTGTAGCATCTTTAGATTTTGATGGACCAATGGTCCCTGTATTAGAAGATCCCGTCTCAGTGGTAGTAACACTGGGTCTTCCACCGCCATCCACTTCAGCAGAGGAAACCAGCTCCTCTTGGGCCAATATGGCACTATTAGGATCACTACCGCTAGACTTTCCTGGATTTTCCTCAGAACTCTGGGAATTAGGGCTAGTGGCGGGAACGCGTATGCGAGTTCCATGTCCCAATGTTGAGCCAATGCATCTATGCCAGTTGGATTGTCTCTTGGATTTAGCGAAAAGAATTCTTTCGTTTTTGTATTGCTCCTTGAGGCGAATAAATCTATTTGTGGGGTGCCCCACTGTTGGATTAACTGAGTATAGATTTCCTCGTTTAGAGACCATTCTGACGGCTGTACCTTCTCTCTGCTGAGAAAGTCCGCTATTTGGTTCTGTGAACCTTTTAGGTGTACTGCTGTGATGGACTTTACGGTATTTTCCGCCCAGGAGAATATTTTTTCTGCTAGCGCCTGAAGTGGACGGTGCCTTGGTCCTCCTTGATGTAGGAGAAAGGCTACCGTGGTCGAGTTGTCTGAGAAGACTCGGATGTGGTGTCCCTGAATCTCGTGTTGGCACCTTTTTAGTGCTTCCCAGACCGCTCTGAGTTCCCTGTAGTTGGAGGAACTGTCGCGTATCGATGGTGGCCATGTCCCCTGAAGGTATCGACCTTCTATGTGGGCTCCCCAGCCCCTTGAGCTTGCATCGGTGGTTATATTTATGCATGGAGATATTTTCCATGGTTTTCCTCTTTTGAGGTTTTTTATGTCGATCCACCATGAGAGGGACTGCTTTACCCTGCTGGGTAACCACATCCTGTTGTCTAGTGAATCTTTTGTTCCATTCCATACCGAAAGAACTTCCCTTTGAAGCGTTCTGGAGTGAAACTGGCTCCACTGTACACTGGGAATGCACGAGGTCATCAGACCTAGAATCCTCATTGCTTTCCTGATGGAGATGTATTTCCGTTTTTTTATTGATTGAATTTCTTTTTTTATTGACCGTTGTTTTTGGTCTGGTAGGAAGGAGTATTCTAGTTCGGAATTTAGTAGTACCCCTAGAAATATCTTCTGCGTCTGTGGTTCGAGACTCGATTTTTTTGCATTTATTACCCACCCCAGACGTTTCAGGAGTGACGTGGTAATTTCTAAGGATTCTTCCATCTGTTGGGATGAATCTGCGATCAGCAACAGATCGTCCAGATATGGTGCGATGAGAACTTCCTTCTCTCTTAAGTAGGCCATGACCTCCGTCATGAGCTTCGTAAATATCCTTGGGGCAGAGGAGAGACCAAATGGTAGGCACTGAAACTGGAAATGAAGTATTTTCTTGTGGTTTCTTAATGCGAACCTGAGGAATTTTTGATCTGAGGGATGGATGGGAACATGATAGTAAGCATGTTTGAGATCTAGCGTGCACATTACAGAGTTCTTTTTTATTAGTGGTGTAATTGATTTGAGAGATTCCATCTTGAAGCGTTTGTACGCCACCCATTTGTTTAATGGTTTTAAGTTTATTATTGTTCGGTAATCTCCGTTTGGTTTTCTTATGGAGAACAGACTGGAGTAATGCCCCTGAAAATGTTGATGATGGGGTACCGGTATTATGACGTTTAATTCTAAGAGTTCCTGTATGTCTGTTATCAGCCTTTGATGTACTGCTGATGACTCCGTCTGTGTTACGCAGAATCTCTTGGGGGGTGGATGAGTAAACTCTATCCTGTAACCCTGTGCCACTGTCTGTAGAATCCACTGATTCTGAGTTATGTTCTGCCATCCTTCTTGGAAGTATTGTAGTCTCCCTCCTATATTGTTGGCGTCATTGTTTACTGGGTCCTGTTGATTGGTCTCGAAAGGAACCTCTTCCTCTGCCTCCTTTAGGGTAGCTCCACCTACCGGACTTCCCCTTGCCTCTGTAGTCCTGTCTTGGGTGGGAGCGAGTTTTTCGGAAGAATTGCGGTTTCTTTGGCTTCTCCTCAGGGAAGCCTTTCTTCTTATCAGACGCTTTTTCGAGTAGCTCGTCAAGGACTGGACCAAAGACGTGAGAACCTGAGAATGGAATCGAACACAGCTTGTTCTTGGATTGGGTATCTCCCGTCCACGATCTCAGCCATAAGGCCCTTCTTGCTGCGTTTGACAGTGCATTATTCCTGGCAGCAAAGCGTACGGATTCCGCTGAAGCATCTGCCATGAAATCAGTCGCCATCTTTAAAACTGAAAATGATTTAAGGATTTCTTCCCTTGGAGTTCTATTTTTAATATGACTCTCCATCTCGTCCACCCAAAGACTCATGGACCTTGCTACAGAGGTAGCCGCTATATTCGTCTTCATAATGGCGGCTGACGATTCCCAGGCTTTCTTAAGAAGATCTTCTGACCTCTTATCCATTGGGTCTTTTAACCCTGACGAGTCCTCAAAGGGAATAGCCGTTTTCCTTGTGACTTTGGCCACAGGAATGTCGATCTTTGGAACCGACTCCCAGACTTTAGTTTCTTCTGGGTCGAAGGGAAGACGGTATTTGAAGTCTCTCGGGACTACTAATTTTTTCCCCACATCTTCCCACTCTTCCATTATCATTGCAGTTATGTGATTGTTGACCGGGAAAACTCTATTCCTGCGAGTTCTCAGGCCCCCAAACATCTCGTCCTGAACTGATAAAGGCTCAGACGAGTCTTCTATTTTCATAGTGCTTCTTACTGCTTTTAGCAGTATATCCGTATTTTCGGATGAGAACAAGTATTTCTTTCGTTCTTCTGGAAGCACAGTAAATGTATTGTCCTCTTCATCCGAGCCGGGATCGGAATAACCTGAGACCTCTCCTTCCTCGGAACTCGCATCTATATCCCATCTAGGCCTTTTAGGCCGCGGAGACTGGGGTGGCACCATTGTAGACACTGTAGCTTGGACTTCGTCTCTAATCATGGATTTGATATTATCCAACAGCGAAGCCTGTTCATCTTTAAGAAGTTTAGCGATGCATTTTTCGCATAATTTCTTCTTATATCCCTCTGGGAGTTTGGTGGTGCACAATGGGCATCTCATAGTCCTTTTTTTAGTAGCTGACCTCTCGGGAATGTCCTTATCCTGAAAACGTAAAGGAGATCCCTGTAGCTACGGAACTAAAGTTCTGCAATGCATCCCATACCACTTACTACTCACATGGTCTGTGGCTAGCTCTAAGGATTGGACGTCTGGGCGAGTAGCACCTTCCATCTTCCTGGGTCAAATGTGCTGTCAGATGTCAGTCATTAAGTAGTCAATCTTACCCAGCTTCAAGACATCTGATTCGTCCTCCTTCCGAGCTCAGCTGCTGGCCTCCACGGTGATTTCAGGTCCCCAGCTGTACTGCGCATGCGTCATCTGGAACGCACGCCGACCAGCCTGGGACCTTCCTGGCGCATAGTCCGGATGCTGTTCCGGTCTTCATTCTCCCCCCCCCCGGCCTTCCCGCAGCTACCCGGCGCCCGGAAACGCTGCCGACCCCGGGAATCCGGCCACGCCCCCCGGAAGTAGTCACTCGACCGGAGCGCCGGACCGGAAGTCCTGGGTACAGCGCCAGCACCGGCCGCACGTGGAGCCTGAGGGGAGCGCTCAGCACCGCCGCCGCGGCTGCTGTCTCAGAGCCCCTTGTAAGGGGTTGAGGCAGACTTATGGGGAGCACACAGCTCTACCCGGTCGCGGAGGGACCTCCGTCGGTATCCTGCGACCTCCGGATCCTCGCGGCCAGAGCCCCCTCCAGGAGGATGGGACCGCACACGGGAGCTCCTGCTCGACCGAGACCTGATTTCTCATCAGGTAAAATCTTGATCTTCCTGGAGATCTCTCTCCTGCGTCCGTCCCTGATAGGGACAGAAAAACACTGAGGGGTGGAGGTTGGGAGGGGCTATTTAACCTCTTCTGTGTTCCTGTCCCTATCAAGGATATGAAGAGCAACCTCCTGTGGTGCTGTCATGTGGACGACCTGGAAAATTGGCCTGGTCATTAACGTGCAAACCACCCTTGGGGTAAAAGGGTTAATGAGCACTACAAGGTCAGACAAGTCCCACCACCACATGTCCTCAGGTGCAGAGTAAGCTCTACACCTTCTGGAATACTCCCTGGAGACCCCCACTGCTTTCATCACTTAGATGCCACAACTCTAAAGCCTATAAACCTGATTCCGTGACCCCTACATGACAGAAGAGGCGGACACGGGGGGGGGGGGGGGGGGGGGAAATCACACTGCCACATACACATGGTAATACACCTGATGCTGTGACCCCCTACATGACAGAAGAGGCGGACACGGGGGGGGGGGGGGGGGGATCACACTGCCACATACACATGGTAATACACCTGATGCTGTGACCCCCTACATGACAGAAGAGGCAGACACGGGGGGGGGGGAAATCACACTGCCACATACACATGGTAATACACCTGATGCTGTGACCCCCTACATGACAGAAGAGGCGGACACGGGGGGGGGGGGGGGGGGATCACACTGCCACATACACATGGTAATACACCTGATGCTGTGACCCCCTACATGACAGAAGAGGCAGACACGGGGGGGGGGGAAATCACACTGCCACATACACATGGTAATACACCTGATGCTGTGACCCCCTACATGACAGAAGAGGCGGACACGGGGGGGGGGGGGGGGGGGATCACACTGCCACATACACATGGTAATACACCTGATGCTGTGACCCCCTACATGACAGAAGAGGCGGACACGGGGGGGGATCACACTGCCACGTACACATGGTAATACACCTGATGCTGTGACCCCTACATGACAGAAGAGGCGGACACGGGGGGGGGGGGGGGGGGGGGAATCACACTGCCACATGTACATGGTAATACACCTGATGCTGTGACCCCTACATGACAGAGGAGGCGGACACGGGGGGGGGGGGGGGGGGGAAATCACACTGCCACATGTACATGGTAATACACCTGATGCTGTGACACCTACATGACAGAAGAGGCGGACACGGGGGGGGGGAATCACACTGCCACATACACATGGTAATACACCTGATGCTGTGACCCCTACATGACAGAAGAGGCGGACACGGGGGGATCACACTGCCACATACACATGGTAATACACCTGATGTTGTGACCCCCTACATGACAGAAGAGGCGGACACGGGGGGGGGGGGGGGGGGGGAGAAATCACACTGCCACATACACATGGTAATACACCTGATGTTGTGACCCCTACATGACAGAAGAGGCGGACACGGGGGGGATCACACTGCCACATACACATGGTAATACACCTGATGTTGTGACCCCTACATGACAGAAGAGGCGGACACGGGGGGAGGGGGGGAATCACACTGCCACATGTACATGGTAATACACCTGATGTTGTGACCCCTACATGACAGAAGAGGCGGACACGGGGGGAGGGGGGGAATCACACTGCCACATACACATGGTAATACACCTGATGCTGTGACACCTACATGACAGAAGAGGCGGACACGGGGGGAGGGGGGGAATCACACTGCCACATACACATGGTAATACACCTGATGCTGTGACCCCTACATGACAGAAGAGGCGGACACGGGGGGGATCAAACTGCCACATACACATGGTAATACACCTGATGCTGTGACCCCTACATGACAGAAGAGGCGGACACGGGGCGGAGGGAACACGCTGCTCTTTATTGACACCAGCCGACACGCTCCGGCCTAGATCTTGTTGAAAGCGGCGATGTCCACGCTCTGCACCTGAGAACAGAACAAGAGGCTGATAAATGGGCAGAAGGGAGCAATGCCATCACGTTTACATCCACTACTAAGCCTGACTGCTCTCATACTCCAGTCACCTCCAAAGCTGGAGTAAATGTCCCGTGCCCGCAGCCACAAGCTGCATGTGATGCTACACGGTGACAATTACAGGTCACTTTGGGGCTAGTCATCTCACCAGCACTGAAAGGGTTATTCTCAGCATTAAAACATGTCACCTCTTGCAAGGTTTGGTGATAATTGTAGAAGGATGGTTGGCACGCTGGGACCCCCACCAATCCCGACTACGGAAGGTCTTAAAATCCTGCCATCATTCTGTAGAGGATGATGGGAAAGTCCAGGCTCCGAGCCCTATGGAGAATGGCCGCGGTGACACTGCTCCATTCCCACAGGGCATTTCAGAGCCCCGTTCTCAGGATTGGTGGGGTCCAAGTGGTCAGACATTTTTATGCGATACCCCTGCAGGATGTGAGGGTCTCGCATAGACTGTGCGGTCTGTAGGACGATCCTGCAGAACTTACATGGTCCTCGAACTTTGTGATCTCCTCCTCCAGCATGTCCGTGCCAACCTTGTCGTCCTCCACCACACACTGGATCTGGAGCTTCTTGATGCCGTAGCCCACAGGCACCAGCTTGGAGGACCCCCAGAGCAGGCCGTCCATCTGCACGGAGCGCACGCATTCCTCCAGCTTCGCCATGTCAGTCTCATCATCCCACTGTGGAGAACACAACAGGGGTTATAGTTTGTGGCAGGAGACACCGCACACAGAGGCATGCTGCGCATTACACCTTGCAATCTGCTGGGCGCCTTTCACGCAGATGTCACCCAGATTCTGCAGCACTGGAAGGTTGTGCTGCCAACATCCAGTGCCGAGCACCACTCACCGGCTTCACGTCCAACAAGATGGAGGACTTGGCGATGAGTCCGGGCTTTTTGGATTTCTTTTCGGCATACTGCTGCAATCTCTCCTCTCGGATTCTGGCAGCTTCTGTGTCTTCCTCTTCGTCGTCGCTACCAAACAAGTCGATATCGTCGTCCTCATCCTCTTCTGCCTTCGATTGTGGGGCTGCAGCTGGCGGGCAAGCAGGTGCCGGTCTTGGGGCAGGAAGCTATAGAAAAACAAAAACACATAATTATATAAGTATGAGTCACCGGTATCCTGTGTAGAAGTCGTTGCGTTTTCATTCTTTCGTCAGTCTTCGCCATTTCTTATACCGGATCAGGGTTTTCTTTTTGTGAGACAAGTTGTAGATTTATCCCCTTCACGACCCATGACGTATAGGTATGTCATAGGTCGTGTATCCCCCTTTGGTACGGGCTCTGGCTCTGAGCCCCCATCTTTCCCCACACATGACAGCTAGTCTGATCAGCCATCATGTGCCCCTAACAGCCGCGGGTGGAATCACAATACACCAACAGCTGTTATGTTAAATACCGCTGTCAGCGGGTCAAAAGCCCCGCCCATCGGCACCTGTCACATGATCATAGGGCGCCAATGGGCAGGCATCACAACTGGAGATCTGCAGAAGACCCCCCCACCATTCCTGTCATTGCAGATCAGCAATGGACGCCGTGGACGGTGCTCATCGGAGATGATGATTTCTGCAGGGCAGACGATCGCAGCTTCAAGTCTCCTAACGAAACTATTGAAGCCTAAATGCAAAAAGTAGAAAAAATATATATATTAAAAAAAAAAAAAAAAAATTCAAATCGCCCTCTTTTGCCCGAAATTAAAATCATAAAGAAGAAAAAAAAAAAAAATTGGTATCGCCGCATTCAGAAGTGTCCGATCTATCAAAATATAAAAATAATTAATCCGATTGGTAAATGGTGAAATGAGAAACAAAAATTAAAAAAACAGAATTATGTTTTTTTTTAGGTTCGCAGCAACATTACAATAAAAGCCGATCAAAACATTGTATCTATCCCAAAATGGTGTCAATAAAAACATCAGCTTGGTGCACAAAAAATAAGCTCTCACTTAGCAGCAGATCCTGAACAGTGTTTTGTTTTTTTTGTTTTTTTTCCCCACAAACTTTGGATTTTTTCTTAAATAAAGAGGAACCTAGACATGTTTGGTGTCTATGAACTCATAATGACCTGGAGAATCATAATGGCAGCTCAGTTTTAGCATTTAGTAAACAGAAAAAAAACTAAAAATTGTGGAATTACACAGGTGTTTTTTTTTTTTTTTTGCAATTTCCCCACACTTGGAATTTTTTTCCCAATTTCCAGTACACGATGTGGTTAAACCAATGGTGTCGCTCAAATGTACAACTCATCCTGCAAAAAAATAACCTCCTCACGGCTATATTGATGGAAAAATATAAAAATAAAAAATAAAAAACAACCTTATGGCTCTGGGAAGAAGGGGTGCAAAAACAAAAACTGAAAATCCCAAGGTTGTGAAAGGGTTTCCGTCCCATAGAATCTTATAAGCACCAACTGTCCCCAAATCTCAGCGATGGAACATTCCCTCATGGGACACAGATTTTACCCAGTAAATGAGACTGGACAATAAAACATCCATCTTGGAGGAAAAAGATGGCGGCTGTGTAATATACTTGGCATCTGCCCTATGTGGACCGGGCACAGCTCAGCCCCACAACGTATATATCCATCACAGAGAGCTAAGGGTTAACCCTTCCAGACCAGCAAAATTGTTTTTGCAACCCCCCATAACCTTTTTATTTATTGTTCACCTTGGCTGTAGGAGTCTTTCCTTTCTTTGCAGGATGACTTGGATTTTTTTTTTTTGCATTTTTTTAAATTTATTTTTTTATAGTAATTTTATATGTTAAAATTTGAATAATTAGTCCAGAGAAATAGTGGTGAAAAACACGAGTCGCCATTTTCTGAGAGCTGTAACCTTATCCAGGCCCTTGATGCGTCAGTATGAAGGTTTGTTTTTTGTGGGTTAAGCTGTATTTTTATTGGTACCATTTTGTGTACAGAAAACTTTACTTTTTTTATCACTTTTTATTGCATTTTCTCGAGGAGGTGCAAAGATTTGGCTTTGTGAGTCTATGAAGATGGTGGTAACTGAGGATGGCAGCTGCGATCAGAGCCAGCACAGGTCGCTGGGGTGTGACAGCCCCCTGCCACTGACGCAGATAAGTGATGAATCCCCCCTATAAGCCCCACATACCTTGCACACAGGGGGATGCAGGGGGGCCGATGCTTTGGAGGTCGCGGACTTCTCCAGTGTACTGACCCGGCTTTCCAGTTTGGAGATGGCCGACTGAAGGTCCCTCACCACTAAAACCATGGAAACGAGGGTGGATCAATATACAATAAGCCACGGGTGGTCTGCGGCCCTGCCCTCGGCACAGAGACAGTCACCCCCCCGGCACGCACCTTTGTGCAGGCTCTGGTTCTCATGTTCTAGGCTGGCGACCCGTGACAGGAGCTCGCAGCTCTCTCCGCTGTTAGGGGCGGCCGCACTCTGCAAAAGTAACCGGGAGAAAAAAAAGATTAAGACCTGCAAAAAACGACGGACAAAAAACGTGTAACAGACCCCGACTAATGGATATAGGCTGAGATGTGATGACCAGCGGTGGGGGAGGGGTATAACATACTAGGCTGCGGCCCCTTAAGATGATCGAGGGGCGACAGGGAGCAGATGGAGGACACTTTAGTGCAGCCAAAGGCGAGAGCTCGGCTCCAGGAAAGAGCAGAATCCCAGCAGCCAAGAGCAGAAACTAAGACGGACATGCAGACTGGGGGGGCGTACGACCTCAATATGGGTGGGAGACCCCCTTATATCAACCTTGTATTCTTCTATAGCACAGAAAGAGAAGAGCAACTCCACCCTATGTAATACAGTCACATCCAAAGCTGCATTCACAGCCCGGCCTATTCTGTGCAGTCCTCAGCGAGGCGAGCGCAGCTCTGGATGTGACTGGAGCAGACGTGATGCAGGTGCTGCCCCCATAGAGGACATGTGTAACCTCTGCAGGGCCTGACCGTAAACCCCAGGGGTCTCAGGAGGGATTAGACTTACAGTATGGGACCCTGTTTGGCTCGGGGGAGGGGGAGCCTGGCCTTCCTTAGGACTATGCAGGACTGTCCTCAGCTAGAAAGGGGGAGAAATGTGGATTTGTTTAATGACTGAAAACGGGACATCGGGGGGACGCAGGCAAGAAGGAATGGGGGGACGGAGAGACAGGAGCAGCCATGCAGAGGAAGACTGGGGAGGATTAATGGAAGTCATGCACAGGACGCCAAGGTCAGCCATCAGTCCCTACACACCGGTCCGGTAAGTTAGCAAGTAGTCAAGCGGACCCCCCTACCCCACCACCCTGTATATAACATGGCATCTACAATAACAACGCAGAGATCTGCTGCTTTTCTATGGATCAGATCTTATATTCCGGCCACATCTAGAGCTGCACGAATACTTGGGTGTAAACACTTATTCTTTATGCATTGTAATAACGGACTGCAGCTTGGGATGTGAGCGGAGTATAAAACATCAAGCAACTCAAAAATCAGTGCTGCAAAGTAATGATGTGCATAATATGGAGGTTTAGCTGTAAAGTGTTGCCCGATTCCAGGAGTGTGCACAGTAATGGCGTATACGACCTGCGGTGCGGCTCCGCTTTACACAGCAGCCGCAGACACAGACCGTCAGGAGCGCGGCCAGTTACTGTGCACCCCTGCCTCCATCACGTCCCATAATCAGGCCAATCTGGAGGGGGCGCAGCGTTACTGACCATACACAGGAGGGTTGGAACAAAACTCAAAAACAGAAAAAGAAAATTGCCTGGAGGAGACCGGAAGCGGCAAGTCCGGCTGCAGCATCATGGGAGCGCGATACTGCCCCCTGTGGGCATGTTCACACAGGGTGCACACGCAGAGGATGCCAGTATGGCATGTTACTATATGTCTTCCTCACGCTGGCAGTTTTCTCGCAGTGAAAGCCACAACGCTCGGTGCAGATTTTGGCAGAGACCTTCAGGGTTTTTCCAGCCTCAAGTTCCCAGGAGAAATCTGCATCAAAGCGGCGTCACTTTCCCCCTCGCTGAAATTTACCACTGCGATCAGTGAGGCTTATTCAGCAGAAGGCAAAGCGGTTTCTGATGGATTTTGCAGCCGATGCGACTCAAGAATCTAAATCAAAACCCTGTGTGTGAACATGACCCTCCGGGGGCTTCACACATCAGCAGGAGTAGTCCCCCGCCGTGTGCATCTGCCCAGCTTTCACCCTCGTCCCAGGCTCCTGGTCAGAGTCTGATGGGGAATGTCCACTGAGGGTGTTTCCCGCAGAGTGTGGACGGGCAGGGATAAAATCTCAGCGTCGCCTGCTCCATCCACCAGTAATGGGGGAGGAATGGCCGCCACCTCCGGGCCTCTGCAGCTGCCAGCAGATCGGGCTGCATCACTTTGAGTTTTGCTCGGAGTTCTCCCATACACCCTGTCAGAACACCGGAGATCGATCAGACACGTCAGTGTTAGTGATGGCGGACGGCAGACCTCGGCACACACGGGTTATTACACACAGCAGGAGGTAGAGGACGGCGGCCGCCTCTGGTGACGGGACGGCAGCACCGCCTGCAGGTACTCACTCCGGCCAGCGATTTCTGGATATTCTCCCTGGCTCTGGCAATGTCCTTGAGGATTGTACTTGCTCCGTCTTCCTGTAGGCCGTGCACAAAGAACCACACACACATTTACATGTTACCAGCGATGGCAGATCGAGCTGACGGGAGGGAATATACAGGTGGCAGCGCCCGGAGCAGGGCGAGGATGCAGATACGGGGCGAGGATGCAGATACGGGGCGAACACCACCACAGAGCAAGAGGCAAGCGGCCAAAAGGAAGAGAAGCAGACGCCAAACCAGCCGGCGGGGGAAGAAGCGGCCACAGGACACTCGGTACATACAGCCGTTTGTGGTGACATTGGGGTCTGGCGTACAGGGGTCCCCACATCAGCAGGACACTCAGTACATACAGCTATCTCTGGAGTCCGATGTACAGGGTTCCCCACACCATCAACAGGACACTCGGTACATACAGCCATCTGTGGGGTCCAATGTACGGGGTCCCCGCACCATCAACAGGACACTCAGTACATACAGCCATCTATGGGGTCCGATGTACGGGGTCCCCGCACCATCAACAGGACACTCAGTACATACAGCCATCTGTGGGGTCCGATGTACGGGGTCCCCGCACCATCAACAGGACACTCAGTACACACAGCCATCTGCGGGGTCCGATGTTCGGGGGTCCCCGCACCATCAACAGGACACTGAGTACATACAGCTATCTGTGGGGTCCAAAGTACGGGGGTCCCCACACCATCAACAGGACACTCAGTACACACAGCCATCTGTGGGGTCCGATGTTTGGGGGTCCCCGCACCATCAACAGGACACTCAGTACACAGCCATCTGTGGGGTCCGATGACAAGTGGAGCAGCCAGACCCCATTTTCAACATCTCTGCCTGAGGTCTAATAATTTTGCTTTCTGGCCACATGTAGGACAGGAAAGATTTTCCGCCTCAGGAATGTCTGACAGCAAGCAGAGATCTTGAAAAGCGAGGAAGATAAATCATCCGGGCGAGCGCCCTCCACACACTGGACCAGATTAGGCAAAAGCAGGATTGGGGGTCCCTTTAATTTGCAATTTCAGGTATTCAGGCCCCCACCAGATGTCCCCCATGTGTCAGACAACCACACCACCCATGTGAAAAAGTAAATGCCCCCTCCGATACCGGAATCCAGCCGCCACAATGGATCCTTGGGTGCCGAATAATTTGGAAGGACAATGACTCAAGACGTCGGCAGGAGCACATGGGAGTCATACCAGATACTGCAGCCGGACCTGAAACCTTCAGCGCACGTACCGCTGCACCCAGTGACCTGGGGCGAGGGGGCCATTACTTTAGCACAAGAGTGACATGATAGTTGAAGAACATGTATCCTCCATGCACGTGGAGCTATTAGCCCTGCGCCCTCCGCGGTGCTCACCTGCGTTTGGTTCTCGCAGTCGGGTCCAGACTTCTGGGTCAGTTGCTCGTAATACTGCTTCTCGGCATCGTCGTATTTGTACTTATCGAACCAGATCTTGTCTGTACTCAGGAATGACGCCGCCATGTCTCTGTAAGATACACAGCAACAAGAATGAGGCCAACATGAGGGCAAAACAGCAGCACCGAGCCGATGCCGGCCAACGTGAGGGCAAAACAGCAGCACCGGGCCGATGCTGGCCAACGTGAGGGCAAAACAGCAGCACCGAGCCGATGCCGGCCAACATGAGGGCTAAACAGCAGCAGCGGGCCGATGCCGGCCAACATAAGGGCAAAACAGCAGCACCGGGCCGATGCCGTGTGTGCAGGAGGCTCGACAAGTTTCATCCACCATGTGAGGGCCCGACGGGCTCAGGGCTAAGGAGCCTCTGTGATATGGGTACAGTACAGGACGCATGCAGCTCCGGAGGGTGTCATTAACTACAGCACCCACCCCTGTGGATGGATCATTACCCCCCAATTTTCATTTTTTTTTTTTAATCCCGGGGAGGATATGGAAGGTCTTAAAGGGAATGTATCTCTGATAAGGGCAAGGAATGAACAAGGTTGTTGCCTTGAAATACTAAAAAAAAAAAAAAAAAGTCTCGAAGCCCCACGTAAAAATCTGCCATCTCATTTTGTGTTTTAATTCTATTTTCAAACCCCTCTGCTTGCTGTCAGTGAACTGAACACGGAGTCCAGGCCATGTTGTATGCACGCAATCAGCCCACTCACTCGCCCGGATGTAGGATCCCGACCAGTGGATAAAATCACGTCCACTGGCTCTAATCTTGTGATAGGAGCGGCAGCATGGCTCCCCCCATCCCAGGCTGTTCGATCTGTTTGGACCCCACCGTGAAGATAATTGGTAAGTAAACCGATTTCCCTGTAATATGGACACCTCACTGGTGTCAGACGCCTTTATGTGCAAGATTGTGGGTTACTGGAGTTCTCCCACGGGGGGTGCTGAGGATGTGGCACGGTCAGGTGCCCTGTCCTGATAATACCTGCCAGGTGGCGGACCTGTCAGAGGTTCTGGATAGCTGCTATAATGGATGCATCTTACCAGGTGTCACTGACACGCTGCAACAAACCACAATGAGAGAGACGTGTACTATGTCTGCCAGCTACGCAGTAACAGAACCTCAGAATCAGAATGCGGTTTTATCTGTGCAAAATCTGTCACTGACAGATAAGAAGATGGTAAAGAAGGGAACAAAGCAGATTAGGAAGCTGAGAGGGGTCTCGGTGACGGCAGAGGCCTTGGGTGCGGAGGGCATCGCCTATGTGCGAGTCCCACCTGTGGCCTCACACCGACAAAATGACACACTGACATTAGAGCACACAACGTGACATCACTACAGAAGGATATATAAATATATATTAGGCTCCTACTTCTTGCCACTGTGTCTGCTTTTTACAGCCCTGGGGCGTTTGGCTACAGATGGTGACTTGTAGTACTTCATGGTGTCGGTGGTCCTATGGCTTCGGGTGGAGTGGAAGTCTTCTTCGGCCTGGTCGTACGCGACCTTGTCCAGCCATACCCTTTCGCTGTCGCTGTGCAGATAGTACGTGGGGTAATACAGCGCGTTGGTGGTGGCCTCCTCCGGGATACTGGCCAGTTCCTTCCTCTGCTTCCCGGCAGATTTGCGGCTCCATTTGTCCTTTTTAGCCCTTTTGCCGGTGTGGTGGCTCCAGGCGTTGGGGTTGGGTTTGGCTTGTGCCACATGCTCATAGTACCGTGCCTCCGCCTGGTCGTACAGCGACTTGTCCAGCCACACCTCGGACAGCAGGCTCTGCAGCCCGGCCCAGTGGGGCTTCCCGTTCACAGTGCGGTCCGATGCTATGGCGTTTACAGTTAGTGGATTGTGCACGGCGGCCGGGGTCGGGGTGGCACTTGCGTATCCTTCGTCGGGTGTCTTTGGTGCCGTGCAGTCAGGAGAGAGCAGGTTGAGGTTTAGCACACGGGGAACGAGCGGGGAGGAAAACCGCATGACAAAATGGCTCTCTGCATCCTCGAAGTTGAACTTGTTGACCCAGATGCCTTTGCTTACGTGGTGGCATGCCACCGTACTAGCGTGGCAGCAGCCGCCCATGGCACTGTTCTTGTGTTTTTTAATGGCAGTCGCCTTGGCTGAAGGCAGGAGGTTCTGCTCCGTGGCCAGCCTGGCGTGGTAATAACATTCAGCGTCATCGTAGACATACTTATCCAACCATACAGAGTCTGCCATCATGCCAAGGAGTGCGGCCTCTGCCTTCAGAGGAGAGTCTTTGTTTCGGGGGGACCTTCGCCTCTTTTTCTGCTTTTTGCCGTTGACTTTCTTCTGGTCGGTGGTCAGGGAGTTCTCCAAGGGTTCGGACTGGGAGTCGTTTGTTTCTTCGTTCTTCTTAGGGTTTGGCGTTGTCTGAGTTTCGCCCACGAGTTTGGCGCCATCCTCACACTTGAGTTTTTCTACCCAGCTGGACTCGGCCGGGCTTTGATGCTTCCTCGTCCTCATCTTCACCGTCCAGCAGCATTAAAAGACAACAAGAGCTGTAACGCCAAATAGAAGTGCACAAGCAACACAGGTAGTTTACCAGAGAAGACCCATGGGGCCGAAGGGGTAAAGATGGGCGGCCATGGAGGCTCAGACTGATCAGACGTGATACTGGAGGCTGCTCATCCCTATGGGGAGGACCAACTCATTACAAGCCATCAGGGGCAGTCACAACCTGCGGCAGAAAACTACAACTTAATGCAAAAGTAAGAGACCCCTTCAATGGCAACTTTGTAAAAGAGTGGTACTTGAGCCTTGCCCAGCGAAGCATTAGAGGGTGGGGATCCGAGGGGTCTTCTCTGGTTAAGACCACATTTCTACGAAGCCATATCATGCAATGATCTGCAGATGGACCATGAACGCGCTTCCAACTCCTGCTGCAAAAAACACAGGAGACCCGGGGGAGGTGGAACTGAATTCAGCATGGTGGAGTAGTAGTTCGAGAAGGTGGAGTAAACGATGGATGAACCGGCATTACTACGGAAGAGAAATAATTGGGACCCGCTGCCAACCATGAAGAGGAACTGGATGAAGCCAGAGGAGACGTCGCTACCAGCATGCCTCCAATACATGACGCTACACAACAGCTGCACCCTGGAGGAACTCCAGAGACATCTGCTTCCATCGGGTTCAGCTGCCAATACTGTGTACGGGCCGTCACTGGGCAGATTGGCTCCACGTATAATATATAGGCTGGTAGTAGCAGTTCCGCTCCATGGTTGTGCCTTCCCGATGGTGGTATTGGTGCAGATAGACACATGCAATGGAAACTACAGAGCTCTGAAGGAAGATAGGGGAGGTCAGGATCAGCCAGACAGATACACAGAGAGAAGGGAAATGACGATCTGTGCGGCCGCACGCAGCGGATTATCCCAGACAACATCTGATGTAAGAACTTAACACTACAGATCGCTCTGGTCCTCATGGTGGAGTCCGACACCTCGATGCAGATCTGCTTCTATATCTCAGTGACCCTCCTACTTTTATCCTGGGGCTCAATCTAACGATCTGAAATGTCAGATAGTCCACAGTGACATGTAGATAGGATGTACGTCACTCGTTATAAGAATATGGCTCCAGGATAGGTTACCACTCAATATACTCAGTGAAGAAAGAATCTGGCACTCCTCAGCTTGCAGAAAAATAATAATCAGATTAATTAGCAAAGCAATCCAAAAGACGCTTTGTTCGAAAGGACGTTCTTCAGACAGATTGCATATGGTGCCCTGCATGTAACAGCGCTGCGAGGAATAGGGATTCAATACCAATAGGATTTGTGGCAGATACTTTCGTCACCAAGTCCACAGTTACACGTAGGCAATCTGTGGCTATCCTGTCCTTTCCTGAAACTTTTTATTGGCTTAACCTGTGGAAGTGTCTATGTGGTTATCGCCATCATCCCCAATTTCCAGCTCCGCGCCTCTTCTGGGTCACGTGATAACTACTGACTTGCCAGCTCACACCAGGATCCATGTATGAGCTGGAAGGGGCTTCTACAATGTGAGTGTATGTAACAAATATCCGTAGCCGGCACGTCAGAATCGCTGTCACGTGACCTAGAAGAGGAGCTGAAAGCCGGTGAAGACGGCAATTCACCCGACTAATGGCCAGGAGGGCGGAGAGGGCCCCCGCCGCAGGCCCGGACTATGACCTTTCTTGTGATCAGTGGGATCTCCAGCAATAAAGACACTTGACAATCCTGTAGACAGGAGATAAGCGATTCTGGCACGACTCTGATTTCCTATTAATTTCCTATAATTACCCTGTAGGGAGGCCGCTAAAACAGACAGCAAACATGGCTGAGTGCTGGGCTCTGCTACATATCCATACACTACCAGTATTCTCATTACTAAACATCTGTCTCACTAAATCCTCCAGAAATGACTGAAAGAAAGAACCGTAGGATGGAGCGATGGATGGGGAAATCGTGCAGACATGCAGGTGGAGCAGACTACAGTGTGCATACTCACTATGTACCGCAGGAGAACTGCGCAGCAGAGTCAGCAGAAAAGAGAAAGTGGCAAGGTTAGAAGAGAGCGCGACCTCAGGAGCAGGACTGAGACACAAAGAATCAACATCTCAGAATTTCATGTAAATTACAGATATTTCTTCATAAGGGCGACCCCTTGAAACAATGCGACCCACCCTGTCAAAGACTGCGGGAGCCATTACCAGAGCGCCGAGCCCCTCACTCATCTACACACAACCAGAGAGCAGGAGAACAACAGAGCCGCGGAGGACAGCAGGTCATTCAGGTCTGCATTGTGCTGCTCCTCAGTTATTCCTCCTGGATAACTAGGAATACATCGATGCCATTCCCCTTTTCAGCACTGATCGGACAGGACACCCCGTCCCCCCCTAGCCTGTGACACCCACCCGGCAATTAATTCCCACATTTTTCAGAAGGAAGAAAAGAAATACGAGGATTCACTATAACAAATGAATCGTGACGGCTATTTATACTTGTCATTCGCACTTTACTTTTCAGATTCTATTTAGTTTTTGGGGACTTTTTCCTTACATTTTTTATTGGTCCCGCAGCCAGGGGCGGCTGATCAATGTCACAAGGGGCCAAATGAGACACAGATTACGTGGACGAGGGACGGAATAATAGTCGTAGTAGTGGTCACTTCCACAGCTGGGAAAAAAACTCCAGAGTAGCTGTGGACGCGGCGAAAGGACAGCGGAGGAAAACTGCACAATGGTCAGCAATGCAGACAATCCACTGCACAGAAATGCTTCACATGCTGCAGTCAGAGATTCACAGCAGCATCTAAGGGTTTAACAGCAGCGAGCAGAGCCCAGATCGCTTCCAGATGATGGCTACACAACACAGCCGGCATCTAGCGGGTATAAAAATATATATATATATAAATAAAATAGATAAATATATAAAAATAAAGATGATTATTATGGTGCAGGCTCCGCTCCTGAGCCCAGATCGCACACAAGGACCTGACAAGTCCAATATCAGGAAGGGATGTAATATATTCCTTGCACCGGCGATGCTCATCAGCTCTGACCCCCGTGTCCCCCTACAGTGGTCACATCACACAGGGCTCAAAGCGGACAAACGGTGCAGGAACTAGGAACAGCCTTAATTTTTTATTCAATTATAGGCCCTCAGAAGGCTTAAAGGTGCCGTCCAGTAGTGGATAACCCCTTTACGGGTGAGATAACCCATTAGGACTATGGACATGATGAGCATTAATAAGAATCCTGAGCCTTGTGCACTCATCACACAGGTCTTATACTCATCCAGACGTCACATGTGCACAGCGCCAATACCCCGTCACCCGCCCCACATGCGGTCATAGTCAGAATGGCCGGTGACTGACTGCAGCATCTAAGGAGTTAACCTGGGATTGGAACGGGTTCTGCCTGCATCTCCCTCCACAGCCGACTTCATACACACGCTCTGTATAAAGGCCCGGCCATCCCCCTCCACAGCCGACTTCATACACACGCTCTGTATATAGGCCCGGCCATCCCCCCTCCACAGCCGACTTCATACACACACGCTCTGTATATAGGCCCGGCCATCCCCCTCCACAGCCGGCTTCATACACACGCTCTGTATATAGGCCCGGCCATCCCCCTCCACAGCCGGCTTCATACACACGCTCTGTATATAGGCCCGGCCATCCCCCTCCACAGCCGGCTTCATACACACTCGCTCTGTATATAGGCCCGGCCATCCCCCTCCATAGCCGACTTCATACACACACGCTCTGTATATAGGCCCGGCCATCCCCCTCCACAGCCGGCTTCATACACACGCTCTGTATATAGGCCCGGCCATCCCCCTCCACAGCCGGCTTCATACACATTCGCTCTGTATATAGGCCCGGCCAGCCCCCTCCACAGCCGGCTTCATACCCACACGCTCTGTATATAGGCCCGGCCAGCCCCCTCCACAGCCGGCTTCATACCCACACGCTCTGTATATAGGCCCGGCCATCCCCCTCCATAGCCGACTTCATACACACACGCTCTGTATATAGGCCCGGCCATCCCCCTCCACAGCCGGCTTCATACACACGCTCTGTATATAGGCCCGGCCATCCCCCTCCACAGCCGGCTTCATACACATTCGCTCTGTATATAGGCCCGGCCAGCCCCCTCCACAGCCGGCTTCATACCCACACGCTCTGTATATAGGCCCGGCCATCCCCCTCCACAGCCGGCTTCATATACACACGCTCTGTATATAGGCCCGGCCATCCCCCTCCACAGCAGTCTTCATACACATACGCTCTGTATATAGGCCCGGCCATCCCCCTCCACAGCCGGCTTCATACACATTCGCTCTGTATATAGACCCGGCCAGCCCCCTCCACAGCCGGCTTCATACACACGCTCTGTATATAGGCCCGGCCATCCCCCTCCACAGCCGGCTTCATACACATTCGCTCTGTATATAGGCCCGGCCAGCCCCCTCCACAGCCGGCTTCATACCCACACGCTCTGTATATAGGCCCGGCCATCCCCCTCCACAGCCGGCTTCATATACACACGCTCTGTATATAGGCCCGGCCATCCCCCTCCACAGCAGTCTTCATACACATACGCTCTGTATATAGGCCCGGCCATCCCCCTCCACAGCCGGCTTCATACACATTCGCTCTGTATATAGACCCGGCCAGCCCCCTCCACAGCCGGCTTCATACACACACTGTATATAGGCCCGGCCATCCCCCTCCACAGCCGGCTTCATATACACACTGTATATAGGCCCGGCCATCTCCCTCCACAGCCGGCTTCATACACACACTGTATATAGGCCCGGCCATCCCCTCCACAGCCGGCTTCATATACACACTGTATATAGGCCCGGCCATCTCCCTCCACAGCCGGCTTCATACACATTCGCTCTGTATATAGACCCGGCCAGCCCCCTCCACAGCCGGCTTCATACACACACTGTATATAGGCCCGGCCATCCCCCTCCACAGCCGGCTTCATATACACACTGTATATAGGCCCGGCCATCTCCCTCCACAGCCGGCTTCATACACACACTGTATATAGGCCCGGCCATCCCCTCCACAGCCGGCTTCATATACACACTGTATATAGGCCCGGCCATCTCCCTCCACAGCCGGCTTCATACACATTCGCTCTGTATATAGACCCGGCCAGCCCCCTCCACAGCCGGCTTCATACACACACTGTATATAGACCCGGCCAGCCCCCTCCAAAGCCGGCTTCATACACACACTGTATATAGGCCCGGCCATCCCCCTCCACAGCCGGCTTCATATACACACTGTATATAGGCCCGGCCATCTCCCTCCACAGCCGGCTTCATACACACACGCTCTGTATATAGGCCCGGCCAGCCCCCTCCACAGCCGGCTTCATACACACACGCTCTGTATATAGGCCCGGCCAGCCCCCTCCACACACGCTCTGTATATAGGCCCGTCCATCCCCCTCCACAGCCGGCTTCATATACACACTGTATATAGGCCCGGCCATCTCCCTCCACAGCCGGCTTCATACACACACGCTCTGTATATAGGCCCGGCCAGCCCCCTCCACAGCCGGCTTCATACACACACGCTCTGTATATAGGCCCGGCCAGCCCCCTCCACAGCTGGCTTCATACACACACGCTCTGTATGTAGGCCCGACCATCCCCCTCCACAGCCGGCTTCATACACACACTCTCTGTATATAGGCCCGGCCATCTCCCTCCACAGCCGGCTTCATACACACACTGTATATAGGCCCGGCCATCTCCCTCCACAGCCGGCTTCATACACACACTCTCTGTATATAGGCCCGGCCATCCCCCTCCACAGTCGGCTTCATATACACACTGTATAAAGGCCCGGCCATCTCCCTCCACAGCCGGCTTCATACACACACTTTCTGTATATAGGCCCGACCAGCCCCCTCCACAGCCGGCTTCAAAAACACACGCTCTGTATATAGGCCCGGCCATCCCCCTCCACAGCCGGCTTCATACACACTCGCTCTGTATATAGGCCCGGCCATCCCCCTCCACAGCCGGCTTCATACACACACGCTCTGTATATAGAGGCCCGGCCAGCCCCCTCCACAGCCGGCTCCATACACACACTGTATATAGGCCCGGCCATCTCCCTCCACAGCCGGCTTCATACACACTCGCTCTGTATATAGGCCCGGCCATCTCCCTCCACAGCCGGCTTCATACACACACGCTCTGTATATAGAGGCCCGGCCAGCCCCCTCCACAGCCGGCTTCATACACACTGTATATAGACCCGGCCAGCCCCCTCCACAGCCGGCTCCATACACACACTGTATATAGGCCCGGCCAGCCCCCTCCATAGCCGGCTTCATACACACTCGCTCTGTATATAGGCCCGGCCATCCCCCTCCACAGCCGGCTTCATACACACACGCTCTGTATATAGAGGCCCGGCCAGCCCCCTCCACAGCCGGCTCCATACACACACTGTATATAGGCCCGGGCATCTCCCTCCACAGCCGGCTTCATACACACTCGCTCTGTATATAGGCCCGGCCATCCCCCTCCTCGGTTTCTCCTTCCGCCACACCGGTGCTTTATGCTCAGTACAGTCCCGAAGACCCTCCGGTTAATGACTCAGCCCTCACCACCCAGCCCGCCAGTCAGCAGCCCCACGAGCCCGGCCCGGTACTCACGCTGCAGCCGCTGCCGTGTCAGGAGAGAGCGCGGGAGGAAGGAGCGAACCACGTGACCTGCCAGCTCTAATAACCAGCGCACGGGCAGGACCGTACCACTATTCAATCTAGGGTGGATACGGGAGAGAGAAAACCGGCGTCTAAACCAACACTGACATATTCGCACGTTACTGCGCTCTCTCCGCTCATGTTATGCATCCAGGGCGTTTACCTATTATTGAGCCGGTGATTTTACCTCAGTTCGTTATTTTGTCCCATGACAGGGAGGATGGTTGAGTCCTTAACGCAGACGCAGTGTAGGCGTGCGCTCCTGCGCATGTGTACTGCTTTGACAGAAGGTGACAGCTGGAGCTCGAGCGCATGCGTAGTATGCCCAGCAGCGTTGCTGACATGACGCGCATGCGTGCGGGTATTTGTGTCTCTCCCTGACTGGACAGAGTTTGGGCTCTAAGGAGGGGAGGGGTCAAACAAAAGGAGAGACAGAAGAGAGACAGGGTTCTGTCATCACAGCTGGGGCATCTGTGGCAAGGCAGCGGGCACAGCCTGGCACCCCATCAACATGGCAGTAAACTTATGGCATGGCGGGAGCAGACGAACTGAGTGACCTTCGTCTCATCTGTGCCTGCAGGTATCACCATGTCGTGCCAGGGAGAGCAGATCCTGGGCGATGCGGAGGGCACACAGACCCTGGTGAAGATGGCATTTCGTAAGGCGTACTCCATTAAAGACAAGCTGGAGGCCATAGAGAGAGTTAAGAATGGCGAGCGCCAAGCCAGCGTCTCCAGAGATTTCGGGGTGCCGGGGGGAACGCTACGAGGGTGGCTAAAGGACGAACAGAAACTGCGATGGTTTCTGGAACAGCTCGGAGGGGACGTGGGGACGCAGCGGAAGAAGATGCGTCTCGCCAACGAAGAAGAGATTGATCGTGCCGTATACTCGTGGTTCCTCACTTTACGACAACAGGGCATTCCTCTGTCTGGGCCGATAATCCAAGCCCAGGCTGAGATGTTTGCAAAGCAAATCTACGGAGAGGACTGCACCTTTAAGGCGAGCCACGGCTGGTTCTGGCGTTGGCAGAAAAGACACGGTATCTCCAGCCAGCGCATCTATGGCGAACCAAAAATGAGGTCGACAGATATTGACCCGGTTCTGGTCTACCAAGAAGAAGAACCTGAGACACCGGTGAATGATGGTGGCTATAGTGATGAACAGATCTACAACGCCAACATTACTGGATTATATTGGAAGCTCCTTCCAAACCAAACACAAGATGTGGTAACAGACAAGCCGGGGGGCTACCGGAAAGTGAAGGACAGTCTGACCATTCTCTTGGCCGCCAACCTTACAGGCAATCACAAGCTGAGACCATTAGTTGTAGGAAAGCTGCGGGATCCACCAAGTCTCCGAAACAAAAATCATGAGAGACTGCCAGCCACCTACAAGTTCTGTAAAACCGCACGGATGACTCTAGATCTTCTCCGACAATGGTTTTTTGACGAGTTTGTACCCAGAGTAAAGCGTTATTTGAGATGGTGCTCTCTCCAACAGAAAGCGGTCCTCCTCATCAACCAGTGTCCTGGAAGCCCTCCCAGTAAGGATCTTCAGACCCCCGATGGCAGTGTGCGAGTCTTGTTCCTTTCCAAAACCACTAGAAGCAAGGTCCCATCCATTGACCACGGAGTCATCTCGTCCTTCAAACTCCTGTACAAGCGGGAGCTCCTGCGGTTGATGCTGTCTACTGAGGGTTCTCCTTCAGATTTCCTCAAGTCCTTTCTGCTGAAAGACATGATCTTCCTTTCTGGCCAGGCGTGGGGCATGATACAGGCCGGAAGCATTGAGAAGTGTTGGCTCTATGGTCTCAAAGCTGCTTTCGAAAGCAGTGACCTGACGGACACAGTTGGTGATGACTATAACAAGATCTTCTCAGACTTGACCAACCTGGTCACTCTGGTTTACAAACATTTAGCCCCAGAGGATGTTGCGGAGTGGGTGCACATTGATGACCCCATCCAGGCCATAGAGGAATCCTTAAAGAGGCGAACCATAGACAATGCTTGTGACAACAAAGATGTCCGTGAAGATGACGAAATAGAGCATGACCTAAACCCATCAATGGCCGAGGCTGTCCAGGGGTTGGAGACTGCGTTACGATGGTTTGAAGCCCAGGAGCCACAGAATGTGTCCCCTATAGCAAAAGCGCAGTTGCGTTCATTAATCGTCATGACGCAACGTCTTCAGGAAATTAAATCAGAAACCAAAGGCGCCAACTATGGCAGCTTCTAACTGATGGTCTTAGCGGGCATCATAGATTTGGAAATGTATTTGTAGGTAGACTCTAATAGATATATACGATCTATACTCCCCAGTGATATGCATCCTGGTGTCCTAGTGGCTCCTCAGGAAATATTGCACTATGTTTTACCAGGTTGACCTGTTTAGCTGTAATTTGAACATCCGCATTATGGCGTGTTTTGTCGACGCGGATATTTCTGTCATAAAATTTAATGCGGGAAATGTTTTAACTTTTTTTATATATTTTAAAGTCATTATACAAATTCTGATAGCCAATGAAATAATTGAGATATTTGATAGTTAGATCCCAGAGGTAAAATATCTGATGTGAGGGGCCATATCTAAAGGCCCCCATACACTGATGCAGACATACACATTAGTCCATCTTGCTTGTTCTAGGCTTTCAGCCTGGCCTTACATGTCACCCAGGGCCATGAACGTACAAATCCTTCTGGGAATATTCATCAAACAATAGATTTCCGTTTGAAAAAAAAAAATGAACCCAGCGGATGACTGTCGGCTAAAATAATCGTTCGCTGTTAGGTTTCTCCCGAACGAACCATCTTTTTGGTAGAAATTGTTCATTTTCATAAGCTTTCATTGGTATGGGTGCCTTAAGTCTATAGGATAGCAACATCTTAATGATCAATTTCTATGAAAATGAATGATCAGTTTAGTTGACCGATCACAGATCGTCGTTGTTTGAAATTAAGTCGGACATATTTGACTTTTACAGGCGAATGTCAGACGAAATATCGTTTGCCTATGAATAATCTGTCATCTGTTCGTCGCCAAGTGATTAAAAATGTATGACCAAGGTTGAAATACTGTAACGGGCAATATGGGTTAGAGTCTGTATCTGTATGGTCACATCAGCCTTACAATTGTCCAGTCAGCCAGAGGGGAATTCTAGGTCTGTGGGATAATATCTTATATATGTGAGATATTATCATGGCCGGAGGGTATCATTGGTAAGTAAAGGTAATATCTCAGATCTGTAAGGTAATATCTCAGTATGGGAGGTAATATCTCATGACTGTAAGGTAATATCTCATGTTTGTAAGGTAATATCTCAGTCTGTGCGGTCATATCTCATGTTTGTAAGATAATATCTCATGTCTGTGAGGTAATACATCTGTGAGGCAATATCTCATGTTAGTAAAGTAGTACCGTATATCAGATATCTGAGGTAATATCTCATGTCTGTGAGGTAATATCTTATGTCTGTGAGGTAATATATCATATTGTGAGGTAATATCTCATCTGTGAGGTAATATCTCATGTCAGTCTAGTAATATCTCAGATCTGTGAAGTAATATATCAGATCTGTGAGGTAATATCTCATATCTCTGAGGTAATAGATCTGTGAGGTAATATCTTATGTTTGTAAGATAATATCTCATGTCTGTGAGGTAATACATCTGTGAGGCAATATCTTATGTTAGTAAAGTAGTATCTCAGATATCTGAGGTAATATATCATGTCTGTGAGGTAATATCTCATGTCTGTGAGTTAATATCTCATATTGTGAGGTAATATCTCATATCTGTGAGGTAATATCTCATGTCAGTCTAGTAATATCTCAGATCTGTGAAGTAATATCTCAGATCTGTGAGGTAATATCTCATGTCTGTGAGGTAATATCTCATATCTCTGAGGTAATAGATCTATGAGGTAATATCTCATGTCTGTGAGGTAATATCTCATGTCTGAAGTAATATCTCAGATCTGTGAGATAATATCTCATATCTGTGAGGTAATATCTCATGTCTGAAGTAATATCTCAGATCTGTGAAGTGATATCTCAGATCTGTGAGGTAATATCTCATGTCTTGTGAGGTAACATAGTAACATAGTTAGTAAGGCCGAAAAAAGACATTTGTCCATCCAGTTCAGCCTATATTCCATCATAATAAATCCCCAGATCTACGTCCTTCTACAGAACCTAATTGTATGATACAATATTGTTCTGCTCCAGGAAGACATCCAGGCCTCTCTTGAACCCCTCGACTGAGTTCGCCATCACCACCTCCTCAGGCAAGCAATTCCAGATTCTCACTGCCCTAACAGTAAAGAATCCTCTTCTATGTTGGTGGAAAAACCTTCTCTCCTCCAGACGCAAAGAATGCCCCCTTGTGCTCGTCACCTTCCTTGGTATAAACAGATCCTCAGCGAGATATTTGTATTGTCCCCTTATATACTTATACATGGTTATTAGATCGCCCCTCAGTCGTCTTTTTTCTAGACTAAATAATCCTAATTTCGTTAATCTATCTGGGTATTGTAGTTCTCCCATCCCCTTTATTAATTTTGTTGCCCTCCTTTGTACTCTCTCTAGTTCCATTATATCCTTCCTGAGCACCGGTGCCCAAAACTGGACACAGTACTCCATGTGCGGTCTAACTAGGGATTTGTACAGAGGCAGTATAATGCTCTCATCATGTGTATCCAGACCTCTTTTAATGCACCCCATGATCCTGTTTGCCTTGGCAGCTGCTGCCTGGCACTGGCTGCTCCAGGTAAGTTTATCATTAACTAGGATCCCCAAGTCCTTCTCCCTGTCAGATTTACCCAGTGGTTTCCCATTCAGTGTGTAATGGTGATATTGATTCCTTCTTCCCATGTGTATAACCTTACATTTATCATTGTTAAACCTCATCTGCCACCTTTCAGCCCAAGTTTTATTACCAAGAGGTAATATCTCATATCTCTGAGGTAATAGATCTGTGAGGTAATATCTTATGTCAGTAAAGTAATATCTCATATCTGAGGTAATATCTCAGATCTGTGAGTTAATATCTCATGTCTGTGAGGTAATAGATCTGTGAGGTAATATCTGTCTGTGAGGTAATATCTCATGTCTGTGAGGTAATAGATCTGTGAGGTAATATCTGTCTGTGAGGTAATATCTCATGCCTGTAAGGTAATATCCCAGATCTTTGAGGTAATATCTCATGTCTGTAAGGTAATAGATTTGTGAGGTAATACCTCATGTCTGTGAGGTAATACCTCAGATCTGTGAGGTAATATCTCAGATCTGTGCGGTAATATCTCATGTCTGTAAGGTAATAGATTTGTGAGGTAATATCTCTTGTCTGTGCGGTAATATCTCAGATATTTGAGGTAATATCTCATGTCTCTGCATTAATATCTTATGTCTCTGAGGTAAAATCTGTCTGTAACGTAATATGTCTGTGAGGCAATATCTCAGATCTGTAAGGTAATATCTCAGATTTCTGAAGTAATGTCAGTTTCCTCTGTAATATTTAATTGTAAGATAATATTCCAGATCTCTGAGGTAATATCTATGGACGGATAATATCCCAGGTCTGTGAGGTAATATCTTGGTGTACAGGATAGTCTCTCCTCACGTGGCCGAGATCTCACCATCCTACATTATAGCATTACATGTCCCAAACGGCATAGTCCTACAAAATCTTCTAGAGGGTCACAGGTTGTGCCCTACTACAGTATCATCTCCTCATATATACCAAATTGCACCCTCCTTCATTATATCATCACACGTCTCTGATGGCAAAGTCATACAGTATCATCTCATGTTTCTCAGATTGCCTCCTTCATACATTATCTCCTCATGTGTCCCAGATCATGCAATATTTTTTCATTACACGTCCAGATCACGCACTCCTACAAGATCAGCTCTTCACAAGTCCCAAATCACGCCTTCCTGGAATATCATCTCATACATTCCATATCACACCCTCCTACAATATCTACATACAGTGGGGCAAAAAAGTATTTAGTCAGTCAGCAATAGTGCAAGTTCCACCACTTAAAAAGATGAGAGGCGTCTGTAATTTACATCATAGGTAGACCTCAACTATGGGAGACAAACTGAGAAAAAAAAATCCAGAAAATCACAGTGTCTGTTTTTTTAACAATTTATTTGCATATTATGGTGGAAAATAAGTATTTGGTCAGAAACAAAATTTCATCTCAATACTTTGTAATATATCCTTTGTTGGCAATGACAGAGGTCAAACGTTTTCTGTAAGTCTTCACAAGGTTGCCACACACTGTTGTTGGTATGTTGGCCCATTCCTCCATGCAGATCTCCTCTAGAGCAGTGATGATTTTGGCTTTTCGCTTGGCAACACGGACTTTCAACTCCCTCCAAAGGTTTTCTATAGGGTTGAGATCTGGAGACTGGCTAGGCCACTCCAGGACCTTGAAATGCTTCTTACGAAGCCACTCCTTCGTTGCCCTGGCGGTGTGCTTTGGATCATTGTCATGTTGAAAGACCCAGCCACGTTTCATCTTCAATGCCCTTGCTGATGGAAGGAGGTTTGCACTCAAAATCTCACAATACATGGCCCCATTCATTCTTTCATGTACCCGGATCAGTCGTTCTGGCTCCTTTGCAGAGAAACAGCCCCAAAGCCTGATGTTTCCAACACCATGCTTTACAGTAGGTATGGTGTTTGATGGATGCAACTCAGTATTCTTTTTCCTCCAAACACGACAAGTTGTGTTTCTACCAAACAGTTCCAGTTTGGTTTCATCAGACCATAGGACATTCTCCCAAAACTCCTCTGGATCATCCAAATGCTCTCTAGCAAACTTCAGACGGGCCCGGACATGTACTGGCTTAAGCAGTGGGACACGTCTGGCACTGCAGGATCTGAGTCCATGGTGGCGTAGTGTGTTACTTATGGTAGGCCTTGTTACTTTGGTCCCAGCTCCCTGCAGTTCATTCACTAGGTCCCCCCGCGTGGTTCTGGGATTTTTGCTCATCGTTCTTGTGATCATTCTGACCACGGGGTGGGATTTTGCGTGGAGCCCCAGATCGAGGGAGATTATCAGTGGTCTTGCATGTCTTCCAGTTTCTAATTATTGCTCCCACTGTTGATTTCTTCACTCCAAGCTGGTTGGCTATTGCAGATTCAGTCTTCCCAGCCTGGTGCAGGGCTACAATTTTGTTTCTGGTGTCCTTTGACAGCTCTTTGGTCTTCACCATAGTGGAGTTTGGAGTCAGACTGTTTGAGGGTGTGCACAGGTGTCTTTTTATACTGATAACAAGTTTAAACAGGTGCCATTACTACAGGTAATGAGTGGAGGAAAGAGGAGACTCTTAAAGAAGAAGTTACAGGTCTGTGAGAGCCAGAAATCTTGATTGTTTGTTTCTGACCAAATACTTATTTTCCACCATAATATGCAAATAAATTGTTAAAAAAAACAGACAATGTGATTTTCTGGATTTTTTTTTCTCAGTTTGTCTCCCATAGTTGAGGTCTACCTATGATGTAAATTACAGACGCCTCTCATCTTTTTAAGTGGTGGAACTTGCACTATTGCTGACTGACTAAATACTTTTTTGCCCCACTGTACACATCCCATATCGAGCCCTCCTACAATATCTACACTGTGTTCCAAATTATTATGCAAATTATATTTTTCTCGGATTTTCCTAAATGGTCGGTGCAAATGACAGTTAGTCTAATAAAAGTCATCACCCGTTAATTATACATCGAATTTTATTGAAGAAACCTCCCAATGATAACATTATAATCTCCAAAATAAATAAAAACTCAAAATGCACTGTTCCAAATTATTAGGCACAGTAGAATTCCTATGCATTTGATATGTTTTAAATAACTGAAAATGCTCATTTGTGGAACTTGCAGCATTAGGAGGTCACATTCACTGAACAAAACAGCTATTTAACTCTAAAACTTCCTAACAGGCCAAGTTACATGTAACATAGGAGCCTTCTTTGATATCACCTTCACAATTCTTGCATCCATTGAACTTGTGAGTTTTTGGAGAGTTTCTGCTTGTATTTCTTTGCATGAAGTCAGAATAGCCTCCCAGAGCTGCTGTTTTGATGTGAACGGCCTCCCACCTTCATAGATATTTTGCTTGATGATCCTCCAAAGGTTCTCTGTACGGTTGAGGTCAGGTGAAGATGGTGGCCACACCATGATTTTATCTCCTTTTATGCCCATAGCAGCCAATGACTCTGAGGTTTCTTTGCAGCATGAAATGGTGCATTGTCATGCATGAAGATGATGTTGCTTCTGAAGGCACGTTTCTGCTTTTTAGACCATGGAAGAAAGTTGTCAGTCAGAAACTCTATATACTTTGCAGAGGTCATTTGCACACGTTCAGGAACCTTAAAGGGCCCTACTAGCTGTTTCCCCATGATTCCGGCCCAAAATCATGACTCCTGCACCTCCTTGCTGACGTCGCAGCCGTGTTGGGACATTGTGGCCTCCCGCAACCATCCATCCATCTGGACCATCCAGGGTTGCTCGACACTCATCAGTAAACAAGACTGTTTGAAAATTACAAACACTGGAGAAAAGGATGATACACAGGTCTCAATTAATATATAAACATACCAATTTTTATTAATAAGAATAAAAGGCAAGGATATTAAGGGACAAGTCACACAGGAATTTTACACAAAAGGGTGCAAACAAAAAGCCACGCAGGGACCGAAAAGCTGCTGCCAAAAAGATTATAAATCAATAAATTGTATGTGTGGGCTATATTGGACTAAGCTAGTGCACAGTCCTCATATTCACAGTATATTTACCAAGCAATTACCATAATCTGTAACCCAACACATACTATTGAGAAACTGACCATAACACACATTACAGGTACCATCACACTCAGCAACTTTGCAACGAGAACGACAACAATCCGTGACGTTGCAGCGTCCTGGATAGCGATCTCGTTGTGCTTGACACGCAGCAGCGATCTGGATCCCGCTGTGCCATCGCTGGTCGGAGCTAGAAGTCCAGAACTTTATTTTGTCGCCAGGTCGGCGTGTATCGTCATGTTTGACATCAAAAGCAACAACGCCAGCAACGTTTTACATGGAGCTAACAACCAGCGAGAACGAGAAGTGAGTCGCCGTTACGTCACTGGATCGCTCCTGCATCGTTCTGGAGTTGCTGTGTTTGACGTCTCTACAGCGACCTAAACAGCAACGCTCCAGCGATCTAGTTTAGGTCGGCTCGTTGTCTATATCGCTGCAGCGTCGCTGAGTGTGATGGTACCTTTAGTGACAGTCAGATACCTTGCAGCAGTAATATAGCCAGTACATGAAAAGTCTGCAAAATAAAGAGTAACGTACTATTACCGGTAAAGGCAAAAAGGCAGGTGCAGCTAGGTCCGTGCGCGTTTGCCCTGACGCGCGTTTCGGACCTTCCTTCTTCGGGGGACCTCCGAAGGAAGGTCCGAAACACGCGTCGGGGCGGACGCGCACGGACCTAGCTGCACCTGCCTCCTTGCCTTTACCGGTAATAGTATGTTACTCTTTATTTTGCAGACTTTTCATATTACTGCTGCAAGGTATCTGACTGTTACTTAATGTGTGTTATGGTCAGTTTCTCAATAGTATGTGTTGGGTTAAAGATTATGGTAATTGCTTGGTAAATATACCGTGAATATGAGGACTGTGCACTAGCTTAGTCCAATATAGCTCACACATACAATTTATTGATTTATAATCTTTTTGGCAGCAGATTTTCGGTCCCTGTGTGGCTTTTTGTTTGCACCCTTTTGTGTAAAATTCCTGTGTGACTTATCCCTTAACCCCTTTCTGCCATTAGACGTACTATTGCGTCCATGTGGGGTGGGCTTTACTTCCCAAGGACGCAATAGTACGTCATGTGCGATCGGCAGCGCTCACGGGGGGAGCGCCGCCGATCGCGGCCGGGTGTCAGCTGTTTATCGCAGCTGACATCCGGCACTATGTGCCAGGAGCGGTCACGGACCGCCCCCGGCACATTAACCCCCGGCACACCGCGATCAAAGATGATCGCGATGTGCCGGCGGTACAGGGAAGCACCGCGCAGGGAGGGGGCTCCCTGCGGGCTTCCCTGAGCCCCCCGCAGCAACGCGATGTGATCGCGTTGCTGCGAGGGTCTCACCTCCCTCCCTGCTCCCTCCAGCCCCGGATCCAAGATGGCCGCGGATCCGGGTCCTGCAGGGAGGGAGGTGGCTTCACAGAGCCTGCTCAGAGCAGGCACTGTGAAGCAGCCTGCACTCCTATCAGATCAGTGATCTGACAGAGTGCTGTGCAAACTGTCAGATCACTGATCTGTGATGTCCCCCCCTGGGACAAAGTAAAAAAGTAAAAAAAAAAATTTCAAATGTGTAAAAAAAAATAAAAAAAAATATTCCAAAATAATGAAAAAAAAAATAAAAATATTATTCCCATAAATACATTTCTTTATCTAAATAAAAAAAACAAAACAATAAAAGTACACATATTTAGTATCGCCGCGTCCGTAACGGCCCGACCTATAAAACTGGCCCACTAGTTAACCCCTTCAGTAAACACCGTAAGAAAAAAAAAAAAAAAACGAGGCAAAAAACAACGCTTGATAATCATACCGCCGAACAAAAAGTGGAATAACACGCGATCAAAAAGACAGATATAACTAACCATGGTACCGCTGAAAACGTCATCTTGTCCCGCAAAAAACGAGCCGCCATACAGCATCATCAGCAAAAAAATAAAAAAGTTATAGTCCTGAGAATAAAGCGATGCAAAAATAATTATTTTTTCTATAAAATAGTTTTTATCGTATAAAAGCGCCAAAACATAAAAAAATGATATAAATGAGGTGTCGCTGTAATCGTACTGACCCGAAGAATAAAACTGCTTCATCAATTTTACCAAACGCGGAACGGTATAAACGCCTCCCCCAAAAGAAATTCATGAATAGCTGGTTTTTGGTCATTCTGCCTCACAAAAATCGGAATAAAAAGCGATCAAAAAATGTCACGTGCCCGAAAATGTTACCAATAAAAACATCAACTCGTCCCGCAAAAACCAAGACCTCACATGACTCTGTGGACCAGAATATAGAAAAATTATAGCTCTCAAAATGTGGTAACGCAAAAAATATTTTTTGCAATAAAAAGCGTCTTTCAGTGTGTGACGGCTGCCAATCATAAAAATCCGCTAAAAAACCCGCTATAAAAGTAAATCAAACCCCCCTTCATCACCCCCTTAGTTAGGGAAAAATTAAAAAAATGTATTTATTTCCATTTTCCCATTAGGGCTAGGGTTAGAGTTAGGGCTAGGGTTAGGGCTAGGGTTAGGGCTAGGGTTAGGGCTAGGGTTAGGGCTAGGGTTAGGGCTAGGGTTAGGGTTAGGGCTAGGGTTAGGGCTAAGGTTAGGGCTAGGGTTAGGGCTAGGGTTAGGGCTAGGGTTAGGGCTAGGGTTAGGGTTAGGGCTAGGGTTAGGGCTAGGGCTAGGGTTAGGGCTAGGGCTACAGTTTGGGTTGGGGCTAAAGTTACAGTTAGGGTTTAGATTACATTTACGGTTGGGAATAGGGTTGGGATTAGGGTTAGGGGTGTGTCAGGGTTAGAGGTGTGGTTAGGGTTACTGTTGGGATTAGGGTTAGGGATGTGTTTGGATTAGGGTTTCAGTTATAATTGGGGGGTTTCCACTGTTTAGGCACATCAGGGGCTCTCCAAACGCGACATGGCGTCTGATCTCAATTCCAGCCAATTCTGCGTTGAAAAAGTAAAACAGTGCTTCTTCCCTTCCGAGCTCTCCCGTGTGCCCAAGCAGGGGTTTACCCCAACATATGGGGTATCAGCGTACTCAGGACAAATAGGACAACAACTTTTGGGGTCCAATTTCTCCTGCTACCCTTGGGAAAATACAAAACTCGGGGCTAAAACATATTTTTTGTGGGAAAAAAAAGATTTTTTATTTTCACGGCTCTGCGTTATAAACTGTAGTGAAACACTTGGGGGTTCAAAGTTCTCACAACACATCTAGATTAGTTCCCTGGGGGGTCTAGTTTCCAATATGGGGTCACTTGTGGGGGGTTTCTACTGTTTAGGTACATTAGGGGTTCTGCAAATGCAATGTGACGTCTGCAGACCATTCCATCTAAGTCTGCATTCCAAATGGCGCTCCTTCCCTTCCGAGCTCTGCCATGCGCTCAAACGTTGGTTTCCCCCAACATACGGGGTATCAGCGTACTCAGGACAAATTGGACAACAACTTTTGGGGTCGAATTTCTCCTCTTACCCTCGGGAAAATACAAAACTGGGGGCTAAAAAATAATTTTGGGGGGAAAGATTTTTTTTTTTAATTTTCACGGCTCTGCGTTACAAACTGTAGTGAAACACTTGGGGGTTCAAAGCTATCACAACACATCTAGATGAGTTCCTTAGGGGGTCTAGTTTCCAAAATGGTGTCACTTGTGGGAGGTTTCTACTGTTTAGGTACATTAGGGGCTCTGCAAATGCAATGTGACACCTGCAGACCATTCCATCTAAGTCCTCATTCCAAATGGAGCTCCTTCCCTTCCGAGCCCTCCCATGCGCCCAAACAGTGGTTCCCCCCCACATATGGGGTATCAGCGCACTCAGGACAAATTGGACAACAAATTGTGGGGTCGAATTTCTCCTTTTACCCTCGGAAAAATACAAAACTGGGGGCTAAAAAATAATTTTTGTGGGAAAAAATTTTTGTTTTATTTTTACGGCTCTCCATTATAAACTTCTGTGAAGCCCTTGGTGGGTCAAAGCGCTCAGCACACATCTAGATAAGTTACTAAGGGGGTCTACTTTCCAAAATGGTGTCACTTGTGGGGGGTTTCTACTGTTTAGGTACATTAGGGGCTCTGCAAACGCAATGTGACACCTGCAGACCATTCCATCTAAGTCTGCATTCAAATGGCACTCCTTCCCTTCTGAGCCCTCCCATGTGCCCAAACAGTGGTTCCCCCCACATATGGTGTATCATCGCACTCAGGACAAATTGGGCAACAAATTTTGGGGTCCAATTTCTCCTGTTACCCTCAGGAAAATACAAAACTGGGGGCTAAAAAAATAATTTTTGTGGGAAAAAAATTTTGTTTTATTTTTACGGCTCTGCATTATAAACTTCTGTGAAGCACTTGGTGGGTCAAAGTGCTCACCACACCTCTAGATAAGTTCCTTAGGGGGTCTACTTTCCAAAATGGTGTCATTTGTGGGGGGTTTCAATGTTTAGGCACATCAGTGGCTCTTCAAACGCAACATGGCGTCCCATCTCAATTCCTGTCAATTTTGCTTTGAAAAGTCAAACGGCGCTCCTTCCCTTCCGAGCTCTCCCATCCACCCAAACAGTGGTTTACCCCCACATATGGGGTATCCGCGTACTCAGGACAAATTGTACAACAACTTTTGGGGTCCAATTTCTTCTCTTACCCTTGGGAAAATAAAAAATTGGGGGCAAAAAGATAATTTTTGTGAAAAAATATGATTTTTTATTTTTACGGTTCTACATTATAAACTTCTGTGAAGCACTTGTTGGGTCAAAGTGCTCACCACACCTCTAGATAAGTTCCTTAGGGGGTCTACTTTCCAAAATGGTGTCACTTGTGGGGGGTTTCAATGTTTAGGCACATCAGTGGCTCTTCAAACGCAACATGATGTCCCATCTCAATTGCTGTCAATTTTGCATTGAAAAGTCAAACGGCGCTCCTTCCCTTCCGAGCTCTCCCATCCGCCCAAACAGTGGTTTACCCCCACATATGGGCTATCAGCGTACTCAGGACAAATTGTACAACAACTTTTGGGGTCCAATTTCTTCTCTTACCCTTGGGAAAATAAAAAATTGGGGGCGAAAAGATAATTTTTGTGAAAAAATATGATTTTTTATTTTTACGGTTCTACATTATAAACTTCTGTGAAGCACTTGTTGGGTCAAAGTGCTCACCACACCTCTAGATAAGTTCCTTAGGGGGTCTACTTTCCAAAATGGTGTCACTTGTGGGGGGTTTCAATGTTTAGCCACATCAGGGGCTCTCCAAACGAAACATGGCGTCCCATCTCAATTCCAGTCAATTTTGCATTGAAAAGTCAAATGGCACTCCTTCGCTTCCGAGCTCTGCCATGCGCCCAAACAGTGGTTTACCCCCACATGTGGGGTATTGGCATACTCAGGACAAATTGTACAACAATGTTTGGGGTCCATTTTCTCCTGTTACCCTTGGTAAAATAAAACAAATTGGAGCTGAATTACATTTTTTGTGAAAAAAAGTTAAATGTTCATTTTTATTTAAACATTCAAAAAATTCCTGTGAAGCACCAGAAGGGTTAATAAACTTCTTGAATATGGTTTTGAGCACCTTGAGGGGTGTAGTTTTTAGAATGGTGTCACACTTGGGTATTTTCTATCATATAGACCCCTCAAAATGACTTCAAATGAGATGTGGTCCCTAAAATAAAATGGTGTTGTAGATATGAGAAATTGCTGGTCAACTTTTAACCCTTATAACTCCCTAACAAAAAAAAAGTTTGGTTCCAAAATTGTGCTGATGTAAAGTAGACATGTGGGAAATGTTACTTATTAAGTATTTTGTGTGACATATCTCTGTGATTTAATTGCATAAAAATTCAAAGTTGGAAAATTGCGAAATTTTCATAATTTTCGCCAAATTTCCGTTTTTTTCACAAATAAACGCAGGTACTATCAAATAATTTTTACCATTGTCATGAAGTACAATATGTCACGAGAAAACAATGTCAGAATCACCAGGATCCATTGAAGCGTTCCAGAGTTATAACCTCATAAAGGGACAGTGGTCAGAATTGTAAAAATTGGCCCGGTCATTAACGTGCAAACCACCCTTGGGGGTAAAGGGGTTAATATCCTTGCCTTTTATTCTTATTAATAAAAATTGGTATTTTTATATATTGAGACCTGCGTATCATCCTTTTCTCCAGTGTTTGTATTTAACATATGATGATGGGTCACTGAAATCCTGCTATTATAATGCATGAGTTTATGATTTTTCATGATATAAAACAATTTTTTTTTACCATGCTTATTTGTCAATTAAGTGGTTCTCATCTGTTTGAAAATTAGTCTTCATGTATGTCTGGGCCCACTGCAACCGTTTTGGCTTGTGAGCACTGTTCAGGGGTGGCTGAATAGTAGGTTTATGAACCAAAGCAAGCCTTTGAAGGATCCTACACCTTGAGATTCGAGGGACTTCAGGCTATGTGCACACTTTGCAGATTCCACTGCGGATTTTTCCGCAGCGGAATTGCAAAATCCGCAGTGAAAACCCATCGCGTTTTTTACTGCGGATTTATCGCGGTTTTTACTGCGTTTTCTTCTGCGGATTTTCAACTGCAGTTTTCTATTGGAGCAGCTGAAAATCTGCAGAAAAGAAGTGACATGCTGCGGAATGTAATCCGCAGCGTTTCCGCGCGGATTTTTCTGCAGCATGTGCACAGCGTTTTTTGTTTCCCATAGGTTTACATTGAAATGTAAACTCATGGGAAACTGCTGCGGATCCGCAGAGGTCAAATCCGCTGCGGATCCGCAGCAAAATCCGCAAAGTGTGAATATAGCCTCAGAGGCACCATCAGCTTCAAATATCTATTTGCTGGTTTGTAATGGATTTTTAGCAACTGGTCTCTTAATCCGATGAACTTGCCTGGCAGAAACCTTCCTCATTCTGCCTTTATCAGCACAAACATGTCTGTGCTCAGATGCAGCCACATATCTCTTAACAGTACGATGATCACGCTGAAGTATTCGGGAAATAACTCATGTTCTCATCCCTTGACCAAGGCATTGCACTAGTTGATGCTTTTCAGCAGCAGAGAGATCCTTTTTATTTCCCATGTTACTTAAAAACTGTGGCCTGCTTAATAATGTGGAACATCATTTTTAAGTAGTTTTCCTTTAATTAGAATCACCTGAAAAACGAATTATCACGTGTTTAAGACTGATTTCAGTGATCCATTGAGCCCTGACACACAATAACATCCACGAGTTTATTTGAAAAACAAAAAAATTAAATTTTTATGAAACTTAAATCCAATTTGCATAATAATTTGGAACACCGTGTACATACATGTCCCATATTGAGACCTACAATATCTCCATACAGGTCCCACATTGCTCTCTCCTACAGTATCTCTGTACACGTCCCATATCGCGCCCTCCTACATATCTCCTCACACGTCCCATATTATATCTCCATACACATCCCATATCGCGCCCTCCTACAATATCTCCATACACGTCCCATATCGCGCCCTCCTACCTTGTCTCCACACGTCCCATATTGCACCCTCCTACAATATCTCCATACACGTCCCATATCGCGCCCTCCTATCTTGTCTCCACATCCCATATCGCGCCCTCCTACAATATCCCCATACACATCCCATATCGCACCCTCCTACATATTTCCGCACACGTCCCATGTCGCTCCCTCCTACAGTATCTCCGCACGTCCCACATCACGCCCTCCTACAATATCTCCTTACACGTCCCATATCGCACCCTCCCACAATATCTCCGTATATGTCCCATATTGCGCCCTCTTACATATCTCCGTTCACATCCCACATTGCGAACTACTCCTACATATCTCCATACACGTCCCATATCGTGCCCTCCTACATATCCTCACACGTCCCATATTGTGCTCTCCTACATCTCCTCACACGTCCCATATCGGGCCTCCTACATCTCCTCACACGTCCCATATTGTGCCCTCCATCTCCTCACACGTCCCATATCGGGCCTCCTACAATATCTCCATACACGTCTCACATTGCTCCATCCTACAGTATCTCTGTACATGACCCATACCATATCGCGCCCTCCTACAATATCTCCTCACACGTCCCATATCACGCCCTCCTACAATATCTCCTCACAGGTCCCATATCGCGCCCTTTTACATATCTCCGTACACGTCCCACATCGCTCCCTCCTACAGTATCTCCACACATGTCCCACATCACGCCCTCCTACAATATCTCCTCACATATCCCATATCGCGCCCTACTACAATCTCCATTCACGTCCCATATCACACCCTCCTACATTTTTCCGCACACGTCACATATCGCTCCCTCCTACAGTATCTTTGCACGTCCCACATCACGCCCTCCTACAGTATCTCCTTACATGTCCCATATCGCACCCTCCCACAATATCTCCATACATATCCCATATCGCACCCTCCTACATATCTCCGTTCACATCCCACACTGCGCCCTCCTACATATCTCCGTACACGTCCCATATCGTGCCCTCCTACCATATATCCTCACACGTCCCATATCACGCCCTTCTAATAATAATTTTATTTATATAGCGCCAACATATTCCGCAGCGCTTTACAAATTATAGAGGGGACTTGTACAGACAATAGACATTACAGCATAACAGAAATACAGTTCAAAACAGATACCAGGAGGAGTGAGGGCCCTGCTCGCAAGCTTACAAACTATGGGGAAAAGGGGAGACACGAGAGGTGGATGGTAACAATTGCTTTAGTTATTCGGACCAGCTATAGTGTAAGGCTCAGGTGTTCATGTAAAGCTGCATGAACCAGTTACCTGCCTAAGTATGTAGCAGTACAGACACAGAGGGCTAATACTGCATAAAGTGTATGAGAACATGATGCGAGGAACCTTTTTTTTTTTTTTTTATTATAAATAGGCCACACAGGGATCGTTAGGTTAATGCATTGAGGCGGTAGGCCAGTCTGAACAAATGAGTTTTTAGGGCACGCTTAAAACTGTGGGGATTGGGGATTAATCGTATTAACCTAGGTAGTGCATTCCAAAGAATCGGCGCAGCACGTGTAAAGTCTTGGAGACGGGAGTGGGAGGTTCTGATTATTGAGGATGCTAACCTGAGGTCATTAGCGGAGCGGAGGGCACGGGTAGGGTGGTAGACTGATACCAGGGAGGAGATGTAGGGTGGTGCTGAGCCATGGAGTGCTTTGTGGATGAGGGTAGTAGTTTTGTACTGGATTCTGGAGTGGATGGGTAGCCAGTGTAATGACTGGCACAGGGTAGAGGCATCGGTGTAACGGTTGGTGAGGAATATGATCCTGGCTGCAGCATTCAGGACAGATTCTTCTACATATCTCCTCACACATCCCATATCACGCCCTTCTACATATCTCCTCACACGTCCCATATCGCACCCTCCTACATCTCACATCCCATATCGCACCCTCCCACAATATCTCCATACACGTCCCATATCGCGCCCTCCTACCATATATCCTCACACGTCCCATATCACGCCCTCCTATATATCGCCTCACACGTCCCATTTCACGCCCTCCTACAATATCTCCTCACACGTCCCATATCACGCCCTCCTACAATATCTCCTCACACGTCCCATATCGCGCCCTCCTACAATATCTCCATACATGTCCCATATCACACCCTCCTACATATTTCCGCACACGACCCATGTCGCTCCCTCCTACAGTATCTCCGCATGTCCCACATCACGCCCTCCTACGATATCTCCTTACATGTCCCATATCGCACCTTCCCACAATATCTCCGTACATGTCCCATATTGCGCCCTCTTACATATCTCCGTTCACATCCCACATTGCGAACTCCTACATATCTCCATACACGTCCCATATCGTGCCCTCCTACAAGTCCTCATACGTCCTATATCGTGCCCTCCTACATATCCTCACACGTCCCATATCGTGCCCTCCTACATCTCCTCACATGTCCCATATCGCACCCTCCTACAGTATCTCCACACGTCCTATATCGCGCCTGCCTACAATATCTCCACACGTCTCATATCGTGCCCTCCTACAATATCTCCGCACGTCCCATATCGCACCCTCCTACAATATCTCCACACGTCCGATATTGCGCCCTCCTATATCTCCTCACACATCCCATATCATGCCCTCCTATATCTCCTCACACATCCCATATCATGCCCTCCTATATCTCCTCACATGTCCCATATCGCGCTCTCCTACAATATCTCCTCGAACATCTCATATCGTGCCCTCCTACAATATCTCCTCACACGTCATATATTGCGCCCTCCTACAATATCTCCACACGTCTCATATTGCGCCCTCCTACAATATCTCCACATGTCAGATATCGCGCCCTCCTACAATATCTCCACATGTCCCATATCGCACCCTCCTGTATCTCCTCACATGTCCCATATCGCGCCCTCCTATATCTCCTCACATGTCCCACATCGCTTCCTCCTACAATATCTCCTCACATGTCCCATATTGCGCCCTCCTACAATCTCCACACATCCCATATCGCACCCTCCTACATCTCCTCACACGTCCCATATCGCGCCCTCCTACAATATCTCCATACACGTCCCATATCGCGCCCTCCTACCATGACTCCGCACATCCCATATCGTGCCCTCCTACAATGTCTCCTCACACGTCCCATATCACGCCATCCTACATTTCTCCTCACACGTCCCATATCGCGCACTTTTACATATCTCCTCACACGTCCCATATCGCACCATCATACAATATCTCCTCACACGTCCCATATCACGCCCTCCTACAATATCTCCTCACACGTCCCATATCGCGCCCTCCTACAATATCTCCATACATGTCCCATATCGCACCCTCCTACATATTTCCGCACACGACCAATGTCGCTCCCTCCTACAGTATCTCCGCATGTCCCACATCACGCCCTCCTACGATATCTCCTTACATGTCCCATATCGCACCTTCCCACAATATCTCCGTACATGTCCCATATTGCGCCCTCTTACATATCTCCGTTCACATCCCACATTGTGAACTCCTACATATCTCCATACACGTCCCATATCGTGCCCTCCTACAAGTCCTCATACGTCCTATATCGTGCCCTCCTACATATCCTCACACGTCCCATATCGTGCCCTCCTACATCTCCTCACATGTCCCATATCGCACCCTCCTACAGTATCTCCACACGTCCCATATCGCGCCTGCCTACAATATCTCCACACGTCTCATATCGTGCCCTCCTACAATATCTCCACACGTCCCATATCGCGCCCTCCTACAATATCTCCACACGTCCGATATTGCGCCCTCCTATATCTCCTCACACATCCCATATCATGCCCTCCTATATCTCCTCACACATCCCATATCATGCCCTCCTATGTCTCCTCACATGTCCCATATCGCGCCCTCCTACAATATCTCCTCGAACATCTCATATCGTGCCCTCCTACAATATCTCCTCACACGTCATATATTGCGCCCTCCTACAATATCTCCACACGTCTCATATTGCGCCCTCCTACAATATCTCCACATGTCAGATATCGCGCCCTCCTACAATATCTCCACATGTCCCATATCGCACCCTCCTGTATCTCCTCACATGTCCCACATCGCTTCCTCCTACAATATCTCCTCACATGTCCCATATTGCGCCCTCCTACAATCTCCACACATCCCATATCGCACCCTCCTACATCTCCTCACACGTCCCATATCGCACCCTCCTACATCTCCTCACACGTCCCATATCGCGCCCTCCTACAATATCTCCATACACGTCCCATATCGCGCCCTCCTACCATGACTCCGCACGTCCCATATCGTGCCCTCCTACAATGTCTCCTCACACGTCCCATATCGCGCACTTTTACATATCTCCTCACACGTCCCATATCGCACCATCATACAATATCTCCTCACACGTCCCATATCGCACCATCATACAATATCTCCTTACACGTCCCATATCGCGCCCTCCTACCTTGTCTCCGCACATGTCCCATATTGTGAATTGCTACAAAGCTGTCTTTTTTTTTTTTTTTTAAACCAGTCCCCAAACTGGCACTTTACACATTTGTCAGAAGTGACGAGTTCTGTAATAAATTATTTTTATCTTCTTGGTAGTTTCTTATGTTATATTCTATCTTAAATATTATCACTATGTCAAACAGCTCAGGTGACCACCAGACGACCTCCATATATGAAGCTACGCTGCGTAGTGAGGAGACTAACACTCTGTCCACATGCAGCGGTTTTGCAGCAATTTAATACAAATTAAAAGCTGCTGTTTACAGTACCAGCTGTGAGATTTCAGAGATCTCTCACATTCTTCATTTTCCTGACTGAATTGCATCGTATTTGAAATTTGCAGTGTCAATTCTTTCAGAGTTTTTACAGTATTTTTCCAGCTATAGAAAGCAATAAAAATAAATTAACTTCAAAACTCGCAACAAACATTTTGCTGCATTTTTGTCGCGTTTCTCGTTCTGTTTTTGGTGAATTAAACAAACTTTATTAAACATGCATAGTAAGCACATGTATTCTGCACTCAAAAAAAAAGTTGGGAAAAAAATGCCACAATCAGGCATTGTGAATGCAGCATTTTTACTGCCAAGAGAGCAGGTTTTGGCTGCAGTAAAACAAAAACCCCTAGAGAACATAGCCTTAGTGTCCGACCAAAGGAAATAATAGTAAATACTTTTTACTGTCTACAACATGGGCGTGGAGATCAGTGTATATACTATATACATAGAGGGAATGGCAGACAGGAATCCAGTGGAAAGCTACATCAGATTCCTATAGGGCAGAGAGAACCGCCAGTGTCAGGAAACTGGTTCAATAGCAATTCCCTACAATGTGATGTCAACAAGCTCCAGGTTACTGGCAGTCTATAGTCTGCATACACATCCCATAATGCACAGCGTGTGGCCGCACTGCATGCCGGGGAGGCAGGTTCTGCTCTGCTCACTGTGAGCACATTATATACACATGTGGTACGATGCGGATGGGGCAGACTCCAATGTGGGGATGTACAGGCTTGTGGGGAGCAGCAGGATGCGGGGAACAGGAGGACTTGGGGAGCAGCAGGCCTCGGGGTGATGCAGGGAGCAGCAGGACTCGGGGCGACACAGGGAGCGGCAGGAGGACGGGGAACAGCAGGACTCGGGGCGATGCAGGGAGCGGCAGGACTCGGGGCGACGCAGGGAGCGGCAGGACTCGGGGCGACGCAGGGAGCGGCAGGACTCGGGGCGACGCAGGGAGCGGCAGGACTCGGGGCGACGCAGGACTCGGGGCGACGCAGGGAGCGGCAGGACTCGGGGCGAAGCAGGACTCGGGGCAATGCAAGGAGTAGCAGGACTCGGGGCGAAGCAGGACTCGGGGCGATGCAGGGAGCGGCAGGACTCGGGGCAAAGCAGGACTCGGTGCAATGCAAGGAGTAGCAGGACTCGGGGCGACGCAGGACTCGGGGCGACGCAGGGAGCGGCAGGACTCGGGGCGAAGCAGGACTCGGGGCGATGCAGGGAGCGGCAGGACTCGGGGCGAAGCAGGACTCGGGGCGATGCAGGGAGCGGCAGGACTCGGGGCGAAGCAGGACTCGGGGTGATGCAGGGAGCAGCAGGACTCGGGGCGACACAGGGAGCGGCAGGACACGGGGAACAGCAGGACTCGGGGCGACGCAGGGAGCGGCAGGACTCGGGGCGACGCAGGGAGCGGCAGGACTCGGGGCGACGCAGGGAGCGACAGGACTCGGGGCGACGCAGGACTCGGGGCGACGCAGGGAGCGGCAGGACTCGGGGCGAAGCAGGACTCGGGGCAATGCAAGGAGTAGCAGGACTCGGGGCGAAGCAGGACTCGGGGCGATGCAGGGAGCGGCAGGACTCGGGGCAAAGCAGGACTCGGGGCAATGCAAGGAGTAGCAGGACTCGGGGCGACGCAGGACTCGGGGCGACGCAGGGAGCGGCAGGACTCGGGGCGAAGCAGGACTCGGGGCAACGCAAGGAGTAGCAGGACTCGGGGCGACGCAGGGAGCGGCAGGACTCGGGGCGAAGCAGGACTCGGGGCAACGCAGGGAGCAGCAGGACTCGGGGCGAAGCAGGACTCGGGGCGATGCAGGGAGCGGCAGGACTCGGGGCGAAGCAGGACTCGGGGCGATGCAGAGAGCGGCAGGACTCGGGGCGAAGCAGGACTCGGGGCGATGCAGGGAGCGGCAGGACTCGGGGCAAAGCAGGACTCGGGGTGATGCAGGGAGCGGCAGGACTCGGGGCAAAGCAGGACTCGGGGCAATGCAAGGAGTAGCAGGACTCGGGGCGATGCAGGGAGCGGCAGGACTCGGGGCAAAGCAGGACTCGGGGCGACGCAGGACTCGGGGCGACGCAGGGAGCGGCAGGACTCGGGGCGAAGCAGGACTCGGGGCGATGCAGGGAGCGGCAGGACTCGGGGCGAAGCAGGACTCGGGGCGCAGTCCTCATACAACACAGATGCAATGGCGCCTCTGCTTTTATTAAACAGGTCAGGACAAGAAGGTCTTGTAAGAACACGTCAGAAATTTGCTCACGGCTCCTACAATATCAGCAAAAGCGACAAGAAAATCCCAAGTGTCAGCACCGAGGGGAAACATTCACATCCAGTGTAACAAGGCAGCAGCTGTGTGAGCTGGACTGGAAGAAGACTACGGATATTTCTATTCACTGAAGTGGCAGATGATGCTCATAATACAGAGGCCACTCCAGCACAGGAGCTGCGTACCAGAAATGTCCTGGAAGACAGAGCACCTTACAGGAGCACTTCTGGGAGACGGTGCACCCCGCCATGTGGAGCGCCATACGGTGCATGCCTGGGAACTGGAGCAGCCTGAATTAAGTTCCTTTGGTCCCCGCGCCCGGTATGTGATTGGCATCGCTGCCATTTCTAGTGCTTGTCCAGCTCTCTCGCTCTTTTTGTTGCAGCCTCCACAGCGTTCATCACTGCAGCTTTCAGACCCCCCTTCTCCAGTTCGTGGAGCCCATATATGGTGGTCCCGCCGGGGGTGCAGACGTCGTAGCGAAGCTTTGCTGGGTGCTCGCCCGTCTCTAGTATCATCTTAGCAGCTCCCTAAAATACAAAGAATTGACATTCACTGCACGAACCAGGAAGCTCAGGATGAACAGAGCTATAGCTTACCATAAGAAAACCAGCGCCGCAGGTAATGGAGAATGTGGCAAGGATTCATCAACTCACCAGCAGAGTCTGGGCAGCGACGCGGCTCGATATGGCGCTGGGCATTCCCATCTTAACCGCACCTTCCACTAACGCCTCCGCAAAGAGGTAGACCTGCAAGAGATCAGTGCAGTAAAGTCAGTGCGGGAGGGAGGGTGCAATGGCGCTAAGGAGAGAAGTCAGTGAACTCGAGATTCTTCTTCAGTCCCACTGACCCCCAATGTATAACATCTGTTCCCCATTGCCCCCCGTATAGAATATCCAGTCCATCTTCCCGGTGTCGGCCCCCCGCCATGCCGCCTGCCATTACTACCATGTGACAGAGCAGCCAGTGGGGCAGAGCTCCTGATACCGGGGAACAAGTCCGTCCATGACATTTCTCCCTCCTGAATCTTCCCCCATCACCTGCGAGTGACATTACAGAGAAGTGGAAGGAACCGCAGCAACTCAAAGTCGAGACCCCGTAACATTACAGAGCGGGGGCCAAGTGCTGAGGGCAGAAAAGTCACCACCACTCTGCTCACCCCATAACTCCAGAGTCAGCACCCCCTCAGAGAGCTTCATAGCCAAGCAGCCGTACATCACTTAGCACAATGCTGATTGTCTGATGGAGCGGTGTAAAGCAGCCACCACTGGACTCCGGAGGAGAAGGGTTCTGTGCAGTGACGGATCGCACTTCTCTATTTGCGGATGATGGAGGAGTCTGGGTTTGGCGATTCCAGAACATTTCCCCCTGACTGCATTGTGTCCCTGTACAGATGGTGGAGGATAATGCTATGGTCTCGTTATCAGGGGGCGGCCGCGGACCCTCAGCTCCAGTGATGGGAAAAATTAATCTTCAGCACCAAACAACATGGACAATTAAACTGAGCCCGTCATGAGTTTTGGCCGATATAAGATTCGACCATCACCTTTCAGGGTTTACAGCGGGTACGGAAAGTTTTCAGACCCCTTTAAATGTTTCACTCTTTGTTTCATTGCAGCCATTTGGTAAAATTAAAAAAAGTTCTTTTTTTCCCTCATTAATGTTCACTCTGCACCCCATCTTGACTGAAAAAAAAAACAAATGTAGAAATTTTTGCAAATGTAATAAAAAAAAAAAACCTACGATCTCCCATGGTCATAAGTCTTCAGCCCCTTTGCTTAGTACTGAGTAGAAGCCCCTTTTGAGCTCGTACAGCCATGAGTCTTCTTGGGAATGATGCAACAAGTTTTTCACCCCTGGATTTGGGGATCCTCAGCCATTCTTCCTTGCAGATCCTCTCCAGTTCGTCAGGTTGGATGGTGAACGTTGGTGGACGCCATTTTCAGGTCTCTCCAGAGATGCTCAGTTGGGTTTAGGTCTGGTCTCTGGCTGGGCCGGTCAGGAATGGTCACAGAGTCGTTCTGAAGCCACTCCTTTGTTATTTTAGCTGTGTGCTTAGGGTCAGTGTCTTGGAAGGTGAACCTTCAGCCATGTCTGAGGTCCAGAGCACTCTGGAAGAGGTTTTCATCCAGGATATCTCTGTCATTGAAGGAAACATGAATGTAGCCAAGTACATCCAGTCATCCTGTCCCTGCAGCTGATAAACACCTCCATAGCATGATGCTGCCTCCACCATGTTACACTGTGGGGATTGTATTGGGCAGGTGATGAGCAGTGCCTGGTTTTCTCCACACATACCGCTTAGAATTATCACCAAAAAGGTCTATCTTCGTCTCATCAGGACAGAGAATATTATTTATCATAGTCTGGGAGTCCTTTATGTGTTCTTTAGCAAACTCTATGCGGCTTTCATATGTTTTGCACTGAGGAGAGGCTTCCGTCGGCCATTCTGCCATAAAGGCCCGACTGGTGGAGGCTGCAGTGATAGTTGGCTTTGTGGAACTTACTCCCATCTCCCTACTGCATCTCTGGAGCTCAGCCACGGTGATCTTGGGGTTCTTCTTTACCTCTCTCACCAAGGCTCTTCTACCACGATTGCTCAGTTTGTCTGGACGGCCAGTTCTAGGAAGACTTCTGGTGGTCCCAAACTTCTTCCATTTAAGGATTATGGAGGCCACTGTGCTTAGGATCCTTGAGTACTGCAGAAATTCTGTGGTAACCTTGGCCTGATCTGTGCCTTGCCACAATTCTGTCTCTGAGCTCCTCGGCCGGTTCCTTTGGCCTCATGATTTGGTCTGATATGCACTGTGAGCTGTGAGGTCTTATATAGACAGGTGTGCGCCTTTCCAAATCAAGTCCTATCAGTTTAATTACACACAGCTGGACTCCAATGAAGGAGCAGAACCATCTCAAGGAGGATCACAAGGAAATGGACAACATGTGACTTAAATACGAGGGTCTGAGCAAAGGGTCTGAATGCACAGGGGTACGTCTCTGTCCTGTTGAGGACTGCAGTGCGCAGGTGCCAGAAAGGAGCGCGATGCGGGGAGCCTGTGTGGATGATGCAGGCTCGCGTCATCCACAAGAAGCAAGCAGGAGGATGGCCATCATAAGATGGAAGGCACCGGACCAAGACCAGCGACACCCATTGGACCGGACCGCCCCGCAGGTGAGTATAATAAAACTTGTTTTTCAGTTCTTCCACGTCGGGTTGGGGGCAGATACACAGTATTATAGAATGCTGTATGTAAACCCTGAAAGGTGATGGCCGTATCTTTTATCGGTCAAAACTGCTGACAGGTTCACTTTAAAGCATCAGCAGTTTGGGGAAGACCCTTATCTGTCCCCCAGTGCACAAGCCCCATACAGATATGGAGGGGGGACATGAGCCGCCGCACAGAGCAAGGACAACAAATGCTATGGAAGAAGGGGCAAAACTCATCACAGACGCCTCCAAAATCTTGTATAAAGCGTTCCCAGAAGAGTGGCAGCCATTATATCTGCCTAGGGGCGACTCCATATTAACCCCTTCACGCTGCAGCCCGTTTTCTTTTTAGAGCCATAACTTTTTTTATTTTTTCATCAATTTGGCCATGTGAGGGCTTGTTTTTTGCAGGACGAGTTGTACTTTTGAACAAAATCATTGTTTTTACCATATCGTGTACTAAAAAACGGGAAAAAAATTCCAAGTGCGGTGAAATTGCAAAAAAAGCCCTGCTCTGTATAGCAGAAATGCTCACTTGCTATGAGCAATCCGGCAATGACAACCACAGGGGTCTCCTGCAGACCCTGGATTGTCATTCCAAACCATCGGCGACCCCCGGTCATGTGACACGGGCGCCGATGGGTGGGATTAGTGACACGCTTCTGGCGAAAGCATGTTAACTACCGATGTCAGAGATTGATGGCGGCACATTTAACATGTTAACAGACGCGGGTGGATCTCGATTCCATCCGCAGCTGTTGGGGGCACATGTCAGCTAATGAAATCAGCTGACATGTGCCGGTAAAGCTGCGGGGTCATCACCGGAGCTCGCAAACAGGGGGAGCCCACTTTAGACTTAACTATTAGAGATGAGCGAATTTAATCGGATCCCTGCTTATTCGGCCAGCTATAGCACTTACCGAACAAGCTGCAGAGGGAACCCGGATACCTGGAGCGCTCTCGCTAATCAGCTCCGCAGCTGCATGTGTCGCGGCTGTGTGACAGCACATGCATGGAGAGCCCAACACACAGGTTCTCCATGCAGGTGCTGTAACAGCGGACATAGCCGCAACACATGCAGCCGCAGAGCTGATTAGCGAGAGCGCTCCAGGTATCCGGGTTCCCTCTGCAGCTTATTCAGTAAGCGCCATAGCTGGCCGAATAAGCCCTGACCCGATCAAATTCGCTCATCTCTAGTAACTATACGTCTAAGGGTGGCAAAGGGTTAATGTCTGATGAGGACAGAGAAGCTCCGGGAGGTGGATGTGGGGGGCACAGACGTTTATATGTAGTGTATGCAGTCACCAGTAGGTGGCGCGGTACCGCTGCTCCCCGTTATACTCACATAGGCCACACCGCTGCCGCTGATCCCGGTGTGGATATCCATGTAGGACTCAGGCACCTCCTCACACATCCCGCACACGGACAGGAGATCCTTCAGCATGTCCGCCTCCTCCTGGCCGGCACAGGACCCCCGGGAGAACACCACGGCCCCCTCCTGGATGACACACGGCAGATTGGGGCACATGCGGAGAATCCGGACCCCATCGGGAACCAGCTGCAGACACAATGATGGGTTGTCGGTCCTGTGCACACAGTGGTGAGCGGCCTCCCCTAACGCTCAGGATGCAGCCGCCGCAGGGTCAGAATCATCCAGCAGCTGGAGCACCTCGTGCCCCGGACTTACCTTCTCCAGAGTCTGCAGCGACACGCCGGCCGCCATCGACACGATGATGTGATCGGGGGTGACGGCCGAGGAGATCTCCACCAGGACCTGCGGGACGATGTGCGGCTTGGTGGCCAGAAAGATGACCCTCGCCTCGTACAGCACCGTGATGTTGGAGTGGGTTGTGTGACAGCCATGATCCTGCAGAAGAGACGCACCAGGCCGTTATCGCATCAACAGCGCTGCAGCCAATCAATGACCTAACGATTAGCTGCCTCACCACTGATGTGACATCAGCACTGCAGGCAATCGGTGAGCTAACGATTAGCTGCCTCACCACTGATGTGACATCAGCACTGCAGCCAATCAGTGAGCTAACGATTAGCTACCTCACCACTGATGTGACATCAGCGCTGCAGGCAATCGGTGAGCTAACGATTAGCCACAGCACCATTGATGTGACATCAGCACTGCAGGCAATCAGTGAGCTAATGATTAGCTGCCTCACCATTGATGTGTCATCAGCGCTGCAGGCAATCAGTGAGCTAATGATTAGCTGCAGCACCATTGATGTGTCATCAGCCCTACTGGCAATAAGTGAGCTAACAATTAGCTGCAGCACCATTGATGTGACATCAGCGCTGCAGGCAATCAGAGAGCTAAAGATTAGCTGCAGCACCATTGATGTGACATCAGCGCTACTGGCAATCTTAGCTAATGATTAGCTGCAGCACCATTGATGTGACGTCAGTGCTGCAGGCAATCAGTGAGCTAACGATTAGCTGCAGCACCACTGACGTCACATCAGCGCTGCAGGCAATCAGTAAGCTAACGATTAGCTGAAGCACCATTGATGTGACATCAGCGCTGCAGACAATCAGTGAGCTAACGATGAACTGAGCACCATTGATGTGATGTCAGCGCTGCAGCCAATCAGTGAGCTAACGATTAGCGGAGCACCAATGTGACGTCAGAACTGCAGACAATCAGTGAGCTAACGATTAGCTGCAGCACCATTGATGTGACATCAGCGCTGCAGACAATCAGTGAGCTAACGATGAACTGAGCACCATTGATGTGATGTCAGCGCTGCAGCCAATCAGTGAGCTAACCATCGTCACTGCAGCCAATCAGTGAGCTAATGATTAGCTGCAGCACCACTGATGTGACGTCAGCGCTGCAGACAATACCAGAACGTAGAAGATTTGGGGAAAAAAATGCAATATAAAAAATGCAACCTGCGAGTGGTGGGAAGGGGTTAATGTCGCGGGCAGTGCGCATGCTCACCCGGAAGTAGTGCAGGTTGCTGTCGCTCGGGGCGCTCACACTGATGTTCTGCGCTGGAACTTTCCCTAGAAACACAAGGAGTAATGATTATTCCTAGAGAGGGCGGAGGGAGGCGCTGAGGCCGCAGGCTCGGCTCCAGTTACCGCTGATGAGGAGGCCGCCCAGCACGCCCCGCGCCATCCGCCCGGCCCCGATACACCCGACCCTCAGCGCGGAGCCCGGACCCGCCGCCATCCTGAGCGCCGCACAGCTGCACACTAGTGAGACTCAAAGAGCCGGCTCTTCACTGTGAACGATATGAGCCGGCACCTATCAGTGAGCCGCTTGTTATCTAGAGGCTCTCTGCTCTCCTCCCTTCCCTCAGCCTGGTGGTGGTGGAGGAGGAGAGGAGCCAGGAGAGACTGTGTGCTGGAGGGGGAGAGAGGAAAGCTGCTGCTGAAAGTCCTGTAGGAGCACAGTGTTATCTCATTCACCCGGCCAATACAGAAGCAGGATGTAAATGAAGGCAGAACATGTGACCACAGAGCAGCCAGTCACAGCTCAGGTTTCACTTGTCCTCATGCACTGTCTTCTTCCATCTTTATTGGCATCCTGCCCAGTGTTCAGTGTGTTATAGTGACGGACGGTACCTGACTGTCTGGAGGAGAGAGTTAGAGACAGGCAGGCAGAGGTGTGTGCTGTTACAAGAATCCCAGCCATATTACAGTGAAAGCAGATGGAGAATCCTGAAGTCTCTGCAGTGCACAGCTTTGTGTTGTAAGGTGTGTGGTTTCTGAAAAATTCCATCAGTAAAAAGTGACTGATCATAACACTACTGTGCAAAACACATGATCAAAGATGAGTGACAAACGCAGTGGCGTATCCAGGGGGGGGCAGCCGGGGCATGTGCCCCGGGCGCAGCCGACAGGGGGGCGCCAGCGGGCCGCCTGATGATGCGGCGGTCCAAGGAGGCTCGGGTGGGACTGCACTTGTCCCGCAGCTGAGCAGAGCCCCTCCACCGCAGAGAGCCGCACACCACAGCTATTGCTTGTGCAGCTCTGTGCTCACAGGACCTGTGATGAGGTCACGGGGGGGAGGAGTCAGGAGTCACATGATGAAGGGCTTCTGTGTAGTGCAGGACTCTGCTGATTGTCATGGTGCTCGGTGCTGGACGAGGGTAAGGGTCAGGAGTGGTTTGTGTGGATGTAGCAGAGCCATGTGTGTACTAGGTGTACGGAGCGGAGCCGTGTGTGTGTACGGAGCGGAGCCGTGTGTGTATACGGAGCGGAGCCGTGTGTGTGTACGGAGCGGAGCCGTGTGTGTGTACGGAGCGGAGCCATGTGTGTACGGAGCGGAGCCGTGTGTGTACGGAGCGGAGCCATGTGTGTACGGAGCAGAGCTGTGTGTGTGTACGGAGCGGAGCCGTGTGTGTGTACGGAGCGGAGCCATATGTGTACGGAGCAGAGCTGTGTGTGTGTACGGAGCGGAGCCGTGTGTGTGTACGGAGCGGAGCCATATGTGTACGGAGCAGAGCTGTGTGTGTGTACGGAGCGGAGCCGTGTGTGTGTGTACGGAGCGGAGCCATGTGTGTGTGTACGGAGCGGAGCCATGTGTGTACGGAGCGGAGCCATGTGTGTACGGAGCGGAGCCATGTGTGTACGGAGCGGAGCCATGTGTGTACGGAGCAGAGCTGTGTGTGTGTACGGAGCGGAGCCGTGTGTGTGTACGGAGCGGAGCCATATGTGTACGGAGCAGAGCTGTGTGTGTGTACGGAGCGGAGCCGTGTGTGTGTGTACGGAGCGGAGCCATGTGTGTGTGTACGGAGCGGAGCCGTGTGTACGGAGCGGAGCCGTGTGTGTGTGTACGGAGCGGAGCCGTGTGTGTGTGTACGGAGCGGAGCCGTGTGTGTGTACGGAGCGGAGCCGTGTGTGTGTGTACGGAGCAGAGCTGTGTGTGTGTACGGAGCGGAGCCGTGTGTGTGTGTACGGAGCGGAGCCATGTGTGTGTGTACGGAGCGGAGCCATGTGTGTACGGAGCGGAGCCATGTGTGTACGGAGCGGAGCCATGTGTGTACGGAGCAGAGCTGTGTGTGTGTACGGAGCGGAGCCGTGTGTGTGTACGGAGCGGAGCCATATGTGTACGGAGCAGAGCTGTGTGTGTGTACGGAGCGGAGCCGTGTGTGTGTGTACGGAGCGGAGCCATGTGTGTGTGTACGGAGCGGAGCCGTGTGTACGGAGCGGAGCCGTGTGTGTGTGTACGGAGCGGAGCCGTGTGTGTGTACGGAGCGGAGCCGTGTGTGTGTGTACGGAGCGGAGCCGTGTGTGTGTGTACGAGGTGTACAGAGCTGAACTGCGTGTGTGCAAGGTGTACATAGCGGAGCCGTGTGTGTACGAGGTGTACATAGTGGAGCCGTGTGTGTACGAGGTGTACATAGCGGAGTCGTGTGTGTACGAGGTGTACGGAGCGGAGCCGTGTGTGCAAGGTGTACGGAGCTGAGCCGTGTGTATACAAGGTGTATGGAGTGGAGCCACGTGTGTACGGAGCGGAGCCGTGTGTGCAAGGTGTACGGAGCTCAGCCACGTGTGTAGGAGTAACTAGGTGTGGCCATTACATTACTGTACTCAGTGTGTGTGTGTGTGTTTGTGCGTGCATGCGTAGCGCTGCGGGTGAATGTGCAGAGACGTAAATGGTTTTGTGTGTGTACGGAGAGGAGAGGCGAGGGCAATGATGGGACTGACGGGGAGAGGGCAATAATTGGGATGGAGGGGGAGGAGGAAATGATGGATGTGGTGGAATGGGCAATAATGAGGGGGGGAAGAAATGATGGAGGTGGTAGAATGGACAAGGATGGTGGTGGTGGAAAGCACACTGATGATATTGGAGGGGGAGAAAATGATGGAGGTGGTGGAATGGGCAAGTATGGTGATGGTGGAAAGGACAATGATGATGGTGGTGGAAAGGGCAAAGATGGAGATGGTGGGGGAAAAGAAAATGATGGATATGGTAGAAAAGGCAAAGGAGGAAATGATGGAGGTGGTGGAATGGGAAATTATGGGGTGGTGGGGGAGAAAGCAATTATAGTGGTGGTGGAGAAAGTAAAGATGGAGGTGGTGAAGAGAGCAATGATGGGGTGGGGTAGAGGAAAATAATGGGCATATATGAGGAAACAGTTCAGGAGAATGGGGGGCATATCTGAGGAAACAGTATGGGGGATGGGTGCAGACAGTATGAGGAGCGAACGGGGGAATGTATGTGGACACAGTATGAGTAGCAATGTGAAAAATGTATGTGGACAGAGTACGGGGAGTGAGGGTGATGGGATGTGTGCAGACACAATATAGGGAGTCGGGTGAGCAGGCAGTATAGAAAGCGAGGGGGTAAATATATGAGGAGACAGTTTGGTGAACAGGAGGGATGTGAGAGGAGACAGTATGAGGAGGGAAGGGAATAGTGTGAGGAGACAGTATGCGGGAGAAAAGTGAGTGGGCACAGAATAGAAACTGAGCAGTAGGGGTGTAGAATGAGGGGACAGTGTAAGGGCACAGCCAGCAGAGGACAGTATACCAAGGAGGGGGGAGTGTAATCAGAGTACAGTACAAATACTGGGCCCTATAGAGGGGGACACAGTGTGAGAGGACAGTGTGAAGAGGGGACCGGTATGGAAAGGAGAGGTTAGAGTGAAGAGTATGTACCATAAGAGGGACAGTGTGGGGGTCATATTTTGGGCAGACAATATAGTGAGGGGCAATTTTTTATTCAGGAGCATTATAATGACACTTGTATCTTTAAGGGCGTCATGTGGAGATTTTCTGCAAAAGAGCGGACAAGATGGAAGTCTGCAGAGACGGCTGTGGATGAGAAAACTCATCATGGGGTCTGGACAAGATGAAGAAAAGAAGTAGAACGACTCCAGAGATGACGACATCTATAAGGTACCTGGATGTAAATGTTATTTGTGTGTTGTGAATTCTGTGGCAGAGCTCCCTCCTGTGGTCACAAGTGGTACTGCGGCTTCTGAGTTTCCTTCCTCAGGTGATGTGGTGAAGTCGTAAGGTGTTGCTCTATTTAACTCCACCTAGTGCTTTGCTCCTGGCCTCCAGTCAATGTTCTAGTGTTGGTCTTGCTTCCTCCTGGATCTTTCCTGTGGCCTGTCTGCTAAGCATAAGCTAAGTCTGCTTGTGTTTATTTTGTTGCTATATTTTCTGTCCAGCTTGCTTTTTGGGTTTTGCTTGCTTGCTGAAAGCTCTGAGACGCAGAGGGAGCACCTCCGTACCGTTAGTCGGTGCGGAGGGTCTTTTTGCCCCTCTGCGTGGTTGTTTGCAGGTTTTTGTGTTGACCGCAAAGCTATCTTTCCTGTCCTCGATCTATTCAGTAAGTCGGGCCTCACTTTGCTAAACCTATTTCATCTCTGTGTTTGTATTTTCATCTTACTCACAGTCATTATATGTGGGGGGCTGCCTGTTCCTTTGGGGAATTTCTCTGAGGCAAGGTAGGCTTATTTTTCTACCTTCAGGGCTAGCTAGTTTCTCAGGCTGTGCCCGAGGCGCCTAGGTCTGTCAGGAGCGCTCCACGGCTACCTTTAGTGTGGTATTATAGGATTAGGGATTGCGGTCAGCAGAGTTCCCACGTCTCAGAGCTCGTCCTATGTTTTGTGGGTTTTGTCAGGTCACTTGTGTGCTCTGAACTTCAAGGTCCATTGTGGTTCTGAATTACCTAATCATAACATTGTGATACTGACTAACTCATGTTTTTATTTATGTTAGGAGCATTAAAGGGGTTGTCCAGGTTTGTAATGAGTCTGCAGTCATTCTTTGTGACTGCAGACTTCTGAATTCTCACAGTGCGCCCTGCACGCTGTCAGGATTCTCTCGTGCTGGTGATTTACATACATGCGGTCACGTGCTGACTAGACATGTGTGGCCTCACTCAATGAAAATGAACTGAGCGAGGCCGGCACGTCTAGTCGGAATGTGGTCAGAAGTATACAAATCACATGCTTTTGCTGACATGACCGTCCACCGGCAAGGGAGAATCCTAAAAGAATTCAGAAGCTGCGATGTCAGGATTCAGCTCTGCAGGTTCCAGTAGTCGTCACATGGACACTTCACTCATATGCGACTTTCAGACTTGTGGTCCTGTGACAACGAGCTTCTCTTCTGCTTCTCTCAGTTTTTCACTGAATATTGAGAGCATTAGGGAGAGGAGCTCGTGGGTACATGACTAAGTGTGAAAATCACATATGTCCTGGGGGGGGGGGGCGCCGAAATGAATTCTTGCCCCGGGTGCCAGAAACCCTAGATACGCCTCTGGACAAACGGCAGAAGAGAAGCAGCATTTTGGGCTCACTTTGATGACATTGGAAACAATAAGGCTCAATGCAGACTTTGTAAGCACACACTATCTTTTCGAGCAGGGTCTACCACAAACCTTCATAGGCATATCAGAACTGCACACCCTACAGTGCCTATTGAAGATATAGCACGCAGGTATCTGCTCCAGACCATGTGACGGTGACCCCCAGTACATCATCTACTGGTACTGCTGCTGCAGCGTCTACAGCCACCCCTCAGGCATCAGTTACACCAAAAACTAGTACCTAGCAACATCAGTCCCTTCAGAGAGAATTTTCTCCAAAACAGGGCAGATAATCACAGAGAGAAGAAACCGGATCAGCCCGTCCAAACTGAGGCACTTAGTGTTTCTTAATGCCAATTTGTCCTAATGACCTTCTAAAAATGTTTCACTGTTAAGTTATGCTGCTGTTTTGCACATTTTTTGCATTTGTTTGATGTTCTTATAATGAAAAATAATATAAACAATGTTAATCTGTTAACTAGAAGGTTTTGTGTCATTATTTTGGTGAGATTACTGAAGAGCCGATTCAAGAGCCGAAAGAGCCGATTCCCCCCAAAAAAACCGAAGTCCCATCACTACTTGTCTCAGTCAGGCTGTGATAGGATCAGCGCGGACACCACAGGGGATCTGCACAGGATAATAAGCGGTGAGTGAGGAGCCTCCGCCTGTGCAGATGGAGCGGGGGAGAAGCACTGACAGGGATTAACCCCTCACCCGCCAGACTGTCATTGCAATTTATGGCTGATAGAAGACACAAGTCCAACAAGTGCAAACTATAATTCAACAGAATATTTCTGCCTTTCCTTCTGCTCCAGGACAAATATCTGTTTTCACCCCTTATCTACTGTGTTCACAGCAAACGTTTTCTATTGGGTGAGAAACTCATTTGAGCAAGGAGCGGTAATAAGCCCCGCCCTCTGTAAGTCATTGGTGGTTCCTCAAGACTCTTCTCCATTGGCAGCTTCAGATCCGTCCAACGACAGGAGAGGAGGGCGGGGCAACGGACTATATAAGGAGACACCGCACAGTCTCTTCACACAATTTTTAGTTGCGTTATTGACATCATGTCCGGACGCGGCAAACAAGGAGGAAAGGTGACTCCGTGCTAAAGCGAAGACCCGCTCATCCCGGGCAGGACTGCAGTTCCCGGTCGGCTGTGTGCACAGACTTCTCCACAAGGGCAACTACGCTGAGAGAGCCGGCGTTCTGGTCTATCTGGCCGCGGAGATCCTGGAATTGGCCGGTAATGCCGCCCGGGACAACAAGAAGACCCGCATCATCCCCCGTCACCTGCAGCTGGCGGTGCGCAATGACGAGGAGCTGAACAGGCTGCTGGGTGGGGTGACCATTGCCCAGGGGGGCGTCCTGCCCAACATCCAGGCCGTGCTGCTGCCCAAGAAGACCGAGAGCAGCAAGAAGAGCAAGTGAGCGCTGCCGCCGATCTATTCACAAACTAAAGGCTCTTTTAAGAGCCACCACACCGTCACCACAAGAGCCGGCGCCGCCTATCTCCGGGGTCCTCACATGAGGCTGATAGTACATACACCATTGCCGCCACCAGTTCGTATGTTGCTGCACATGTCCACAGAATAATAGGAGGTGAATGGGTCAATTCCACATGAAGTCTCAGACCCTCAGTGTCGTCTGCCGAGCTCGCAGGAAATGTCCCCTCATTAGTGTCTGATACTCAGTGATCTGTAACAATCCTCCGGAGATTATGAGCGGGGGGAATGCAAATTCCCTAACGGATTCTGTGATCAGACAATGAGCGAGAAACTTTGGTAACGCTCAGCCTTCATTGATGTTCATAGACGTCTTTCCTTTCCCGTTTAACTCCTTACTCGCCGTTTTACAGCTGATCTTTTCTTTACCAGAGTATCCACAGATGTGGCACCTTCACCCCAGGCCCCGGCAGCGCTGTGTCCCCTATACACTGCACACAATGTATACGCTGTGTATATACATATACAGGACAGGAGTTGTAGGGAACAGAACCAACACCTGTGTCCCCCCATACACTGCACACACTGGATATATATAAATACATGACAGGACCTCGAAACACGTCTACCCGGCTGTCAGACATTGAGACACACCACCGCAGCTGTCGGACCTCGAAACGCACCGCTTCGGCTATTGGACATCAAAATGCAACTGGGCGGCTGTCAGACATTGAAACACATACCGCGCCTCCACCACCACAGACCCGGGCTGTGCTCTGTACACTTCACCCTGTCCTTATAAAATGTCAGTTATGTTATAGATGTCGCACTTTTGGATTTGGTGAGAGCAGAGGATGCGCGGAGCGGTAACTGTAATATCGCTGATCACTAGTGTTGAGCATTCCGATACCGCAAGTATCGGGTATCGGCCGATATTTGCGGTATCGGAATTCCGATACCGAATTCCGATATTTCCCGCGTATCGGATACCGGAATCGGAAGTTCCCAGAATTCAAACTGCACGGAGCAGCCAATGAGGAATGAATGTAAGTGTGGGCACATCCTGTTTAGCATGGTGGGCATGTAACTACTGGCAAGGCTGTGATTGGCTGCTAAAATGATGTCACCATGCACTATAAAAAACGCTGCGGCCATTTTGCGCTCACTCTGCTGTGATTTCAGTTAGGGACAGGACGCTGTGTTCTAACTGAGGGCCAGTTGAGATATCTAATTGCTTTATTTTGCTTTTCCAAGCCTAATTTAGCAAACGCTGTGTGTTCACCTTGCTCTTGCCTTGCAGCGCTGTTTTAAAAGCATTCTGCAAGGTCTCTGTGTGTGTGTGTGTGCAGCTCACTCTGTAGTCTGTGTGCAGCCATATACCCGGTTGTATTCAGCTCAGGGGGGGTTCACACTGCCTCATACAGTTCTATCCATTGTCCTTTTTTTCAAATAGTGCAGCCTGTTGAAAATTTTTCCAAAAATTTCCTATTAGTGTCTTTCCACCCGTCTCCAGCTAAATAGTGGAAAAACACTACATAGGATAACCTAGAGGGGGGTTTTTGGCCCTTGCAGCGCCGTTTACGGCTGCCTGCATGGTCTCCATGTGAGCGCAGCTTGCCCTGTAGTCTGTGTGCAGCCACAGCCAGTTGTATTCAGCTCAGGGTGTGTCACTGCCTCATACCGTTGAATAACTTGTCCTTTTTTTCAAATAGTGCAGCCTGTTGAAAATTTTTCCAAAAATTTCCTATTAGTGTCTTTCCACCCGCCTCCAGCTAAATTGTGGAAAAACACTACATAGGATAACCTAGAGGAGTGTTTTTGGGCCTTGCAGCGCCGTTTACGGCTGTCTGCACGGTCCCCGTGTGAGTTAAAGTCGCTCTGTAGCCCGATCTGCAGAAAAAAAAGTAGAGTTCACCAAACACCACTTAACACTTGTGTAGGCCACATTTTATCAATAATAAAGTCTAGTCCACACTTTATATATATAAGGGGACAATACAAATATCTCGCTGAGGATCTGTTTATACCAAGGAAGGTGACGGGCACAAGGGGGCATTCTTTGCGGCTGGAGGAGAGAAGGTTTTTCCACCAACATAGAAGAGGATTCTTTACTGTTAGGGCGGTGAGAATCTGGAATTGCTTGCCTGAGGAGGTGGTGATGGCGAACTCAGTCGAGGGGTTCAAGAGAGGCCTGGATGTCTTCCTGGAGCAGAACAATATTGTATCATACAATTAGGTTCTGTAGAAGGACGTAGATCTGGGGATTTATTATGATGGAATATAGGCTGAACTGGATGGACAAATGTCTTTTTTCGGCCTTACTAACTATGTTACTATGTTACTATGTTACTTTACAACATTAGTGTTTCTTACACCTGTTAGGAGGAGCATTTCAGGAATAAGCACACTTAGGACTTAAGGTACCATCACACTAGACGTTATCGCTAGCGATCCGTGACGTTGCAGCGTCCTGGCAAGCGATATCGTCAAGTGTGACAGGCAGCAGCGATCAGGCCCCTGCTGTGATATCGCTGGTCGGGGAAGAAAGTCCAGAACTTTGTTTCGTCGCTGGCTCTCCCGCAGACATCGCTGAATCGGCGTGTGTGACGCCGATTCAGCGATGTCTTCGCTGGTAACCAGGGTAAACATCGGGTTACTAAGCGCAGGGCCGCGCTTAGTAACCCGATGTTTACCCTGGTTACCATCGTTAAAGTAAAAAAAACAACCACTACATACTTACCTACCGCTGTCTGTCCCCGGCGCTGTGCTTCTCTGCTCTGGCTGTGAGCACAGCGGCCGGAAAGCAGAGCGGTGACGTCACCGCTCTGCTTTCCGGCTGCCCGGCGCTCACAGCCAGAGCAGAGAAGCAGAGCGCCGGGGACAGACAGCGGTAGGAAAGTATGTAGTGGTTGTTTTTTTTTACTTTAACGATGGTAACCAGGGTAAACATCGGGTTACTAAGTGCGGCCATGCGCTTAGTAACCCGATGTTTACCCTGGTTACCGGCATCGTTGGTCGCTGGAGAGCTGTCTGTGTGACAGCTCTCCAGCGACCAAACAGCGACGCTGCAGCGATCCGGATCGTTGTCGGTATCACTGCAGAGTCGCTTAGTGTGACAGTACCTTTAGTACTTTTCTGCTTATCTTTATCTGTCAACCAAGATGAAGAGGGCAGGGAGTAAGGCACGTGAGCGTGGGCGAGTAGCAGGGAGAGGACGTGGTGATTCTGTGCCTGCTGCGGGCACCGGTGACTCATCATCACTCAGTTTCAGCAGGGAACAGTCCTTCATGCGCAGCTTTGTCGGAGAGCGCCGTGCACCGCTGCTGCGTGAAGATCAAATTGAAGCCGTTGTCGGGTGGATGGCAGCTAATGCATCAGCATTGACTTCAATTAGTGCCACATCCTCTCAGGCACAGACCACTGGAGAGCAGCCATCTGTCTCTTCACCACCTGCCAAATTGGCCAGGCAGTCAGAGAGCCCAGGACAGGAGCCGTCTCTACTTCTGTTCTCTGAATCTCTTGGCTTGGAAACAGGGGGCCAGCCAAGCAGCATTGGAGAAATGGAAGAAGAGGCAGTGTGCAGTGATGCCCAACAGCTTTGTCTCTCTGACTCTGAAGAGGCAGGTGGGTCAGTGCCTGCGGTGACCACAGCGCAGTACGCATCTGATGATGAAACTCAGGTGCCTCTTTCTGGTGTGTACTGTGCTGCCGAGACTACCCAGGAGGAGCAGTTGGTGGCAGAGGGTAGTGGAGATGATGAGGTCCTTGACCCATCGTGGCGTGAGGAACAGGAAGGTGGTGGGAGCAGCTCTGAGGAAGAGATTCCCCTAACGGGCCAAAGAGGGAGAGGGAGCACCCGTTAGGAGCCTGTCTCTTTCAAAAGCCAAAAAGGGCGCTCCCAAGACTTGCAGTGCCTGGTCCTTTTTTGACACAGTTGCAGATGACATTTGTTTTGTCAAATGCAAGCTGTGTCATCAGAAAGTCAAAAGAGGTAAAAGTGTCAGCAACCTCAATACCACAAATATGTGGAAACATGTGCGGACCAGGCACGCGGTGGAGTTACAAAAACACACTGAAGACCTAGGCCAACCTACAGCGGCACCTACCACCTCTTAAGCTCGTGTTGCCTCTTCCTCCAGCTCACGCACAGCTGGTTCGGCTTCCTCCCAGGATCGCCATGGAAGAGCCTCTGGCACTGTTGTCCAGAGACCTAGTGTAATTCCACCCACAGCACCACGTTCCCAGTCATCCTCACACTCCCAGCCTAGTCTACAGCCATCGGTAGTACAGGCATGGGAGAAAAGGCGAGCATTCTCGGCAAACCACCCCCGAGCACAGGCTCAGAATGCAGGCATTGCCAAACTTCTGTCACTGGAAATGCTCTCATTCAGGCTGGTGGAGACTGACAGCTTCCGTGACTTGATGGCATTGGCAGTCCCACATGTTATGATAAGGTAATTCAGTACCACAATGGACATAGAGGTCAGAGCACACACAGTGACCTGACAATAACCCAAAAACATAGAACGAGCTCTGAGACGTGGGAACTCTGCTGACCGCAATCCCTAATCCTCTCCAACCACACTAGAGGCAGCCGTGGATTGCGCCTAACGCTCCCTATGCAACTCGGCACAGCCTGAGAAACTAGCTAGCCTGAAGATAGAAAATAAGCCTACCTTGCCTCAGAGAAATACCCCAAAGGAAAAGGCAGCTCCCACATATAATGACTGTGAGTTAAGATGAAAAGACAAACGTAGAGATGAAATAGATTTAGCAAAGTGAGGCCCGACTTTCTGAACAGAGCGAGGATAGGAAAGGTAACTTTGCGGTCAACACAAAACCCTACAAAAACCACGCAAAGGGGGCAAAAAGACCCTCCGTACCGAACTAACAGTACGGAGGTACACCCTCTGCGTCCCAGAGCTTCCAGCAAGCAGGAAAAAACAAATAGACAAGCTGGACAGAAAAAAACAGCAAACAAAATAGCAAAGCAGAACTTAGCTATGCAGAGCAGCAGGCCACAGGAACGATCCAGGAGGAAACAGGTCCAATACTAGAACATGGACTGGAGGCCAGGATCAGAGCACTAGGTGGAGTTAAATAGAGCAGCACCTAACGACTTCACCACATCACCTGAGGAAGGAAACTCAGAAGCCGCAGTACCACTTTCCTCCACCAACGGAAGCTCACAGAGAGAATCAGCCGAAGTACCACTTGTGACCACAGGAGGGAGCTCTGCCACAGAATTCACAACAGTACCCCCCCTTGAGGAGGGGTCACCGAACCCTCACCAGAGCCCCCAGGACGACCAGGATGAGCCATATGAAAGGCATGAACAAGATCGGAGCATGGACATCAGAAGCAAAGACCCAGGAATTATCTTCCTGAGCATAACCCTTCCACTTAACCAGATACTGGAGTTTCCGTCTTGAAACACGAGAATCCAAAATCTTCTCCACAATATACTCCAACTCCCCCTCCACCAAAACCGGGGCAGGAGGATCAACAGATGGAACCATAGGTGCCACGTATCTCCGCAACAATGACCTATGGAATACGTTATGTATGGAAAAAGAATCTGGAAGGGTCAGACGAAAAGACACAGGATTAAGAACCTCAGAAATCCTATACGGACCAATGAAACGAGGTTTAAACTTAGGAGAGGAAACCTTCATAGGAATATGACGAGAAGATAACCAAACCAAATCCCCAACACGAAGTCGGGGACCCACACAGCGTCTGCGATTAGCGAAACGTTGAGCCTTCTCCTGGGACAAGGTCAAATTGTCCACTACATGAGTCCAAATCTGCTGCAACCTGTCCACCACAGTATCCACACCAGGACAGTCCGAAGACTCAACCTGTCCTGAAGAGAAACGAGGATGGAACCCAGAATTGCAGAAAAATGGCGAAACCAAGGTAGCCGAGCTGGCCCGATTATTAAGGGCGAACTCAGCCAAAGGCAAAAAGGACACCCAGTCATCCTGATCAGCAGAAACAAAGCATCTCAAATATGTTTCCAAGGTCTGATTGGTTCGTTCGGTCTGGCCATTTGTCTGAGGATGGAAAGCCGAGGAAAAAGACAAGTCAATGCCCATCCTACCACAAAAGGCTCGCCAAAACCTCGAAACAAACTGAGAACCTCTGTCAGAAACGATATTCTCTGGAATGCCATGTAAACGAACCACATGCTGGAAGAACAATGGCACCAAATCAGAGGAGGAAGGCAATTTAGACAAGGGTACCAGATGGACCATCTTTGAAAAGCGATCACAGACCACCCAAATGACTGACATCTTTTGAGAGACGGGAAGATCTGAAATAAAATCCATAGAGATATGTGTCAAAGGCCTCTTCGGGACCGGCAAGGGCAAAAGCAACCCACTGGCACGAGAACAGCAGGGCTTAGCCCGAGCACAAATCCCACAGGACTGCACAAAAGAACGCACATCCCGCGACAGAGATGGCCACCAAAAGGATCTAGCCACTAACTCTCTGGTACCAAAGATTCCAGGATGACCAGCCAACACCGAACAATGAACCTCAGAGATAACTTTATTCGTCCACCTATCAGGGACAAACAGTTTCTCCGCTGGGCAACGATCAGGTTTATTAGCCTGAAATTTTTGCAGCACCCGCCGCAAATCAGGGGAGATGGCAGACACAATTACTCCCTCTTTGAGGATACTCGCCGGCTCAGATAAACCCGGAGAGTCGGGCACAAAACTCCTAGACAGAGCATCCGCCTTCACATTTTTAGAGCCCGGAAGGTACGAAATCACAAAGTCAAAATGGGCAAAAAACAGCGACCAACGAGCCTGTCTAGGATTCAACCGCTTGGCAGACTCAAGATAAGTCAAGTTCTTATGATCAGTCAAGACCACCACGCGATGCTTAGCTCCTTCAAGCCAATGACGCCACTCCTCGAATGCCCACTTCATGGCCAGCAATAGGGTTGAGCGAAACGGGTCGTTCATTTTCAAAAGTCACCGACTTTTGGCAAAGTCGGGTTTCATGAAACCCGATCCGACCCCTGTGCGGGGTCGGCCATGCGGTACGCGACTTTCGCGCCAAAGTCGCGTTTCAATTACGCGAAAAGCGCCATTTCTCAGCCAATGAAGGTAAACGCAGAGTGTGGGCAGCGTGATGACATAGGTCCTGGTCCCCACCATCTTAGAGAAGGGCATTGCAGTGATTGGCTTGCTGTCTGCGGCGTCACAGGGGCTATAAAGGGGAGTTCCCGCCGACCGCCATGTTACTGCTGCTGATCTGAGCTTAGGGAGAGGTTGCTGCCGCTTCGTCAGAAGCAGGGATAGCGTTAGGCAGGGTCCATTAACCACCAAACCGCTTGTGCTGTAGCGATTTGCACTGTCCAACACCACCTTCGGTGTGCAGGGACAGTGGAAGCTACATTTTTTTTTTTTTTTTCCTCAGCGCTGTAGCTCATTGGGCTGCCCTAGAAGGCTCCCTGATAGCTGCATTGCTGTGTGTACGCCGCTGTGCAAACCAACTGCTTTTTTCAAAGCACAAATCCTCTTGTTCCTTCCTTTCTGCACAGCTATCTTGTTTGTTTGTCCACACTTTTTATTTAATTTGTGCATCAGTCCACTCCTTATTGCTGCCTGCCATACCTGGCTGAGATTACTGCAGGGAGATAGTAATTGAAGGACAGTTCCTTTTTTTTTTTTTTTTTTGTGGGAGATTAAGATTGACATTTCTGCTAGAGTGCCATCCCTATGTGTGCCATCTCTCACTCAGTGGGCCATAGAAAGCCTATTTATTTTTTTGCTTGATTTGGGTTCCAAAATCTACCTGAAAAAATCACTACATCAATCAGTAGGAGAAAAATATTGGCCTCAGGGCTTGTGTGCCACTCTTGACTCCTGTGTGTGCCATCTCTCAGTCAGTGGGCCATAGAAAGCCTATTTTTTTTTTTTTTTGCTTTATTTGGGTTCTAAATTCTACCTGAAAAAATCAATAAATCAATCAGTGGGAGATTAATATTGGCCTTTGGGCTTGTGTGCCAGTCCTAAGCGTGCCATCTCTCTCTCAGATAGTGGGCCATAGAAAGCCTATTTATTATATTTTTTAATTGGGTTTATAAATTTTCCCTTGAAAAAAAAAAAAAAAGTGGGAGATTAATATTGGCCTCTGGGCTTGTGTGCCAGTCCTGAGCGTGCCATCTCTCTCACAAATAGTGGGCCATAGAAAGCCTATTTATTTTTTTGGTTGATTTGGGTTCTAAATTCTACCTGAAAAAATCAATAAATCAATCAGTGGGAGATAAATATTGGCCTCTGGGCTTGTGTGCCACTCCTGACTCCTGTGTGCGTCATCTCTCACTCAGTGGGCCATAGAAAGCCTATTTTTTGTTTTATTTGTTTTCTAAATTCTCCCTGAAAAAATTGTTTTATTTTATTTGGTTTCTAAATTCTTCCTGAAAAAATCATTTTTTTTATTATATTTTTTTTTCTAAAGTCTCCCTGAAAAAAAAAAAAAAAAAAAAAATCAGTGGGAGATTAATATTGCCCTTTCTGCTTGTGTGCCAGTCTTGACTCCTGGGTGTGCCATCTCTCTCTCTCTCTCTCTCCAATTGTGGACCATAGAAAGCCTATTATTTTTTTTGCTTGATTTGGGTTCCAAAATCTACCTGAAAAAATCACTACATCAATCATTGGGAGAACAATATTGGCCTCTGGGCTTGTGTGCCACTCCTGACTCCTGTGTGCGTCATCTCTCACTCAGTGGGCCATAGAAAGCCTATTTTTTGTTTTATTTGTTTTCTAAATTCTCCCTGAAGAAATCATTTTATTTTATTTGGTTTCTAAATTCTTCCTTAAAAAATCATTTTATTCTATTTTTTTTTTCTAAAGTTTCCATGAAAAAAAAACAAAAAAACAAATCAGTGGGAGATTAATATTTACATTTGTGCTTCAGTGACAGTCCTGCGTGTGTGGCATCTCTCTCATTTGTTGCCACCAACAACAGAGTGTGTAACATTGTGCCTGATTTTCCTTGCGGTCTCACCCACCTGTAAAGGGGTAGCTAAATCATATTGAAGTGTAGCTCACCGTGTAAGTTGTGTGACAGCAACAAATACCGTTAGTTTGGTTACGTTTTTAAAACAATGAGGAAGTCTGGTGGAAGAGGTCGTGGCCGGGGGCGTTCATTGTCAGCTGGTAATGAGGGTAGTGGTAGTGGTGGAGCATCAGGTGGTTGTGGGAAAAAAAATATTGCACCTAAGTCTGGAGCTGTGGAGCCAGGTTCGTCGTCTGGCTACACAAGGCCTCGAACGCTCCCTTTTCTGGGAGTAGGAAAACCGCTTTTAAAGCCGGAGCAGCAAGAGCAAGTTTTGGCTTATCTTGCTGACTCAGCCTCTAGCTCTTTTGCCTCCTCTCGTGAAACTGGTAAATGTAAAAGCAGCGCGTCGTTAGTGGATGTTCACGGTCAGGGACAAGTCGCTTCCTTGTCCTCTTCAGCAAAAACAACAACAGAGAAGAATGCAGCAGGCGACACAACGGGTTACTCCATGGAGCTCTTTACACATACCGTCCCTGGCTTAGAAAGTGAAGCAGTTAACAGTCCATACCCATTACAAGTTGAATCTGACATGGAGTGCACTGACGCACAGCCACAGCCAGATTACTATGCTGTTCCTTTGACTCAGACCACAACATTGCCCTCGCAGGGTGCTGATCAAGAATCAGACCCTGATGAGACTATGTTGCCCCATCACGAACGCTATACCACCGACCGACACGGTGACACAGACGAAGTTGCACACGAGCTACAAGAAGAGGTAATAGAAGACCCAGTTCTTGACCCCGATTGGCAGCCATTGGGGGAACAGGGTGCAGGCGGCAGCAGTTCTGAAGCGGAGGAGGAGGGGCCGCAGCAGGCATCAACATCGCAACAGGTTCCATCTGCCGGGCCCGTATCTTGCCCAAAACGCGTGGCAAAGCCAAAACCTGTTGGAGGACAGCGTGGCCATCCGGTTAAAGCTCAGTCTGCAATGCCTGAAAAGGTATTCGATGCTAGAAAGAGTGCAGTCTGGCATTTTTTTAAACAACATCCAATTGATCAGCGCAAAGTCATCTGTCAAAAATGTTCAACTACCTTAAGCAGAGGGCAGAATCTGAAAAGTCTCAATACAAGTTGCATGCATAGACATTTAACCACCATGCATTTGCAAGCTTGGACTAACTACCAAACGTCCCTTAAGGTTGTAGCACCCTCGACCAATGAAGCTAGTCATCAACGCAACATCCCTTCCGGCAGTGTAGGGCCACCATTTTCCGCACCACCTGCAGTATCTGTGCAGGTTTCTTTGCCAGGCCAAAGCAGTCAGGGTCAGGGAATCACCAGTTTCGCAGTAGGAAACACTGCATCTAGGGCACCGGCGGCAACAATACCATCTCCCACCGTCTCTCAGTCTGCCATGTCCACCGGCACCCCCGCTAGTTCCACGATCTCCAGCTCTCCAGTCCAGCTCACCCTACATGAGACTATGGTTAGAAAAAGGAAGTACTTAGCCTCGCATCCGCGTGCACAGGGTTTGAACGCCCACATAGCTAGACTAATCTCGTTAGAGATGATGCCCTACCGGTTAGTTGAAAGCGAAGCTTTCAAAGCCCTGATGGACTACGCTGTACCACGCTACGAGCTACCCAGTCGACACTTTTTTTCCAGAAAAGCCATCCCAGCCCTCCACCAGCATGTTAAAGAGCACATCGTCCATGCACTCAGGCAATCTGTGAGCACAAAGGTGCACCTGACAACAGATGCATGGACCAGTAGGCATGGCCAGGGACGTTACGTGTCCATCACGGCACACTGGGTGAATGTTGTGGATGCAGGGTCCACAGAGGACAGCAATTTTGGGACAGTTCTGCCTAGCCCACGGTCTAGGAAACAGTTGGCTGTAGCCATTCGCACCCCCTCCTCCTCCTCCTCGTCCTCCTGCAGAGCGAGAGCTCGTCCACAGACCGCAGTCGCACAACCACTCCATCCGCAGCTGCCACTGTTGCACACCAGGTCTCCCATTATGGGGCAGCTACTGGCAAACGTCAGCAGGCTGTATTGGCTATGAAGTGTTTGGGCGACAACAGACACACCGCGGAAGTTCTGTCCGAGTTCTTGCAGAAAGAAACGCAGTCGTGGCTGGGCACTGTAGATCTTGAGGCAGGCAAGGTAGTGAGTGATAACGGAAGGAATTTCATGGCTGCCATCTCCCTTTCCCAACTGAAACACATTCCTTGCCTGGCTCACACCTTAAACCTGGTGGTGCAGTGCTTCCTGAAAAGTTATCCGGGGTTATCCGACCTGCTCCTCAAAGTGCGTGGACTTTGCTCACATATCCGCCGTTCGCCCGTACACTCCAGCCGTATGCAGACCTATCAGCGTTCTTTGAACCTTCCCCAGCATCGCCTAATCATAGACGTTGCAACAAGGTAGAACTCAACACTGCACATGCTTCAGAGACTGTGCGAACAGAGGCGTGCTGTTATGTTTTTGTGAGAGGATACACATACACGGGCAGGCAGTAGGATGGCAGACATGGAGTTGTCAGGTGTGCAGTGGTCGAAGATTCAAGACATGTGTCAAGTCCTTCAGTGTTTTGAGGAATGCACACGGCTGGTTAGTGCAGACAACGCCATAATAAGCATGAGCATCCCCCTAATGCGTCTGCTGATGCAAAGTTTGACGCACATAAAGGATCAGGCGTCTGCAGCTGAGGAAGAGGAAAGCCTTGATGACAGTCAGCCATTGTCTGGCCAGGGCAGTGTACAGGACGAGGTAGCGGGCGAAGAGGAGGAGGAGGACGAGGAGGATGATGGGGATGATTATATTTTTAATGAGGAAGCTTTCCCGGGGCACTTGAAATTGATTGCGTGGCAAGGCCGGGTTCTGGTTTTTGGAGGGACACAAGTGACGTGGATTTGCCTGAAACTGCCCCTCAACCAAGCACAACCGCAGATTTGAGAACTGGAACTTTGGCCCACATGGCGAATTATGCCTTACGTATCCTCAAAAGGGACACACGCATAACTAAAATGATGAATGATGACGATTACTGGTTGGCCTGCCTCCTTGATCCTCGCTATAAAGGCAAATTGCAAAATATAATGCCACATGAGAACTTGGAACTAATATTAGCAACCAAACAATCAACTCTTGTTGACCGTTTGCTTCAGGCATTCCCAGCACACAGCGCCCGTGATCGTTCTCACACGAGCTCCAGGGGCCAGCAGACCAGGAGTGTTAGGGGTGCAGAAATCAGAAGTGGCGTTGGCCAGAGGGGTTTTCTGACCAGGTTGTGGAGTGATTTTGCTATGACCGCAGACAGGACAGGTACTGCAGCATCAATTCAAAGTGACAGGAGACAACATTTGTCCAGTATGGTTACAAACTATTTTTCATCCCTTATCGACGTTCTCCCTCAACCGTCATTCCCATTTGATTACTGGGCATCAAAATTAGACACCTGGCCAGAATTGGCAGAATATGCATTGCAGGAGCTTGCTTGCCCGGCAGCTAGTGTCCTATCAGAAAGAGTATTCAGTGCTGCAGGTTCAATACTAACAGAAAAAAGGACTCGTCTGGCTACCCAAAATGTAGATGATCTAACCTTCATTAAAATGAACCACAACTGGATTTCAAAATCTTTTGCCCCACCTTGCCCGGCTGACATCTAGCTTTCCTATGAAAAGGTCTTGCCTGTGGACTATTATGAATGACTTTTCCAATATCGTAATTTGCTGCACCTGATTGTCCAGCATACGACATGTTTACACCTCCCTAAATGGCCAAACTCCCCACACGGGGCCGTGGTATCGCCACTTGGCGCCAGCACCCGTGAGAGTGCAGTTTGTCTGAAGAGGTGGGTGAGCCCGCTTTTGGTCGACGGCACTGCCACTGGGTCCCTCATAGTACAATAAAGTGTCTCTGGCAGTGGTGGTGCGCACCCAACGTCAGACACACCGTTGTAATATGAGGGGCCCTGGGCCTGTACCGCCGGCCACAAGACAGTTCCCCCCCCCCCAGCTCAAACAGTGCTCTACCACTTGCAAAATTATCTCTCACAGCTCCACCAATGTTTAGTCTATGCGCTGACATCCTTCAATGCCTGGCACTGACAATACCATTGTATTGACATTTTTGTTATGTTAGGCCTTCGAAGCCTGTCTGCGGTCCCTCCTTCCACTAGGCCTCCACTGACCATTGTACTGCTGCCCGTGTACCCCTGGAACCAATTTTAAATTGCCAACAGCCCAATTTTGTTATGTTAGGCCTTTGAAGCCTGTCTGCAGTCCCTTCTTTCTACTACTACTACACTGACCAGACCACTGCTGCCCGTGTACCCCTGGAACCAATGTTAAATTGCCTGCACCCCTATTTTTGTTATGTTAGGCCTTCGAAGCCTGTCTGCGGTCCCTCCTTCCACTAGGCCTCCACTGACCATTGTACTGCTGCCCGTGTACCCCTGGAACCAATTTTAAATTGCCAACAGCCCAATTTTGTTATGTTAGGCCTTCGAAGCCTGTCTGCAGTCCCTTCTTTCTACTACTACTACACTGACCAGACCACTGCTGCCCGTGTACCCCTGGAACCATAGTTAAATTGCCTGCACCCCTATTTTTGTTATGTTAGGCCTTCGAAGCCTGTCTGCGGTCCCTCCTTCCACTAGGCCTCCACTGACCATTGTACTGCTGCCCGTGTACCCCTGGAACCAGTTGTAAATTGCCAACAGCCCTATTTTTTTATGTTAGGCCTTCGAAGCCTGTCTGCGGTCCCTCCTTCCACTTGGCCTTCACTGACCATTGTACTGCTGCCCGTGTACCCCTGGAACCAATGTAAAAGTGCCTACAGCCTGTCCAATTTGTTATGTTAGGCCTTCGAAGCCTGTCTGCGGTCCCTTCTTTCAACTACAACTACACTGACCAGACCACTGCCGCCCGTGTACCCCTGTAACCTATTTTAAAGTGCATACAGCCAATTTTTATTCTCTATTTTACAATTATAAAGCCCAGATGGACTACGCTGTACCACGGTAAGAGCTACCCAGTCGTCACTTCTTTTGCGAGAAAAGCCATCCCAGCACTACAGCATCATGTAAAAATCTGCATTGTCCATGCTCTCTGGCTATCTAATAGTAGAAAGGTGCACCTGACAACAGATGCATGGACCAGTAGGCATGTCCACGAAAGGTTAGATGTCCATTACGGCGCACTGGGTTAATGTTGTGGATGCATGGTCCACAGGGGACAGCCTACAAAGTCTGTCTGCAGTCCCAAATATATATTGTCCTCCGCTTACCACACCAATGCTGCCTGTGTACCCCTGGAACATTTCATAAACTCCATTGACCAAAATTTGGGGTTTACAGCCTACTACCAGTGTCTGCCGCTCCAAGGTGTTCCCGGGGTTGCCTTTTCTGAGCTTTGATCTTCAGGCTCTTCTTAAGTAGTTGTTGAAAACAACACTGCATTCGGCCTACAAGTTGGGTCTGGGGTGTAGAGATGGTGTGTTCCACTCCAAGGTGTTCCCCAGGTTTCCTCGCCATTGCTTCGATCTTCCTGCTCTCGTTTAGTAGTTGTTGGAAACTACACTGCATTAGGCCTACAAATTGGGTATGGGGTGTAGAGAGATGGTGTGTTACACTCCAAGGTGTTCCCCAGGTTTCATCCACATTGCTTCGGTCTTCCGACTCTCGTTTAGTAGTTGTTGGAAACTACACTGCATTAGGCCTACAAATTGGGTATGGGGTGTAGAGAGACGGTGTGTTACACTCCAAGGTGTTCCCCAGGTTTCCTCTCCATTGCTTCGATCTTCCTGCGCTCGTTTAGTAGTTGTTGGAAGCTACAGTGCATTAGGCCTACAAATTGGGTATGGGGTGTAGAGAGATGGTGTGTTCCACTCCAAGGTGTTCCCAGGTTTCCTCGCCACTGCTGCGATCTTCCTGCTCTCGTTTAGTAGTTGTTGGAAACTACAGTGCATTAGGCCTACAAATTGGGTATGGGGTGTAGAGAGATGGTGTGTTCCACTCCAAGGTGTTCCCCAGGTTTCCTCGCCATTGCTGCGATCTTAATGCTCTCGTTTAGTAGTTGTTGGAAACTACAGTGCATTAGGCCTACAAATTGGGTATGGGATGTAGAGAGATGGTGTGTTCCACTCCAAGGTGTTCCCCAGGTTTCCTCGCCATTGCTTCGATCTTCCTGCTCTCGTTTAGTAGTTGTTGGAAACTACACTGCATTAGGCCTACAAATTGGGTATGGGGTGTAGAGAGATGGTGTGTTACACTCCAAGGTGTTCCCCAGGTTGCCTTTCCTGAGCTTCGATCTTCCGGCTCTCGTTTAGTAGTTGTTGGAAACTACACTGCATTAGGCCTACAAATTGGGTATGGGGTGTAGAGAGATGGTGTGTTACACTCCAAGGTGTTCTCCAGGTTGCCTTTCCTGAGCTTCTATGTTCAGGCACTCATTAAATTGTTGTTAAATGGAACAACTGCATTTGGCGTACTAGTTGGGTTGGGGCCTACTATCGGTGTCTGCCACTCCTTGCTGTTCTCCTCCACTGAACAAAGCTGTGCCGCCTGTTTACTACGGTTGCCAATTTTGAACTGCATTTCGACTACTTACTGATTTGGGCCTACTCTCTGTGTCAGCCTCTCATTCCAGTTGTCCTCCACTGCAATGCCCCCTGGTTAGTCCTGTGTTACCAATTTTGAACTGCATTTAGCCCACTTTATTCTTTGGGCCCATATCTGTGTTTCCTCTTCATCCTGCCCATTGCCCAGCCAGTGATAGATGAGTCTGCTGGTACATTGACCCATAACGCTAAATTCCCCGTGCACGCTACACAGCAAGATTGTGACCCTGCTGAAAGTCAGGTTCCTCTTCCCGCATACCATACCACCTTACACGGGGACAAAGAGGAAGGTGCAGATGAAAGTGCAGGTTCCTTCATCAGGTGGGGGGAGGAATACTAGTTGGCGACGTCACTGGCACAGGGCCTCTCATAGTACGCAAAAGTGTTGCTGCCGGTGGGAGGCGCCCCCGCCGTGCAAACACACCGCTGTACTTTGAGGGGCCCTGTGCCAGTGCCAGTGCCAACGAGTGGGCCCCCCCTGCTTGCTCAGGATCACAGCACTTGCAAAGTTGAAATACTTTCCTCTCCCTGCTCCACTGCCGTGACGTCGTCCAGATTTCCTGGGCCCACTAATTACTTGAACCAGCCCTACCCCCCACAACTTTAGCCAAATGACCCCCAATTTCAAATGCCTTCCAATTATTATAAGCTAAATTACGATTGACAAGCTTCAGTAAAAAGAATGGATGTTTTTGCCATTAAAATGGGCGGTGTAGGTGTTTTCCTGGCCTCCACTCACTGCCGACTATGCGCCCCCTTTGACTTGCATTGGGTTTCGTGTTTCGGGCGATACCCGACTTTTCGCGATAATCGGCCGATTCCACTCGAATCGACTTCTAAGATAGTCGGGTTTTGCGAAACAAGACTTGACTCTAAAAAGGTCAAGGTCGCTCAACCCTAATTTCCACTGTCCAACACCACCTTTTGTTTGCAGGGACAGTGGAGGCTACATTTTTTTTCCCTCAGCGCTGTAGCTCATTGGGCTGCCCTAGAAGGCTCCCTGATAGCTGCATTGCTGTGTGTACGCCGCTGTGCAAACCAACTGCTTTTTTCAAAGCACAAATCCTGTTGTTCCTTCCTTTCTGCACAGCTATCTTGTTTGTTTGTCCACACTTTTTATTTAATTTGTGCAGCAGTCCACTCCTTATTGCTGCCTGCCATACCTGGCTGAGATTACTGCAGGGAGATAGTAATTGTAGGACAGTCCCTTTTTTTTCCGTTACATCTGTTCAAGACACTTTTTGCCACAGAAAATATACTCTAATACAGTGGCCGAGATTTATTCACTAGTCTCCCTGAATAAAAAAAAAGGGTGCAGATTAACCCCTTACCGGCATCGGACGTACTATACCGTCCGATGCCGGCTCCCCTGCTTTGATGCAGGGCTCCGCGGTGAGCCCGCACCAAAGCCGGGACATGTCAGCTGTTTTGAACAGCTGACATGTGCCCGTAATAGGAGCGGGCAGAATCGCGATCTGCCCGCACCTATTAACTAGTTAAATGCCGCTGTCAAACGCAGACAGCGGCATTTAACTACCGCTTCCGGCCGGGCGGCCGGAAATGACGTCATCGCCGACCCCCGTCACATGATCGGGGGTCGGCGATGCGTCTCCATTGTAACCATAGAGGTCCTTGAGACCTCTATGGTTACTGATTGCCCGTCGCTGTGAGCGCCACCCTGTGGTCGGCGCTCACAGCACACGTGCAATTCTGCTACATAGCAGCGATCAGCAGATCGCTGCTATGTAGCAGAGCCGATCGGGTTGTGCCTGCTTCTAGCCTCTCATGGAGGCTATTGAAGCATGGCAAAAGTTAAAAAAAAAAGTTTAAAAAAATGTGAAAAAAATAAAAAAAACATAAAAGTTTAAATCACCCCCCTTTCGCCCCAATCAAAATAAATCAATAAAAAAAATATCAAATCTACGCATATTTGGTATCGCCGCGCTCAGAATCGCCAGATCTATCAAATAAAAAAAAGTATTAACCTGATCGCTAAACAGCGTAGCGGGAAAAAAACTCAAAACGCCAGAATTACGTTTTTTTGGTCGCCGCAACATTGCATTAAAATGCAATAACGGGCGATCAAAAGAACGTATCTGCACCGAAATGCTATCATTAAAAACGTCATCTCGGCACGCAAAAAATAAGCCCTCAACCGACCCCAGAGCACGAAAAATGGAGACGCTACGAGTATCGGAAAATGGCGCAATTTTTTTTTTTTTTTTTTAGCAAAGTTTGGAATTTTTTTTCACCACTTAAGTAAAAAAGAACCTAGACATGTTTGGTGTCTATGAACTCGTAATGACCTGGAGAATCATAATGGCAGGTCAGTTTAAGCATTTAGTGAACCTAGCAAAAAAGCCAAACAAAAAACCAATGTGGGATTGCACTTTTTTTGCAATTTCACCGCACTTGGAATTTTTTTCCCGTTTTCTAGTACACGACATGCTAAAACCAATGATGTCGTTCAAAAGTACAACTCGTCCCGCAAAAAATAAGCCCTCACATGGCCAAATTGACGGAAAAATAAAAAAGTTATGGCTCTGGGAAGGAGGGGAGTGAAAAACGAACACGGAAAAATGAAAAATCCCCCGGTCATGAAGGGGTTAAAATTGGCAAATCTGCATCAGTGGCAGTCCTGTGTGTGGCATCTGTGTCTCATTTTCTGGCACAGAAAACATACAGTCTAACAGTGGGCCTGATTTCATGCCAATTCTCCCAGAAATAAAAAAAAAAAATAGTGGGAGATTAAAAACCAAAATTAAAATTAACAGACACTAGTGTTATGACCTGGTGGTTAGGAGCACCCGGAATGACCTGATAGTTAAACCTCATACAGGACGAGCTCTGGGATGTGGGAGCTCTGCTGACCGCAAGCCCTAATCCTATCACACACTAGAAATAGCCGTGGAGCGCTCCTGACCAGACCTAGGCGCCTCGTCACAGCCTAAGAACTATCTAGCCCTAGAGATAGAAAATAAAGCCTACCTTGCCTCAGAGAAATTCCCCAAAGGTAAAGGAAGCCCCCCACATATATTGACTGTGGGTAAAGATGAAAGTCACAAACGCAGAGATGAAACAGGTTTCAGCAAAGGGAGGACAGACTTACTAAATAGACAGAGGATAGGAAAGGTAACTTTGCGATCAGCACAAAAACCTACAAAAGACCACGCAGAGTGTGCAAAAAAGACCTCCGCACCGACTCACGGTGCGGAGGGACCACACTGCATCCCAGAGCTTCCAGCTAGCAAGACAAAATCAAGAAAACCAGCTGGACAAGAAAACAATGAACAAATAATGACTATCAGGAACTTAGCTTCTGCAGGAGAAGACAGGTCACCAGAGAGATCCAGGAGCGAACTGAACAAATGCAAAAACATTGACAGCTGGCATGGAGTAACGATCTGAGAGGAGTTAAATAGAGCAGTCAACCAAAGGATAAACCACGTCACCTGTGTAAGGAACCTCAGAAGCAGCAGCTTCACTCACAGCCACCAGAGGGAGCCCATAGACAGAACTCGCCGAAGTACCATTCACGACCACAGGAGGGAGTTCGACAACAGAATTCACAACAGTACCCCCCCCCCCCTTGAGGAGGGGTCACCGAACCCTCACCAGAGCCCCCAGGCCGATCAGGATGAGCCAAATGAAAGGCACGAACTAGATCGGCAGCATGAACATCAGAGGCAAAAACCCAGGAATTATCTTCCTGACCATAACCCTTCCACTTGACCAGGTACTGGAGTTTCCGTCTCGAAACACGAGAATCCAAAATCTTCTCCACCACATACTCCAACTCCCCCTCGACCAACACCGGGGCAGGAGGATCAACGGAGGGAACCATAGGCGCCACGTATCTCCGCAACAACGACCGATCATGGAACACATTATGGATGGCAAAAGAAGCAGGAAGATCCAAACGAAATGACACAGGATTAAGAACTTCAGAAATCTTATATGGTCCAATGAAACGAGGCTTAAACTTAGGAGAGGAAACCTTCATAGGAACGTGACGAGATGACAACCAAACCAAATCCCCAACACGAAGTCGGGGACCAACACAACGCCGGCGGTTAGCGAAACGTTGAGCCTTCTCCTGGGACAATGTCAAATTGTCCACCACATGAGTCCAAATCTGCTGCAACCTGTCCACCACGGCATCCACACCAGGACAGTCCGAAGGCTCAACCTGCCCTGAAGAGAAGCGAGGATGGAAACCAGAATTACAGAAAAAAGGAGAAACTAAAGTAGCCGAGCTGGCCCGATTATTAAGGGCGAACTCAGCCAAAGGCAAGAAGGACACCCAATCATCCTGATCAGCAGAAACAAAGCATCTCAGATATGTCTCCAAAGTCTGATTAGTTCGTTTGGTTTGGCCATTAGTCTGAGGATGGAAAGCCGAAGAAAAAGACAAATCAATGCTCATCTTAGCGCAAAAGGACCGCCAAAACCTCGAAACAAACTGGGAACCTCTGTCCGAGACGATGTTCTCTGGAATGCCATGCAAACGAACCACATGCTGGAAAAACAATGGAACCAAATCAGAGGAGGAAGGCAGTTTAGATAAGGGTACCAAATGGACCATCTTAGAGAAGCGATCACAAACCACCCAAATGACCGACATCTTTTGAGAAACAGGGAGATCATAAATAAAATCCATGAAAATATGCGTCCAGGGCCTCTTCGGGATCGGCAAGGGCAAAAGCAACCCACTGGCACGAGAACAGCAGGGCTTAGCCCGAGCACAAATCCCACAGGACTGCACAAAAGAACGCACATCCCGTGACAAAGAAGGCCACCAAAAGGATCTAGCCACTAAATCTCTGGTACCAAAGATTCCAGGATGACCAGCCAATACTGAACAATGAATCTCCGAGATAACTCTACTAGTCCATCTATCAGGGACAAACAGTTTCTCCGTAGGACAACGGTCAGGTCTATCAACCTTTATTATTATTATTATTATTATTCTTATTTATTGTTATAGCGCCATTTATTCCATGGCGCTTTACATGTGAGGAGGGGTACACATAATAAAAACAAGTACAATAATCTTAATCAATACAAGTCATAACTGGTACAGGAGGAATGAGGACCCTGCCCGCGAAGGCTCACAATCTACAAGGGATGGGTGAGAATACAGTAGGTGAGGGTAGAGCTGGTCATGCAGCGGTTTGGTCGATCAGTGGTTACTGCAGGTTGTAGGCTTGTCTGAAGAGGTGGGTCTTCAGGTTCTTTTTGAAGGTTTCGATGGTAGGCGAGAGTCTGATATGTTGTGGTAGAGGGTTCCAGAGTAGGGGTGATACGCGAGAGAAATCTTGTATACGATTGTGAGAAGAGGAGATAAGAGGGGAGTAGAGAAGGAGATCTTGTGAGGATCGGAGGTTGCGGGTAGGTAAGTACTGGGAGACGAGGTCACAGATGTATGGAGGACACAGGTTGTGGATGGCTTTGTACGTCATGGTAAGGGTTTTGTAGTGGAGTCCCTGGGCAATGGGGAGCCAGTGAAGGGATTGACAGAGGGGAGAGGCCGGGGAATAGCGGGAGGACAGGTGGATTAGTTGGGCAGCAGAGTTTAGAATAGATTGGAGGGGTGCGAGAGTGTTAGAGGGGAGGCCACAGAGCAGGAGGTTGCAGTAGTCAAGGCGAGAGATGATGAGGGCATGGACTAGGGTTTTTGCAGATTCATGGTTGAGGAATGAACGGATTCGTGAAATATTTTTGAGTTGAAAGCGGCAGGAAGTGGAGAGGGCTTGGATATGTGGTTTGAAGGAGAGATCAGCGTCAAGGCACACGCCGCAAATCAGGGGAAATGGCAGACAAAATTACCCCCTCTTTAAGAATACCCGCCGGCTCCGGAACACCCGGAGAGTCAGGCACAAAACTCCTTGACAGGGCGTCAGCCTTCACATTCTTAGATCCCGGAAGGTATGAAACCACAAAATCAAAACGGGAGAAAAAGAGCGACCATCGAGCCTGTCTAGGATTCAATCGTTTGGCAGACTCGAGATAAGTTAAATTCTTTTGTGATCCGTCAAGACCACCACGCGATGTTTAGCTCCTTCAAGCCAATGTCGCCACTCCTCGAATGCCCACTTCATGGCCAACAACTCTCGATTGCCCACATCATAATTGCGCTCAGCAGGTGAGAATTTCCTAGAAAAGAAGGCACAGGATTTCATCACCGAGCCATCAGAACTGCTTTGCGACAAAACAGCCCCTGCTCCAATTTCAGAAGCATAAACCTCCACCTGAAAAGGGAGCGAAACATCTGGCTGGCACAACACAGGGGCAGAAGCAAAACAACGCTTCAACTCCTGAAAAGCCTCTACAGCCGCAGAGGACCAATTGACCACATCAGCACCTTTCTTGGTCAAATCAGTCAACGGCTTAGCAACACTGGAAAAGTTAGCGATGAAGCTACGATAAAAATTAGCAAATCCCAGGAACTTCTGCAAGCTCTTCACAGATGTCGGCTGAGTCCAATCGTAAATGGCCTGAACTTTAACAGGGTCCATCTCGATAGTAGAAGGGGAAAAAATGAACCCCAAGAATGAAACCTTCTGAACTCCAAAGAGACACTTTGACCCCTTCACAAACAAGGAATTCGCACGAAGGACCTGGAACACCATTCTGACCTGCTTCACATGAGATTCCCAATCATCCGAAAAGACCAAAATGTCATCCAAATATACAATCATGAATCTATCCAGGTACTCTCGGAAGATGTCATGCATAAAGGACTGAAACACAGATGGAGCATTAGAAAGCCCGAATGGCATAATCAGGTACTCAAAATGGCCCTCGGGCGTATTAAATGCCGTCTTCCATTCATCACCCTGTTTAATTCGCACAAGATTATACGCACCACGAAGATCTATCTTGCTGAACCAACTAGCCCCCTTAATCCGAGCAAATAAATCAGACAGCAGCGGCAAAGGATACTGAAATTTGACTGTGATCTTATTAAGAAGGCGGTAATCAATACAAGGTCTCAAAGAACCATCCTTCTTGGCCACAAAAAAGAACCCTGCTCCCAATGGTGACGACGACGGACGAATATGACCCTTCTCCAAGGATTCCTTTATATAACTCCGCATAGCGGCGTGCTCTGGCACAGATAAATTAAACAGACGGCCCTTAGGAAACTTACTACCGGGAATCAAATTAATAGCACAATCGCAATCCCTATGAGGAGGTAGGGCACCGGATTTGGGCTCTTCAAATACATCCCGGTAATCTGATAAAAACTCAGGGACTTCAGAAGGAGTGGAAGGTGAAATTGAGAGCAATGGAACATCACCATGTACCCCCTGACAACCCCAGCCGGACACAGACATAGATTTCCAATCCAACACTGGATTATGGACCTGTAGCCATGGCAACCCCAAAACGACCACATCATGCAGATTATGCAACACCAAAAAGCGAATATCCTCCTGATGTGCAGGAGCCATGCACATGGTCAATTGCGTCCAGTACTGAGGCTTATTCTTGGCCAAAGGCGTAGCATCAGTTCCTCTCAATGGAATAGGATACTGCAAGGGCTCCAAGAAAAAACCACAGCGCCTGGCAAACTCCAAGTCCATCAAATTCAGGGCAGCGCCTGAATCCACAAATGCCATAACAGAATAGGACGACAGAGAGCAAATCAGAGTAACGGACAAAAGAAATTTAGACTGTACAGTACCAATGGTGGCAGACCTAGCGAACCGCTTAGTGCGCTTAGGACAATCGGAGATAGCATGAGTGGAATCACCACAGTAAAAACACAGCCCATTCCGACGTCTGTGTTCTTGCCGTTCAGCTCTGGTCAAAGTCCTATCACACTGCATAGGCTCAGGCCTATGCTCAGAGAACACCTCCAGATGGTGCACAGCTTTGCGCTCACGCAAGCGTCGATCGATCTGAATGGCCAAGGACATAGACTCATTCAGACCAGCAAGTGTGGGAAATCCCACCATGGCATCCTTAAGGGCTTCAGAAAGACCCTTTCTGAAAATTGCCGCCAGGGCACATTCATTCCACTGAGTAAGCACAGACCACTTTCTAAACTTCTGACAGTACACTTCCGCTTCATCCTGACCCTGACACAAAGCCAGCAAGATTTTCTCTGCCTGATCCACTGAATTTGGTTCATCATAAAGCAATCCAAGCGCCAGAAAAAACGCATCAACATCACGCAATGCCGGATCTCCTGGCGCAAGGGAAAATGCCCAGTCTTGAGGGTCACCACGCAACAAAGATATAATGATTTTTACCTGTTGAACAGGGTCACCAGAGGAGCGGGGTTTCAAAGCTAGAAATAGTTTACAATTATTTTTGAAATTCAAAAACCTAGATCTATCCCCAGAAAACAAGTCAGGAATAGGAATTTTAGGCTCTAACATAGGATTCTGAACCACAAAATCTTGAATGTTTTGTACCCTTGCAGAGAGATGATCCATACAAGAGGACAGACCTTGAATATCCATATCTACACTTGTGTCCTGAACCACCCAAAGGTCTAGGGGAAAAGAGAAACAAAACACAGTGCAAAGAAAAAAAAATGGTCTCAGAACTTCTCTTATCCCTCTATTGAGATGCATTAATACTTTGGGCCAGCTGTACTGTTATGACCTGGCGGTTAGGAGCACCCGGAATGACCTGATAGTTAAACCTCATACAGGACGAGCTCTGGGATGTGGGAGCTCTGCTGACCGCAAGCCCTAATCCTATCACACACACTAGAAATAGCCGTGGAGCGCTCCTGACCAGACCTATGCGCCTCGTCACAGCCTAAGAACTATCTAGCCCTAGAGATAGAAAATATAGCCTACCTTGCCTCAGAGAAATTCCCCAAAGGTAAAGGAAGCCCCCCACATATATTGACTGTGGGTAAAGATGAAAGTCACAAACGCAGAGATGAAACAAGTTTCAGCAAAGGGAGGCCAGACTTACCAAAAAGACAGAGGATAGGAAAGGTAACTTTGCGATCAGCACAAAAACCTACAAAAGACCACGCAGAGTGTGCAAAAAAGACCTCCGCACCGACTCACGGTGCGGAGTGACCACACTGCATCCCAGAGCTTCCAGCTAGCAAGACAAAATCATGAAAACCAGCTGGACAAGAGAACAATGAACAAATAATGACTATCAGGAACTTAGCTTCTGCAGGAGAAGACAGGTCACCAGAGAGATCCAGGAGCGAACTGAACAAATGCAAAAACATTGACAGCTGGCATGGAGTAACGATCTGAGAGGAGTTAAATAGAGTAGTCAACCAAATGATAAACCACGTCACCTGTGTAAGGAACCTCAGAAGCAGCAGCTTCACTCACAGCCACCAGAGGGAGCCCATAGACAGAACTCGCCGAAGTACCATTCACGACCACAGGAGGGAGCTCGACAACAGAATTCACAACACACTAGGCTTTCTGTGCCCCACAATTTGAGAGAGATGGCACACACGACTGCCACTGAAACACAAATGCCAATACTCGTATTAAATTCTCCCTGAAAAAAAAAATAAATAGTGTGAGATTAATATTGACATTTGTGCTTCAGTGCCAGTCGTGTGTGCCATCTCTCTCAAATTGTGGGCCACAGAAAGCCTAGTGTCTGTTTTTTTTTTTTATTTTGGTTTTTAAATTCTCCCTGAAAAAAAAGAAATAGTGGGAGATTAATATTGGCATTTGTGCTTCAGTGCCAGTTGTGTGTGCCATCTCTCTCAAATTGTGGGCCACAGAAAGCCTAGTGTCTTTTTTTTTTTTTTTGGTTTTTAAATTCTCCCTGAAAAAAAAATAAATAGTGGGAGATTAATATTGGCATTTGTGCTTCAGTGCCAGTCGTGTGTGCCATCTCTCTCAAATTGTGGGCCACAGAAAGCCTAGTGTCTGTTTTTTTTTTTATTTTGGTTTTTAAATTCTCCCTGAAAAAAACAAATAGTGGAAGATTAATATTGGCATTTGTGCTTGAGTGCCAGTCGTGTGTGCCATCTCTCTCAAATTGTGGGCCACAGAAAGCCTAGTGTCTGTTTTTTTGTTTTTTAAATTCTCCCTGAATAAAAAAATAAATAGTGGGAGATTAATATTGGCATTTGTGCTTCAGTGCCAGTCCTGCGTGTGTGGCATCTGTCTCATTTTGTGCCACAGAAAACCGAGTGTGTAACATTGTGCCTGATTTTCCTTGCAGTCTCACCCACCTATAAAGGGATATCTAAATCCTACAGAAGTTTGAGTTCACCTTGTAAGTTGTTTTACAGTAACAAATACCGTTACTTTGGTTACGTTTTTAAAACAATGAGGAAATCTGGTGGAAGAGGTCGTGGCCGTGGGCGTTCATTGCCAGCTGGTAATGATGGTAGTGGTGGTGGAGCATCAGGTGGTCGTGGGAAAAACAATACAGCACCTAAGTCTCGAGCTGTGGAGCCAGGTTCGTCGTCTGGCTACACAAGGCCTCGAACGCTCTCTTTTCTGGGAGTAGGAAAACCGCTTTTAAAGCCGTAGCAGCAAGAGTAAGTTTTGGCTTTCCTTGCTGACTCAGCCTCTAGCTCTTTTGCCTCCTCTTCTGAAACTGGTAAATGTAAAAGCAGCGTGTTGTTAGTGGATGTTCACGCTCAGGGACAAGTCGCTCCATTGTCCTGTTCAGCAAAAACAACAACAGAGAAGGATGCGTCAGGCGACACAACGGGTTACTCCATGGAGCTCTTTACACATACCGTTCCTGGGTTAGAAAGTGAAACAGTTAACAGGCCATGCCCATTACAAGTTGAATCGGACATGGAGTGCACAGATGCACAGCCACAGCCAGATTACTATGCTGTTCCTTTGATTCAGACCACCACATTGCCCTCGCAGTGTACTGATCCAGAATCAGACCCTGATGAGACTATGTTGCCCCGTCACGAACGCTATGCCACCGGCTTACACGGTAACACAGACGAAGTTGCACATGAGATAGAAGAGGAGGTCATAGATGACCCAGTTGTTGACCCCGATTGGCAGCCATTGGGGGAACAGGGTGCAGGCGGCAGTAGTTCTGAAGCGGAGGAGGAGGGGCCGCAGCAGGCATCAACATCGCAACAGGTTCCATCTGCTGGGCCTGTATCTGGCCCAAAACGCGTGGCAAAGCCAAAACCAGTTGGAGGACAGCGTGGCCATCCGGTTAAAGAAGCTCAGTCTGCAATGCCTGAAAAGGTATCCGATGCTAGAAAGAGTGCAGTCTGGCATTTTTTTAAACAACATCCAATTGATCAGCGCAAAGTCATCTGTCAAAAATGTTCAACTACCTTAACCCCTTTCTGCCATTGGACGTAATATTCCGTCCATGTGGGGTGGGCCTTAATTCCCAAGGACGGAATATTACGTCCAGCGCGATCGGCCGCGCTCACGGGGGGAGCGCCGCCGATCGCGGCCGGGTGTCAGCTGCTTATCGCAGCTGACATCCGGCACTATGTGCCAGGAGCGGTCACGGACCGCCCCCGGCACATTAACCCCCGGCACACCGCGATCAAAGATGATCGCGATGTGCCGGCGGTGCAGGGAAGCATCGCGCAGGGAGGGGGCTCCCTGCGGGCTTCCCTGAGACCCCCGCAGCAACGCGATGTGATCACGTTGCTCCGGGGGTCTCCTACCTCCCTCCCTGCAGTAAGTCCCGGATCCAATATGGCCGTGGATCCGGGTCCTGCAGGGAGGGAGGTGGCTTACCAAGTGCCTGCTCAGAGCAGGCACTTGGTAACGCTGCACTGCTCTCAGACAGATCGGTGATCTGTCAGAGTGCTGTGCAAACTGGCAGATCACCGATCTGTATTGTCCCCCCCTGGGGCAAAGTAAAAAAGTAAAAAAAAAAATTTCCAAGTGTGTAAAAAAAAAAAAAAAAAAATATCCTAAATAATGAAAAAAAAAAAAATATATTATTCCCATAAATACATTTCTTTATCTAAATAAAAAAAAACAAAACAATAAAAGTACACATATTTAGTATCTCCGCGTCCGTAACGACCCGACCTATAAAACTGGCCCACTAGTTAACCCCTTCAGTAAACACCGTAAGAAAAAAAAAAAAAAACGAGGCAAAAAACAACGCTTTATTATCATACCGCCAAACATAAAGTGGAATAACACGCGATCAAAAAGACGGATATAAATAACCATGGTACCGCTGAAAGCGTCATCTTGTCCCGCAAAAAACGAGCCACCATACAGCGACAACAGCAAAAAAATAAAAAAGTTATAGTCCTCAGAATAAAGCGATGCAAAAATAATTATTTTTTTCAATAAAATAGTTTTTATCGTATAAAAGCGCCAAAACATAAAAAAATGATATAAATGAGGTGTCGCTGTAATCGTACTGAACCGAAGATTAAAACTGCTTTATCAATTTTACCAAACGCGGAACGGTATAAACGCCTCCCCCAAAAGAAATTCATGAATAGCTGGTTTTTGGTCATTCTGCCTCACAAAAATCGGAATAAAAAGCGATCAAAAAATGTCACGTGCCCGAAAATGTTACCAATAAAAACGTCAACTCGTCCCGCAAAAAACAAGACCTCACATGACTCTGTGGACTCAAATATGGAAAAATTATAGCTCTCAAAATGTGGTAACGCAAAAAATATTTTTTGCAATAAAAAGCGTCTTTCAGTGTGTGACGGCTGCCAATCATAAAAATCCGCTAAAAAACCCGCTATAAAAGTAAATGAAAAAAATGTATTTATTTCCATTTTCCCATTAGGGTTAGGGCTAGGGTTAGGGTTAGGGCTAGGGCTAGGGTTAGGGTTAGGGCTAGGGTTAGGGCTAGGGTTAGGGCTAGGGTTAGGGCTAGGGCTAGGGCTAGGGTTAGGGCTAGGATTAGGGCTAGGGTTAGGGCTAGGGTTAGGGCTAGGGTTAGGGCTAGGGTTAGGGTTAGGGTTAGGGCTAGGGTTAGGGCTAGGGTTAGGGCTAGGGCTAGGGTTAGGGTTGGGACTAGGGTTAGGGTTAGGGTTAGGGCTAGGGTTAGGGTTGGGGCTAGGGTTAGGGCTAGGGTAAGGGCTAGGGTTAGGGTTAAGGCTACAGTTAGGGTTGGGGCTAAAGTTAGGGTTAGGGTTTGGATTACATTTGCGATTGGGATTAGGATTAGGGGTGTGTCTGGGTTAGAGGTGTGGTTAGGGTTACTGTTGGGATTAGGGTTAGGGGTGTGTTTGGATTAGGGTTTCAGTTATAATTGGGGGGTTTCCACTATTTAGGCACATCAGGGGGATCTCCAAACGCGACATGGCGACCGATCTCAATTCCATCCAATTCTGCATTGAAAAAGTAAAACAGTGCTCCTTCCCTTCCGAGCTCTCCCGTGTGCCCAAACAGGAGTTTACCCCAACATATGGGGTATCAGCGTACTCAGGACAAATTGGACAACAACTTTTGGGGTCCAATTTCTCCTGTTACCCTTGGGAAAATACAAAACTGGGGGCTAAAAAATAATTTTTGTGGGAAAAAAAGAGATTTTTTATTTTCACGGCTCTGCGTTATAAACTGTAGTGAAACACTTGGGGGCTCAAAGTTCTCACAACACATCTAGATAAGTTCGTGGGGGGGTCTAGTTTCCAACATGGGGTCACTTGTGGGGGTTTCTACTGTTTAGGTATATTAGGGGCTCTGCAAACGCAATGTGACGCCTGCAGACCATTCCATTTAAGTCTGCATTCCAAATGGCGCTCCTTCCCTTCCGAGCCCTCCCATGCGCCCAAACGCTGGTTCACCCCACATATGGGGTATCAACGCACTCAGGACAAATTTGACAACAACTTTTGGGGTCCAATTTCTCCTTTTACCCTCGAGAAAATACAAAACTGGGGGCTAAAAAATAATTTTGAGGGGAAATTTTTTATTTTATTTTCACGGCTCTGCGTTATAAACTGTAGTGAAATACTTGGGGGCTCAAAGTTCTCACAACACATCTAAATAAGTTCCTTGGGGGGTCTAGTTTCCAATATGGGGTCACTTGTGGGGGGTTTCTACTGTTTAGGTACATTAGGGGCTCTGCAAACACAATGTGACGCCTGCAGACCATTCCATCTAAGTCTGTATTCCAAATGGCTCTCCTTCCCTTCCGAGCCCTCCTATGCGCCCAAACGCTGGTTCTCCCCCACATATAGGGTATCAGCGCACTCAGGACAAATTGCACAACAACTTTTGGGGTCCAATTTCTCCTGTTACCCTCAGGAAAATACAAAACTGGGGGCTAAAAAATTATTTTTGTGGGAAAAAAATTTTGTTTTATTTTTACGGCTCTGCATTATAAACTTCTGTGAAGCTCTTATTGGGTCAAAGTGCTCACCACACATCTAGATAAGTTCCTTAGGGGGTCTACTTTTCAAAATGGTGTCACTTGTGGGGGGTTTCAATGTTTAGGTACATCAGTGGCTCTCCAAACGCAACATGGCGTCCAATCTCAATTCCTGTCAATTTTGCATTGAAAGGTCAAACGGCGCTCCTTCCCTTCCGAGCTCTCCCATGCGCCCAAACAATGGTTTACCCCCACATATGGGGTATCAGAGTACTCAGGACAAATTGTGCCACAACTTTTGTGGTCCAATTTCTTCTCTTACCATTGGGAAAATAAAAAATTGGGGGCGAAAAGATAATTTTTGTGAAAAAAAAATGATTTTTTATTTTTACGGTTCTGCATTATAAACTTCTGTGAAGCACTTGGTGGGTCAAAGTGCTCACCACACCTCTAGATAAGTTCCTTAGGGGGTTTACTTTCCAAAATGGTGTCAGTTGTGGGGGGTTTCAATGTTTAGGCACATCAGTGGCTCTCCAAACGCAACATGGCGTCTCATCTCAATTCCTGTCAATTTTGCATTGAAAGGTCAAACGGCGCTCCTTCCCTTCCGAGCTCTCCCATGCGCCCAAACAATGGTTTACCCCCACATATGGGGTATCAGAGTACTCAGGACAAATTGTGCCACAACTTTTGTGGTCCAATTTCTTCTCTTACCATTGGGAAAATAAAAAATTTGGGGCGAAAAGATAATGTTTGTGAAAAAAAATGATTTTTTATTTTTACGGTTCTGCATTATTAACTTCTGTGAAGCACTTGGTGGGTCAAAGTGCTCACCACACCTCTAGATAAGTTCCTTAAGGGGTCTACTTTCCAAAATGGTGTCACTTGTGGGGGGTTTCAATGTTTAGGCACATCAGTGGCTCTCCAAACGCAACATGGCGTCCCATCTCAATTCCAGTCAACTTTGCATTGAAAAGTCAAATGGCGCTCCTTCCCTTCCGAGCTCTGCCATGCGCACAAACTGTGGTTAACCCCCACATATGGGGTATCAGCGTACTCAGGACAAATTGTACAACAACTTTTGGAGTCCATTTTCTCCTGTTACCCTTGGCAAAATAAAACAAATTGGAGCTGAAGTAAATTTTTTGTGAAAAAAAGTTAAATGTTCATTTTTATTTAAACATTCCAAAAATTCCTGTGAAGCACCTGAAGGGTTAATAAACTTCTTGAATGTGGTTTTGAGAACCTTGAGGGGTGCAGTTTTTAGAATGGTGTCACACTTGGGTATTTTCTATCATATAGACCCCTCAAAATGACTTCAAATGAGATGTGGTCCCTAAAATAAAATGGTGTTGTAAAAATGAGAAATTGCTGGTCAACTTTTAACCCTTATAACTCCCTAACAAAAAAAAATTTTTGGTTCCAAAATTGTGCTGATGTAAAGTAGACATGTGGGAAATGTTACTTATTAAGTATTTTGTGTGACATATCTCTGTGATTTAATTGCATAAAAATTCAAAGTTGGAAAATTGTGAAATTTTCAAAATTTTCGCCAAATTTCCGTTTTTTTCACAAATAAACGCAGGTAATATCAAAGAAATTTTACCACTATCATGAAGTACAATATGTCACGAGAAAACAATGTCAGAATCACCGGGATCCGTTGAAGCGTTCCAGAGTTATAACCTCATAAAGGGACAGTGGTCAGAATTGTAAAAATTGACCCGGTCCATAACGTGCAAACCACCCTTGGGGGTAAAGGGGTTAAGCAGAGGTCAGAATCTGAAATGTCTAAATACAAGTTGCATGCATAGACATTTAACCACCATGCATTTGCAAGCCTGGACTAACTACCAAACGTCCCTTAAGGTTGTAGCACCCTCGGCCAATGAAGCTAGTCAGCAACGCTACATCCCTTCCGTCACTGTAAGGCCACCATTTTCCGCACCACCTGCAGTATCTGTGCAGGTTTCGTTGCCAGGCCAAAGCAGTCAGGGTCAGGGAATCACCAGTTTCGTAGTAGGAAACACTGCATCTAGGGCACCGGCAAGAATACCATCTCCAACCCTCTCTCAGTCTGCCATGTCCACCGGCACACCCGCTAGTTCCCGATCTGCAGATCTCCAGTCCAGCTCACCCTACATGAGACTCTCATTAGAAAAAGGAAGAACTCATCCTCACATCCGCGTACACAGGGTTTGAACGCCCACATAGCTAGACTAATCTCGTTAGAGATGATGCCCTACCGGTTAGTTGAAAGCGAAGCTTTCAAAGCCCTGATGGACTACGCTGAACCACGCTACGAGCTACCCAGTCGACACTTCTTTTCGAGAAAAGCCATCCCAGCCCTCCACCAGGATGTTAAAGAGCGCATCGTCCATGCAATCAGGCAATCTGTGAGTACAAAGGTGCACGGACCAGTAGGCATGGCCAGGGACGTTACGTTTCCATCACGGCACACTGGGTGAATGTGGTGGATGCAGGGTCCACAGGGGACAGCAATATTGGGAGAGTTCTGCCTAGCCCACGGTCTAGGAAACAGTTGGCTGTAGCCGTTCGCCCCCCCTCCTCCTCCTCCTCGTCCTCCTGCAGAAGCGAGAGCTCGTCCACAGACCGCAGTCGCACAACCACTCCATCCGCAGCTGCCACTGTTGCACACCAGGTGTCCCATTATGGGGCAGCTACTGGCAAGCGTCAGCAGGCTGTATTGGCTATGAAGTGTTTGGGCAACAACAGACACACCGCGGAAGTTCTGTCCGAGTTCTTGCAGAAAGAAACGCAGTCGTGGCTGGGCACTGTAGATCTTGAGGCAGGCAAGGTAGTGACTGATAACGGAAGGAATTTCATGGCTGCCGTCGCCCTTTCCCAACTAAAACACATTCCTTGCCTGGCTCACACCTTAAACCTGGTGGTGCAGTGCTTCCTGAAAAGTTATCCGGGGTTATCCGACCTGCTCCTCAAAGTGAGCGGACTTTGCTCGCATATCCGCCGTTCGCCCGTACACTCCAGCTGTATGCAGACCTATCAGCGGTCTTTGAACCTTCCCCAGCATCGCCTAATCATCGACGTTGCAAGAAGGTGGAACTCAACACTGCACATGCTTCAGAGACTGTGCGAACAGAGGCGGGCTGTTATGTATTTGTTGGAGGATACACATACACGGGCAGGCATTAGGATGGCAGACATGGAGTTGTCAGGTGTGCAGTGGTCGAAGGTACAAGACCTGTGTCAAGTCCTTCAGTGTTTTGAGGAATGCACATGGCTGGTTAGTGCAGACAACGCCATAATAAGCATGAGCATCCCCCTAATGCGTCTGCTGATGCAAAGTTTGACGCACATAAAGGAGCAGGCGTCTGCAGCAGAGGAAGAGGAAAGCCTTGATGACAGTCAGCCATTGTCTGGTCAGGGCAGTGTACAGGACGAGGTAGCGGGCGAACAGGAGGAGGAGGACGAGGAGGATGATGGGGATGAGTATTTTTTTTAATGAGGAAGCTTCTCCGGGGCCATTGGAAATTGGTGGCATGGCAAGGCCGGGTTCTGGTTTTTTTGAGGGACACAAGTGACGTAGATTTGCCTGAAACTGCCCCTCAACCAAGCACAACCGCTGATTTGACAACTGGAACTTTGGCACACATGGCGGATTATGCCTTACGTATCCTCAAAAGGGACACACGCATTACTAAAATGATGAACGATGACGATTACTGGTTTGGTTGGCCTGCCTCCTTGATCCTCGCTATAAAGGCAAATTGCAAAATATCATGCCACATGAGAACTTGGAACAAATATTAGCAACCAAACAATCAACTCTTGTTGACCGTTTGATTCAGGCATTCCCAGCACACAGCACCGGTGACTATAAGAGCCTCCCGCAGCCTCACTATAAGAGCCGCCCTCAGCCTCACTATAAGAGCCTCCCGCAGCCTCACTATAAGAGCAGCCCGCAGCCTCACTATAATAGCCGCCCTCTACCTCACTATAAGAGCCTCCCGCAGCCTCACTATAAGAGCCGCCCACAGCCTCACTATAAGAGCCGCCCACAGCCTAACTATAAGAGCCTCCCGCAGCCTCAGTATAAGAGCCTCCCGCAGCCTCACTATAAGCCGCCGCAGCCTCACTATAATAGCCGCCCGCAGCCTCACTATAAGAGCCTCCCGCAGCCTCACTATAAGAGCCGCCGCAGCCTCACTATAAGAGCAGCCCGCAGCCTCACTATAAGAGCCGCCCACAGCCTCACTATAAGAGCCGCCCACAGCCTCACTATAAGAGCCGCCGCAGCCTCACTATAAGAGCAGCCCGCAGCCTCACTATAAGAGCCTCCCGCAGCCTCACTATAAGAACAGCCCGCAGCCTCACTATAATAGCCGCCCTCTACCTCACTATAAGAGCCTTCCGCAGCCTCACTATAAGAGCCGCCTGCAGCCTCACTATAAGAGCCGCCCGCCGCCTCACTATAAGCCGCCGCAGTCTCACTATAATAGCCGCCCGCAGCCTCACTATAAGAGCCTCCCGCAGCCTCAGTATAAGAGCCTCCCGCAGCCTCACTATAAGAGCCGCCGCAGCCTCACTATAAGAGCAGCCCGCAGCCTCACTATAAGAGCCGCCCACAGCCTCACTATAAGAGCCGCCCACAGCCTCACTATAAGAGCCGCCCACTACCTCACTATAAGAGCCTCCCGCAGCCTCACTATGAGAGCCGCCCGCAGCCTCAGTATAACAGCCGCCCGCAGCCTCACTATAAGAGCCGCCCGCAGCCTCACTATAAGAGCCGCCGCAGCCTCACTATAAGAGCCACCCACAGCCTCAGTATTAGAGCCGCCTGCAGCCTCACTATAAGAGCCCCCCACACCCTCACTATAAGAGCCGCCCGCAGCCTCACTATAAGAGCCGCCCACACCCTCACTATAAGAGCCGCCCACACCCTCACTTTAAGAGCCTCCCGCAGCCTTACTATAAGAGCCGCCCGCAGCCTCACTATAAGAGCCGCCCGCAGCCTCAGTATAAGAGCCGCCCGCAGCCTCACTATAAGAGCCACCGAAGCCTCACTATAAGAGCCTCCCGCAGCCTCACTATAAGAGCCGCCCACACCCTCACTTTAAGAGCCTCCCGCAGCCTTACTATAAGAGCCGCCCGCAGCCTCACTATAAGAGAAGCAAGCAGCCTCAGTATAAGAGCCGCCCACAGCCTCACTATAAGAGCCACCGAAGCCTCACTATAAGAGCCGCCCGCACCCTCACTAATAGAGCCTCCTGTAGCCTCACTATAAGAGCCCCCGCAGCCTCATTATAAGAGCCGCCGCACCCTCAATATAAGAGCCGCCCGCAGTCTCACTATAAGAGCCGCCCACAGCCTCACTATAAGAGCCTCCCGCAGCCTCAGTATAAGAGCCGCCCGCAGCCTCACTATAAGAGCCGCCCGCAGCCTCACTATAAGAGCCGCCCGCAGCCTCACTATAAGAGCCCCCGCAGCCTCACTATAAGAGCCGCCCCCAGCTGTTGTGAATTCTGTTGTCGAGCTCCCTCCTGTGGTCGTGAATGGTACTTCGGTGAGTTCTGTCCGTGGGCTCCCTCTGGTGGCTGTGAGTGGAGCTGCTGCTTCTGAGGTTCCTTACACAGGTGACGGGGTTTATCCTTTGGTTTGCTGCTCTATTTAACTCCTCTCAGGTTGTTACTCCATGCCATCTGTCAATGTTTTGCACACTCTGCGTGGTCTTTTGTAGTTTTTTGTGCTGATCGCAAAGCTACCTTTCCTATCCTCTGTCTATTTAGTAAGTCTGGCCTCCCTTTGCTGAAACCTGTTTCATTTCTGCGTTTGTGACTTTCATCTTTACTCACAGTCAATATATGTGGGGGGCTGCCTTTTCCTTTGGGGAATTTCTCTGAGGCAAGGTAGGCTTTATTTTCTATCTCTAGGGCTAGCTAGCTCTTCGGCTGTGACGAGGCGCCTAGGGAGCGTCAGGAGCGCTCCACGGCTATTTCTAGTTTGTGTGATAGGATTAGGGATTGCGGTCAGCAGAGCTCCCACATCCCAAAGCTTGTCCTGCGAGAGTTTTAACTATCAGGTCATTCCGGGTGCTCCTAACCACCAGGTCATAACAGTACAGCTGGACCAAAGTATTAATGCATCTCAATAGAGGGATAAGAAAAGTTCTGAGACCATATTTTTTTTCTTTGCACTGGGTTTTGTCTTTCTTTTCCCCTAAACCTTTGGGTGGTTCAGGACACAGGTGTAGAGATGGATATTCAAGGTCTGTCCACTTGTGTGGATCATCTCACTGCAAGGGTACAAAAAATTCAAGATTTTGTGGTTCAGAATCCGATGTTAGAGCCTAGAATTCCTACTCCTGATTTATTTTCTGGGAATAGATCTAAGTTTCTGAATTTCAAAAATAATTGTAAACTGTTTCTAGCTGTGAAACCCCGCTCCTCTGGTGACCCCGCTCAACGAGTAAAAATCATTATTTCTTTGTTGCGTGGTGACCCTCAAGACTGGGCATTTTCCCTTGCGCCAGGAGATCCTGCATTGCGTGATGTTGATGCGTTTTTTCTGGCGCTTGGATTGCTTTATGATGAACCAAATTCCGTGTATCAGGCAGAGAAAATCTTGCTGGCATTGTGTCAGGGTCAGTATGAAGCGGAGGTGTACTGTCAGAAGTTTAGAAAATGGTCTGTGCTTTCTCAGTGGAATGAATGTGCCCTTGCGGCAATTTTCAGAAAGGGTCTTTCTGAAGCCCTTAAGGATGTCATGGTGGGATTTCTCACGCCTGCTGGTCTGAATGAGTCTATGTCCTTGGCCATTCAGATCGATCGGCGTATGCGTGAGCGCAAAGCTGTGCACCATTTGGCGGTGTTCTCTGAGAATAGGCCTGATCCTATGCAGTGTGATAGGACTTTGACCAGAGCTGAACGGCAAGAACACAGACGTCGGAATGGACTGTGCTTTTACTGTGGTGAATCCACTCATGCTATCTCCGATTGTCCTAAGCGCACTAAGCGGTTCGCTAGGTGTGCCACCATTGGTACTGTACAGTCTAAATTTCTTTTGTCCGTTACTCTGATTTGCTCTCTGTCGTACTATTCTGTTATGGCATTTGTGGATTCAGGCGCTGCCCTGAATTTGATGGACTTGGAGTTTGCCAGGCGCTGTGGTTTTTCCTTGGAGCCCTTGCAGTATCCTATTCCATTGAGAGGAATTGATGCTACGCCTTTGGCCAAGAATAAACCTCAATACTGGACGCAATTGACCATGTGCATGGCTCCTGCACATCAGGAGAATATTCGCTTTTTGGTGTTGCATAATCTGCATGATGTGGTCGTTTTGGGGTTGCCATGGCTACAGGTTCATAATCCAGTATTGGATTGGAAATCTATGTCTGTGTCCGGCTGGGGTTGTCAAGGGGTACATGGTGATGTTCCATTGTTGTCAATTTCGCCTTCCACTCCTTCTGAAGTCCCTGAGTTTTTATCAGATTACCGGGATGTATTTGAAGAGCCCAAATCTGGTGCCCTACCTCCGCATAGGGATTGCGATTGCGCTATTAATTTGATTCCCGGTAGTAAGTTTCCTAAGGGCCGACTGTTCAATTTATCTGTGCCAGAACACGCCGCTATGCGGAGTTATATAAAGGAATCCTTGGAGAAGGGTCATATTCGCCCGTCGTCGTCACCATTGGGAGCAGGGTTCTTTTTTGTGGCCAAGAAGGATGGCTCTTTAAGACCTTGTATTGATTACCGCCTTCTTAATAAGATCACAGTCAAATTTCAGTATCCTTTGCCGCTGATGTCTGATCTGTTTGCTCGGATTAAGGGGGCTAGTTGGTTCACCAAGATAGATCTTCGAGGGGCGTATAATCTTGTGCGAATTAAACAGGGCGATGAATGGAAAACAGCATTTAATACGCCCGAGGGCCATTTTGAGTACCTGGTTATGCCATTCGGGCTTTCTAATGCTCCATCTGTGTTTCAGTCCTTTATGCATGACATCTTCCGAGAGTACCTGGATAGATTCATGATTGTATATTTGGATGACATTTTGGTTTTTTCGGATGATTGGGAGTCTCATGTGAAGCAGGTCAGAATGGTGTTCCAGGTCCTTCGTGCAAATTCCTTGTTTGTGAAGGGGTCTAAGTGTCTCTTTGGAGTTCAGAAGGTTTCGTTTTTGGGTTTCATTTTTTCCCCTTCTACTATCGAGATGGACCCTGTTAAGGTCCAAGCCATTTATGATTGGACTCAGCCGACATCTGTGAAGAGCCTACAGAAGTTCCTGGGCTTTGCTAATTTTTATCGTCGCTTCATCGCTAATTTTTCTAGTGTTGCTAAACCGTTGACTGATTTGACCAAGAAAGGTGCGGATGTGGTGAATTTGTCCTCTGTGGCTGTAGAGGCTTTTCAGGAGTTGAAGCGTCGTTTTTCTTCTGCCCCTGTGCTGTGCCAGCCAGATGTTTCGCTTCCGTTTCAGGTCGAGGTTGATGCTTCTGAGATTGGAGCAGGGGCTGTTTTGTCGCAAAGCAGTTCTGATGGCTCGGTGATGAAACCATGTGCCTTCTTTTCTAGAAAATTCTCACCTGCTGAGCGTAATTATGATGTTGGCAATCGAGAGTTGTTGGCCATGAAGTGGGCATTCGAGGAGTGGCGACATTGGCTTGAAGGAGCTAAACATCGCGTGGTGGTCTTGACGGATCACAAGAATTTGACTTATCTTGAGTCTGCCAAACGATTGAATCCTAGACAGGCTCGATGTTCGCTCTTTTTCTCCCGTTTTGATTTTGTGGTTTCATACCTTCCGGGATCTAAGAATGTGAAGGCTGATAACCTGTCAAGGAGTTTTGTGCCTGACTCTCCGGGTCTTCCGGAGCCAGCGGGTATTCTTAAAGAGGGGGTAATTTTGTCTGCCATCTCCCCTGATTTGCGGCGCATGCTGCAGAAGTTTCAGGCTGATAGACCTGACCGTTGTCCAACGGAGAAACTGTTTGTCCCTGATAGATGGACTAGTAGAGTTATCTCTGAGGTTCATTGTTCGGTGTTGGCTGGTCATCCTGGAATCTTTGGTACCAGAGATTTGGTGGCTAGATCCTTTTGGTGGCCTTCTTTGTCACGGGATGTGCGTTCTTTTGTGCAGTCCTGTGGGACTTGTGCTCGGGCTAAGCCCTGCTGTTCTCGTGCCAGGGGGTTGCTTTTGCCCTTGCCGGTCCCGAAGAGGCCTGGACGCATATTTCCATGGATTTTATTTCTGATCTCCCTGTTTCTCAAAGGATGTCGGTCATTTGGGTGGTTTGTGATCGCTTCTCTAAGATGGTACATTTGGTACCCTTGTCTAAATTGCCTTCCTCCTCTGATTTGGTGCCATTGTTTTTCCAGCATGTGGTTCGTTTGCATGGCATTCCGGAGAACATCGTCTCGGACAGAGGTTCCCAGTTTGTTTCAAGGTTTTGGCGGTCCTTTTGTGCTAAGATGGGCATTGATTTGTCTTTTTCTTCGGCTTTCCATCCTCAGACTAATGGCCAAACCGAACGAAGAAATCAGACTTTGGAAACATATCTGAGATGCTTTGTTTCTGCTGATCAGGATGATTGGGTGTCCTTCTTACCTTTGGCTGAGTTCGCCCTTAATAATCGGGCCAGCTCGGCTACTTTGGTTTCTCCTTTTTTCTGCAATTCTGGTTTCCATCCTCGTTTCTCTTCAGGGCAGGTTGAGCCTTCGGACTGTCCTGGTGTGGATACTGTGGTGGACAGGTTGCAGCGGATTTGGACTCATGTGGTGGACAATTTGACATTGTCCCAGGAGAAGGCTCAACGTTTCGGCTAACCGTCGGCGCTGTGTTGGTCCCCGACTTCGGGTTGGGGATTTGGTTTGGTTGTCATCTCGTCATGTTCCTATGAAGGTTTCCTCTCCTAAGTTTAAGCCTCGTTTCATTGGACCATATAAGATTTCTGAAATTCCTAATCCTGTGTCATTTCGTTTGGACCTTCCAGCTTCTTTTGCCATCCATAATGTGTTCCATGATAGGTCGTTGTTGCGGAGATACGTGGCGCCTATGGTTCCCTCCGTTGATCCTCCTGCCCCGGTGTTGGTCGAGGGGGAGTTGGAGTATGTGGTGGAGAAGATTTTGGATTCTCGTGTTTCAAGACGGAAACTCCAGTACCTAGTCAAGTGGAAGGGTTATGGTCAGGAGGATAATTCCTGGGTTTTTGCCTCTGATGTTCATGCTGCCGATCTAGTTCATGCCTTTCATTTGGCTCATCCTGATCGGCCTGGGGGCTCTGGTGAGGGTTCGGTGACCCCTCCTCAAGGGGGGGGTACTGTTGTGAATTCTGTTGTCGAGCTCCCTCCTATGGTCGTGAATGGTACTTCGTTGAGTTCTGTCCGTGGACAGACCAGGGATTCAAGCTTGAGGAGGCTAATTTGCATATTCCAGGTGCCTTCTGGGAAAAGCGAAGAGTCTCCCTAAGCTAGAAGATCGTTGGGTACAGCCGGGACCAGCTGCTTGGAAAGCATCACCAAACCGAATTTTTGCCTGTAGGACATTATTGCAAGAGAGCTTGGCTGAGTAGATTACACAAGAAGGAAAACACACAGCAAGTCAGCAGGATCTAGGAGCAACATGGCAGATGTGACAACCTACATGGTGAGCTGCAGCATGTGCTACATGTTCACAGATCGACCAGAAGAAGAATCAAATTTCACCTGTCAGAAGTGTAGACTAGTGGCCCTTTTAGAAGAAAAGGTACGGAATCTGGAAGAAAGAATAGCAACTTTGAAACTCATCAAAGAGAATGAAGACTTTCTAGACAGAACAGAAGCATCTCTACTGGTCACAGAAGGTGAAAAAAGTGTCAGAGAACCTCCAAAAGCAGATGAGTGGAAGCATGTGACCAAAAGAAGCAAGAAGACCATGGAGAAATCACCAACCACACAACTGAAGAACCGATATCAAATCTTTGTAGAGGATGAAGATGGCACACCTAAGGATGAAGCAATACCAGCAAGCAAAAAAGAAAAGGGCACACAGCAACAAGTGACAGCAAAAAGTACAGCCAAGAAGCAACAAAGAGTGGTGGTGGTGGGAGACTCACTACTGAGAGGCGCAGAAGCAGCCATCTGCAGACCGGACATAACTGCAAGAGAAGTATGCTGCCTTCCAGGTGCGATGATCAAGGATGTGACCGATAGGATACCAAAGCTCTTCAGCTCCAAGGACGTCCACCCATTTCTTCTGATACATGTTGGCACCAATGACACGGCAAGGAAGGACCTACCGACAATCTGCAAAGACTTTGAAGAGTTGGGGAAGAAAGTAAAGGAACTGGATGCACAGGTAGTTTTTTCTTCTATCCTTCCAGTAGACGGGCATGGCACCAGGAGATGGAACATGATCCTTGATGCAAACAACTGGCTAAGACGATGGTGCAGACAACAAGGATTCGGATTCCTGGACCACGGTGTGAATTACTTGTACGATGGACTCCTCGCCAGAGACGGACTACACCTCAACAAACCTGGGAAACACACATTCGCCAGAAGACTCGCTACACTCATCAGGAGGGCGTTAAACTAGAAGAAGAGGGGACGGGAAGAAAAACATTAGACTTGAACAAAGAAGACCCAGGAAAACATACTCAGAAGGGAGGTAAGAACATTTCTAAAACAATCCACAGCGAGGAGATTGGAACAAAACAAAATCCTCTAAACTGCATGCTCGCAAACGCCAGAAGCCTGACAAACAAGATGGAAGAACTAGAAGCAGAAATATCTACAGGTAACTTTGACATAGTGGGAATAACTGAGACATGGTTAGATGAAAGCTATGACTGGGCAGTTAACTTACAGGGTTACAGTCTGTTTAGAAAGGATCGTAAAAATCGGAGAGGAGGAGGGGTTTGTCTCTATGTAAAGTCTTGTCTAAAGTCCACTTTAAGGGAGGGTATTAGCGAAGGAAATGAGGATGTCGAGTCCATATGGGTCGAAATTCATGGAGGGAAAAATGGTAACAAAATTCTCATTGGGGTCTGTTACAAACCCCCAAATATAACAGAAACCATGGAAAGTCTACTTCTAAAGCAGATAGATGAAGCTGCAACCCATAATGAGGTCCTGGTTATGGGGGACTTTAACTACCCGGATATTAACTGGGAAACAGAAACCTGTGAAACCCATAAAGGCAACAGGTTTCTGCTAATAACCAAGAAAAATTATCTTTCACAATTGGTGCAGAATCCAACCAGAGGAGCAGCACTTTTAGACCTAATACTATCTAATAGACCTGACAGAATAACAAATCTGCAGGTGGTCGGGCATCTAGGAAATAGCGACCACAATATTGTACAGTTTCACCTGTCTTTCACTAGGGGGACTTGTCAGGGAGTCACAAAAACACTGAACTTTAGGAAGGCAAAGTTTGACCAGCTTAGAGATGCCCTTAATCTGGTAGACTGGGACAATATCCTCAGAAATAAGAATACAGATAATAAATGGGAAATGTTTAAGAACATCCTAAATAGGCAGTGTAAGCGGTTTATACCTTGTGGGAATAAAAGGACTAGAAATAGGAAAAACCCAATGTGGCTAAACAAAGAAGTAAGACAGGCAATTAACAGTAAAAAGAAAGCATTTGCACTACTAAAGCAGGATGGCACCATTGAAGCTCTAAAAAACTATAGGGAGAAAAATACTTTATCTAAAAAACTAATTAAAGCTGCCAAAAAGGAAACAGAGAAGCACATTGCTAAGGAGAGTAAAACTAATCCCAAACTGTTCTTCAACTATATCAATAGTAAAAGAATAAAAACTGAAAATGTAGGCCCCTTAAAAAATAGTGAGGAAAGAATGGTTGTAGATGACGAGGAAAAAGCTAACATATTAAACACCTTCTTCTCCACGGTATTCACGGTGGAAAATGAAATGCTAGGTGAAATCCCAAGAAACAATGAAAACCCTATATTAAGGGTCACCAATCTAACCCAAGAAGAGGTGCGAAACCGGCTAAATAAGATTAAAATAGATAAATCTCCGGGTCCGGATGGCATACACCCACGAGTACTAAGAGAACTAAAGGTACCTTCACACATAACGATATTGTTAACGATATCGTTGCTATTTGTGACGTAGCAACGATATCGTTAATGAAATCGTTATGTGTGACAGCGACCAACGATCAGGCCCCTGCTGGGAGATCGTTGGTCGCTGAATAAAGTCCAGAACTTTATTTCGTCGCTGGACTCCTGCTGACATCGCTGGATCGGCGTGTGTGACACCGATCCAGCGATGTCTTCACTGGTAACCAGGGTAAACATCGGGTAACTAAGCGCAGGGCCGCGCTTAGTAACCCGATGTTTACCCTGGTTACCATGCTAAAAGTAAAAAAAAACAAACACTAGATACTTACCTAACGCTGTCTGTCCTCCAGCGCTGTGCTCTGCACTCCTCCTGTACTGGCTGTGAGCCGGAAAGCAGAGCGGTGACGTCACCGCTCTGCTTTCCGGCTCCCAGCCAGTACAGGAGGAGAGCAGAGAAGCAGAGCGCAGCGCTGGAGGACAGACAGCGGTAGGTAAGTATCTAGTGTTTGTTTTTTTTTACTTTTAGCATGGTAACCAGGGTAAACATCGGGTTACTAAGCGCGGCCCTGCGCTTAGTTACCCGATGTTTACCCTGGTTACCGGCATCGTTGGTCGCTGGAGAGCGGTCTGTGTGACAGCTCTCCAGCGACCAAACAGCGACGCTGCAGCGATCCGGATCGTTGTCGGTATCGCTGCAGCGTCGCTTAATGTGAAGGGGCCTTTAGTAATGTAATAGATAAACCATTATTTCTTATTTTTAGGGACTCTATAGCGACAGGGTCTGTTCCGCAGGATTGGCGCATAGCAAATGTGGTGCCAATATTCAAAAAGGGCTCTAAAAGTGAACCTGGAAATTATAGGCCAGTAAGTCTAACCTCTATTGTTGGTAAAATATTTGAAGGGTTTCTGAGGGATGTTATTCTGGATTATCTCAATGAGAATAACTGTTTAACTCCATATCAGCATGGGTTTATGAGAAATCGCTCCTGTCAAACCAATCTAATCAGTTTTTATGAAGAGGTAAGCTATAGGCTGGACCACGGTGAGTCATTGGACGTGGTATATCTCGATTTTTCCAAAGCGTTTGATACCGTGCCGCACAAGAGGTTGGTACACAAAATGAGAATGCTTGGTCTGGGGGAAAATGTGTGTAAATGGGTTAGTAACTGGCTTAGTGATAGAAAGCAGAGGGTGGTTATAAATGGTATAGTCTCTAACTGGGTCGCTGTGACCAGTGGGGACCGCAGGGGTCAGTATTGGGACCTGTTCTCTTCAACATATTCATTAATGATCTGGTAGAAGGTTTACACAGTAAAATATCGATATTTGCAGATGATACAAAACTATGTAAAGCAGTTAATACAAGAGAAGATAGTATTCTGCTACAGATGGATCTGGATAAGTTGGAAACTTGGGCTGAAAGGTGGCAGATGAGGTTTAACAATGATAAATGTAAGGTTATACACATGGGAAGAGGGAATCAATGTCACCATTACACACTGAATGGGAAACCACTGGGTAAATCTGACAGGGAGAAGGACTTGGGGATCCTAGTTAATGATAAACTTACCTGGAGCAGCCAGTGCCAGGCAGCAGCTGCCAAGGCAAACAGGATCATGGGGTGCATTAAAAGAGGTCTGGATACATATGATGAAAGCATTATACTGCCTCTGTACAAATCCCTAGTTAGACCGCACATGGAGTACTGTGTCCAGTTTTGGGCACCGGTGCTCATGAAGGATATAATGGAACTAGAGAGAGTACAAAGGAGGGCAACAAAATTAATAAAGGGGATGGGAGAACTACAATACCCAGATAGATTAGCGAAATTAGGATTATTTAGTCTAGAAAAAAGACGACTGAGGGGCGATCTGATAACCATGTATAAGTATATAAGGGGACAATACAAATATCTAGCTGAGGATCTGCTTATACAAAGGAAGGTGACGGGCACAAGGGGGCATTCTTTGCATCTGGAGGAGAGAAGGTTTTTCCACCAACATAGAAGAGGATTCTTTACTGTTAGGGCAGTGAGAATCTGGAATTGCTTGCCTGAGGAGGTGGTGATGGCGAACTCAGTCGAGGGGTTCAAGAGAGGCCTGGATGTCTTCCTGGAGCAGAACAATATTGTATCATACAATTAGGTTCTGTAGAAGGACGTAGATCTGGGGATTTATTATGATGGAATATAGGCTGAACTGGATGGACAAATGTCTTTTTTCGGCCTTACTAACTATGTTACTATGTTACTATGTTACTATGACTCCCTCTGGTGGCTGTGAGTGGAGCTTCTGCTTCTGAGGTTCCTTACACAGGTGACGTGGTTTATCCTTTGGTTGGCTGCTCTATTTAACTCCTCTTAGATCGTTACTCCATGCCAGCTGTCAATGTTTCTGCATTGGTTCAGTCCGCTCTTGGATCTTTCTGGTGACCTGTCTTCTCCAGCAAAAGCTAAGTTCCTGATAGTATCTAATTTGTTCCTTGTTTTCTTGTCCAGCTGGATATCATGATTTTGTATTGCTAGCTGGAAGTTCTGGGATGCAGAGTGGCATCTCCGCACCGTTAGTCAGTGCGGAGGTCTTTTTGCACACTCTGCGTGGTCTTTTGTAGTTTTTTGTGCTGATCGCAAAGCTACCTTTCCTATACTCTGTCTATTTAGTAAGTCTGGCCTCCCTTTGCTGAAACCTGTTTCATTTCTGAGTTTGTGACTTTCATCTTTACTCACAGTGAATATATGTGGGGGGCTGCCTTTTCCTTTGGGGAATTTCTCTGAGGCAAGGTAGGCTTTATTTTCTATCTCTAGGACTAGCTAGCTCTTCGGCTGTGACGAGGCGCCTAGGGAGCGTCAGGAGCGCTCCACGGCTATTTCTAGTGTGTGTGATAGGATTAGGGATTGCGGTCAGCAGAGCTCCCACATCCCAGAGCTTGTCCTGTGAGAGTTTTAACTATCAGGTCATTCCGGGTGCTCCTAACCACCAGGTCATAACACCCAGCCTCACTATAAGAGCCGCCCCAAGCCTCACTATAAGAGCCCCCGCAGCCTCACTATAAGAGCCTCCCACACCCTCACTATAAGAGCCCCCGCAGCCTCACTATAAGAGCCGCCCCCAGCCTCACTATAAGAGCCGCCCGCAGCCTCACTATAAGATCCGCACGCAGCCTCACTATAAGAGCAGCCCGCAGCCTCACTATAAGAGCCGCCTGCAGCGTCATTATAAGAGCCGCCCCCAGCCTCAGTATAAGAGCCGCCCGCAGCCTCACTATAAGAGCCTCCCGCAGCCTCACTATAAGAGCAGCCCGCAGCCTCACTATAAGAGCCGCCCGCAGCCTCACTATAAGAGCATCCCGCAGCCTCACTATAAGAGCAGCCCGCAGCCTCGCTATAAGAGCCGCCCCCAGCCTCACTATAAGAGCCGCCCGCAGCCTCACTATAAGATCCGCACGCAGCCTCACTATAAGAGCAGCCCGCAGCCTCACTATAAGAGCCGCCCGCAGCGTCACTATAAAAGCCGCCCCCAGCCTCAGTATAAGAGCCGCCCGCAGCCTCACTATAAGAGCAGCCCGCAGCCTCACTATAAGAGCCGCCCGCAGCCTCACTATAAGAGCATCCCGCAGCCTCACTATAAGAGCCGCCCGCAGCCTCGCTATAAGAGCCGCCCGCAGCCTCAATATAAGAGCCGCCCGCAGCCTCACTATAAGAGCCGCCCGCAGCCTCACTATAAGAGCCGCCCGCAGCCTCACTATAAGAGCCGCCCGCAGCCTCACTATAAGAGCTTCCCGCAGCCTCAGTATAAGAGCCGCCCGCAGCCTCAGTATAAGAGCCGCCCGCAGCCTCACTATAAGAGCCTCCCGCAGCCTCACTATAAGAGCCACCCGCACCCTCACTATAAGAGCCACCCTCTACCTCACTATAAGAGCCGCTCGCAGCCTCAGTATAAGAGCCGCCCGCACCCTCACTATAAGAGCCGCCCGCAGCCTCACTATAAGAGCCTCCCGCAGCCTCACTATAAGAGCCGCCCGCAGACTCACTATAAGAGCCGTCGCAGCCTCACTATAAGAGCCGCCCGCAGCCTCACTATAAGAGCCGCCGCAGTCTCACTATAAGAGCCGCCCGCAGCCTCACTATAAGAGCCGCCCGCAGCCTCACTATAAGAGCCTCCCGCAGCCTCACTATAAGAGCCGCCCGCAGACTCACTATAAGAGCCGTCGCAGCCTCACTATAAGAGCCGCCCGCAGCCTCACTATAAGAGCCGCCGCAGTCTCACTATAAGAGCCGCCCGCAGCCTCACTATAAGAGCTGCCCGCAGCCTCACTATAAGAGCCGCCCGCAGCCTCACTATAAGAGCCACCGCAGCCTCACTATAAGAGCCGCCCGCAGCCTCACTATAAGAGCCGCCCGCAGCCTCACTATAAGAGCCCCCCACACCCTCACTATAAGAGCCACCCACAGCCTCACTACAAGAGCCGCCCGCAGCCTCACTATAAGAGCCACCCACAGCCTCACTATAAGAGCAGCCGCACCCTCACTATAAGATCCACCCACACCCTCACTATAAGAGCCGCCCGCAGCCTCACTATAAGAGACCCCCCCAGCCTCACTATAAGAGCCGCCGCAGCCTCACTATAACCTCACTATAAAGAGCCTCCCGCAGCCTCACTATAAGAGCCGCCGCAGCCTCACTATAAAGAGCCGCCAGCAGCCTCACTATAATGAGCCGCCGCAGCCTCACTATAAGAGCCGCCCGCAGCCTCACTATAAGAGACGCCCGCAGCCTCATTATAAGAGCAGCCCGCAGCCTCACTATAAGAGCTGCCCGCAGCCTCACTATAAGAGCCGCCCGCAGCCTCACTATAAGAGCCTCCCGCAGCCTCACTATCAGAGCCGCCCGCAGCCTCACTATAAGAGCAGCCCGCAGCCTCACTATAAGAGCCGCCCGCACCCTCACTATAAGAGCCGCCCGCAGCCTCACTATAAGAGCCCCCCGCAGCCTCACTATAAGAGCAGCCCCCAGCCTCACTATAAGAGCCTCCCGCAGCCTCACTATAAGAGCCGCCCGCAGCCTCACTATAAGAGCCGCCCGCAGCCTCACTATAAGAGCCCCCCACACCCTCACTATAAGAGCCACCCACAGCCTCACTATCAGAGCCGCCCCCAGCCTCACTATAAGAGCTGCCCGCAGCCTCACTATAAGAGCCCCCCGCAGCCTCACTATAAGAGCCGCCCCCAGCCTCACTATAAGAGCCTCCCGCAGCCTCACTATCAGAGCCGCCCCCAGCCTCACTATAAGAGCTGCCCGCAGCCTCACTATAAGAGCCACCCACAGCCTCACTATAAGAGCCCCCCGCAGCCTCACTATAAGAGCCTCCCGCAGCCTCACTATAAGAGCTGCCCGCAGCCTCACTATAAGAGCCACCCACAGCCTCACTATAAGAGCCCCCCCCAGCCTCACTATAAGAGCCTCCCGCAGCCTCACTATAAGAGCTGCCCGCAGCCTCACTATAAGAGCCACCCCCAGCCTCACTATAAGAGCCGCCCGCACCCTCACTATAAGAGCCGCCCGCACCCTCACTATAAGAGCCGCCCGCAGCCTCACTATAAGAGCCGCCGCAGCCTCAGTGTAAGATCCGCCCGCAGCCTCACTATTAGAGCCTCCCGCAGCCTCACTATAAGAGCCGCCCCCAGCCTCACTATAAGAGCCGCCCGCAGCCTCACTATAAGAGCCCCCCACACCCTCACTATAAGAGCCCCCCGCAGCCTCACTATAAGAGCCGCCCACAGCCTCACTATAAGAGCCACCCACAGCCTCACTATAAGAGCAGCCGCAGCCTCACTATAGGAGCCGCCCGCACCCTCACTATAAGAGCCGCCCGCAGCCTCACTATAAGAGCCCCCCGCAGCCTCACTATAAGAGCCGCCCACAGCCTCACTATAAGAGCCGCCCGCAGCCTCACTATGAGAGCCGCCCGCAGCCTCACTATAAGAGCCGCCCGCAGCCTCACTATAAGAGCCGCCGCAGCCTCAGTGTAAGATCCGCCCGCAGCCTCACTATTAGAGCCTCCCGCAGCCTCACTATAAGAGCCGCCCCCAGCCTCACTATAAGAGCCGCCCGCAGCCTCACTATTAGAGCCTCCCGCAGCCTCAGTATAAGAGCCGCCCGCAGCTTCAGTATAAGAGCCGCCCGCAGTCTCAGTTTAAGAGCCGCCCCCAGCCTCGCTATAAGAGCCGCCCGCAGCCTCACTATAAGAGCCACCCACACCCTCACTATAAGAGCCGCCCGCAGCCTCACTATTAGAGCCTCCCACAGCCTCAGTACAAGAGCCGCCCGCAGCCTCACTATTAGAGCCTCCCGCAGCCTCACTATAAGAGCCGCCCCCAGCCTCACTATAAGAGCCGCCCGCAGCCTCACTATTAGAGCCGCCCGCAGCCTCACTATTAGAGCCTCCCGCAGCCTCAGTATAAGAGCCGCCCGCAGCCTCACTATAAGAGCCTCCCGCAGCCTCACTATAAGAGCCGCCCGCAGCCTCACTATAAGAGCCGCCCGCAGCCTCACTATAAGAGCTCGCCGCAGCCTCACTATAAGAGCCCCCCGCACCCTCACTATAAGAGCAGCCCGCAGCCTCACTATAAGACCCGCCCGCAGCCTCACTATAAGAGCCTCCCGCAGCCTCACTATAAGAGCCACCCGCACCCTCACTATAAAAGCCACCCTCTACCTCACTATAAGAGCCGCCCGCAGCCTCAGTATAAGAGCCGCCCGCAGCCTCAGTATAAGAGCCGCCCGCAGCCTCACTATAAGAGCCGCCCGCAGCCTCAGTATAAGAGCCGCCCGCAGCCTCACTATAAGAGCCGCCCGCAGCCTCAGTATAAGAGCCGCCCGCACCCTCACTATAAGAGCCCCCCGCACCCTCACTATAAGAGCCTCCCGCAGCCTCAGTATAAGAGCCTCCCACACCCTCACTATAAGAGCCGCCCGCAGCCTCACTATAAGAGCCTCCCCCAGCCTCACTAAAAGAGCCGCCGCAGCCTCACTATAAGAGCCTCCCACAGCCGCACTATAAGAGCCTCCCGCAGCCTCACTATAAGAGCCACCCACACCCTCACCATAAGAGCCTCCCGCAGCCTCAGTATAAGAGCCCCCCACACCTTCACTATCAGAGCCGGCCCCAGCCTCACTATAAGAGCCTCCCGCAGCCTCACTATAAGAGCTGCCCGCAGCCTCACTATAAGAGCCGCCCGCAGCCTCACTATAAGAGCCTCCCGCAGCCTGACTATAAGAGCCACCCACAGCCTCACTATAAGAGCCGCCCGCAGCCTCACTATAAGAGCCCGCCGCAGCCTCACTATAAGAGCCCCCCGCACCCTCACTATAAGAGCAGCCCGCAGCCTCACTATAAGAGCCGCCCGCAGCCTCACTATAAGAGCCGCCCGCAGCCTCACTATAAGAGCCTCCCGCAGCCTCACTATAAGAGCCCCCCACACCCTCACTATAAGAGCCGCCCACACCCTCACTATAAGAGCCTCCCGCAGTCTCACTATAAGAGCCGCCCGCAGCCTCAGTATAAGAGCCGCCCGCAGCCTCACTATAAGAGCCGCCGCAGCCTCACTATAAGAGCCGCCCGCAGCCTCACTATAAGAGCCTCCCGCAGCCTCACTATAAGAGCCGCCCGCAGCCTCAGTATAAGAGCCGCCCGCAGCCTCACTATAAGAGCCGCCGCAGCCTCACTATAAGAGCCGCCCGCAGCCTCACTATAAGAGCCCCCCGCACCCTCACTATAAGAACAGCCCGCACCCTCACTATAAGAGCCTCCCGCAGCCTCAGTATAAGAGCCTCCCACACCCTCACTATAAGAGCCGCCCGCAGCCTCATTATAAGAGCCTCCCCCAGCCTCACTAAAAGAGCCGCCGCAGCCTCACTATAAGAGCCTCCCGCAGCCTCACTATAAGAGTCACCCACAGCCTCACTATAAGAGCAGCCGCAGCCTCACTATAAGAGCCGCCCGCACCCTCACTATAAGAGCCCCCCGCAGCCTCACTATAAGAGCCCCCCGCACCCTCACTATAAGAGCAGCCCGCACCCTCACTATAAGAGCCGCCCGCAGCCTCACTATAAGAGCCTCCCGCAGCCTCACTATAAGAGCCACCCGCACCCTCACTATAAGAGCCACCCTCTACCTCACTATAAGAGCCGCCCACAGCCTCACTATGAGAGCCGCTCGCAGCCTCAGTATAAGAGCCGCCCACACCCTCACTATAAGAGCCACCCTCTACCTCACTATAAGAGCCTCCCGCAGCCTCACTATAAGAGCCGCCCGCACCCTCACTATAATAGCCGCCGCAGCCTCACTATAAAGAGCCGCCCGCAGCCTCACTATAAAGAGCCGCCCGCAGCCTCACTATAAAGAGTCTCCCGCAGCCTCACTATAAGAGCCTCCCGCAGCCTCACTATAAAGAGCCGCCCGCAGCCTCACTATAAAGAGCCGCCGCAGCCTCACTATAAGAGCAGCCCGCAGCCTCACTATAAGAGCCGCCTGCACCCTCACTATAAGAGCCGCCCGCAGCCTCACTATAAGAGCCCCCCGCAGCCTCACTATAAGAGCCGCCCCCAGCCTCACTATAAGAGCCTCCCGCAGCCTCACTATAAGAGCCTCCCGCAGCCTCACTATAAGAGCCGTCCGCAGCCTCACTATAAGAGCCTCCCGCAGCCTCACTATAAGAGCCTCCCGCAGCCTCACTATAAGAGCCGCCCACACCCTCACTATAAGAGCCCCCCACACCCTCACTATAAGAGCCACCCACAGCCTCACTATAAGAGCCTCCCGCAGCCTCACTATCAGAGCCGCCCCCAGCCTCACTATAAGAGCCTCCCACAGCCTCACTATAAGAGCTGCCCGCAGCCTCACTATAAGAGCCGCCTGCAGCCTCACTATAAGAGCCTCCCGCAGCCTCACTATAAGAGCCACCCACAGCCTCACTATAAGAGCAGCCGCAGCCTCACTATAAGAGCCGCCCGCACCCTCACTATAAGAGCCGCCCGCAGCCTCACTATAAGAGCCCCCCACAGCCTCACTATAAGAGCCGCCCACAGCCTCACTATAAGAGCCGCCCGCAGCCTCACTATAAGAGCCGCCCGCAGCCTCACTATAAGAGCCGCCCGCAGCCTCACTATAAGAGCCGCCGCAGCCTCAGTATAAGAGCCGCCCGCAGCCTCACTATTAGAGCCTCCCGCAGCCTCACTATAAGAGCCGCCCCCAGCCTCACTATAAGAGCCGCCCGCAGCCTCACTATTAGAGCCGCCCGCAGCCTCACTATTAGAGCCTCCCGCAGCCTCAGTATAAGAGCCTCCCGCAGCCTCACTATAAGAGCCGCCCGCAGCCTCAGTATAAGAGCCGCCCGCAGCCTCACTATAAGAGCCTCCCGCAGCCTCCCTATAAGAGCCGCCCGCAGCCTCACTATAAGAGCCGCCCCACACCCTCACTATAAGAGCCGCCCACACCCTCACTATAAGAGCCTCCCGCAGCCTCACTATAAGAGCCGCCCGCAGCCTCAGTATAAGAGCCGCCCGCAGCCTCACTATCAGAGCCGGCCCCAGCCTCACTATAAGAGCCTCCCGCAGCCTCACTATAAGAGCCGCCCGCAGCCTCACTATAAGAGCCTCCCGCAGCCCCACTATAAGAGCCACCCACAGCCTCACTATAAGAGCAGCCGCAGCCTCACTATAAGAGCCGCCCGCAGCCTCACTATAAGAGCCCCCCGCAGCCTCACTATAAGAGCCCCCCGCACCCTCACTATAAGAGCAGCCCGCACCCTCACTATAAGAGCCTCCCGCAGCCTCAGTATAAGAGCCTCCCACACCCTCACTATAAGAGCCGCCCGCAGCCTCACTATAAGAGCCTCCCCCAGCCTCACTAAAAGAGCCGCCGCAGCCTCACTATAAGAGCCACCCACAGCCGCACTATAAAAGCCTCCCGCAGCCTCACTATAAGAGCCACCCACACCCTCACCATGAGAGCCGCCCGCACACTCACTATAAGAGCTGCCCGCAGCCTCACTATAAGAGCCGCCCGCAGCCTCACTATAAGAGCCTCCCGCAGCCTCACTATAAGAGCCACCCACAGACTCAATATAAGAGCAGCCGCAGCCTCACTATAAGAGCCTCCCGCATCCTCACTATCAGAGCCGGCCCCAGCCTCACTATAAGAGCCTCCCGCAGCCTCACTATAAAAGCTGCCCGCAGCCTCACTATAAGAGCCGCCCGCAGCCTCACTATAAGAGCCTCCCGCAGCCTCACTATAAGAGCCACCCACAGCCTCACTATAAGAGCAGCCGCAGCCTCACTATAAGAGCCGCCCGCACCCTCACTATAAGAGCCGCCCGCAGCCTCACTATAAGAGCCCCCCGCAGCCTCACTATAAGAGCCCCCCGCACCCTCACTATAAGAGCAGCCCGCACCCTCACTATAAGAGCCTCCCGCAGCCTCAGTATAAGAGCCTCCCACACCCTCACTATAAGAGCCGCCCGCAGCCTCACTATAAGAGCCGCCCGCAGCCTCACTATAAAGAGCCTCCCGCAGCCTCACTATAAGAGCCGCCGCAGCCTCACTATAAAGAGCCGCCCGCAGCCTCACTATAAAGAGCCGCCGCAGCCTCACTATAAGAGCCGCCCGCAGCCTCACTATAAGAGACGCCCGCAGCCTCATTATAAGAGCAGCCCGCAGCCTCACTATAAGAGCCACCCACACCCTCACTATAAGAGCCGCCGCAGCCTCACTATAAAGAGCCGCCCGCAGCCTCACTATAAAGAGCCTCCCGCAGCCTCACTATAAGAGCCGCCGCAGCCTCACTATAAAGAGCCGCCCGCAGCCTCACTATAAAGAGCCGCCGCAGCCTCACTATAAGAGCCGCCCGCAGCCTCACTATAAGAGCAGCCCGCAGCCTCACTATAAGAGCTGCCCGCAGCCTCACTATAAGAGCCGCCCACAGCCTCACTATAAGAGCCTCCCGCAGCCTCACTATAAGAGCCGCCCGCAGCCTCACTATAAGAGCAGCCCGCAGCCTCACTATAAGAGCAGCCCGCAGCCTCACTATAAGAACCGCCCGCACCCTCACTATAAGAGCCGCCCGCAGCCTCACTATAAGAGCCCCCCGCAGCCTCACTATAAGAGCCGCCCGCAGCCTCACTATAAGAGCCTCCCGCAGCCTCACTAAAAGAGCAGCCCGCAGCCTCACTATAAGAGCCGCCCGCAGCCACACTATAAGAGCCCCCCACACCCTCACTATAAGAGCCACCCACAGCCTCACTATAAGAGCCTCCCGCAGCCTCACTATCAGAGCCGCCCCCAGCCTCACTATAAGAGCCACCCACAGCCTCACTATAAGAGCCGCCCGCAGCCTCACTATAAGAGCCGCCCGCAGCCTCACTATAAGAGCCTCCCGCAGCCTCACTATAAGAGCCACCCGCAGCCTCACTATAAGAGCCACCCGCAGCCTCACTATAAGAGCCACCCGCACCCTCACTATAAGAGCCGCCCGCACCCTCACTATAAGAGCCGCCCGCAGCCTCACTATAAGAGCCCCCCACAGCCTCACTATAAGAGCCGCCCACAGCCTCACTATAAGAGCCGCCCGCAGCCTCACTATAAGACCCGCCCGCAGCCTCACTATAAGAGCCGCCCGCAGCCTCACTTTAAGAGCCGCCGCAGCCTCAGTATAAGAGCCGCCCGCAGCCTCACTATTAGAGCCTCCCGCAGCCTCACTATAAGAGCCGCCCCCAGCCTCACTATAAGAGCCGCCCGCAGCCTCACTATTAGAGCCGCCCGCAGCCTCAGTATAAGAGCCACCCGCAGCCTCACTATTAGAGCCTCCCGCAGCCTCACTATAAGAGCCGCCCCCAGCCTCACTATAAGAGCCGCCCGCAGCCTCACTATTAGAGCCGCCCGCAGCCTCACTATTAGAGCCTCCCGCAGCCTCAGTATAAGAGCCGCCCGCAGCCTCACTATAAGAGCCTCCCGCAGCCTCACTATAAGAGCCTCCCGCAGCCTCCCTATAAGAGCCGCCCGCAGCCTCACTATAAGAGCCGCCCCACACCCTCACTATAAGAGCCGCCCACACCCTCACTATAAGAGCCTCCCGCAGCCTCACTATAAGAGCCGCCCGCAGCCTCAGTATAAGAGCCGCCCGCAGCCTCACTATAAGAGCCGCCGCAGCCTCACTATAAGAGCCGCCCGCAGCCTCACTATAAGAGCCCCCCGCACCCTCACTATAAGAGCAGCCCGCACCCTCACTATAAGAGCCTCCCGCAGCCTCAGTATAAGAGCCTCCCACACCCTCACTATAAGAGCCGCCCGCAGCCTCACTATAAGAGCCTCCCCCAGCCTCACTAAAAGAGCCGCCGCAGCCTCACTATAAGAGCCACCCACAGCCGCACTATAAGAGCCTCCCGCAGCCTCACTATCAGAGCCGGCCCCAGCCTCACTATAAGAGCCTCCCGCAGCCTCACTATAAGAGCTGCCCGCAGCCTCACTATAAGAGCCGCCCGCAGTCTCACTATAAGAGCCTCCCGCAGCCTCACTATAAGAGTCACCCACAGCCTCACTATAAGAGCAGCCGCAGCCTCACTATAAGAGCCGCCCGCAACCTCACTATAAGAGCCCCCCGCAGCCTCACTATAAGAGCCCCCCGCACCCTCACTATAAGAGCAGCCCGCACCCTCACTATAAGAGCCGCCCGCAGCCTCACTATAAGAGCCTCCCGCAGCCTCACTATAAGAGCCACCCGCACCCTCACTATAAGAGCCACCCTCTACCTCACTATAAGAGCCGCCCACAGCCTCACTATGAGAGCCGCTCGCAGCCTCAGTATAAGAGCCGCCCGCACCCTCACTATAAGAGCCACCCTCTACCTCACTATAAGAGCCTCCCGCAGCCTCACTATAAGAGCCGCCCGCACCCTCACTATAATAGCCGCCGCAGCCTCACTATAAAGAGCCGCCCGCAGCCTCACTATAAAGAGCCGCCCGCAGCCTCACTATAAAGAGTCTCCCGCAGCCTCACTATAAGAGCCTCCCGCAGCCTCACTATAAGAGCCGCCGCAGCCTCACTATAAAGAGCCGCCCGCAGCCTCACTATAAAGAGCCGCCGCAGCCTCACTATAAGAGCCGCCCGCAGCCTCACTATAAGAGACGCCCACAGCCTCATTATAAGGGCAGCCCGCAGCCTCACTATAAGAGCTGCCCGCAGCCTCACTATAAGAGCCGCCCGCAGCCTCACTATAAGAGCCTCCCGCAGCCTCACTATAAGAGACGCCCACAGCCTCATTATAAGAGCAGCCCGCAGCCTCACTATAAGAGCTGCCCGCAGCCTCACTATAAGAGCTGCCCGCAGCCTCACTATAAGAGCCGCCCGCAGCCTCACTATAAGAGCCGCTCGCAGCCTTACTATAAGAGCCGCCCGCAGCCTCACTATAAGAGCCTCCCGCAGCCTCACTATAAGAGCCGCCCGCAGCCTCACTATAAGAGCAGCCGCAGCCTCACTATAAGAGCCGCCCGCACCCTCACTATAAGAGCCGCCCGCAGCCTCACTATAAGAGCCCCCTGCAGCCTCACTATAAGAGCCGCCCGCAGCCTCACTATAAGAGCCTCCCGCAGCCTCACTATAAGAGCCGCCCGCAGCCTCACTATAAGAGCCGCTGCAGCCTCACTATATGAGCCGCCCGCAGCCTCACTATAAGAGCCGCCCGCAGCTTCACTATAAGAGCCCCCCACACCCTCACTATAAGAGCCACCCACAGCCTCACTATAAGAGCCGCCCGCAGCCTCACTATAAGAGCCACCCACAGCCTCACTATAAGAGCAGCCGCACCCTCACTATAAGAGCCGCCCGCAGCCTCACTATTAGAGCCGCCCGCAGCCTCAGTATAAGAGCCGCCCGCAGCCTCACTATTAGAGCCTCCCGCAGCCTCACTATAAGAGCCGCCCCCAGCCTCACTATAAGAGCCGCCCGCAGCCTCACTATTAGAGCCGCCCGCAGCCTCACTATAAGAGCCTCCCGCAGCCTCAGTATAAGAGCCGCCCGCAGCCTCACTATAAGAGCCTCCCGCAGCCTCACTATAAGAGCCTCCCGCAGCCTCCCTATAAGAGCCGCCCGCAGCCTCACTATAAGAGCCGCCCCACACCCTCACTATAAGAGCCGCCCACACCCTCACTATAAGAGCCGCCCGCAGCCTCAGTATAAGAGCCGCCGCAGCCTCAGTATAAGAGCCGCCCGCAGCCTCACTATAAGAGCCGCCCGCAGCCTCAGTATAAGAGCCGCCCGCAGCCTCACTATAAGAGCCGCCGCAGCCTCACTATAAGAGCCGCCCGCAGCCTCACTATAAGAGCCCCCCGCACCCTCACTATAAGAGCAGCCCGCACCCTCACTATAAGAGCCTCCCGCAGCCTCAGTATAAGAGCCTCCCACACCCTCACTATAAGAGCCGCCCGCAGCCTCACTATAAGAGCCTCCCCCAGCCTCACTAAAAGAGCCGCCGCAGCCTCACTATAAGAGCCACCCACAGCCGCACTATAAGAGCCTCCCGCAGCCTCAATATAAGAGCCCCCCACACCTTCACTATCAGAGCCGGCCCCAGCCTCACTATAAGAGCCTCCCGCAGCCTCACTATAAGAGCTGCCCGCAGCCTCACTATAAGAGCCGCCCGCAGCCTCACTATAAGAGCCTCCCGCAGCCTCACTATAAGAGCCACCCACAGCCTCACTATAAGAGCAGCCGCAGCCTCACTATAAGAGCCGCCCGCACCCTCACTATAAGAGCCGCCCGCAGCCTCACTATAAGAGCCCGCCGCAGCCTCACTATAAGAACCCCCCGCACCCTCACTATAAGAGCAGCCCGCAGCCTCACTATAAGAGCCGCCCGCAGCCTCACTATAAGAGCCTCCCGCAGCCTCACTATAAGAGCCACCCGCACCCTCACTATAAAAACCACCCTCTACCTCACTATAAGAGCCGCCCACAGCCTCACTATAAGAGCCTCCCGCAGCCTCACTATAAGAGCCGCCCGCAGCCTCACTATAAGAGCCTCCCGCAGCCTCACTATAAGAGCCGCCCGCAGCCTCACTATAAGAGCCGCTGCAGCCTCACTATATGAGCCGCCCGCAGCCTCACTATAAGAGCCGCCCACAGCCTCACTATAAGAGCCCCCCACACCCTTACTATAAGAGCCACCCACAGCCTCACTATAAGAGCCGCCCGCAGCCTCACTATAAGAGCCACCCACAGCCTCACTATAAGAGCAGCCGCACCCTCACTATAAGAGCCGCCCGCAGCCTCAGTATAAGAGCCGCCCGCAGCCTCAGTATAACCAGGGATTCAAGCTTCAGGAGGCTAATTTGCATATTCCAGGTGCCTTCTGGGAGAAGCGAAGTCTCCCTAAGCTAGAAGATCGTTGGGTACAGCCGGGACCAGCTGCTTCGAAAGCATCACCAAACCAGGGATTCAAGCTTCAGGAGGCTAATTTGCATATTCCAGGTGCCTTCTGGGAGAAGCGAAGTCTCCCTAAGCTAGAAGATCGTTGGGTACAGCCAGGACCAGCTGCTTCGAAAGCATCACCAAACCAGGGATTCAAGCTTCAGGAGGCTAATTTGCATATTCCAGGTGCCTTCTGGGAGAAGCGAAGTCTCCCTAAGCTAGAAGATCGTTGGGTACAGCCGGGACCAGCTGCTTCGAAAGCATCACCAAACCAGGGATTCAAGCTTCAGGAGGCTAATTTGCATATTCCAGGTGCCTTCTGGGAGAAGCGAAGTCTCCCTAAGCTAGAAGATCGTTGGGTACAGCCGGGACCAGCTGCTTCGAAAGCATCACCAAACCAGGGATTCAAGCTTCAGGAGGCTAATTTGCATATTCCAGGTGCCTTCTGGGAGAAGCAAAGTCTCCCTAAGCTAGAAGATCGTTGGGTACAGCCGGGACCAGCTGCTTCGAAAGCATCACCAAACCAGGGATTCAAGCTTCAGGAGGCTAATTTGCATATTCCAGGTGCCTTCTGGGAAAAGCGAAGTCTCCCTAAGCTAGAAGATCGTTGGGTACAGCCGGGACCAGCTGCTTCGAAAGCATCACCAAACCGCGCGCCGTAAGGACATTATTGCAAGAGAGCTTGGCTGAGTAGATTACACAAGAAGGAAAACACACAGCAAGTCAGCAGGATCTAGGAGCAACATGGCAGATGTGACAACCTACATGGTGAGCTGCAGCATGTGCTACATGTTCACAGATCGACCAGAAGAAGAATCCAATTTCACCTGTCAGAAGTGTAGACTAGTGGCCCTTTTAGAAGAAAAGGTGCGGGGTCTGGAAGAAAGAATAGCAACTTTGAAACTCATCAAAGAGAATGAAGACTTTCTAGACAGAACAGAAGCATCTCTACTGGTCACAGAAGGTGCAAAAAGTGTCAGAGAACCTCCAAAAGCAGATGAGTGGAAGCATGTGACCAAAAGAAGCAAGTTGACCATGGAGAAATCACCAACCACACAACTGAAGAACCGATATCAAATCTTTGTAGAGGATGAAGATGGCACACCTAAGAATGAAGCAATACCAGCAAGCAAAAAAGAAAAGGGCACACAGCAACAAGTGACAGCAAAAAGTACAGCCAAGAAGCAACGAAGAGTGGTGGTGGTGGGAGACTCACTACTGAGAGGCACCGAAGCAGCCATCTGCAGACCGGACATAACTGCAAGAGAAGTATGCTGCCTTCCAGGTGCGATGATCAAGGATGTGACCGATAGGATACCAAAGCTCTTCAGCTCCAAGGACGTCCACCCATTTCTTCTGATACATGTTGGCACCAATGACACGGCAAGGAAGGACCTACCGACAATCTGCAAGGACTTTGAAGAGTTGGGGAAGAAAGTAAAGGAACTGGATGCACAGGTAGTTTTTTCTTCTATCCTTCCAGTAGACGGGCATGGCACCAGGAGATGGAACAAGATCCTTGATGCAAACAACTGGCTAAGACGATGGTGCAGACAACAAGGATTTGGATTCCTGGACCACGGTGTGAATTACTGGTATGATGGACTCCTCGCCAGAGACGGACTACACCTCAACAAACCTGGGAAACACACATTCGCCAGAAGACTCGCTACACTCATCAGGAGGGCGTTAAACTAGAAGAAGAGGGGACGGGAAGAAAAACATTAGACTCGAACAAAGACGACCCAGGAAAACATACTCAAAAGGGAGGTAAGAACATTTCTAAAACAATCCACAGTGAGGAGATTGGAACAAAACAAAATCCTCTAAACTGCATGCTCGCAAACGCCAGAAGCCTGACAAACAAGATGGAAGAACTAGAAGCAGAAATATCTACAGGTAACTTTGACATAGTGGGAATAACCGAGACATGGTTAGATGAAAGCTATGACTGGGCAGTTAACTTACAGGGTTACAGTCTGTTTAGAAAGGATCGTAAAAATCGGAGAGGAGGAGGGGTTTGTCTCTATGTAAAGTCTTGTCTAAAGTCCACTTTAAGGGAGGATATTAGCGAAGGGAATGAGGATGTCGAGTCCATATGGGTTGAAATTCATGGAGGGAAAAATGGTAACAAAATTCTCATTGGGGTCTGTTACAAACCCCCAAATATAACAGAAAGCATGGAAAGTCTACTTCTAAAGCAGATAGATGAAGCTGCAACCCATAATGAGGTCCTGGTTATGGGGGACTTTAACTACCCGGATATTAACTGGGAAACAGAAACCTGTGAAACCCATAAAGGCAACAGGTTTCTGCTAATAACCAAGAAAAATTATCTTTCACAATTGGTGCAGAATCCAACCAGAGGAGCAGCACTTTTAGACCTAATACTATCTAATAGACCTGACAGAATAACAAATCTGCAGGTGGTTGGGCATTTAGGAAATAGCGACCACAATATTGTGCAGTTTCACCTGTCTTTCACTAGGGGGACTTGTCAGGGAGTCACAAAAACATTGAACTTTAGGAAGGCAAAGTTTGAACAGCTTAGAGATGCCCTTAATCTGGTAGACTAGGACAATATCCTCAGAAATGAGAATACAGATAATAAATGGGAAATGTTTAAGAACATCCTAAATAGGCAGTGTAAGCGGTTTATACCTTGTGGGAATAAAAGGACTAGAAATAGGAAAAACCCAATGTGGCTAAACAAAGAAGTAAGACAGGCAATTAACAGTAAAAAGAAAGCATTTGCATTACTAAAGCAGGATGGCACCATTGAAGCTCTAAAAAACTATAGGGAGAAAAATACTTTATCTAAAAAACTAATTAAAGCTGCCAAAAAGGAAACAGAGAAGCACATTGCTAAGGAGAGTAAAACTAATCCCAAACTGTTCTTCAACTATATCAATAGTAAAAGAATAAAAACTGAAAATGTAGGCCCCTTAAAAAATAGTGAGGAAAGAATGGTTGTAGATGACGAGGAAAAAGCTAACATATTAAACACCTTCTTCTCCACGGTATTCATGGTGGAAAATGAAATGCTAGGTGAAATCCCAAGAAACAATGAAAACCCTATATTAAGGGTCACCAATCTAACCCAAGAAGAGGTGCGAAACCGGCTAAATAAGATTAAAATAGATAAATCTCCGGGTCCGGATGGCATACACCCACGAGTACTAAGAGAACTAAGTAATGTAATAGATAAACCATTATTTCTTATTTTTAGTGACTCTATAGCGACAGGGTCTGTTCCGCAGGACTGGCGCATAGCAAATGTGGTGCCAATATTCAAAAAGGGCTCTAAAAGTGAACCTGGAAATTATAGGCCAGTAAGTCTAACCTCTATTGTTGGTAAAATATTTGAAGGGTTTCTGAGGGATGTTATTCTGGATTATCTCAATGAGAATAACTGTTTAACTCCATATCAGCATGGGTTTATGAGAAATCGCTCCTGTCAAACCAATCTAATCAGTTTTTATGAAGAGGTAAGCTATAGACTGGACCACGGTGAGTCATTGGACGTGGTATATCTCGATTTTTCCAAAGTGTTTGATACCGTGCCGCACAAGAGGTTGGTACACAAAATGAGAATGCTTGGCCTGGGGGAAAATGTGTGTAAATGGGTTAGTAACTGGCTTAGTGATAGAAAGCAGAGGGTGGTTATAAATGGTATAGTCTCTAACTGGGTCGCTGTGACCAGTGGGGTACCGCAGGGGTCAGTATTGGGACCTGTTCTCTTCAACATATTCATTAATGATCTGGTAGAAGGTTTACACAGTAAAATATCGATATTTGCAGATGATACAAAACTATGTAAAGCAGTTAATACAAGAGAAGATAGTATTCTGCTACAGATGGATCTGGATAAGTTGGAAACTTGGGCTGAAAGGTGGCACATGAGGTTTAACAATGATAAATGTAAGGTTATACACATGGGAAGAGGGAATCAATATCACCATTACACACTGAATGGGAAACCACTAGGTAAATCTGACAGGGAGAAGGACTTGGGGATCCTAGTTAATGATAAACTTACCTGGAGCAGCCAGTGCCAGGCAGCAGCTGCCAAGGCAAACAGGATCATGGGGTGCATTAAAAGAGGTCTGGATACACATGATGAGAGCATTATACTGCCTCTGTACAAATCCCTAGTTAGACCGCACATGGAGTACTGTGTCCAGTTTTGGGCACCGGTGCTCAGGAAGGATATAATGGAACTAGAGAGAGTACAAAGGAGGGCAACAAAATTAATAAAGGGGATGGGAGAACTACAATACCCAGATAGATTAGCGAAATTAGGATTATTTAGTCTAGAAAAAAGACGACTGAGGGGCGATCTAATAACCATGTATAAGTATATAAGGGGACAATACAAATATCTCGCTGAGGATCTGTTTATACCAAGGAAGGTGACGGGCACAAGGGGGCATTCTTTGCGTCTGGAGGAGAGAAGGTTTTTCCACCAACATAGAAGAGGATTCTTTACTGTTAGGGCAGTGAGAATCTGGAATTGCTTGCCTGAGGAGGTGGTGATGGCGAACTCAGTCGAGGGGTTCAAGAGAGGCCTGGATGTCTTCCTGGAGCAGAACAATATTGTATCATACAATTATTAGGTTCTGTAGAAGGACGTAGATCTGGGGATTTATTATGATGGAATATAGGCTGAACTGGATGGACAAATGTCTTTTTTCGGCCTTACTAACTATGTTACTATGTTACTATGTTACTATAAGAGCCGCCCGCAGCCTCACTATAAGAGCCTCCCGCAGCCTCGCTATAAGAGCCACCCACACCCTCACTATAAGAGCCACCCTCTACCTCACTATAAGAGCCCCCCGCAGCCTCACTATAAGAGCCGCCCGCAGCCTCACTATAAGAGCCTCCCACACCCTCACTATAAGAGCCGCCCGCAGCCTCACTATAAGAGCCGCCCGCAGCCTCACTATAAAGAGCCTCCCGCAGCCTCACTATACGAGCCGCCGCAGCCTCACTATAAAGAGCCGCCCGCAGCCTCACTATAAAGAGCCGCCGCAGCCTCACTATAAGAGCCGCCCGCAGCCTCACTATAAGAGACGCCCGCAGCCTCATTATAAGAGCAGCCCGCAGCCTCACTATAAGAGCCACCCACACCCTCACTATAAGAGCCGCCGCAGCCTCACTATAAAGAGCCGCCCGCAGCCTCACTATAAAGAGCCTCCCGCAGCCTCACTATAAGAGCCGCCGCAGCCTCACTATAAAGAGCCGCCCGCAGCCTCACTATAAAGAGCCGCCGCAGCCTCACTATAAGAGCCGCCCGCAGCCTCACTATAAGAGACGCCCGCAGCCTCATTATAAGAGCAGCCCGCAGCCTCACTATAAGAGCTGCCCGCAGCCTCACTATAAGAGCCGCCCGCAGCCTCACTATAAGAGCCTCCCGCAGCCTCACTATAAGAGCCGCCCGCAGCCTCACTATAAGAGCAGCCCGCAGCCTCACTATAAGAGCCGCCCGCACCCTCACTATAAGAGCCGCCCGCAGCCTCACTATAAGAGCCCCCCGCAGCCTCACTATAAGAGCCGCCCGCAGCCTCACTATAAGAGTCTCCCGCAGCCTCACTAAAAGAGCCGCCCGCAGCCTCACTATAAGAGCCGCCCGCAGCCACACTATAAGAGCCCCCCACACCCTCACTATAAGAGCCACCCACAGCCTCACTATAAGAGCCTCCCGCAGCCTCACTATAAGAGCCGCCCCCAGCCTCACTATAAGAGCCTCCCACAGCCTCACTATAAGAGCCGCCCGCAGCCTCACTATAAGAGCCGCCCGCAGCCTCACTATAAGAGCCTCCCGCAGCCTCACTATAAGAGCCACCCACAGCCTCACTATAAGAGCAGCCGCAGCCTCACTATAAGAGCCGCCCGCACCCTCACTATAAGAGCCGCCCGCAGCCTCACTATAAGAGCCCCCCACAGCCTCACTATAAGAGCCGCCCACAGCCTCACTATAAGAGCCGCCCGCAGCCTCACTATAAGAGCCGCCCGCAGCCTCACTATAAGAGCCGCCCGCAGCCTCACTATAAGAGCCGCCGCAGCCTCAGTATAAGAGCCGCCCGCAGCCTCACTATTAGAGCCTCCCGCAGCCTCACTATAAGAGCCGCCCCCAGCCTCACTATAAGAGCCGCCCGCAGCCTCACTATTAGAGCCGCCCGCAGCCTCAGTATAAGAGCCGCCCGCAGCCTCACTATTAGAGCCTCCCGCAGCCTCATTATAAGAGCCGCCCCCAGCCTCACTATAAGAGCCGCCCGGAGCCTCACTATTAGAGCCGCCCGCAGCCTCACTATTAGAGCCTCCCGCAGCCTCAGTATAAGAGCCGCCCGCAGCCTCACTATAAGAGCCTCCCGCAGCCTCACTATAAGAGCCTCCCGCAGCCTCCCTATAAGAGCCGCCCGCAGCCTCACTATAAGAGCCGCCCCACACCCTCACTATAAGAGCCGCCCACACCCTCACTATAAGAGCCTCCCGCAGCCTCACTATAAGAGCCGCCCGCAGCCTCAGTATAAGAGCCGCCCGCAGCCTCAGTATAAGAGCCGCCCGCAGCCTCACTATAAGAGCCTCCCACACCCTCACTATAAGAGCCTCCCGCAGCCTCACTATAAGAGCCCCCCACACCATCACTATAAGAGCCGCCCACACCCCCACTATAAGAGCCGCCCGCACCCTCACTATAAGAGCCACCCACACCCTCATCATAAGAGCCTCCCTCAGCGTCACTATAAGAGCCACCCACACCCTCACCATAAGAGCCACCCGCAGCCTCACTATAAGAGCCGCCCACACCCTCACCATAAGAGCCGCTCACAGCCTCACTATAAGAGCCGCCCGCAGCCTCACTATAAGAGCCACCCACACCCTCACTATAAGAGCCGCCCACAGCCTCACTATAAGAGCCCCCCACACCCTCACTATAAGAGCCGCCCACACCCTCACTATATGAGCCGCCCACAGCCTCACTATAAGAGCCCCCCACACCCTCACTATAAGAGCCCCCCGCACCCTCACTGTTAGAGCCGCCCACACCCCCACTATAAGAGCCGCCCGCAGCCTCACTATAAGAGCCTCCCGCAGCCTCACTATAAGAGCCGCCCGCAGCCTCACTATAAGAGCAGCCCGCAGCCTCACTATAAGAGCCGCCCGCACCCTCACTATAAGAGCCGCCCGCAGCCTCACTATAAGAGCCCCCCGCAGCCTCACTATAAGAGCCGCCCGCAGCCTCACTATAAGAGTCTCCCGCAGCCTCACTAAAAGAGCCGCCCGCAGCCTCACTATAAGAGCCGCCCGCAGCCACACTATAAGAGCCCCCCACACCCTCACTATAAGAGCCACCCACAGCCTCACTATAAGAGCCTCCCGCAGCCTCACTATAAGAGCCGCCCCCAGCCTCACTATAAGAGCCTCCCACAGCCTCACTATAAGAGCCGCCCGCAGCCTCACTATAAGAGCCGCCCGCAGCCTCACTATAAGAGCCTCCCGCAGCCTCACTATAAGAGCCACCCACAGCCTCACTATAAGAGCAGCCGCAGCCTCACTATAAGAGCCGCCCGCACCCTCACTATAAGAGCCGCCCGCAGCCTCACTATAAGAGCCCCCCACAGCCTCACTATAAGAGCCGCCCACAGCCTCACTATAAGAGCCGCCCGCAGCCTCACTATAAGAGCCGCCCGCAGCCTCACTATAAGAGCCGCCCGCAGCCTCACTATAAGAGCCGCCGCAGCCTCAGTATAAGAGCCGCCCGCAGCCTCACTATTAGAGCCTCCCGCAGCCTCACTATAAGAGCCGCCCCCAGCCTCACTATAAGAGCCGCCCGCAGCCTCACTATTAGAGCCGCCCGCAGCCTCAGTATAAGAGCCGCCCGCAGCCTCACTATTAGAGCCTCCCGCAGCCTCACTATAAGAGCCGCCCCCAGCCTCACTATAAGAGCCGCCCGGAGCCTCACTATTAGAGCCGCCCGCAGCCTCACTATTAGAGCCTCCCGCAGCCTCAGTATAAGAGCCGCCCGCAGCCTCACTATAAGAGCCTCCCGCAGCCTCACTATAAGAGCCTCCCGCAGCCTCCCTATAAGAGCCGCCCGCAGCCTCACTATAAGAGCCGCCCCACACCCTCACTATAAGAGCCGCCCACACCCTCACTATAAGAGCCTCCCGCAGCCTCACTATAAGAGCCGCCCGCAGCCTCAGTATAAGAGCCGCCCGCAGCCTCAGTATAAGAGCCGCCCGCAGCCTCACTATAAGAGCCTCCCACACCCTCACTATAAGAGCCTCCCGCAGCCTCACTATAAGAGCCCCCCACACCATCACTATAAGAGCCGCCCACACCCCCACTATAAGAGCCGCCCGCACCCTCACTATAAGAGCCACCCACACCCTCATCATAAGAGCCTCCCGCAGCGTCACTATAAGAGCCACCCACACCCTCACCATAAGAGCCACCCGCAGCCTCACTATAAGAGCCGCCCACACCCTCACCATAAGAGCCGCTCACAGCCTCACTATAAGAGCCGCCCGCAGCCTCACTATAAGAGCCACCCACACCCTCACTATAAGAGCCGCCCACAGCCTCACTATAAGAGCCCCCCACACCCTCACTATAAGAGCCACCCACACCCTCACTATATGAGCCGCCCACAGCCTCACTATAAGAGCCCCCCACACCCTCACTATAAGAGCCCCCCGCACCCTCACTGTTAGAGCCGCCCACACCCCCACTATAAGAGCCGCCCACACCCTCACTATAAGAGCCGCCCACACCCTCACTATAAGAGCCGCCCACAGCCTCACTATAAGAGCCCCCCACACCCTCACTATAAGAGCCCCCGCACACTCACTATAAGAGCCGCCGACACCCCCAGTATAAGAGCCGCCCGCACCCTCACTATAAGAGCCACCCACACCCTCACCATAAGAGCCCCCCACACCCTCACTATAAGCGCCGCCCACACCCTCACTATAAGAGCCGCCCACACCCTCACTATAAGAGCCGCCCGCACCCTCACTATAAGAGCCGCCCGCACCCTCACTATAAGAGCCCCCCGCACCCTCACTATAAGAGCCCCCCGCACCCTCACTATAAGAGCCCCCCGCACCCTCACTATAAGAGCCGCCCGCACCCTCACTATAAGAGCCCCCCGCACCCTCACTATAAGAGCCGCCCACACCCTCACTATAAGAGCCGCCCTCACCCTCACTATAAGAGCCCACCGCACCCTCACTATAAGAGCCCCCTGCACCCTCACTATAAGAGCCGGCCACACCCTCACTATAAGAGCCGCCCACACCCTCACTATAAGAGCCCCCCGCACCCTCACTATAAGAGCCGCCCGCACCATCACTATAAGAGCCGCCCGCACCCTCACTATAAGAGCCGCCCACACCCTCACTATAAGAGCCGCACACACCCTCACTATAAGATCCACCTACACCCTCACTATAAGAGCAGCCCGCACCCTCACTATAAGAGCCATCCGCACCCTCACAATAAGAGCCACCCACAGCCTCACTATAAAAGCCGCCCGCAGCCTCACTATAAGAGCCACCCACACCCTCACTATAAGAGCCACCCACACCCTCACTATAAGAGCCTCCCGCAGCCTCACTATAAGAGCCTCCCGCAGCCTCACTATAAGAGCCTCCCACACCCTCACTATAAGAGCGCCCGCACCCTCACTATAAGAGCCGCCCACACCCTCACTATAAGAGCGGCCACAGCCTCACTATAAGAGCCGCCCACACCCTCACTATAAGAGCGGCCACAGCCTCACTATAAGAGCCCCCCGCACCCTCACTATAAGAGCCCCCCACACCCTCACTATAAGAGCCGCCCGCACCCTCACTATAAGAGCCACCCGCACCCTCACTATAAGAGCCGCCCACACCCTCACTATAAGAGCGGCCACAGCCTCACTATAAGAGCCCCCGCACCCTTACTATAAGAGCCCCCCACACCCTCACTATAAGAGCCGCACGCACCCTCACTATAAGAGCCCCCGCACCCTCACTATAAGAGCCTCCCGCAGCCTCACTATAAGAGCCCCCCACACCCTCACTATAAGAGCCCCCCCACACCCTCACTATAAGAGCCCCCCGCACCCTCACTATAAGAGCCGCCCGCACCCTCACTATAAGAGCCCCCCACACCCTCACTATAAGAGCCGCCCACACCCTCACTATAAGAACCACCCACACCCTCACTATTAGAGCCACCCGCAGCCTCACTATAAGAGCCACGCCCTCACTATAAGAGCCCCCCGCACCCTCACTATAAGAGCCTCCCGCAGCCTCACTACACATGGGAAGAGGGAATCAATATCACCATTACACACTGAACGGGAAACCACTGGGTAAATCTGACAGGGAGAAGGACTTGGGGATCCTAGTTAATGATAAACTTACCTGGAGCAGCCAGTGCCAGGCAGCAGCTGCCAAGGCAAACAGGATCATGGGGTGCATTAAAAGAGGTCTGGATACACATGATGAGAGCATTATACTGCCTCTGTACAAATCCCTAGTTAGACCGCACATGGAGTACTGTGTCCAGTTTTGGGCACCGGTGCTCAGGAAGGATATAATGGAACTAGAGAGAGTACAAAGGAGGGCAACAAAATTAATAAAGGGGATGGGAGAACTACAATACCCAGATAGATTAGCGAAATTAGGATTATTTAGTCTAGAAAAAAGACGACTGAGGGGCGATCTAATAACCATGTATAAGTATATAAGGGGACAATACAAATATCTCGCTGAGGATCTGTTTATACCAAGGAAGGTGACGGGCACAAGGGGGCATTCTTTGCGTCTGGAGGAGAGAAGGTTTTTCCACCAACATAGAAGAGGATTCTTTACTGTTAGGGCAGTGAGAATCTGGAATTGCTTGCCTGAGGAGGTGGTCATGGCGAACTCAGTCGAGGGGTTCAAGAGAGGCCTGGATGTCTTCCTGGAGCAGAACAATATTGTATCATACAATTATTAGGTTCTGTAGAAGGACGTAGATCTGGGTATTTATTATGATGGAATATAGGCTGAACTGGATGGACAAATGTCTTTTTTCGGCCTTACTAACTATGTTACTATGTTACTATAAGAGCCCCCCGCACCCTCACTATAAGAGCCGCCCACACCCCCACTATAAGAGCCGCCCACACCCTCACTATAAGAGCCGCCCGCACCCTCACTATAAGAGCGGCCACACCCTCACTATAAGAGCGCCCGCACCCTCACTATAAGAGCGGCCACAGCCTCACTATAAGAGCCGCCCCCAGCCTCACTATAAGAGCCCCCCACGCCCTCACTATAAGAGCCCCCCGCAGCCTCACTATAAGAGCCGCCCACAGCCTCACTATAAGAGCCCCCCGCACCCTCACTATAAGAGCCACGCCCTCACTATAAGAGCCACGCCCTCACTATAAGAGCCACGCCCTCACTATAAGAGCCACGCCCTCACTATAAGAGCCGCACCCTCACTATAAGAGCCACGCCCTCACTATAAGAGCCACGTCTCACTATAAGAGCTGCGGCTGCTCCGGTGTCCTCTCCCGTCTCCCCGAGGTGTCTGCTCGCACCGCCCGGGGCTCTGTGTCTGGTGATGAGGGAGATGGTGAGAAAACCTTGTGAGGAATAATCTGGGCTTTTCTCAGTGAGTTGCTGTGTATTCAGTGACTTCTCTTATTTAACCCCTTGCTGCGCAGATCTCGGCATTCTGGGGTCTCGTTTCTCCGATAACAGGAGCCATTTGTGGTCGGAGTTGATCTAGAGCCTAATCTGGATTCTTTTTTACAGTAAGTGACGTAATTACATTTAGAAGCGGCGGGAAATTCAACCACCCTAACCGTCCTGTGTTCAGCCAATCAGCAGAGGGAGGAGCTAATGTTGCCAATGGTAACACGTTCACAGTTCCCGCTTTTTTCCGTCCTTTGCCTTCATATAACACGTGGTCCCAGGACCGATCTCGGGGATTCTGCTTGTGATGAGTCTCTCACATCCCACACAGGAGTCTGCAGATTTCCAGGTTAGCGGCGCAGTATCCGCTCCGGTTTCCCCTCATGGATATAGAGAATGATTCCTGTTCTTCACCTGCTGTGATGAGCTCGTGTGTCTGACCTGGAGACGATCAGATCTTCTCTTCCTGTCACAATCAGTATTGTGGAGACGATATACTGGTCAGGGACGTATCCTACAAGAGACATTTCAGGGAAGACAAATTCTGCCCTTCCCAGCAGATCCCACCATGTCTCCCCATTACAGATCAGTCCTGCGGCTACAGGCAGGATGTTTGCGATGGGAAATGTACGATCATGTGTAGAAGATTGCTGAGAGTTCCCTGCTCAGAACATTACTCTGTGGTGTCGGGATCTCACCGGTCAGGCAGTTACATTATCGGCCGTCACATCCTCCTCACAGGATTCCTGCTCAGTTACTGATCGTCCTTCTGTTCTATCACTTTTCCTCCCCGCTTCATCCAGTGTCAGGACTGGCGGCTCTCGGGCAATAAATCCACAGGTAGAAGCTCCAAGAATGAGGAGGGAACAACGAATCATAGGAGAAATATCCCAATATAATCGCAGGATAGGATCCTCTAGCACCAGATGTAATAATGTATAACGATCGTCATAGATCTCATAGGGTTAATATGAGGTGAGATAAAACCACTGCAGTGCAGAGAGCTCCGAGCACAAGTCTGACTGTAAGATGCGGTGTCTTCATATTAATCTATAAAATAAATAGAACGCGGATTTCCAGGGGAACGGGCTGTACAGTAATATTCTCCTGATCACATCCGTGTGGGGTGAATAGGGCAGCGAATATTCCCAGGGAATGTGGCGGCATGAGGCAGCTGGATAGATGGACGTCCTGTGTACCGGGTACGGAGGCTCCTGTGTGATGACCACGTCCTGGACACTAATGTTTCGGATGGATGGCGCCTCTGAAGACTATTATAACCTCCCCAGAGTAATAATGGCGACCGATCCCCGCCCGTGTATGGGGGCAGACAGCTGGGAGGACAGGACCCGGTATATCAGCGGGGTAGAGCTGCCCCCACCGGTATACACAGCGATCGCCGGTAATAATCTGACCGACAAAGAAAAGCGATTGAGCGGGGAATTCAAAACCACCAACGGATCTGTAATCAGCCAATGAGCAGAGATACAACTGCAGGCGCCGACCAATCCCAGACACAGGAATATCCGCCTCCATTAACTCCTCAGTGTCCGTGTGTGCTGATCCCCACGACTCAGTCGCATTACAGAAGCGGCGACTTCCCCACCCGGGACTCGGCAGCGTCACATCAGGCTCCGGGCAGAACACAGGAGACTTGTCTCAGTCGGGCTGTGATAGGATCAGCGCGGACACCGCAGGGGATCTGCACAGGATAATAAGCGGTGAGTGAGGAGCCTCCGCCTGTGCAGATGGAGCGGGGGAGAAGCACTGACAGGGATTAACCCCTCACCCGCCAGACTGTCATGGCAATTTATGGCTGATAGAAGACACAAGTCCAAGCTACAAATCAACAGAATATTTCTGCATTTCCTTCTGCTCCAGGACAAATATCTGTTTTCACCCCTTATCTACTGTGTTCACAGCAAACGTTTTCTATTGGGTGAGAAACTCATTTGAGCAAGGAGCGGTAATAAGCCCCGCCCTCTGTAGCTCATTGGTGGTTCCTCAAGACTCTTCTACATTGGCAGCTTCAGATCCGTCCAACGACAGGCGAGGAGGGCGGGGCAGAAGTCTATATAAGGAGACACAGCACAGTTTCTTCTCCACACGATTTTCTGTCTTTAGTTATTTGACCTTATCGCCATCATGTCTGGACGCGGCAAACAAGGAGGAAAGGTCCGTGCTAAGGCCAAGACCCGCTCATCCCGGGCAGGACTGCAGTTCCCGGTCGGCCGTGTGCACAGGCTTCTCCGCAAGGGCAACTACGCAGAGAGAGTCGGCGCCGGCGCTCCGGTCTATCTGGCCGCTGTGCTGGAGTATCTGACCGCGGAGATCCTGGAATTGGCCGGTAATGCCGCCCGGGACAACAAGAAGACCCGCATCATCCCCCGACACCTGCAGCTGGCGGTGCGCAATGACGAGGAGCTGAACAGGCTGCTGGGTGGGGTGACCATTGCCCAGGGGGGCGTCCTGCCCAACATCCAGGCCGTGCTGCTGCCCAAGAAGACCGAGAGCAGCAAGAAGAGCAAGTGAGCGCTGCCGCCGATCTATCCACAAACCAAAGGCTCTTTTAAGAGCCACCCACACCGTCACCACAAGAGCCGACGCCGCCTATCTCCGGGGTCCTCACATGAGGCTGATAGTACATACACCATTGCCGCCACCAGTTCGTATGTTGCTGCACATATCCGCAGATTAATAGGAGGTGAATGGGTCAATCCCACATGAAGTCTCAGACCCTCAGTGTCGTCTGCCGAGCTCGCAGGAAATGTCCCCTCATTAGTGTCTGATACTCGGTGATCTGTAACAATCCTCCGGAGATTATGAGCGGTTATTCAAATTCCCCAACGGATTATGTGATCAGACAATGAGCGAGAAACCTTGGTAACGCTCAGCATTCATTGATGTACATGGATGTATTTCCTCTCCCGTTTAACTCCTTCGAAACACATCTACCCGGCTGCCAGTCATTGAAACACATACCGCGCCTCCACCACCACAGACCCGGGCTGTGCACTGTACACACTTTACCCTGTCATTATGAAACGTCGGTTGTTATAGACGTCGCACACTTTTGGACTTGGTGAGAATAGAGGATGCGCGGAGCGGTAACTGGAATATCGCTGATCAACAATATCGGAAACAGCAGCCGGCTATTACATTTCGTGACGGCGCTCCGTATATGGAGAATACGCGCAGAAAAGGAACCGTTCAGGACTCGGCTCGTTTGTGGAGGATATGGTGGCTCTGAAAAGAGCCTTTGTGGTGCAGTCAGTTGAGGACAGATCTAGGCTCTCTCCCCGCGGATCCGGCGGGCCAGCTGGATGTCTTTGGGCATGATGGTGACCCTCTTGGCGTGGATGGCGCACAGGTTGGTGTCCTCGAACAGCCCCACCAGATAAGCCTCGCTGGCCTCCTGCAGGGCCATTACAGCCGAGCTCTGGAAGCGCAGATCGGTCTTGAAGTCCTGGGCGATCTCCCTCACCAGGCGCTGGAAGGGAAGCTTACGGATCAGCAGCTCGGTGGATTTCTGGTAGCGGCGGATCTCACGGAGAGCGACTGTTCCTGGGCGGTAACGATGCGGCTTCTTAACTCCGCCAGTGGCGGGAGCGCTCTTCCTGGCGGCCTTAGTGGCCAGCTGCTTGCGGGGAGCTTTCCCTCCGGTGGATTTACGGGCGGTCTGCTTAGTTCTGGCCATAGCTCTGTATAGACGATGTGCACAGATGTGATGTAAGAAGCGGCGGGAGCAGGGTATTTATCCCCGTGTGCGCGTCCTCATTGGTCTATGGGAAACACGCCTCCTGCACACCATTGGTTGTTATATTAAAAAGAAGCCAATAAAAACCAGATTTGCTTGACCAATCACCGTTACTGGAAAGCTCCGCCTTTCGCCCTGTAACCCCGCCCCCTCCCCATGAATCGGCTCTCAGCAGTTCCCTTTATTTCACCACGCGGCTCCTGGATCAGCCGCCGCCTATGTAACTGCGCTGCCGTGTCCCAGTGTGCACAGCGCTGAGCATCTCTGCATCACACCCATCCCCCCATTTACACATTGCGCCACATCCAGCCTGATTATCAACATCTCATGCATTACATATGTAGTAACCGCAAAAGTCCGGACACTGATCGAGGAGGAGGTGGTGGCTCTGATCATACAGCTCTGCGGGGAGGAGATGGTGGCACTGATCATACAGCTCTGCGGGGAGGAGGTGGTGGCTCTGATCATACAGCTCTGCGGGGAGGAGGTGGTGGCTCTGATCATACAGCTCTGCGGGGAGGAGGTGGTGGCTCTGATCATACAGCTCTGCGGGGAGGAGGTGGTGGCTCTGATCATACAGCTCTGCGGGGAGGAGGTGGTGGCTCTGATCATACAGCTCTGCGGGGAGGAGGTGGTGGCACTGATCATACAGCTCTGCGGGGAGGGCAGTCCGGCTCTTTTTGGTGATCCGGCTCTTTTTTAAAAATAAAAATGCATTTATTTTCTCAAAATAAAAAAAAATAAAATATATTTGTAAAATATTTAAAAAAAAAACAGTACAATGCGTTTCTTTTGGCTGCTATTTTTACAGTGCAGCCTTCATCAGGTAGCAAAAAAAACAAAAAAAGAACAAACTTTAAAGATTTTGAATTTCCCGCTTATTGTAAGATTTGTTATTTGACGGGATCTCTGTCTATCTATCTGCCTATCTGTCCCATACAGTGCTGCATTCCCCCCCGACCTACCTCAATATACAGCTGTGTATCCCGATACCCCCATATAGTGATGTATAGTGGAGCAGTTACTGCTGGGGATGAGTCCTGTTGATGAGCGGTTGCTGTTGATCCTGAATGATTTTCTTTTTGTTTTCCAACAATATTGAAACATCTAAAAATAACAGAAATCTTACAATGAGCGGGACATCATCGTCCGCTATGACATCATCGTCGCTGTGCCCGTCGCTGATTGGTCCAGACCAGAGATGCGGGATTTCAAGGACAGACAGACGAAAAAACCCATAGACTATATATATATATATATATATATATATATATATATACACAGTACAGTGCTGCTCACCCCCACCCCCCAAACCTCAATCCACAGCTGTTTCCCGATGCCCCCATATAGTGCTGTGTCTTGTTGATGAGCGGTTGCTGTTGATCCTGAATGATTTTCTTTTTGTTTTCCAGCAATATTGTAACATCTAAAAGTAACAGAAATCTTACAATGAGCGGGAAATTCTAAATCACCAACCGCTCAGTGATCGACCAATCAGAGAGCAGATAAACGTGCGCTCCTGTAACATACACGCCCCAGAAATGCGTCATCAATCTGCAGTTCCCTCTCAGGTCCGCTCTGCCGAGAGCTCATCTGCTCCGCGGTTCAACGTTAGGAATTCTCCGGACGATCTGCGCTTCCCTTTAGTTAAACCTTCAGGCTCCGGTCACTGCGGATAGGAAATCACTGACTATGGAGAACAGTAAGAAATAGCAGACACCAAATGGTTAACAGTGGCGCCTCCTGTGGGCGGAGTTGTAGACTTGAAGCTTAATTATTGTCTGACTACAGAATGTGATATTTCCGCTCACTGCCTTTATTGCTCCTCCATTTGTCCACATCCTTGGAACACGCGGAGTCGGTCCAGTGGATCTCGGGTGATCGCTCGTGTTTAGTGATCAGTGGCCTCACTCCACACAGGGATCATCACAAACTGCCAATGCCCCAATCCGGCCTGTATTTCCCGCGTTACACCGCAGAGACTCAATAATAATACTCAGCCCTTACAGCTCAGACATCGATCACCCGTACACCGACCATTTCCCCTCCACACAGCCCCGTGTTCACAGCCGAGCACTCGTCCCTTCTCCCCCCACACTGGAATGGGACAGTTCCCGGAGAGGAGCTCTGCCTCCTGTACCGCAGACATTAGGCCGCTCACAGCCACAATCCAGAGCATCATGGAAATCTCGTCTCTTCACTGACACTGATGTGAACGATCCCGGGAGCTCAGGGCTCCGCCGTCTGCCCTGTAATGCACCCGAGCACCGGATGTCACCCCGGCCCCGCAGCAGGAATTGTGGCTCTTCCCCAGGAGATGTGGGCGGCTCTGAGAAGAGCCTTTGGGGGGTGAGGACGGAGCGGAGAAGCATTAACCTCCGAAGCCGTAGAGAGTGCGGCCCTGGCGCTTCAGCGCGTACACCACGTCCATGGCGGTGACGGTCTTCCTCTTGGCGTGCTCGGTGTAGGTGACGGCGTCACGGATCACGTTCTCCAGGAAGACTTTCAGGACACCGCGAGTCTCCTCATAGATGAGGCCGGAGATGCGCTTAACGCCTCCTCTGCGAGCGAGACGGCGGATGGCAGGCTTGGTGATGCCCTGGATGTTATCCCGGAGAACCTTCCTGTGCCGCTTGGCGCCGCCCTTCCCGAGACCTTTTCCTCCTTTACCGCGACCAGACATCGTTCAGAAAATCTTCAGCAGACTGTGAGATCAGCGCGGAGTCCTTCCTTTATATAGAGGGTGGCGGACCGGAGTGAGAACTGGACAAAGATGCCGCCTCTCGGGGGCGTGTTACAATACAGGCTCCTCCCCTCACCTCTCACTGATTGGCTGATCTCATGTCTGTATTTCTCTTTCTTTCTCTCTCCTCAGTGATGTGTGATGAGCTGTGTAGTGATAATAACACATCCGGGTCTTGTGTGTGATATCTGGATGTGGAGACGAGAGATCGGATGTGACTACAACTCCTATCCGGCAGACAGTGCGGGATTCCTGTCCTGTTAGTCTCCTGTAATGAGCCGTTCTCAGCACTGACCACACGGGGGCGATATTACCGCACATATTGGCCGCACTGCTGATTCATTGCCCCCTAGTGGCGGATCTGGGCACAGACACAGGTGTCACTATTGGTCCATGTCTGGGGCTCCTTGTCTTATTTATGAGCAGTGATAATAATTACATCAGAACGATATGAAAGTCGCAGAATTCTGGTAAAGAAAGTGCCGCAATATCCGCAGAGGAGGAAGGAGCGGAGCTCACCCTGTAATTACACAGCAGCCTCTCGCCCTTCCCGCAGTGGCTCCATTGTTTCTTTCTCTGTGTGTTTTTATTACCTTCATCATCCAGGAGCAGTGATCATCGGATCTGGAAGATTCCATACAAATTTTATTTGTATCCAAGATATTTGCTGAGAACTGAATTTTCCTTATTACACCCTGAGGTCTCTCTCAGCAGCAGCCTCAGAAATGTGGATGAGAAGCAAAGTCTCGCCCCTCACCTGTCCTTCCATAGCAGACTGTCCTTATCTTCGGTACTGGCTGGCCTGTGACATCAAGACGCATCGTGTCTTCCTCCGTAAACCTGATGATCCGCAGGTCATTATTTTGCCTTGGTCAATAATGACCCCGTGATCAATGCTGTGTCCCAGGGGCAGACACTGACATCTTGGGGCCTCTGTGTAAGAAATATGTCTGGGGCTTAACACTGCCAGATTGCTGTAGGGTCATAGTGTCAGATGTCAGCGTGACCCCGCACTGATACGGTGACCCGCAGCGGTGACCTGCAGTAAAAAGCTTACCACAGGTCAATAGGCACTGGCTGATGAGAGACTACTAGTGTTGAGCATTCCGATACCGCAAGTATCGGGTATCGGCCGATATTTGCGGTATCGGAATTCCGATACTGAATTCCGATACTTCCCGCGTATCGGATACCGGAATCGGAAGTTCCCAGAATTCAAATTGAACGCAGCAGCCAATGAGGAATGAATGAAAGTGTGGGCACATCCTGTTTAGCATGGTGGGCATGTAAGTACTGGCAAGGCTTGGATTGGCTGCTGAAATGATGTCACTCTGCACTATAAAAAAGCGCTGCCGCCATTTTGCGCTCACTCTGCTGTGATTTCAGTTAGGGACAGGACGCTGTGTTCTAACTGAGGGCCAGTTGAGCTAGCTAATTGCTTTATTTTCCTTTCCAAAGGCTAATTTAGCAAAACGCTGTGTGTTCTTCACTGTTCACCTTGCTCTTGCCTTGCAGCGCTGTTTTAACAGCGTTCTGCAAGGTCTCTGTGTGTGTGTGTGTGCAGCTCACTCTGTAGTCTGTGTGCAGCCATATACCCGGTTGTATTCAGCTCAGGGGGGGTTCACACTGCCTCACACAGTTGTTCTTTTTTGCTCTTAGTGCAGCCTGCTGCACATTTTTTCTCAAATTTCCTATTAGTGTTTTTCCACCAGTCTCCAGCTCTATTGTGGAAAAACACTACATAGGATAACCTAGAGGGGGGTTTTTGGGCCTTGCAGCGCCGTTTACGGCTGTCTGCACGGTCTCCGTGTGAGCCCAGCTCGCCCTGTAGTCTGTGTGCAGCCATAGCCGGTTGGATTCAGCTCAGGGTTCGTTACTGGCTCATACCTTGAGAAAAATTTTCCTTTTTTTCAAATAGTGCAGCCTGTTTAAAATTTGAAAAAAAAAATTCCTATTAGTGTCTTTCCACTCGTATCCAGCTAAATAGTGGAAAAACACTATATAGGATAACCTAGAGGAGGGTTTTTTGGCCTTGCAGCGCCGTTTACGGCTGTCTGCACGGTCTCCGTGTGAGCCCAGCTCGCCCTGTAGTCTGTGTGCAGCCATAGCCGGTTGGATTCAGCTCAGGGTTCGTTACTGGCTCATACCTTGAGAAAAATTTTCCTTTTTTTCAAATAGTGCAGCCTGTTTAAAATTTGAAAAAAAAAATTCCTATTAGTGTCTTTCCACTCGTATCCAGCTAAATAGTGGAAAAACACTATATAGGATAACCTAGAGGAGGGTTTTTTGGCCTTGCAGCGCCGTTTACGGCTGTCTGCACGGTCTCCGTGTGAGCCCAGCTCGCCCTGTAGTCTGTGTGCAGCCATAGCCGGTTGGATTCAGCTCAGGGTTCGTTACTGGCTCATACCTTGAGAAAAATTTTCCTTTTTTTCAAATAGTGCAGCCTGTTTAAAATTTGAAAAAAAAAATTCCTATTAGTGTCTTTCCACTCGTATCCAGCTAAATAGTGGAAAAACACTATATAGGATAACCTAGAGGAGGGTTTTTTGGCCTTGCAGCGCCGTTTACGGCTGTCTGCACGGTCTCCGTGTGAGCCCAGCTCGCCCTGTAGTCTGTGTGCAGCCATAGCCGGTTGGATTCAGCTCAGGGTGCGTTACTGCCTCATACCTTGAAAAACAATTTCCTTTTTTTCAAATAGTGCAGCCAGTTTAAAATTTGAAAAAAAAAATTCCTATTAGTGTCTTTCCACTTGTATCCAGCTAAATAGTGGAAAAACACTATATAGGATAACCTAGAGGAGGGTTTCTTGGCCTTGCAGCGCCGTTTACGGCTGTCTGCACGGTCTCCGTGTGATTTAAACTAGCTCTGTAGCCCGATCTGCACCAAAAAAAAGGTTAAGTTCACCAAACACAACTTACACTTGTGTAGGCCACATTTGAAAAATAATAAAGTTTAGTCCACAATTTACAACATTAGTGTTTCTTACACCTGTTAGGAGGAGCATTACAGGAATAAGCACACTAAGGCCTTAGTACTTTTCTGCTTATCTTTATCTGTCAACCAAGATGAAGAGGGCAGGGAGTAAGGCACGTGGGCGTGGGCGCGGAGCAGGGAGAGGAGCAGGGAGAGGACGTGGTGATTCTGTGCCTGCTGCGGGCGCCGGTGACTCGTCGTCACTCAGTTTCAGCAGGGAACAGTCCTTCATGCGCAGCTTTGTCGGAGAGCGCCGTGCACCGCTGCTGCGTGAAGACCAAATTGAAGCCGTTGTCGGGTGGATGGCAGCTAACGCCTCGGCATCGACTTCAGTTAGTGCCACATCCTCTCAGGCACAGAGCACTGGAGAGCAGCCATCTGTCTCTTCACCACCTGCCAAATTGGCCAGGCAGTCAGAGAGCCCAGGACAGGAGCCGTCTCTACTTCTGTTCTCTGAATCTCTTGGCTTGGAAACAGGGGGCCAGCCAAGCAGCATTGGAGAAATGGAAGAAGAGGCAGTGTGCAGTGATGCCCAACACCTTTTTCTCTCTGACTCTGAAGAGGCAGGTGGGCCAGTGCCTCCGGTGACCACAGCGCAGTACGCATCTGATGATGAAACTCAGGTGCCGCTTTCTCGTGCGTACTGTGCTGCTGAGACTACCCAGGAGGAGCAGTTGGTGGCAGAGGGTAGTGGAGATGATGAGGTCCTTGACCCATCGTGGCGTGAGGAACAGGAAGGTGGTGGGAGCAGCTCAGAGGAAGAGCTTCCTCTTACGGGCCAAAGAGGGAGAGGGAGGGGGAAGACTGCGGAGCCTGTAGCCTCCACTTTGGCACCCGTTAGGAGCCTGTCTCTTTCCAAAGCCAAAAAGGGCGCTCCCAAGACTTGCAGTGCCTGGTCCTTTTTTGACACAGTTGCAGATGACATTTGTTTTGTCAAATGCAAGCTGTGTCATCATAAAGTAAAAAGAGGGAAAAATGTCAGCAACCTCAATACCACAAATATGTGGAAACATGTGCGGACCAGGCACGCGGTGGAGTTACAGAAACACACTGAAGATGTAGGCCAACCAACAGCGGCAGCTACCACCTCTTCAGCTCGTGTTGCCTCTTCCTCCAGCTCACGCACAGCTGGTTTGGCTTCCTCCCAGAGACCTTGTGTAATTCCACCCACAGCACCACCTTCCCAGTCATCCTCACACTCCCAGTCTACTCTACAGCCATCGGTAGTACAGGCATGGGAGAAAAGGCGGGCATTCTCGGCCAACCACCCCCGAGCACAGGCTCTGAATGCAGGCATTGCCAAACTGTTGTCCCTGGAAATGCTCTCGTTCAGGCTGGTGGAGACTGACAGCTTCCGTGACTTGATGGCATTGGCAGTCCCACAGTACAAGGTGCCCAGCCGCTTTTACTTCAGCAGGCAGGCTGTCCCTGCCCTGCACAGGCATGTTGAGGCAAACATAAAACATGCGCTACTGAACGCCGTCAGTAGCAAGGTCCACCTCACCACCGATGCGTGGACCAGTCAGCATGGACAGGGGCGATATGTTTCCCTCACTGCCCATTGGGTTAATGTTGTTGAGCCAGGTACAGATCGTGCGAGTGGCGCAGGACGTGTCCTGCCCACTCCAAGGATTGCAGGAATCCAGTCTGTACGCATCGACTCCTCCTCTTACACCAGTTCCTCTGATTCCTCTCTGCAGGATCCGTCACAGTCCACCCCCACATGGACCCGTGAACGTTTACCTATGACCGACATGAGCACAGCCGTGGCCAAACGTCAGCAGGCCGTCTTGAAACTAGTTTCATTGGGGCATCGAAGCCACACAGCGCAGGAGCTCTGGAATGCCATAAAGCAGGAGAGCGATGTGTGGTTACTGCCAGCGAATCTCCAGCCAGGCATGGTAGTGTGTGACAATGGCCGAAATCTGGTGGCAGCTTTGGCCCTTGGCAACCTCACTCACATCCCATGTCTGGCACATGTGCTCAATTTGGTTGTGCAGAGTTTTCTGAGGGACTATCCGGATCTTGATGCCCTGCTGCACAAGGTCCGCCTAGAGTGTGCTCACTTGCGGCGTTCCAGCTTGGCCAGATCCCGCATTGCTGCTCTGCAGCGCCGATTCCGCCTTCCGGAACACCGCATCATATGTGACCTACCTACCCGGTGGAATTCCACGTTACATATGTTGGAGCGGTTGTGTGAGCAGCAGCAAGCAGTTATGGAGTACCAGCTGCATCAGGCGCAAAGAAGTCGCAGTCAGCGCCGATCAGACTTCACAACCACAGAGTGGGCCACTATGAAGGACGTCTGCCAGGTTTTGCGTCCTTTTGATTATTCCACGCGGATGGCAAGTGCAGATGATGCACTAGTCAGCATGACTGTCCCCCTTATCTGCCTGCTTCAGCAAACTTTGCAAGGGTTAAGGGATGATGTGGTGGAAGAGGTGGAGGATGAGGAGTCACCTTTTCCATCAGCTTCTGGAGAGTCAGCGCCACGTGGTTCCTCACAAAGGGGTACGCAGGGGCCAATTTGTGAGGAGGATGAGGAGGAGTCAATGGAGGAGGAAGAGCTCCGTCCAGAGGAGGGAGCGACACAATTGTCCAGTGGTCAGTGTGTACAGCGAGGGTGGGGTGATGACGAGCGGGCAGAGATCATGTCTCAAGCAGGGGACAGCGTTTCTGGGCCGGTTGGCACTCTGCAGCACATGGTGGATTTCATGCTGCAGTGCCTGAGAAACGACCGCCGCATCGACCACATTCTCAACATGCCTGATTATTGGGTGTTCACCCTCCTCGATCCTCGCTACCGGGACAACGTCCAAAACCTCATCCCTGCGTTGACCCGGGAGCGTAAATTGCGGGAGTACCACGACACACTGGTGAATTCCATCATCTTCTCCTGTCCAACTGAGAGGAGTGCTGCTAGTGCTTTACAAAGCAGCTCAGTGCGTCGAGGCAGTGGGGGAGGCTCTGCCCAAAGAGGGAGCAGAAGCAGTGCCTCTGCCCAAGGCAAGCCCAGTATGGCACAACTCTGGCACACTTTTGTGTGCCCGCCCCAAATGTCTACACCATCACCGGCGGCTCCAGTCAGCAGGAGGCAACGGTTCCGTCAGATGGTGACAGACTACATGGCTTGCCCTCTTACTGTACTCCCAGACGGCTCTTCCCCGTTCAAGTTTTGGGTCTCTAAGCTGGATACATGGCCAGAGCTAAGCCAGTATGCATTGGAGGTGCTGGCTTGCCCTGCGGCTAGTGTCTTATCGGAACGTGTCTTTAGTGCCGCAGGTGGTGTACTAACAGACCGTCGCATGCGACTATCCTCCGATAACGTTGACCGGCTTACTTTCCTGAAAATGAACCAGGCCTGGATCTCGCAGGAATTTGCCACTCCTCTGCCTGATTAAGTAATTGGGTGTCATCCAGGTCTCCTGCTGTGTTCATCTTTCTACCACCTGAACTGCTATTCCTGGGCTCCAACACCGCCAGTTGCGGCTCAGAAGTGCAGGCTGCACAGTAAAAACATACGACCCAGTGTTATTGGGTTTCAGTAACGTCAGCTGATCCCCAGCTGTGTAGCCGGCAATGTGTCCTGCGACCGCCACGCTGGCACAACAACCTAAATGTAAGGGAACCTGTCCCCCCCCCCCCCCCCGTCGTTTGTTACTGAAAGAGCCATCTTGTGCAGCAGTAATGCTGCACAAGGAAAAGGTAGCTCTTTTTTTTTAGCTCTTTGCACACGCAGAACTTAACACTTATAAAATGTGTTCACTGATACCGTTATACCGTCCCGGAGCTGGGACTTTCCTTCGTAATGTGACGCAGCACAGCCGTCATTCCTACCCCCTTGGTGCCATGCGCTGCCTCCTCAGCGTTGTTTTAAGCTGTCACGGAGCCTGCGCTGTTCTGTTATCCCTTGGGCATGCCCTATTTGCGCTGCCTGTCTTCTGACATAATTTGGTGTCAGGCTGGCTGCGCCTGTGCGGCCGCGGTGCCCGAGATCCCGCCTCGCAGTGTCTTCTGATTGAGTCACACTGCGGGCCTGGGATCCATGGGCATGCGCAGTGCATATCTTCCCCTCGGGCTCTCGCTCATTTCCCTCCGCCTTCTTTAGACTGTGCGCCGTCAGCTGATCCCTAGCATGCCACGGCCGTGACACCGCACAGTCTGAAGAAGAGGGAAGGAGGGGAGTGAGAGTCGAGGTTATGCACTGTGCATGCCCATGGTTCCAAGGCCCGCAGTGGGATTACGTTAGATGAGACTGCGAGGTGGGATCTGGAGCAGCGTGGACGCACAGGCACTGACAGCCTGACACCAAATTATGTCAGAAGACAGGCAGCGCTAATTGGGCATGGCCAAGGGCTAACAGAACAGCGCAGGCTCCGTGGCAGCTTAAAACAACGCTGAGGAGGCAGCGCACGGCATCAAGGGGATAGGAATGACAGCTGTGCTGTGTCCCATTACGAAGGAAATTCGCACCTCCGGAACGGTTTAACGGTATAAAGGGACACATTTTTAGTGTTTACTTCGGTGTTTGCAAGGAGCATAATTAAAAGAGCAACCTTTTCCTTTTGCATCCTTAGTGCTGCACAACATGGCTCTTTCAGCTACAAACGTCTTGGGGGGGGGGGGTTAAAGGTTTCCTTTCAACTTGCTCCAATCAGGCTTCGGCCTACACTCTGTTCCTCTGCTCCTCCTGCTGTCCCTGGGCTCTAACACCGCCAGTTGGTGCCTGGAAGTGCTGTGTGCACAGTCAACAGTCGCTCCTCTGTTATTGGGGTTCAGTAACGTCAGCTGATCCCCAGCTGTGTGTGCGGCAATACCTCCAATCTGCTCCTCCTGCTGTCCCTGGGCTCTAACACCGCCAGTTGGTGCCTGGAAGTGCTGTGTGCACAGTCAACAGTCGCTCCTCTGTTATTGGGGTTCAGTAACGTCAGCTGATCCCCAGCTGTGTATCCGGCAACGTGTCATGCGACCGCCACGCTGGCACAACTAAAATGTAAGGGGACCTGTCCCCCCCCCCCCCCTAGGCGTTTGTTACTGAAAGAGCCACCATGTGCAGCACTAATACTGCACAAGGGAAAGGTCGCTCTTGAAATTATGCTCCTTGCAAACGCTGAACTACACACTCATGTAATGTGTCCCCTCACACCGTCCAACCGTCCCGGAGGTGGGACTTTCCTTTGTAATGTGACACAGCACAGCCGTCATTGCTACCCCCTTGGCACCGTGCGCTGCCTCCTTAGCGTTGTTTGATTCCGTCATGGACCCTGCGCTGTTATGTTATCCCTTGGCCATGCACAGTTTGCGCTGCCCGTCCTCTGACATCATTTGTTGTCGTCCTGGCTGCGCCTGTGCGTCCACGCTGCCCGAAATCACACCTCGCAGTGTCGTCTAATGTGATCCCACAGTGGGCCTGGTATCCATGGCCATGCGCAGTGCATATACTAGCCTCTCACTCCCCTTCTTCACGCTTCTTCAGACTAGGCGGCGTCAGCTGATCCCTAATAGCATGCCACGGCCGTGACGCCGCACAGTCTGAAGAAGCAGGAAGGAGGTGAGTGAGAGGCGATGATATGCACTGCGCATGCCCATGGATCCCTGGCCCGCAGTGGGACTACATTAGATGACACTGCAAGGTTGGATCTCGGGCAGCTTGGACGCACAGGCACTGCCAGCCTGACACCTACATGATGTCAGAAGACGGGCACCGCTAACTGTGCATGGCCAAGGGATAACATTACAGTGCGGGCTCCGTGACAGAACCAAACAACGTTGAGGAGGTGGTGCCCGGCACCAAGGGGGTTGGAATGACGGCTGTGCTGTGTCACATTACAAAGGAAAGTCCCACTTCCGGGATGGTTTGACGGTGTGAGGGGACACATTATATGAGTGTGTACTTCAGCGTTTGCAAGGAGCATAATTTTCGGAGCCACCATTTTCCATGTGCAGTATTACTGCTGTACAAGATGGCTCTTTCAGCAACAAATGCCTGGGGGGGGGGGTTAAAGGTTCCCTTTCAACTTGCTCCACTGCAGGCTTCGGCCTACACTCTGCTCCTCTTTGATTCCCTGGGTTTCAACACTGTCAGTTGCCACCTGGAAGTGTTGTCTACACAGAAAAAAACACTAGGTGATGTGTCAGTGGGGTTCAGCACCGCCAGCTGTTCCCCTGCTGTGTAGTCGGCAACGTGTCCAGCACAAGCCACGCTGGCACAACAGAACAAAAGCTGCCACCAGTGCAGGCTTCGGCCTACACTCTGCTCCTCTCCTCCTCCTGCTGACCCTGGGCTCAAACACCGCTAGTTTTTGCCCGGAAGTGCTAGCTGCACAGAGAAAAACACCAGCCAATGTGTTAGTGGGGTTCAGCAACGCCAGCTGTTCCCCTGCTGTGTAGCCGGCAACGTGACCTGCAAACGCCATGCAGGCACAGGAACTGAAATTAAAAGGGAACCTGGCCCCACCCCCCCAGGTGTTTCTATGTATAACAGCCACCTAGTACAGCAGTACTGCTGCATTTGTACAAGGTGGCTGACTTTTTCTCCTTGCCCACGTGGAACTCAACACGTACAAAATGTGTCTCATTGAGACCATTCCACTGTCCCTGAGGTGTGACTTTCCTTTGTAATGATACGCAGCACCCCCCTTGGTAGCGTTTCCCGTCTTTTGTCATCATGGTTAGCTGGCTGCGCCTGTGCATCCGCCCTGCTAGAAACAACGCCCCTCGTTGTCATATTTATTTTGTCAGCGAGGGTGTGGTTTATGGGCACGAGCAGTGCATATGTTCGCCTGTCTTAACTCATCTCCTTCCGCCTTCTTCAGACTGTGCGGCCTCCTGGCCGTGGTAGGCGATAAGGGATCAGCTGAGGCCGCCCAGTCTGGAGCCGGTGTAAGGACATGTGTAAGCGGCAAACCTATTTACTGCACAAGGCCACGAATCCCAGCCACGTAGTGTGATTGTTTGAAAACACACTGTGGGTCTGGGATTCATGTCCATCGCTAACCGCAACGGCCGACATGAAATGAGGTCAGAAGACAGGAAGCGCTCACAGCGCATGGCCAAGGGATCACAATAGCGCAGACTCCTGTACAGCAAATAACAACGCTCAGGAATCTGCGCCCAGTACCTAGGTGCAAATTTTGACACCTGTGCTGCGTCTCGTTAAAAAGACAAGTCACGCCTCCACAACTGTTTGACAGTATAATGGGCTAAATAGTGTACGTGTTTTAGTCAGCGTGTGCAAGGAGCAAAACAAATAGAGCAACCTTTTACTTGTGCAGCATTAATGCTGCACAAGGTGTGGCTCTTGTACCTTGCAACACCTGAGGGGGGGGTTAAAGGTAACCTTTGAAATTGGTTCAACTAGGCTTCGGCCTACACTCTGCTCCTCTCCTCCTCCTGCTGACCCTGGGCTCAAACAACGCCAGTTTCTGCCCGGACATGCTAGCTGCACAGAGAAAAACACCAGCCAATGTGTTAGTGGGGTTCAGCACCGCCTGCTGTTCCCCCGCTGTGTAGCCGGCATCGTGTCCAGCACAAGCCACGCTGGCACAACCGACCAAAAGCTGCCACCAGTGCAGGCTTCGGCCTACACTTTGCTCCTCTCCTCCTCCTCCTGCTGACCCTGGGCTCTAACACCGCTAGTTTTTGCCCGGACATGCAATCTGCACAGAGAAAAACACCAGTCAATGTGTCAGTGGGGTTCAGCAACGCCAGCTGTTCCCCTGCTGTGTAGCTTGCAACGTGACCTGCAAACGCCACGCAGGCACATGAACTGAAATTGAAGGGAGCCTGCCCCCCACCCACAGGTGTTTCTATGTATATCAGCCACCTTGTACAGCAGTACTGCTGCATTTGTACGAGGTGGCTGACTTTTTCTCCTTGCCCACGTGGAACTCAACACGTACAAAATGTGTCTCATTAGAGACCATTACAATGTCCCTGAGGTGTGACTTTCCTTTGTAATGACACGCAGCACCACCCTTGTTAGCGCTGCCCGTCTTTTGACATCATTGGTTAGCTGGCTGCGCCTGTGCATCTCCCCTGCTCGAAACAACGGCCCTCGGTGTCTTATTTTTTTGGACAGCGAGGGTGTGATTGATGGGCATGTGCAGTGCATATGTTTGCCTGTGTTCACTCATCTCCTTCCGCCTTCTTCAGACTGGGTGTCCTCATGGCCGCGGCAGGCGATAAGGGATCAGATGAGGCCGCCCAGTCTGAAGCAGGTGTAAGGACATGTGTGAGCGGCAAACATATTTAGTGCACCAGGGCACGAATCCCAGCACCGCAGTGTGATTTTTTAAAAACACACTGTGGGTCTGGGATTCATGTCCATCGCTAACCGCAACGGCCGACATGAAATGAGGTCAGAAGACAGGAAGCGCTCACAGCGCATGGCCAAGGGATCACAATAGCGCAGACTCCTGTACAGCAAATAACAACGCTCAGGAATCTGCGCCCAGTACCTAGGTGCAAATTTTGACACCTGTGCTGCGTCTCGTTAAAAAGACAAGTCACGCCTCCACAACTGTTTGACAGTATAATGGGCTAAATAGTGTACGTGTTTTAGTCAGCGTGTGCAAGGAGCAAAACAAATAGAGCAACCTTTTACTTGTGCAGCATTAATGCTGCACAAGGTGTGGCTCTTGTACCTTGCAACACCTGAGGGGGGGGTTAAAGGTAACCTTTGAAATTGGTTCAACTAGGCTTCGGCCTACACTCTGCTCCTCTCCTCCTCCTGCTGACCCTGGGCTCAAACAACGCCAGTTTCTGCCCGGACATGCTAGCTGCACAGAGAAAAACACCAGCCAATGTGTTAGTGGGGTTCAGCACCGCCTGCTGTTCCCCCGCTGTGTAGCCGGCATCGTGTCCAGCACAAGCCACGCTGGCACAACCGACCAAAAGCTGCCACCAGTGCAGGCTTCGGCCTACACTTTGCTCCTCTCCTCCTCCTCCTGCTGACCCTGGGCTCTAACACCGCTAGTTTTTGCCCGGACATGCAATCTGCACAGAGAAAAACACCAGTCAATGTGTCAGTGGGGTTCAGCAACGCCAGCTGTTCCCCTGCTGTGTAGCTTGCAACGTGACCTGCAAACGCCACGCAGGCACATGAACTGAAATTGAAGGGAGCCTGCCCCCCACCCACAGGTGTTTCTATGTATATCAGCCACCTTGTACAGCAGTACTGCTGCATTTGTACGAGGTGGCTGACTTTTTCTCCTTGCCCACGTGGAACTCAACACGTACAAAATGTGTCTCATTAGAGACCATTACAATGTCCCTGAGGTGTGACTTTCCTTTGTAATGACACTCAGCACCACCCTTGTTAGCGCTGCCCGTCTTTTGACATCATTGGTTAGCTGGCTGCGCCTGTGCATCTCCCCTGCTCGAAACAACGGCCCTCGGTGTCTTATTTTTTTGGACAGCGAGGGTGTGATTGATGGGCATGTGCAGTGCATATGTTTGCCTGTGTTCACTCATCTCCTTCCGCCTTCTTCAGACTGGGTGTCCTCATGGCCGCGGCAGGCGATAAGGGATCAGATGAGGCCGCCCAGTCTGAAGCAGGTGTAAGGACATGTGTGAGCGGCAAACATATTTAGTGCACCAGGGCACGAATCCCAGCACCGCAGTGTGATTTTTTAAAAACACACTGTGGGTCTGGGATTCATGTCCATCGCTAACCGCAACGGCCGACATGAAATGAGGTCAGAAGACAGGAAGCGCTCACAGCGCATGGCCAAGGGATCACAATAGCGCAGACTCCTGTACAGCAAATAACAACGCTCAGGAATCTGCGCCCAGTACCTAGGTGCAAATTTTGACACCTGTGCTGCGTCTCGTTAAAAAGACAAGTCACGCCTCCACAACTGTTTGACAGTATAATGGGCTAAATAGTGTACGTGTTTTAGTCAGCGTGTGCAAGGAGCAAAACAAATAGAGCAACCTTTTACTTGTGCAGCATTAATGCTGCACAAGGTGTGGCTCTTGTACCTTGCAACACCTGAGGGGGGGGTTAAAGGTAACCTTTGAAATTGGTTCAACTAGGCTTCGGCCTACACTCTGCTCCTCTACTCCTCCTGCTGACCCTGGGCTCAAACACCGCTAGTTTTTGCCCGGAAATGCTAGCTGCACAGAGAAAAACACCAGCCAATGTGTTAGTGGGGTTCAGCACCGCCAGCTGTTCCCCTGCTGTGTAGTCGGCAACGTGTCCAGCACAAGCCACGCTGGCACAACCGACCAAAAGCTGCCACCAGTGCAGGCTTCGGCCTACACTTTGCTCCTCTCCTCCTCCTGCTGACCCTGGGCTCAAACAACGCCAGTTTCTGCCCGGACATGCTAGCTGCACAGAGAAAAACACCAGCCAATGTGTTAGTGGGGTTCAGCACCGCCTGCTGTTCCCCCGCTGTGTAGCCGGCATCGTGTCCAGCACAAGCCACGCTGGCACAACCGACCAAAAGCTGCCACCAGTGCAGGCTTCGGCCTACACTTTGCTCCTCTCCTCCTCCTGCTGACCCTGGGCTCAAACAACGCCAGTTTCTGCCCGGACATGCTAGCTGCACAGAGAAAAACACCAGCCAATGTGTTAGTGGGGTTCAGCAACGCCAGCTGTTCCCCTGCTGTGTAGCTTGCAACGTGACCTGCAAACGCCACGCAGGCACATGAACTGAAATTGAAGGGAGCCTGCCCCCCACCCACAGGTGTTTCTATGTATATCAGCCACCTTGTACAGCAGTACTGCTGCATTTGTACGAGGTGGCTGACTTTTTCTCCTTGCCCACGTGGAACTCAACACGTACAAAATGTGTCTCATTAGAGACCATTACAATGTCCCTGAGGTGTGACTTTCCTTTGTAATGACACGCAGCACCCCCATTGTTAGCGCTGCCCGTCTCCTGACATCATTGGTTGGCTGGCTGTGCCTGTGCGTCCCCCCTGCCCGACACAACGCCCCCCGTTGTCTCATATATTTTGACTGCGAGGGTGTGATTGATGGGCACGAGCAGTGCATATGTTCCCCTGTTTTCACTCCCCTCCTTCCGCCTTCTTCTGACTGTGCGGCCTCATGGCCGCGGCATGCGATAAGGGATCAGCTGAGGCCGCCCAGTCTGAAGCAGGTGTAAGGACATGTGTGAGCGGCGAACATATTTACTGCACAAGGCCACGAATCCCAGCACCGCAGTGTGACTTTAGGAAAAGCCACTGTGGGTCTGGGATTTATGGCCATCGTTAACCGCACCGGCCAACATGAAATGAGGTCATGAGACGGCCTGCACTAACAGGGTATTGCCAAGGGATAACACAAGAGCGCAGACTCCTGTACAGCAAATAACAACGCTCAGGAATCTGCGCCCAGTACCTAGGTGCAAATTTTGACACCTGTGCTGCGTCTCGTTAAAAAGACAAGTCACGCCTCCACAACTGTTTGACAGTATAATGGGCTAAATAGTGTACGTGTTTAATTCAGCGTGTGCAAGGAGCAAAATTAAATAGAGCAACCTTTGACTTGTGCATCATTAATGCTGTTCAAGGTGTGGCTCTTGTACCTTGCAACACCTGAGGGGGGGGTTTAAGGTAACCTTTGAAATTGGTTCAACTAGGCTTCGGCCTACACTCTGCTCCTCTACTCCTCCTGCTGACCCTGGGCTCAAACACCGCTAGTTTTTGCCCGGAAATGCTAGCTGCACAGAGAAAAACACCAGCCAATGTGTTAGTGGGGTTCAGCACCGCCAGCTGTTCCCCTGCTGTGTAGTCGGCAACGTGTCCAGCACAAGCCACGCTGGCACAACAGAACAAAAGCTGCCACCAGTGCAGGCTTCGGCCTACACTTTGCTCCTCTCCTCCTCCTCCTGCTGACCCTGGGCTCTAACACCGCTAGTTTTTGCCCGGACATGCAATCTGCACAGAGAAAAACACCAGTCAATGTGTCAGTGGGGTTCAGCAACGCCAGCTGTTCCCCTGCTGTGTAGCTTGCAACGTGACCTGCAAACGCCACGCAGGCACATGAACTGAAATTGAAGGGAGCCTGCCCCCCACCCCCCCAGGTGTTTCTATGTATAACAGCCACCTTGTACAGCAGTACTGCTGCATTTGTACAAGGTGGCTGACTTTTTCTCCTTGCACACGTGGAACTCAACAAGTACAAAATGTGTCTCATTACAGACCATTACAATGTCCCTGAGGTGTGACTTTCCTTTTTAATGACACGCAGCACCCCCATTGTTAGCGCTGCCCGTCTCCTGACATCATTGGTTGGCTGGCTGTGCCTGTGCGTCCCCCCTGCCCGACACAACGCCCCCCGTTGTCTCATATATTTTGACTGCGAGGGTGTGATTGATGGGCACGAGCAGTGCATATGTTCCCCTGTTTTCACTCCCCTCCTTCCGCCTTCTTCTGACTGTGCGGCCTCATGGCCGCGGCATGCGATAAGGGATCAGATGAGGCCGTCCAGTCTGAAGCAGGTGTAAGGACATGTGTGAGCGGCAAACATATTTACTGCACCAGGGCACGAATCCCAGCACCGCAGTGTGATTTTTTAAAAACACACTGTGGGTCTGGGATTCATGTCCATCGCTAACCGCAACGGCCAACATGAAATGAGGTCATAAGACAGGAAGCGCTCACAGCGCATGGCCAAAGGATCACAAGAGCGCAGACTCCTGTACAGCAACTAACAACGCTCAGGAAGCTGCGCCCATGCAAAAAGGTGTTTTCGACACCTGTGCTGCTTTTCTTTAAAAAGACAAGTCACGCCTCCACTACTGTTAAACAGTATAATGGGCTAAATAGTCTACGTGTTGCATTCAGCTTGTGCAAGTAGACAAATTAATAGAGCAACCTTTTACTTGTGCAGCATTAATGCTGCAGAAGGAGTGGCTCTTGTTCTTTGTAACACCTGAGGGGGGGTTAAAGGTAACCTTTGAAATTGGTGCAACTAGGCTTCGGCCTACACTCTGCTCCTCTCCTCCTCCTGCTGACCCTGGGCTGTAACAACGCTAGTTTTTGCCCGGAAATGCTAGCTGCACAGAGAAAAACACCAGCCAATGTGTTAGTGGGGTTCAGCAACGCCAGCTGTTCCCCCGCTGTGTAGCCGGCATCGTGTCCAGCACAAGCCACGCTGGCACAACCGACCAAAAGCTGCCACCAGTGCAGGCTTCGGCCTACACTTTGCTCCTCTCCTCCTCCTCCTGCTGACCCTGGGCTCAAACACCGCTAGTTTTTGCCCGGAAATGCTAGCTGCACAGAGAAAAACACCAGCCAATGTGTTAGTGGGGTTCAGCAACGCCAGCTGTTCCCCCGCTGTGTAGCCGGCATCGTGTCCAGCACAAGCCACGCTGGCACAACCGACCAAAAGCTGCCACCAGTGCAGGCTTCGGCCTACACTTTGCTCCTCTCCTCCTCCTCCTGCTGACCCTGGGCTCAAACACCGCTAGTTTTTGCCCGGAAATGCTAGCTGCACAGAGAAAAACACCAGCCAATGTGTTAGTGGGGTTCAGCACCGCCAGCTGTTCCCCTGCTGTGCAGCTTGCAACGTGACCTGCAAACGCCACGCAGGCACATGAACTGAAATTGAAGGGAGCCTGGCCCCCACCCCCAGGTGTTTCTATGTATAACAGCCACCTTGTACAGCAGTACTGCTGCATTTGTACAAGGTGGCTGATGTTTTCTCCTTGCCCACGTGGAACTCAACACGTACAAAATGTGTCTCTTTGAGACCATTCCACTGTCCCTGAGGTGTGACTTTCCTTTCTAATGATACGCAGCACCCCCCTTGGTAGCGCTTCCCGTCTTCTGACATCATTGGTTGGCTACTTGCGCCTGTTCGTCCGCCCTGCCTGAATAAAATGCTCCTCGTTGTCTTAATTATTTTGACTGCGAGGGTGTGATTGATGGGCACGAGCAGTGCATATCTTCGCCTGTCTTAACTCATCTCCTTCAGCCTTCTTCAGACTGTGCAGCCTCATGGCCGCGGCATGCAAGAAGGGATCAGCAGAGGCCGCCCAGTCTGAAGCAGGTGTAAGGACGTGTGTGAGCGGCCAAAATATTTACTGCTCAAGGCCACGAATCCCAGCACCGCAGTGTGGCTTTATGAAAAGACACTGTGGGTCTGGGATTTATGGCCATCGTTAACCGCACCGGCCAACATGAAATGATGTCATAAGATGGGCAGCGCTAACAGGGCATTGCCAAGGGATAACACAAGAGCGCAGACTCCTGTACAGCAAATAACAACGCTCAGGAAGCTGCTCCAAGCACCAAGGCGTTATTTTGGACACCTGTGCTGCGTCTCATCAAAAAACCAAGTCACGCATCCACTACAGTTTGACTGTAGAATGGGGTAAATTGTGTATGTCTTTCATTCAGCGTGTGCAAGTAGACAAATTAATAGAGCAACCTTTCACTTGTGCAGCATTAATACTGCACAAGGTGTGTCTCTTGTACTTTGTAACACCTGAGGGGGGGGTTAAAGGTTTCCTTTGAAATTGGTTCAACTAAGCTTCGGCCTACACTCTGCTCCTCTCCTCCTCCTCCTGCTTCAACACGGGCTCTAACATCGCTAGTTTTTGCCCGCAAGTGCTAGCTGCACAGAGAAAAACACACGCCATTGTGTTAGTGGGGTTCAGCAACGCCAGCTGTTCCCCCAGTGTGTAGCCGGCAAAGTGTCCTGCAAACGCAACGCAGACACAAAGCTGCCTCCAGTGCAGGCTTCGGCCTACACTCATCTCCCCCTGCTTACCCTTTGCTCCAACACCGCTAGTTGGGGCTCTAGGAAGACAATCTTTAATAGGCAAGGCAACGCATCCGGGTTCCAGCACCGCCAGCTGGTTCTCGGCAGTGTTCTTGTCACAGGTACTCCCTCGTGCCAAGCCTGGTTTCAGCACCGTCAGCTGTTTCCGGGTTGTGTCAACTTCACTGAGACGCCTATGCTTGCCCCGTCGTGGTGCGGTCGAGTTAGCCAACTCCAGGGTGCCTCCAGTTTAGGAGCTTCCTATGTGGGCTGCGTGAACTGGTAGTCAAGGCTGGTTCTGTAGTGCCAGTAGGCCCAGCTCCCCCTGTAGGACTGTTGGGGTTCGGTAACTGCGGCTGCCTCGCGGCCTAGCTGTTCTCTCCTCTCCTGTGGACCTTCGGGTCCACCACCTGGTTCCAGCACCGTCAGCTGGTTCCGGGCCGAGCCTTTGGCTTAGGTGCCTCCTCCTGGGTATCCGAGTTCCGCCAACGCCAGGCGGTCCTTGGTAGTGCTTTTAAGCGCGGGCACCTACAGCTTAGTAACCGGGTTCCAGCACCGTCAGCTGGTCCTCGGTCGTGCCATTGGCTCTTGCACACTGGGGCAACGCATCCGGGTTCCAGCACCGCCAGCTGGTTCTCGGCAGTGTTTTTGTCACAGGTACTCCCTCGTGCCAAGCCTGGTTTCAGCACCGTCAGCTGTTTCCGGGTTGTGTCAAGCTCACTGAGACACCTATGCTTGCCTCGTCGTGGTGCGGTCGGGTTAGCCAACTCCAGGGTGCCTCCAGTTTAGGAGCTTCCTATGTGGGCTGCGTGAACTGGTAGTCAAGGCTGGTTCTGTAGTGCCAGTAGGCCCAGCTCCCCCTGTAGGACTGTTGGGGTTCGGTAACTGCGGCTGCCTCGCGGCCTAGCTGTTCTCTCCTCTCCTGTGGACCTTCGGGTCCACCACCTGGTTCCAGCACCGTCAGCTGGTTCCGGGCCGAGCCTTTGGCTTAGGTGCCTCCTCCTGGGTATCCGAGTTCCGCCAACGCCAGGCGGTCCTTGGTAGTGCTTTTAAGCGCGGGCACCTACAGCTTAGTAACCGGGTTCCAGCACCGTCAGCTGGTCCTCGGTCGTGCCATTGGCTCTTGCACACTGGGGCAACGCATCCGGGTTCCAGCACCGCCAGCTGGTTCTCGGCAGTGTTTTTGTCACAGGTACTCCCTCGTGCCAAGCCTGGTTTCAGCACCGTCAGCTGTTTCCGGGTTGTGTCAAGCTCACTGAGACACCTATGCTTGCCTCGTCGTGGTGCGGTCGGGTTAGCCAACTCCAGGGTGCCTCCAGTTTAGGAGCTTCCTATGTGGGCTGCGTGAACTGGTAGTCAAGGCTGGTTCTGTAGTGCCAGTAGGCCCAGCTCCCCCTGTAGGACTGTTGGGGTTCGGTAACTGCGGCTGCCTCGCGGCCTAGCTGTTCTCTCCTCTCCTGTGGGCCTTGGGGTCCACCACCTGGTTCCAGCACCGTCAGCTGGTTCCGGGCCGAGCCTTTGGCTTAGGTGCCTCCTCCTGGGTATCCGAGTTCCGCCAACGCCAGGCGGTCCTTGGTAGTGCTTTTAAGCGCGGGCACCTACAGCTTAGTAACCGGGTTCCAGCACCGTCAGCTGGTCCTCGGTCGTGCCATTGGCTCTTGCACACTGGGGCAACGCATCCGGGTTCCAGCACCGCCAGCTGGTTCTCAGCAGTGTTCTTGTCACAGGTACTCCCTCGTGCCAAGCCTGGTTTCAGCACCGTCAGCTGTTTCCGGGTTGTGTCAACTTCACTGAGACGCCTATGCTTGCCCCGTCGTGGTGCGGTCGAGTTAGCCAACTCCAGGGTGCCTCCAGTTTAGGAGCTTCCTATGTGGGCTGCGTGAACTGGTAGTCAAGGCTGGTTATGTAGTGCCAGTAGGCCCAGCTCCCCCTGTAGGACTGTTGGGGTTCGGTAACTGCGGCTGCCTCGCGGCCTAGCTGTTCTCTCCTCTCCTGTGGGCCTTCGGGTCCACCACCTGGTTCCAGCACCGTCAGCTGGTTCTCGGCAGTGTCTTTTGCTCTTGTACCTTCTGCTCCCCATCCTGGTTCCAGTACCGTCAGCTGGTTCCGGGCAGAGCCTTTGGCTTAGGTGCCTCCTTCTGGGTATCCAAGTTCCACCAACGTCAGGTGGTCCTTGGTAGTGCTTTCAGGCACGGGTACCTCCTGCTTAGTAACCGGGTTCCAGTAACGTCAGCTGGTCCTCGGTAGTTCCATTGGCTCTTGGACCTTCGGCTACCCATCCGGGTTCCAGTACCGTCAGCTGGTTCTCGGCAGTGTCTTTTGCTCTTGTACCTTCTGCTCCCCATCCTGGTTCCAGTAACGTCAGCTGGTTCCGGGCAGAGCCTTTGGCTTAGGTGCCTCCTTCTGGGTATCCGAGTTCCGTCAACGTCAGGCGGTCCTTGGTAGTGCTTTTTAGCACGGGTACCTCCTGCTTAGTAACCGGGTTCCAGTAACGTCAGCTGGTCCTCGGTAGTTCCATAGGCTCTTGAACCTTCGGGTAGCCATCCGAGTTCCAGTTCCATCAGCTGGTTCTTGGCATTTTCTCAGCCTTCTTGTACCTTCTGCTACATTTCCAAGTTGAAGACCCTAACGTCGACGACCCGGAAGACCACCACGATGACGACGACACGGAAGACCACCCCGATGACGACGACGACGACGGCGGAGATGACGACACTGGAGACGACGACCCTGGAGACGACAACATGGAAGACCGAGAAGCAGAAGAACAAGAGGCTGCAGAACAAAGAGCAGAAGAACATTAAGCATAAGACTTAATATCAGAGCAAAAGATATTATCTAAATTATATGCAGAAGAAGACTAAGCAGTGTATGGGGGTGAGTCCGTTCCTCCTCGTGGTGCCCCTGGATAAAGCCTGATGCTGCAGGCCAAACTGAACGCGGACAAATGTAACTTTTGTGACTGGCAGAACGGAAGGTGTAATCTTCAAACTTTTATAGATAACAACTACGGGAATGCCTGTCACAAATGAGAATATGATGAAGAAGTAGAATAGGAAGAATAATAACAGTGGAATAAAAAGAATATGTAGAATAAGAAGAATAATAATAGTTGAATAAAATGAATATGAAGAATGTAATAAAAAAAAAAAAATAGGTAGAAGATGAAGAAGAAGATGAATAAGGTGAAGAAGTTGATGTCAAAGATGCTGATGATGATGAAGATGAAAGTGTGGGAAAAGAAAAAAAAAAAGAAAAAAAAGAAGGGGAAGGGCGTGGAATAGTGAAACATCAATATCTGACAAAATAAAAAAAAAATTTACATAGTCAATATCTTTGTCACTCCGAACGTCTTAAAAAAAAACAAAAAACATGCTATTCTATTTGATTGGGATAAACCTCTATGACTTTAATGTCTCCGCCACCTCCCCAAATACATCCGGCATTATTCTTAGTTGTTTTCCTTCATGTAGAATGAACCTACAAGGAAAGAAAGGGTTTATTTTAATTCCGATATTTTGGTCCCATTGACTTGCATTGGGATCGGGTATCGGTATCGGCGATATCCGATATTTTTTGAATATCGGCCGATCCAAACCGATACCGATACTTTCCGATATCGGAAGGTATCGCTCAACACTAGAGACTACTCCTATCAGACTATGCTGTCACTAATAACAGTGACAGCAGGTGCCGCTGATGGGAGAAGTAGTCTCTCAGCTGTCGGTGCTTGTGCTCACACTTAATAAAAAACATTCAACTCACATTTGCCAGGTAGATAACTAGCAAATCACAAAGGCTACGGCACAGAAGAATAAAATCATGATTTTTTTTTTCAATAAAAATATATAATTATAAAATCTCACATAAAAAACAAGACAAGGAAGTTTCAAAAATTGGAAATAACTGTTGGTCACCTGTGTAAGAATTAAGCTATTCAGGGAATATATAGTCAACAACAAATACAAAAAAGAATATATTTAATAATAAATAAATATACATATATCAATAGAAAAAAAACCCTTATGGAGTCTATAATGCCAATTAAATATAATGCATAATGCAAAAAATGATAAACTATAACAAGGCAAAACAAAAGGACATTGTTGACAGCCAATGAATGTATCCTATAGACCTAAACGATAGTCTTGTTTTTTATGTGAGATTTTATAATATGAATTTTTGTCAATAAAAATATATATATATTATTCTTCTGTGCCGTAGCCTTTGTGATTTGCTAGTTATCTACCTGGCAAATGTGAGTTGATTGTACTGATTGGAGGTGGCCTTTCCACTACTGGACATTTTTTAGTAATGTATTAATAAAAAACATAATTAAATACATATTCAAATAAAAATTAAAAAAAATCATACTCACCCAACTTCAAATCCCCGACGCCCTCATCTCCTAGAAAAAAATAATAAACCGCACACATATACTCACCTGTCTGCCATAGTGCAGGTAATCCGCGTGCCCCACGAAGATCTCACGTGTAGGACAGTCAGAACTAGAGTTGAGCGACCTTGACCTTTTTAGAGTCGAGCCGGGTTTTGCGAAACCCAACTATGTCCAAAGTCGGGTCGAGTGAAATCGGCCGATTATGACGTAAAGTCGGGATCGACCGAAACACGAAACCCAATGCAAGTCAATGGGGCAGCATAGTCGGCAGTGAGTGGGGGCCAGGAAAACACCTAGAGTGGCCATTTTAATGTCAAAACCATCCATTCTTCTTAATGAAGCTTGTCAAGCGTAATTTACCTTATAATAATTGGAAGGCATTTGAAATTGGGGGTCATTTGGCTAAAGTTGTGGGGGGTAGGGCTGGTTCAAGTAATTAGTGGGCCCAGGAAATCTGGACCACGTCACGGCAGTGGAGCAGGGAGAGGTAAGTATTTCAACTTTGCAAGTGCTGTGAACCTGAGCAAGCAGGGGGGGCCCACTCGTTGGCATTGGCACTGGCACAGGGCCCCTCAAAGTACAGCGGTGTGTTTGCACGGCGGGGGCGCCTCCCACCGGCAGCAACACTTTTGCGTACTATGAGAGGCCCTGTGCCAGTGACGTCGCCAACTAGTATTCCTCCCCCCACCTGATGAAGGAACCTGCACTTTCATCTGCACCTTCCTCTTTGTCCCCGTGTAAGGTGGTATGGTATGCGGGAAGAGCAACCTGACTTTCAGCAGGGTCACAATGTTGTTGTGTAGCGTGCACGGGGAATGTTGCGTTATGGGTCAATGTACCAGCAGACTCATCTATCACTGGCTGGGCAATGGGCACGATGAAGTGGAAACACAGATATAGGCCCAAAGAAGAAAGTGGGCTAAATGCAGTTCAAAATTGGTAACACAGGAATAACCAGGGGGCATTGCAGTGGAGGACAACTGGAATGAGAGGCTGACACAGAGAGTAGGGCCAAATCAGTAAGTAGTCGAAATGCAGTTCAAAATTGGCAACCGTAGTAAACAGGCGGCACAGCTTTGTTCAGTGGAGGAGAACAGCAAGGAGTGGCAGACACCGATAGTAGGCCCCAAACCAACTAGTACGCCAAATGCAGTTGTTCCATTTAACCACAATTTAATGAGAGCCTGAAGATAGAAGCTCAGGAAAGGCAACCTGGGGAACACCTTGGAGTGTAACACACCATCTCTCTCCACCCCATACCCATTTTGTATGGCCTAATGCAGTGTACTTTTCTACAACTACTAAACGAGAGTCGGAAGACCGAAGCAATGGCAAGGAAACCTGGGGAACACCTTAGAGTGTAACACACCCTCTCTCTACACCCCATACCCAATTTGAAGGCCTAATGCAGTGTAGTTTCCAAGAACTACTAAACGAGAGCCGGAAGATCGAAGCTCAGGAAAGGCAACCTGGGGAACACCTTGGAGTGTAACACACCCTCTCGCTACACCCCATACCCAATTTGAAGGCCTAATGCAGCGTAGTTTCCAACAACTACTAAACGAGAGCCGGAAGATCGAAGCTCAGGAAAGGCAACCTGGGGAACACCTTGGAGTGTAACAAACCCTCTCTCTACACCCCATACCCAATTTGTAGGCCTAATGCAGCGTAGTTTCCGACAACTACTAAACGAGAGCATGAAGATCGAAGCTCAGGAAAGGCAACCTGGGGAACACCTTGGAGTGTAACACACCCTCTCTCTACACCCCATACCCAATTTGTAGGCCTAATGCAGCGTAGTTTCCGACAACTACTAAACGAGAGCCGGAATATCGAAGCTCAGGAAAGGCAACCTGGGGAACACCTTGGAGTGTAACACACCCTCTCTCTACGCCCCATACCCAATTTGTAGGCCTAATGCAGCGTAGTTTCCGACAACTACTAAACGAGAGCCGGAATATCGAAGCTCAGGAAAGGCAACCTGGGGAACACCTTGGAGTGTAACACACCCTCTCTCTACACCCCATACCCAATTTGAAGGCCTAATGCAGTGTAGTTTCCAAGAACTACTAAACGAGAGCCGGAAGATCGAAGCTCAGGAAAGGCAACCTGGGGAACACCTTGGAGTGTAACACACCCTCTCGCTACACCCCATACCCAATTTGAAGGCCTAATGCAGCGTAGTTTCCAACAACTACTAAACGAGAGCCGGAAGATCGAAGCTCAGGAAAGGCAACCTGGGGAACACCTTGGAGTGGAACACACCATCTCTCTACACCCCATACCCAATTTGAAGGCCTAATGCAGAGTAGTTTCCAAGAACTACTAAACGAGAGCCGGAAGATCGAAGCTCAGGAAAGGCAACCTGGGGAACACCTTGGAGTGTAACACAACGTCTCTCTACACGACGGAAGGGCTGATTCTTAGGAAGGAAGGCTGTTGGAAATAAGCATTGCGCGTCCGAGGGTGATTATATTCTTATTAGGTATATACTCACCCTCGGACGCGCCCTGCTTCTTTATTTGGAATGAATGTTTATTTGCAATGTGGTGTTGACTTTCTCTATTATTTTGGTAATTAATGATTTTATTATTTTCATTATTTTGCATCTTCTCGGCAATAATATAAAGAAGACGCGACAGGACAACACTCGGTGGATGCCATATGTGTGTTTTCAATTTAAAAAAACTTTCAGTTAACTACTTGCAGGAGAAAGTAATTGTAGCTGGTGGCCATTTTTAGTACTGTACCAGATTAGAGTTGTGTGTTTGTTTTTAATGTTAAAATGTCTGCATTTGATATCTCACCAGTATTTTCTTTTTTATAAGCAAAATACTTATTTTTATATTTTCTGATGTTGGTTCCAGGGGTACACGGCCAGCAGTGCCCTGGTCAGTGTAGTAGTAGTTGAAAGAATGGACCGCAGACAGGCATCGAAGGCCTAAAATAATAACACATGGCTGTAGGCAATTTTAAATTGGTTCCAGGGGTACACGGACAGCAGTGGTGTGGTCAGTGGAGGCCTAGTGGAAGGAGTGACCGCAGACAGGCATCGAAGGCCTAAAATAATAACACATGGCTGTAGGCAATTTTAAATTGGTTCCAGGGGTACACGGGCAGCAGTGACCTGGTCAGTGTAGTAGTAGTTGAAAGAATGGACCGCAGACAGGCATCGAAGGCCTAAAATAAAAAAATTGGGCTGGCTGTAGGCAATTTTAAATTGGTTCCAGGGGTACACGGGCAGCAGTGGTGTGGTCAGTGGAGGCCTAGTGGAAGGAGTGACCGCAGACAGGCATCGAAGGCCTAAAATAATAACACATGGCTGTAGGCAATTTTAAATTGGTTCCAGGGGTACACGGGCAGCAGTGACCTGGTCAGTGTAGTAGTAGTTGAAAAAATGGACCGCAGACAGGCATCGAATGCCTAAAATAATAACACATGGCTGTAGGCAATTTTAAATTGGTTACAGGGGTACACGGACAGCAGTGACCTGGTCAGTGTAGTAGTAGTTGAAAGAATGGACCGCAGACAGGCATCGAAGGCCTAAAATAAAAAAATTGGGCTGGCTGTAGGCAATTTTAAATTGGTTCCAGGGGTACACGGACAGCAGTGGTGTGGTCAGTGGAGGCCTAGTGGAAGGAGTGACCGCAGACAGGCATCGAAGGCCTAAAATAATAACACATGGCTGTAGGCAATTTTAAATTGGTTCCAGGGGTACACGGACAGCAGTGGTGTGGTCAGTGGAGGCCTAGTGGAAGGAGTGACCGCAGACAGGCATCGAAGGCCTAAAATAATAACACATGGCTGTAGGCAATTTTAAATTGGTTCCAGGGGTACACGGGCAGCAGTGACCTGGTCAGTGTAGTAGTAGTTGAAAGAATGGACCGCAGACAGGCATCGAAGGCCTAAAATAAAAAAATTGGGCTGGCTGTAGGCAATTTTAAATTGGTTCCAGGGGTACACGGGCAGCAGTGGTGTGGTCAGTGGAGGCCTAGTGGAAGGAGTGACCGCAGACAGGCATCGAAGGCCTAAAATAATAACACATGGCTGTAGGCAATTTTAAATTGGTTCCAGGGGTACACGGACAGCAGTGACCTGGTCAGTGTAGTAGTAGTTGAAAGAATGGACCGCAGACAGGCATCGAAGGCCTAAAATAAAAAAATTGGGCTGGCTGTAGGCAATTTTAAATTGGTTCCAGGGGTACACGGACAGCAGTGGTGTGGTCAGTGGAGGCCTAGTGGAAGGAGTGACCGCAGACAGGCATCGAAGGCCTAAAATAATAACACATGGCTGTAGGCAATTTTAAATTGGTTCCAGGGGTACACGGACAGCAGTGACCTGGTCAGTGTAGTAGTAGTTGAAAGAATGGACCGCAGACAGGCATCGAAGGCCTAAAATAAAAAAATTGGGCTGGCTGTAGGCAATTTTAAATTGGTTCCAGGGGTACACGGGCAGCAGTGGTGTGGTCAGTGGAGGCCTAGTGGAAGGAGTGACCGCAGACAGGCATCGAAGGCCTAAAATAATAACACATGGCTGTAGGCAATTTTAAATTGGTTCCAGGGGTACACGGACAGCAGTGGTGTGGTCAGTGGAGGCCTAGTGGAAGGAGTGACCGCAGACAGGCATCGAAGGCCTAAAATAATAACACATGGCTGTAGGCAATTTTAAATTGGTTCCAGGGGTACACGGGCAGCAGTGACCTGGTCAGTGTAGTAGTAGTTGAAAAAATGGACCGCAGACAGGCATCGAATGCCTAAAATAATAACACATGGCTGTAGGCAATTTTAAATTGGTTCCAGGGGTACACGGGCAGCAGTGACCTGGTCAGTGTAGTAGTAGTTGAAAGAATGGACCGCAGACAGGCATCGAAGGCCTAAAATAAAAAAATTGGGCTGGCTGTAGGCAATTTTAAATTGGTTCCAGGGGTACACGGACAGCAGTGGTGTGGTCAGTGGAGGCCTAGTGGAAGGAGTGACCGCAGACAGGCATCGAAGGCCTAAAATAATAACACATGGCTGTAGGCAATTTTAAATTGGTTCCAGGGGTACACGGACAGCAGTGGTGTGGTCAGTGGAGGCCTAGTGGAAGGAGTGACCGCAGACAGGCATCGAAGGCCTAAAATAATAACACATGGCTGTAGGCAATTTTAAATTGGTTCCAGGGGTACACGGACAGCAGTGGTGTGGTCAGTGGAGGCCTAGTGGAAGGAGTGACCGCAGACAGGCATCGAAGGCCTAAAATAATAACACATGGCTGTAGGCAATTTTAAATTGGTTCCAGGGGTACACGGACAGCAGTGGTGTGGTCAGTGGAGGCCTAGTGGAAGGAGTGACCGCAGACAGGCATCGAAGGCCTAAAATAATAACACATGGCTGTAGGCAATTTTAAATTGGTTCCAGGGGTACACGGGCAGCAGTGACCTGGTCAGTGTAGTAGTAGTTGAAAGAATGGACCGCAGACAGGCATCGAAGGCCTAAAATAAAAAAATTGGGCTGGCTGTAGGCAATTTTAAATTGGTTCCAGGGGTACACGGGCAGCAGTGGTGTGGTCAGTGGAGGCCTAGTGGAAGGAGTGACCGCAGACAGGCATCGAAGGCCTAAAATAATAACACATGGCTGTAGGCAATTTTAAATTGGTTCCAGGGGTACACGGGCAGCAGTGACCTGGTCAGTGTAGTAGTAGTTGAAAAAATGGACCGCAGACAGGCATCGAATGCCTAAAATAATAACACATGGCTGTAGGCAATTTTAAATTGGTTACAGGGGTACACGGACAGCAGTGACCTGGTCAGTGTAGTAGTAGTTGAAAGAATGGACCGCAGACAGGCATCGAAGGCCTAAAATAAAAAAATTGGGCTGGCTGTAGGCAATTTTAAATTGGTTCCAGGGGTACACGGACAGCAGTGGTGTGGTCAGTGGAGGCCTAGTGGAAGGAGTGACCGCAGACAGGCATCGAAGGCCTAAAATAATAACACATGGCTGTAGGCAATTTTAAATTGGTTCCAGGGGTACACGGGCAGCAGTGACCTGGTCAGTGTAGTAGTAGTTGAAAAAATGGACCGCAGACAGGCATCGAATGCCTAAAATAATAACACATGGCTGTAGGCAATTTTAAATTGGTTACAGGGGTACACGGACAGCAGTGACCTGGTCAGTGTAGTAGTAGTTGAAAGAATGGACCGCAGACAGGCATCGAAGGCCTAAAATAAAAAAATTGGGCTGGCTGTAGGCAATTTTAAATTGGTTCCAGGGGTACACGGACAGCAGTGGTGTGGTCAGTGGAGGCCTAGTGGAAGGAGTGACCGCAGACAGGCATCGAAGGCCTAAAATAATAACACATGGCTGTAGGCAATTTTAAATTGGTTCCAGGGGTACACGGACAGCAGTGGTGTGGTCAGTGGAGGCCTAGTGGAAGGAGTGACCGCAGACAGGCATCGAAGGCCTAAAATAATAACACATGGCTGTAGGCAATTTTAAATTGGTTCCAGGGGTACACGGACAGCAGTGGTGTGGTCAGTGGAGGCCTAGTGGAAGGAGTGACCGCAGACAGGCATCGAAGGCCTAAAATAATAACACATGGCTGTAGGCAATTTTAAATTGGTTCCAGGGGTACACGGGCAGCAGTGACCTGGTCAGTGTAGTAGTAGTTGAAAGAATGGACCGCAGACAGGCATCGAAGGCCTAAAATAAAAAAATTGGGCTGGCTGTAGGCAATTTTAAATTGGTTCCAGGGGTACACGGGCAGCAGTGGTGTGGTCAGTGGAGGCCTAGTGGAAGGAGTGACCGCAGACAGGCATCGAAGGCCTAAAATAATAACACATGGCTGTAGGCAATTTTAAATTGGTTCCAGGGGTACACGGGCAGCAGTGACCTGGTCAGTGTAGTAGTAGTTGAAAAAATGGACCGCAGACAGGCATCGAATGCCTAAAATAATAACACATGGCTGTAGGCAATTTTAAATTGGTTACAGGGGTACACGGGCAGCAGTGACCTGGTCAGTGTAGTAGTAGTTGAAAGAATGGACCGCAGACAGGCTTAGAAGGCCTAACATAACAAACTTGGGCTGGCTGTAGGCACTTTTAAATTGGTTCCAGGGGTACACGGGCAGCAGTGGTCTGGTCAGTGGAAGTCTAGTGGAAGGAGTGACCGCAGACAGGCTTCCAAGGCCTAACATAACAAACTTGGGCTGGCTGTAGGCACTTTTAAATTGGTTCCAGGGGTACACGGGCAGCAGTGGTCTGGTCAGTGGAAGTCTAGTGGAAGGAGTGACCGCAGACAGGCTTCCAAGGCCTAACATAACAAACTTGGGCTGGCTGTAGGCACTTTTAAATTGGTTCCAGGGGTACACGGGCAGCAGTGGTCTGGTCAGTGGAAGTCTAGTGGAAGGAGTGACCGCAGACAGGCTTCCAAGGCCTAACATAACAAACTTGGGCTGGCTGTAGGCACTTTTAAATTGGTTCCAGGGGTACACGGGCAGCAGTGGTCTGGTCAGTGGAAGTCTAGTGGAAGGAGTGACCGCAGACAGGCTTCCAAGGCCTAACATAACAAACTTGGGCTGGCTGTAGGCACTTTTAAATTGGTTCCAGGGGTACACGGGCAGCAGTGGTCTGGTCAGTGGAAGTCTAGTGGAAGGAGTGACCGCAGACAGGCTTCCAAGGCCTAACATAACAAACTTGGGCTGGCTGTAGGCACTTTAAATTGGTTCCAGGGGTACATGGGCAGCAGTGTATGGTCAGTGGAAGTCTAGTGGAAGGAGTGACGGCAGACAGTCTTCGAAGGCCTAACATAACAAAATTGGGCTGACTGTAGGCACTTTTAAATTGGTTCCAGGGTAACACGGCCAGCAGTGGCCTGGTCAGTGTAGTAGTTGTAGAAAGAAGGGACCGCAGACAGGCTTCGAAGGCCTAACATAACAAAAATGTCAAAACAATGGTATTGTCAGTGCCAGGCATTGAAGGATGTCAGCGGCTAGACTACACATTGGTGAAGCTGTGAGAGATAATTTTGCTAGTGGTAGAGCACTGTTTGAGCTGGGGGGGGGAACTGTCTTGTGGCCGGCGGTACAGGCACAGGGCCCCTCATATTACAACGGTGTGTCTGACGTTGGGTGCGCACCACCACCGCCAGAGACACTTTATTGTACTATGAGGGACCCAGTGGCAGTGCCGTCGACCAAAAGCGGCCACACCCACCTCTTCAGACAAACAGCACTCTCAAGGGTCCAAGCGCAAAGTGGCGATAGCACGGCCCCGTGTGGGGAGTTTGGCCATTTCGTGAGGTGGAAACATGTCGTATGCTGGACAATCAGGTGAAGAAAATTACGAGATTGGAAAAGTCATTCAGAATAGTCCACAGGCAAGACCTTTTCATAGGAAAGCTAGGTGTCAGCCGGGCAGGGTGGGGCAAAAGATTTTGAAATCCAGTTGTGGTTCATTTTAATGAAGGTTAGATCATCTACATTTTGGGTAGCCAGACGAGTCCTTTTTTCTGTTAGTATTGAACCTGCAGCACTGAATACTCTTTCTGATAGGACACTAGCTGCCGGGCAAGCAAGCTCCTGCAATGCATATTCTGCCAATTCTGGCCAGGTGTCTAATTTGGATGCCCAGTAATCAAATGGGAATGACGGTTGAGGGAGAACGTCGATAAGGGATGAAAAATAGTTTGTAACCATACTGGACAAATGTTGTCTCCTGTCACTTTGAATTGATGCTGCAGTACCTGTCCTGTCTGCGGTCATAGAAAAATCACTCCACAACCTGGTCAGAAAACCCCTCTGTCCAACGCCACTTCTGATTTCTGCCCCTCTAACACCTCTGGTCTGCTGGCCCCTGGAGCTCGTGTGAGAACGATCACGGGCGCTGTGTGCAGGGAATGCCAGAAGCAAACGGTCAACAAGAGTTGATTGTTTTGTTGCTAATATTAGTTCCAAGTTCTCATGTGGCATAATATTTTGCAATTTGCCTTTATAGCGAGGATCAAGGAGGCAGGCCAACCAGTAATCGTCATCGTTCATCATTTTTGTAATGCGTGTGTCCCTTTTGAGGATACGCAAGGCATAATCCGCCATGTGGGCCAAAGTTCCCGTTGTCAAATCTGCGGTTGTGCTTGGTTGAGGGGCAGTTGCAGGCAAATCTACGTCACTTGTGTCCCTCAAAAAACCAGAACCCGGCCTTGCCACGCCACCAATTTCCCGTGCCCCCGGGAAAGCTTCCTCATTAAAAATATACTCATCCCCATCATCCTCCTCATCCTCCACCTCCTCTTCGCCCGGTACCTCGTCATGTACACTGCCCTGACCAGACAATCGCTGACTGTCATCAAGGCTTTCCTCTTCCTCTGGTGCAGACGCCTGATCCTTTATGTGCGTCAAACTTTGCATCAGCAGACGCATTAGGGGGATGCTCATGCTTATTATGGCGTTGTCTGCACTAACCAGCCGTGTGCATTCCTCAAAACACTGAAGGACTTGACACATGTCTTGAATCTTCGACCACTGCACACCTGACAACTCCATGTCTGCCATCCTACTGCCTGCCCGTGTATGTGTATCCTCCCACAAAAACATAACAGCCCGCCTCTGTTCGCACAGTCTCTGAAGCATGTGCAGTGTTGAGTTCCACCTTGTTGCAACGTCTATGATTAGGCGATGCTGGGGAAGGTTCAAAGAACGCTGATAGGTCTGCATACGGCTGGAGTGTACAGGCGAACGGCGGATATGTGCGCAAAGTCCACGCACTTTGAGGAGCAGGTCGGATAACCCCGGATAACTTTTCAGGAAGCACTGCACCACCAGGTTTAAGGTGTGAGCCAGGCAAGGAATGTGTTTCAGTTGGGAAAGGGAGATGGCAGCCATGAAATTCCTTCCGTTATCACTCACTACCTTGCCTGCCTCAAGATCTACAGTGCCCAGCCACGACTGCGTTTCTTGCTGCAAGAACTCGGACAGAACTTCCGCGGTGTGTCTATTGTCGCCCAAACACTTCATAGCCAATACAGCCTGCTGACGTATGCCAGTAGCTGCCCCATAATGGGAGACCTGGTGTGCAACAGTGGCAGGTGCGGATGGAGTGTTTGTGCGACTGCGGTCTGTGGACGAGCTCTTGCTTCTGCAGGAGGACGAGGAGGAGGAGGAGGAGGGGGTGCGAACGGCTACAGACAACTGTTTACTAGACCGTGGGCTAGGCAGAACTGTCCCAAACTTGCTGTCCCCTGTGGACCCTGAATCCACCACATTTACCCAGTGTGCCGTGATGGACACGTAACGTCCCTGGCCATGCCTACTGGTCCATGCATCTGTTGTCAGGTGCACCTTTGTGCTCACAGATTGCCTGAGTGCATGGACGATGCGCTCTTTAACATGCTGGTGGAGGGCTGGGATGGCTTTTCTGGAAAAAAAGTGTCGACTGGGTAGCTCGTAGCGTGGTACAGCGTAGTCCATCAGGTCTTTGAAAGCTTCGCTTTCAACTAACCGGTAGGGCATCATCTCTAACGAGATTAGTCTAGCTATGTGGGCGTTCAAACCCTGTGTACGCGGATGCGAGGCTAAGTATTTCCTTTTTCTAACCATAGTCTCATGTAGGGTGAGCTGGACTGGAGAGCTGGAGATCGTGGAACTAGCGGGGGTGCCGGTGGACATGGCAGACTGAGAGACGGTGGGAGATGGTATTGTTGCCGCCGGTGCCCTAGATGCAGTGTTTCCTACTACGAAACTGGTGATTCCCTGACCCTGACTGCTTTGGCCTGGCAAAGATACCTGCACAGATACAGCAGGTGGTGCGCTAAATGGTGGTCCTACACTGCCGGAAGGGATGTTGCGTTGATGACTAGCTTCATTGGCCGAGGGTGCAACAACCTTAAGGGACGTTTGGTAGTTAGTCCAAGCTTTCAAATGCATGGTGGTTAAATGTCTATGCATGCAACTAGTATTGAGACTTTTCAGATTCTGACCTCTGCTTAAGGAAGTAGAACATTTTTGACAGATGACTTTGCGCTGATCAATTGGATGTTGTTTAAAAAAATGCCAGACTGCACTCTTTCTAGCATCGGATACCTTTTCAGGCATTGCAGACTGAGCTTTAACCGGATGGCCACGCTGTCCTCCACCAGGTTTTGGCTTTGCCACGCGTTTTGGGCAAGATACGGGCCCGGCAGATGGAACCTGTGGCGATGTTGATGCCTGCTGCGGCCCCTCCTCCTCCTCTGCTTCAGAACTGCTGCCGCCTGCACCCTGTTCCCCCAATGGCTGCCAATCGGGGTCAAGAACTGGGTCATCTAATAACTCTTCTTGTACCTCCTGCGCAACTTCGTCTGTGTCACCGTGTCGTTCGGTGGTATAGCGTTCGTGATGGGGCAACATAGTCTCATCAGGGTCTGATTCTTGATCAGCACCCTGCGAGGGCAATGTTGTGGTCTGAGTCAAAGGACCAGCATAGTAGTCTGGCTGTGGCTGTGCGTCAGTGCACTCCATGTCAGATTCAATTTGTAATGGGCATGGACTGTTAACTGCTTCACTTTCTAAGCCAGGGACGGTATGTGTAAAGAGCTCCATGGAGTAACCCGTTGTGTCGCCTGCTGCATTCTTCTCTGTTGTTGTTTTTGCTGAAGAGGACAAGGAAGTGACTTGTCCCTGACCGTGAACATCCACTAACGACGCGCTGCTTTTACTTTTACCAGTTTCACGAGATGAGGCAAAAGAGCTAGAGGCTGAGTCAGCAAGATAAGCCAAAACTTGCTCTTGCTGCTCCGGCTTTAAAAGCGGTTTTCCTAATCCCAGAAAAGGGAGCGTTCGAGGCCTTGTGTAGCCGGACGACGAACCTGGCTCCACAGCTCCAGACTTAGGTGCAATATTTTTTCCCCCACGACCACCTGATGCTCCACCACTACCACTACCCTCATTACCAGCTGACAATGAACGCCCCCGGCCACGACCTCTTCCACTAGACTTCCTCATTGTTTTAAAAACGTAACCAAACTAACGTTATTTGTTGCAGTCACACAACTTACACGGTGAGCTATAACTTCAGTATGATTTAGCTACCCCTTTACAGGTTGGTGAGACCACAGCGAAAATCAGGCCCAATGTTACACACTCTTTTTTTGGTGGCTGCAAATTAGAGAGATGCCCCACACGCAGGACTGTCACTGAAGCACAAATGTTAATATTAATGTCACACTATTATTTTTTTTTTATTTTTATTTTTTTCAGGAACACTTTAGAAACCCCCCAAAAAAAAAAAAATAGATTTTTGCAGGGAGAATTTAGAAAACAAATGTAACAAACTATATGCTTTCTATGGGCCACTGAGTGAGAGATGACGCACACAGGAATCAGGAGTGGCACACAAGCCCAGAGGCCAATATTTTTCTACCAATGATTGATGGAGTTATTTTCTCTGGTAGATTTTGGAACCCAAATCAAGGAAAAAAAATGTAGGCTTTCTATGGACCACAATTGGAGAGAGAGAGAGAGAGAGATGGCACACCCAGGAGTCAAGACTGGCACACAAGCAGAAAGGCCAATATTAATCTCCCACTGTTTTTTTGGTTGTTTTTTTTTTTTTTTTTTCAGGGAGACTTTAGAAATAAAAATAATAAAAAAAATATGATTTTATCAGGAAGAATTTAGAAACCAAATAAAATAAAATGATTTTTTCAGGGAGAATTTAGAAAACAAATAAAACCAAAAATATGCGTTCTATGGCCCACTGACTGAGAGAGAGAGAGAGATGGAACGCTTAGTACTGGCACACAAGCCCAAAGGGCAATATTAATCTCCCTTTTTTTTTCCAGGGAGAATTTCTGAAACCCAAAAAAAAAATAAAATAGGCTTTCTATGGCCCACTATTTGTGAGAGAGATGGGACGCTCAGGACTGGCACAGATGGCACGCTCAGGACTGGCACAGAAGCCCAGAGGCCAATATTAATCTCCCTTTTTTTCTGGGAGAATTTATAAAACCAAAAAAATATTTAAATAGGCTTTCTATGGCCCACTATTTGTGAGAGAGATGGCACGCTCAGGACTGGCACAGATGGCACGCTCACAACTGGCACACAAGCCCAGAGGCCAATATTAATCTCCCTTTTTTCAGGGAGAATTTCTAAAACCCAAAAAAAAAATAAAATAGGCTTTCTATGGCCCACTATTTGTGAGAGAGATGGGACGCTCAGGACTGGCACAGATGGCACGCTCAGGACTGGCACAGAAGCCCAGAGGCCAATATTAATCTCCCTTTTTTTCTGGGAGAATTTATAAAACCAAAAAAATATTTAAATAGGCTTTCTATGGCCCACTATTTGTGAGAGAGATGGCACGCTCAGGACTGGCACAGATGGCACGCTCACAACTGGCACACAAGCCCAGAGGCCAATATTAATCTCCCTTTTTTCAGGGAAAATTGATAAAACAAAAAAAAAAATTAAATAGGCTTTCTATGGCCCACTATTTGTGAGAGAGATGGCACGCTCAGGGCTGGCTGGCACAGATGGCACGCTCAGGACTGGCACACAAGCCCAGAGGCCAATATTAATCTCCCTTTTTTTCTGGGAGAATTTATAAAACCAAAAAAATATTTAAATAGGCTTTCTATGGCCCACTATTTGTGAGAGAGATGGCACGCTCAGGACTGGCACAGATGGCACGCTCACAACTGGCACACAAGCCCAGAGGCCAATATTAATCTCCCTTTTTTCAGGGAAAATTGATAAAACAAAAAAAAAAATTAAATAGGCTTTCTATGGCCCACTATTTGTGAGAGAGATGGCACGCTCAGGGCTGGCTGGCACAGATGGCACGCTCAGGACTGGCACACAAGCCCAGAGGCCAATATTAATCTCCCTTTTTTTCTGGGAGAATTTATAAAACCAAAAAAATATTTAAATAGGCTTTCTATGGCCCACTATTTGTGAGAGAGATGGCACGCTCAGGACTGGCACAGATGGCACGCTCACAACTGGCACACAAGCCCAGAGGCCAATATTAATCTCCCTTTTTTCAGGGAAAATTTATAAAACAAAAAAAAAAATTAAATAGGCTTTCTATGGCCCACTATTTGTGAGAGAGATGGCACGCTCAGGGCTGGCACAGATGGCACGCTCAGGACTGGCACACAAGCCCAGAGGCCAATATTAATCTCCCTTTTTTTCAGGGAGAATTTATAAAACCAAAAAAAAAAATAAATAGGCTTTCTATGGCCCACTATTTGTGAGAGAGATGGCACACTCAGGACTGGCACACAAGCCCAAAGGCCAATATTAATCTCCCACTGTATTTTTATCAGGGAGAATTTATACACCCCACAAAAAAAAATACAGAAAAATGAAAAGGCTTTCTATGGCCCACTATGTGAGAGAGATGGCACACACAGGGATGGCACTCTAGCAGAAATGCCAAATTGCCAATCTTAATCTCCCACCAAAAAAAAAAAAAAAAAAAAAACAGGGAATGTCCTACAATTACTATCTCCCTGCCTGCAGTAATCTCAGCCAGGTATGGCAGGCAGCAATAAGGAGTGGACTGATGCACAAATGAAATAAAAAGTGTGGACAAACAAAAAAGATAGCTGTGCAGAAAGGAAGGAACAAGAGGATTTGTGCTTTGAAAAAAGCAGTTGGTTTGCACAGCGGCGTACACACAGCAATGCAGCTATCAGGGAGCCTTCTAGGGCAGCCCAATGAGCTACAGCGCTGAGGGGAAAAAAAAAAAAAAAAAAACTTCCACTGTCCCTGCACACCGAGGGTGGTGTTGGACAGTGCAAATCGCTGCAGCACAAGCGGTTTTGTGGTTAATGGACCCTGCCTAACGCTATCCCTGCTTCTGACAAAGCGGCAGCAACCTCTCCCTAAGCTCAGATCAGCAGCAGTAAGATGGCGGTCGGCGGGAACGCCTCTTTATAGCCCCTGTGACGTCGCAGACAGCAAGCCAATCACTGCAATGCCCTTCTCTAAGATGGTGGGGACCAGGACCTATGTCATCACGCTGCCCACACTCTGCGTTTACCTTCATTGGCTGAGAAATGGCGCTTTTCGCGTCATTGAAACGCGACTTTGGCGCGAAAGTCGCGTACCGCATGGCCGACCCCGCACAGGGGTCGGATCGGGTTTCATGAAACCCCGACTTAGCCAAAAGTCGGCGACTTTTGAAAATGTTCGACCCGTTTCGCTCAACCCTAGTCAGAACTTCTCTAAAATGCTCATGTTACCGAACACGTATCCAAATGTACCATATGCGTGCTGAGTCTGACGATTGTTTTCCTAACATATGTAATGTGCACGGCCACCTCAACACCATCGGAGCTACTGCAACCCCCAACCTACTGTCTCCTTCCCCATAATCCTGTAGAATGTAAGCGCAAGGGCAGGGTCCTCCCCCCTCTGTATCAGTCCGTCATTGTTAGTTTTGTTTACTGTAAGTGATATTTGTATTTTGATGTAACCCTTTCTCATGTACAGCACCATGGAATTAATGGTGCTTTATAAATAAATAATAACAATAATAACATATTCGCTGATCTCTAATCACCACCACATAGTGAATGGATAATACCACATACAAGAGACAAAATATCGAATTTTTTGGGAAAGTGCATTCCAGATTATTGGCGCAAAGCGGGAGACGTCTTGGAGCTTGGGAGGTACAGATTAGTGCAGAGGTTAGGAGCGAGTAGGTCGATAAACAGAAATGATGGAGGAGATGTAGGAGGGCTGCACAGTGAAGAGGAGGAGTAGGGTGATAGAAATGAGGGAGGAGATGTAGGGGGGCCGCACTGTGGAGAGGACAGGTAGGTGATAGAGATGAGGGAGGAGATGTAGGGGGGCCGCACTGTGGAGAGTACAGGTAGGTGATAGAGATGAGGGAGGAGATGTAGGGGGCCGCACTGTGGAGAGTACAGGTAGGTGATAGAAATGAGGGAGGAGATGTAGGGGGCCGCACAGTGAAGAGGACAGGTAGGTGATAGAGATGAGGGAGGAGATGTAGGGGGCCGCACTGTGGAGAGTACAGGTAGGTGGTAGAAATGAGGGAGGAGATGTAGGGGCCCGCACAGTAAATTGCACAGGTAACATAGTAACATAGTAACATAGTTAGTAAGGCCGAAAAAAGACATTTGTCCATCCAGTTCAGCCTATATTCCATCATAATAAATCCCCAGATCTACGTCCTTCTACAGAACCTAATAATTGTATGATACAATATTGTTCTGCTCCAGGAAGACATCCAGGCCTCTCTTGAACCCCTCGACTGAGTTCGCCATCACCACCTCCTCAGGCAAGCAATTCCAGATTCTCACTGCCCTAACAGTAAAGAATCCTCTTCTATGTTGGTGGAAAAACCTTCTCTCCTCCAGACGCAAAGAATGCCCCCTTGTGCCCGTCACCTTCCTTGGTATAAACAGATCCTCAGCGAGATATTTGTATTGTCCCCTTATATACTTATACATGGTTATTAGATCGCCCCTCAGTCGTCTTTTTTCTAGACTAAATAATCCTAATTTCGCTAATCTATCTGGGTATTGTAGTTCTCCCATCCCCTTTATTAATTTTGTTGCCCTCCTTTGTACTCTCTCTAGTTCCATTATATCCTTCCTGAGCACCGGTGCCCAAAACTGGACACAGTACTCCATGTGCGGTCTAACTAGGGATTTGTACAGAGGCAGTATAATGCTCTCATCATGTGTATCCAGACCTCTTTTAATGCACCCCATGATCCTGTTTGCCTTGGCAGCTGCTGCCTGGCACTGGCTGCTCCAGGTAAGTTTATCATTAACTAGGATCCCCAAGTCCTTCTCCCTGTCAGATTTACCCAGTGGTTTCCCGTTCAGTGTGTAATGGTGATATTGATTCCTTCTTCCCATGTGTATAACCTTACATTTATCATTGTTAAACCTCATCTGCCACCTTTCAGCCCAAGTTTCCAACTTATCCAGATCCATCTGTAGCAGAATACTATCTTCTCTCGTATTAACTGCTTTACATAGTTTTGTATCATCTGCAAATATCGATATTTTACTGTGTAAACCTTCTACCAGATCATTAATGAATATGTTGAAGAGAACAGGTCCCAATACTGACCCCTGCGGTACCCCACTGGTCACAGCGACCCAGTTAGAGACTATACCATTTATAACCACCCTCTGCTTTCTATCACTAAGCCAGTTACTAACCCATTTACACACAATTTCCCCCAGACCAAGCATTCTCATTTTGTGTACCAACCTCTTGTGCGGCACGGTATCAAACGCTTTGGAAAAATCGAGATATACCACGTCCAATGACTCACCGTGGTCCAGCCTATAGCTTACCTCTTCATAAAAACTGATTAGAGTTAGGTAGGTGATAGAAATGAGGGAGGAGTAGTGTTGAGCGATACCGTCCGATACTTGAAAGTATCGGTATCGGATAGTATCGGCCGATACCCGAAAAATATCGGATATCGCCGATACCGATATCCGATACCAATACAAGTCAATGGGACATCAAGTATCGGAAGGTATTCTCATGGTTCCCAGGGTCTGAAGGAGAGGAAACTCTCCTTCAGGCCCTGGGATCCATAGGGATGTGTAAAATAAAGAATTAAAATAAAAAATATTGATATATTTACCTCTCCGGCGGCGCCTGAACTCAGCGCGGGTAACCGGCAGGCTTCTTTGTTCAAAATCAGCGCTTTTAGGACCTGATAATCACGTCCCGGCTTCTGATTGGTCGCGGGCCGCCCATGTGACCGCCACGCGACCAATCACAAGCCGCGACGTCACCGCAAGCTATTAGCGCGCTCATTTTTGAAAAATGAGCGCGTTAATGACTTTCAAAGACGTAGCGGCTTGTGATTGGTCGCGGCCACGCGACCAATCACAAGCCGCTACGTCTTTGAAAGCCATTAACGCGCTCATTTTTAAAAATGAGCGCGTTAATAGCTTGCGGTGACGTCGCGGCTTGTGATTGGTCGCGTGGCCGCGACCAATCACAAGCCGCTACGTCTTTGAAAGTCATTAACGCGCTCATTTTTAAAAATGAGCGCGTTAATAGCTTGCGGTGACGTCGCGGCTTGTGATTGGTCGCGGCCACGCGACCAATCACAAGCCGCTACGTCTTTGAAAGCCATTAACGCGCTCATTTTTAAAAATGAGCGCGTTAATAGCTTGCGGTGACGTCGCGGCTTGTGATTGGTCGCGTGGCGGTCACATGGGCGGCCCGCGACCAATCAGAAGCCGGGACGTGATTCTCAGGTCCTAAAAGCGCTGATTTTGAACAACAAAGCCTGCCGGTTACCCGCGCTGAGTCCAGGGGCCGCCGGAGAGGTAAATATATCAATATTTTTTATTTTAATTCTTTATTTTACACATCTCTATGTATCCGATACCCGATACCACAAAAGTATCGGATCTCGGTATCGGAATTCCGATACCGCAAGTATCGGCCGATACCCGATTCTTGCGGTATCGGAATGCTCAACACTAGGGAGGAGATGTAGGGGGTCGCACAGTGAAGAGAACAGGTAGGGTGCTAGAGATGAGGGAGGAGATGTAGGGGACCGCACTGTGAAGAGGACAGGTAGGTGATAGAGATGAGGGAGGAGATGTAGGGGGCCGCACTGTGGAGAGCTTTGTGGGCAGGCAAGAGATTGGAGTCAAACGTAACACCCAGACAGCGCGCCTGCGGCCGGGGTGTCATTATGGTGCCATCCACGGAGAGGGAAATGTCAGGTTTAGAGAGATTAGTAGATGGCGGGAGCAGAAGAAGTTCAGTTTTGGAGAGGATGAGTTTCAGATAGAGAGCGGACATGATGTTGGAGACTGCGGACAGACAGTCAGTGGTGTTCTGTAGTACAGCGGGGGTAAGGTCAGGGGATGACGTGTATAGTTTGTGCAGGGTTGAGCGACTTTTAGTTTTTTAGAGTCGAGCCGTGTTTCGCGAAACCCGACTATCTCAAAAGTCGAGTCGAGTGGAATCGGCCGATTATCGTGAAAAAGTCAGGGATCGACCGAAACACGAAACCCAATGCAAAGTCAATGGGGGAGCATAGTCGGCAGTGAGTGGAGGCCAGGAAAACACTTACACTGCCCATTTTAATGGCAAAAACATCCAGTCTTGGTACAGAAGCTTGTCAATCTTAATTTACCTTATAATAATAGTTAGGCATTGGAAATTGGGGGTCATTTGGCTAAAGTTGTGGGGGGTAGGGCTGGTTCAAGTATTTAGTGGGCCCAGTAAATCTGGACCACGTCACGGCAGTGGAGCAGGGAGAGGTAAGTATTTCAACTTTGCAAGTGCTGTGATCCTGAGCAAGCAGGGGGGGCCCACTCGTTGGCATTGGCACTGGCACAGGGCCCCTCAAAGTACGGCGGTGTGTTTGCACGGCGGGGGCGCCTCCCACCGGCAGCAACACTTTTGCATACTATTAGGGGCCCTGTGCCAGTGACATCGCCAACCAGTATGCCCCGCCCACCTGATGATGGAACCTGCACTTTTATCTGCACCTTCCTCTTTGTCCCCGTGTAAGGTGGTATGGTATGCGGGAAGGGGGACCTGACTTTCAGCAGGGTCACATTCTGGCTGTGTAGCGTGCACGGGGAATGTAGTGGTCTGGGTCAATGTACCAGCAGACTCATCTATCACTGGCTGGGCAATGGGCAGGATGAGGAGGAAACAGATATGGGCTCAAAGAATAAAGTAGGCTAAATGCAGTTCAAAATTGGCAACAGTAGTAAACAGGCGGCACTGGTTTGTTCAGTGGAGGAGAACAGCAAGGAGCGGCAGACACCGTTAGTAGGGCCAACAAAACAAGTAGGCCAAATGCAGGGTTATATTAAAAAAATTTAATGAGAGCCTGAAGATAGAAGCTAGGGAAAGGCAACCAGGAGAACACCTTGGAGCGGAAGACACCGTCTCTACAATCCAGACCCAACTTGTAGGCCTAATGCAGTGTTGTTTCAACAACTACTTAACGAGAGCCTGAAAATGGAATTTCAGGACAGGAAACCTGGAGAACAGCACGGAGCGGCATACACCATTAGTAGGCCCCAACTAAACTAGTAGCCCCGAAAAAAATGCGGCAGCACTCACCAGATGGCGTGGTTCAATCCTTTATTGCAGATAAAAAATCCATAGTAGCGTGTTCACGGGACGGGGGAGTACGGACATAGTGGAAGGACCTGTAGAAGCGCTGGTAGAGCGCGAAACAGCTGTTGTCTTTCCCTGCTCACTTCCACTATGTCCGTACTCCCCCGTGCCGTGAACACGCTACTATGGATTTTTTATCTCCAATAAAGGATTGAACCACGCCATCTGGTGAGTGCTGCCGCATTTTTTTCTTTGTTGCATTCATATTGGAATGCCTGTTTTTCCTCATGCGAGCACCTCCAGCTACTGAAGTCTAAACACCCACAAGTGACTGCGTTTTACCAGTATCTTATTCACAGGCTGTGCAGCGCCACAATTTTCTCTTCATTGCCTAAACTAGTAGCCCCACTGCAGTTGTTAGATTAAAAAACTATTTAACAAGAGCCTGAAGGTTGAAGCTCAGGAAAGGCAACCAGGAGAACACCTTGGAGCGGAAGAATCAGTTAGTAGACCACAACGAAACTTGTGGCCCCAATGCAGTCTTATAATTCTGACAAGCTGAAAATCAGCCTTTTTTTTTTTTTTTTTTTTTTTTTTTTAAAGGAGGAGGACAGCTGTATTAAGTGGTGCAGACAGACACTGCTAGTAGGCCTTACACCACAAAGTAGGCTCACTGCAGGATGAAAAAAAGTTACATGGGTACACGGTCGGCATTGGTGTGCTCAGCGGAGGACAAATGGTAGGAGGGACCGCAGACAGACTTAGTAGGCCTAAAATTTTAAAAAATAGGCTTAAAGCAGTTTGAATTATCTTGCAGGGGTACACAGGCAGCAATGGTGTGGTCAGCGGAGGACAATTGGAAAGAGTGTCTGACACAGTTAGTAGTCCCAAAAAATAAACAGATGTTAATGTCTCACAAAACAACAAAAACAAAAACCAAAAGGGTAGCATACTTATGTACAGGGGTGGGCTCCTCTGCTGAGTTTCAGACATAGTAATTTGGCGCTACGTATTTACTGGTGTAAATATAGGACACTGCCCCAGACTATTTTAACTAGCATCATACATGTCAACACATTGGTATTGTCAGTGCCAGGCATTGAAGGATGTCAGCGCATAGACTAAACATTGGTGTAACTGTGACAGATAATTGTGCAAGTGGTAGAGCAATGTTTGAGCTGGGGGTGGGTGAACTCTCTTGTGGCCGGCGGTACAGGCCCAGGGCCCCTCATGTTACAACAGTGTGTCTGACGTTGGGTGCGCACCACCACCGCCAGAGACACTTTATTGTACTATGAGGGACCCAGTGGCAGTGCCGTCGACCAAAAGCGGGCACACCCACCTCTTCAGACAAACGGCACTCTCACGGGTGCTTGCGCCAAGTGGCGAGACCACGGCCCCGTGGGGGGAGTTAGCCCATTTAGGGAGGTGTAAACATGTCGTATGCTGGACAAACAGCTGCTGCAAATTAAGAGATAGGAACAGTCAGTAAGAAGAGTCCACGAGCAAGACCTTTTTATAGGAAAGCTAGGTGTCAGCCGGGAAAGGTGGGGCAAAATAATTAGAAATCCAGGAGTGGTTCATTTTAATGAAGGTTAGATCATCAACATTTTGGGTAGCCAGACGAGTCCTTTTTTCGGTCAATATTGAACCAGCAGCACTGAATACTCTTTCTGATAGGACACTGTTGTGAATTCTGTGGCTGAATTCACTCCTGTGGTCACAAGTGGTACTGCAGCCTCTGAGCTTCCTCCCTCAGGTGTTCTGGTGAGCTCGTTAACTGCTTCATTACTTAACTCCGCCTGATGCTGCTATCCTTGCTCCTTGTCAATGTTTCAGTGTTGGATCTGAGCTTCTCCTGATTGTTCCTGTGACCTGCTGCTCTGTATAGCTAAGTGCTTTTTGCTTTTTTGTTGCTTTTTTTCTGTCCAGCTTGTCTTTTGTTTTGCTGGAAGCTCTGAGACGCAAAGGGTGTACCGCCGTGCCGTTAGTTCGGCACGGTGGGTTTTTTTGCCCCCTTTGCGTGGTTTTGCTTTAGGGTTTTTTGTAGACTGCAAAGTTCGCTTTACTGTCCTCGCTCTGTCCTAGAATATCGGGCCCCACTTTGCTGAATCTATTTCATCCCTACGTTTTGTCTTTTCATCTTACTCACAGTCATTATATGTGGGGGGCTGCCTTTTCCTTTGGGGAATTTCTCTGGGGCAAGTCAGGCCTATTTTTCTATCTTCAGGCTAGCTAGTTTCTTAGGCTGTGCCGAGTTGCCTAGGTAGTTGTTAGGCGCAATCCACAGCCGCTTTTAGTTGTGTTTAGGATAGGATCAGGTGTGCAGTCTACAGAGTTTCCACGTCTCAGAGCTCGTTCTTGTATTTTTGGGTATTTGTCAGATCACTGTGTGCGCTCTGATCGCTAAGCACACTGTGTTTCTGGATTGCCTTCATAACACCTGTCATTAGCAAACATAACAGTACAAGGAGCCTAACTAATGATTCTCAATAGAGGGAAAGAAAAAGTTCTGACATCTTTTTTTTTTTTTTTTTTTTCTGCTCTGTGTTCACTTTTTTTTTCCCCTAGACATTTGGGTGATTCTGGACACAGGTGTGGACATGGATATTCAGGGTCTGTGCTCTTCAATGGATAATCTCGTTATAAATGTACAAAAAATTCAAGATACTATTGATCAGAAATCTATGTTAGAACCTAGAATTCCTATTCCTGATTTGTTTTTTGGAGATAGAACTAAGTTTCTAAGTTTCAAAAATAATTGTAAGCTATTTCTGGCCTTGAAACCTCATTCTTCTGGTAATCCTATTCAACAGGTTTTGATTATTATTTCTTTTTTGCGCGGCGACCCTCAAGACTGGGCATTTTCTCTTGCGCCAGGAGACCCTGCATTGAGTAGTGTCGATGCGTTTTTCCTGGCGCTCGGATTGCTGTACGATGAGCCTAATTCAGTGGATCAGGCTGAGAAAAATTTGCTGGCTTTGTGCCAGGGTCAGGATGATATAGAAGTATATTGTCAGAAATTTAGGAAATGGTCAGTACTCACTCAGTGGAATGAATCTGCGCTGGCAGCTTTGTTCAGAAAGGGTCTCTCTGAGGCTCTTAAGGATGTCATGGTGGGATTTCCTATGCCTGCTGGTTTGAATGAGTCTTTGTCTTTGGCCATTCAGATCGGTCGACGCTTGCGCGAGCGTAAATCTGTGCACCATTTGGCGGTACTGCCTGAGGTTAAACCTGAGCCTATGCAGTGCGATAGGACTATGACTAGAGTTGAACGGCAGGAATACAGACGTCTGAATGGTCTGTGTTTCTACTGTGGTGATTCCACTCATGCTATTTCTGATTGTCCTAAGCGCACTAAGCGGTCCGCTAGGTCTGCCGTCATTGGTACTGTACAGTCCAAATTCCTTCTGTCCATTACCTTGATATGCTCTTTGTCGTCGTTTTCTGTCATGGCGTTTGTGGATTCGGGCGCTGCCCTGAAACAGGGATTCAAGCTTCAGGAGGCTAATTTGCATATTCCAGGTGCCTTCTGGGAGAAGCGAAGTCTCCCTAAGCTAGAAGATCGTTGGGTACAGCCGGGACCAGCTGCTTCGAAAGCATCACCAAACCAGGGATTCAAGCTTCAGGAGGCTAATTTGCATATTCCAGGTGCCTTCTGGGAGAAGCGAAGTCTCCCTAAGCTAGAAGATCGTTGGGTACAGACGGGACCAGCTGCTTCGAAAGCATCACCAAACCAGGGATTCAAGCTTCAGGAGGCTAATTTGCATATTCCAGGTGCCTTCTGGGAGAAGCGAAGTCTCCCTAAGCTAGAAGATCGTTAGGTACAGCCGGGACATAACTGCAAGAGAAGTATGCTGCCTTCCAGGTGCGATGATCAAGGATGTGACCGATAGGATACCAAAGCTCTTCAGCTCCAAGGACGTCCACCCATTTCTTCTGATACATGTTGGCACCAATGACACGGCAAGGAAGGACCTACCGACAATCTACAAGGACTTTGAAGAGTTGGGGAAGAAAGTAAAGGAACTGGATGCACAGGTAGTTTTTTCTTCTATCCTTCCAGTAGACGGGCATGGCACCAGGAGATGGAACAGGATCCTTGATGCAAACAACTGGCTAAGACGATGGTGCAGACAACAAGGATTTGGATTCCTGGACCACGGTGTGAATTATTGGTATGATGGACTCCTCGCCAGAGACGGACTACACCTCAACAAACCTGGGAAACACACATTCGCCAGAAGACTCGCTACACTCATCAGGAGGGCGTTAAACTAGAAGAAGAGGGGACGGGAAGAAAAACATTAGACTCGAACAAAGACGACCCAGGAAAACATACTCTGAAGGGAGGTAAGAACATTTCTAAAACAATCCACAGTGAGGAGATTGGAACAAAACAAAATCCTCTAAACTGCATGCTCGCAAACGCCAGAAGCCTGACAAACAAGATGGAAGAACTAGAAGCAGAAATATCTACAGGTAACTTTGACATAGTGGGAATAACCGAGACATGGTTAGATGAAAGCTATGACTGGGCAGTTAACTTACAGGGTTACAGTCTGTTTAGAAAGGATCGTAAAAATCGGAGAGGAGGAGGGGTTTGTCTCTATGTAAAGTCTTGTCTAAAGTCCACTTTAAGGGAGGATATTAGCGAAGGGAATGAGGATGTCGAGTCCATATGGGTTGAAATTCATGGAGGGAAAAATGGTAACAAAATTCTCATTGGGGTCTGTTACAAACCCCCAAATATAACAGAAAGCATGGAAAGTCTACTTCTAAAGCAGATAGATGAAGCTGCAACCCATAATGAGGTCCTGGTTATGGGGGACTTTAACTACCCGGATATTAACTGGGAAACAGAAACCTGTGAAACCCATAAAGGCAACAGGTTTCTGCTAATAACCAAGAAAAATTATCTTTCACAATTGGTGCAGAATCCAACCAGAGGAGCAGCACTTTTAGACCTAATACTATCTAATAGACCTGACAGAATAACAAATCTGCAGGTGGTCGGGCATTTAGGAAATAGCGACCACAATATTGTGCAGTTTCACCTGTCTTTCACTAGGGGGACTTGTCAGGGAGTCACAAAAACATTAAACTTTAGGAAGGCAAAGTTTGAACAGCTTAGAGATGCCCTTAATCTGGTAGACTGGGACAATATCCTCAGAAATAAGAATACAGATAATAAATGGGAAATGTTTAAGAACATCCTAAATAGGCAGTGTAAGCGGTTTATACCTTGTGGGAATAAAAGGACTAGACATAAGAAAAACCCAATGTGGCTAAACAAAGAAGTAAGACAGGCAATTAACAGTAAAAAGAAAGCATTTGCACTACTAAAGCAGGATGGCACCATTGAAGCTCTAAAAAACTATAGGGAGAAAAATACTTTATCTAAAAAACTAATTAAAGCTGCCAAAAAGGAAACAGAGAAGCACATTGCTAAGGAGAGTAAAACTAATCCCAAACTGTTCTTCAACTATATCAATAGTAAAAGAATAAAAACTGAAAATGTAGGCCCCTTAAAAAATAGTGAGGAAAGAATGGTTGTAGATGACGAGGAAAAAGCTAACATATTAAACACCTTCTTCTCCACGGTATTCACGGTGGAAAATGAAATGCTAGGTGAAATCCCAAGAAACAATGAAAACCCTATATTAAGGGTCACCAATCTAACCCAAGAAGAGGTGCGAAACCGGCTAAATAAGATTAAAATAGATAAATCTCCGGGTCCGGATGGCATACACCCACGAGTACTAAGAGAACTAAGTAATGTAATAGATAAACCATTATTTCTTATTTTTAGTGACTCTATAGCGACAGGGTCTGTTCCGCAGGACTGGCGCATAGCAAATGTGGTGCCAATATTCAAAAAGGGCTCTAAAAGTGAACCTGGAAATTATAGGCCAGTAAGTCTAACCTCTATTGTTGGTAAAATATTTGAAGGGTTTCTGAGGGATGTTATTCTGGATTATCTCAATGAGAATAACTGTTTAACTCCATATCAGCATGGGTTTATGAGAAATCGCTCCTGTCAAACCAATCTAATCAGTTTTTATGAAGAGGTAAGCTATAGGCTGGACCACGGTGAGTCATTGGACGTGGTATATCTCGATTTTTCCAAAGCGTTTGATACCGTGCCGCACAAGAGGTTGGTACACAAAATGAGAATGCTTGGTCTGGGGGAAAATGTGTGTAAATGGGTTAGTAACTGGCTTAGTGATAGAAAGCAGAGGGTGGTTATAAATGGTATAGTCTCTAACTGGGTCGCTGTGACCAGTGGGGTACCGCAGGGGTCAGTATTGGGACCTGTTCTCTTCAACATATTCATTAATGATCTGGTAGAAGGTTTACACAGTAAAATATCGATATTTGCTGATGATACAAAACTATGTAAAGCAGTTAATACAAGAGAAGATAGTATTCTGCTACAGATGGATCTGGATAAGTTGGAAACTTGGGCTGAAAGGTGGCAGATGAGGTTTAACAATGATAAATGTAAGGTTATACACATGGGAAGAGGGAATCAATATCACCATTACACACTGAACGGGAAACCACTGGGTAAATCTGACAGGGAGAAGGACTTGGGGATCCTAGTTAATGATAAACTTACCTGGAGCAGCCAGTGCCAGGCAGCAGCTGCCAAGGCAAACAGGATCATGGGGTGCATTAAAAGAGGTCTGGATACACATGATGAGAGCATTATACTGCCTCTGTACAAATCCCTAGTTAGACCGCACATGGAGTACTGTGTCCAGTTTTGGGCACCGGTGCTCAGGAAGGATATAATGGAACTAGAGAGAGTACAAAGGAGGGCAACAAAATTAATAAAGGGGATGGGAGAACTACAATACCCAGATAGATTAGCGAAATTAGGATTATTTAGTCTAGAAAAAAGACGACTGAGGGGCGATCTAATAACCATGTATAAGTATATAAGGGGACAATACAAATATCTCGCTGAGGATCTGTTTATACCAAGGAAGGTGACGGGCACAAGGGGGCATTCTTTGCGTCTGGAGGAGAGAAGGTTTTTCCACCAACATAGAAGAGGATTCTTTACTGTTAGGGCAGTGAGAATCTGGAATTGCTTGCCTGAGGAGGTGGTGATGGCGAACTCAGTCGAGGGGTTCAAGAGAGGCCTGGATGTCTTCCTGGAGCAGAACAATATTGTATCATACAATTATTAGGTTCTGTAGAAGGACGTAGATCTGGGTATTTATTATAATGGAATATAGGCTGAACTGGATGGACAAATGTCTTTTTTCGGCCTTACTAACTATGTTACTATGTTACTATGTTACCTCCCCTATGCCATGGACTATACCCCCCACAATGGATCTGCCCCCATCCACCTCCCCTATGCCATGGACTATAGCCCCCACCCTGGATCTGCCCCCATCCACCTCCCCTATACCATGGACTATAGCCCCCACCCTGGATCTGCCCCATCCACCTCCCCTATGCCATGGACTATAGCCCCCAACCTGGACCTGCCCCCATCCACCTCCCCTATGCCATGGACTATAGCCCCCACAATGGATCTGCCCCATCCACCTCCCCTATGCTATGGACTATAGCCCCCACCCTGGATCTGCCCCATCCACCTCCCCTATACCATGGACTATAGCCCCCACAATGGATCTGCCCCATCCACCTCCCCTATGCCATGGACTATAGCCCCCACCCTGGATCTGCCCCATCCACCTCCCCCATGCCATGGACTATAGCCCCCACAATGGATCTGCCCCATCCACCTCCCCTATGCCATGGACTATAGCCCCCACCCTGGATCTGTCCCATCCACCTCCCCTATGCCATGGACTATATCCCCCACCCTGGATCTGCCCCATCCACCTCCCCTATGCCATAGACTATACCCCCCACCCTGGATCTGCCCCATCCACCTCCCCTATGCCATGGACTATAGCCCCCACCCTGGATCTGCCCCCATCCACCTCCCCTATACCATGGACTATAGCCCCCACCCTGGATCTGCCCCATCCACCTCCCCCATGCCATGGACTATAGCCCCCACCCTGGATCTGCCCCATCCACCTCCCCTATGCCATGGACTATAGCCCCCACAATGGATCTGACCCCATCCACCTTCCCTATGCCATGGACTATAGCCCCCGACCTGGACCTGCCCCCATCCACCTCCCCTATGCCATGGACTATAGCCCCCACCCTGGATCTGCCCCATCCACCTCCCCTATACCATGGACTATAGCCCCCACAATGGATCTGCCCCCATCCACCTTCCCTACAGCTCCTATCCAACATCCCCACAGTCCCTATCCCTATTGCCTTTATACACTTGCTTTGGCAAAACTGATGTGTATTTGGTCCTGACAATAAAGCTTCTTTGAATCTTGAATCTATTATATATATATATATATATATATATATATATATATATATATTTACATATACATATATTTACACATATATATATATACATATATATATATATACACACATATATATATATATATATATATATATATATATATATATATATATATATATATATATATATATATATATATATGTATATCTATATATATAGGCAAAAATTGGAACAGCATCTACAGAGTACCTGATAAAGTGCAAAGCTTTCCCAGTCAGTAGTCCAATGACTTCAAGCGATATGAAGAAAAAAGAAAAGCAGCGCAAAAAAATAAAGAAAAATGTGGACTTTATTGCCTGAATGGCGTGGCGACGTTTCGGATACAAGATCCTTTTTCAAGTAGTGAACACATGGGTGAAACAATCATTTATACAAAACCCATAACAATCTCATTATAAAATCCATTATGTGCAATATCAAATCATATGAGTTATATACATATATTACCTAAGATCTGCACGCCACGGCTCTCGGCGTCCACCCGCGCACACTGCGCATGTCCGTGACGTCAGAGCCAGAAGAGGCCCATAATGCCACAGCTCGCAGCTGCGCAAAGCAGCGCCGAAGGTCCGGCCGCCATCTTTAATAAGGGAAAACTTCGCCCACAGGGAACAACGGCTACAAAGCTATTAAAACTCTAGATTACTAAAATATTCAACTGTAACAAGTAGAAACGGACTCATATTCACGGGCCAAATGTATTATGGCCATACTAGACCCAAATTGTTCCAAAATTTAGTCTCGAGCACCACCACACAGACCAACAGGCAGAAGATACACTCCATATAAAGGAAGAAAATGTGCCAAAATCTAAAGGGACCAGGACAAGAGTCCAATATTGAGTCACACGGACTCAGGTGCTCACACTAACAAGTGTAGCATCTCGTTCCAACACCGGACTTGGAGATCTTAAGGGGCAAAAAAAAAACCCATCCCTCCTATCCAGTAGCTTCAAAACTCACAGTCCACATAATATGGCCACATATATAAATCTATATATATAACTGTCTAAGGGTTTTTCCGTCTGTCTGTCCTGGAAATCCCGCATCTCTGATTGGTCGAGGCTGCCAGGCCTCGACCAATCAGCGACGGGCACAGCGACGATGATGTCATAAAGGACCTAGATATTCCGCGTCTGATTGGTCAAGGCCGCCAGGCCTCGACCAATCAGCAACGGGCACAGTATCGACGTAGATGTCATAATGGTTGCCATGGCGACGATGATGTCATAAAGGTTGCCTCAACCAATCAGCGACGGGCACAGTCTGCCGCGAATTCTGGAATCATCATTGTCCATATACTACGGGGACATGCATATTCTAGAATACCCGATGCGTTAGAATCGGGCCACAATCTAGTTCCTAAATAATTAGTCAGACACACAGCCATATCGTGGTAGCTCATAATAATTATCTTTTATTCTTTATTACAGTACACAGGTCTTTATATCCAATGAGTCCGCTACTACCACGTTAGAAAAAAGAAAAAAAGAGAAAAAGTTCTTTTTTTAAAAAAAATATTTTTAATTTTTTCACAACTATGCTTTTAAAGTGGAAAAAAAATTTTTATCTCAAGATTCTTTATATATTTAATACTGACGTCCCCATAGCCGAAGAATATCCCCATTTCTCTATGTTTCCACACGATCGCAGCACAGGGTGGAGCACCTGAGATAAAGGAAGAAGAAAAAGAATAAATGTTATTACTCCGTTACTTAGAATATAATATTAAAACCGAAACAGCAGGTAGGGAAAGAATAAACCGACATCGTATTCCATATTTTTTCACATAATTTGACTATATTTGAAGTCTACATTGAGACCATACGGCTTCAGAGTCTTTAATCTCATTATCCACTCCATTTCCCTTTTTTTCAACATTTGAACCCGATCACCTCCCCTCCTTTGGACTGGTATCGTATCAATAATACGAAACCGAAGCTCCCTTTCCGTATGTGAATTTTCCGTGAAATGTTTGGACACAGGTAAGTCCATGCGTTTCTTCCTTATGGTATGTCGGTGTTGGTTGATTCTCGTTTTGAATTCACATGTTGTCTCACCGACATACCATAATGAGCAAGGACATTGCAGTAAATAGATTACGTAGTCTGAATCGCATGTCAAAAAATGCCGAATTTTGAACTCCTCATTGGTCTTAGGATGGAAAAACTTTTCACCCTTCAGCATCAAACAACAATTGACGCATGATAAGCATGGGTAACACCCCCTCCTACCAATACCAGTCAATGTAGCCTGGCCTTGCTTCTTGAAGGTACCTATGTCTGACTTAGTTACAGTGGAGCCAACAGTACGGTTCCGTTTATACGAAAAAATTGGGGGTTTAGAAAACTCCCTCACCTGAGGGATACATCTATGCAGCATTCCCCAGTGTTTCCGTATAATACCTGCAACCATGTTGCTCTCCTCACAGTAAGTGGTTACAAAAGGAATACGGCTGATTTCATCAGAGCGTGGTTTAATTTGGAGTAAATTTTTTCTATGTAGTGCATTAACTTTGTTTTTTTGTCTCTGTAACAGATTTTTTGAGTAGCCTCTCTCCGAAAATTTCTTAAGTGTCTCATCCATAGATTTTTTTAAGGAGTATTCTTCACTTTCAATTTTTTTTACTCGTATCAATTGGCTATATGGGATGGACTCCTTTGATTTTTTCGGATGTTGGCTACTAAAAAGCAACAAATTGTTCTTGTCTGTAGCCTTCGTATACAATTGAGTGACCAGCCTACCATTCTTTATCAGGACATTAACGTCCAGAAATTGTATATTGGTCTCCGAATATACCAGGGTGAACTTGATTGTATCATCGATCGTATTCAAATATTCATGAAATTCCAATAATGCATCTCTAGTGCCAGTCCAAATGAGGAAGACATCGTCTATGTATCGCCACCACGCCGCTACATAGCTGAAGTGGTGGGACACATAGATGAGGTCCTCCTCAAGGACACTCATGACAATATTTGCATACGCGGGCGCCATGTTCACGCCCATGGCGGTCCCGCGCAATTGCAAATAAAAAGAATCCCATAATAAAAAATAATTTTTGGTCAACACTAATTTCAATAGCTGGAGTACGAATTCTCAGTTCTCAGTACGAAGTCATTGGACTACTGACTGGGAAAGCTTTGCACTTTATCAGGTACTCTGTAGATGCTGTTCCAATTTTTGCCTATATTGTCTACTCTGTGGAAATTTGCATCCAGTTTTTATATTTTTTATTTTTTTGCACATTTTGTGTTGTGGACTATGGAGCATAAAGTGCCTGAATCTGGCGTATTTGCATATTTGCGTATTTTGCATTCTCAAAAGAATAAAAGACAGTACACAGACCTGTGTACTGTAATAAAGAATAAAAGATAATTATTATGAGCTACCACGATATGGCTGTGTGTCTGACTAATTATTTAGGAATTTATATATGTGGCCATATTATGTGGACTGTGAGTTTTGCAGCTACTGGATAGGAGGGATGGGGGGGGGGGGTTTGCCCCCTAAGATCTCCAAGTCCGGTGTTGGAACGAGATGCTACACTTGTTAGTGTGAGCACCTGAGTCCGTGTGACTCAATATTGGACTCTTGTCCTGGTCCCTTTAGATTTTGGCACATTTTATTCCTTTATATGGAGTGTATCTTCTGCCTGTTGGTCTGTGTGGTGGTGCTCGAGACTAAAGTTTGGAACAATTTGGGTCTAGTATGGCCATAATACATTTGGCCCGTGAATATGAGTCCGTTTCTACTTGTTACAGTTGAATATTTTAGTAATCTAGAGTTTTAATAGCTTTGTAGCCGTTGTTCCCTGTGGGCGAAGTTTTCCCTTATTAAAGATGGCGGCCGGACCTTCGGCGCTGCTTTGCGCAGCTGCGAGCTGTGGCATTATGGGCCTCTTCTGGCTCTGATGTCACGGACATGCGCAGTGTGCGCGGGTGGACGCCGAGAGCCGTGGCGTGCAGATCTTAGGTAATATATGTATATAACTCATATGATTGGAGCGTATGGGATGGACACACCTGAGATACCTTGATTTTATTTGATTAGTAATTGATCATTAGGATATTTTACGATATATCACGTGTCACATTATTGTTTGATGTACACCGAGTACGGATTTTATGAAAGTATCCTTCTGTATATGGAGTCACCTTTTCATAGACTGTTGTCTAATGTAATTCTCTTATATTTATGATATTGCACATAATGGATTTTATAATGAGATTGTTATGGGTTTTGTATAAATGATTGTTTCACCCATGTGTTCACTACTTGAAAAAGGATCTTGTATCCGAAACGTCGCCACGCCATTCAGGCAATAAAGTCCACATTTTTCTTTATTTTTTGTGCTGCTTTTCTTTTTTCTTCATATCGCTTGAAGTCATTGGACTACTGACTGGGAAAGCTTTGCACTTTATCAGGTACTCTGTAGATGCTGTTCCAGTTGTTGCCTATATTGTCTACTCTGTGGAAATTTGCATCCAGTTTTTATATTTTTTATTTTTTTGCACATTTTGTGTTGTGGACTATGGAGCATAAAGTGCCTGAATCTGGCGTATTTGCATACACTAGTGAGGATGGGGAAAGGATTATTGGGGAGGTGGAAACCAATGCCGCCTTCCTGAGTACACCTTCACTGTATGACTTAACCCCTATCTGACCTCGGACGGGATAGTACGTCCGAGGTCAGATCCCCTGCTTTGATGCAGGGCTCCGCGGTGAGCCCGCATCAAAGCCGGGACATGTCAGCTGTTTTGAACAGCTGACATATGCCCATAATAGGCGCGGGCAGAATCGCGATCTGCCCGCACCTATTAACTAGTCAAACGCAGACAGCGGCATTTAACTACCGCTTCCGGGCGGCCGGAAATGACGTCATCGCCGACCCCCGTCACTTGATCGGGGGTCGGCGATGCGTCTCCATTGTAACTATAGAGGTCCTTGAGACCTCTATAGTTACTGATCGCCGGTGGCTGTGAGCGCCACCCTGTGGTCGGCGCTCACAGCACACCTGCATTTCTGCTACATAGCAGCGATCAGCGCACTTGAAATTTTTTTCCCGTTTTCTAGTACACGACATGTTAAAACCAATGATGTTGTTCAAAGGTACAACTTGTCCCGCAAAAAATAAGCCCTCACATGACCAAATTGACGGAAAAATAAAAAAGTTATGGCTCTGGGAAGGAGGGGAGTGAAAAACGAACACGGAAAAACGAAAAATCCCAAGGTCATGAAGGGGTTAAAGTTTAAATATGAGAACATTTTGACGAAGTGTGTGACCTTACAGCTGCATCTCACCACACTCAGTGAGTACTATAAGGTTAAAAAGATCCCGAGGGGGCTTCGCTCCAATATCCGCCCTAATCTAATGATGAATGACTATTTTTTCTGTGGAAAGTTCAGTATGATATCAAATAAATATGGCCTTGATTTAGCAGAAGAGGCCGGGACTGTGGGATCTCATGACCTCCTGCGGTTGTGGCCACATTACACCTGTGAGAGGATCCCAGTGATGGATCTTTATCTGCAGTTTCTATGTTCACTTTGTTTTGACCCGAAGTCTCCCAGAATCTCCTGAGCGCACACTGGAGCTGTGAGTCCTCTGCTCCCAGTAGAAGCGTCTGAGGGGCTGGGACGTGTAGTAATTGCTGCTCCTCCTATCAGGACCCCACACTCTCCCCAACTATAGGGGGAGCTATTCTCTGCTGGTGTCTACGGGTAATGGCGTTGTGCTAAATACCACCATACCCCCATGTAGCGCTGTATATCCACCACTCTATATACCGTACCACCATTCCCCTATAATGGGAATCATACATCATCTTGTATTTCAGTTATTCCTCTTCTGGGGGGGATGGAGCTGCCGGGGTCTTGTGGATGGAGCAGTTACTGCTGGGGATGAGTCCTGTTGATGAGCGGTTGCTGCTGATCTTGAAAGATTTTCTTTTTGTTTTCCAACAATATTGTAACATCTAAAAATAACAAATCTTGCAATGAGCGGGAAATTCTAAATCATTAACCGCTCAGTGACCGGCCAATTAGAGAGCAGATAAATGTGCGCTCCTGTAAGATACACGCCCCAGAAATGCGTCATCAATCTGCAGTTCCCTCTCAGGTCCGCTCTGCCGAGAGCTCATCGCTGCTGTGGTTGGTGAACGACTGAAGCTCCGGACGATCTGTGCTTCTCTGCTGTTCAGGCTCCGGTCACTGCGGATAGGAAATCACTGATTATGGCGAGAAATAACAGACACCAAATGGTTAACAGTGGCGCCTCCTGTGGGCGGAGCCGTAGACTTTAAGCTTAATTATTGGCTGACTACAGAATGTGATATTTCCGCTCACTGCCTTTACTGCTCCTCCACCACACTCCATACAGTGCTGTATATGCTGTACCCCATACAGTGCAGGACGCAATCCACCATTCCAAATATAAATCATAATCCACCACTGCGCCAACTATAAATACTACATAGCAATTTACCACCCCCCCCCCACTATATACATTAATTAGTCCATGTACTCTTGCCCCTAAATACCAGTCACTCCATCCTCAACGCCCCCACTATGTGCCCCCTCTCCCCGATTCATATTTACATGTCCCTTCCACCCTAATTCCTTATGTCATGTCCTCTCTCCCCCCTCATTCAATACATAATTTACCGCCTCAACTTTGAAAGTCATTTGCTCTTCCCATCCCCCGCCTACAATCCAATTGCAGCCCCCCTCATCATGTGCAGCCCCCCATACAAAACCTTAGAGTATGAGGAACCGAAGAACAGAAGACTATGGAGCCCAGAAGATAAGAGCCCTGTGTGGTGTCAGGCAGGCTACAGACCGTGTACACTGCGTTTGCCTTTCCTGGCACCAAGGGAGTGATTCTGAAAATGCTCCAGGTACAGTTCGCATGTTATGTTGTCCTTTTTTTTTTTTTTTTTTTTTTTTTTTATATACATTCAGGAGGCCATAATGGCACAACGTAAATAAAATACTAGATTAGGACTGCCCCATTATGAGAATGCCGTGAAGTGGCGGGGTAGCTCAAAGAATTGATCAATTGTTTGCTAAATGTCTCATATTTGAAATACAGTTAGAATTTATGTGCAATTGCACTTCAGTTATTGCGTTCTGACCATAAGCAGTGCTGGCTTCTTCCCTTTTTTTTGCACTGCACATCATACATAGAAGAGGCGCCGACTCTTGTGGTGACGGTGTGGGTGGCTCTTAGAAGAGCCTTTGGTTTGTGGATAGATCGGTGGCAGCGCTCACTTGCTCTTCTTGCTGCTCTCGGTCTTCTTGGGCAGCAGCACGGCCTGGATGTTGGGCAGGACGCCCCCCTGGGCGATGGTCACCCCACCCAGCAGCCTGTTCAGCTCCTCGTCATTGCGCACCGCCAGCTGCAGGTGTCGGGGGATGATGCGGGTCTTCTTGTTGTCCCGGGCGGCATTACCGGCTAATTCCAGAATCTCCGCGGTCAGATACTCCAGCACAGCGGCCAGATAGACCGGAGCGCCGGCGCCGACTCTCTCTGCGTAGTTGCCCTTGCGGAGAAGCCTGTGCACACGGCCTACCGGGAACTGCAGTCCTGCCCGGGATGAGCGGGTCTTGGCCTTAGCACGGACCTTTCCTCCTTGTTTGCCGCGTCCAGACATGATGGCAATAACGTCAAATAACTTAAGACAGAAAATCGTGTGGAGAAGAGACTGTGCTGTGTCGCCTTATATAGTCCGTTGCTCCGCCCTCCTCCCCTGTCATTGGACGGATCTGAAGCTGCCAATGGAGAAGAGTCTTGAGGAACCACCAATGAGCTACAGAGGGCGGGGCTTATTACCGCTTCTTGCTCAAATGAGTTTCTCACCCAATAGAAAACGTTTGCTGTGAACACAGTAGATAAGGGGTGAAAACAGATATTTGTCCTGGAGCAGAAGGAAAGGCAGAAATATTCTGTTGAGTTGTAGTTTGCACCTGTTGGACTTGTGTCTTCTATCAGCCATAAATTGCAATGACAGTCTGGCGGGTGAGGGGTTAATCCCTGTCAGTGCTTCTCCCCCGCTCCATCTGCACAAGCGGAGGCTCCTCACTCACCGCTTATTATCCTGTGCAGATCCCCTGCGGTGTCCGCGCTGATCCTATCACAGCCTGACTGAGACAAGTCTCCTATGTTCTGCCCGAAGCCTGATGTGACGCTGCCGGTCCCGGGTGGGGAAGTCGCCGCTTCTGTAATGCGACTGAGTCGTGGGGATCAGCACACACGGACACTGAGGAGTTAATGGAGGCGGATATTCCTGTGTCTGGGATTGGTCGGCGCCTGCGGATGTCTCTCGCTCATTGGCTGATTACATTGCCTGGTTTTGAATTTCCCGCTCAATCGTTTTTCAGTGTCGTTCGGATTATTACCGGCCCCTCTGCTGCTCTAGCGGCGATCGCTGTGTATACCGGGTCCTGTCCTCCCAGCTGTCTGCCCCCAAACACGGGGATCGGTCGCCATTACTACTCTGGGGAGGTTATAATAGTCTTCAGAGGCGCCATCCATCCGAAACATTAGTGTCCAGGACGTGGTCATCACACAGGAGTCTCCGTACCCGGTACACAGGACGTCCATCTATCCAGCTGCCTCATGCCGCCACATTCCCTGTGAATATTCGCTGCCCTATTCACCCCACACGGATCTGATCAGGAGAATATTACTGTACAGCCCGTTCCCCTGTAAATCCGCGTTCTATTTATTTTATAGATTAATATGAAGACACCGCATCTTACAGTCAGACTTGTGCTCGGAGCTCTCTGCACTGCGGTGGTTTTATCTCACCTCATATTAACCCTATGAGATCTATGACGATCGTTATACATTATTACATCTGGTGCTAGAGGATCCTATCCTGCGATTATATTGGGATATTTCTCCTATGATTCGTTGTTCCCTCCTCATTCTTGGAGCTTCTACCTGTGGATTTATTGCCCGAGAGCCGCCAGTCCTGACACTGGATGAAGCGGGGGAAGGACGATCAGTAACTGAGCAGGAATCCTGTGAGGAGGATGTGACGGCCGATAATGTAACTGCCTGACCGGTGAGATCCCGACACCACAGAGTAATGTTCTGAGCAGGGAACTCTCAGCAATCTTCACCCATGATCGTACATTTCCCATCGCAGACCTCCTGCCTGTAGCCGCAGGACTGATCTGTAATGGGGAGACATGGTGGGATCTGCTGGGAAGGGCAGAATTTGTCTTCCCTGAAATGTCTCTTGTAGGATACGTCCCTGACCAGTATATCGTCTCCACAATACTGATTGTGACAGGAAGAGAAGATCTGATCGTCTCCAGGTCAGACACACGGGCTCATCACAGCAGGTGGAGAACACGGAATTATTATAAACGTCCCCAAGAATGCCGAGATCTGTGCAGCAAGGGGTTAAATAAGAGAAGTCCCTGAATACACAGCAACTCACTGAGAAAAGCCCAGATTATTCCACACAAGGGTTTCTCACCATCTCCATCATCACCTTTTATTCCCCGATAAAGCGAGCAGACACCTCGGGGAGACGGGAGAAGACACCGGAGCAGCCGCAGCTCCTTTATATTGAGGGTGCGGGGGGCTCTTATAGTGAGGCTGTGGGCGGCTCTAGGCTGTGGGTGGCTCTTATAGTGAGGCTGCGGGCGGCTCTTATAGTGAGGGTGTGGGTGGCTCTTATAGTGAGGGTGTGGGTGGCTCTTATAGTGAGGGTGTGGGTGGCTCTTATAGTGAGGGTGTGGGTGGCTCTTATAGTGAGGGTGTGGGTGGCTCTTATAGTGAGGGTGTGGGTGGCTCTTATAGTGAGGGTGTGGGTGGCTCTTATAGTGAGGGTGTGGGTGGCTCTTATAGTGAGGGTGTGGGTGGCTCTTATAGTGAGGGTGTGGGCGGCTCTTATAGTGAGGGTGTGGGTGGCTCTTATAGTGAGGGTGTGGGCGGCTCTTATAGTGAGGGTGTGGGTGGCTCTTATAGTGAGGGTGCGGGCGGCTCTAGGCTGTGGGTGGCTCTTATAGTGAGGGTGTGGGTGGCTCTTATAGTGAGGGTGTGGGCGGCTCTTATAGTGAGGGTGTGGGTGGCTCTTATAGTGAGGGTGTGGGTGGCTCTTATAGTGAGGGTGCGGGCGGCTCTAGGCTGTGGGCGGCTCTTATAGTGAGGGTGTGGGTGGCTCTTATAGTGAGGGTGTGGGCGGCTCTTATAGTGAGGGTGCGGGGGGGCTCTTATAGTGAGGGTGTGGGTGGCTCTTATAGTGAGGGTGCGGGCGGCTCTAGGCTGTGGGTGGCTCTTATAGTGAGGGTGTGGGGGGCTCTTATAGTGAGGCTGCGGGCGGCTCTTATAGTGAGGGTGCGGGGGGCTCTTATAGTGAGGGTGTGGGTGGCTCTTATAGTGAGGGTGTGGGTGGCTCTTATAGTGAGGGTGTGGGTGGCTCTTATAGTGAGGGTGTGGGCGGCTCTTATAGTGAGGGTGTGGGTGGCTCTTATAGTGAGGGTGTGGGTGGCTCTTATAGTGAGGGTGTGGGGGGCTCTTATAGTGAGGGTGTGGGTGGCTCTTATAGTGAGGGTGTGGGGGGCTCTTATAGTGAGGCTGTGGGCGGCTCTTATAGTGAGGGTGTGGGTGGCTCTTATAGTGAGGGTGCGGGGGGCTCTTATAGTGAGGGTGTGGGGGGCTCTTATAGTGAGGGTGCGGGGGCTCTTATAATGAGGGTGTGGGTGGCTCTTATAGTGAGGCTGTGGGGGGCTCTTATAGTGAAGGTGTGGGCGGCTCTTATAATGAGGGTGTGGGTGGCTCTTATAGTGAGGCTGTGGGGGGCTCTTATAGTGAAGGTGTGGGCGGCTCTTATAATGAGGGTGTGGGTGGCTCTTATAGTGAGGGTGTGGGCGGCTCTTATAGTGAAGGTGTGGGCGGCTCTTATAGTGAAGGTGTGGGCGGCTCTGATAATGAGGGTGTGGGTTGCTCTTATAGTGAGGGTGTGGGCGGCTCTTATAGTGAGGGTGCGGGCGGCTCTTATAGTGAGGCTGTAGGTGGCTCTTATAGTGAGGGTGGCTCTTATAGTGAGGCTGTGGGTGGCTCTTATAATGAGGGTGTGGGTGGCTCTTATAGTGAGGCTGTGGGCGGCTCTTATAATGTGGGTGTGGGCGGCTCTTATAGTGAGGCTGTGGGCGGCTCTTATAGTGAAGGTGTGGGCGGCTCTTATAATGAGGGTGTGGGTGGCTCTTATAGTGAGGGTGTGGGCGGCTCTTATAGTGAGGGTGTGGGCGGCTCTTATAGTGAAGGTGTGGGCGGCTCTTATAATGAGGGTGTGGGCGGCTCTTATAGTGAGGCTGTGGGCGGCTCTTATAGTGAAGGTGTAGGCGGCTCTTATAGTGAGGGTGTGTGTGGCTCTTATAGTGAGGGTGTGGGCGGCTCTTATAGTGAGGGTGCTGGCGGCTCTTATAGTGAGGCTGTAGGTGGCTCTTATAGTGAGGGTGTGGGTGGCTCTTATAGTGAGGCTGTGGGTGGCTCTTATAGTGAGGGTGTGGGCGGCTCTTATAGTGAGGGTGCGGGCGGCTCTTATAGTGAGGGTGTGGGTGGCTCTTATAGTGAGGGTGTGGGTGGCTCTTATAGTGAGGCTGTGGGTGGCTCTTATAGTGAGGGTGTGGGTGGCTCTTATAGTGAGGGTGTGGGTGGCTCTTATAGTGAGGGTGTGGGTGGCTCTTATAGTGAGGGTGTGGGTGGCTCTTAAAGTGAGGGTGTGGGGGCTCTTATAGTGAGGCTGTGGGCGGCTCTTATAGTGAGGGTGCGGGGGCTCTTATAGTGAGGCTGTAGGGGGCTCTTATAGTGAGGGTGTGGGAGGCTCTTGTAGTGAGGGTGTGGTTGGCTCTTATAGTGAGGGTGCGGGCGGCTCTTATAGTGAGGGTGCGGGGGGCTCTTATAGTGAGGGTGTGGGCGGCTCTTATAGTGAGGGTGCGGGCGGCTCTTATAGTGAGGGTGTGGGCGGCTCTTATAGTGAGGGTGCGGGGGGGGCTCTTATAGTGAGGGTGCGGGCGGCTCTTATAGTGAGGGTGTGGGCGGCTCTTATAGTGAGGGTGCGGGGGGGGGGGGGGGCTCTTATAGTGAGGGTGTGGGTGGCTCTTATAGTGAGGGTGTGGGAGGCTCTCATAGTGAGGGTGTGGGTGGCTCTTATAGTGAGGGTGCGGGCGGCTCTTATAGTGAGGGTGTGGGCGGCTCTTATAGTGAGGGTGTGGAGGGCTCTTATAGTGAGGCTGGGGGCGGCTCTTATAGTGAGGGTGCGGGTGGCTCTTATAGTGAGGGTGCGGGCGGCTCTTATAGTGAGGGTGCGGGCGGCTCTTATAGTGAGGGTGTGGGCGGCTCTTATAGTGAGGGTGCGGGCGGCTCTTATAGTGAGGGTGCGGGCGGCTCTTATAGTGAGGGTGCGGGCGGCTCTTATAGTGAGGGTGCGGGCGGCTCTTATATTGAGGCTGTGGGAGGCTCTGATAGTGAGGGTGCGGGTGGCTCTTATAGTGAGGGTGTGGGCGGCTCTTATAGTGAGGGTGCTGGGGGCTCTTATAGTGAGGGTGCGGGCGGCTCTTATAGTGAGGGTGTGGGCGGCTCTTATAGTGAGGGTGCGGGGGGGGCTCTTATAGTGAGGGTGTGGGCGGCTCTTATAGTGAGTGTGCGGGGGGCTCTTATAGTGAGGGTGTGGGCGGCTCTTATAGTGAGGGTGCGGGCGGCTCTTATAGTGAGGGTGTGGGCGGCTCTTATAGTGAGGGTGCGGGGGGGGGGCTCTTATAGTGAGGGTGCGGGCGGCTCTTATAGTGAGGGTGTGGGCGGCTCTTATAGTGAGGGTGTGGGAGGCTCTCATAGTGAGGGTGTGGGTGGCTCTTATAGTGAGGGTGCGGGGGGGAGGCTCTTATAGTGAGGGTGCGGGGGGCTCTTATAGTGAGGGTGTGGGAGGCTCTCATAGTGAGGGTGTGGGTGGTTCTTATAGTGAGGGTGTGGGCGGCTCTTATAGTGAGGGTGCGGGGGGGGCTCTTATAGTGAGGGTGTGGGTGGCTCTTATAGTGAGGGTGTGGGAGGCTCTCATAGTGAGGGTGTGGGTGGCTCTTATAGTGAGGGTGCGGGGGGGGGCTCTTATAGTGAGGGTGCGGGGGGCTCTTATAGTGAGGGTGTGGGAGGCTCTCATAGTGAGGGTGTGGGTGGTTCTTATAGTGAGGGTGTGGGCGGCTCTTATAGTGAGGGTGCGGGGGGGGGGCTCTTATAGTGAGGGTGCGGGGGGCTCTTATAGTGAGGGTGCGGGGAGGCTCTCATAGTGAGGGTGTGGGTGGCTCTTATAGTGAGGGTGCGGGCGGCTCTTATAGTGAGGGTGTGGGCGGCTCTTATAGTGAGGGTGTGGAGGGCTCTTATAGTGAGGCTGGGGGCGGCTCTTATAGTGAGGGTGCGGGTGGCTCTTATAGTGAGGGTGCGGGCGGCTCTTATAGTGAGGGTGCGGGCGGCTCTTATAGTGAGGGTGCGGGCGGCTCTTATAGTGAGGGTGTGGGTGGCTCTTATAGTGAGGGTGTGGGCGGCTCTTATAGTGAGGCTGTGGGCGGCTCTTATAGTGAGGGTGCGGGCGGCTCTTATAGTGAGGGTGTGGGTGGCTCTTATAGTGAGGGTGTGGAGGGCTCTTATAGTGAGGCTGGGGGCGGCTCTTATAGTGAGGGTGCGGGTGGCTCTTATAGTGAGGGTGCGGGCGGCTCTTATAGTGAGGGTGTGGGCGGCTCTTATAGTGAGGGTGTGGAGGGCTCTTATAGTGAGGCTGGGGGCGGCTCTTATAGTGAGGGTGCGGGTGGCTCTTATAGTGAGGGTGCGGGCGGCTCTTATAGTGAGGGTGCGGGCGGCTCTTATAGTGAGGGTGCGGGCGGCTCTTATAGTGAGGGTGTGGGTGGCTCTTATAGTGAGGGTGTGGGTGGCTCTTATAGTGAGGCTGTGGGCGGCTCTTATAGTGAGGGTGCGGGCGGCTCTTATAGTGAGGGTGTGGGTGGCTCTTATAGTGAGGGTGTGGGCGGCTCTTATAGTGAGGGTGCGGGGGGGGGGCTCTTATAGTGAGGGTGCGGGGGGCTCTTATAGTGAGGGTGCGGGGAGGCTCTCATAGTGAGGGTGTGGGTGGCTCTTATAGTGAGGGTGCGGGCGGCTCTTATAGTGAGGGTGTGGGCGGCTCTTATAGTGAGGGTGTGGAGGGCTCTTATAGTGAGGCTGGGGGCGGCTCTTATAGTGAGGGTGCGGGGAGGCTCTCATAGTGAGGGTGTGGGTGGCTCTTATAGTGAGGGTGCGGGCGGCTCTTATAGTGAGGGTGTGGGCGGCTCTTATAGTGAGGGTGTGGAGGGCTCTTATAGTGAGGGTGCGGGCGGCTCTTATAGTGAGGCTGCAGGAGGCTCTTATAGTGAGGCTGCGGGCGGCTCTTATAGTGAGGCTGCGGGCGGCTCTTATAGTGAGGGTGCGGGCGGCTCTTATAGTGAGGGTGCAGGGGGCTCTTATAGTGAGGGTGCTGGGGGCTCTTATAGTGAGGCTGCGGGCGGCTCTTATAGTGAGGCTGCGGGCGGCTCTTATAGTGAGGGTGTGGGCGGCTCTTATAGTGAGGGTGTGGAGGGCTCTTATAGTGAGGCTGGGGGCGGCTCTTATAGTGAGGGTGCGGGTGGCTCTTATAGTGAGGGTGCGGGCGGCTCTTATAGTGAGGGTGCGGGCGGCTCTTATAGTGAGGGTGCGGGCGGCTCTTATAGTGAGGGTGTGGGCGGCTCTTATAGTGAGGGTGTGGGCGGCTCTTATAGTGAGGCTGTGGGCGGCTCTTATAGTGAGGGTGCGGGCGGCTCTTATAGTGAGGGTGTGGGTGGCTCTTATAGTGAGGGTGTGGAGGGCTCTTATAGTGAGGCTGGGGGCGGCTCTTATAGTGAGGGTGCGGGTGGCTCTTATAGTGAGGGTGCGGGCGGCTCTTATAGTGAGGGTGTGGGCGGCTCTTATAGTGAGGGTGTGGAGGGCTCTTATAGTGAGGCTGGGGGCGGCTCTTATAGTGAGGGTGCGGGTGGCTCTTATAGTGAGGGTGCGGGCGGCTCTTATAGTGAGGGTGCGGGCGGCTCTTATAGTGAGGGTGCGGGCGGCTCTTATAGTGAGGGTGTGGGTGGCTCTTATAGTGAGGGTGTGGGTGGCTCTTATAGTGAGGCTGTGGGCGGCTCTTATAGTGAGGGTGCGGGCGGCTCTTATAGTGAGGGTGTGGGTGGCTCTTATAGTGAGGGTGTGGGCGGCTCTTATAGTGAGGGTGCGGGGGGGGGGCTCTTATAGTGAGGGTGCGGGGGGCTCTTATAGTGAGGGTGCGGGGAGGCTCTCATAGTGAGGGTGTGGGTGGCTCTTATAGTGAGGGTGCGGGCGGCTCTTATAGTGAGGGTGTGGGCGGCTCTTATAGTGAGGGTGTGGAGGGCTCTTATAGTGAGGCTGGGGGCGGCTCTTATAGTGAGGGTGCGGGGAGGCTCTCATAGTGAGGGTGTGGGTGGCTCTTATAGTGAGGGTGCGGGCGGCTCTTATAGTGAGGGTGTGGGCGGCTCTTATAGTGAGGGTGTGGAGGGCTCTTATAGTGAGGGTGCGGGCGGCTCTTATAGTGAGGCTGCAGGAGGCTCTTATAGTGAGGCTGCGGGCGGCTCTTATAGTGAGGCTGCGGGCGGCTCTTATAGTGAGGGTGCGGGCGGCTCTTATAGTGAGGGTGCAGGGGGCTCTTATAGTGAGGGTGCTGGGGGCTCTTATAGTGAGGGTGTGGGTGGCTCTTATAGTGAGGGGGCCTCTTATAGTGAGGTGGCTCTTATAGTGAGGGTGTGGGTGGCTCTTATAGTGAGGTGGCTCTTATAGTGAGGGTGCGGGGGGCTCTTATAGTGAGGGTGTGGGTGGCTCTTAGAAGAGCCTTTGTGGTGAGGAGCGGAGCACGGAGCGATCACTTGGCGCTGGTGTACTTGGTGACGGCCTTGGTGCCCTCGGACACGGCGTGCTTGGCCAGCTCTCCGGGCAGCAGCAGGCGCACGGCGGTCTGGATCTCCCGGGAGGTGATGGTGGAGCGCTTGTTGTAGTGAGCCAGGCGGGAGGCTTCCCCTGCGATGCGCTCGAAGATGTCGTTGACGAAGGAGTTCATGATGCCCATGGCCTTGGAGGAGATGCCGGTGTCGGGGTGGACCTGCTTCAGCACCTTGTACACGTAGATGGCGTAGCTCTCCTTCCTGCTCTTCCTCCGCTTCTTGCCGTCCTTCTTCGGGGTCTTGGTCACGGCTTTCTTGGAGCCCTTCTTGGGCGCTGGAGCAGACTTGGGATCGGCCATAATGAAAACAAAGAGTTCTTGTCACAAGTGAGAATAGAAATGACCTGATTGTCCCAGAGCAGCGGAATTTATACCCGGCCCATGCAAATGAGCACTGAGGTCAGATCGCTGTGCTATTGGGGGAGAAAATCAGGTGATCAACACCAAAAGCTCCGCCCTCTGCAGTTCATTGGTTATTCCATAAATGAATCCCCCCCTCTCCATCGGCCGCCCCCAGATTGTGCAGTAAATCCCCATATACCGCTGCGTACCCCTTATACGGCGGTGTTTGTCCATATAGCAATGTATACCCTCATATTGTGCTGTATACCCTCATATTGCACTGTATACCTTACACATATTGCACTGTATACCTTACACATAATGCTGTGTATCGCATATAGCGCTGTACACGCTCCGTCCATATGTGCTATATACTCCCCTTATAGTGCTACAAACACCATGTTGTACCTCATACCTCCATATAGCGCTGGGATCCCCCATGTATCGTTGTTACCCATGCATGGTGATGTATACCCCGTTTAGTGCTGCATTCTTCCATATAGGATCCTATATCGCAGGAGATCCTGTGATCTACCTGATAACTTTGCTGTCGGTTGTGACTTTCTTGCTATCGGGTCGGTGCGATTCTCTCACTGATGTTCTCACTGTCGCAAGTGATCGGAGGCGCCGCCTATTGCAAGAAGCAGAGGAGCAGTGATCGGGTCTCGGCCTCTCCCCTGTGCTCCTCACCCGGATCCCTCTCTCACAGCTGACCAGATTGTCTGTTCAGAGCCCAGGACTGATCGCTGCGACATTTCCCCAACTAGAAACAACTGGTGAGAACCGTCAGTAACAGAGCGAGAAGGATGCGGCCACCGATCAGTCCGTGCACCGGCTCCGCTATGTCCAGCGCTGCTTCTGCGGATACTGCGCCACTAATCAGGGATCCAGCGGGGGATCAATATACAAGACCGGATGGTCCGACCCGACACCGAGCGACGTCCATGCTCCTGTGTCCTCTCCAGTCTTCCCGCCGTGTCTGCGGCTGCACAGCCCGGGTCTCTAGCGACGGGACAAACAGCAGGTGGCGCCATAGAGGTGAAGGCTGAGGAGGGTGATGGTGAGATCCGGGGCTGAGCTCCTCTACAGCTCGGAGCCGTCACTACTGATCTGTCAGTTCTCAGCGAGTCGCTGGGATCAGTGGCGCCTGGATTTAACCCTTTGCTCCCCAGATCTGATATTCTGGAATCTCACTCATCTGGTATAGCATGATTCGGTTTAGTTCATGATTCTCCAAATAACCTGAGACCTGAGTGGTCGGTGGAGATTACAGCGCGGAGTCCTGTCCTCCTGATCCGCCGCACACGGGATCGTCCTCCGGGAGAGGCCGCCGTCACTGATGTGGAGAATCACCGGCAGAGGCCGCCGTCCCCCCGATACTCCGGGACGTGCTATCTACATGTAGAGCTCACAGCGGAGTATCAGACACTAATGAGGGACATTTCCTGTGAGCAGTCGGACTCCACCTACGGCTCCGTCTACCCCCATATAGCGCTATATGCCCCCTGTAATCCCCAAATACAGCTGTAAACCTTCCATGTAGAAATAAATACCTCTATATAGAAACGTGTCCTTCTAGACAGCTCTTTGTACCCCCATATAGTGCTGCATACTGTGATATAGCGGTATAGAGCAGTAAGTGTCCAGTGCTGGAATGTATATAGCGCGGTCTATATTCTATCCGTAGTTGCCCCCATATACCGCTGTATATCCGGAAGCCCTTCTGGTTCAGCCGCTGATGGCACATATTAGAGGTCACGGCTTTTTCTTAGAAGATGTGGGCGGCTCTGAGAAGAGCCTTTGGGGGGTGAGGACAGAAGAGAACACAATTAACCTCCGAAGCCGTAGAGAGTGCGGCCCTGGCGCTTCAGCGCGTACACCACGTCCATGGCGGTGACGGTCTTCCTCTTGGCGTGCTCGGTGTAGGTGACGGCGTCACGGATCACGTTCTCCAGGAAGACTTTCAGGACACCGCGAGTCTCCTCATAGATGAGGCCGGAGATGCGCTTGACGCCTCCTCTGCGAGCGAGACGACGGATGGCAGGCTTGGTGATGCCCTGGATGTTATCCCGGAGCACCTTCCGGTGCCGCTTGGCGCCGCCCTTCCCGAGACCTTTCCCTCCTTTACCGCGACCAGACATCGTTCTAGAAATCTTCAGCAGACTGTGAGATCAGCACGGAGTCCTTCCTTTATATAGAGGGTGGCGGACCGGAGTGAGAACTGGACAAAGATGCCGCCTCTCGGGGGCGTGTCGCATTACAGGTTCCTCCCCTCACCTCTCACTGATTGGCTGATCTCATGTCTGTATTTCTCTTTCTTTCTCTCTCCTCAGTGATGTGTGATGAGCTGTGTAGTGATAATAACACATCCGGGTCTTGTGTGTGATATCTGGATGTGGAGAGGAGAGAGCGGATGTGACTACAACTCCTATCCGGCAGACAGTGCGGGATTCCTGTCCTGTTAGTCTCCTGTAATGAGCCGTTCTCAGCACTGACCACACGGGGGCGATATTACCGCACATATTGGCCGCACAGTCTGATTCATTGCCCCCTAGTGGCGGATCTGGGCACAGACTCAGGTGTCACTATTGGTCCATGTCGGGGGCTCCTTGTCTTATTTATGAGCAGTAATAATAATTACATCAGAACGATATGAAAGTCGCAGAATTCTGGTAACTGGAGAAAGTGCCGCAATATCCGCAGAGGATGAAGAAGCGGAGCTCACCCTGTAATCACACAGCAGCCTCTCACCCTCCTGCAGTGGCTCCATTGTCCATTGGAATACAATTATTTCATACCTTCCGGGCTCTAAAAATGTGAAGGCGGATGCTCTGTCTAGGAGTTTTGTGCCCGACTCTCCAGGTGTATCTGAGCCGGCGGGTATCCTCAAAGAGGGAGTAATTGTGTCTGCCATCTCCCCTGATTTGCGGCGGGTGCTGCAGAAATTTCAGGCTAATAAACCTGATCGTTGCCCAGCGGAGAAACTATTTGTCCAAAGTCATCTCTGAGGTTCATTGTTCGGTGTTGGCTGGTTATCCTGGAATCTTTGGTACCAGAGAGTTAGTGGCTAGATCCTTTTGGTGGCCGTCTCTGTCGCGGGATGTGCGTTCTTTTGTGCAGTCCTGTGGGATTTGTGCTCGGGCTAAGCCCTGCTGTTCTCGTGCCAGTGGGTTGCTTTTGCCCTTGCCGGTCCCGAAGAGGCCCTGGACGCATATTTCTATGGATTTTATTTCGGATCTCCCCGTCTCTCAAAAGATGTTGGTGATTTGGGTGGTTTGTGATCGCTTTTCTAAGATGGTCCATTTGGTACCCTTGTCTAAATTACCTTCCTCCTCTGATTTGGTGCCATTGTTTTTCCAGCATGTGGTTCGTTTACATGGCATTCCAGAGAACATCGTTTCGGACACAGGTTCCCAGTTTGTTTCGAGGTTTTGGCGATCCTTTTGTGCTAGGATCGGTATCGATTTGTCTTTTTCCTCGGCTTTCCATCCTCAGACAAATGGCCAAACCGAACGAACTAATCAGACTTTGGAGACATATCTGAGATGCTTTGTTTCTGCTGATCAGGATGATTGGGTGTCCTTTTTGCCGTTGGCTGAGTTCGCCCTTAATAATCGGGCCAGCTCGGCTACTTTGGTTTCGCCGTTTTTCTGCAATTCTGGTTTCCATGCTCGTTTCTCTTCAGGGCAGGTTGAGTCTTCGGACTGTCCTGGTGTAGATACTGTGGTGGATAGGTTGCAGCAGATTTGGACTCATGTGGTGGACAATTTGACATTGTGTAAGAGAGTGAACTGCAGTCCCACTGAGAGGGCACTAGGACCCTGTGGTATTTGCCTGCTGCAGCAGAGGACAGACCCTGCAAAACTCCCGGAGACAATGTGTGCTGGGGGGTGGGGTCTGGTGTCTTGTGTGTAAAGTGAAACAAGGAAGTGAGAGCTGAGAGAAAAAGGCAGGAAGAAAAGGCAGAAGCTGCTGTGATATCTTAAAAAGAGACTGTGTGTGGATTTACTGCGAGTGTGTTTGGAGGAAAAGAAGCTTTTGAGAGACTTTTGTTGCTAACGTTTCCTGGAGAAGAGCTAACCCTTGATCTAAGAAAAGACTGAGACTTTACTAAAACCCAGTACGTATTTGGAAGTCTGTGGATTCCCTGTGCATTGAGTGGAGAAACAAGTCTGGGCAGACTGCTGATACAGAGACGGACGGGTTGTCGTGGAAGCGTTCCTAGGAGCTACAGAAGCAGAGACAACATCGTGAGACCACTAACTAAGTCCCCGGCGTTTGGGCTCGGCATCGGCCGACAAGAGGAGCTTGCTGTAACTTATTGGCGCTGAAGATATGGACTGGCTGCAGCCTGTGCGGATTCCTGCCTGAGAGGAAATCCATCTCAGGATATGGTACCATAGTTATAGATACCCGGGTATCTCTGCTCTGAGTGTTTAATTGTTACTTTAGAGGTGTATCTTATATTAGAGTTGTGTAAGTTATACTCAATGTGCCATTCCAGGGGCTCCCTTAATAACACTACATTCAATTTACACTTGTTCCTGTTTTTAGTTGCCTGTTAGGTAAATTTCTTACTAGTCTGTTGTAGTATACAGTTCTCAGGAGACCTTTGAGTGGCACAGTGATTTCAGTTGCTGCTGAATTAGTGTATCTTTGGGGTGCATCTGCCTTAATATTCTCCATATTACCTTGATTAATTTGCCTTTGAGTAAATACCGTTGGAGATTTCTGCCTTGGTCTTGGTTTGTGACTCACTGGATCTTATTCGGACCTCTGGTCATTACATTTTTGGCGTAGTCGGCAGGATCCAGTGTTTGTCATGGACGAGGGCGAGGGTGGAAATGACCCCGCTGTAGCCGCATCCTCCTCGGGGGTTGGGGTTCCCCTGGCAGCCGCGGCGACCCCGGGAGGGTATGTGCCTGTAGGGGCTTTACTTCAGCACATGCCGAAATACGATGGGCGCAATATGGCGTTGCAAGATTGGGCTGAGAGAATCCGGAGTATTCTGCGCATGTGTAATTTGACCCCCGCGTTACGCGCTGAGCTGGCATTAAATGCACTGGAGGGTGATATTAGGCGTATGGTGATGGTGCGCCCAGAATCAGAGAGGGATACATTAGAAAAGATTTTGGAACTGTTAGAGGGGAGTTTGGGGGGCCGAGCGCGTGTGGCCCAGCTTTGGTCCCTATTCTTTAATCGTCCCCAGAGAGAGTGTGAGTCCCTGGTGCAGTACTCTAATATTTTACAAGAGATGTTGAATGAGATGCAGCGACTAGACCCGGGGGCCATGGGGGCGTTCCGGGAGGTAGACCGCTTTCTCCGGGACCAATTCATCACCGGTTTAGCCAATAGACTTCTCCGGGACAAACTGTTGGAAATGGCCCGGGTTGCACCAGAGTTATCTTTCTGGCAGATTTACCGAGCTGCAGTGGAAAGGGAAGAGAAATCAGCCTATGCTCCCGAGGGGTCAGTGAACAGTGCCCAGCTGGAGGAAGGGGGTCATCAGGGTCGGGGGAAGAGGGGCTGGTAAGCGTGTACAAGCTTTGCGTGCTGAGGTGAAGGAGTTGAAGCTGAAATTGTCTCAACTGACAGTTGATCCCGCCTCTACCCCCTCACGGGAACCTCCTGCCCCACCCCCTGGAACGGTGACCCCGCAAATGGCCAGGTCGTCCTATCAGAATGAGTCAAGCCCTCGCCCATGAGGAACAATCACCTGCTGGAAGTGTGGTCGCCAGGGACACATCTCGCGTTACTGCCGGACGCGTATAGCCCCAGAAACCCCGTCGCTGGCTTTAAACTTCCGGCCGCTGCCATGAGAGGGCAAGCAGCAGCGGCCCCACACACACAAAGCCCTCGACGGAATGAACAAGATTTGTTTGCATGTAGTCCAGTGATAGAAGCAGAGTTTGAAGGGCGGAAGATGAGGTGCTTGGTTGACACGGGATCCGAGTGTACTATAATGCCTCTAGAAGTATATGAGAGATACTTCAGTCGACTAGTGATTCCAGAGGATGGCCAAGTGATACGACTGACCGCCGCAAATAATGGTCAATTGTCAGTCAAGGGAATCGTGTGGATGCAACTAAAAATGTTTGGTCAAGAGCTGGGGCAGAAAGGGGTAGTACTGGTGGATCACCCTCCTAGAAGAGGGATGGAAGTGACGCTCGGAATGAACGTGCTGCGAGACTTGAATCACCAGATGTATGCCAGTGAAGGACCCCGATACTGGGCCCGTGCGACAAGACACCGACCCACACAGAGAATTCTACACCGTCTAGTGCTGAGTTGCGACTTGCTGAAAAGTGTGGTCCCAGGTGGCTGGGTGGGCCAGGTCCGAGTGACTTCGAGGGCCCCGATCCTGCTGGGACCCAGACAAGAGGAACTGTTAATGCTGCCTGTGGGAGCTGCACAGAGATTGAATGGGCTTGAAGTGCTACTTGAGCCCGCCCGAGAGGATTCCTCATTTGCCAAGGTACATGTTGCCCGGTCTTTGGCGATTGTGAAGAATGGACGAGTGCCGGTCCGATGCATCAATGTTTTAGATGAAGCTGTTGCAATTCCCGCTGGGACCATACTGGCTGAACTGTTCGTGCCGGCAGAGAAGGTGCCAGAAAATGCAGGGTTCGAATTGCCACCAGACCAACAGTCATCCTGGACATTCGCGGTCGAGGTAGGCCGGACTGAGCCTCCTACGGAGGAATGGAATGGCCATGTGATCATGGAGCAGATGGGAGTGGATCGGGAGAAGCTGACCCCCGTGCAGTTGGAGCAGTTGGAGAGAGTTTTGTGGGAACATCAAGAGACCTTTTCCCAACATGGAGAGGACTTCGGGTGTACCCAGACGATTGAGCATGAGATTTCAACGGGGGATACTCCACCCATTAGAGAAAGATATCGTCAAATTGCTCCGGCGCTCTATCAAGAGGTGAAGAGCATGGTGGCCAGTATGCTGGACAACCAAGTGATCCGAGAGAGCCGGAGTCCCTGGACGGCCCCTGTAGTCTTGGTCCGCAAGAGGGATGGGACACTCCGATTTTGTGTGGACTATCAGAAATTGAATGCCCACACCATACGGGACGCATATCCTTTACCCCGTATTGAAGAATCCCTGTCGGCCCTGGGTCGGGCCAAGTATTTCTCAACGTTGGATTTGGCAAGCGGGTACTGGCAGGTCCCAATGGCTGAAAAAGATCGGGCCAAGACGGCGTTTGTCTTGCCAATGGGGCTCTTTGAGTTCAACCGGATGCCCTTTGGCCTCGCTACCGCCCCGGGAATCTTCCAACGCCAGATGGAACATTGCTTGGGCGATCTAAATTTTGAATCAGTCCTGATATATCTAGACGACATTGTGGTGTTCGGAACCTCATTTGAAGATCATCTGGAGAAGCTGCGTCAAGTTCTCCGGCGGCTCAAGAGCTACGGCCTGAAAATAAAGCCAAAAAAATGACAACTGTTACGAAACCAGATTGAATACTTGGGGCATCTGGTGACCCCGGACGGGGTACTACCGTTAGCCAGTAAGATTAAGGCGGTACAAGAGTGGCCACCTCCTTGTGACCTGCGAGAAGTGCGGGCCTTCCTGGGCCTAGCAGGATATTATCGGCGGTTTGTGCCTAAATTCTCACAAGTGGTGAGTCCCTTGGATGAACTTTTGAGAGGGACAGCGCTGGGTCCTCGAAATCGCCCCATTCCATGGGGGCCCCTACAGAAAAAGGCATTTGATGAAGTGAAAACCGCCCTAACGAGTGCCCCATTGCTGGCCTACGCCCGGTTTGACACCCCTTTTTTGTTGTATACCGATGGTAGTCTTCATGGGTTGGGGGCAGTACTAGCACAGGTGCAGGACGGCCGAGAACGAGTGATTTCTTATGGCAGCAGATCTTTAAGAGACTCCGAGCGAAATCCGGCTAACTACAGCTCATTCCGGCTGGAATTGCTGGCCCTGGTGTGGGCAATGACAGAACGCTTCGCCGAGTATCTAACAAGAGCTGAGGTGCTAGTCATGACAGATAACAACCCACTAGCTCACTTAGAGAATGCAAAACTGGGGGCGTTGGAGCAGCGGTGGGTCGCCAGACTGGCCAAGTTCAATTACCGCATTAAATTTCGCTCTGGTCGAGAGAACGGCAATGCAGATGCATTGTCAAGAGTGCCCCTTGGGTCATCAGGGGAAGATGTTGACGAACAACTTGAGGATACTGAAACTCCAGCTTTGGGGCAGATACCTATCTTCCAAAGTGTGGTACACTCAAGTGGGGTGGCCACCGGGATGCCCTGTGTCCTGGGTAAAACACCCTCAGATTGGACAAGAGTCCAGGATGAGTGTCCGGACGTTGCACTCGTGCGCCGTTGGGTACAAAACAAGGCCTGGCCCAGTGCAGAGGACAAGGCTCAGTTGTCCATGGAAGGAATGAAACTCCTTCGACAATGGGATAAATTGTGTGTGGAACAAGGTCTGTTGTATCGTAAGGTGTACCTGCCTTCGGAGCTGCAGCATCGGTACCTACTGATAATTCCTGTGGGGATGGGTCCAGTGGTCGCTCGTGAGGCGCATGAGAATGGGGCCCATTTTGGAAGTGAAAAGACACTTCAGTGGTTGCAGCGAGTCCTCTACTGCCCTGAGTTGGGAGGGATGGTGGCCGACGCGTGTCGGCAGTGCCGAATTTGTGGGCTCAACAAAAGCCCTGAGCAGCGGGCTCCCACACAGTCTATTAAGACTTCAGCTCCACTGGAGCTACTCATGATTGACTACGTGTTGATAGGGTACTCTACGTCAGGGTACTCCTATTGCCTGGTGATGACAGATCACTTTACCAAGTATGCTGTAGCGGTGCCGACAAGAGATCAGACGGCCAAGTCGGCGGCTGAGGCATTGTGCCGACATTTCTTCCAAGTGTTCGGGTGTCCGCAGAGAATACATTCAGATCAAGGGGCCTGCTTTCAGGGGATGCTGATGAAAGAGTTGCACCAGCCTTATGGTATCGAGCAGTCGAGAACAACGCCTTACCACCCTCAGGGTAACGGGGCGTGTGAGCGTTTTAATCGGACCTTGTTGCAAATGTTGAGGTCCTTAGAGAGTCAGCAACAGACATGCTGGCCTGAGTAACATAGTAACATAGTAACATAGTTAGTAAGGCCGAAAAAAGACATTTGTCCATCCAGTTCAGCCTATATTCCATCATAATAAATCCCCAGATCTACGTCCTTCTACAGAACCTAATTGTATGATACAATATTGTTTTGCTCCAGGAAGACATCCAGGCCTCTCTTGAACCCCTCGACTGAGTTCGCCATCACCACCTCCTCAGGCAAGCAATTCCAGATTCTCACTTCCCTAACAGTAAAGAATCCTCTTCTATGTTGGTGGAAAAACCTTCTCTCCTCCAGACGCAAAGAATGCCCCCTTGTGCCCGTCACCTTCCTTGGTATAAACAGATCCTCAGCGAGATATTTGTATTGTCCCCTTATATACTTATACATGGTTATTAGATCGCCCCTCAGTCGTCTTTTTTCTAGACTAAATAATCCTAATTTTGCCCGAATTGATGTGGGCTTACAATAACAGGGTGCACAGTACTACTGGTTACTCACCACACATGTTGATGTTTGGTAGACCCGGCCGAGACATTGAGGATTTGAACATGCCAGATCCCTCCTCCGCCCCCCTTCGGACTGCATCCGAGTGGGTACGAGAGCATCGGCGGCGCTTGAGGGTGGTGCATCAGGTTGGGGGCGACCGCCTTCGCCAGGTGGTCCATAAGGACACGCGACCTGTACAAAAAGAGCTGTTCTCTCCGGGAGACAGAGTGTTGGTGAGGACAAAACGACGGTCAGGAAAGCTGAGTGACCGATGGGAGGCGATACCGTATCTGATAAAAAAAACAGGTGAACCCTGAGATTCCAGTGTACGAGGTCGAACCGGTGGGGACAGGGGGGCCAACCCCTAATTTGCATCGTAACATGTTACACCGGTGCTGGTTTGAAGATTCGGCGCCTACCCCCCTAGAGCTAGAGGCCATGTTCCAAGGGGCGGGAACTCTGAATGATCTTGAGTTTGATGGTGTGCTTACTCCTGCGCCTGCTTATTTGCCCCCTGTGACCGATCTGGCCTCGGGTGATGAGAATGTTGGGGATATGGAGGATGTTGTTGAGGAGAGTGCATCAGGTCAACTGTTTGGTCCTGACGCTGTATCACAGGACATCGAGCCGCAGGAGGAGACAACTCCACTTGCGCCCACTAACACGACCACGGAAGAGACTTTAGCTCCCTCTAAGGTTGCACCTGTTGATGTAGGACTCAGGAGAACTACACGATCTATGGCAGGAATACCGCCTCAGCGATATGCTCAAGATGAATTTGAGTGGGAAGGTATGTCGAGGACGCCAACCTCTAGTGGGGTGGCATGTAAGAGAGTGAACTGTAGTCCCACTGAGAGGGCACTAGGACCCTGTGGTTTTTGCCTGCTGCAGCAGAGCACAGACCCTGCAAAACTCCCGGAGACAATGTGTGCTGGGGGGTGGGGTCTGGTGTCTTGTGTGTAAAGTGAAACAAGGAAGTGAGAGCTGAGAGAAAAAGGCGGGAAGAAAAGGCAGAAGCTGCTGTGATATCTTAAAAAGAGACTGTGTGTGGATTTACTGCGAGTGTGTTTGGAGGAAAAGAAGCTTTTGAGAGACTTTTGTTGCTAACGTTTCCTGGAGAGGAGCTAACCCTTTATCTAAGAAAAGACTGAGACTTTACTAAGAACCCAGTACGTATTTGGAAGTCTGTGGATTCCCTGTGCATTGAGTGGAGAAACAAGTCTGGACAGACTGCTGATACAGAGACGGACGGGTTATCGTGGAAGCATTCCTAGGAGCTACAGAAGCAGAGACAACATCGTGAGACCACTAACTAAGTCCCTGGCGTTTGGGCTCGGCATCGGCCGACAAGACAAGAGGAGCTTGCTGTAACTTATTGGCGCTGAAGATATGGACTGGCTGCAGCCTGTGCGGATTCCTGCCTGACAGGAAATCCATCTCAGGATACGGTACCATAGTTATAGATACCCGGGTATCTCTGCTCTGAGTGTTTAATTGTTACTTTAGAGGTGTATCTTATATTAGAGTTGTGTAAGTTATACTCAGTGTGCCGTTCCAGGGGCTCCCTTAATAACACTACATTCAATTTACACTTGTTTCCTGTTTTTAGTTGCTCTGTTAGGTAAATTTCTTACTAGTCTGTTATAGAAACAGTTCTCAGGAGACCTTGGAGTGGCACAGTGATTTCAGCTGCTGCTGAGCTAGTGTATCTTTGGGGTGCATCTGCCTTAATATTCTCCATATTACCTTTATTATTTTGTTTTTGAGTAAATACCGTTGGAGATTTCTGCCTTGGTCTTGGTTTGTGACTCACTGGATCTTATTCGGACCTCTGGTCATTACAATTGTCCCAGGAGAAGGCTCAACGTTTCGCTAACTGCCGGCGCTGTGTGGGTCCCCGACTTCGTGTTGGGGATTTGGTTTGGTTGTCGTCTCGTTATGTTCCTATGAAGGTTTCCTCTCCTAAGTTTAAGCCTCGTTTCATTGGTCCGTATAAGATTTCTGAGGTTATCAATCCTGTGTCATTTCGTTTGGCTCTTCCAGCTTCTTTTGCCATCCATAATGTGTTCCATAGGTCGTTATTGCGGAGATACGTGGCGCCTGTGGTTCCATCCGTTGATCCTCCTGCCCCGGTGTTGGTTGAGGGGGAGTTGGAGTATGTGGTGGAGAAGATTTTGGATTCTCGTATTTCGAGACGGAAACTCCAGTACCTGGTCAAGTGGAAGGGTTATGGTCAGGAAGATAATTCCTGGGTTTTTGCCTCTGATGTTCATGCTGCCGATCTGGTTCGTGCTTTTCATTTGGCTCATCTTGGTCGGCCTGGGGGCTCTGTGAGGGTTCGGTGACCCCTCCTCAAGGGGGGTACTGTTGTGAATTCCGTTGTCAGGCTCCCTCCTGTGGTAATGAATGGTACTTCGGCTAGTTCTGTTCATGGACTTCCTCTGGTGGCTGTGGGTGTTTCTGAGTTTCCTTCCACAGGTGACGAGGCTAATTCGTTAGTGAGCTGCTCTATTTAACTCCACTTGGATCTCTGTCCCATGCCAGCTGTCAATGTTGTACTATTGGTCTTGTTCGCTCCTGGATCGTTCTGGTTACCAGTTTACTCCAGCAGAAGCTAAGTTCCTCCTTGCTATTTTTCTTGTTTGTTTTTTTTTCTGTCCAGCTTGCTATTGTGAATATTGCCTTGCTTGCTGGAAGCTCTGGGACGCAGTGTGGCGCCTCCGCACCGTGAGTCGGTGCGGAAGGTTTTTTTACTGCATACTCTGCGTGGCTTTTTGTAGGTTTTTGTGCTGACCGCAAAGTGACCTTTCCTATCCTCTGTCTATTCAGTCAGTCGGGCCTCTCTTTGCTAAATCTATTTCATTTCTGTGTTTGTGATTTCCATCTTTACTCACAGTCATTATATGTAGGGGGCTGCCTTTTCCTTTAGGGAATTTCTCTGAGGCAAGGTAGGCTTTATTTTCCTATCTTTAGGGCTAGCTAGTTCTTAGGCTGTGAAGAGTTGCATAGGGAGCGTTAGGAGCAATCCACGGCTATTTCTAGTGTGTGTGATAGGATTAGGGATTGCGGTCAGCAGAGTTTCCACTTCCCAGAGCTTGTCCTGTGTTTTTGTAGCTATCAGGTCTTTCCGGGTGCTCTTGACCATCAGGTCCATTCTTGTCCTAACCACCAGGTCATAACAAAACAGGTAACCAGAACGATCCAGGAGCAAACTAGACCAATACTGGAACATTGACAGCTGGCATGAAGCAATGATCTAAGTGGAGTTAAATAGAGCAGCCAGCCAGCTAACGAATTAACCTCGTCACCTGTGGAAGGAAACTCAGAAACAGTGGCTCCACCCATAGCCACCAGATGAAGTCCATGGACAGAACCAGCCGAAGTACCATTCATGACCACAGGAGGGAGCTTGACAACAGAATTCACAACAGCGGATCTCGGCTGCTGACGGACACGTCCTCAAGGTACAGAAATATTTAGACTGGGCAGCCATTGTTTTTCGCGCTTGTCAGTTTGTTCACGCCCACAATTCCACGCCCCCTTCTTCTTCTCCAGCGCTCCTTGTGGCACAGTAATGGTGGCAGTTTTGGCGGGAATTTTTGGCGGTAAATGGCAATACACAGTCCTTGCAATAAATCACAGTTCCAATACAGCTCTGGCACAGTTTCTAGGAGCACATGACCCGATTTTCAGGCTTAAGTAAATCCTGTTCGTGACGCCAAAGTTGGATGGCCCCCAGGGCAAGGGCAATGGGGTACTCGGTACCGGGCCCCTTTCTGCAGTCGATGGGGATGTCACGGTGGCTGGACACGGTCCGTGGCCCTTTGAGGGGGGGGGAGAGTCCAATAAAAGGTGGACAGTAATTTATAGGACAGTGTTTGTGACGCCACTAGTGTTGAGCGATACCTTCCGATATCGGAAAGTATCGGTATCGGATTGGATCGGCCGATATTCAAAAAATATCGGATATCGCCGATACCGATACCCGATACCAATGCAAGTCAATGGGACCAAAATATCGGAATTAAAATAAACCCTTTCTTTCCTTGTAGGTTAATTCTACATGAAGGAAAACAACTAAGAATAACGTAGGATGTATTGGGGGAGGTGGCGGAGACATTAAAGGCATAGAGGATTAGCCCAATCAAATAGAATAGCAGGAATTTTTTTTTTTAAGACGTTCGGAGTTACAAAGATATTGACTATGTTAAGATATTTTTTATTTTGGCAGATATTGATGTTTCACTACTTCCACGCCCTTCACCTAGGATGTATTGGGGGAGGTGGCGGAGACATTAAAGGCATAGAGGTTTAGCCCAATCAAATAGAATAGCAGGAATTTTTTTTTTTTTAAGACGTTCGGAGTTACAAAGATATTGACTATGTTAAGATATTTTTATTTTGGCAGATATTGATGTTTCACTACTTCCACGCCCTTCACCTTTTTTTTTTACTTCTCCCACACTTTCTTCTTCATCATCATCAACAGCAGCATCTTTGACATCAACTTCTTCTTCACCTTATTCATCTTCTTCTTCAACTTCTACCTATTTTTTTTGTTACATTCTTCATATTCTTTTTATTCAACTATTATTCTTCTTCATATTCTACTTCTTCATCATATTCTTATTTGTGACAGGCATTCCCGTAGTTGTTATCTATAAAAGTTTGAAGATTACACCTTCCGTTCTGCCTGTCACAAAAGAGTTACATTTGTCCGCGTTCAGTTTGGCCTGCAGCATCAGGCTTTATCCAGGGGCACCACGAGGAGGAACGGACTCACCCCCATACACTGCTTAGTCTTCTTCTGCATATAATTTAGATAATATCTTTTGCTCTGATATTAAGTTTTATGCTTAATGTTCTTCTGCTCTTTGTTCTGCAGCCTCTTGTTCTTCTGCTTCTCGGTCTTCCATGTCGTCTCCAGGGTCGTCGTCTCCAGGGTCGTCGTCTCCGGAGTCGGAGTCGTCGTCGTTGTCATCGGGGTGGTCTTCAGGGTCGTCGTCTCCAGGGTCGTCGTCATCTCAGTGGTTGTCGTCTCTGGTGTCGTCATCATCATCTTAGAGGTGGTCTTCCGGGTCGTCGTCTTTAGGGTCTTGAACTTGGAAATGTAGCAGAAGGTACAAGAAGGCTGAGAAAATGCCGAGAACCAGCTGATGGAACTGGAACTCGGATGGCTACCCGAAGGTCCAAGAGCCAATGGAACTACCGAGGACCAGCTGACGTTACTGTAACCCGGATACTAAGCAGGAGGTACCCGTGCCAGAAAGCACTACCAAGGACCACCTGACGTTGGTGGAACTTAGATACCCAGAAGGAGGCACCTAAGCCAAAGGCTCTGCCCGGAACCAGCTGACGGTACTGGAACCAGGATGGGGAGCAGAAGGTACAAGAGCAAAAGACACTGCCGAGAATCAGCTGACGGTACTGGAACCCGGATGGGTAGCCGAAGGTCCAAGAGCCAATGGAACTACCGAGGACCAGCTGACGTTACTGGAACCCGGTTACTAAGCAGGAGGTACCCGTGCCTGAAAGCACTACCAAGGACCACCTGACGTTGGTGGAACTCCGATACCCAGAAGGAGGCACCTAAGCCAAAGGCTCTGCCTGGAACCAGCTGACGGTACTGGAACCAGGATGGGGAGCAGAAGGTACAAGAGCAAAAGACACTGCCGAGAACCAGCTGACAGTACTGGAACCCGGATGGGTAGCCGAAGGTCCAAGAGCCAATGGAACTACCGAGGACCAGCTGACGGTGCTGGAACCCGATTACTAAGCAGGAGGTACCTGTGCTAAAAAGCACTACCAAGGACCGCCTGACATTGGCGGAACTCGGATACCCAGAAGGAGGCACCTAAGCCAAAGGCTCTGCCCGGAACCAGCTGACGGTGCTGGAACCAGGATGTTGACCTGTTGAAGATTGTATTCCTAGAGCCGCAACTAGCGGTGTTGGAGCAAAGGGTTAGCAGGGGGAGCAGAGTGTAGGCTGAAGCCTGCACTGGAGGCAGCTTTGTGTCTGCGTGGCGTTTGCAGGACACGTTGCCGGCTACACAGCAGGGGAACAGCTGGCGTTGCTAAACCCCACTGACACATTGGCGGGTGTTTTGCTCTGTGCAGCCAGCACTTCCGGGCACCAACTGGCGGTGTTAGAGCCCAGGGTCAGCAGGAAGAGCAGAGTGTAGGCCGAAGCCTAATTGAACCAATTTCAAAGGTAACCTTGAACCCCCCCTCAGGTGTTACAATCTAGAAGAGCCACACCTTGTGCAGCAGTAATGCTGCACAAGTAAAAGGTTGCTCTTTAAATTTTGCTCCTTGAACACGCTGAATGAAACACGTATACAATTTAGCCCCTTATACAGTCAAACTGTCTTGGAGGCGTGACTTGCCTTCTTAATGAGACGCAGCGCAGCTTTAAAAAAATCCCACCTTGGTGCTGGGCGCAGCCTCCTGAGCGTCGTTATTTGCTGTACAGGAAACTGCGCTCTTGTGTTATCCCTTGCCCATGCGCTGTTAGTGCTGCCCATCTTCTGACCTCATTTCATGTCGGCCGGTGCGGTTAGCGATGCCCATGAATCCTAGACCCGCAGTGTCTTTTCATAAATTCACACTGCGGGGCTGGGATTCATGGCCTTGCGCAGTAAATATGTTTGCCTCTCACTCATGTCCTTACACCTGCTTCAGACTGGGCGGCCTCCGCTGATCCCTTATCGCATGCCACGGCCATGAGGCCGCACAGTCTGAAGAAGGCGGAAGGAGATGAGTGAAGACAGGCGAAGATATGCACTGCACATGCCCATCAATCACACCCTCGCATGTCAAAATAAATAAGACACCGAGGGGAGTTGTGTCGGGCAGGGCGGACGCACAGGCGCAGCCAGCCAAACAATGATGTCAGAAGACGGGCAGCGCTATCAAGGGGGTTGCTGCTTGTCATTACAAAGGAAAGTCACACCTCTGGGACAGTTTCATGGCCTCAGGGGACACCTTTTGTACGTGTTGAGTTCGACGTGTGCAATGAGAAAAAAAATTGAGCCACCTTCTACAAATGCAGCATTACTGCTGTACAGGGTGGATGTTATACATACAAAACGCCTGAGGGGGGGGGCAGGTTCCCTTTAATTTCAGTTCAGGTGTCTGCGTGGCGTTTGCACGACACGTTGCCGGCTACCTAGCAGGGGAACAGCTGGCGTTGCTGAACCCCACTGACACATTGGCTGGTGTTTTTCTCTGTGCAGCTAGCACTTCCGGGCACCAACTGGCAGTGTTAGAGCCCAGGGTCAGCAGGAGGGGGAGAGGAGCAGAGTGTAAGCCGAAGCCTGCACTGGTGGCAGCTTTAGGTCTGTTGTGTCTGCGTGGCGTTTGCAGGACACATTGCCGGCTACATAGCAGGGGGAACAGCTGGCATTGCTGATCCCCACTGACACAATGGCGGGTGTTTTTCTCTGTGCAGCCAGCACTTCCGGGCACCAACTGGCGGTGTTAGAGCCCAGGGTCAGCAGGAGGAGGAGAGGAGCAGAATGTAAGCCGAAGCCTGCACTGGTGGCAGCTTTAGGTCTGTTGTGTCTGCTGTTATGACCTGGTGGTTAGGACAATAGTGGACCTGGTGGTTAAGAGCACCCGGAAAGACCTGATAGTTACAATAACATAGGACAAGCTCTGGGAAGTGGAAACTCTGCTGACCGCAATCCCTAAGCCTATCACACACACTAAAAATAGCCGTGGATTGCTCCTAATGCTCCCTATGCAACTCGTCACAGCCTAAGAAACTAGCTAGCCCTAAAGAGGAAAATGAAGCCTACCTTGCCTCAGAGAAATTTCCCAAAGGAAAAGGCAGCCCCCCACATATAATGACTGTGAGTTAAGATGAAAATGACAAACACAGAGATGAAATAGATTTAGCAAAGAGAGGCCCGACTTACTAAAACAGACAGAGGATAGGAGAAGTCACAAAAAGCCACGCAGAGTGTGCAGGAAAAAAAACTTCCGCACCGACTCACGGTGCGGAAGAGCCACCCTGCATCCCAGAGCTTCCAGCAAGCAAGACAATATAAACAATAGCAAGCTGGACTGAAAAATAGCAAAATAGGTAAATAGCAAAAGGAACTTAGCTTCTGCTGGAGTGAACAGGTAACCAGAACGATCCAGGAGCAAACTAGACCAGTAGAACAACATTGACAGGTGGCATCTAGCAATGATCCAAGTGGAGTTAAATAGAGTAGCCAGCTAACGAATTAAGCTCGTCACCTGTGGAAGGAAACTCAGAAACACCCACAGCCACCAGAGAAAGTCCATGGACAGAACCAGCCGAAGTACCATTCCTGACCACAGGAGGGAGCTCGACAACCGAATTCACAACAGTCTGCGTGGCGTTTGCAGGACACGTTGCCGGCTACACAGCAGGGAAACAGCTGGCGTTGCTGAACCCCACTGACACATTGGCTGGTGTTTTTCTCTGTGCAGCTAGCACTTCCGGGCACCAACTGGTGGTGTTAGAGCCCAGGGACAGCAGGAGGAGGAGAGGAGCAGAGTGTAGGCCAAAGCCTGCACTGGTGGCAGCTTTAGGTCTGTTGTGCCAGCGTGGCTTGTGCTGGACACGTTGCCGACTACACAGGAGGGGAACAGCTGGCGTTGCGGAACCCCACTGACAAATGAGCGAGTGTTTTTTCTGTGTAGACAACACTTCCCGGTGACAACTGACAGTGTTGAAACCCAGGGAATCAAAGAGGAGCAGAGTGTAGGCTGAAGCCTGCACTGGAGGCAGGAAAATGTCTGTTATTGTGCCAGTGTGGCTTGTGCTGGACACGTTGCCGGCTACACAGCGGGAGAACAGCTGGCGTTGCTGAACCCCACTGACAAATTGGCGGGTGTTTTTCTCTGTGCAGCCAGCACTTCCGGGCACCAACTGGCGGTGTTAGAGCACAGGGTCTGCAGGAGGAGCAGAGTGTAGGCCGAAGCCTAATTGAACCAATTTCAAAGGTAACCTTTAACCCCCCCTCAGGTGTTACAATCTAGAAGAGCAGTTCCTTTTGCAGCAGTAATGCTGCACAAGTAAAAGGTTGCTCTTTAGATTTTGCTCCTTGCACACGCTGAATGAAACACGTATACAATTTAGCCCATTATACAGTCAAACTGTATTGGAGGCGTGACTTGCCTTTTTAATGAGACACAGCACAGGTGTCAAAAATAACACCTTGGTGCTGGGCGCAGCCTCCTGAGCGTCGTTATTTGCTGTACAGGAGTCTGCGCTCTTGTGTTATCCCTTGGCCATGCGCTGTTAGCGCTGCCCGTTTTCTGACCTCATTTCATGTCGACCGGTGCGGTTAGCGATGCCCATGAATCCTAGACCCGCAGTGTGTTTTCATAAATTCACACTGCGGGGCTGGGATTCATGGCCTTGCGCAGTAAATATGTTCGCCTCTCACTCATGTCCTTACACCTGCTTCAGACTGGGCGGCCTCCGCTGATCCCTTATCGCATGCCACGGCCCTGAGGCCGCACAATCTGAAGAAGGCGGAAGGAGATGAGTGAAGACAGGCGAAGATATGCACTGCTCATGCCCATCAATCACACCCTCGCAGTCAAAATAAATAAGACACCGAGGGGCGTTGTGTCTGGCAGGGCGGACGCACAGGTGCAGCCAACCAATGATGTCAGAAGACGGGCAGCGCTACCAAGGGGGTTGCTGCGTGTCATTACAAAGGAAAATCACACCTCTGGGACGGTGTAATGGCCTCAGGGGACACATTTTTTACGTGTTGAGTTCGACGTGTGCAAGGAAAAAAAGTGAGCCACCTTGTTCAAATGCAGCATTACTCCTGTACAAGGTGGCTGTTATACATAGAAACGCCTGGGGGGGGCAGGGTCCCTTTAATTTCAGTTCAGGTGTCTGCGTGGCGTTTGCAGGACACGTTGCCGGCTACACAGCAGGGGAACAGCTGGCGTTGCTGCACCCCACTGACACATTGGCTGGTGTTTTTCTCTGTGCAGCTAGCACTTCCGGGCACCAACTGGTGGTGTTAGAGCCCAGGGTCAGCAGGAGGAGCAGAGGAGCAGAGTGTAAGCCGAAGCCTGCACTGGAGGCAGTTTTAGGTCTGTTGTGTCTGCGTGGCGTTTGCAGGACACGTTGCCGGCTACACAGCAGGGGAACTGCTGGCTTTGCTGAACCCCACTGAAACATTGGCGGGTGTTTTTCTCTGTGCAGCTAGCACTTCTGGGCACCAACTGGCGGTGTTAGAGCCCAGGGTCTGCAGTAGGAGCAGAGTGTAGGCCGAAGCCTGCACTGGAGCAAGTTGAAAGGGAACCTTTAACCCCCCCCAGGCATTTGTTGCTGAAAGAGCCATCTTGTACAGCACTAATACTGCAAAAGGAAAAGGTGGCTCTTTAAATTTTGCTCCTTTCAAACGCTGAACTACACACTCATGTAATGTGTCCCCTCACACCGTCAAACCGTCCCGGAGGTGGGACTTTCCTTTGTAATGTGACGCAGCACAGCCGTCATTCCTACCCCCTTGGTGCCATGCGCCGCCTCCTCAGCGTTGTTTGATTCTGTCACAGAGCCTGCGATGTAATGTTATCCCTTGGCCATGCACACTTAGCGCTGCCCGTCTTCTGACATCATTTAGGTGTCAGTCTGGCAGTGCCTGTGCGTCCACGCTGCCCGAGATCCCACCTCGCAGTGTCATCCAATGTAATCCCACTGCGGGCCTGGGATCTATGGGCATGCGCAGTTGATTTCAGTTGTTGTGTCAGCGTGGCGATCGCAGGACACATTGCCGGCTACACAGCTGGGGATCAGCTGACGTTACTGAAACCCAATAACACTGGGTCGTATGTTTTGACTGTGCAGCCTGCACTTCTGAGCCTCAACTGGCGGTGTTGGAGCCCAGGAATTGCAGTTCAGGTGGTAGAAAGATGAACACATCAGGAGACCTGGATGACACCCAATTACTTAATCAGGCAGAGGAGTGGCAAATTCCTGCGAGATCCAGGCCTGGTTCATTTTCAGAAAAGTAAGCCGGTCAACGTTATCGGAGGATAGTCGCATGTGACGGTCTGTTAGTACACCATCTGCGGCACTAAAGACACCTTCCGATAAGACACTAGCCGCAAGGCAAGCCAGCACCTCCAATGCATACTGGCTTAGCTCTGGCCATGTATCCAGCTTAGAGACCCAAAACTTGAAAGGGGAAGAGCCGTCTGGGAGTACAGTAAGAGGGCAAGACATGTAGTCTGTCACCATCTGACGGAACCGTTGCCTCCTGCTGACTGGAGCCGCCGGTGATGGTGTAGACATTTGGGGCGGGCACACAAAAGTTTTTCACAGTTGGGACATACTGGTCTTGCCTTGGGCAGAGGCACTGCTTCTGCTCCCTCTTTGTGCAGAGCCTCCTCCACTGCCTCGAAGCACTGAGCTGCTTTGTAAAGCACTAGCAGCACTCCTCTCAGTTGGACTGGAGAAGATGATGGAATTCACCAGTGTGTCTTGGTACTCCCGCATTTTACGCTCCCAGGTCAACGGTATGATGAGGTTTTGTACGTTGTCCCGGTAGCGAGGATCGAGGAGGGTGTACACCCAATAATCAGGCATGTTGAGAATGTGGTCGATGCGGCGTTCGTCTCTCAGGCACTGCAGCATGAAATCAACCATGTGCTGCAGACTGCCAACTGGCCAAGAAACGCTGTCCCCTGCTTGAGACGTGATCTCTGCCCGCTCTTCATCACCCCACCCTCGCTTTACACACTGACTACTGGACAATTGTGTAACTCCCTCCTCTGGACGGACGTCTTCCTCCTCCATTGACTCCTCCTCATCCTCCTCACAAAGTGTCCCCTGCCTACGCCTTTGTGAGGAACCACGTGGCGCTAACTGTCCAGAAGCTGATGGAAATGGTGACTCCTCATCCTCCACCTCTTCCACAACATCATCCCTTAGCACTTGCAGTGTTTGTTAAAGGAGGCAGATAAGGGGGACAGTCATGCTGACTAGTGCATCATCTGCACTTGCCATCCGCGTCCTTCATAGTGGCCCACTCTGTGGTTGTGAAGTCTGAACGGCGCAGAGTGCGACTTCTTTGCGCCTGATGCAGCTGGTACTCCATTACTGCTTGCTGATGCTCACACAACCGCTCCAACATATGTAACGTGGAATTCCACCTGGTAGGTAGGTCACATATGATGCGATGTTCCGGAAGGCGGAATCGGCGCTGCAGAGCTCGTTCTTGTTTTTTGGGCTATTGCCAGGTCACTGTATGTGCGCTGACCTCTATGTCCATTGTGGTACTGAATTACCTTTCATAACAGTACTGGAGGCCAAAGTACTAATGATTCTCAATAGAGGGAAAAAAGAAGTTCTGAGACCATTTTTTTTTCTCTGCACTGTGTTTTGCCTTTTTTTTCCCCTAGACATTTGGGTGGTTCAGGACACAGGTGTAGCAATGGACATTAAAGGTCTGTCTTCATGTGTGGATTAGCTCACGGCAAGAGTACAAAGTATTCAAGAATTTGTGGTTCAGAATTCTATGTTAGAACCGAGAATTCCTATTCCTGATTTGTTTTTTGGAGATAGAACTAAATTTCTGAGTTTCAAAAATAATTGTAAACTATTTCTGGCTTTGAAACCTCGCTCCTCTGGTGACCCAGTTCAACAAGTTAGGATCGTTATTTCTTTTTTCCGTGGCGACCCTCAGGACTGGGCATTTTCCCTTGCGCCAGGAGATCCTGCATTAAGTAATATCGACGCGTTTTTCCTGGCGCTCGGATTGCTGTACGATGAGCCTAATTCTGTGGATCAGGCAGAGAAGAATTTGCTGGCTCTGTGTCAGGGTCAGGATGAAATAGAGGTATATTGTCAGAAATTTAGAAAGTGGTCCGTACTCACTCAGTGGAATGAAGGTGCGCTCGCAGCTATTTTCAGAAAAGGTCTCTCTGAAGCCCTTAAGGATGTCATGGTGGGATTTCCTATGCCTGCTGGTCTGAATGAGTCTATGTCTTTGGCCATTCAGCTCGGTCGACGCTTGCGCGAGCGTAAATCTGTGCACCATTTGGCGGTATTACCTGAGCTTAAACCTGAGCCTATGCAGTGCGATAGGACTTTGACCAGAGTCGAACGGCAAGAACACAGACGTCTGAATGGGCTGTGTTTCTACTGTGGTGATTCCACTCATGCTATCACTGATTGTCCTAAGCGCACTAAGCGGTTCGCTAGGTCTGCCACCATTGGTATGGTACAGTCAAAATTTCTTCTGTCCGTTACCTTGATCTGCTCTTTGTCATCGTATTCTGTCATGGCATTTGTGGACTCAGGCGCTGCTCTGAATTTGATGGACTTGGAGTATGCTAGGCGTTGTGGGTTTTTCTTGGAGCCCTTGCAGTGTCCTATTCCATTGAGAGGAATTGATGTTACGCCTTTGGTCAAGAATAAGCCTCAGTACTGGACCCAGCTGACCATGTGCATGGCTCCTGCACATCAGGAGGTTATTCGCTTTCTGGTATTGCATAATCTGCATGATGTGGTCGTGTTGGGGTTGCCATGGCTACAAGTCCATAATCCAGTATAAGATTGGAAATCCATGTCTGTGTCCAGCTGGGGTTGTCAGGGGGTACATGGTGATGTCCCATTTCTGACTATTTCGTCATCCACCCCTTCTGAGGTTCCTGAGTTCTTGTCTGATTACCGGGATTTATTTGATGAGCCCAAGTCCGATACCCTACCTCCGCATAGGGATTGTGATTGCGCTATCGATTTGATTCCTGGTAGTAAATTCCCAAAAGGTCGACTGTTTAATTTGTCTGTGCCTGAGCACGCCGCTATGCGGAGTTATGTGAAGGAGTCTTTGGAGAAGGGGCATATTCGCCCGTCATCGTCACCATTAGGAGCAGGGTTCTTTTTTGTAGCCAAGAAGGATGGTTCACTGAGACCTTGTATAGATTACCGCCTTCTAAATAAGATCACGGTTAAATTTCAGTACCCCTTGCCATTGTTATCTGATTTGTTTGCTCGGATTAAGGGGGGTAGTTGGTTCACCAAGATAGATCTTCGTGGTGCGTATAATCTTGTGCGTATTAAGCGAGGCGATGAGTGGAAAACTGCATTTAATACGCCCGAGGGCCATTTTGAGTATCTAGTGATGCCATTCGGACTTGCCAATGCTCCATCAGTGTTTCAGTCCTTTATGCATGACATCTTCCGAGAGTACCTGGATAAATTCCTGATTGTGTACTTAGATGACATTTTGATCTTCTCGGATGATTGGGAGTCTCATGTGAAGCAGGTCAGAACGGTGTTTCAGGTCCTGCGTGCTAATTCTTTGTTTGTGAAGGGATCAAAGTGTCTCTTTGGTGTTCAGAAGGTTTCATTTTTGGGGTTCATTTTTTCCCCTTCTACTATCGAGATGGACCCTGTTAAGGTCCAAGCCATCCATAATTGGACTCAGCCGACATCTCTGAAAAGTCTGCAAAAGTTCCTGGGCTTTGCTAATTTTTATCGTCGCTTCATCTGCAATTTTTCTAGTATTGCTAAACCATTGACCGATTTGACCAAGAAAGGTGCTGATGTGGTCAATTGGTCTTCTGCTGCTGTGGAAGCTTTTCAAGAGTTGAAGCGTCGTTTTTCTTCTGCCCCTGTGTTGTGTCAATCAGATGTTTCGCTTCCGTTCCAGGTCGAGGTTGATGCTTCTGAGATTGGAGCAGAGGCTGTTTTGTCGCAGAGAAGTTCTGATTGCTCGGTGATGAAACCATGCGCCTTCTTTTCCAGGAAGTTTTCGCTTGCTGAGCGAAATTATGATGTTGGCATTCGAGAGTTGCTGGCCATGAAGTGGGCATTCGAGGAGTGGCGTCATTGGCTTGAAGGAGCTAAGCATCGCGTGGTGGTCTTGACTGATCATAAGAACTTGACTTATCTCGAGTCCGCCAAGCGGTTGAATCCTAGACAAGCTCGTTGGTCGTTGTTTTTTGCCCGTTTTGACTTTGTGATTTCGTACCTTCCGGGCTCTAAAAATCTGAAGGCGGAAGCTCTGTCTAGGAGTTTTGTGCCCGACTCTCCGGGTGTATCTGAGCCGGCGGGTATCCTCAAAGAGGGAGTAATTGTGTCTGCCATCTCCCCTGATTTGCGGCGGGTGCTGCAAAAATTTCAGGCTAATAAACCTGATTGTTGCCCAGCGGAGAAACTGTTTGTCCCTTATAGGTGGACGAATAAAGTTATCTCTGAGGTTCATTGTTCGGTGTTGGCTGGTCATCCTGGAATCTTTGGTACCAGAGAGTTAGTGGCTAGATCCTTTTGGTGGCCATCTCTGTCGCGGGATGTGCGTACTTTTGTGCAGTCCTGTGGGATTTGTGCTCGGGCTAAGCCCTGCTGTTCTCGTGCCAGTGGGTTGCTTTTGCCCTTGCCGGTCCCGAAGAGGCCTTGGACACATATCTCTATGGATTTCATTTCAGATCTTCCCGTCTCTCAAAAGATGTCAGTCATTTGGGTGGTCTGTGATTGCTTCTCTAAGATGGTCCATTTGGTACCCTTGTCTAAATTGCCTTCCTCCTCTGATTTGGTGCCATTGTTTTTCCAGCATGTGGTTCGTTTACATGGCATTCCTGAGAATATCGTTTCTGACAGAGGTTCCCAGTTTGTTTCGAGGTTTTGGCGAGCCTTTTGTGGTAGGATGGGCATTGACTTGTCTTTTTCCTCGGCTTTCCATCCTCAGACTAATGGCCAGACCGAACGAACCAATCAGACCTTGGAAACATATCTGAGATGCTTTGTTTCTGCTGATCAGGATGACTGGGTGTCCTTTTTGCCTTTGGCTGAGTTCGCCCTTAATAATCGGGCCAGCTACCTTGGTTTCACCGTTTTTCTGCAACTCTGGGTTCCATCCTCGTTTCTCTTCAGAGCAGGTTGAGTCTTCGGACTGTCCTGGTGTGGATACTGTGGTGGACAGGTTGCAGCAGATTTGGACTCATGTAGTGGACAATTTGACTTTGTCCCAGGAGAAGGCTCAACGTTTCGCTAATCGCAGACGCTGTGTGGGTCCCCGACTTCGGGTTGGGGACTTGGTTTGGTTATCTTCTCGTCATATTCCTATGAAGGTTTCCTCTCCTAAGTTTAAACCTCATTTTATTGGTCCGTATAGGATTTCTGAGGTTCTTAATCCTGTGTCTTTTCGTCTGACCCTTCCAGATTCTTTTTCCATACATAACGTATTCCATAGGTCATTGTTGCGGAGATACGTGGCACCTATGGTTCCATCTGTTGATCCTCCTGCCCCGGTTTTGGTGGAGGGGGAGTTGGAGTATATTGTGGAGAAGATTTTGGATTCTCGTGTTTCAAGGCGGAAACTCCAGTATCTGGTTAAGTGGATGGGTTATGCTCAGGAAGATAATTCCTGGGTCTTTGCCTCTGATGTCCATGCTCCTGATCTTGTTCGTGCCTTTCATATGGCTCATCCTGGTCGTCCTGGGAGCTCTGGTGAGGGTTCGGTGACCCCTCCTCAAGGGGGGGGTACTGTTGTGAATTCTGTGGCAGAGTTCCCTCCTGTGGTCACGGGTGGTACTTCGGCTGATTCTCTCTGTGAGCTTCCGTTGGTGGAGGAAAGTGGTACTGCGGGTTCTGAGTTTCCTTCCTCAGGTGATGTGGTGAAGTCGTTTGGTGCTGCTCTATTTAACTCCACCTAGTGCTTTGATCCTGGCCTCCAGTCAATGTTCTAGTATTGGACCTGTTTCCTCCTGGATCGTTCCTGTGGCCTGCTGCTCTGCATAGCTAAGTTCCTCTTTGCTATTTGTTTGCTGTTTTTTTCTGTCCAGCTTGTCAATTTGTTTTTTTCTGCTTGCTGGAAGCTCTGGGACACAGAGGGTGTACCTCCGTGCCGTTAGTTCGGTACAGAGGGTCTTTTTGCCCCCTTTGCGTGGATTTTGTAGGGTTTTGTGTTGACCGCAAAGTTACCTTTCCTATCCTCGCTTTGTTCAGAAAGTTGGGCCTCACTTTGCTAAATCTATTTCATCTCTACGTTTGTCTTTTCATCTTAACTCACAGTCATTATATGTGGGGGCTGTCTTTTCCTTTGGGGTATTTCTCTGAGGCAAGATAGGCTTATTTTCTATCTTCAGGATAGCTAGCTTCTCAGGCCGTGCCGAGTTGCATAGGGAGCGTTAGGCGCAATCCACGGCTGCCTTTAGTGTGGTTGGAGCGGATTAGGGATTGCGGTCAACAGAGTTCCCACGTCTCAGAGCTCGTTCTTGTTTTTTGGGTTATTGCCAGGTCACTGTATGTGCGCTGACCTCTATGTCCATTGTGGTACTGAATTACCTTTCATAACAGGACACGTCCTGCACCACTCGCACGATCTGTACCCGGCTCAACAACATTAACCCAATGGGCAGTGAGGGTAAGGTATCGCCCCTGTCCATGTTGACTGGTCCACGCATCGGTGGTGAGGTGGACCTTGCAACTGACGGTGTTCAGTAGCGCGTGTTTTATGTGTCCCTCCACATGCTTGTGCATGGCAGGGACGGCTTGCCTGCTGAAATAAAAGCGGCTGGGCACCTTGTACTGTGGGACTGCCAATGCCATCAAGTCACGGAAGCTGTCAGTCTCCACCAGCCTGAATGAGAGCATTTCCAGTGACAGAAGTTTGGCAATGCCTGCATTCAGAGACTGTGCTCGGGGGTGGTTTGCCGAGAATGGCTGCCTTTTCTCCCATGCCTGTACTACCGATGGCTGTAGACTGGGCTGTGAGTGTGAGGATGACTGGGAACATGGTGCTATGGGTCGAATTACAGTGGGTCTCTGGACAACAGTGCCAGAGGTTCTTCCATGGCGATCCTGGGAGGAAGCCGAACCAGCTGTGTGTGAGCTGGAGGAAGAGGCAACATGAGCTGAAGAGGTGGTAGCTGCCGCTGTTGGTTGGCCTAGGTCTTCAGTGTGTTTTTGTAACTCCACCGCGTGCATGGTCCGCACATGTTTCCACATATTTGTGGTATTTAGATTGCTGACACTTTTCCCTCTTTTGACTTTCTGATTACACAGCTTGCATTTAACAAAGCAAATGTCATCTGCAACTGTGTCAAAAAAGGACCAGGCACTGCAAGTCTTGGAGCGCCCTTTTTGGCTTTTGGAAGAGACAAGCTCCTAACGGGTGCCAAAGTAGAGGCTACAGGCTCCGCAGTCTTCCCCCTCCCTCTCCCTCTTTGGCCCGTTCGGGGAATCACTTCCTCAGAGCTTCTCCCATCACCTTCCTGTACCTCACGCCACGATGGGTCAAGGACCTCATCATCTACACGACCCTCTGCCACCAACTGCTCCTCCTGGGTAGTCTCGGCAGCACAGTACGCACCAGAAAGCGGCACCTGAGTTTCATCATCAGATGCGTACTGCGCTGTGGTGACTGGAGGCACTGGCCCACCCTTCTCTTCAGAGTCAGAGAGACAAAGCTGTTGGGCATCACTGCACACTGCCTCTTCTTCCATTTCTCCAATGCTGCTTGGCTGGCCCCCTGTTTCCAAGCCAAGAGATTCAGAGAACAGAAGTAGAGACGGCTCCTGTCCTGGGCTCTCTGACTGCCTGGGCAATTTGGCAGGTGGTGAAGAGACAGATGGCGGCTCTCCAGTGCTCTGTGCCTGAGAGGATGTGGCACTAATTGAAGTTGATGCGTTAGCTGCCATCCATCCGACAACGACTTCAATTTGATCTTCACGCAGCAGCGGTGTACGGCGCTCTCCGACAAAGCTGCGCATGAAGGACTGTTCCCTGCTGAAACTGGGTGATGATGAGTCACTGATGCCTGCAGCAGGCCCAGAATCACCACGTCCTCTCCCTGCTCCTCTCCCTGCTCCGCGCCCACGCCCACGTGCCATACTCCCTGTCCTCTTCATCTTGGTTGACAGATAAAGATAAGCAGAAATGTACTAAGGCCTTAGTGTGCTTATTCCTGAACAGCTCCTCCTAACAGGTATAAGAAACACTAATTTTCTAAAGTGTGGACTAGACTTTATTATTAGTTAATGTGGCCTACACAACTGTTAAGTGGTGTGTTTGGTGAACTTTACTTTTTTTTTTTTTTTTTTTGGGCAGATCGGACTACAGAGCGAGTTTCACTCACACGGAGATCGTGCAGACAGCCGTAAACGGCGCTGCAAGGCCCAAAAACCCTCCTCTATGTTATCCTATGTAGTGTTTTTCCACAATCTTGCTGGATACGGGTGGAAAGCCACTAATAGGAAATTTTTGAAAAAATGTGCAGCAGGCTGCACAATTAGCAAAAAAGGACAATTTATTTTACAGTATGAGGCAGTGACGCACCCTGAGCTGAATACAACCGGCTGTGGCTGCACAAAGACTACAGGGCGAGCTGCACTCACACGGAGACCGTGCAGACAGCCGTAAATGGCGCTGCAAGGCCCCAAAACCCTCCTCTATGTTATCCTATGTAGTGTTTTTCCACAATTTAGCTGGATACGAGTGGAAAGCCACTAATAGGAAATTTTTGAAAAAATGTGCAGCAGGCTGCACTATTAGCAAAAAAGGACAATGGATAGAACAGTATGAGGCAGTGTGAACCCCCCTGAGCTGAATACAACCGGCTATGGCTGAACACAGACTACAGAGTGAGCTGCACACACACACACACAGAGACCTTGCAGAACGCTGTTAAAACAGCGCTGCAAGGCAAAAGCAAGGTGAACACACAGCGGTTGCTAAATTAGCCTGGGAAAAGCGCAATGAAGCAATTCGCTATCTCAACTGGCCCTCAGTCAGAACACAGCGTCCTGTCCCTAACTAAATTCACAGCAGAGTGAGCGCAAAATGGCGGCAGCGTTTTTTATAGTGCATCATGACATCATTTCAGCAGCCAATCACAGCCTTGCCAGTAGTTACATGCCCACCATGCTAAACAGGATGTGCCCACACTTCCAATCATTCCTCATTGGCTGCATGCGTGCAGTTTGAATTCTGGGAACTTCCGATTCCGGTATCCGATATGCGGTAAATATCGGAAATCGGTATCAGAATTCCGATACCGCAAATATCGGCCGATACCCGATACTTGCGGTATCGGAATGCTCAACACTAGACGCCACCTGTGGCATTCGGTCAGGGTGACCGACGATGCTTAGGGGTCCGCTGGGGTGATGTTATGGCAGCTAGATGGTATACCTTCCCACAAGTGAATTATGTCCCCAGGGCTTCCCAGAGTGTAGATGGTGGATGGTGCAAGGCACAGTGAATAACGAGGACACAAGGTTGCAGTCTCTTTACCTTTTACTGAAGGCTTCAGCGTCCACAGTCCAGGGTAGGGACCACAGGGTAGGCAGAGTCCGGCCGGTCTGAAGGCAATTCCAGAGTCCCCTTATCCAGGAGGAATTCAATAGCCTTCCTCTTGCGCACAGTAACGTAGTAGGTCCCTACTTGCATAAGCTACAATGAGGTCCTCACTGTTGTTACTCCTCTCTGTCTGACAGGTGGTGCGGATAGGACAAAACCCGTATGACTGATGGCCTGAGGCTTGTTTTTAGGGACCCTAGAGACGCCCTGACCCCCACAAGTTGCCCTCGGTATTCTGGCCACCGGATCTGCGCTTCAGGTGGAGGCAGCCTGCTTCTAGCTGGTCTCCCCCTGATGTTCCACTCCTGTTGCTATGACTTCTTTTCTCACTCACTACAGCACAATTCCTTTCGTGTCCTTTCTTAGGATGCTGCCGCATGGGTTGCAGGCGCAGCTCCGTGTCCTTCTTTCTCTCCTCAGACTTCAGTCTGGATCTGACCAGGGATCACCCTAGCCAGCTCGACTGGGAGACCTTTCCTCGTCGGTCCCCAGCCAGGAACTCTCCTCTCCTCCTTCTGACTCTGACTAACTTCCTAACTAACCCTCCAGTTTTACCCTAATGTGAGCAGTGGCCTAATAGATAGAACCCTTAGCTCCCCCTTGTGGACTGGCGTGTGAAGTGTGTGTGTGGCTGTGATACCTGGACAGCAGATCTATTTAATTGCCTTCAGACGTAACATCACTCCCCCTGGTGGAAGAACAACATTACTGTAACGAACCAGGACTCTGGGGCGCTGCAAATGTCTGCCAAAAAATTGTTCATAAATAAACAGGTGGCATAGCTAGGTACAGGGGTGGGCTCCTCTGCTGAGTAGCAGACAGTGGTAGTAGGGGCAAAGTATTAACTGGTCTAAATGGAGGCCAGGGCCCCTGTATTTTTTAACTATCATCTATCATTGCAACAAATTAGTATTGGCAGAGCCATTGTAGGATTTAACAGCACAGACTACACAGTGGTGGAGCAGGGAGAGGTAAGTATTGCAAGTGGTAGTGTTAGAGAAGGGATTTCCAACCTACTCAGGTGTTCTGTCTTTAGGTACCTACGCAATGAAGCAATAATCAGAGAGACACACGCTCGTTGTCTGTCCAAATAGTCTCTGGTCTTTATTTTTAGGGCTGGGCTTATAAAGGCCCAAGATCAAAAGGAAATGTAGAGTTACATAATAAATTGGCATCGATGAATGTATTATACAATAAGTTGTCAAAAAACATCCTGGGATACAAGATGGATGAGGTGAAAGAATGCGGGGAGTTGTTGTGCATGTCTGCGGTTTTATGGAATGCTGGCTGAACCTAAGCATTTTTGGGTGTTTTCGGACAAATACAGATGTCCTTAACATTTTGTTGGAATCACTGACCACTGTTATGTATGATATCCGGGAAATGAGACTCAGATGATAATCTTGTGCAATACTTTGTTTTTCTGCTATTTTTCTGATATTTAACAATATGAAGATTAACCATTTCTTTAACAATTCCCCTCTTTTTATCATCTGATCTACCTTGCCCTAGTTGATTCCTTCCTGCTACTCAGGTCTGCAAGATAACCCTACTTCACGAAATACACGGCTTATCCAGTGTATATCATGGGATACCGACATGCTGTGTATCCATTCAAATTATACTTGTGCGTCAGACCTTCTGTTCCTTCTAACCCTATTTCTATTGAGGGATTATTTTTTTTTTTTTTTTTTTTTTTTTATCAAATATTTTTATTAAACAGTAAGAAAAATATAAGTAGATTACATTACTGTAAACAGTACATACATATGTTCTGCATTTTCAATAAACTTTTTAATCCCAAACCAGCTTCCCTCCCCTCCCCCCCATTCCCGGAGACCCAAGAAGAACCACTCCGATCCTCCCAAACGTCTATCCTTAACCAAGAACAAGAAGGTGTCATGTCAATACTGCTCCCACGGGGGCAGAGTACCCAAAAAACTAGAAAACAATCTCCAGATCACGCCGACTTGAGCCAAGGATTCCACAACTTGTTGAAAAGGTCCATCTTGTTTCTTTTAGAATAAATGCTCTTCTCCAATGCCACGATATAGTCCACTTGTGTCATGAAATCTCTTCTCGTTGGTGGCTCTACCCTTATCCAAAACTTAGCGATCAACTTTCGAGCAATAAACAGCAATCTTGCAATGACTGTTTTGTACGAGTTATCAGTTACAATCTCCTCTACGTAACCCAATATGCATACCAAAGGATCCCGTGGTATCGAACATTTGTATGTTAGTCCCACTTTATTTAGCACCACGATCCAAAACGAGGATAACCTGGGGCACTGCCACATCATATGGAGGATACCCGCCTCGGACTGCGAGCACCTAGGGCATTCGGAGTTAGGTCTTAGACCAGCTTTATACAACATGTCCGGAGTTCTATAAGCCCTATGAATGACCAACAGCTGTGACAGCCTCCCAGGCTCACTCATCGAGATCCTGGGCACGTATTCCAATATTGAGTCCCACTGATCGCCGTCAATCACCCCCAGGTCTGCCTCCCACTTTGCTCTAGCTCTGATAGGGTGCCCCTCTAAAAAGGAAAATAGAAGAAATTCATATATTCCTGAGATCACCCCCTTCGTGCCTTCCCCTATGAGGATAAAATCTAGCATTAGATCCACCTGGATCTCCATAGGCCCCTTCTTACATTGTGCCCGATATGCATGAGAGATGCGGTTGTATTGGTACAATTCAGAGCTTGGCAGCTGAAATTCCTCCTGTAGTGTTTCAAAATTCTTAATTCTACCTTGGTGCAAAACTTGGCTTATCCGAGAAATTCCCGCTCCCTTCCAAACATGGAATCCCTCCATCTGTCTAAACTCCTGCAAGAGACAATTATTCCATATGGGCGAAAACCTAGTAAGTGCCCTCACACCCCTAATTCCTTTAACTTTGTCCCAAACCTTATGGATGAGCCTAACAGTGAAAAATTTAGTCCCCTTCTCTCGGAAATGCCCACCCTCCAAACCCTCAACTAGTACCCTTGACCCAATCAGTTTCCTCAGACTGCAGGGTGTCCGCTCCCAACCCGATTCCACACCCCATCCCCTAAAATGCTGACATTGTGAAGCCAAAAAATATAACCATGGGTTGGGCAGTGCCACTCCCCCCTCCGTCTTTGGTCTTTGTAGGATTTCCTGTTTAAATCTAGGACTTTTCCCTCCCCAAATCAGCTCGCCAAATAGAGATTTAATCCTCCTAAATCTATTCTGCGATATCCACATAGGGGAGTTGTGTAGCACGTAGAGAAGTTGCGGCATCACAATCATCTTTATTAGATTTATTCTACCAATGACCGATAAGTGCAACTTTTTCCACGCCTGAACCTTAATACGTATCTTCCGCAATAGTGGCGCCAAATTTAGTTCCTCAAAACTCGTCAGAGGCAACGCAATCTGAATCCCCAAATATTTAAATTTATCCACCAACCTCAACTTTGCATGAGATTCCCTCATAGCACTATTCTCATAATACCCATCCACTAACATCATATTGGACTTTTCCCAATTGATTCTCAGGCCAGAGTAGCTCCCAAATTCTTCAATAATGGCCTCCGCCCCTGTCAGGGACTCCCCCGAATCCTCCAAGAAGAGCAAAATATCATCTGCGTATAACGCTACCTTCTCTTCCGAATCCCCGTACATAAATCCCCTCACCTCCCAGGAACCTCTAATTTTTGCAGCAAGGGGTTCCACCGCCAGGGCAAAAAGCAGTGGGGACAAAGGACAGCCCTGTCTAGTCCCCCTAGACAAAGAGAAAGTCTCAGAGAGGACGCCATTCACCCTTACCTTTGCCACCGGGGAAGAATACAGCAGCCGCACCCATGAGATGAACCTAGGTCCAAACCCCAAACGTTCCAACACTGTCCACAGATAACTCCACTCCACACAGTCAAAGGCTTTGTGGGCGTCCAAAGATGCCACAACCCGTTTGCCAGCATTATCTGAAGGGATTTGTAAATTTAAGAACAACCTTCTCAGGTTGATTGCCGTTGACTTGTTAGGCATGAAGCCTGACTGGTCAGGGTGCACCAATTTGTCTATCACCCTACTCAACCTATTTGCCAAGGCTTTTGCCAAAATCTTAATATCGGCAGTCAATAGTGAAATTGGTCTATAGGATTCTGGCATCAGTGGATCTTTATCAGCCTTAGGGATAACCACCACTATAGCCTCTCTCATCGACAAAGGCAACTCCCCTCTTTCCAGCGAGCTATTGTACACCCCCACCAGCCTGGCCAACAGAGTTTCTTTCAAGGTCTTATAAACCTCAGCTGGAATGCCGTCCGCTCCCGGGGCCTTACCCCCCGCAACACCTGCCAAAGCCACCCCCAATTCCTCCTCCCCAATCGGTTCCTCCAATAATTCACACTCCTCTCTACTCAACCGGGGCATATCAATTTCTTCCAAGTACCTCTCCATATCCTCGGATCCCTTCTCCACACTGGACGTATATAATTTTCCATAAAATTTCCTGAACACTTCCAGGATCTGCTCCCCCTGAGTAACCAACGTTCCCTCCTCCGTCTTAATAGAGTAAACATGTGAAGAGTCTCTTTGCGCGGATGCCACTACCGAGAGCAAGTGCCCCACTTTCTCCCCCTCCGAGTAGAAAGTTTCTCTCTGGAAGGCCCTCAACCTCTCCGCCTTTTTCAAAAATAACTGATCGACCTCCCGCTGAGCTGCCCTCATACGACTCTGAGATTCCCCGGTACGATGTTCCCCCAATGCCGCCTCTGCTGCTTTCAACTCCTCTAAAACGCCCTGATCCCGCTCTTTGGTCCTTGTCTTATGTCTTGAGATATCCCAAAACAAAATTCCCCTTAAATAAGCTTTCATGGTGTCCCACACTACATGGCATTCCGCGCTCCCTTCATTAATTTTGAAAAATTCCTCTATCTCTACTCCCACCTTTGCCATGTCCAAAATTTGTAGCCAGACTGGGTGAATTTTCCAACCCGCCCTCCTCAAACCAACCTGACCTGACAACTTTAGAGAGACCCGAACTGGGCTATGGTCTGATAAAATCCTGGGATTATATTCCACCCCGTTTAACAGTTCGTTCATCCTACCGTTACCCAAGGCAACATCAATTCTTGACATCGAGCCGTATGTAGTCGAGTAACAGGAATAGGAATATGTATTGGCATTGCGGACCCTCCATAAATCAATCCAACCAATTTCTCTGAGATAGTTACCAAAGGGAGTGTCATTACCGTCCCTGCGCTGTGATGCGTGGTTACTCTTGTCCCAGTGGTCATTTGCTATATTGTTTACATCACCCACCACCAGAAGGGGGATCCCATCCCAACCTCTTATAGCCTCCAATATGTCCTGGATCTTCCTTCCAGAGTATGGCGGAGGTATATACAATGATACTATGCACATTAAACAGTCAAAGATTTTACACACTAGCAAAACGTATTGACCATCCGTATCAATTTTAACCTCAACTTCCTCAAATGGGGTATTAGTGTAAATTAAGACCGACACTCCCCTCGCGTAACTAGAGAACGTCGAATGATACGCCTTGCGCACCCACCGTTTCTGTAATATATCAACTTTTTCCTCCACTAGGTGGGTTTCTTGCAGGCAGATCACCGAGGGCCTCTGTTTCAGAAGATACTGAAATATTGCCGCGCGCTTAGTGGCGTCCGCTAACCCCCTAACATTCCAGCTTATAATATTAACGTCCCCTCCCATTTTCTAGAGAAAAAACAATGAGTTAGAGCAGTCTCCTTCAGGTCTCCCCCGACACCCCCCCACCCCCTCCCATCCCCCTTTCCCAACTTCCCCATCTAAAACTCAATAGAATTCAACTAGTGCAAACTTTCTTTCTCTGTATGAGAACTGAGAGCTCTTGATACAACCTAGAACTGAGCCCCTTGCAGTCCATCTCTCCCCCTCCCACCGCTATCAACATGAAATATTCTTTGCGCCGCCGAGCACACTATTTCAAACTTTTGGGTGCATTCTGTAAGACAAGTTCAAAAATCACCATCAGGGGGTATAAACAAATGAGTGACGAAGTCTCAGCGTCAGTCTCATCGGCTCCGATCCACGCCAATTTTCTTAGTATTGGTATCTAGCCAGTGCATAGCCTCCTCTGGGTTCTGGAAAAAATGAACACGGTCCAGCGCCACCACCCTGAGCTTAGCCGGGTATAACATCGAATATTTTAGGTCCAGGTCTCGGAGCCGCCTCTTGACCTCGCCGAACCTCATTCTCAGTTTCTGCACCGATGCCGAGTAGTCCGGATAAATGGAGATCCGATTTCCGTCTATGCTCAGTCCGTCACTGATCCTGGCCTTCCTTAGTAGGGTTTCCCGGTCCCGATAGTCCAAAATTTTTTCCAGCAGAGCTCGAGGGGGGATCCAGGCGGCAGGGGCCGGGTGGGGACTCTATGGGCCCTCTCCACGGAAAAGTGGTTGGTAAGGTCTGCTCCTCCCACCGAGTTTTTGAGCCATGCCTCAATGTATTCCGTAGGATTATTCCCCTCCACCTTCTCCGGCACCCCAATTATTCTTAGATTGTTCCTACGGGAACGATTTTCCAGGTCATCTGTTTTAAATTCCAGTTCTGCAATGCGCTGAATGTATCTCTTTTCTCTTTTCAACAGTTCATTTGTCTGATCTTCCACACTGCCCACGCGCTCCTCCACCACCTCCACTCTTTTCTCCACTTTACGCATAGCAGAATTAAGGGACTTCATTTCAACTGTTAAATCGTCTACCCTTAGGTTCAGCGCAGCCAGGGCAGATTTGCAGTGTATAACGACTGAGAAAATGTCCTGCAGTGTAGGTTCCCCCACGTTTGATTGCTGCGCACCCTCAGAGTCCTTAGCCTGCACTGGACTGGCGGTGGGTGACATGTTAGTTGTCTCTTGCATCTCCTGCCTCTTCCCTGGAGAAAGCCGCTCCTCCACCACACTGAGGGTGTCATCCCCTCCTCTCTCCTGTCTCTGCGGGACTTCCTCCTCATCTGGCCCCTCAGGGCCCAGCAGCAGGGTACCCCCCTCCTCTGTCCGAGCAAACCGCTCCAGCCGGGCGATTACCTCAAGCCTCCGGCGGTATGCGGTGCTGGCTCTGGCCGCCTCCTCCTCTGCCACGGCGCCATCTTGGATTTTCGCGCCAGCCGCGGGCGCTGACTGTCTTTTGCGCGGCATTACCACTCTTCTCCTTTCGCTGCCTCCGGCACTCTCCTCCGTGCCCAGGGGTCCTGCGGAGCAACTTCGCCCGGTTTTCGGCGCTCGGCGGCGCCTTCAAGGGTGAGGATTTAGGAGCGGTGCGGGGAGAGAGATCCGTCGCACGTCCGCTCACATCGCTCGCTAGGCCACGCCCCCCTATTGAGGGATTATTATAAGGGGATGATAGATAAATTTTTATGACAGAGAAATATAGACATTTATATTAATATATTAAAATATGTGTTAGAAAATAGAATATAATCCATATTGTCAATGAGTCTTTGTAAGTTCTCTGTGGGCTCTTTGTCTTTTATCAGACCTTTGGTCTTCTGAAATACAATCCCCCAAGTCTACTGAAGTTTGCTTGTTGCAGAATATGCATTCAGGTTGGAGTGCAATTATTGAGGTAGTCATCACTTGGGTTTACTTTTTTATCATGGTAGTGATCACTTGAGTTTGCTTTATCTCAGAGTCAGTATCGATTTTAGCTTTACGTTTACCTGGAAAACATTTGCAATTAGAACTAAGAATTTTCTTTATTGCATAACAAATAACTTTATCATCACTGCAATGATTAGTATCACTAAAACTGCTTGAATTAGGACATGAATTACACTCGATATCCATCCACCTATTTCTTTGAACAGGTTCACGGGGTTTAACCATAAGAGCCATTCAGGGAGGGGTAAATCATCCTGTGAATTAGCTTTTCGCACCCCTTCCCTTTATCATTTCTAGTTATTCTATATCAGGAGTAACTCTCATGAGTCCGGAAGGATCTATATAGCGGCCACAGGCAGGTCCTACTGTTGAGGGAGGATCTAAAGTGATCCTTCACGGTTAACTCAGTGATTTCCAAATTAATCTACAGGGCGTTGCCGGCAACTGAAAATGGCCAGACGGAGACTCATGTCTCTATATGGGGGATCGAGCAGATCTCTGGCCCCCGTTTATTGTGCATCAACTTATATAATCATAGAAATTACACTTCAACCAATCAGCATAAGAACACGCTCACAGTTCTTAACCTATAGGAATGCAGGAACAGTCTGTACGTCAAAGTCTCGTAGAACAATGCACCCTCAGTCTCATGTCCTGGCAGATTGCAACAATCAAGGTCTCATCACGGTCTCATAACAGCTGTAAACTTTAGCCTACTAACAAAATTTATATCAAAACAACAAAATGGAGTCGAAAAGCACAAAATGGAGAATCTTTCTTAATATTTTCCTTCACATTCCCCCCTAGATAAATTTTGTTAATTAATGTCCAGCATCAGAGGTATTATCCCAAGCTATAAGCTTGAGGGGTACTGTGTTATGATCCGGTGACCTTGGAGCTGCATGAGAACTTTCACTGGAGAAAGTGGCCACTGTACTGACCGCAATCCTGAACTTAACACCGCAACTAGAAGTAGCCGTGGAGTGTACCTAACACACCTAAACACCTCGTCACAGCCGGAGGACTAATTACCCCTAAAGATGGAAATAGGAATACTATCTTGCCTCAGAGAAAATCCCCAAAGAATAGACAGCCCCCCACAAATATTGGCGGTGAGTCGGAGAGGAAAAAACATACACAGGCAGAAAACAGGATTTAGCACAGGAGGCCACACTAGCTAGATAGGAAAGAATAGGACAGAGTTCTGTGCGGTCAGTAAAAAACCCTTCAAAAACATCCACAGCAGAAATTACAAAAACTTCCTACATCTAACTAATAGATGTAGGAGCGTAAATCTGCAACTCCAGTGAATCCTACAATCAGAGCAGGAATAAAACTGAAACAAGCACACAGCAGTGTGCCACAGATACAAAAAAAAAAAAAACAACCAACACAGGGGCCGGAGGATCAACAGAGGGAACAACGGGCTCCACATATTTCCTGTTGTGAATTCTGCTCTTGGGCTCCCTTCGGTGGTTATGAGTGGTAGTGCTGCTGTCTGTGGATCGCAGCATCTATCAGGTGTGTTCACTTTTTGCAATTTGAACTCAGCTATTTAGTCCTGCTTGATCCTTTAGTCAGTGCCAGTTGTCCATTGTTTTTGGAGGATTCACATCCCTTTCTGGTCTCTCCTGTTTGCTGTGCTTTTCTTCAAAGATAAGTCCTGGCTTTGTTTCTGCTGTCCACATGCTGTGGGCCTTATAGTTCTGTGCATTTTCATGTATTGTCTTGTCCAGCTTGTCTGTGAAAGGATTTTTTGCAGCCAAGCGGTATCTCTGGAGATGCAGATATACCCTCCATGTCTTTAGTCAGATGTCGAGGTTTGTATTTTCTGTGGTGGATATTTTCTAGTGTTTTAATACTGAACGCATAGTTCTCTGTACTATATTTTCTATTTAGCTAGAATGGCCTCCTCTGCTAAATTCTGATTTCAGTCTGCGTATGTCATTTCCCTCTCCTCTCACAGTCAATATTTGTGGGGGGCTGTCTTTCCTTTGGGGATTTTCTCTGAGGCAAGATAGTTTTCCATTTCTATCTTTAGGGGTATTTAGTCCTCAGGCTGTGTCGAGGGGTCTAGGGAGCGTTAGGTACATCCCACGGCTACATCTAGTTGTGTTGTTAAGTTCAGGGTCTGCGTTCAGTACAGGTACCACCTTCTCCAGAGTACGTCTCATGCTGCTCCTAGGCCACCAGATCATAACAGTACAACTGGCCAACAATGAGTTAATTGCATCTCAGAAGAAGGGAGGACAGGTTTTGAGCCATTTTTTTTTCCTTAGCCTGTTTTTTCTTTTCCTCTCTCTTAGTCTCTGGGTGGCTGCGGAACCTAGTAATAACATGAATGTTCAGGAGTTAGTTTCTCGTGTGGATCAGCTTGCTGCTAGGGTACAGGGTATTTCAGATTATATTGTTCAGACTCCTGCCTTAGAACCTAAGATTCCCACTCCTGATTTATTCTTTGGTGACAGATCCAAATTTTTGAGTTTCAAAAATAACTGTAAACTGTTTTTTGCATTGAGACCCCGGTCCTCTGGTGATCCCATTCAACAGGTTAAGATCATCATATCCCTGCTGCGTGGTGACCCACAGGATTTAGCATTTTCCCTGGAAACTGGCAATCCTGCTTTGCTTAATGTTGACTCTTTCTTTCAAGCAATGGGGTTATTGTATGATGGAAAAAAAAAAAAAGAGCATGAACCGCACATCCCAAAATCATACGTTGATCTAAAGCCGCTAGGCAAAAATTAATATAACTGAATATGAGGTTTTCAGTTTAACATTCTGATCAGACTGTATGAAGCCCACTGCCCCTTCACGGCAAACCTCGTAGTGGGTCCTATCGCCCTAACGGAGCGGAGCCGTGCGGCGCCCACTGCCACAGCGGCCATGCACCAGCAGGGCGGACGGCCTGTTGCCCCACAGCACCCATGCTGCAAGACTGAGTCCCCAAGACTCCAGACCGCGCCGCCCCACCAGCACAAAGCCACAGCAACAATGGCCGCCACACAGCACCAACACCAAAATGAAAGGAGCACTTAAACTCACCTTCCTACAGCTCTTCAGTGAGAGCCAAAATGGGCTAGACCCCTTACTTTGCAGTCTCCTGCTAATTAAAATCACCTGAGCCAAATGGGAGGAGTGCTGGTCCAAGAAGAAAACTAGAACATGCTTTGCAAAAAAGAAAAAAAAAAAAAAAGAGCATGAACCGCACATCCCAAAATCATACGTTGATCTAAAGCCGCTAGGCAAAAATTAATATAACTGAATATGAGGTTTTCAGTTTAACATTCTGATCAGACTGTATGAAGCCCACTGCCCCTTCAGTTAGGGCGATAGGACCCACTACGAGGTTTGCCGTGAAGGGGCAGTGGGCTTCATACAGTCTGATCAGAATGTTAAACTGAAAACCTCATATTCAGTTATATTAATTTTTGCCTAGCGGCTTTAGATCAACGTATGATTTTGGGATGTGCGGTTCATGCTCTTTTTTTTTCTTTTTTGCAAAGCATTATTGTATGATGAGCCTAATTCTGTGGATCAAGCTGAGAAGATCTTGTTGGCCCTGTGTCAGGGTCAAGAAGCGGCAGAATCGTATTGCCAGAAATTTAGAAAATGGTCTGTTCTGACTAAATTGAATGAGGATGCCTTGGCGGCAATTTTCAGAAAGGGTCTTTCTGAATCCGTTAAAGATGTTATGGTGGGATTCCCCACGCCTGCTGGTCTGAGTAATTCTATGTCTCTGGCCATTCAGATTGATCGGCGCTTGCGCGAGCGCAGAGTTGTGCACACTGTGGCGTTGTCCTCCGAGAGGAGCCCTGAGCCTATGCAGTGTGATAGGATTTTGTCTAGAGCTGAACGTCAAGGATTCAGGCGTCAGAATGGGTTGTGTTTTTACTGCGGCGATTCTGCTCATGTTATTTCTGATTGCCCTAAGCGTACTAAGAGAATCGCTAGTTCTGTTACTATCAGTACTGTACAACCTAAATTTCTGTTATCTGTGACCTTGATCTGCTCATTATTATCATTTTCTGTCATGGCATTTGTGGATTCAGGCGCCGCTCTAAACTTAATGGACTTAGAATTTGCCAGACGTTGTGGTTTCCCCTTGCAACCTTTGCAGAACCCTATTCCTTTAAGGGACATTGATGCTACACCGTTGGCTATAAATAAACCTCAGTTTTGGACACAGCTGACCATGCGCATGGCATTGTGGTCCTGACTAGAGTTGAGCGACCTTGACCTTTTTAGAGTCGAGCCGGGTTTCGCGAAACCCGACTATCTCAAAAGTCGGGTCGAGTGAAATCGGCCGATTATGACGTAAAGTCGGGATCGACCGAAACACGAAACCCAATGCAAGTCAATGGGGCAGCATAGTCGGCAGTGAGTGGGGGCCAGGAAAACACCTAGAGTGCCCATTTTAATGTCAAAACCATCCATTCTTCTTAATGAAGCTTGTCAAGCGTAATTTACCTTATAATAATTGGAAGGCATTTGAAATAGGGGTTCATTTGGATAAAGTTGTGGTGGGTAGGGCTGGTTCAAGTAATTAGTGGGCCCAGGAAATCTGGACCACGTCACGGCAGTGGAGCAGGGAGAGGTAAGTATTTCAACTTTGCAAGTGCTGTGAACCTGAGCAAGCAGGGGGGGCCCACTCGTTGGCATTGGCACTGGCACAGGGCCCCTCAAAGTACGGCGGTGTGTTTGCACGGCGGGGGTGCCTCCCACCGGCAGCGACACTTTTGCGTACTATGAGGGGCCCTGTGCCAGTGACGTCGCCAACGAGTATTCCTCCCCCCACCTGATGAAGGAACCTGCACTTTCATCTGCACCTTCCTCTTTGTCCCCGTGTAAGGTGGTATGGTATGCGGGAAGGGGGACCTGACTTTCAGCAGGGTCACAATCTTGCAGTGTAGCGTGCACGGGAAATGTTGCGTTATGGGTCAATGTACCAGCAGACTCATCTATCACTGGCTGGGCAATGGGCAGGATGAGGAGGAAACACAGATATAGGCCCAAAGAATAAAGTGGGCTAAATGCAGTTCAAAATTGGTAACACAGGACTAATCAGGGGGCATTGCAGTGGAGGACAACTGGAATGAGAGGCTGACACAGAGAGTAGGCCCAAATCAGTAAGTAGTCGAAATGCAGTTCAAAATTGGCAACAGTAGTAAACAGGCGGCACAGCTTTGTTCAGTGGAGGAGAACAGCAAGGAGTGGCAGACACCGATAGTAGGCCCCAACCCAACTAGTAGGCCAAATGCAGTCTAACATTAACAACTACTTAACGAGCGCCTGAAAACGGAATTTCAGGACAGGAAACCAGGAGAACAGCAAGGAGTGGCAGACACCGATAGTAGGCCCCAAACCAACTAGTACGCCAAATGCAGTTGTTCCGTTTAACCACAATTTAATGAGAGCCTGAAGATAGAAGTTCAGGAAAGGCAACCTGGAGAACACCTTGGAGTGGAACACACCATCTCTCTACACCCCATACCCAATTTGTAGGCCTAATGCAGCGTAGTTTCCAACAACTACTAAACGAGAGCATGATGATCGAAGCATTGGCGAGGAAACCTGGGGAACACCTTGGAGTGGAACACACCATCTCTCTACACCCCATACCCAATTTGTAGGCCTAATGCAGCGTAGTTTCCAACAACTACTAAACGAGAGCCGGAAGATCGAAGCTCAGGAAAGGCAACCTGGAGAACACCTTGGAGTGGAACACGCCATCTCTCTACACCCCATACCCAATTTGTAGGCCTAATGCAGCGTAGTTTCCAACAACTACTAAACGAGAGCATGATGATCGAAGCATTGGCGAGGAAACCTGGGGAACACCTTGGAGTGGAACACACCATCTCTCTACACCCCATACCCAATTTGTAGGCCTAATGCAGCGTAGTTTCCAACAACTACTAAACGAGAGCCGGAAGATCGAAGCTCAGGAAAGGCAACCTGGAGAACACCTTGGAGTGGAACACACCATCTCTCTACACCCCATACCCAATTTGTAGGCCTAATGCAGCGTAGTTTCCAACAACTACTAAACGAGAGCCGGAAGATCGAAGCTCAGGAAAGGCAACCTGGAGAACACCTTGGAGTGGAACACACCATCTCTCTACACCCCATACCCAATTTGTAGGCCTAATGCAGCGTAGTTTCCAACAACTACTAAACGAGAGCCGGAAGATCGAAGCTCAGGAAAGGCAACCTGGGGAACACCTTGGAGTGGAACACACCATCTCTCTACACCCCATACCCAATTTGTAGGCCTAATGCAGCGTAGTTTCCAACAACTACTAAACGAGAGCCGGAAGATCGAAGCTCAGGAAAGGCAACCTGGAGAACACCTTGGAGTGGAACACACCATCTCTCTACACCCCATACCCAATTTGTAGGCCTAATGCAGCGTAGTTTCCAACAACTACTAAACGAGAGCCGGAAGATCGAAGCTCAGGAAAGGCAACCTGGGGAACACCTTGGAGTGGAACACACCATCTCTCTACACCCCATACCCAATTTGTAGGCCTAATGCAGCGTAGTTTCCAACAACTACTAAACGAGAGCCGGAAGATCGAAGCTCAGGAAAGGCAACCTGGAGAACACCTTGGAGTGTAACAAACCCTCTCTCTACACCACGGAAGGGCTGATTCTTAGGAAGGAAGGCTGTCGGAAAGAAGCAGGGCGCGTCCGAGGGTGATTATATTCTTATTAGGTATATACTCACCCTCGGACGCGCCCTGCTTCTTTATTTGTAATGAATGTTTATTTGCAATGTGGTGTTGACTTACTCTATTTTTTTGGTAAATAATGATTTTATTATTTTCATTGTTTTGCATCTTCTTGGCAATAATATAAAGAAGACGCGACAGGACAACACTCGGTGGATGCCATATCTGTGTTTTAAATTGAAAAAAACTTTCAGTTAACTACTTGCAGGAGAAAGTTATTGTAGCTGGTGGCCATTTTTAGTACTGTACCAGATTTTTGTTGTATGTGTTTGTTTTTAATGTTAAAATGTCTGCATTTGATATCTCTCCAGTATTTTCTTTTTTATAAGCAAAATACTTATTTTTATATTTTCTGATGTTGGTTCCAGGGGTACACGGGCAGCAGTGGTGTGGTCAGTGGAGGCCTAGTGGAAGGAGTGACCGCAGACAGGCATCGAAGGCCTAAAATAATAACACGTGGCTGTAGGCAATTTTAAATTGGTTCCAGGGGTACACGGGCAGCAGTGGTGTGGTCAGTGGAGGCCTAGTGGAAGGAGTGACCACAGACAGGCATCGAACGCCTAAAATAATAACACATGGCTGTAGGCAATTTTAAATTGGTTCCAGGGGTACACGGGCAGCAGTGGTGTGGTCAGTGGAGGCCTAGTGGAAGGAGTGACCGCAGACAGGCATCGAAGGCCTAAAGTAAAAAAATTGGGCTGGCTGTAGGCAATTTTAAATTGGTTCCAGGGGTACACGGGCAGCAGTGGTGTGGTCAGTGGAGGCCTAGTGGAAGGAGTGACCGCAGACAGGCATCGAAGGCCTAAAGTAAAAAAATTGGGCTGGCTGTAGGCAATTTTAAATTGGTTCCAGGGGTATACGGGCAGCAATTGGGTGGTCAGTGGAGGCCTAGTGGAAGGAGTGACCGCAGACAGGCATCGAAGGCCTAAAGTAAAAAAATTGGGCTGGCTGTAGGCAATTTTAAATTGGTTCCAGGGGTACACGGGCAGCAGTGGTGTGGTCAGTGGAGGCCTAGTGGAAGGAGTGACCGCAGACAGGCATCGAAGGCCTAAAATAATAACACATGGCTGTAGGCAATTTTAAATTGGTTCCAGGGGTACACGGGCAGCAGTGGTGTGGTCAGTGGAGGCCTAGTGGAAGGAGTGACTGCAGACAGGCATCGAAGGCCTAAAGTAAAAAAATTGGGCTGGCTGTAGCCAATTTTAAATTGGTTCCAGGGGTACACGGGCAGCAGTGGTGTGGTCAGTGGAGGCCTAGTGGAAGGAGTGACCGCAGACAGGCATCGAAGGCCTAAAGTAAAAAAATTGGGCTGGCTGTAGGCAATTTTAAATTGGTTCCAGGGGTACACGGGCAGCAGTGGTGTGGTCAGTGGAGGCCTAGTGGAAGGAGTGACCGCAGACAGGCATCGAAGGCCTAAAGTAAAAAAATTGGGCTGGCTGTAGGCAATTTTAAATTGGTTCCAGGGGTATACGGGCAGCAATTGGGTGGTCAGTGGAGGCCTAGTGGAAGGAGTGACCGCAGACAGGCATCGAAGGCCTAAAGTAAAAAAATTGGGCTGGCTGTAGGCAATTTTAAATTGGTTCCAGGGGTACACGGGCAGCAGTGGTGTGGTCAGTGGAGGCCTAGTGGAAGGAGTGACCGCAGACAGGCATCGAAGGCCTAAAATAATAACACATGGCTGTAGGCAATTTTAAATTGGTTCCAGGGGTACACGGGCAGCAGTGGTGTGGTCAGTGGAGGCCTAGTGGAAGGAGTGACTGCAGACAGGCATCGAAGGCCTAAAGTAAAAAAATTGGGCTGGCTGTAGCCAATTTTAAATTGGTTCCAGGGGTACACGGGCAGCAGTGGTGTGGTCAGTGGAGGCCTAGTGGAAGGAGTGACCGCAGACAGGCATCGAAGGCCTAAAGTAAAAAAATTGGGCTGGCTGTAGCCAATTTTAAATTGGTTCCAGGGGTACACGGGCAGCAGTGGTGTGGTCAGTGGAGGCCTAGTGGAAGGAGTGACCGCAGACAGGCATCGAAGGCCTAAAATAATAACACATGGCTGTAGGCAATTTTAAATTGGTTCCAGGGGTACACGGGCAGCAGTGGTGTGGTCAGTGGAGGCCTAGTGGAAGGAGTGACCGCAGACAGGCATCGAAGGCCTAAAGTAAAAAAATTGGGCTGGCTGTAGGCAATTTTAAATTGGTTCCAGGGGTACACGGGCAGCAGTGGTGTGGTCAGTGGAGGCCTAGTGGAAGGAGTGACCGCAGACAGGCATCGAAGGCCTAAAGTAAAAAAATTGGGCTAGCTGTAGGCAATTTTAAATTGGTTCCAGGGGTACACGGGCAGCAGTGGTGTGGTCCGTGGAGGCCTAGTGGAAGGAGTGACCGCAGACAGGCATCGAAGGCCTAAAATAATAACACATGGCTGTAGGCAATTTTAAATTGGTTCCAGGGGTACACGGGCAGCAGTGGTGTGGTCAGTGGAGGCATATGTAAAGCAGTTAATACAAGAGAAGATAGTATTCTGCTACAGATGGATCTGGATAAGTTGGAAACTTGGGCTGAAAGGTGGCAGATGAGGTTTAACAATGATAAATGTAAGGTTATACACATGGGAAGAGGGAATCAATATCACCATTACACACTGAACGGGAAACCACTGGGTAAATCTGACAGGGAGAAGGACTTGGGGATCCTAGTTAATGATAAACTTACCTGGAGCAGCCAGTGCCAGGCAGCAGCTGCCAAGGCAAACAGGATCATGGGGTGCATTAAAAGAGGTCTGGATACACATGACTCCTTACAGGCAAATTGTAAGGAGTGACCGCAGACAGGCATCGAAGGCCTAAAATAATAACACATGGCTGTAGGCAATTTTAAATTGGTTCCAGGGGTACACGGGCAGCAGTGGTGTGGTCAGTGGAGGCCTAGTGGAAGGAGTGACCGCAGACAGGCTTCGAAGGCCTAACATAACAAAAATGTCAATACAATGGTATTGTCAGTGGCAGGCATTGAAGGATGTCAGCGCATAGACTAAACATTGTTGGAGCTGTGAGATAATTTTGCAAGTGGTAGAGCACTGTTTGAGCTGGGGGGGGGGGAACTGTCTTGTGGCCGGCGGTACAGGCCCAGGGCCCCTCATATTACAACGGTGTGTCTGACGTTGGGTGCGCACCACCACCGCCAGAGACACTTTATTGTACTAGGAGGGACCCAGTGGCAGTGCCGTCGACCAAAAGCGGGCACACCCACCTCTTCAGACAAACAACACTCTCACGGGTGCTGTCGCCAAGTGTCGATACCACGGCCCCGTGTGGGGAGTTTGGCCATTTAGTGAGGTGTAAACATGTCGTATGCTGGACAATCAGGTGCAGAAAATTACGAGATTGGAAAAGGCATTCAGAATAGTCCACAGGCAAGACCTTTTCATAGGAAAGCTAGGTGTCAGCCGGGCAAGGTGGGGCAAAAGATTTCGAAATCCAGTTGTGGTTCATTTTAATGAAGGTTAGATCATCTACATTTTGGGTAGCCAGTCGAGTCCTTTTTTCTGTTAGTATTGAACCTGCAGCACTGAATACTCTTTCTGATAGGACACTAGTTGCCAGGCAAGCAAGCTCCTGCAATGCATATTCTGCCAATTCTGGCCAGGTGTCTAATTTTGATGACCAGTAATCAAATGGGAATGACGGTTGAGGGAGAACATCGATAAGGGATGAAAAATAGTTTGTAACCATACTGGACAAATGTTGTCTCCTGTCACTTTGAATTGATGCTGCAGTACCTGTCCTGTCTGCGGTCATAGCAAAATCACTCCACAACCTGGTCAGAAAACCCCTCTGGCCAACGCCACTTCTGATTTCTGCCCCTCTAACTCCTCTGGTCTGCTGGCCCCTGCAGCTCGTGTGAGAACGATCACGGGCGCTGTGTGCAGGGAATGCCAGAAGCAAACGGTCAACAAGAGTTGATTGTTTGGTTGCTAATATTAGTTCCAAGTTATCATGTGGCATTATATTTTGCAATTTGCCTTTATAGCGAGGATCAAGGAGGCAGGCCAACCAGTAATCGTCATCGTTCATCATTTTAGTTATGCGTGTGTCCCTTTTGAGGATACGTAAGGCATAATCCGCCATGTGGGCCAAAGTTCCAGTTCTCAAATCTGCGGTTGTGCTTGGTTGAGGGGCAGTTTCAGGCAAATCCACGTCACTTGTGTCCCTCCAAAAACCAGAACCCGGCCTTGCCGCGCCACCAATTTCCAGTGGCCCCGGAAAAGCTTCCTCATTAAAAATATAATCATCCCCATCATCCTCCTCGTCCTCCTCCTCCTCTTCGCCCGCTAACTCGTCCTGTACACTGCCCTGGCCAGACAATGGCTGACTGTCATCAAGGCTTTCCTCTTCCTCAGCTGCAGACGCCTGATCCTTTATGTGCGTCAAACTTTGCATCAGCAGACGCATTAGGGGGATGCTCATGCTTATTATGGCGTTGTCTGCACTAACCAGCCGTGTGCATTCCTCAAAACACTGAAGGACTTGACACATGTCTTGAATCTTCGACCACTGCACACCTGACAACTCCATGTCTGCCATCCTACTGCCTGCCCGTGTATGTGTATCCTCCCACAAAAACATAACAGCCCGCCTCTGTTCGCACAGTCTCTGAAGCATGTGCAGTGTTGAGTTCCACCTTGTTGCAACGTCTATGATTAGGCGATGCTGGGGAAGGTTCAAAGAACGCTGATAGTTCTGCATACGGCTGGAGTGTACGGGCGAACGGCGGATATGTGAGCAAAGTCCACACACTTTGAGGAGCAGGTCGGATAACCCCGGATAACTTTTCAGGAAGCACTGCACCACCAGGTTTAAGGTGTGAGCCAGGCAAGGAATGTGTTTCAGTTGGGAAAGGGAGATGGCAGCCATGAAATTCCTTCCGTTATCACTCACTACCTTGCCTGCCTCAAGATCTACAGTGCCCAGCCACGACTGCGTTTCTTTCTGCAAGAACTCGGACAGAACTTCCGCGGTGTGTCTGTTGTCGCCCAAACACTTCATAGCCAATACAGCCTGCTGACGTTTGCCAGTAGCTGCCCCATAATGGGAGACCTGGTGTGCAACAGTGGCAGCTGCGGATGGAGTGGTTGTGCGACTGCGGTCTGTGGACGAGCTCTCGCTTCTGCAGGAGGACGAAGAGGAGGAGGAGGGGGTGTGAACGGCTACAGCCAACTGTTTCCTAGACCGTGGGCTAGGCAGAACTGTCCCAAACTTGCTGTCCCCTGTGGACCCTGCATCCACCACATTTACCCAGTGTGCCGTGATGGACACGTAACGTCCCTGGCCATGCCTACTGGTCCATGCATCTGTTGTCAGGTGCACCTTTGTGCTCACAGATTGCCTGAGTGCATGGACGATGCGCTCTTTAACATGCTGGTGGAGGGCTGGGATGGCTTTTCTGGAAAAAAAGTGTCGACTGGGTAGCTCGTAGCGTGGTACAGCGTAGTCCATCAGGGCTTTGAAAGCTTCGCTTTCAACTAACCGGTAGGGCATCATCTCTAACGAGATTAGTCTAGCTATGTGTGCGTTCAAACCCTGTGTACGCGGATGCGAGGCTAAGTACTTCCTTTTTCTAACCATAGTCTCATGTAGGGTGAGCTGGACTGGAGAGCTGGAGATCGTGGAACTAGCGGGGGTGCCGGTGGACATGGCAGACTGAGAGACGGTGGGAGATGGTATTGTTGCCGCCGGTGCCCTAGATGCAGTGTTTCCTACTACGAAACTGGTGATTCCCTGACCCTGACTGCTTTGGCCTGGCAAAGAAACCTGCACAGATACTGCAGGTGGTGCGGAAAATGGTGGCCCTACACTGCCGGAAGGGATGTTGCGTTGCTGACTAGCTTCATTGGCCGAGGGTGCTACAACCTTAAGGGACGTTTGGTAGTTAGTCCAGGCTTGCAAATGCATGGTGGTTAAATGTCTATGCATGCAACTTGTATTGAGACTTTTCAGATTCTGTCCTCTGCTTAAGGTAGTTGAACATTTTTGACAGATGACTTTGCGCTGATCAATTGGATGTTGTTTAAAAAAATGCCAGACTGCACTCTTTCTAGCATCGGATACCTTTTCAGGCATTGCACACTGAGCTTTAACCGGATGGCCACGCTGTCCTCCAACAGGTTTTGGATTTGCCACGCGTTTTGGGCAAGATACGGGCCCGGCAGATGGAACCTGTTGTGATGTTGATGCCTGCTGCGGCCCCTCCTCCTCCGCTTCAGAACTGCTGCCGCCTGCACCGTGTTCCCCCAATGGCTGCCAATCGGGGTCAAGAACTGGGTCATCTATTACCTCTTCTTGTAGCTCGTGTGCAACTTCGTCTGTGTCACCGTGTCGGTCGGTGGTATAGCGTTCGTGATGGGGCAACATAGTCTCATCAGGGTCTGATTCTTGATCATTACCCTGCGAGGGCAATGTTGTGGTCTGAGTCAAAGGACCAGCATAGTAGTCTGGCTGTGGCTGTGCATCAGTGCACTCCATGTCAGATTCAACTTGTAATGGGCATGGACTGTTAACTGCTTCACTTTCTAAGCCAGGGACGGTATGTGTAAAGAGCTCCATGGAGTAACCCGTTGTGTCGCCTGCTGCATTCTTCTCTGTTGTTGCTTTTGCTGAAGAGGACAAGGAAGCGACTTGTCCCTGACCGTGAACATCCACTAACGACGCGCTGCTTTGACATTTACCAATTTCACGAGAGGAGGCAAAAGAGCTAGAGGCTGAGTCAGCAAGATAAGCCAAAACTTGCTCTTGCTGCTCCGGCTTTAAAAGCGGTTTTCCTACTCCCAGAAAAGGGAGCGTTCGAGGCCTTGTGTAGCCAGACGACGAACCTGGCTCCACAGCTCCAGACTTAGGTGCAATATTTTTTTTCCCACGACCAGCTGATGCTCCACCACTACCACTACCCTCATTACCAGCTGACAATGAACGCCCCCGGCCACGACCTCTTCCACCAGACTTCCTCATTGTTTTAAAAACGTAAACAAACTAACGGTATTTGTTGCTGTCACACAAATTACACGGTGAGCTATAACTTCAGTATGATTTAGCTACCCCTTTACAGGTGATTGAGACCACAACGAAAATCAGGCACAATGTTACACACTCTGTTGTTGGTGGCAACAAATGAGAGAGATGCCACACACGCAGGACTGTTACTGAAGCACAAATGTAAATATTAATCTCCCACTGATTTGATTTTTTTTTTCAGGGAGACTTTAGGGAAAAAAAATAATAGAATAAAATGATTTTTTCAGGAAGAATTTAGAAACCAAATAAAATAAAATGATTTTTTCAGGGAGAATTTAGAAAACAAATAAAACAAAAAAAGGCTTTCTATGGCCCACTGAGTGAGAGATGACGCACACAGGAGTCAGGAGTGGCACACAAGCCCAGAGGCCAATATTTATCTCCCACTGATTGATGTAGTGATTTTTTCAGGTAGATTTTGGAACCCAAATCAAGCTAAAAAAATAATAGGCTTTCTATGGCCCACAATTGGAGAGAGAGAGAGAGATGGCACACCCAGGAGTCAAGACTGGCACACAAGCAGAAAGGGCAATATTAATCTCCCACTGATTTGTTTTTGTTTGTTTTTTCAGGGAGACTTTAGGAAAAAAAATAATAGAATAAAATGATTTTTTCAGGAAGAATTTAGAAACCAAATAAAATAAAATGATTTTTTCAGGGAGAATTTAGAAAACAAATAAAACAAAAAAAGGCTTTCTATGGCCCACTGAGTGAGAGATGACGCACACAGGAGTCAGGAGTGGCACACAAGCCCAGAGGCCAATATTTATCTCCCACTTTTTTTTTTTGTTCCAGGGAAAATTTATAAACCCAATAAAAAAAATAATAAATAGGCTTTCTATGGCCCACTATCTGAGAGAGAGAGATGGCACGCTTAGGACTGGCACACAAGCCCAAAGGCCAATATTAATCTCCCTTTTTTTTTTAAGGGAGAATTTTTAAAACAAAAAAAAAATAAATAAATAGGCTTTCTATGGCCCACTATTTGTGAGAGAGATGGCACGCTCAGGACTGGCACACAAGCCCAGAGGCCAATATTAATCTCCCACTTTTTTTTTTTTTTTTCCAGGGAAAATTTATAAACCCAATAAAAAAAATAATAAATAGGCTTTCTATGGCCCACTATCTGAGAGAGAGAGATGGCACGCTTAGGACTGGCACACAAGCCCAAAGGCCAATATTAATCTCCCACTGATTGATTTATTGATTTTTTCAGGTAGAATTTAGAACGCAAATAAAGCAAAAAAAAAAAAATGGGCTTTCTATGGCCCACTGAGTGAGTGATGATGCACACAGGAGTCAGGAGTGGCACACAAGCCCTGAGGCCAATATTTTTCTCCCACTGATTGATGTAGTGATTTTTTCAGGTAGATTTTAGAACCAAAATCAAGCAAAAAAATAAATAGGCTTTCTATGGCCCACTGACTGAGAGATGGCACACACAGGGATGGCACTCTAGCAGAAATGTCAATCTTAATCTCCCACAAAAAAAAAAAACAGGGACTGTCCTTCAATTACTATCTCCCTGCAGTAATCTCAGCCAGGTATGGCAGGCAGCAATAAGGAGTGGACTGATGCACAAATTAAATAAAAAGTGTGTACAAACAAAAAAGATAGCTGTGCAGAAAGGAAGGAACAAGAGGATTTGTGCTTTGAAAAAAGCAGTTGGTTTGCACAGCGGCGTACACACAGCAATGCAGCTATCAGGGAGCCTTCTAGGGCAGCCCAATGAGCTACAGCGCTGAGGGGGAAAAAAAAAAAAATGTAGCTTCCACTGTCCCTGCACACCGAAGGTGGTGTTGGGCAGTGGAAATCGCTACAGCACAAGCGGTTTGGTGGTTAATGGACCCTGCCTAACGCTATCCCTGCTTCTGACGAAGCGGCAGCAACCTCTCCCTAAGCTCAGATCAGCAGCAGTAACATGGCGGTCGGCGGGAACTCCCCTTTATAGCCCCTGTGACGCCGCAGACAGCAAGCCAATCACTGCAATGCCCTTCTCTAAGATGGTGGGGACCAGGACCTATGTCATCACGCTGCCCACACTCTGCGTTTACCTTCATTGGCTGAGAAATGGCGCTTTTCGCGTCATTGAAACGCGACTTTGGCGCGAAAGTCGCGTACCGCATGGCCGACATCGCACAGGGGTCGGATCGGGTTTCATGAAACCCGACTTTGTCAAAAGTCGGCGACTTTTGAAAATGAACGACCCGTTTCGCTCAACCCTAGTCCTGACCGATCATAAGAATCTGATTTACCTCGAGTCTGCCAAACGGCTGAATCCTAGACAGGCTCGATGGTCCCTGTTTTTCTCCCGTTTTGATTTTGTGGTCTCATACATTCCTGGTACTAAGAATGTTAAGGCGGATGCCCTCTCTAGGAGTTTTTTTCCTGATTCCCCTGGGGTTCTTGAGCCGGTCGGCATTTTGAAGGAAGGGGTTATTCTTTCTGCCATCTCCCCTGATTTACGACGGGTTCTTCAGGAATTTCAGGCTAATAAACCTGACCGCTGTCCAGTAGGGAAACTGTTATGACCTGGTGGTCAGGACAATAATGGACCTGGTGGTTAAGAGCACACGGAATGACCTGATAGTTACTGATAATATAGGACGAGCTCTGGGACGTGGGAACTCTGCTGACCGCAATCCCTAATCCTATGAAACACACTAGAAATAGCCGTGGATTGTTCCTAACGCTCCCTATGCAACTCGGCACAGCCTAAGGAACTAGCTAGCCCTAAAGATAGAAAAATAAAGCCTACCTTGTCTCAGAGAAATTCCCCAAAGGAAAAGGCAGCCCCCCACATATAATGACTGTGAGTAAAGATGAAAATACAAACACAGAGATGAAATAGATTTAGCAAAGTGAGGCCCGACTTACTGAACAGACCGAGGATAGGAAAGGTAGCTTTGCGGTCAGCACAAAAACCTACAAAAAGACCACACAGAGGGCGCAAAAAGACCCTCCGCACCGACTCACGGTGCGGAGGTGCTCCCTCTGCGTCCCAGAGCTTCCAGCAAGCAGACAACAAACAAAATAGCAAGCTGGACAGAAAAATAGCAAACCAGAGAAAAACACGCAGGCACTTAGCTTCTGCTGGGAAGACAGGTCACAAGTACGATCCAGGAGTGAACAAGACCAATACTGGAACATTGACAGGTGGCGTGGAGCAAAGATCTAAGTGGAGTTAAATAGAGCAGCAGCTAACGAATTAACCTCGTCACCTGTGGAAGGAAACTCAGAAACACCCACAGCCATCAGAGGAATTCCATGGATAGAACCAGCCGAAGTACCATTCATGACTACAGAAGGGAGCCCGACAACAGAATTCACAACAGTACCCCCCCTTGAGGAGGGGTCACCGAACCCTCACAGAGCCCCCAGGCCGACCAGGATGAGCCAAATGAAAGGCACGAATCAGATCGGCAGCATGAACATCAGAGGCGAAAACCCAGGAATTATCTTCCTGACCATAACCCTTCCACTTGACCAGGTACTGGAGTTTCCGTCTCGAAATACGAGAATCCAAAATCTCCACCACATACTCCAACTCCCCCTCAACCAACACCAGGGCAGGAGGATCAACGGATGGGACCACAGGCGCCACGTATCTGCGCAACAACGACCTATGGAACACATTATGGATGGCAAAAGAAGCAGGAAGAGCCAAACGAAATGACACAGGATTGATAACCTCAGAAATCTTATACGGACCAATGAAACGAGGCTTAAACTTAGGAGAGGAAACCTTCATAGGAACATAATGAGACGATATCCAAACCAAATCCCCAACACGAAGTCGGGGACCCACACAGCGCCGGCGGTTAGCGAAACGTTGAGCCTTCTCCTGGGACAATGTCAAATTGTCCACCACATAAGTCCAAATCTGCTGCAACCTATCCACCACAGCAATAAGGAAGAAACAATGGAGTTACAGTCCAAAAATCAAGTTTTATTCTCAACAACAGTTGGCAACCATAGCCAGAACAATATACAAAAATCATAATTCAATTAAACAAAACATATAACTGAAAAGGAGAGTGAATGGTAGCAATAGATGGAACTAGACACCACGTAGGTAATCCTGGTGCCAAATGAATATTAGTAAAGTGCATAGTGCCATAGAGTAATTGGGAAAAGGATCAGATAGTATACTAATACCCCTATAAATCTCTACTTCACGGCTATGTATACATATGGATAGCCCTGCGCATAGGCTACATGACCACTACATCCGGTCATTCATCAAGAGCCAGGGAGAAGGGAAAAAGAAAGACACCATAAACAATTCTTATTGATCCTTACCCAGAGTTTGGTAACCAGGATGACCCACGTGGTGGCCCCAACGCGCGTTTCGCGTCAGCTTCGTCAGGGGGCGGTCAACCCCTAATATTCAATTGGCACCAGGATTACCTACGTGGTGTCTAGTTCCATCTATTGCTACCATTCACTCTCCTTTTCAGTTATATGTTTTGTTTAATTGAATTATGATTTTTGTATATTGTTCTGGCTATGGTTGCCAACTGTTGTTGAGAATAAAACTTGATTTTTGGACTGTAACTCCATTGTTTCTTCCTTATTGCTATTGATAGGAGTGTCCATTTATACTATTGGTATCAAACCTCTCCCTGGGTAGCTCCCCCACTCGGGATGTGAGCATGGTGGAGGTTTCGGGTACAGTATCTTCATATTTGGTCTTTTGTTGTTAACCTATCCACCACAGCATCCACACCAGGACAGTCTGAAGACTCAACCTGCCCTGAAGAGAAACGCGGATGGAAACCAGAATTGCAGAAAAACGGCGAAACCAAAGTAGCCGAGCTGGCCCGATTATTAAGGGCGAACTCAGCCAACGGCAAAAAGGACACCCAATCATCCTGATCAGCAGAAACAAAGCATCTCAGATATGTTTCCAAAGTCTGATTAGTTCGTTCGGTTTGGCCATTTGTCTGAGGATGGAAAGCCAAGGAAAAAGACAAATCAATGCCCATCCTAGCACAAAAAGATTGCCAAAACTTCGAAACAAACTGGGAACCTCTGTCAGAAACGATATTCTCCGGGATACCATGTAAACGAACCACATGCTGGAAAAATAATGGCACCAAATCAGAGGAGGAAGGCAATTTAGACAAAGGTACCAAATGGACCATCTTAGAAAAGCGATCACAAACCACCCAAATGACCGACATCTTTTGAGAGATGGGGAGATCCGAAATAAAATCCATAGAAATATGCGTCCAGGGCCTCTTCGGGACCGGCAAGGGCAAAAGCAACCCACTGGCACGAGAACAGCAGGGCTTAACCCGAGCACAAGTCCCACAGGACTGCACAAAAGAACGCACATCCCGTGACAAAGACGGCCACCAAAAGGATCTAGCCACCAAATCTCTGGTACCAAAGATTCCAGGATGCCCAGCCAACACAGAACAATGAATCTCAGAGATAACTCTACTAGTCCATCTATCAGGGACAAACAGTTTCTCCGCTGGGCAACGGTCAGGTCTATCAGCCTGAAATTTTTGCAGCACCCGCCGCAAATCAGGGGAGATGGCAGACAAAATTACCCCCTCTTTGAGAATACCCGCCGGCTCAGGAACACCCGGAGAGTCAGGCACAAAACTCCTTGACAGGGCATCAGCCTTAACATTCTTAGAGCCCAGAGGGTACGAAACCACAAAATCAAAATGGGAGAAAAATAACGACCATCGAGCCTGTCTCGGATTCAACCGTTTGGCAGACTCAAGATAAGTCAAATTCTTGTGATCTGTCAAGACCACCACGCGATGCTTGGCTCCTTCAAGCCAATGACGACACTCCTCGAATGCCCACTTCATGGCCAACAACTCTCGATTACCAACATCATAATTGCGCTCAGCAGGCGAAAACTTTCTAGAAAAGAAAGCACATGGCTTCATCACCGAGCCATCAGAACTTCTTTGCGACAAAACAGCCCCAGCTCCAATCTCAGAAGCATCAACCTCAACCTGAAACGGGAGCGAAACATCTGGCTGGCACAACACAGGGGCAGAAGAAAAACGACGCTTCAACTCCTGAAAAGCCTCTACAGCTGCAGAATGCCAATTGACCACATCAGCACCCTTCTTGGTCAAATCAGTCAACGGTTTAGCAACACTAGAAAAATTAGCGATGAAGCGCCGATAAAAATTAGCAAAGCCCAGGAACTTTTGCAGGCTCTTCACAGATGTCGGCTGAGTCCAATCGTAAATGGCCTGGACTTTAACAGGGTCCATCTCGAAAGTAGAAGGGGAAAAAATGAACCCCAAAAATGAAACCTTCTGAACTCCAAAGAGACACTTTGACCCCTTCACAAACAAGGAATTCGCACGAAGGACTATTTAAGACGGGGGCATGGCTAGCAGCTGAAGGAGCACGACGTGCCTCCATTAAGCTCCTCTGCTGGCCGTTCTTATCCAGCCAAATCTGCACCTTTTCACAACTCATCTATCAGATTTAAGGACTTCTCCCATACCATCCCTGGCCTAGAGGACTTTTTCACCCCATTTGACCCGTAAATTGGCAGTGAAGGAGTACTCCGGTCCCGAGGCCTGCACGTGGGCCTGAAGCCTGCTAGAGGTTCCCCCCTCCCGCCAGCAGTGGGCTGAATGCTGCGCCCAGTGTTGAGAACTGGCTAGTTTTTCCCTGCACTGGGAGTCCCCCACCACCCTCTATATCTGAAGTTCCCGCTGATTGGACCGCCTGGATCGTTCCTGCGGTGTCCGGAGATCTGTGCTGCGGCGCCGGGAGGAGGTGAGAGGACCAGGTGAGGGGACATGCGTGTTGCGGCCCCGCTGATCCACCCCGATCGCCGTGACTGCTGCGGTCCTGCCGCGCTTAAGCGGTGAAGAACAAATAGAGGGGACGCGGGACCATCTTGGAAACTGACTTGTGCCGGAGGAGGCTGCCTCACGGTGGTGTCGCTACTAAGCACCGCTTTCACCCCCTCGCCCCGTCCCATCGCTCGCACATACCTGCCTCCTGCTGTTGGGGACTGTGACCGGAGACCTGCGGAGTCCGTGCCTGCGCTCTCTCACAGCTCTCACCCCCGGCCTCTGAACGGGTAGACGCAGGTGGAGAAATCTGTTGTGATAGGCAATTCAGTAACACAATGTACATAGCGATCAGAGCACATACAGTGATCTGACAATAACCCAAAATAATAGAACAGCTCTGAGACGTGGGAACTCTGCAGACCGCAATCCCTGATCCTCTCCAAACACAACTAGAGGCAGCCGTGGATTGCGCCTAACGCTACCTATGCAACTCGGCACAGCCTGAGAAACTAACTAGCCTGAAGATAGAAAAATAAGCCTACCTTGCCTCAGAGAAATACCCCAAAGGAAAAGGCAGCCCCCCACATATAATGACTGTGAGTAAGATGAAAAGACAAACGTAGGGATGAAATAGATTCAGCAAAGTGAGGCCCGATATTCTAGACAGAACGAGGATAGGAAAGATAACTTTGCAGTCTACACAAAACCCTAAAGAAAACCACGCAAAGGGGGCAAAAAGACCTTCCGTACCGAACTGACGGCACGGAGGTACACCCCTTGCGTCCCAGAGCTTCCAGCAAAACAAATAGACAAGCTGGACAGAAAAAATAGCAACAAATAGCAAAGAAGCACTTAGCTATGCAGAGCAGCAGGCCACAGGAATGATCCAGAGATACACAAGTCCAACACTGGAACATTGACAGGAAGCATGGATCAAAGTATTAGGTGGAGTTAAGTAGAGAAGCAGCTAACGAGCTCACCAGATCACCTGAGGGAGGAAACTCAGAAGCTGCAGTACCACTTCCCTCCACAAACGGAAGCTCCCAGAGAGAATCAGCCGAAGTACCACTTGTGACCACAGGAGTGAACTCTGCCACAGAATTCACAACAGTACCCCTCCCTTGAGGAGGGGTCACCGAACCCTCACCAGAGCCCCCAGGCCGACCAGGATGAGCCACATGAAAGGCACGAACAAGATCGGGAGCATGGACATCAGAAGCAAAAACCCAGGAATTATCTTCCTGAGCATAACCCTTCCATTTAACCAGATACTGGAGTTTCCGTCTTGAAACACGAGAATCCAAAATCTTCTCCACAATATACTCCAATTCCCCTTCCACCAAAACCGGGGCAGGAGGCTCAACAGATGGAACCATAGGTGCCACGTATCTCCGCAACAATGACCTATGGAATACGTTATGTATGGAAAAAGAATCTGGGAGGGTCAGACGAAAAGACACAGGATTAAGAACCTCAGAAATCCTATACGGACCAATAAAACGAGGTTTAAACTTAGGAGAGGAAACCTTCATAGGAATATGACGAGAAGATAACCAAACCAGATCCCCAACACGAAGTCGGGGACCCACACGGCGTCTGCGATTAGCGAAAAGTTGAGCCTTCTCCTGGGACAAGGTCAAATTGTCCACTACATGAGTCCAAATCTGCTGCAACCTGTCCACCACAGTATCCACACCAGGACAGTCCGAAGACTCAACCTAGAGAAACGAGGATGGAACCCAGAATTGCAGAAAAACGGCGAAACCAAGGTAGCCGAGCTGGCCCGATTATTAAGGGCGAACTCAGCCAAAGGCAAAAAGGACACCCAGTCATTCTGATCAGCAGAAACAAAGCATCTCAGATATGTTTCCAAGGTCTGATTGGTTCGTTCGGTCTGGCCATTAGTCTGAGGATGGAAAGCCGAGGAAAAAGACAAGTCAATGCCCATCCTACCACAAAAGGCTCGCCAAAACCTCGAAACAAACTGGGAACCTCTGTCAGAAACAATATTCTCTGGAATGCCATGCAAACGAACCACATGCTGGAAGAACAAAGGCACCAAATCAGAGGAGGAAGGCAATTTAGACAAGGGTACCAGATGGACCATCTTAGAAAAGCGATCACAGACCACCCAAATGACTGACATCTTTTGAGAAACGGGAAGGTCAGAAATAAAATCCATAGAGATGTGTCCAAGGCCTCTTCGGGACCGGCAAGGGCAAAAGCAACCCACTGGCACGAGAACAGCAGGGCTTAGCCCGAGCACAAATCCCACAGGACTGCACAAAAGTACGCACATCCCGCGACAGAGACGGCCACCAAAAGGATCTAGCCACTAACTCTCTGGTACCAAAGATTCCAGGATGACCAGCCAACACCGAACAATGAAGTTCAGAGATAACTCTATTCGTCCACCTATCAGGGACAAACAGTTTCTCCGCTGGGCAACGATCAGGTTTATTAGCCTGAAATTTTTGCAGCACCCGCCGCAAATCAGGGGAGAAGGCAGACACAATTACTCCTTCCTTGAGGATACCCGCCGGCTCAGATAAACCCAGAGAGTCGGGCACAAAACTCCTAGACAGAGCATCCGCCTTCACATTTTTAGAGCCCGGAAGGTACGAAATCACAAAGTCAAAATGGGCAAAAAACAACGACCAATGAGCTTGTCTAGGATTCAAGCGCTTGGCAGACTCGAGATAAGTCAAGTTCTTATGATCAGTCAATACCACCACGCGATGCTTAGCTCCTTCAAGCCAATGACGCCACTCCTCGAATGCCCACTTCATGGCCAGCAACTCTCGGTTGCCCACATCATAATTTCGCTCAGCAGGCGAAAACTTCCTGGAAAAGAAAGCGCATGGTTTCATCACTGAGCAACCAGGACCTCTCTGTGACAAAACAGCCCCTGCTCCAATCTCAGAAGCATCAACCTCGACCTGGAACGGAAGAGAAACATCTGGTTGACACAACACAGGGGCAGAAGAAAAACGACGCTTCAACTCCTGAAAAGCCTCCACAGCAGCAGAAGACCAACTGACCAAATCAGCACCCTTCTTGGTCAAATCGGTCAATGGTTTGGCAACACTAGAAAAATTGCAGATGAAGCGACGATAAAAATTAGCAAAGCCCAGGAACTTTTGCAGACTTTTCAGAGATGTCGGCTGAGTCCAATCATGGATGACTTGGACCTTAACCGGATCCATCTCGATAATAGAAGGGGAAAAGATGAACCCCAAAAATGAAACCTTCTGCACACCAAAGAGACACTTCGATCCCTTCACAAACAAAGAATTAGCACGCAAGACCTGAAAAACCGTTCTGACCTGCTTCACATGAGACTCCCAATCATCCGAGAAGATCAAAATGTCATCCAAGTACACAATCAGGAATTTATCCAGGTACTCACGGAAGATGTCATGCATAAAGGATTGAAACACTGATGGAGCATTGGCAAGTCCGAACGGCATCACTAGATACTCAAAATGACCCTCGGGCGTATTAAATGCAGTTTTCCATTCATCGCCTTGCCTGATTCTCACCAGATTATACGCACCACGAAGATCTATCTTAGTGAACCAACTAGCCCCCTTAATCCGAGCAAACAAATCAGATAACAATGGCAAGGGGTACTGAAATTTAACAGTGATCTTATTAAGAAGGCGATAATCTATACACGGTCTCAGCGAACCATCCTTCTTGGCTACAAAAAAGAACCCTGCTCATAATGGCGACGATGACGGGCGAATATGCCCCTTCTCCAGGGATTCCTTCACATAACTGCGCATAGCGGTGTGCTCAGGCACGGATAAATTAAACAGTCGACCTTTTGGGAATTTACTACCAGGAATCAAATTGATAGCACAATCACAATCCCTATGCGGAGGTAGGGCATCGGACTTGGGCTCATCAAATACATCCCGGTAATCAGACAAGAACTCTGGAACCTCAGAAGGGGTGGATGACGAAATTTACAGAAATGGAACATCACCATGTACCCCCTGACAACCCCAGCTGGTCACCAACATGGAATTCCAATCCAATACTGGATTATGGGCTTGTAGCCATGGCAACCCCAACACGACCACATCATGCAGATTATGCAACACCAGAAAGCGAATAACCTCCTGATGTGCAGGAGCCATGCACATGGTCAGCTGGGTCCAGTATTGAGGCTTATTCTTGGCCAAAGGCGTGGCATCAATTCCTCTCAATGGAATAGGACACTGCAAGGGCTCCAAGAAAAACCCACAACGTTTAGCATAATCCAAGTCCATCAAATTCAGGGCAGCGCCTGAATCCACAAACGCCATGACAGAATACGACGACAAGGAGCATATCAAGGTAACGGACAGAAGAAATTTTGACTGTACAGTACCAATGGTGGCAGACCTAGCGAACCGCTTAGTGCGCTTAGGACAATCAGAGATAGCATGAGTGGAATCACCACAGTAGAAACACAACCCATTCAGACGTCTGTGTTCTTGCCGTTCAACTCTGGTCATAGTCCTATCGCACTGCATAGGCTCAGGTTTATTCTCAGGTAATACCGCCAAATGGTGCACAGATTTACGCTCACGCAAGCGTCGACCGATCTGAATGGCCAAAGACATAGACTCATTCAAACCAGCGGGCATAGGAAATCCCACCATGACATCCTTAATGGCTTCAGAGAGACCCTTTCTGAAAATGGCTGCAAGCGCAGATTCATTCCATTGAGTGAGTACGGACCACTTTCTAAATTTCTGACAATATACCTCTATTTCATCCTGACCCTGACACAGAGCCAGCAAATTCTTCTCTGCCTGATCCACAGAATTAGGCTCATCGTACAGCAATCCGAGCGCCAGGAAAAACACATCGATATTACTTAATGCAGGATCTCCTGACGCAAGAGAAAATGCCCAGTCCTGAGGGTCGCCACGTAAAAAAGAAATAATGATCCTAACTTGTTGCGCTGGGTCACCAGAGGAGCGAGGTTTCAAAGCCAGAAACAGTTTACAATTATTCTTGAAACTCAGAAATTTAGTTCTATCTCCAAAAAACAAATCTGGAATAGGAATTCTCGGTTCTAACAAAGAATTCTGAACCACAAAATTTTGAATATCTTGAACTCTTGCCGTGAGCTGATCTACACATGAAGACAGACCTTTAATGTCCATTGTAACACCTGTGTCCTGAAGCACCCAAATGTCTAGGGGAAAAAAAAGACAAATCACTGTTGTGAATTCTGTGGCTGAATTCACTCCTGTGGTCACAAGTGGTACTGCAGCTTCTGAGCTTCCTCCCTCAGGTGTTCTGGTGAGCTCGTTAACTGCTTCATTACTTAACTCCGCCTGATGCTGCTATCCTTGCTCCTTGTCAATGTTTCAGTGTTGGATCTGTGCTTCTCCTGATTGTTCCTGTGACCTGCTGCTCTGTATAGCTAAGTGTCTTTTGCTTTTTGTTGCTTTTTTTCTGTCCAGCTTGTCTTTTGTTTTGCTGGAAGCTCTGAGACGCAAAGGGTGTACCGCCGTGCCGTTAGTTCGGCACGGTGGGTTTTTTTTTGCCCCCTTTGCATGGTTTTGCTTTAGGGTTTTTTGTAGACTGCAAAGTTCGCTTTACTGTCCTCGCTCTGTCCTAGAATATCGGGCCCCACTTTGCTGAATCTATTTCATCCCTACGTTTTGTCTTTTCATCTTACTCACAGTCATTATATGTGGGGGGCTGCCTTTTCCTTTGGGGAATTTCTCTGGGGCAAGTCAGGCCTATTTTTCTATCTTCAGGCTAGCTAGTTTCTTAGGCTGTGCCGAGTTGCCTAGGTAGTTGTTAGGCGCAATCCACAGCCGCTTTTAGTTGTGTTTAGGATAGGATCAGGTGTGCAGTCTACAGAGTTTCCACGTCTCAGAGCTCGTTCTTGTATTTTTGGGTATTTGTCAGATCACTGTGTGCGCTCTGATCGCTAAGCACACTGTGTTTCTGGATTGCCTTCATAACACCTGTCATTAGCAAACATAACAAATCACAGTGCAAAGGAAAAAAAATGGTCTCAGAACTTCTTTTTTCCCTCTATTGAGAATCATTAGTACTTTTGGCTTCCTGTACTGTTGTGATAGGCAATTCAGTAACACAATGTACATAGCGATCAGAGCACATACAGTGATCTGACAATAACCCAAAATAATAGAACAGCTCTGAGACGTGGGAACTCTGCAGACCGCAATCCCTGATCCTCTCCAAACACAACTAGAGGCAGCTGTGGATTGCGCCTAACGCTACCTATGCAACTCGGCACAGCCTGAGAAACTAACTAGCCTGAAGATAGAAAAATAAGCCTACCTTGCCTCAGAGAAATACCCCAAAGGAAAAGGCAGCCCCCCACATATAATGACTGTGAGTAAGATGAAAAGACAAACGTAGGGATGAAATAGATTCAGCAAAGTGAGGCCCGATATTCTAGACAGAACGAGGATAGGAAAGATAACTTTGCGGTCTACACAAAACCCTAAAGAAAACCACGCAAAGGGGGCAAAAAGACCCTCCGTACCGAACTAACGGCACGGAGGTACACCCCTTGCGTCCCAGAGCTTCCAGCAAAACAAATAGACAAGCTGGACAGAAAAAATAGCAACAAATAGCAATGAAGCACTTAGCTATGCAGAGCAGCAGGCCACAGGAATGATCCAGAGAAACACAAGTCCAACACTGGAACATTGACAGGAAGCATGAATCAAAGCATTAGGTGGGGTTAAGTAGAGAAGCACCTAACGACCTCACCAGATCACCTGAGGGAGGAAACTCAGAAGCTGAAGTACCACTTCCCTCCACAAACGGAAGCTCCCAGAGAGAATCAGCCGAAGTACCACTTGTGACCACAGGAGGGAGCTCTGCCACAGAATTCACAACAGAAATCACAGTGAGGGCGGACGTGAGGTGGGGTCTGACTGCCTCTCTGGCTCCTGCGGTCTGCGGATACTCTGTCCCGGTGGTGGTTCCCGGCATAGGTGCCCCTGGGGAAGCGCGGGAGGTTTTCACGCCAGCGCCATCTTGGATCCTTCTCGGAAGCGGTAAGGAGACTCTGCACTCACTGTCGGAGGGGTATAGCGGCCTGACCCCCGCTGTCTCCCTCACTCCGAAGGTTCATCTCCCGCTCCATTCTGCTGCCCCATACCCAGTGATAACGGGTGCATATACTTAGACACTGAAATTGCAGGCACCCCTGGAGCTTTCTGGCACACCAGTCTATATAATAGGGGCAGTGCTGGCCCCTTTGGTGAATGACGCTGTGACATCTACCGAGGCCCCCTCCTCCCCCTCCTGCTCTGAGTGGTGCTAAATGATTGGAACTCTTGCTTCCTCAGACCGACCAAGAAGCAACTTGTTTTTTCACTTAGAAAGAATAAACTTTACTATAACTCTCCTGCAATCATACTTATAATCACAATCAGAGAACTAGTGGATCTAATACACAGTACTCCACTGACATCTTCTGGCGACATAAAGGAACTGCTGCCTCAACCAAATCATTACTTGATTTTTCTTTTTTTTGTTTTTACTTTTTCTTTTACAGTTATATTTAGTTTTTTTTTTGCTCTCTAAATCTGGGGAAAAGCCGGATAGTTACAAAACGCAATCTTTTGCTCGAACAGCAGAAAACCGCCTTTACACACAACAATGAACTAACACCTTTCGTTTGAATGTTCAGGTGGTGACCATTGCATATCACGCCATTAGAAGCTTTATGATGGGTAAAACAAACAAAGAGCGTGATAAACTTTCAGCTAAACCTCTTGCTGATAATCAGACTCGTAAAACACATGGAAATTTAGAAAAATATCTTAAAAAAGGAACAGAAATGCCTCAGACTCCCTCAAAAAAATCATCTAAAATGCCCATCTCTCCAGACATCCTGGAAGATTCAGATTCTAGCGGAGAGGGCTCGGACTGTGAATCCACCTTGGAGGACGCGGCACCAATCTCTAGAGCCTTCATGAAAAAATTACTTGCACAAAGTATACAGCCACTCTTAAGGTACTGTCACACTAGACGATATCGCTAGCGATCCGTGACGTTGCAGCGTCCTCGCTAGCGATATCGTCCAGTGTGACAGGCAGCAGCGATCAGGCCCCTGCTGTGCTGTCGCTGGTCGGGGAAGAAAGTCCAGAACTTTATTTCGTCGCTGGACTCCCCGTAGACATCGCTGAATCAGCGTGTGTGACACCGATTCAGCGATGTCTTCGCTGGTAACCAGGGTAAACATCGGGTAACTAAGCGCAGGGCCGCGCTTAGTAACCCGATGTTTACCCTGGTTACCATCCTAAAGTAAAAAAAAACAACCGCTACATACTTACCTACAGCCGTCTGTCCTCCAGCGCTGTGCTCTGCTCTCCTCCTGTACTGGCTGTGAGCGTCGGTCAGCCGGAAAGCAGAGCGGTGACGTCACCGCTCTGCTTTCTGGCCGCTGTGCTCACAGTCAGTGCAGGAGGAGAGCAGAGCACAACGCTGGAGGACAAACGGCTGTAGGTAAGTATGTAGTGGTTGTTTTTTTTTTACTTTAACGATGGTAACCAGGGTAAACATTGGGTTACTAAGCGCGGCCCTGCGCTTAGTTACCCGATGTTTACCCTGGTTACCGGCATCGTTGGTCGCTGGAGAGCGGTCTGTGTGACAGCTCTCCAGCGACCAAACAGCGACGCTGCAGCGATCCGGATCGTTGTCGGTATCGCTGCAGCGTCGCTAAGTGTGACGGTACCTTTAGAAGAAATTTCTGGTTTGTGTGCAGACTTACAGCATATGGGCCAGAGAGTGGAAACCCTAGAGTCCGCCAACATGGAAGCGACCGATGCTATCTTATCCTTACGCGACCAACTCCTACAACAACAACACCAACTTAATACTGCCCTCCTTGCTGCGGAGGACCAGGAAAACCGCAGCAGAAGAAAAAACATCAGGTTGAGAGGTGTTCCTGAATCCTTTGCTCGGGAGTCACTGGATAAGGTCGCCAGAGAAATCTTCTCTGATCTCCTAGGGAAAGAAGGAGCGGACTCCATTGTCATTGCGAGAGTTCATCGTGCCCTTAAACCCAGACCTAAACTGGGAGAGCCGCCAAGAGACATCATCTGCGGCCTCCTTAGCTTCATTGACACCGCAGCGGTTCTAACTGGCGCAAGGGAAAAGGACAATCTCTTATATGAAGGTGCTCAATTACAACTTTTTCAGGATCTCGCCCCATCCACTCTGGCTAAACGGAGAGTTCTCAAGCCACTCCTAACCGAACTGAGATCACGCGGCCTGATGTACAGGTGGCTCTACCCCTTCGGTCTGGCCATCACGGTGGGCAACCGCCAGATCACAATACGATCCCCGGCAGACCTTGAAGAAGCCTGGTCGACCCTTGACATCTCGCCGATAGACATTCTTTCATGGATGCCAGTTGATACAGGATGGAACTTTCCTAAACTGACAAAACCACAAGAGTGGTCAGTTAAAAAGAAACACGCTTCTACTAAGCCGAAGAAAACCGCCTCTAAAGTTCTTCCAACCTGAATCGGACCAGCTGTGCTGGTCTGGTTTTTCTTTTTCTTGAAAGGGACGATAATTACGAATTGACCCCTGAGTCTTTTTTCTCTTTTTTTTATTTTTTGCCTTTCCAGATCTTCTTCTGATTCTCTCCCTCCTGTTGCTAATGTTTTTCTCCTCTGTTCACATTGACTGGAGTCGACAGAATTTTTGTCATTTCTCTGGACTTGGAGAAACCTTCGCATTGTTGAATGCATTATGTTTCTTTTTCCTCAACACTAATGTTTTTTCGATACTTTGAAAATAGCTCCATTGCTATGTTACATGTTTTTGTCTTTTAAGACAATTTGTAGAGGTCACCACTTGGACCTTCTCTCGCTTATGTTTGGGTTCATGTAGCCCCCCTCCCCCCCCCCCCACCCTGCGATAAGCGAGCTTTATTTTGTATATAGTTGGTTAACTACCATGTTCTATTACTTTTTCAGGCTCTATGGTGTGACGGAGGATTCTGAGGAAGAAGTGGATGGCGGCTAATCGAGTTGACGTGGGCACGGTCACGGTAGCGTATTCAATGTGAAAGGTTTAAATTCTTCCACAAAACACAGTTAGATCCTCACACTGTTAAAAAAAACAAACTACACAAATAGCCTTTTTGCAAGAAACTCACTTTAAAATGGGAAGAACCCCAAATATGTCTTTCTCCTCTTTCCCCACATGGTATAACAGCTGTTCTTCCTCCGCCTCTGTTCTGTCCTCACTAGCTGAGGCAGGCTAATACGTAGCTATACAGTCAGCTAAACCGCTATACCGGGGTCCAATAAGGAGACTGTGGTTGAGTCTGTGCTTTATTAAACGTAGTGGTATATTGATGCGGTGAAACTTTGAACAATGATATACATAGAATCAGTGCATGGTATAGAACAGATACATACTACACATGATATACATTATGCATAACATTTAGAAGGCTAGTGACTAAACTGGGAGTACAACTGGCTAGGCTAGGCTAATATGGAGCAGAAATATCTAGAGAAAGCATAAAGACATTAGTATTGGGACCTGTTCTCTTCAACATATTCATTAATGATCTGGTAGAAGGTTTACACAGTAAAATATCGATATTTGCAGATGATACAAAACTATGTAAAGCAGTTAATACAAGAGAAGATAGTATTCTGCTACAGATGGATCTGGATAAGTTGGAAACTTGGGCTGAAAGTTGGCAGATGAGGTTTAACAATGATAAATGTAAGGTTATACACATGGGAAGAGGGAATCAATATCACCATTACACACTGAACGGGAAACCACTGGGTAAATCTGACAGGGAGAAGGACTTGGGGATCCTAGTTAATGATAAACTTACCTGGAGCAGCCAGTGCCAGGCAGCAGCTGCCAAGGCAAACAGGATCATGGGGTGCATTAAAAGAGGTCTGGATACACATGATGAGAGCATTATACTGCCTCTGTACAAATCCCTAGTTAGACCGCACATGGAGTACTGTGTCCAGTTTTGGGCACCGGTGCTCAGGAAGGATATAATGGAACTAGAGAGAGTACAAAGGAGGGCAACAAAATTAATAAAGGGGATGGGAGAACTACAATACCCAGATAGATTAGCGAAATTAGGATTATTTAGTCTAGAAAAAAGACGACTGAGGGGCGATCTAATAACCATGTATAAGTATATAAGGGGACAATACAAATATCTCGCTGAGGATCTGTTTATACCAAGGAAGGTGACGGGCACAAGGGGGCATTCTTTGCGTCTGGAGGAGAGAAGGTTTTTCCACCAACATAGAAGAGGATTCTTTACTGTTAGGGCAGTGAGAATCTGGAATTGCTTGCCTGAGGAGGTGGTGATGGCGAACTCAGTCGAGGGGTTCAAGAGAGGCCTGGATGTCTTCCTGGAGCAGAACAATATTGTATCATACAATTATTAGGTTCTGTAGAAGGACGTAGATCTGGGTATTTATTATGATGGAATATAGGCTGAACTGGATGGACAAATGTCTTTTTTCGGCCTTACTAACTATGTTACTATGTTACTATGTTACTATGACATACCGGCAATGCAATCGCAAGGGGGATGAAGTGAAGCGTCTTTCCTTGAAGGCAAACTGAAGAAAGTGAAAGGAAAAATGGAGGGAAATGGAGGCTGAGCTACCATAATGCATTGCAAAAGAGGAGGAGAATCAGACATGGATAATACAAACACAGAAGATTGAACTGTCAACATAACTCTGACCGCTAGATGGAGCCAAAGCACTAAAAACAAATAAAGATATGAACATCCATACTGAGAAACCTGTAATTATGCAAACATAATCAGGGTAACAATATTAGATGGCGGAGACAGAACACTCCCCGTCTGGCATCAACGGATGTCACTACTCCTTTCTTCTGAAGGCAACAATAGGACCAGTTCAGATACCGGTCTGAAAAATGTCTTAGGTTCATTCCCTTTGGTCATCCTTAGTTCAACTTTGCGGACATTGCCGTCCTTGCTCGGGAATGTTGCGGTAACTAGACCAAGTGGCCACTGGTTCCGGTGAATCTGACAGTCTTTCACAAGAACAAGGTCACCTATGTTCAGATTAGGTTTAGTAGATTGCCACTTTGTACGTGGCTGCAGGGTAGACAAATATTGCTTGCACCACCTGTCCCAGAAAGTATTTGCAAGACTTTGTACCTGTCTCCATTGGCGCTTGTAGAGGTCCTTAGCGTCAAATCCTCCTGGAGGGGCACTGGACAGTCCCGTTTTCTGGGTAAGTAGAGTAGCTGGAGTCAATAACAAGGGTTCCTCAGGGTCGTTAGGAACTGGAACCAGGGGTCTTGCATTGATTATAGCTGCAGCCTCAGCCATGAAGGTGATTAGGCTTTCGTGGGTGAGCCTCGCTGCTCCTTCTGTAAATAGTCTTCCTTGGTGCTTGACCAGATTGTGGTAATGTTGTACGATTAGGTAGGCAACATGACATTTTCCGGGAAGTATAAGAGGGAATTTCTCCACAAACTCCATCTCAGCTTCTTTGAGTCGGCCTCCTACTCTCAGTAGGCCGCTGTTGTCGATGAATGGGTCGAGTTTTCTCAATACGCTGCTCACTGGTACTGGAGCTTTAGTAATAAAGAAGTAATACTTCTGCAAAGTAGGTTTCTCTTTGAATAGTGAGGATGATGTGATTTCTAGAGAACTCTAAGTCGGAGGTAACGTAGGTATTTTTACAAAGATGCCAACCTTTACATTTTTCTGTGCCACGAGTTCTGGTGGTCCTGAATGAGCGAGCTATATGAGTCAGGCAGGTAATGGCTCGAGTAAGTGACTTCCAACTTGAGAATCTGTCGAACCTGCAAGATCCAAGCTGGATAACAGAGGTCATTGTATGTAGTGTAGACACCTGAGGGCGGATTTCAGCATCTGAGTCCTCTCCTACTAGTTCAAAGGTGTCTGGAAAACATTCCTCAATGTACAATAGTTTTAGTCCCGAGAGCCATGTTGTGCTTCCTAGTCGACTTGCGTCAACTGCTCTAGTTGCATGATCTGCGGGATTCTGGTCTGTGGGTATGTAATGCCACTGCTTTGGATGAACTGATCTCCTGATTCGTAGCACTCTGTTATTGACATAAACGTAGAATCGCCTGGTTTCGTTGTGGATATATCCCAGGACTACTTTGCTGTCTGAGTAGAACTTGGCCTGTGTCAGGTCGATATCCATTTCGGATGCGATGAACTCCGCTAACTCAACGGCTAAGACTGCGGCACAAAGCTCTAACCTGGGTATAGTGTGCTCTGGTTGTGGTGCGAGTTTGGCCTTTCCCATGACGAAACCAATGTGGCACTGACATTTGGAGTCTACAGTTTTGAGGTAGGCAACAGCAGCAATTGCTTTGACAGAAGCATCTGCGAATACGTACAGTCTTTGGCTCTGTATCTCAGTAGATGGCACAGGGGTGTATGGTCTTGGCACATGCAGGTTGGAGAGTGCCGCTAATGAGTTCTTCCACTCTTCCCACTGGATCCTCTTATCAGGTGGCAGAGGTGCATCCCAGTCAGATGTTTCCCTAGTTAAGTCTCTTAGTAGGGCCTTGCCTTGTATAGTAACAGGAGCTGCGAAACCCAAGGGATCGTACAGACTGTTGATGGTAGATAGGACGCCTCTACGTGTGAAAGGCCTTTCTTCCTGACTGACCTGAAAGGTGAAAGTGTCTGACTGTAGATTGCAGAGAAGCCCGAGGCTGCGTTGCATTGGTGCAGGGTCTGACCTCAGGTCCAGGTGTCTGAGACCATTACATAAGTCCTGAGAAGGGAATGCTTCCATGAGTTCTTGGCTGTTTGAGGCTATTTTATGAAGCCTAAGGTTCGAGCAGGCAAGCATGTCTTGGGCCCTCCTGAGAAGACTGATGGCAGTCTCATTTGAAGGCATGGCTTTTAGACAGTCGTCGACATAAAAGTCCTTTTCTATGAATTGTCTGACATCTGCTCCGTATTCTGCTTCTCCTTCCTGAGCTGACCTTTTGAGTCCGTAAATGGTGACTGCAGGTGAAGGACTGTTGCCAAAGATGTGCACTCTCATGCGATACTCTGTGACTTCTTTAGTAGGATCATTGTCTCTGTACCAGAAGAATCTTAGGAAGTTCCTGTCTCTCTCTCTCACAAGGAGACAATGGAACATTTGCTGGATGTCAGCGATGAAGGCAATGGAATCCTTACGGAAGCGCATAAGTACACCCAGTAGTTTGTTATTGAGGTCTGGTCCTGTCAGTAGAACGTCATTCAGGGAGACATCATTAAATTTAGCACTGGAATCAAACACAACTCTGATCTGGCCTGGTTTTTTAGGGTGGTAAACTCCGAACATGGGTAGGAACCAGCATTCTTCAGTCTTTGAGAGTGGGAGCTAGTTCTGCGTGACAGTTTTCAAAAATCTTTGACATGAAGGAGAAAAAGTGATCTTTCATCTCAGGTTTCTTTTGCAGATTACATTTGAGAGAGGAGAAACGTTGTAATGCCTGATTTCTGTTGTTCGGTAGACGTGGTCTGTGGGTTTTGAAGGGAAGAGGTGCGACCCAGCTGTTGGTCTCACCTTTAACGAGTCCCTTGTCCATTACCTCTAAGAACAACTTGTCCTCTACCGACATTGCCACTTGGTTGTCCTGCTTAGTTCTCTGGAAGACTGTGCACCCTAACTGCTCCTCATAGCTTCCTGACACTATATTGCTGTCGTGAGTAAAGTCTATTAAATGATCATGTAACATAGTAACATAGTAACATAGTTAGTAAGGCCGAAAAAAGACATTTGTCCATCCAGTTCAGCCTATATTCCATCATAATAAATCCCCAGATCTACGTCCTTCTACAGAACCTAATAATTGTATGATACAATATTGTTCTGCTCCAGGAAGACATCCAGGCCTCTCTTGAACCCCTCGACTGAGTTCGCCATCACCACCTCCTCAGGCAAGCAATTCCAGATTCTCACTGCCCTAACAGTAAAGAATCCTCTTCTATGTTGGTGGAAAAACCTTCTCTCCTCCAGACGCAAAGAATGCCCCCTTGTGCCCGTCACCTTCCTTGGTATAAACAGATCCTCAGCGAGATATTTGTATTGTCCCCTTATATACTTATACATGGTTATTAGATCGCCCCTCAGTCGTCTTTTTTCTAGACTAAATAATCCTAATTTCGCTAATCTATCTGGGTATTGTAGTTCTCCCATCCCCTTTATTAATTTTGTTGCCCTCCTTTGTACTCTCTCTAGTTCCATTATATCCTTCCTGAGCACCGGTGCCCAAAACTGGACACAGTACTCCATGTGCGGTCTAACTAGGGATTTGTACAGAGGCAGTATAATGCTCTCATCATGTGTATCCAGACCTCTTTTAATGCACCCCATGATCCTGTTTGCCTTGGCAGCAGTTGGATGTAGTTGGATGCTGTGTGGCAGTTCCCTGACATGGAACTCATTGTTACAAGGTTGAAACAGAGATGGACGTCTTTTCTCCAATGTATTTGTCAGCATGCTTGTCACAGAAGATGGGGCGTGCATGCGTCCCAAGCATACGTTGCCAATTATGACCCATCCTAGGTCTAGCCTTTGGGCATAGGGAGCATTGTGGAGTCCATTGATATGACGTCTCACTTTATGAACCTGCCGGATATCTCTCCCCAACAGCAGAATTATCTGGGCCTGATGGTCGAGTTCCGGTATAAGGTGTGCTATTCGTTTTAAGTGAGCGTGATGGATTGCTACATCTGGCGTAGGGATTTCAGATCTGTTGTCTGGGATCTGGTTACATTCGATGATCGTAGGTAGCGGTAGACAGAATTGTCCGTCTAAAGACTCGATCTGGTAGTCAGTAGCTTTTCTGCCTGCTGTTGTCACAGTCAGGGGTGGATTAAGGGTAGCCAGGGCCCCGGGCTGTTCAGAGATTGTGGGCCCCCCCCCGGTCATGTGACGGGGGTCATGTGATGGGGGTGGGGTCATGTGACGGGGTGGAGTCATGTGACGGGGTGGGGTCATCTGACGGGGGTGGGGTCATGTGACGGGGTGGTCATGTGACGGGGTGGTCATGTGACGGGGGTGGTCATGTGACGGGGGGTGGTCATGTGACGGGGGGTGGGTGGTCATCATGTTATACCTGAACCTGATTATTCAAGAAAAATAGTTGCTGTGTGAAACTATAGCCTGTCAAACATCCATTGATGTAGTCAACTTACCCTTCAGTTAAGAAGAAAAACAAAACATCCCATGATGGGGATGTATCTTTATCACAGCTTTTGTTATTGTCATCACTTTGACTTGGCCCATCAGATTCTGCAGGTTTTCTTTTAAAGAAACTCTGTAACTTGGGAATTTTAGAAACCTCTTCATGTATTTGTTGAGTTCTCTGTCGCTGCTCATTTCTTTTCTGAGCACCGGATTTTTGTAAAGAATGCATCTAGGGGCATAGGATGATACGGTGTAAGACAGAGAAAAATTGAATAATTTAGTAAACTAAAAATGGTTGCTGTGTCAGCCTGTGTGTGTTTTGTAAAGAACTTACAGTTTGGATGATACTTTCAAGAGGAAGCGCGCGGCACAATGTTATGTACTTGAGTTTTGAATACCTAAAAGAAAGGAAGAACTATAAGTTTCTAACAACTAATGCATTTGGTGTGTGTACCCGGGCAATTTACCCTGGACTGGCAGGGCTGCCACTAGAAATTTCAGGGCCCCATACTGGCTAAATTTTTGAGGCACCCTTTAGACTGCTCCACCCCTTGAACTGTCCACAGTCCCACCGCTCTCTCTTGAAAAAATTCCACTTCTCACCTATCACACATTAACATTTCCATCACCAGATCACACATATAGCCGGCAGCTTTTGTTTTGGCCAAAAGATTTTGTAAGACTCCACCATAACACGGTAGACACTTTGGGCCGGGCCCAACTGTACTGTAACCTATTATATACTTGTTAAAATATGCAATACAATTTAGGTATATTTTGATTTATTTTTCAATTTTTAAAATGAACAATATCACATACAAGGAACAAATTGCACCGCACCATGACCAGACACCATATTACAACCACAGTGATCAAATTATATCACATACAAGGAACAAATGCCAGACCACATATTACCACCAGTGACCGAATAATATCACATACAAGGAACAAATACCGCTACACCATGTCAAGAGCACATATTACCACCACTTGGTGACCAAATAGCACATACAAGGGACAAATACCGCAACACCATTTCCAGACCACATATTACCACCACATAGTGACTGAATACTACAATACTGACTGTTCTGTCTTCATACACGTTGATACGGTGTGTGATCCGACATACGGCATAAACCACTTCTGTCTCCCAAATAAGCAGACTGTTCTCTGTAGTCTAACTTGTTTATTGGTAAACATGAGCGCGGTAAAACTATAAGAATACAAATGATTTGAGTAAGTATTGGGCAAATAATAACATGACTGCAACTAACAGGGAAAGCATACAGGATGATGCAACTTCTATAATAACTACATACAGCAGGTAACTGAAATCACATTTCCTGTGTACTGGCTGCTATACAGTTAATCACACTCTGTACAACATTACATAGCAAGAACAGGGATAATGGTCTTACCGGATAAACTTAACCGGAATGGGAAGTAAGTGAGGTAGTTCAACACAGCAGATTAACACGTGTGTCCAGGGAAATACACAGAGAGAAAATGGAGTTTCCCCTTCCCATGATACCTTGGTGAATCCCAGAATGCAACACTCTAATAATTACTGAAAAACACAGGTAGTAAATTTAACCACCACTGGGTGGTGCTATAACACAGCAAACCCAAAACTATGGTATTAAACCTTTTTAAAGCTAGATACGAAGCCCTGACCTTCGCTAGAATGGGCAGAACACTGACAGTAATCTAATATATAAAGCTGAATGTGTGTGTGTGTGTGTGTATGTGTGTATGTCCGGGATTGGCATCTGCACCGTCGCAGCTACAGCCACAAAATTTTGCACGGTCACACGTCTGGACCCCGAGAGCGTCATAGGCTATGTTTGGAGGTGAAATTTTAACCCCGCGCGTTCCAATTCACCAAACAATTTTGCCCCTATCTACATAATGGGGAAAAAAGTGAAAGGACAAGTGTTGGAGACGTGGCAGCTACAGCCACAAAATTTTGCACAGTCACACGTCTGGACCCCGAGAGTGTCATAGGCTATGTTGTGAGGTGAAATTTTAACCCCACGCTTTCCAATTCACCAAACAATTTTGCCCCTATCTACATAATGGGGAAAAAAGTGAAAGGAAAAGTGTTGGAGGCGTCGCAGCTACAGCCACAAAATTTTGCACAGTCACACGACTGGACCCCGAGAGCGTCACAGGCTATGTTGTGAGGTGAAATTTTAACCCCGCGCTTTCCAATTCACCAAACAATTTTGCCCCTATCTACATAATGGGGAAAAGTGAAAGAAAAAGTGTTGGAGGCAAATTGACAGCTGCCAGATGTGAACAAGGGGGACTTAAAGAATGAGAGCGATGGCACCAAAGAGTATATACCGTACAGTTGCTAAGGTGGGGCCTCGACATGGGATACTCACCACACATGGGGATATGAACACACACACAAAATGCGCCACACACTACCACATGCTTGAACACATATTACCCTCAGCACTCATTTCACCACACATACACCAACCTCGCCACATAAAAGTCGAAACACAAAAGTCGCCGCTCAAAACTCGCCATGCGCAAAACTCACCACATGCAAAAACTAGGCTCACGCAAAACTCGCCACAAGTGCAAAACTCACCTCATGGAAAACTCACCACACGCAAAACTTGCACACGCGCAAAAATTGCCACATGCACAAAAGTTGCAACACATGCAAAAGTTGCCTCACACAAAACTTGCACATACTCAAAAGGCACCACACAAACGCCGGGCTCTTCAGCTAGTCTAATATATAAAGCTGAATGTGTGTGTGTATGTGTGTATGTCCGGGATTGGCATCTGCACCGTCGCAGCTACAGCCACAAAATTTTGCACAGTCACACGTCTGGACCCCGAGAGCGTCATAGGCTATGTTCTGAGGCGAAATTTTAACCCCGCGCGTTCCAATTCACCAAACAATTTTGCCCCTATCTACATAATGGGGAAAAAAGTGAAAGGAAAAGTGTTGGAGGCGTCGCAGCTACAGCCACAAAATTTTGCGTGGTCACACGTCTGGACCCTGAGAGCGTCATAGGCTATGTTGTGAGGTGAAATTTTATCCCCGTGCTTTCCAATTCACCAAACAATTTTCCCCCTATCTACATAATGGGGAAAAGTGTTGGAGGCAAATTGACAGCTGCCAGATGTGAACAAGGGGGACTTAAAAAATGAGAGCGATGGCGCCAAAGAGTATATACCGTACAGTTGCTAAGGTGGGCCCCCGACATGGGATACTCACCACACACGGGGATATGAACACACACACAAAATGCGCCACAAACTACCACGTTCTTGAACACGTATACCACCCTCAGGACACATTTCACCACACATACACCAACCTCGCCACATAAAAGTCGAAATACAAAAGTCGCCGCTTAAAACTCGCCACGCGCAAAACTCGCCACGCGCAAAACTCGCCACATGCAAAAAACTAGGCTCACGCAAAACTTGCCACAAGTGCAAAACTCACCTCATGGAAAACTCGCCACACGCAAAACTTGCACACGCGGAAAAATTGCCACATGCACAAAAGTTGCAACACATGCAAAAGTTGAACATACTCAAAAGGCACCACACATAAAACTCACCAAGCGCAAAACTCGCCATGCGCAAAACTTGCTGCACACAACTTGCTACACTAACCTGTCACATGCAACTCGACACACAAAAAGTTGCTAAACGCATGTTGCCACACAAAACTCATCTCACAAAAGTCGCTACATGCATGTCGCTACACGCAACTCAACACACACAACTTGACAAACGAAACTCGCCCTAAAACACACACAAGTCTGGTATTATCCTTCAAAAATAAAAATCTGATTAATAAGCAGACAAACTACAAGAGCAACAAATGTTCCATATAGGAAATACGGCAGCTGTCAGTCACATGACCTGTCTATTATGTGTATGTGTGAGCTAATATATACTGCCAGGGGCGAGGGCTTCCTGTTGGCTGGGGATTTATCAGGCTGCCAATTTAGTACTATATTCAGGAGAGATGACACACAGGTATATACTATATACAGGAGGAGATGACACACAGGTATATACTATATACAGGAGGAGATGACACACAGGTATATACTATATACAGGAGCAGATGACACACAGGTATATACTATATACAGGAGCAGATGACACACAGGTATATACTATATACAGGAGGAGATGACTTACAGGTATAGACAGGAGCAGATGACACACAGATATATACTATATACAGGAGGAGATGACTTACAGGTATATACTATATACAGGAGGAGATGACACACTTATATACTATATACAGGAGGAGATGACACACAGGTATATACTATATACAGGAGCAGATGACACACAGGTATATACTATATACAGGAGGAGATGACACACACATTTACACTATATACAGGGGAGATAACACACAGGTATATACTATATACAGGAGGAGATGACATACACGTATATACTATATACAGGAGGAGATTACATCCTGGTATATACTATATACAGGGGAGATGACATACAGGTACATACTATATACAGGGGCAATGACACACAGGTATATACTATATACAGTGGAGATGACACACAGGTATATACTATATACTGGAGAAGACGACACACAGGTATATACTTTATACAGGAGCAGATGATACACAGGTATATACTATATACAGGAGGAGATGACTTACAGGTACATACTATATACAGGAGGAGATGACACACATATATACTATATACAGGAGGAGATGACATACAGGTATATACTATATAAAAGAGGAGATGACACAGGTATAGAGGAGGAGAGGACATACAGCAGGTATATACTATAGGGGAGATGACATACAGGTATATACTATATACAGGAGATGACATACAGGTATATACTATAGTATAGGAGGAGATGACATACAGGTATATAGTATATACAGAAGAGATGACATACAGGTATATAATATATATAGGAGGAGATGACATATGGGTATATACAATATACAGGAGGAGATGACATACAGCAGGCATATACTATTTACAGGGGAGATGGCATACAGGTATATACTATATACGAAAGAAGACATACAGGTGTATACAATATATAAGGGAGATGACAAACATGTATATACTGAGGTGAAAATGAGGGGAGTAAGGTGAAAATGAAAAGGTGTGAGTGCAAAATGAGAGGAGTGAGGGAAAATAGTGGAGTGATCGGAAAATGACAGATGTGAGGTCGAAATGACAAGTGTTAGGGGGGAATGAGAGGAGTGAGGGAGAAAATGAGAGGAGTGAGGGGGAAAATGAGAGGTGTAAGGGAGAAAATGAGAGGTGTAAGGGAGAAAATGAGAGGCATGATGGGAAAATAAGAGACGTGAGGTGCTATAACTAACCACAGATATTTACTATGCGCAGGCAATGCCGGGCTCTTCAGCTAGTAAATAAAAAACAAAATACTGTCACCATAAGTGCCAGTATTCACAGGAGATCTGTAATTGGTATGCAGTGTGTGTGTAGAGGTTATACAGCGATCACTGGCGACATTATACACTGGAGCTCTGTATATGGTTTACAGCAGGGGTGTCAAACTGCATTCCTCGAGGGCCGCAAACAGGTCATGTTTTCAGGATTTACTTGTATTGCACAGGTGATAATTTAATCACCTGCACAGAATGATTCCAGCACCTTGTGTAATGCAAAAGAAATCTTGAAAACACGCACGGTCTGAGCTGAGGCCCTCGACGAATGCAGTTTGACACCCCTCGTTTACAGTGTATAGTGTCAGTGTATAGATAACACTGACTCACCAGTGGCGTCTCTAGGTGAAGTCCTTCATCTGTCATGAAGCACAGACAGCCATCATTTATTCCAGCCAGGACTTGTTTGCTGTTTCTGCAGGAAATCACACAGTTATCTCGAGCTCCGCTTGCAGAACACATTACTTAATTTTTCCCAATTTCAACTTTACACCACATGAAGAAAAAAAGGCGATATAGTGTCACTCTGCACAGTAACAGGACCGCCCCCCCATTTAAAAAAAGTATACTCAAAAAATAAAATAAATACATCACTGCAGTAATAATATCCCTTAATTAGCCCCTACGGAAATAATATTCCCCATCCTGGCCCCGTTTATCTCATTCCTGGCTCCTGCAATATGTTCGCGCATCGTGCACTCATGAGTATCCATTCTACACCATATGATTTACCCATCCTGCCCCATCTGTCTCCATCCTGTCCCATGACAGTGTGTTCAACAATCTGCCCCAGTGTGGCCAGCATATTACCCCCAGTGTGTCCAGCATATTACCTCCACACAGTGTATCCAGCAATCTGCCCCAGTATGCCCCAGGGATTCAAGCTTGAGAAACCAGGGATTCAAGCTTGAGGAGGCTAATTTGCATATTCCAGGTGCCTTCTGGGAAAAGCGAAGAGTCTCCCTAAGCTAGAAGATCGTTGGGTACAGCCGGGACCAGCTGCTTGGAAAGAGTCACCAAACCAGGGATTCAAGCTTGAGGAGGCTAATTTGCATATTCCAGGTGCCTTCTGGGAAAAGCGAAGAGTCTCCCTAAGCTAGAAGATCGTTGGGTACAGCCGGGACCAGCTGCTTGGAAAGAGTCACCAAACCAGGGATTCAAGCTTGAGGAGGCTAATTTGCATATTCCAGGTGCCTTCTGGGAAAAGCGAAGAGTCTCCCTAAGCTAGAAGATCGTTGGGTACAGCCGGGACCAGCTGCTTGGAAAGAGTCACCAAACCAGGGATTCAAGCTTGAGGAGGCTAATTTGCATATTCCAGGTGCCTTCTGGGAAAAGCGAAGAGTCTCCCTAAGCTAGAAGATCGTTGGGTACAGCCGGGACCAGCTGCTTGGAAAGAGTCACCAAACCAGGGATTCAAGCTTGAGGAGGCTAATTTGCATATTCCAGGTGCCTTCTGGGAAAAGCGAAGAGTCTCCCTAAGCTAGAAGATCGTTGGGTACAGCCGGGACCAGCTGCTTGGAAAGAGTCACCAAACCAGGAAATCAAGCTTGAGGAGGCTAATTTGCATATTCCAGGTGCCTTCTGGGAAAAGCGAAGAGTCTCCCTAAGCTAGAAGATCGTTGGGTACAGCCGGGACCAGCTGCTTGGAAAGAGTCACCAAACCAGGGATTCAAGCTTGAGGAGGCTAATTTGCATATTCCAGGTGCCTTCTGGGAAAAGCGAAGAGTCTCCCTAAGCTAGAAGATCGTTGGGTACAGCCGGGACCAGCTGCTTGGAAAGAGTCACCAAACCAGGGATTCAAGCTTGAGGAGGCTAATTTGCATATTCCAGGTGCCTTCTGGGAAAAGCGAAGAGTCTCCCTAAGCTAGAAGATCGTTGGGTACAGCCGGGACCAGCTGCTTGGAAAGAGTCACCAAACCAGGGATTCAAGCTTGAGGAGGCTAATTTGCATATTCCAGGTGCCTTCTGGGAAAAGCGAAGAGTCTCCCTAAGCTAGAAGATCGTTGGGTACAGCCGGGACCAGCTGCTTGGAAAGAGTCACCAAACCAGGGATTCAAGCTTGAGGAGGCTAATTTGCATATTCCAGGTGCCTTCTGGGAAAAGCGAAGAGTCTCCCTAAGCTAGAAGATCGTTGGGTACAGCCGGGACCAGCTGCTTGGAAAGAGTCACCAAACCAGGGATTCAAGCTTGAGGAGGCTAATTTGCATATTCCAGGTGCCTTCTGGGAAAAGCGAAGAGTCTCCCTAAGCTAGAAGATCATTGGGTACAGCCGGGACCAGCTGCTTGGAAAGAGTCACCAAACCAGGGATTCAAGCTTGAGGAGGCTAATTTGCATATTCCAGGTGCCTTCTGGGAAAAGCGAAGAGTCTCCCTAAGCTAGAAGATCGTTGGGTACAGCCGGGACCAGCTGCTTGGAAAGAGTCACCAAACCAGGGATTCAAGCTTGAGGAGGCTAATTTGCATATTCCAGGTGCCTTCTGGGAAAAGCGAAGAGTCTCCCTAAGCTAGAAGATCGTTGGGTACAGCCGGGACCAGCTGCTTGGAAAGAGTCACCAAACCAGGGATTCAAGCTTGAGGAGGCTAATTTGCATATTCCAGGTGCCTTCTGGGAAAAGCGAAGAGTCTCCCTAAGCTAGAAGATCGTTGGGTACAGCCGGGACCAGCTGCTTGGAATGAGTCACCAAACCAGGGATTCAAGCTTGAGGAGGCTAATTTGCATATTCCAGGTGCCTTCTGGGAAAAGCGAAGAGTCTCCCTAAGCTAGAAGATCGTTGGGTACAGCCGGGACCAGCTGCTTGGAAAGAATCACCAAACCAGGGATTCAAGCTTGAGGAGGCTAATTTGCATATTCCAGGTGCCTTCTGGGAAAAGCGAAGAGTCTCCCTAAGCTAGAAGATCGTTGGGTACAGCCGGGACCAGCTGCTTGGAAAGAATCACCAAACCAGGGATTCAAGCTTGAGGAGGCTAATTTGCATATTCCAGGTGCCTTCTGGGAAAAGCGAAGAGTCTCCCTAAGCTAGAAGATCGTTGGGTACAGCCGGGACCAGCTGCTTGGAAAGAATCACCAAACCAGGGATTCAAGCTTGAGGAGGCTAATTTGCATATTCCAGGTGCCTTCTGGGAAAAGCGAAGAGTCTCCCTAAGCTAGAAGATCGTTGGGTACAGCCGGGACCAGCTGCTTGGAAAGAATCACCAAACCAGGGATTCAAGCTTGAGGAGGCTAATTTGCATATTCCAGGTGCCTTCTGGGAAAAGCGAAGAGTCTCCCTAAGCTAGAAGATCGTTGGGTACAGCCGGGACCAGCTGCTTGGAAAGAATCACCAAACCAGGGATTCAAGCTTGAGGAGGCTAATTTGCATATTCCAGGTGCCTTCTGGGAAAAGCGAAGAGTCGCCCTAAGCTAGAAGATCGTTGGGTACAGCCGGGACCAGCTGCTTGGAAAGAATCACCAAACCAGGGATTCAAGCTTGAGGAGGCTAATTTGCATATTCCAGGTGCCTTCTGGGAAAAGCGAAGAGTCGCCCTAAGCTAGAAGATCGTTGGGTACAGCCGGGACCAGCTGCTTGGAAAGAATCACCAAACCAGGGATTCAAGCTTGAGGAGGCTAATTTGCATATTCCAGGTGCCTTCTGGGAAAAGCGAAGAGTCTCCCTAAGCTAGAAGATCGTTGGGTACAGCCGGGACCAGCTGCTTGGAAAGAATCACCAAACCAGGGATTCAAGCTTGAGGAGGCTAATTTGCATATTCCAGGTGCCTTCTGAGAAAAGCGAAGAGTCGCCCTAAGCTAGAAGATCGTTGGGTACAGCCGGGACCAGCTGCTTGGAAAGAATCACCAAACCAGGGATTCAAGCTTGAGGAGGCTAATTTGCATATTCCAGGTGCCTTCTGGGAAAAGCGAAGAGTCTCCCTAAGCTAGAAGATCGTTGGGTACAGCCGGGACCAGCTGCTTGGAAAGAATCACCAAACCAGGGATTCAAGCTTGAGGAGGCTAATTTGCATATTCCAGGTGCCTTCTGGGAAAAGCGAAGAGTCTCCCTAAGCTAGAAGATCGTTGGGTACAGCCGGGACCAGCTGCTTGGAAAGAATCACCAAACCGCGCGCCGTAAGGTGCGAAAATTTTTGCCTGTAGGACATTATTGCAAGAGAGCTTGGCTGAGTAGATTACACAAGAAGGAAAACACACAGCAAGTCAGCAGGATCTAGGAGCAACATGGCAGATGTGACAACCTACATGGTGAGCTGCAGCATGTGCTACATGTTCACAGATCGACCAGAAGAAGAATTACATTTCACCTGTCAGAAGTGTAGACTAGTGGCCCTTTTAGAAGAAAAGGTGCGGGGTCTGGAAGAAAGAATAGCAACTTTGAAACTCATCAAAGAGAATGAAGACTTTCTAGACAGAACAGAAGCATCTCTACTGGTCACAGAAGGTGAAAAAAGTGTCAGAGAACCTCCAAAAGCAGATGAGTGGAAGCATGTGACCAAAAGAAGCAAGAAGACCATGGAGAAATCACCAACCACACAACTGAAGAACCGATATCAAATCTTTGTAGAGGATGAAGATGGCACACCTAAGGATGAAGCAATACCAGCAAGCAAAAAAGAAAAGGGCACACAGCAACAAGTGACAGCAAAAAGTACAGCCAAGAAGCAACGAAGCGTGGTGGTGGTGGGAGACTCACTACTGAGAGGCGCAGAAGCAGCCATCTGCAGACCGGACATAACTGCAAGAGAAGTATGCTGCCTTCCAGGTGCGATGATCAAGGATGTGACCGATAGGATACCAAAGCTCTTCAACTCCAAGGACGTCCACCCATTTCTTCTGATACATGTTGGCACCAATGACACGGCAAGGAAGGACCTACCGACAATCTGCAAAGACTTTGAAGAGTTGGGGAAGAAAGTAAAGGAACTGGATGCACAGGTAGTTTTTTATTCTATCCTTCCAGTAGATGGGCATGGCACCAGGAGATGGAACAGGATCCTTGATGCAAACAACTGGCTAAGACGATGGTGCAGACAACAAGGATTCGGATTCCTGGACCACGGTGTGAATTACTTGTACGATGGACTCCTCGCCAGAGATGGACTACACCTCAAAAAACCTGGGAAACACACATTCGCCAGAAGACTCGCTACACTCATCAGGAGGGCGTTAAACTAGAAGAAGAGGGGACGGGAAGAAAAACATTAGACTTGAACAAAGAAGATCCAGGAAAACATACTCAGAAGGGAGGTAAGAACATTTCTAAAACAATCCACAGCGAGGAGATTGGAGCAAAACAAAATCCTCTAAACTGCATGCTCGCAAACGCCAGAAGCCTGACAAACAAGATGGAAGAACTAGAAGCAGAAATATCTACAGGTAACTTTGACATAGTGGGAATAACCGAGACATGGTTAGATGAAAGCTATGACTGGGCAGTTAACTTACAGGGTTACAGTCTGTTTAGAAAGGATCGTAAAAATCGGAGAGGAGGAGGGGTTTGTCTCTATGTAAAGTCTTGTCTAAAGTCCACTTTAAGGGAGGATATTAGCGAAGGAAATGAGGATGTCGAGTCCATATGGGTCGAAATTCATGGAGGGAAAAATGGTAACAAAATTCTCATTGGGGTCTGTTACAAACCCCCAAATATAACAGAAACCATGGAAAGTCTACTTCTAAAGCAGATAGATAAAGCTGCAACCCATAATGAGGTCCTGGTTATGGGGGACTTTAACTACCCGGATATTAACTGGGAAACAGAAACCTGTGAAACCCATAAAGGCAGCAGGTTTCTGCTAATAACCAAGAAAAATTATCTTTCACAATTGGTGCAGAATCCAACCAGAGGAGCAGTACTTTTAGACCTAATACTATCTAATAGACCTGACAGAATAACAAATCTGCAGGTGGTCGGGCATCTAGGAAATAGCGACCACAATATTGTACAGTTTCACCTGTCTTTCACTAGGGGGACTTGTCAGGGAGTCACAAAAACACTGAACTTTAGGAAGGCAAAGTTTGACCAGCTTAGAGATGCCCTTAATCTGGTAGACTGGGACAATATCCTCAGAAATAAGAATACAGATAATAAATGGGAAATGTTTAAGAACATCCTAAATAGGCAGAGTAAGCGGTTTATACCTTGTGGGAATAAACGGACTAGAAATAGGAAAAACCCAATGTGGCTAAACAAAGAAGTAAGACAGGCAATTAACAGTAAAAAGAAAGCATTTGCACTACTAAAGCAGGATGGCACCATTGAAGCTCTAAAAAACTATAGGGAGAAAAATACTTTATCTAAAAAACTAATTAAAGCTGCCAAAAAGGAAACAGAGAAGCACATTGCTAAGGAGAGTAAAACTAATCCCAAACTGTTCTTCAACTATATCAATAGTAAAAGAATAAAAACTGAAAATGTAGGCCCCTTAAAAAATAGTGAGGAAAGAGTGGTTGTAGATGACGAGGAAAAAGCGAACATATTAAACACCTTCTTCTCCACGGTATTCACGGTGGAAAATGAAATGCTAGGTGAAATCCCAAGAAACAATGAAAACCCTATATTAAGGGTCACCAATCTAACCCAAGAAGAGGTGCGAAACCGGCTAAATAAGATTAAAATAGATAAATCTCCGGGTCCGGATGGCATACACCCACGAGTACTAAGAGAACTAAGTAATGTAATAGATAAACCATTATTTCTTATTTTTAGGGACTCTATAGCGACAGGGTCTGTTCCGCAGGATTGGCGCATAGCAAATGTGGTGCCAATATTCAAAAAGGGCTCTAAAAGTGAACCTGGAAATTATAGGCCAGTAAGTCTAACCTCTATTGTTGGTAAAATATTTGAAGGGTTTCTGAGGGATGTTATTCTGGATTATCTCAATGAGAATAACTGTTTAACTCCATATCAGCATGGGTTTATGAGAAATCGCTCCTGTCAAACCAATCTAATCAGTTTTTATGAAGAGGTAAGCTATAGGCTGGACCACGGTGAGTCATTGGACGTGGTATATCTCGATTTTTCCAAAGCGTTTGATACCGTGCCGCACAAGAGGTTGGTACACAAAATGAGAATGCTTGGTCTGGGGGAAATTGTGTGTAAATGGGTTAGTAACTGGCTTAGTGATAGAAAGCAGAGGGTGGTTATAAATGGTATAGTCTCTAACTGGGTCGCTGTGACCAGTGGGGTACCGCAGGGGTCAGTATTGGGACCTGTTCTCTTCAACATATTCATTAATGATCTGGTAGAAGGTTTACACAGTAAAATATCGATATTTGCAGATGATACAAAACTATGTAAAGCAGTTAATACAAGAGAAGATAGTATTCTGCTACAGATGGATCTGGATATGTTGGAAACTTGGGCTGAAAGGTGGCAGATGAGGTTTAACAATGATAAATGTAAGGTTATACACATGGGAAGAAGTTATCAATGTCACCATTACACACTGAATGGGAAACCACTGGGTAAATCTGACAGGGAGAAGGACTTGGGGATCCTAGTTAATGATAAACTTACCTGGAGCAGCCAGTGCCAGGCAGCAGCTGCCAAGGCAAACAGGATCATGGGGTGCATTAAAAGAGGTCTGGATACACATGATGAGAGCATTATACTGCCTCTGTACAAATCCCTAGTTAGACCGCACATGGAGTACTGTGTCCAGTTTTGGGCACCGGTGCTCAGGAAGGATATAATGGAACTAGAGAGAGTACAAAGGAGGGCAACAAAATTAATAAAGGGGATGGGAGAACTACAATACCCAGATAGATTAGCGAAATTAGGATTATTTAGTCTAGAAAAAAGACGACTGAGGGGCGATCTAATAACCATGTATAAGTATATAAGGGGACAATACAAATATCTCGCTGAGGATCTGTTTATACCAAGGAAGGTGACGGGCACAAGGGGGCATTCTTTGCGTCTAGAGGAGAGAAGGTTTTTCCACCAACATAGAAGAGGATTCTTTACTGTTAGGGCAGTGAGAATCTGGAATTGCTTGCCTGAGGAGGTGGTGATGGCGAACTCAGTCGAGGGGTTCAAGAGAGGCCTGGATGTCTTCCTGGAGCAGAACAATATTGTATCATACAATTAGGTTCTGTAGAAGGACGTAGATCTGGGGATTTATTATGATGGAATATAGGCTGAACTGGATGGACAAATGTCTTTTTTCGGCCTTACTAACTATGTTACTATGTTACTATGTTACTATGTCCAGCATTGCCCCCAGTGTGTCCTGTCCAGCAATATGCCCCAGTATGTCCAGCAATCATCTGCCCCAGCCAGATTGTGTCCTCCAGGCTCCAGCATTGCCCCAGTCAGTGTCTCCAGCAATCATCTGCCCCAGACTGTGTCCTCCAGCATTGCCCCAGTGTGTCCAGCAATCATCTGCCCAGCCAGTCCCCAGACTGTGTCCTCCAGCATTGCCCCCCAGTGTCTCCTGCATTGCCCCCTCAGTGTCTCCTGCATTGCCCCCCCAGTGTCTCCTGCATTTCCCCCCCAGTGTGTCCAGCAATAGCAAATGCAATCATTTGAGGCCCCCAGTCCCGACTGTGTCCTCCTCCAGCATCATTGCCCCAGTGTGTACAGTAATCATCTGCCCAGTCTGTCCCCAGACTGTGTCCTCCAGCATTTCCCCCACAGTGTCTCCTGCATTGCCCCCCCAGTGTCTCCTGCTTGCCCCCCCCCCAGTGTCTCCTACATTCCCCCCCCCAGTGTGTCCAGCAATAGCAAATGCAATCATTTGAGGCCCCCAGTCCCGACTGTGTCCTCCTCCAGCATCATTGCCCCAGTATGTCCAGCAATCATCTGCCCAGCCAGTCAGCAGACTGTGTCCTCCAGCATTTCCCCCACAGTGTCTCCTGCATTGCCCCCCCAGTGTCTCCTGCATTGCCCCCCTCCCAGTGTCTTCTGCATTCCCCCCCCCCAGTGTGTCCAGCAATAGCAAATGCAATCATTTGAGGCCCTCAGTCCCGACTGTGTCCTCCTCCATCATCATTGCCCCAGTGTGTCCAGCAATCATCTGCCCAGCCAGTCCCCAGACTGTGTCCTCCAGCATTTCCCCCCAGTGTCTCCTGCATTGCCCCCCCAGTGTGTCCAGCAATAGCAAATGCAATCATTTGAGGCCCCCAGTCCCGACTGTGTCCTCCTCCAGCATCATTGCCCCAGTATGTCCATTGTCCAGCAATCATCTGCCCAGCCAGTCCCCAGACTGTGTCCTCCAGCATTTCCCCCCCAGTGTCTCCTGCATTGCCCCCCCCCAGTGTTTCCTGCATTGCCCCCCCCAGTGTGTCCAGCAATAGCAAATGCAATCATTTGAGGCCCCCAGTCCCGACTGTGTCCTCCTCCAGCATCATTGCTGCCCCCCCAGACCCAGTGTGTCCAGAAATCAGATTGCCCCAGTCCCAGACTGTGTCCTCCTGCTCCCAGCATTCTGCCCCTGGCCCCCCCATCCCCAGTGTCCGACTCCTCCGCTCCGCCTCCACCGTTAGGTTATAAAAAAAAAAAAATTCTCCAGTCCTCACCTTACCAGCGATCCAGGCGGTGAGCTCCCTCCAGCAGCGCGCACTCGCCAGCGACTGACAATGACATCAGACGCCGGCGACGTGTGCGCTGCGCCTGCGGCCGACGGCTGTTGTTAACTACTGCCGTGCGGGCGCGCCCGCACGGCAATAGGAAACCGCCGCAGGCAGCGCCGCTAGGGGCCCGGTGAGCAGATGAGACGGGGCCCGATGCGGGCCCCCTCTCTCTGCCCACCGGGTCCGGGGGGGCTCCGGGCACGGCATGGCAGTGAGAGTGACGGCACGGCAGGGGCACGGCGGCCGGCCGCACGGGCCCGGCACATAAATCAGGACTCAGGAGGAGGAGGAGGTTAACGCGTCGGCGCGTCGCCACCTCGGCGCCGGCAACACCAGTCTGACAGGGGCGCCGCGCCGGCAACACCAGTCTGACAGGGGCGGGCGGGCGGCTGGTGGGTCACGGCCGGGGGTGCCACTGTGTCACTGACTCACTGTGCTGTCATATGATGCGAGTAATGCCCTGATGATGGCGGCGGCCGGCGGGCAATCTGTGCGGTAGCTCAGGGCCCCCCCACACCACTGGGCCCTGGGCTACCGCCCAGATTGATTGGTCACCAGATTGGTCACAGTACCTGCACACGTCTTTAAGGAGTAGGGAGTGCTTGGCCCTTTGATGTTGAATAGGTCAAAGAACGTTGATCTAGCCAAGGATCGATTACTTTGATCATCCAAGATAGCATACAGTCTTACAACTTGGTCTCTATGGCCCTTCGGGTATACTTTGATGAGGCATATCTTTGAACAGGACCTACTGTCTATTGTCCCTTTGCAGACCTCGGTACATTGTGAAGTGATCTCTGGCGTAGCTGTATCAGTGCTCCTTTCCTCCCCGCCATGCTCACTGTCAGCTGGCGTGTTTTGTGTACTCCATGGAGCTGGGCCAGGGTGTAGAGCGGTGTTATGATCTGTGGTGCCACATTCTGTGCATTTTACACTGACCTTGCAATCCTTGGCGAGATGAGCTGTGGACGAGCAGCACTTGTAGCAGATACCGTTTTCTTTCAGGAAGCTTCTGCGATCTGGCATACATTTTCCTCTGAAGGCTCTGCATTTCAGGAGAGGATGAGGCTTCTGATGAAGTGGGCACTGCTTGTCAGGGTCCTGCACCTTTGTCTCTGATTGGGAGCAGCCAGCAGACCTGTAATTAGAATCTGAAGAAGAAACATAAGTCTTGTGTACTGCCACAGATGTTCTGCGTGGATTTGCAGGTGGTGATGGTGTGGCATATGGTATTGCAAAGTCAAAGCTGGGATCGTTTCTAATTCTCGCTTGTTGGTGTATGAAGTCTACAAAAACGGAGAAGGGAGGGAATGGAACGCTGTGTTTGTATTTGTACGTGGAACCATGTGTGAGCCACCTCTCCTGTAGATTGTAGGGCAACTTCTGGACTATAGGGTTAACACCTCTGGCTGTGTCGAGAAATGCAAGTCCCTGTAGGTCATCCTCGTATTTGGCAACTTGGACTTCCTTTAGCAGGTCACTTAGCTCTCTAAGTTTCTGGAGACCTTTGTTAGATATTTTAGGAAAGTCATCGATTCTTTTGAACAAGGCTCTTTCTATTACTTCTGCTGAGCCGTAACACTCATCCAGCCTCTTCCAGATCTCTTTGAGGCCAGTCTCAGGGCGGTTTATATTAATGTCTCTGATCCTTACTGCGTGTTTGACTGACTCTTCTCCCAGGTATTTGACTAACAGGTCTATCTCTTGCCTGTATTGTAGCCCCAAGTCTCTAATGACATTTTGGAAGGAAGCTTTCCAAGCTCTGTAACCTTCAGCTCGGTCAGTGAATTTCATGAGTCCCTTGGCAACCAGTTCACGTCGTGTGAAGAACTTGGCAAATTCTGTCATGAACTGGTTGTCAGCAGAGTATACTGGTGATGGGTCGCCCTGATAGTGATGTGAGGTGTGTTCGTACCTGTTAGTGTCCTCAGGGTGGCGCCAGCCGGTTTCTTTATTGCTTCGGCCTGATGTACGGTGTGTCAGCAGGGTGATCCACGTTGGTTACCTGATGAGGGGCAAGGTAGTCATTAGCAGAGTTGTTTTGCCTCACATTTTCAAGTTTGTTTCTGTCCTGAGCCTCGTGACAACTCTCGCTCACTTCGCTGGAGGTGTCGTATTCTGGTTTTGGTACTGGTTCAGGGTTATAGTTTGGATCAGGAAGTTCATTAACATACTGAGATGTGCGTTGTGGTGAGTCTTGCAGTGGAAACTCCAGACTCGACATACTGCTTTGGCTATGCAGCTTGGGATTTTGCGCGGCTTCTAGCGATTCTGCTTCGGCGAGGGCTGCGGCAGCTTCCCTTTTTGCTGCTAGGCTTTCTAAGGCGGCATCCATACGTGCCTTCTCTAACTGCGACCTTCTCTCTTCGTCATCTAGGCGTGCTTTTTCTAATTTAAGTTGCATCTCTTGGTCAGCAAAGCTCGCTCGTATTTTGGCGGCTTCAGCATTTGCACGGGCAATGGCGACCTCGCTGCTGATGGATGTTGTCTTTGAGGAGACGGAAGTAACAGAACTTGTCCTATGCGATTTGTGAGACATGGTGTCTTGGGAGAGTGCTTGGCTGTGCAGAGATTGCTGTAGCTGTATTTAGTCTCTGAGTAGCCGGTGACTTGAATCCCACTAGCTGGATGGCTGCCGTTTCACTGTTCTGTCCTCACTAGCTGAGGCAGGCTCATACGTAGCTATACAGTCAGCTAAACCGCTATACCGGGGTCCAATAAGGAGACTGTGGTTGAGTCTGTGCTTTATTAAACATAGTGGTGTCAAGGTAAAAATATATATCTTTATACACTTTTGTACTTTTATATATTCTTATGCTGTGAAACAATAAGTTTTTCCCTTCATACTTGCCAATGCAAATTTAACTGTATTTAAGATGGCTGCCAGTATTCACCTTTGCCCTACTTTTGTTCTTGCCAAGAATCTACTTTCGTTTCTGAAGCTAAAGTGTCATTTCTCTTGAAATCGAAACTTAACAAGATGTGGACAAAGGAAGATTCATCAGATGATGTCAGGCCAACCAGAGGGACTGAATAGTAGATACATTGCTTAAACCCCGCCTAACCCCGCCCTCTGCACACCTTCCCCCAATGGACCATATAATGTTGTGTATATGAAATAAAGTTCAGTAGTTGCTGTGAGGTTACCACTACGTGTGGAAGCATAAGCAGACTCTGAGTTTGAACCAGCTTTTGTCTGACTCATTCTTCACTCCGGTACCACTGCTTTTAATCTGATTTGGAATGACTGGTGGATGAAGGGTATTGTCGTGACGACCCCGACAATTTGGCGCCCAACGTGGGGCATGGCCCGCGATCCGAGACCCCCTGGACCCATGCCTGGACGTCCGTGGACGACACCCGTAGTGGCTGACCTCGAGGACTGATCACCCTCCAAACACGGTAAGTGGAGATCACATACTATGTATGTGTCACACTTGCCAGTGTTTCAGCCATTATTGGTTAGTCTGTGGTCTCCTTGGGTCTGGGGAGTGACCGGTCGAGTGGTGAGACCGAGCACGATCCCGTGCCACGCTTCGAACCAGCAACTGAGAGACGTCGCACTCTGTGCGTCCTCGTGTACACCACACCTCCTCCACCGGTCATTGTACTCCATTCAACCACCCTACCCGTGACTGTTGCCTAGTAGTGATAGAGTGAAAGAATGAGTAAGTTTGTGGATTGGGGGCGGCTTTGAGAAAGGGACAGGAGACGCAGCCTCTGTGATATTGTACCAACTAGGTAATTAAGATGTCCCGAGAGGGGACCACCTGTTTTTCTGTGAAGGGCTCTCACTAGGAGACCGCCTCCCGACTGGTTAGAATATCGTGACAGGGTAGACTGTTAATCACGGGTGTTCAGGGGTTAGGGACAGGATATCGAGCGCGAGGCTCTTTATTCATAACACGTCGAGCGCGAGGCTCCGTGTTGTTTTTTGATGGGAAACCTGTGTTGTTACCGCTGTCAGTGATCCTGGGCTGCAGCAGGGCATAGTATTCTGTGAGTCATGTTGCGTCTCTTATGGAAGCAGAAGTCCGTGCCCCACGAGTTAGATGAGGATGCTGTGGAAGTCAAGACAATAGTAGAGTCACGGGAGGGCAAGAAGGCAGTCAAGAATGTTGAAAGATGAAGGACTGTTAGAACAAGTGCAAGCTCATCTGCGAGTTGCGCGAGGTTTAAAGAACGAGGAAAAAGGTTGATGGAGAGGAAAGATGAAAGGATGCAGAGCCCGTGTTTGGCTATAAATACCTCAATTATTAGTTTTTCTAGGGTGTTCTGGCAAATGAGTTGTGTGAAGGTTTTGTAGAAATTAATTGAGTCTGAGAATTGCTGTATTCCGTTACTGTGGTTTTCCAAAACACCCCATGAGGGGGGAGTCAAATAGCTGCGTTGTTGTTTTTCTTCTTTTGTGTTGAGGAATGCTGTAAATTCTTATCTGTGTGTTTGAAGCTGATGGGAGGGGTGAACCCCTGTGCAAATTGTTTTTTGACTTCTCCTCTTTGTGCTGCGGGCCAGAGAAAGGGGGGCCAAAGTTTTCAGAAGAACTTAACCCATTCTGTATCAGCAGCTGCAGCGATCCTCACTCGCTCTATAGCCCCACTGCTCTCAGCCCCCACCACCGCAGCGTGCAGCTTCAAGGACGCAGCTCGCTTCCTTATCAGTGGCCCGGGCTTCAGCTCCAGCCCCCCTCCCTTACACAAATCTAGTCTCATATTCCAATATTCATTTTAACCCTGTGTCTGGAAATCTCTCTCGCCATGTTAATTCTCAGACCAAGACAAGACAGATGGATTTGTAAATATTGCGGTCAGACAAACCCAGACTGGAGAAATACTTGTATAAGCTGTGTTGCAACCCAACCTAAGTGAATTACACTGATTCCTGTCCAGATAAGATCACATGTAGTGACATAAGAAGCTGACACAGGATTGTGGGTAGTGGGGACATTAACTTTGGGAGTAAGCTGACAGTGATCCTTTTGGGAAGGAGCTGTAGACCAGCATGTCATGTCACCCCCAACCGGTCATCTAGTCACCCCCACCACCAGAGAACCAACCACATCAGGTAGTGTAAAACAGATACAGGAGTATTATCCCTGGAAGCCCTCTGACTAGCTAGCTACGCTAAAACAATTGGCTGACCCTGAGAACAAACCTTTCCCATTTTACAGATAAAGACAATATGATGGATGTATAAGTGCACCTGAGCAGACCTAGAGAGTTGGTGAGCCAAGATGATAGTGAGATGGTATTTATGTTATATAACCCCTATGTAGATGAGTATAATGAGATGTGTATCTTACATGCCCTTTCCCAATCAGTGTGTTAAAAAAAAAAAAGGGGGGGGATAGTGTTGTTAACCCTGTCAGTTAGAATATGCCTATGTCACGTTACTTCAGTATGTGGGTAATTTTTTTTTGTTTTTTTGTTGTGTGCACAGACAGAGCAGGAAGCCATTGTTGCCACTGTTAGTTTTCACAAGTATCTGGCAGATCTGAACTGTCAGGTTTCGGCCTCGAAACTTCGGTTCTGCCTTGGTCAAGTGATATTTTTGGGTCACTGTCTCCTTCAGGGTGCCAGACACCTCACAGAAGAAAGAAAAATAGCCGTCAGCTACAAAGGATGAGACTGAACTCCAACGTTTTCTTGGACTATGTACTTATTGTTGTCAGTGAATACCGGACGCATCCCGCATAATGCAATTTCTCTACAAAGCCCTGAAAGACTGTTCAAGATATGCTGATGATTTTGGCAGACTCCACTCAGGATACGCTGTTACTATGGAGGACACTGTGGTGCACGGAGCTGCACTCCCTCCCTCCCTGTCAGGACAAGAAGCAGAATTTCAGGATCTGTCTACTGCATGTGTTCTGGCCAAAGACAGGCGGGCTAATATACACGGACTCACAGTATGCATTTGGTATTGCTCATGATTTCGGAGCTCTATGGACCAATCGAGGATTTGTTCCTACTGCCGGGACTCAGTGAAGAATGCTGAAGCTGTTAAAGCCCTCATGGACTCAATCGAATTACCTACTCAGGTGGCCATTATCAAAGTTAAGGAGCACGGTACTATGGAACAGACCACAGACTGTTGGTAACGCCTTTGCGGATATGCAAGCAAAAGCCGCTGCTCTCCTACCCGTTGAACAGACCATATCAGCTATGGTGACCACACGCTCTCAGCGTAAACAGTTACAAGAAACACTGACTCTACAAGAACCTGATGATCTATGCCAGACTGAGGTTTTCTGCCGGACCCCGCAAGACCGCTTAATGACGATGCAGAGAATGTCTCCAAAGGAAGAAGTGAAGCAGTGGAAAGCTGATGGAGCACGTATGGACATGGTCGCTGGAAAAAGGACCAACTTGTGTGTCTCCCTAAGTGGATGTACCCTGCTATTGTCACGTGGGTGCATGGGCCCACACATCGAGGTATCTGTCAGACCTGCAAACCCGGTCAACTTCAACGTGTACCCCTGAAGTATCTTGCTAAGCCCGACTATCCTTTCCAAAGGCTCCAGGTGGACCTCATCACGTTGCCTAAGTCTGGAAGGTATGAATATTGTCTGGTGGTTGTCGATATGTTCTCCATTTGGCCAGAAGTATTCCCCGTTACCAACGTGACTGCAAAGATCACAGCAAAGAAACTGGTGATGGAAGTTATATGCAGATATGGTGTTCCAGAAGTTGCTGAAAGTGACCAAGGCCCGGACTTTCCTTCTCATGTGTATCAGGAGGTTCTGACAATGCTTGGATCCACTGTAGCCCTCCATACTCCATACTCTCCACAATCCAGTGGGAAAGTTAAGAGGCTGAACGGCACACTGAAGGGACAATTGACCAAAATGATGCAGGAGACTACGGCTCCATGGCCAGGGCTCTTACACATTCGTACTACCCCTATTGCAAAACATGGCCTGTCCCCATATGAGATATTGTTTGGTGCTAGGTTCTCAGTTGTAAATTTTCAAGTCTCAGTAGTTGTCAGAAGAAATTGACTGTGCTGTTCAATATGTTATTCAGCTTAGTAAAAATGTTGCTACCACCCATGTTTTAGTTTCTTCTTCCCTTCCAGATTCAGCAGAAACCGATATTTGTCACAATTTGAAGCCTGGTGGTTTTATGGTCGTGAAAAGCTATGTCAGTAAAACTTGAAGGAAAGAGCACCTGAATCCACGCTTCACACTGCAAAAGAGACCGGACCAGCGCTTAGTCACAGTGGTGATCGAAGGAAAATGTTGCTGTTGTTTTTGGTCCTGAGGCTGGGGGCCATCCTCATCCCTACCTCCTCGGCCCCTATTGTAAATAAGAATGCCGGTGCCACTATTCTCTGGGTAAATCTAATGGCCCCGGTAAATACCTGGTGATTTGATTTCTGCGATGTAGTCAAGTGCCCCGAGACTCAGTGGGTGGTAGAGGGAATTATCCAGTTTTATATATGTGTTACCAGAGATAACAATTGTGCTGGGAAGATATTTTCATAATGTGTTTAATAGTGGATACTATGGGAATTTAGGCCATATACAGCTCCAGGATATTAGCCTCAGACCAACCAAGGCCCCCGTTACCAGTACAGCTAAACCAGGCCCAGGTGAACGTTTGCAAAATATAGTTAACGAAGTAATCCCCATTCCAGGTCTTAGTTGGCAAGAAGTCTTCTCCATAGAAACACAAACAGCCCCAAGGACAAATTTATGGTTAGAATGGGTAAGATACAATGTAAGAGTCCAGAATATCTCTGTAGGATGTATTGCTTGTGCTGCAGCGAATACACATCTATACACACATGCATTGTTTTTTCCTGATGACAATACCACTGCCTGTGTTATGAATCTGTTGAAGGGTCTAAAGTCCACTGATTGCTCAGATTATGTCCCACTAATTCATGAAGCACCTAAACTAAAGGTCCCAGGAGGGATAACCGTATTAGCTGATAATTATACCTGCTATAATTCCCACGACACTACAGGTACACCAGTAGGGGTCTTCGAGACAGGTTTCTGCAAAGAGAACAGTTCCCTAGATACTGATTTCCTAGCTAATCATACACAGTATATGTACGATATTTGATTGGTTATGTGGAGATGGTAAGCTCCATCCTAGGTTGCCTAATACCTGGACAGGTCAATGCACCCTTGTTAAACTAGCTGTGCAGTTCAAGATTTTACCTTGGGATCCGGAGACACCTGATGAATATACCAGAAAGAGGAGAAGTCTCGATCAGCTCCATATGAGTTATGAAGAAAATCCATTGATATATGTCGAAGGCATTGGAGTGCCAAGGGGGTGCCTGACCAATTTAAAGCCCAGAACCAGATCTATGCTGGCTTTGTTTCTTTAATTCCACAAGTGCAGATTAATAAAAATGTTGATTGGATCAATTACATATATTACAGTGAACAAAGGTTTGTCAATTTTACCTGTGATGCTTTCCAAGGTATAGTTGAGGAATTGGGCCCTAATACTAGAATGACCCTCCAAAACCGACTAGCCCTTGATATGATCTTAGGTGAGAAAGGAGGAGTCTGTGGGATGGTGGGAGAGGAATGTTGTACCTATATCCCTCAGAACTCTGGGGTAAATGGAAAGACCATGATAGCCCTTAAAAAGATAAATGGGTTAGCAGCAGAATTAAAATGCTGGAGTAGACACATCTTTCTTTTCCGGTTGGTTGGGTGGGCTTAAAGGATTCCTTCAACAAGCTTGTCTAGTACTGATTGCCCTTCTTGTAGTTGGATCGATAATCCTCTGTTGTGTTATTCCCCTGTATAAAAAGGTTATCACTGAGGCAACTCCAACTGGCACCTTCCTCAACCAAGCGAGTAGACCCACCAGAGTGCGATGGTACTGATCCAGGGGAGATCCCTAAGTATGTCCCCCTCAAGAAGATAGACAATACCCTTTACTCTCAGATGATGCAAAGAGATTTAGTTTAGGGACAGCGGGAGAACTCTATGTGAAGCTAGTGAAGGGTTCAGCTGCCTGGAGGCCTCTCGCAAGGGGAGAGCTTCTGAGGTGTCTGGATGAAGAAATCCACCTCCCCTTTCCCTATCACATGGACAGTATCGAAGGATCTTTCTTTTTAGGGAAAAACTTAGTGTTTAGGGGGGATTGTCAAGGTAAAAATATATATCTTTATACACTTTTGTACTTTTATATATTCTTATGCTGTGAAACAATAAGTTTTTCCCTTCATACTTGCCAATGCAAATTTAACTGTATTTAAGATGGCTGCCAGTATTCACCTTTGCCCTACTTTTTGTTCTTGCCAAGAATCTACTTTCGTTTCTGAAGCTAAAGTGTCATTTCTCTGGAAATCGAAACTTAACAAGATGTGGACAAAGGAAGATTCATCAGATGATGTCAGGCCAACCAGAGGGACTGAATACTAGATACATTTCTTAAACCCCGCCTAACCCCGCCCTCTGCACACCTTCCCCCAATGGACCATATAATGTTGTGTATATGAAATAAAGTTCAGTAGTTGCTGTGAGGTTACCACTACGTGTGGAAGCATAAGCAGACTCTGAGTTTGAACCAGCTTTTGTCTGACTCATTCTTCACTCCGGTACCACTGCTTTTAATCTGATTTGGAATGACTGGTGGATGAAGGGTATTGTCGTGACGACCCCGACAGTGGTATATTGATGTGGTGAAACTGTGAACAATGATATACATAGAATCAGTGCATGGCATAGAACAGATACATAATACACATGATATACATTATGCATAACATTTAGAAGGCTAGAAACTGAACTGGGAGTACAACTGGCTAGGCTAGGCTAATATGGAGCAGAAATATCTACAGAAAGCATAAAGACATACCGGCAATGCAATCGCAAGGGGGATGAAGTGAAGCTTCTTTCCTTGAAGGCAGACTGAGGAAAGTGAAAGGAAAAAATGGAGGGAAATGGAGGCTGAGCTACCATAATGCATTGCAAAGGAGGAGGAGAATCAGACATGGATAATACAAACACAGAAGATTGAACTGTCAACATAACTCTGACCGCTAGAGGGAGCCAAAGCACTAAAAACAAATAAAGATATGAACATCTATACTGAGAAACCTGCAATTACGCAAACAGATAATCAGGGTAACAATATTAGATGGCGGAGACAGAACACATACATTACATACAATACCTACATATAGACATACAGTACATATAACTTAGAGTACATACTCACCATCACTTGTGATTTTGATTCCCGAATAGTGTTGAGCATTCCGATACCGCAAGTATCGGGTATCGGCCAATATTTGCGGTATCGGAATTCCGATACCGAATTCCGATACTTCCCGCGTATCGGATACCGGAATCGGAAGTTCCCAGAATTCAAACTGAACGCAGCAGCCAATGAGGAATGATTGGAAGTGTGGGCACATCCTGTTTAGCATGGTGGGCATGTAAGTACTGGCAAGGCTTGGATTGGCTGCTGAAATGATGTCACTCTGCACTATAAAAAACGCTGCCGCCATTTTGCGCTCACTCTGCTGTGATTTCAGTTAGGGACAGGACGCTGTGTTCTAACTGAGGGCCAGTCGAGCTAGCTGATTGCTTTATTTTCCTTTCCAAAGGCTAATTTAGCAAAACGCTGTGTGTTCTTCACTGTTCACCTTGCTCTTGCCTTGCAGCGCTGTTTTAACAGCATTCTGCAAGGTCTCTGTGTGTGTGTGTGTGTGTGTGCAGCTCACTCTGTAGTCTGTGTGCAGCCATATACCCGGTTGTATTCAGCTCAGGGGGGGTTCACACTGCCTCACACAGTTGTCCTTTTTTGCTCTTAGTGCAGCCTGCTGCACATTTTTTCTCAAATTTCCTATTAGTGTTTTTCCACCAGTCTCCAGCTCTATTGTGGAAAAACACTACATAGGATAACCTAGAGGGGGGTTTTTGGGCCTTGCAGCGCCGTTTACGGCTGTCTGCACGGTCTCCGTGTGAGCCCAGCTCGCCCTGTAGTCTGTGTGGAGCCATAGCCGGTTGGATTCAGCTCAGGGTTCGTTACTGGCTCATACCTTGAGAAAAATTTTACTTTTTTTCAAATAGTGCAGCCTGTTTAAAATTTGAAAAAAAAAAATTCCTATTAGTGTCTTTCCACTCGTATCCAGCTAAATAGTGGAAAAACACTATATAGGATAACCTAGAGGAGGGTTTTTTGGCCTTGCAGCGCCGTTTACGGCTGTCTGCACGGTCTCCGTGTGAGCCCAGCTCGCCCTGTAGTCTGTGTGCAGCCATAGCCGGTTGGATTCAGCTCAGGGTTCGTTACTGGCTCATACCTAGAGAAAAATTTTACTTTTTTTCAAATAGTGCAGCCTGTTTAAAATTTGAAAAACAAAAATTCCTATTAGTGTCTTTCCACTCGTATCCAGCTAAATAGTGGAAAAACACTATATAGGATAACCTAGAGGAGGGTTTTTTGGCCTTGCAGCGCCGTTTACGGCTGTCTGCACGGTCTCTGTGTGAGCGCAGCTCGCCCTGTAGTCTGTGTGCAGCCATAGCCGGTTGGATTCAGCTCAGGGTGCGTTACTGCCTCATACCTTGAAAAACAATTTCCTTTTTTTCAAATAGTGCAGCCAGTTTAAAATTTGAAAAAAAAAATTCCTGTTAGTGTCTTTCCACTCGTATCCAGCTAAATAGTGGAAAAACACTATATAGGATAACCTAGAGGAGGGTTTGTTGGCCTTGCAGCGCCGTTTACGGCTGTCTGCACGGTCTCTGTGTGAGCGCAGCTCGCCCTGTAGTCTGTGTGCAGCCATAGCCGGTTGGATTCAGCTCAGGGTGCGTTACTGCCTCATACCTTGAAAAACAATTTCCTTTTTTTCAAATAGTGCAGCCAGTTTAAAATTTGAAAAAAAAAATTCCTATTAGTGTCTTTCCACTCGTATCCAGCTAAATAGTGGAAAAACACTATATAGGATAACCGAGAGGAGGGTTTTTTGGCCTTGCAGCGCCGTTTACGGCTGTCTGCACGGTCTCCGTGTGATTTAAACTAGCTCCTGTAGTCTGTGTGCAGCCATAGCCGGTTGGATTCAGCTCAGGGTGCGTTACTGCCTCATACCTTGAAAAACAATTTCCTTTTTTTCAAATAGTGCAGCCAGTTTAAAATTTGAAAAAAAAAATTCCTATTAGTGTCTTTCCACTCGTATCCAGCTAAATAGTGGAAAAACACTATATAGGATAACCGAGAGGAGGGTTTTTTGGCCTTGCAGCGCCGTTTACGGCTGTCTGCACGGTCTCCGTGTGATTTAAACTAGCTCTGTAGCCCGATCTGCACCAAAAAAAAAGTTAAGTTCACCAAACACAACTTAACACTTGTGTAGGCCACATTTGAAAAATAATAAAGTTTAGTCCACAATTTACAACATTAGTGTTTCTTACACCTGTTAGGAGGAGCATTTCAGGAATAAGCACACTAAGGCCTTAGTACTTTTCTGCTTATCTTTATCTGTCAACCAAGATGAAGAGGGCAGGGAGTAAGGCACGTGGGCGTGGGCGCGGAGCAGGGAGAGGAGCAGGGAGAGGACGTGGTGATTCTGTGCCTGCTGCGGGCGCCGGTGACTCGTCGTCACTCAGTTTCAGCAGGGAACAGTCCTTCATGCGCAGCTTTGTCGGAGAGCGCCGTGCACCGCTGCTACGTGAAGACCAAATTGAAGCCGTTGTCGGGTGGATGGCAGCTAACGCCTCGGCATCGACTTCAGTTAGTGCCACATCCTCTCAGGCACAGAGCACTGGAGAGCAGCCATTTGTCTCTTCACCACCTGCCAAATTGGCCAGGCAGTCAGAGAGCCCAGGACAGGAGCCGTCTCTACTTCTGTTCTCTGAATCTCTTAGCTTGGAAACAGGGGGCCAGCCAAGCAGCATTGGAGAAATGGAAGAAGAGGCAGTGTGCAGTGATGCCCAAAAGCTTTATCTCTCTGACTCTGAAGAGGCAGGTGGGCCAGTGCCTCCGGTGACCACAGCGCAGTACGCATCTGATGATGAAACTCAGGTGCCGCTTTCTGATGCGTACTGTGCTGCCGAGACTACCCAGGAGGAGCAGTTGGTGGCAGAGGGTAGTGGAGATGATGAGGTCCTTGACCCATCGTGGCGTGAGGAACAGGAAGGTGGTGGGAGCAGCTCTGAGGAAGAGCTTCCCCTTACGGGCCAAAGAGGGAGAGGGAGGGGGAAGACTGCGGAGCCTGTAGCCTCCACTTTGGCACCCGTTAGGAGCCTGTCTCTTTCCAAAGCCAAAAAGGGCGCTCCCAAGACTTGCAGTGCCTGGTCCTTTTTTGACACAGTTGCAGATGACATTTGTTTTGTCAAATGCAAGCTGTGTCATCAGAAAGTAAAAAGAGGTAAAAGTGTCAGAAACCTCAATACCACAAATATGTGGAAACATGTGCGGAACAGGCACGCGGTGGAGTTACAGAAACACAGTGAAGACGTAGGCCAACCAACAGCGGCAGCTACCACCTCTTCATCTCGTGTTGCCTCTTCCTCCACTGTTGTCCAGAGACCTAGTGTAATTCCACCCACAGCACCACCTTCCCAGTCATCCTCACACTCCCAGTCTACTCTACAGCCATCGGTAGTCCAGGCATGGGAGAAAAGGCGGGCATTCTCGGCCAACCACCCCCGAGCACAGGCTCTGAATGCAGACATTGCCAAACTGTTGTCCCTGGAAATGCTCTCGTTCAGGCTGGTGGAGACTGACAGCTTCCGTGACTTGATGGCATTGGCAGTCCCACAGTACAATGTGCCCAGCCGCTTTTACTTCAGCAGGCAGGCTGTCCCTGCCCTGCACAGGCATGTTGAGGCAAACATAAAACATGCGCTACTGAACGCCGTCAGTAGCAAGGTCCACCTCACCACCGATGCGTGGACCAGTCAGCATGGACAGGGGCGATATGTTTCCCTCACTGCCCATTGGGTTAATGTTGTTGAGCCAGGTACAGATCGTGCGAGTGGCGCAGGACGTGTCCTGCCCACTCCAAGGATTGCAGGAATCCAGTCTGTACGCATCGACTCCTCCTCTTACACCAGTTCCTCTGATTCCTCTCTGCAGGATCCGTCACAGTCCACCTCCACATGGACCCGTGAACGTTTACCTATGACCGACATGAGCACAGCCGTGGCCAAACGTCAGCAGGCCGTCTTGAAACTAGTTTCATTGGGGCATCGAAGCCACACAGCGCAGGAGCTCTGGAATGCCATCAAGCAGGAGAGCGATGTGTGGTTACTGCCAGCGAATCTCCAGCCAGGCATGGTAGTGTGTGACAATGGCCGAAATCTGGTGGCAGCTTTGGCCCTTGGCAACCTCACTCACATCCCATGTCTGGCACATGTGCTCAATTTGGTTGTGCAGAGTTTTCTGAGGGACTATCCGGATCTTGATGCCCTGCTGCACAAGGTCCGCCTAGAGTGTGCTCACTTGCGGCGTTCCAGCTTGGCCAGATCCCGCATTGCTGCTCTGCAGCGCCGATTCCGCCTTCCGGAACACCGCATCATATGTGACCTACCTACCCGGTGGAATTCCACGTTACATATGTTGGAGCGGTTGTGTGAGCAGCAGCAAGCAGTTATGGAGTACCAGCTGCATCAGGCGCAAAGAAGTCGCAGTCAGCGCCGATCAGACTTCACAACCACAGAGTGGGCCACTATGAAGGACGTCTGCCAGGTTTTGCGTCCTTTTGATTATTCCACGCGGATGGCAAGTGCAGATGATGCACTAGTCAGCATGACTGTCCCCCTTATCTGCCTGCTTCAGCAAACTTTGCAAGGGTTAAGGGATGATGTGGTGGAAGAGGTGGAGGATGAGGAGTCACCTTTTCCATCAGCTTCTGGAGAGTCAGCGCCACGTGGTTCCTCACAAAGGGGTACGCAGGGGCCAATTTGTGAGGAGGATGAGGAGGAGTCAATGGAGGAGGAAGAGCTCCGTCCAGAGGAGGGAGCGACACAATTGTCCAGTGGTCAGTGTGTACAGCGAGGGTGGGGTGATGACGAGCGGGCAGAGATCATGTCTCAAGCAGGGGACAGCGTTTCTGGGCCAGTTGGCACTCTGCAGCACATGGTGGATTTCATGCTGCAGTGCCTGAGAAACGACCGCCGCATCGACCACATTCTCAACATGCCTGATTATTGGGTGTTCACCCTCCTCGATCCTCGCTACCGGGACAACGTCCAAAACCTCATCCCTGCGTTGACCCGGGAGCGTAAATTGCGGGAGTACCACGACACACTGGTGAATTCCATCATCTTCTCCGGTCCAACTGAGAGGAGTGCTGCTAGTGCTTTACAAAGCAGCTCAGTGCGTCGAAGCAGTGGGGGAGGCTCTGCCCAAAGAGGGAGCAGAAGCAGTGCCTCTGCCCAAGGCAAGCCCAGTATGGCACAACTCTGGCACACTTTTGTGTGCCCGCCCCAAATGTCTACACCATCACCGGCGGCTCCAGTCAGCAGGAGGCAACGGTTCCGTCAGATGGTGACAGACTACATGGCTTGCCCTCTTACTGTACTCCCAGACGGCTCTTCCCCGTTCAAGTTTTGGGTCTCTAAGCTGGATACATGGCCAGAGCTAAGCCAGTATGCATTGGAGGTGCTGGCTTGCCCTGCGGCTCGTGTCTTATCGGAACGTGTCTTTAGTGCCGCAGGTGGTGTACTAACAGACCGTCGCATGCGACTATCCTCCGATAACGTTGACCGGCTTACTTTCCTGAAAATGAACCAGGCCTGGATCTCGCAGGAATTTGCCACTCCTCTGCCTGATTAAGTAATTGGGTGTCATCCAGGTCTCCTGCTGTGTTCATCTTTCTACCACCTGAACTGCTATTCCTTGGCTCCAACACCGCCAGTTGCGGCTCAGAAGTGCAGGCTGCACAGTAAAAACATACGACCCAGTGTTATTGGGTTTCAGTAACGTCAGCTGATCCCCAGCTGTGTAGCCGGCAATGTGTCCTGCGACCGCCACGCTGGCACAACAACCTAAATGTAAGGGAACCTGCCCCCCCGTCGTTTGTTACTGAAAGAGCCATCTTGTGCAGCAGTAATGCTGCACAAGGAAAAGGTAGCTCTTTTTTTTTAGCTCTTTGCACACGCAGAACTTAACACTTATAAAATGTGTTCACTGATACCGTTATACCGTCCTGGAGGTGGGACTTTCCTTCGTAATGTGACGCAGCACAGCCGTCATTCCTACCCCCTTGGTGCCATGCGCTGCCTCCTCAGCATTGTTTTAAGCTGTCACGGAGCCTGCGCTGTTCTGTTATCCCTTGGGCATGCCCTATTTGCGCTGCCTGTCTTCTGACATAATTTGGTGTCAGGCTGGCTGCGCCTGTGCGGCCGCGCTGCCCGAGATCCCGCCTCGCAGTGTCTTCTGATTGAGTCACACTGCGGGCCTGGGATCCATGGGCATGCGCAGTGCATATCTTCCCCTCGGGCTCTCGCTCATTTCCCTCCGCCTTCTTTAGACTGTGCGCTGTCAGCTGATCCCTAGCATGCCACGGCCGTGACACCGCACAGTCTGAAGAAGAGGGAAGGAGGGGAGTGAGAGTCGAGGTTATGCACTGTGCATGCCCATGGTTCCAAGGCCCGCAGTGGGATTACGTTAGACGAGACTGCGAGGTGGGATCTGGAGCAGCGTGGACGCACAGGCACTGACAGCCTGACACCAAATTATGTCAGAAGACAGGCAGCGCTAATTGGGCATGGCCAAGGGCTAACAGAACAGCGCAGGCTCCGTGACAGCTTAAAACAACGCTGAGGAGGCAGCGCACGGCATCAAGGGGATAGGAATGACAGCTGTGCTGTGTCCCATTACGAAGGAAATTCGCACCTCCGGAACGGTTTAACGGTATAAATGGACACATTTTTAGTGTTTACTTCAGTGTTTGCAAGGAGCATAATTAAAAGAGCAACCTTTTCCTTTTGCATCCTTAGTGCTGCACAAGATGGCTCTTTCAGCTACAAACGTCTTGGGGGGGTGGGGTTAAAGGTTTCCTTTCAACTTGCTCCAATCAGGCTTCGGCCTACACTCTGTTCCTCTGCTCCTCCTGCTGTCCCTGGGCTCTAACACCGCCAGTTGGTGCCTGGAAGTGCTGTGTGCACAGTCAACAGTCGCTCCTCTGTTATTGGGGTTCAGTAACGTCAGCTGATCCCCAGCTGTGTGTGCGGCAATACCTCCAATCTGCTCCTCCTGCTGTCCCTGGGCTCTAACACCGCCAGTTGGTGCCTGGAAGTGCTGTGTGCACAGTCAACAGTCGCTCCTCTGTTATTGGGGTTCAGTAACGTCAGCTGATCCCCAGCTGTGTGTACGGCAATACCTCCAATCTGCTCCTCCTGCTGTCCCTGGGCTCTAACACCGCCAGTTGGTGCCTGGAAGTGCTGTGTGCACAGTCAACAGTCGCTCCTCTATTATTGGGGTTCAGTAATGTCAGCTGATCCCCAGCTGTGTGTGCGGCAATACCTCCAATCTGCTCCTCCTGCTGTCCCTGGGCTCTAACACCGCCAGTTGGTGCCTGGAAGTGCTGTGTGCACAGTCAACAGTCGCTCCTCTGTTATTGGGGTTCAGTAACGTCAGCTGATCCCCAGCTGTGTGTGCGGCAATACCTCCAATCTGCTCCTCCTGCTGTCCCTGGGCTCTAACACCGCCAGTTGGTGCCTGGAAGTGCTGTGTGCACAGTCAACAGTCGCTCCTCTGTTATTGGGGTTCAGTAACGTCAGCTGATCCCCAGCTGTGTATCCGGCAACGTGTCATGCGACCGCCACGCTGGCACAACTAAAATGTAAGGGGACCTGTCCCCCCCCCCCTAGGCGTTTGTTACTGAAAGAGCCACCATGTGCAGCACTAATACTGCACAAGGGAAAGGTCGCTCTTGAAATTATGCTCCTTGCAAACGCTGAACTACACACTCATGTAATGTGTCCCCTCACGCCGTCCAACCGTCCCAGAGGTGGGACTTTCCTTTGTAATGTGACGCAGCACAGCCGTCATTGCTACCCCCTTGGCACCGTGCGCTGCCTCCTTAGCGTTGTTTGATTCCGTCATGGACCCTGCGCTGTTATGTTATCCCTTGGCCATGCACAGTTTGCGCTGCCCGTCCTCTGACATCATTTGTTGTCGTCCTGGCTGCGCCTGTGCGTCCACGCTGCCCGAAATCACACCTCGCAGTGTCGTCTAATGTGATCCCACAGTGGGCCTGGTATCCATGGCCATGCGCAGTGCATATACTAGCCTCTCACTCCCCTTCTTCACGCTTCTTCAGACTAGGCGGTGTCAGCTGATCCCTAATAGCATGCCACGGCCGTGACGCCGCACAGTCTGAAGAAGCAGGAAGGAGGTGAGTGAGAGGCGATGATATGCACTGCGCATGCCCATGGATCCCTGGCCTGCAGTGGGACTACATTAGATGACACTGCAAGGTTGGATCTCGGGCAGCTTGGACGCACAGGCACTGCCAGCCTGACACCTACATGATGTCAGAAGACGGGCACCGCTAACTGTGCATGGCCAAGGGATAACATTACAGCGCGGGCTCCGTGACAGAACCAAACAACGTTGAGGAGGTGGCGCCCGGCACCAAGGGGGTTGGAATGACGGCTGTGCTGTGTCACATTACAAAGGAAAGTCCCACTTCCGGGATGGTTTGACGGTGTGAGGGGACACATTATATGAGTGTGTACTTCAGCGTTTGCAAGGAGCATAATTTTCGGAGCCACCATTTTCCATGTGCAGTATTACTGCTGTACAAGATGGCTCTTTCAGCAACAAATGCCTGGGGGGGGGGGGGGGGTTAAAGGTTCCCTTTCAACTTGCTCCACTGCAGGCTTCGGCCTACACTCTGCTCCTCTTTGATTCCCTGGGTTTCAACACTGTCAGTTGCCACCTGGAAGTGTTGTCTACACAGAAAAAACACTAGGTGATGTGTCAGTGGGGTTCAGCACCGCCAGCTGTTCCCCTGCTGTGTAGTCGGCAACGTGTCCAGCACAAGCCACGCTGGCACAACAGAACAAAAGCTGCCACCAGTGCAGGCTTCGGCCTACACTCTGCTCCTCTCCTCCTCCTGCTGTCCCTGGGCTCAAACACCGCTAGTTTTAACCCGGAAGTGCTAGCTGCACAGAGAAAAACACCAGCCAATGTGTTAGTGGGGTTCAGCAACGCCAGCTGTTCCCCTGCTGTGTAGCCGGCAACGTGACCTGCAAACGCCACGCAGGCACATGAACTGAAATTAAAGGGAACCTGGCCCCACCCCCCCAGGTGTTTCTATGTATAACAGCCACCTAGTACAGCAGTACTGCTGCATTTGTACAAGGTGGCTGACTTTTTCTCCTTGCCCACGTGGAACTCAACACGTACAAAATGTGTCTCATTGAGACCATTCCACTGTCCCTGAGGTGTGACTTTCCTTTCTAATGATACGCAGCACCCCCCTTGGTAGCGTTTCCCGTCTTTTGTCATCATGGTTAGCTGGCTGCGCCTGTGCATCCGCCCTGCTAGAAACAACGCCCCTCGTTGTCATATTTATTTTGTCAGCGAGGGTGTGGTTTATGGGCACGAGCAGTGCATATGTTCGCCTGTCTTAACTCATCTCCTTCCGCCTTCTTCAGACTGTGCGGCCTCCTGGCCGTGGTAGGCGATAAGGGATCAGCTGAGGCCGCCCAGTCTGGAGCAGGTGTAAGGACATGTGTAAGCGGCAAACCTATTTACTGCACAAGGCCACGAATCCCAGCCATGCAGTGTGATTTTTTGAAAACACACTGTGGGTCTGGGATTCATGTCCATCGCTAACCGCAACGGCCGACATGAAATGAGGTCAGAAGACAGGAAGCGCTCACAGCGCATGGCCAAGGGATCACAATAGCGCAGACTCCTGTACAGCAAATAACAACGCTCAGGAATCTGCGCCCAGTACCTAGGTGCAAATTTTGACACCTGTGCTGCGTCTCCTTAAAAAGACAAGTCACGCCTCCACAACTGTTTGACAGTATAATGGGCTAAATAGTGTACGTGTTTTAGTCAGCGTGTGCAAGGAGCAAAACAAATAGAGCAACCTTTTACTTGTGCAGCATTAATGCTGCACAAGGTGTGGCTCTTGTACCTTGCAACACCTGAGGGGGGGTAAAGGTAACCTTTGAAATTGGTTCAACTAGGCTTCGGACTACACTCTGCTCCTCTCCTGCTGACCCTGGGCTCAAACACCGCTAGTTTTTGCCCGGAACTGCTAGCTGCACAGAGAAAAACACCAGTCAATGTGTAAGTGAGGTTCAGCACCGCCAGCTGTTCCCCTGCTGTGTAGTCGGCGTCGTGTCCAGCACAAGCCACGCTGGCACAACTGACCAAAAGCTGCCACCAGTGCAGGCTTCGGCCTACACTCTGCTCCTCTCCTCCTCCTGCTGACCCTGGGCTCAAACACCGCCAGTTTCTGCCCGGAAGTGCTAGCTGCACAGAGAAAAACACCAGCCAATATGTTAGTGGGGTTCAGCACCGCCAGCTGTTCCCCTGCTGTGTAGCTTGCAACGTGACCTGCAAACGCCACGCAGGCACATGAACTGAAATTGAATGGAGCCTGCCCCCCACCCCCAGGTGTTTCTATGTAAAACAGCCACCTTGTACAGCAGTACTGCTGCATTTGTACAAGGTGGCTGATGTTTTCTCCTTGCCCACGTGGAACTCAACACGTACAAAATGTGTCTCATTGAGACCATTCCACTGTCCCTGAGGTGTGACTTTCCTTTCTAATGACACGCAGCACCACCCTTGTTAGCGCTGCCCGTCTTTTGACATCATTGGTTAGCTGGCTGCGCCTGTGCGTCTGCCCTGCTCGAAACAACGCCCCTCGGTGTCTTATTTTTTTGAACAGCGAGGGTGTGATTGATGGGCATGTGCAGTACATATGTTTGCCTGTGTTCACTCATCTCCTTCCGCCTTCTTCAGACTGGGTGTCCTCATGGCCGCGGCATGCGAGAAGGGATCAGCAGAGGCCGCCCAGTCTGAAGCAGGTGTAAGGACGTGTGTGAGCGGCCAAAATATTTACTGCTCAAGGCCACGAATCCCAGCACCGCAGTGTGACTTTATGAAAAGGCACTGTGGGTCTGGGATTTATGGCCATCGTTAACCGCACCGGCCAACATGAAATGAGGTCATAAGACGGGCAGCTCTAACAGGGCATTGCCAAGGGATAACACAAGAGCGCAGACTCCTGTACAGCAAATAACAACGCTCAGGAAGCTGCGCCAAGCACCAAGGCGTTATTTGGGACACCTGTGCTGCGTCTCCTTAAAAAGCCAAGTCACGCATCCACTACAGTTTGACTGTAGAATGGGCTAAATTGTGTACGTCTTTCATTCAGCGTGTGCAAGTAGACAATAGAGCAACCTTTCACTTGTGCAGCATTAATACTGCACAAGGTGTGTCTCTTGTACTTTGTAACACCTGAGGGGGGGTTAAAGGTTTCCTTTGAAATTGGTTCAAATAGGCTTCGGCCTACACTCTGCTCCTCTCCTCCTCCTCCTGCTTCAACACGGGCTCTAACATCGCTAGTTTTTGACCGCAAGTGCTAGCTGCACAGAGAAAAACACATGCCATTGTGTTAGTGGGGTTCAGCAACGCCAGCTGTTCCCCCACTGTGTAGCCGGCAAAGTGTCCTGCAAACGCAACGCAGACACAAAGCTGCCTCCAGTGCAGGCTTCGGCCTACACTCTGCTCCCCCCAGTGCAGGCTTCGGCCTACACTCTGCTCCCCCTGCTTACCCTTAGCTCCAATACCGCTAGTTGGGGCTCTAGGAAGACAATCTTTAATAGGCAACGCATCTGGGTTCCAGCACCGCCAGCTGGTTCTCAGCAGTGTTCTTGTCACAGGTACTCCCTCGTGCCAAGCCTGGTTTCAGCACCGTCAGCTGTTTCCGGGTTGTGTCAAGCTCACTGAGACGCCTATGCTTGCCCCGTCGTGGTGCGGTCGGGTTAGCCAACTCCAGGGTGCCTCCAGTTTAGGAGCTTCCTATGTGGGCTGCGTGAACTGGTAGTCAAGGCTGGTTCTGTAGTGCCAGTAGGCCCAGCTCCCCCTGTAGGACTGTTGGGGTTCGGTAACTGCGGCTGCCTCGCGGCCTAGCTGTTCTCTCCTCTCCTGTGGGCCTTGGGGTCCACCACCTGGTTCCAGCACCGTCAGCTGGTTCCAGGCCGAGCCTTTGGCTTAGGTGCCTCCTCCTGGGTATCCGAGTTCCGCCAACGTCAGGCGGTCCTTGGTAGTGCTTTTAAGCGCGGGCACCTACAGCTTAGTAACCGGGTTCCAGCACTGCCAGCTGGTCCTCGGTCGTGCCATTGGCTCTTGCACACTGGGGCAACGCATCTGGGTTCCAGCACCGCCAGCTGGTTCTCGGCAGTGTTCTTGTCACAGGTACTCCCTCATGCCAAGCCTGGTTTCAGCACCGTCAGCTGTTTCCGGGTTGTGTCAAGCTCACTGAGACGCCTATGCTTGCCCCGTCGTGGTGCGGTCGGGTTAGCCAACTCCAGGGTGCCTCCAGTTTAGGAGCTTCCTATGTGGGCTGCGTGAACTGGTAGTCAAGGCTGGTTCTGTAGTGCCAGTAGGCCCAGCTCCCCCTGTAGGACTGTTGGGGTTCGGTAACTGCGGCTGCCTCGCGGCCTAGCTGTTCTCTCCTCTCCTGTGGGCCTTGGGGTCCACCACCTGGTTCCAGCACCGTCAGCTGGTTCCAGGCCGAGCCTTTGGCTTAGGTGCCTCCTCCTGGGTATCCGAGTTCCGCCAACGTCAGGCGGTCCTTGGTAGTGCTTTTAAGCGCGGGCACCTACAGCTTAGTAACCGGGTTCCAGCACCGCCAGCTGGTCCTCGGTCGTGCCATTGGCTCTTGCACACTGGGGCAACGCATCTGGGTTCCAGCACCGCCAGCTGGTTCTCGGCAGTGTTCTTGTCACAGGTACTCCCTCGTGCCAAGCCTGGTTTCAGCACCGTCAGCTGTTTCCGGGTTGTGTCAAGCTCACTGAGACGCCTATGCTTGCCCCGTCGTGGTGCGGTCGGGTTAGCCAACTCCAGGGTGCCTCCAGTTTAGGAGCTTCCTATGTGGGCTGCGTGAACTGGTAGTCAAGGCTGGTTCTGTAGTGCCAGTAGGCCCAGCTCCCCCTGTAGGACTGTTGGGGTTCGGTAACTGCGGCTGCCTCGCGGCCTAGCTGTTCTCTCCTCTCCTGTGGGCCTTGGGGTCCACCACCTGGTTCCAGCACCGTCAGCTGGTTCCAGGCCGAGCCTTTGGCTTAGGTGCCTCCTCCTGGGTATCCGAGTTCCGCCAACGTCAGGCGGTCCTTGGTAGTGCTTTTAAGCGCGGGCACCTACAGCTTAGTAACCGTGTTCCAGCACCGTCAGCTGGTCCTCGGTCGTGCCATTGGCTCTTGCACACTGGGGCAACGCATCTGGGTTCCAGCACCGCCAGCTGGTTCTCGGCAGTGTTTTTGTCACAGGTACTCCCTCGTGCCAAACCTGGTTTCAGCACCGTCAGCTGTTTCCGGGGTGTGTCAAACTCGCTGAGACGCCTATGTTTGCCCCGTCGTGTTGCAGTCGGGTTAGCCAACTCCAGGGTGCCTCCAGTTTAGGAGCTTCCTATGTGGGCTGCGTGAACTGGTAGTCAAGGCTGGTTCTGTAGTGCCAGTAGGCCCAGCTCCCCCTGTAGGACTGTTGGGGTTCGGTAACTGCGGCTGCCTCGCGGCCTAGCTGTTCTCTCCTCTCCTGTGGGCCTTCGGGTCCACCACCTGGTTCCAGCACCGTCAGCTGGTTCCAGGCCGAGCCTTTGGCTTAGGTGCCTCCTTCTGGGTATCCAAGTTCCACCAACGTCAGGTGGTCCTTGGTAGTGCTTTCAGGCACGGGTACCTCCTGCTTAGTAACCGGGTTCCAGTAACGTCAGCTGGTCCTCGGTAGTTCCATTGGCTCTTGGACCTTCGGCTACCCATCCGGGTTCCAGTACCGTCAGCTGGTTCTCGGCAGTGTCTTTTGCTCTTGTACCTTCTGCTCCCCATCCTGGTTCCAGTAACGTCAGCTGGTTCCGGGCAGAGCCTTTGGCTTAGGTGCCTCCTTCTGGGTATCCGAGTTCCGCCAACGCCAGGCGGTCCTTGGTAGTGCTTTTTAGCATGGGTACCTACTGCTTAGTAACCGGGTTCCAGTAACGTCAGCTGGTCCTCGGTAGTTCCATAGGCTCTTGAACCTTCGGGTAGCCATCCGAGTTCCAGTTCCATCAGCTGGTTCTTGGCATTTTCTCAGCCTTCTTGTACCTTCTGCTACATTTCCAAGTTTAAGACCCTAAAGTCGACGACCCGGAAGACCACCCCGATGACGACGACCCGGAAGACCACCCCGATGACGACGACGACGACCCGGAAGACCACCCCGATGACGACGGCGGAGACGACGACGGCGGAGACGACGACACTGGAGACGACGACCCTGGAGACGACGACATGGAAGACCGAGAAGCAGAAGAACAAGAGGCTGCAGAACAAAGAGCAGAAGAACATTAAGCATAAGACTTAATATCAGAGCAAAAGATATTATCTAAATTATATGCAGAAGAAGACTAAGCAGTGTATGGGGGTGAGTCCGTTCCTCCTCGTGGTGCCCCTGGATAAAGCCTGATGCTGCAGGCCAAACTGAACGCGGACAAATGCAACTTTTGTGACTGGCAGAACGGAAGGTGTAATCTTCCAACTTTTATAGATAACAACTACGGGAATGCCTGTCACAAATGAGAATATGATGAAGAAGTAGAATAGGAAGAATAATAACAGTGGAATAAAAAGAATATGTAGAATAGGAAGAATAATAATAGTTGAATAAAATGAATATGAAGAATGTAATAAAAAAAAAAATAGGTAGAAGATGAAGAAGAAGATGAATAAGGTGAAGAAGAAGTTGATGTCAAAGATGCTGATGATGATGATGAAGATGAAAGTGTGGGAAAAGTAAAAAAAAAAAAGAAAAAAAAGAAGGGGAAGGGCGTGGAATAGTGAAACATCAATATCTGACAAAATAAAAAAAAATTTACATACTCAATATCTTTTTCACTCCGAACGTCTTTAAAAAAAACAAAAACATGCTATTCTATTTGATTGGGCTAAACCTCATTGCCTTTAATGTCTCCGCCACCTCCCACAATACATCCTACATTATTCTTAGTTGTTTTCCTTGATGTAGAATGAACCTACAAGGAAAGAAAGGGTTTATTTTAATTCCGATATTTTGGTCCCATTGACTTGCATTGGGATCGGGTATCGGTATCGGCGATATCCGATATTTTTTGAATATCGGCCGATCCCAACCGATACCGATACTTTCCGATATCGGAAGGTATCGCTCAACACTATCCCCGAATCCAGTGTCATCTGTAAAAAATATTAAAATAACAAACAACCAATATACTCCCTGATCCGCAGAAATCCACGAGTGTCCCACGACGATCTCCCGTGGAGAACGGCAGCAACAGCTGATGCGACCGCTCTCCAGGGGCTCCAGGAACACAATGACGGGAGGAAGCTATCCTTCCACACTGTTTTCCTCCGCCGCTGTAAAAAAATAATCCATAGTCTCACTTTTGGCATTGCTGTGTGAGAAATTTTCTTATGCAGCAATTGCCATAAAGTGAGACTTTGAACTATAGTAACCTCAGTGATGCACTGCAGGAGCCATTGTCTCCAGTCAGTGTGTCACTGAGGGTCCTATAGAGCAGTGACATCACCCGATGTCACTGTTCTATAGGGGAGATCATCGTGGGACACTCGTTATTAATTGGACTACGGCGGACAGGGAGAATACGGTTTAATACTATTGGATTAATAATGGATAGGCGTCTTATTGACGCCTCTCCGTTATTAACCCGGCTTAATGTCACCTTACAATAGCAAGGTGATATTAACCCCTTATTACCCCATATCCCACCGCTACACGGGAGTGGGAAGAGAGGGGCTAAGTGCCGGAATTGGTGCATCTTACAGATGCGCCATTTCAGGGGCGGCTGCGGATTGGTATATGTAGCCGGGGGGGGGCATTTTTTACCCATAGACTTGTATTAGCGACGGATCGCAATGGATGGCCACACGTCGCATCCATTGTGCAACAGATCCGTCGTGTTTTGGCGGACCGTCGGCACGAAAAAACATTCAAGTGATCCTTTCTTTGTCCATCTCGGACGCCATTTTCTACCGTGCATGCGCAGCTGAAACTCCTCCCCCTCCTCCCCGGACTTCAGAATGGGCAGTGGATGCGTTGAAAAACTGCATCCGCTGCCCATGTCGTGCACAAATTTCACAACGTGTGTCGGTACATCGGCCCGACGCATAGCGACGGACCCGTACTGACACACGTGTGAAAGAGGCCTTAATGAGCGTTGAATTTTTAAAAAATACCTGACGTGGGCTCCAGCGCAATTTTCTGCGCCAGAGGGGGAAAGCCGGCAGCTTGGGGCCAATATTTGTAGCCCGCTATGAATATCAGCCCGCAGCTGTCTGCGTTGCCTTTACTGGCTATTAAAATAGGGGAACCCCCCCCCAAAAAAAATGACGTGGGGTCCCCCTATATTTTATAGCCAGAAAGGCTGTGCAGACAGCTGCGGGCTGATATTCATAGCCTAGAGAGGGGCCATGCAGGGGACCTGCATAAATTATTATTACAGCGAGAGGCCAGATGGATTGTGAGAACACGAGCAACAGGGCCGGCAGGTCTAAATGAAAAAAATGACATGTCTGTCTTTTTATGATAAATATGGTAATGGTCTTAATAATTGCTATAGTGTCACTGTGTATAAAAGAAGATCAGATAGGTTACACTTTCCCAGTTAACCCATGATGTGTTTGTGTCTCTTGTTGTAGTCTCTAGGTACCCTTTATTTTCCTGTCTGTTGGATAGATAGAGAGACAGAATAACCAACATGGAGAAATAAGAAATAGTAATACATTTTGAGATACCTCCGTACTAATAATGGTTCCATTGACGTTCAAGATTATTAGTTATTCTAGATTTCTGTCCTTTGTGTGACTTCGTTGCTATAGATAGAGATATGTGATGATGTCCTTTTCTATTCCATTGTTAATGTTTTTAATTGTATTTTATTTTGCACCTGTCCCTTTTTTCGTGTTGATTGGACTTGGCGCTAGGGGAGGAGGTGGTTATTCACTTATCTCTCCGGGCGTCACTTCCTCTCAGCATGGACCTGTAGAAGCGCCGGTGTTGGCGTGAAACGGCCGTCGTCCTCTCCCCGCTCACCTCTTCCTTCATTTTACTCCCCCGTGCCGTGAAGATTTGTTCACATATGCTTCAATAAAGACAAGCCCTGACCACAGGTTCGGTGAGTGTTGCCGCGTTTTGTTCTACTACTGCTACATGGTTTTCTCCTCACTTCAAGCGCGAGCACCTCCCGATATTGTCGGGTTTCCAGTATCCAGGACTGAGTATATACCTAGTCTCTATTGCAGGCTGTGCTGCTTTACTTTTATTTTTCTGTGGCTTATTAATCAATCACACCTCCATTCGCCTCATGTGGGGACAGAACAGAGACGATAATAGACCTTTTTGGTGATAATGCTAAGCGGTATGTGTGGAGCAAATCAGGCACTGCTCATCACCTGCCCAATACAATCCCAACAGTGAAGCATGGTGGAGGCAGCATCATGCTGTGGGGGTGTTTTTCAGCTGCAGGGACAGGACGACTGGTTGTCATTGAATGAAACCTGAATGCGGCCAAGTACAGAGACATCCTGGATGAAAACCTCTTCCAGAGTGCTCTGGACCTCAGAAGTGGCCGAAGGTTCAATGACCCTAAGCACACAGCTAAAATAACAAAGGAGCGGCTTCAGAACAACTCTGTGACCATTCTTGACCGACCCAGCCAGAACCCTGACCTAAACCCAATGGAGCATCTCTGGAGAGACCTGAAAATGGCGTCCACCAACGTTCACCATCCAACCTGATGGACCTGGAGAGGATCTGCAAGGAAGAATGGCCGAGGATCCCCAAATCCAGGGGTGAAAAACGTGTTGCATCATTCCCAAGAAGACTCATGGCTGTACGAGCTCAAAAGGTGCTTCTACCCAATACTGAGCAAAGGGGCTGAAGACTTATGGCCATGGGATATTTCAGTTTTTCCTTTTTAATACATTTGCAAATATGTCTCCATTTCATTTTTTTGGGGGGGGGTTTCGGTAAAGATGGGGTGCAGAGTGTACATTAATAGGAAAAAAATGAACTTTTCTGAATTTACTCAATGGCTGCAATGAAGCAAAGAGTGAAAAGTGTAAAGGGACCTGAATACTTTCCGTTCCCACTGTATGTTCTATACAATACCTGGTATTGGGGTTGTGACGTTGGGTGTGACTCGGGAATCCTTAGTTGCAGGGAGCGGTCACCTAATCTTGATGGATGAGTGACAGGTATTGTCCGCACATATGTATAAGTTACATATTATATGCATACATCCTTGCTTGCTTTCGATAGTGGAGGGGCTGTAGGTAGGGTTTTGTAAATGCGTTGAATAGGTAAATATCTGGAGGCGTATATATATATATATATATAGGGACACGGAGCTCTTCCTGATCACACATCATGATGGCAGCATACACAAGCCTCCTCCTGGTGATCGCCCTCTGTGTGGCCACAGGTAAGACCCTGCACCTGCCCGACCCCGTACTGCTACTGATAGGTACTATGTAACCTATATAGCGGAATGCTGGGCAACTCTGAGATTGTATCACACATTAGATACAACTATGGAAAGAAGAAACTGAGAAAGAAAAAGTGTAATAGGGTCTTATCCGATGACAATGTGGTGTCAGGGAAAGGGAACAATACACTCACCTTGTTAGGTTGCTGAATGGCAACACATAATGGGCATATAACACAGCTTCTGCACAGCTACCGGTCAAGAGGACGACCAGACATACAGAGAGGAAGACGGAGGTATCACTCATGTGCTACTGCACAGGTTTACTAGTCAACGCGTTTCGAGGTCACGTAGGACTTTTTTCATAGTTTTGTCCTGATGAAGAGATCCTGCGTGATCTCGAAACGCGTTAACTTGTAAACCTGTTTAAATAAATGTTTTAATTTCACCGCTAATGTCGCTATCAGCAGCGCACGAGCGATACCTCCGTCTTCCCACATTAGATACAGCAGATCAGGCTTACATATGACAAATCAAAAGACAACTCTTAAAGAACCAACAGTCTGAGCGAAACGTCTCTACTAGTTCTAAGGAGAAATTTACACCTCATTGAACCAAACAATAGCATTAAACTTTGGCCTGACATAATACTCCCACACCATGACAATGCATTACTACCACATAGTGTTGGATTAATGTGACCATAAAGCTAATAATTAATACCTGTACACCATGACTACATATGACCAGTGCATCATGTGGAAATTCTCAGTTGAATAATTGGTGGTATTATGTGATCATGGCGTGAAAATATTATTTAACACCAATATAAAGGTATTTCTGTCATTGTGGTGGTAATATGTGGTCATGTTGTGGCAGTATTATTTAGTAACATTATGGTGGTATTACTCATTAACTAAGATTTCACATTTACTTCACATAATCACTAAATAATATACACTCCCTCTTCCTACCTCAATTATAGGATATGTCAGTATCCTCCCTGCATTTACCTCCATTATAGTATACTAGCTATTGAACCCGTTCTACGCCCGGGTGGCGAGCATTTATATTGGTATATGGTCTCCATCCTGTCATGTGCTGCTCCATCCTGCGTCCCCATCCTGTCGTGTGCTGCACCCATCCTGCGCCCCCATTCTGACATGTGCTGCATCCATCCTGCGCCTCCATTCTGACATGTGCTGCACCCATCCTGTGCCTCCATTCTGACATGTGCTGCACCCATCCTGCGCCTCCATTCTGACATGTGCTGCACCCATCCTGCGCCTCCATTTTGACATGTGCTGCACCTATCCTGCGCCTCCATTCTGACATGTGCTGCACCCATCCTGCGCCTCCATTCTGACATGTGCTGCACCCATCCTGCGCCTCCATTCTGACATGTGCTGCACCCATCCTGCGCCTCCATTCTGACATGTGCTGCACCCATCCTGCGCCTCCATTCTGACATGTGCTGCACCCATCCTGCGCCTCCATTCTGACATGTGCTGCACCCATCCTGCGCCTCCATTCTGACATGTGCTGCACCCATCCTGCGCCTCCATTCTGACATGTGCTGCACCCATCCTGCGCCTCCATTCTGACATGTGCTGCACCCATCCTGCGCCTCCATTTTGACATGTGCTGCACCTATCCTGCGCCTCCATTCTGACATGTGCTGCACCCATCCTGCGCCTCCATTCTGACATGTGCTGCACCCATCCTGCGCCTCCATTCTGACATGTGCTGCACCCATCCTGCGCCTCCATTCTGACATGTGCTGCACCCATCCTGCGCCTCCATTCTGACATGTGCTGCTCCCATCCTGCGCCTCCACTCTGACATGTGCTGCACCCATCCTGCGCCTCCATTCTGACATGTGCTGCACCCATCCTGCGCCTCCATTCTGACATGTGCTGCACCCATCCTGCGCCTCCATTCTGACATGTGCTGCACCCATCCTGCGCCTCCATTCTGACATGTGCTGCTCCCATCCTGCGCCTCCACTCTGACATGTGCTGCACCCATCCTGCGCCTCCATTCTGACATGTGCTGCACCCATCCTGCGCCTCCATTCTGACATGTGCTGCACCCATCCTGCGCCTCCATTCTGACATGTGCTGCTCCCATCCTACACTCCCCCAACACCAACCCCCCCCTCCCCCTCCACCTTCCCCATTAAATCCAGCACTCCCGGGCTGGGAAAAGAAAACAACAATAAATTAGCAAAAAGACATACAACATTTTTGGAATGCTATAAAACAAGTTAATATAACAGTGCGTCCCTTTATGTGAGGTGAGAACACTTGAACGTTACAAACAAGAACATATTTACATTGTGCGCGCGACTTTAAGGAAATAACAATTATTATCTAACTAACTATGAATGACCATCACCCCTTACGGGTATATTATCTACTAAGAGCAAGTATAACCTTTATTCAAGTGCAAATACCCTCTAAGGGCATACTATAAAACTTCAAAGTGCAAATCAACATTTTCTTTATTCTTCTATCACTTTCACGCATGCAGGACTATCTGCCTACCCCTACGGGCCTACTGCATTTTTCCTTCTAGAACCTCAATTTTATTTAAAGTACATCACTAACATTTTATTCTCAACATTATCAAACATCTTATCACTATCTAACCTTCTAGCTACATACTATCACTATGTAAAACATCATTGCTATCTAACTACTTAAGACAAAGTGCAACTAGTAAACATTCCCTTTAAGAGGAAATCTCAAGTCTTTTCTGAGGTAGTGCAAACAATCAACAAGTCCGTTATAACTTTAAAGCAAGAACTTTCACGCTGTTATCAGGAACAGTCTCTTTGCAAAGCTCTTCTTGTAAAACCAGTAGAGAGCACCTTTAAGAAGGTGCAAACTATATACAAGCAGTTTGTGAATCATTCACCGTCCATGATTTGAATGTTCTTTAAAAGAAATAGAAAAACTTGTGCAAAACTTGAAACAACAGGGATCCCGGGTAAACAAAGGGATCCCTTTAAGAGTTAACCCAGGACGGGTTTTAAAGCAAACAGGAAAAGTTTTAAAAGAACTATTTACAGTTTTCAGATCCTTCGAGGTTTATATTCATAGTAGGTTGCAAGGCATCAGTTGGTAGCGAAAGCCTCCTGGCCGGGGAAGGTTTGTATCTGAGTCCTCATCTAAGGCTGTAGCAATGTCAGGGGTTTGTCTCTCAGGTGCTGTCAAGTCATTAGTGGTTTGAGTACGGCTGTCAGTTTTAGTAGCAGATTCAGTAGTAGAAATGATACACGCAGTGGTGGTGGTGGTGTTGGGACTTGTTAGTTCAGAGTTAGTCTTAATCAGGGCAGCGGGTGGCACTACCGTAGGCTCACGTCGCTTAACGTTCTTAGCGTACCAACCTTGCTCACTCCAGTGGTGAGTGTAGGTCACATGGTCCCCTCTGCTCAAATTTCTGTTATGGTGTCCGTCGCGGAACTGGGCTTCCACGTTATAGCTGGTAACAAAGACTTCGGTTTGCAGTCCCGGCTCCTGTATAAAGCCCCAACCCCTTTTTGGGTGAAAGGCTAATACCGTCCCTCGCTTCGCCGGGCTCTTATTACCGCGCTTGGTCTTATGCTTCTGTTCTTTACGTTGAGCATTAGGTTCTGTCTCTTTCTGGTTTTTCCAGTGTGAAATTAGGCATTGTTTGAAATGTTCCCAGGTGAGCACTGCAATATAGGACCCCTCTTATTTGGACCCGTTCAATTTGGTCTTTGGGGCGTCCCATTTGAAGATCACCCCCTCAGAGCTCACGTCTAGCGGTTCACCCATAGATGTCGGTAATGGGGGCAGTACCCCCTCCATGGTGTTGTGGGCTGTCACGACAAGCTCGGCAGCGGGTGGTTGGTCACAGTCGGGGCGGGGTGTTGTGAATTCTGTGATCAAACTCCCTCCTGTGGTCATGAATGGTACTTCGGCGAGTTCTGTCCATGGACTCCCTCTGGTGGCTGTGAGTGGAGCTGCTGCTTCTGAGGTTCCTTCCACAGGTGACGTAGTTTATTCTTTGGCTGGCTGCTCTATTTAACTCCACTCAGATCGTTACTCCATGCAAGCTGTCAATGTTCTTGTACTGGTTCAGTTGCTCTTGGATCTTTCTGGTGACCTGTCTACTCCAGCAGAAGCTAAGTCCCTGCTAGTTAATTATTTGTTCATTGTTTCCTTGTCCAGCTTGCTATCATGATTTTGCCTTGCTAGCTGGAAGCTCTGGGATGCAGAGTGGCACCTCCGCACCGTGAGTCGGTGCGGAGGTCTTTTTGCACACTCTGCGTGGTCTTTTTGTAGTTTTTTGTGCTGACCGCAAAGATACCTTTCCTATCCTCAGTCTGTTTAGTAAGTCTGGCCTCCTTTTGCTGAAACCTGTTTCATTTCTGTGTTTGTGACTTTCTTCATAACTCACAGTCAATATATGTGGGGGGCTGCCTTTTCCTTTGGGGAATTTCTCTGAGGCAAGGTAGGCTTTATTTTCTATCTTTAGGGCTAGTTAGCTCTTAGGCTGTGAAGAGGAGTCTAGGCAGTGTTAGGTACGCTCCACGACTATTTCTAGTTGTGTGATAGGATTAGGGGTTGCGGTCAGCAGAGCTCCCACTTCCCAGAGCTTGTCCTGTGTGAGTTTAACCATCAGGTCATTCCGGGTGCTCCTAACCACCAGGTCCATAACAGCGGGGAGCGGTCACCGGAGTAGGATCGGTCAGTGGGGCAGGGGCGCTTTCGGTACCTGCGTCTGATGTCGTTCCACCGATGTCGATCCGCCCCGCTGATGAGGACGCTGGAGTCTGCTGCTCGGACCACGGCTCTTCCAATGCGATCTTCTTGCACAGCTCCGACTTCCATTTCTTCACTGCTGTCGGCTCTGCGTCCTGGAGTTGAGGGCTCGGTTCATCCACCTGCGGAGCCAAGAAGTCCGGATCCTCCAGCAGTGGCAAGTTTGAGTTCGCCTCCGGTCGCTGGTGATGGTCCTGGGTCACTTCGTCGTAGTTCAGGTACCTGCTGGTCGCCATCTCCGCTCCTGGGTCTTTGGTAGCACACGCACACGGCTCCTCCATTTTTGGGGGGCGGAGCTCCTTCCTGGCTTCGGGGCAGGTCGTCATCTTGCAGAAGTAGTCGGAGGGGGCGGTCGTCACTTTTGGCGCCGCCTCGGTAGTCTCCTCCCATGGCACGCCTTTCTTCTTCTCCTGCGCTCCTCGTGGCGCTATAATGGCAGCGATTTTGGCGGGAATTTTTGGCAGTAATGGCAATACACAGTCCTCAAGCAAACCAAAGTTCAAACACAGTTCTGGCACAGTTCTTAGGCACACATGACCCGATTCTTCAGGCTTAAGTAGATCCTGTTCGTGACGCCAAAGTTGGAACGCCCCCAGGTAGGGCAGTGAGGTACTCGGAGCCGGGCCCTTCGGTTCTCAGTGGGGATGTCACGGTGGCTGACCTGGTCCGTGGCCCTAGGGACGTCCGTATTAAAAGGGAAAGGTCTTTAAAGGGATAATGTTCGTGACGCCACCTGTGGTATTCGGTTAGGATGACCGACGCTGCTTAGGGGTCCGCTGGGGTGATGTTATGGCAGCTAGATGGTATACCTTCCCACAGGTGAAGTGTGTCCCCAGGGCTTCCCAGAGTGTAGTTGGTGATGGTGGACGATGTAAGGCGCAGGGAATAACGAGGACACAAGGTTGCAGTCTCTTTACCTTTTACTGAAGACTTCAGCATCCACAGTCCAGGGTACAGACCACAGGGTAGGCAGAGTCCGGCCGGTCTGAAGGCAAATCCAGAGTCCCCTTATCCAGGTGCAAATCAGTAGCCTTCCTACTAGCGCCTGTCTGTTGTAGTACCTCCCTGCTGAGCAACTCGGTAAGGTCTTCACAACTCTTGTAGATGTTCTAGATGTTATTTTGTCCTCTCTGTCCCCCAGATAGTGTGGATAGGACAAACCCATATGACTGATGGCCTGAGGCTTGTTTATAGGGACCCTAGAGACGTCCCGACCCCACAAGTTGCCACCGTGTCTTCTTAGGTATTAAGGTCGGGCAGCCAACTTGGAATTGACTGTGTTGCTGGTCTCTGAAATAAAGCGTAGAGACTATTACTCCCTCGGTGTTCTGGCCACCGGCTACGCGCCTCAGAAGGAGGCAGCCTATTGCAGGGCAGAACTCCTCCTGGTGTTATCTCCTTGTGCTATGACTTCGTGTCTCGCTCTCTACACAGTGGCATAACTACCGCGGTCGCAGCGATCGCCAGTGCGACCGGGCCCGGCAGGTCAGGGGCCCGGGCCCGGGCCCGGCAGGCAGGCTCGGACTGGCAGTGCCTCCCCCCGCTCCAGGGCCCCCCACGCCGCCGCCGCTGCCGCTGCCTTGAATACTCACCCTGCTCCAGCGATGGTCTCGGCGTCTGCACTGCAGCTCGTTCCTGCTTGAGCGGTCACGTGACACCGCTCATTAAGATCATGAATATGCGCATATTCATGATCTTAATGAACGGTGTCACATGACCGCTCAAGCAGGAAGAAGGTGCTGCGCCGGCGCCGCCGCCTGGAGTCGGGACAGAGCGCGAGGGATGTCGGCACGGCCGTGCAGTGGGAAGACAGGTGAGTATGAGGGCCGGGGGGACGGGGGATGAAGGAGGACATAAGCCGGCGCGCCGAGCAGGAGCGGAGAGATAAGCTTGCATAGAGGGGGGAATATAAGCCATGCAGGGGGGAATATAAGCCATGCAGGGGGGGATATGAGCCATGCAGGGGGGAATATGAGCCATGCAGGGGGGAATATGAGCCATGCAGGGGGGAATATGAGCCATGCAGGGGGGAATATGAGCCATGCAGGGGGGAATATAAGCCATGCGGGGGGGAATATGAGCCATGCATACAGGGGGGAATATAAGCCATGCATACAGGGGCGGAATATGAGCCATGCATACATGGGGAGATATGAGTCATGCATGCAGGAGGGGTAATATGAGCTATGTATATGGGATAGGAGGGAGATGAGCCATGCACACAGGAGGGGGGTCATTATACAGTATTGAGCATCATGTGTGGCCGTTATACAGTATGGAGCATCATTTGTGGTCATTATACAGTATTGAGCATTATGTGGGATCATTATACAGTATGGAGAACTGTGTGGCCGTTATACACTATGGAGCACTATGTGTGGGTGGTCATTATACAGTATGGAGCACTGTCTGGCCATTATACAGTATGGAGCAATGTGTGGCCATTATACACTATGGAGCATCATGTGTGGCCATTATACACTATGGAGCATCATGTGTGGCCATTATACAGTATGCAGCATCATGTGTGGCCATTATACAGTATGCAGCATCATGTGTGGTGGCCGTTATACAGTATTGAGCATCATGTGTGGCCATTATTCTATGGGGGTTACATTGAGTTGTATGGCAGGGCTGCAGGGGGGGGGCCCCATTTGGAAGTTCGCACCGGGGCCCCTAACTTTGTAGTTACGCCACTGTCTCTACAACACAGTTCTTTTCGTGTCCTTTCTTAGGATGCTGCCGCACGTGGTGCAGGCGCAGCTCCATGTCTTTCTGTCTTGCTAGGCCTCTGTCAGGATCCCACCCCTGACAGGGACCCTCTGTCTGCAGCTCTGATGTTCCTCCTTTCTCCCTGTCTGCCTGACAGGTGTTGCCTGGGCCAATCCCAGCCAGCTTCTCTCTAACTTTCTATCCAGCCCACCAGTTTTACCCTTCTGTGAGGAGTGCCCTAGTAGATAGGAGCAAGGCTCCCCCTGGTGGACTGGAGTGTGAAGTGTGTTGTGTGTTTTGTGATACCTGGCAGGGTGAACTCCTTTAGTGCCATCAGACGTAATATCGCTGCCCCTGGTGGAAGAACAACATAACTGCAATGACCAGGACGCTGCAGTATCTGCCAGTATCCTCCCTGCTGCTACCTCCATTATAGTATCTGTCAGTATCCTCCCTCCTGCTACCTCCATTATAGTATCTGTCAGTATCCTCCCTGCTGCTACCTCAATTATAGTATCTGTCAGTATCCTCCCTGCTGCTACCTCCATTATAGTATCTGTCAGTATCCTCCCTCCTGCTACCTCCATTATAGTATCTGTCAGTATCCTCCCTGCTGCTACCTCAATTATAGTATCTGTCAGTATCCTCCCTGCCTCTACCTCCATTATAGTATCTGTCAGTATCCTCCCTGCTGCTACCTCCATTATAGTATCTGTCAGTATCCTCCCTGCTGCTACCTCCATTATAGTATCTGTCAGTATCCTCCCTGCTGCTACCTCCATTATAGTATCTGTCAGTATCCTCCCTGCTGCTACCTCCATTATAGTATCTGTCAGTATCCTCCCTGCCTCTACCTCCATTATAGTATCTGTCAGTATCCTCCCTGCTGCTACCTCCATTATAGTATCTGTCAGTATCCTCCACGCCCCCTGGAGGAAGCGGATGCGAAACGCGCGTCGGGGTGATCAGGGTGTAGCGTGCCACGAGGCAGGACGCAATTGATACAGGTAATATGTACCGGGCAGTGTGCCCATGATTTTTTGAGGTATATGGTTATTTGGGCATGTTAATGGTATGGTGGGTTCCTTTTTACGGCTAAGTCGGTTATAAAAACATGGGGATGGTGTAGTGTGATTGTTCCCCATACTACACTGTCTATACTGAGATACGTATCTCGGATTGTGCTATTTATGGGGATTAACCCGTTGCATAAGTATTAGGATGGGACACGGTTCCGGGGTGCAATATGATTGCTTCCCAGCAGTATACTATGTGCATTGAGATATTGATCTCGGGTGCCTGTGTCTATGGGGATTAACCCTCCGTGCGAGGAGTAGGTATATTTGTGCTTCAAATTATATGTTTTTTTGTGTAGGCACCATCTAAGGTTTTGGTTAGATTGGAGGATCATATCTGTATTGTAATAGGTACTGCTGGGGATATGTACCCATCTAGCCCTTAAGTAAACATAAAATATATTACCTACCTGTAAGTCGTTGCCGCTCACCCTGATTGAGTATTTCATCTGATTGTGAGGCATTATTTTAATATTTTGTATGTTTTATGTATGTCAATAAAGATGTTGTTTTAAACGATACACTTCGTGACTAAGGTTTCTATCCTGTGGTCAATATGTTTAAATGACCAGGACGCTGCAGTATCTGCCAGTATCCTCCCTGCTGCTACCTCCATTATAGTATCTGTCAGTATCCTCCCTGCTGCTACCTCCATTATAGTATCTGCCAGTATCCTCCCTGCTGCTACCTCCATTATAGTATCTGTCAGTATCCTCCCTGCTGCTACCTCCATTATAGTATCTGTCAGTATCCTCCCTGCTGCTACCTCCATTATAGTATCTGTCAGTATCCTCCCTGCCTCTACCTCCATTATAGTATCTGTCAGTATCCTCCCTGCTGCTACCTCCATTATAGTATCTGTCAGTATCCTCCCTGCCGCTACCTCCATTATAGTATCTGTCAGTATCCTCCCTCCTGCTACCTCCATTATAGTATCTGCCAGTATCCTCCCTGCTGCTACCTCCATTATAGTATCTGTCAGTATCCTCCCTCCTGCTACCTCCATTATAGTATCTGCCAGTATCCTCCCTGCTGCTACCTCCATTATAGTATCTGTCAGTATCCTCCCTGCTGCTACCTCCATTATAGTATCTGTCAGTATCCTCCCTGCTGCTACCTCTATTATAGTATCTGCCAGTATCCTCCCTGCTGCTACCTCCATTATAGTATCTGTCAGTATCCTCCCTCCTGCTACCTCCATTATAGTATCTGCCAGTATCCTCCCTGCTGCTACCTCCATTATAGTATCTGTCAGTATCCTCCCTGCCTCTACCTCCATTATAGTATCTGTCAGTATCCTCCCTGCTGCTACCTCCATTATAGTATCTGTCAGTATCCTCCCTGCCTCTACCTCCATTATAGTATCTGTCAGTATCCTCCCTGCTGCTACCTCCATTATAGTATCTGTCAGTATCCTCCCTGCCGCTACCTCCATTATAGTATCTGCCAGTATCCTCCCTGCTGCTACCTCCATTATAGTATCTGTCAGTATCCTCCCTGCCGCTACCTCCATTATAGTATCTGTCAGTATCCTCCCTGCCGCTACCTCCATTATAGTATCTGCCAGTATCCTCCCTCCTGCTACCTCCATTATAGTATCTGCCAGTATCCTCCCTGCTGCTACCTCCATTATAGTATCTGTCAGTATCCTCCCTGCCTCTACCTCCATTATAGTATTTGTCAGTATCCTCCCTGCCTCTACCTCCATTATAGTATCTGCCAGTATCCTCCCTGCCTCTACCTCCATTATAGTATCTGCCAGTATCCTCCCTGCCTCTACCTCCATTATAGTATCTGTCAGTATCCTCCCTGCTGCTACCTCCATTATAGTATCTGTCAGTATCCTCCCTGCTGCTACCTTCATTATAGTATCTGCCAGTATCCTCCCTGCCTCTACCTCCATTATAGTATCTGTCAGTATCCTCCCTGCTGCTACCTCCATTATAGTATCTGTCAGTATCCTCCCTGCCTCTACCTCCATTATAGTATCTGTCAGTATCCTCCCTGCTGCTACCTCCATTATAGTATCTGTCAGTATCCTCCCTGCTGCTAACTCCATTATAGTATCTGTCAGTATCCTCCCTGCCTCTACCTCCATTATAGTATCTGTCAGTATCCTCCCTGCTGCTACCTCCATTATAGTATCTGTCAGTATCCTCCCTGCTGCTACCTCCATTATAGTATCTGTCAGTATCCTCCCTGCTGCTAACTCCATTATAGTATCTGTCAGTATCCTCCCTGCCTCTACCTCCATTATAGTATCTGTCAGTATCCTCCCTGCCTCTACCTCCATTATAGTATCTGCCAGTATCCTCCCTGCTGCTACCTCCATTATAGTATCTGTCAGTATCCTCCCTGCCGCTACCTCCATTATAGTATCTGTCAGTATCCTCCCTGCTGCTACCTCCATTATAGTATCTGTCAGTATCCTCCCTGCTGCTAACTCCATTATAGTATCTGTCAGTATCCTCCCTGCCTCTACCTCCATTATAGTATCTGTCAGTATCCTCCCTGCCTCTACCTCCATTATAGTATCTGCCAGTATCCTCCCTGCTGCTACCTCCATTATAGTATCTGTCAGTATCCTCCCTCCTGCTACCTCCATTATAGTATCTGTCAGTATCCTCCCTCCTGCTACCTCCATTATAGTATCTGCCAGTATCCTCCCTGCCGCTACCTCCATTATAGTATCTGTCAGTATCCTCCCTCCTGCTACCTCCATTATAGTATCTGTCAGTATCCTCCCTGCCTCTACCTCCATTATAGTATCTGCCAGTATCCTCCCTGCTGCTACCTCCATTATAGTATCTGTCAGTATCCTCCCTGCCGCTACCTCCATTATAGTATCTGTCAGTATCCTCCCTCCTGCTACCTCCATTATAGTATCTGTCAGTATCCTCCCTCCTGCTACCTCCATTATAGTATCTGTCAGTATCCTCCCTGCCTCTACCTCCATTATAGTATCTGTCAGTATCCTCCCTGCTGCTACCTCCATTATAGTATCTGTCAGTATCCTCCCTGCTGCTACCTCCATTATAGTATCTGTCAGTATCCTCCCTGCTGCTACCTCCATTATAGTATCTGTCAGTATCCTCCCTGCCTCTACCTCCATTATAGTATCTGTCAGTATCCTCCCTGCTGCTACCTCCATTATAGTATCTGTCAGTATCCTCCCTGCTGCTACCTCCATTATAGTATCTGTCAGTATCCTCCCTGCCTCTACCTCCATTATAGTATCTGCCAGTATCCTCCCTGCTGCTACCTCCATTATAGTATCTGTCAGTATCCTCCCTGCCGCTACCTCCATTATAGTATCTGTCAGTATCCTCCCTCCTGCTACCTCCATTATAGTATCTGTCAGTATCCTCCCTGCCTCTACCTCCATTATAGTATCTGTCAGTATCCTCCCTCCTGCTACCTCCATTATAGTATCTGTCAGTATCCTCCCTCCTGCTACCTCCATTATAGTATCTGTCAGTATCCTCCCTGCTGCTACCTCCATTATAGTATCTGTCAGTATCCTCCCTGCTGCTACCTCCATTATAGTATCTGTCAGTATCCTCCCTGCTGCTACCTCCATTATAGTATCTGTCAGTATCCTCCCTGCCGCTACCTCCATTATAGTATCTGTCAGTATCCTCCCTGCCTCTACCTCCATTATAGTATCTGTCAGTATCCTCCCTGCTGCTACCTCCATTATAGTATCTGCCAGTATCCTCCCTGCTGCTACCTCCATTATAGTATCTGTCAGTATCCTCCCTGCCTCTACCTCCATTATAGTATCTGTCAGTATCCTCCCTCCTGCTACCTCCATTATAGTATCTGCCAGTATCCTCCCTCCTGCTACCTCCATTATAGTATCTGTCAGTATCCTCCCTGCCTCTACCTCCATTATAGTATCTGTCAGTATCCTCCCTCCTGCTACCTCCATTATAGTATCTGCCAGTATCCTCCCTCCTGCTACCTCCATTATAGTATCTGCCAGTATCCTCCCTGCTGCTACCTCCATTATAGTATCTGTCAGTATCCTCCCTGCTGCTACCTCCATTATAGTATCTGTCAGTATCCTCCCTCCTGCTACCTCCATTATAGTATCTGCCAGTATCCTCCCTGCCTCTACCTCCATTATAGTATCTGTCAGTATCCTCCCTCCTGCTACCTCCATTATAGTATCTGCCAGTATCCTCCCTCCTGCTACCTCCATTATAGTATCTGCCAGTATCCTCCCTGCTGCTACCTCCATTATAGTATCTGTCAGTATCCTCCCTGCCTCTACCTCCATTATAGTATCTGTCAGTATCCTCCCTGCTGCTACCTCCATTATAGTATCTGTCAGTATCCTCCCTGCTGCTACCTCCATTATAGTATCTGTCAGTATCCTCCCTGCCGCTACCTCCATTATAGTATCTGTCAGTATCCTCCCTCCTGCTACCTCCATTATAGTATCTGCCAGTATCCTCCCTCCTGCTACCTCCATTATAGTATCTGCCAGTATCCTCCCTGCTGCTACCTCCATTATAGTATCTGTCAGTATCCTCCCTGCTGCTACCTCCATTATAGTATCTGTCAGTATCCTCCCTGCCTCTACCTCCATTATAGTATCTGCCAGTATACTCCCTCCTGCTACCTCCATTATAGTATCTGTCAGTATCCTCCCTGCCGCTACCTCCATTATAGTATCTGTCAGTATCCTCCCTGCTGCTACCTTCATTATAGTATCTGTCAGTATCCTCCCTGCCGCTACCTCCATTATAGTATCTGTCAGTATCCTCCCTGCCGCTACCTCCATTATAGTATCTGTCAGTATCCTCCCTGCCTCTACCTCTATTATAGTATCTGTCAGTATCCTCCCTGCCGCTACCTCCATTATAGTATCTGTCAGTATCCTCCCTTCTGCTACCTCTATTATAGTATCTGTCAGTATCCTCCCTGCTGCTACCTCCATTATAGTATCTGTCAGTATCCTCCCTGCCTCTACCTCTATTATAGTATCTGTCAGTATCCTCCCTGCCGCTACCTCCATTATAGTATCTGTCAGTATCCTCCCTGCTGCTACCTCCATTATAGTATCTGTCAGTATCCTCCCTCCTGCTACCTCCATTATAGTATCTGTCAGTATCCTCCCTGCTGCTACCTCCATTATAGTATCTGCCAGTATCCTCCCTGCCTCTACCTCCATTATAGTATCTGTCAGTATCCTCCCTGCTGCTACCTCCATTATAGTATCTGTCAGTATCCTCCCTTCTGCTACCTCTATTATAGTATCTGTCAGTATCCTCCCTGCTGCTACCTCAATTATAGTATCTGTCAGTATCCTCCCTGCTGCTACCTCCATTATAGTATCTGTCAGTATCCTCCCTTCTGCTACCTCTATTATAGTATCTGTCAGTATCCTCCCTGCTGCTACCTCCATTATAGTATCTGTCAGTATCCTCCCTGCTGCTACCTCCATTATAGTATCTGTCAGTATCCTCCCTGCCTCTACCTCCATTATAGTATCTGTCAGTATCCTCCCTGCTGCTACCTCCATTATAGTATCTGTCAGTATCCTCCCTGCTGCTACCTCCATTATAGTATCTGCCAGTATCCTCCCTCCTGCTACCTCCATTATAGTATCTGTCAGTATCCTCCCTGCTGCTACCTCCATTATAGTATCTGCCAGTATCCTCCCTCCTGCTACCTCCATTATAGTATCTGTCAGTATCCTCCCTGCCTCTACCTCCATTATAGTATCTGTCAGTATCCTCCCTCCTGCTACCTCCATTATAGTATCTGCCAGTATCCTCCCTCCTGCTACCTCCATTATAGTATCTGTCAGTATCCTCCCTGCCTCTACCTCCATTATAGTATCTGTCAGTATCCTCCCTCCTGCTACCTCTATTATAGTATCTGTCAGTATCCTCCCTGCTGCTACCTCCATTATAGTATCTGCCAGTATCCTCCCTCCTGCTACCTCCATTATAGTATCTGTCAGTATCCTCCCTGCTGCTACCTCCATTATAGTATCTGTCAGTATCCTCCCTGCTGCTACCTCCATTATAGTATCTGCCAGTATCCTCCCTCCTGCTACCTCCATTATAGTATCTGCCAGTATCCTCCCTCCTGCTACCTCCATTATAGTATCTGTCAGTATCCTCCCTCCTGCTACCTCCATTATAGTATCTGTCAGTATCCTCCCTGCTGCTACCTCCATTATAGTATCTGTCAGTATCCTCCCTGCTGCTACCTCCATTATAGTATCTGTCAGTATCCTCCCTGCTGCTACCTCCATTATAGTATCTGCCAGTATCCTCCCTCCTGCTACCTCCATTATAGTATCTGTCAGTATCCTCCCTGCTGCTACCTCCATTATAGTATCTGTCAGTATCCTCCCTGCTGCTACCTCCATTATAGTATCTGTCAGTATCCTCCCTGCTGCTACCTCCATTATAGTATCTGTCAGTATCCTCCCTGCTGCTACCTCCATTATAGTATCTGCCAGTATCCTCCCTGCCTCTACCTCCATTATAGTATCTGTCAGTATCCTCCCTGCTGCTACCTCCATTATAGTATCTGTCAGTATCCTCCCTCCTGCTACCTCCATTATAGTATGTGTCAGTATCCTCCCTGCTGCTACCTCCATTATAGTATCTGTCAGTATCCTCCCTGCCTCTACCTCCATTATAGTATCTGCCAGTATCCTCCCTGCCTCTACCTCCATTATAGTATCTGTCAGTATCCTCCCTGCTGCTACCTCCATTATAGTATCTGTCAGTATCCTCCCTGCTGCTACCTCCATTATAGTATCTGTCAGTATCCTCCCTGCCTCTACCTCCATTATAGTATCTGTCAGTATCCTCCCTGCCTCTACCTCCATTATAGTATCTGTCAGTATCCTCCCTGCCTCTACCTCCATTATAGTATCTGTCAGTATCCTCCCTGCCTCTACCTCCATTATAGTATCTGTCAGTATCCTCCCTGCCTCTACCTCCATTATAGTATCTGCCAGTATCCTCCCTGCCTCTACCTCCATTATAGTATCTGTCAGTATCCTCCCTGCTGCTACCTCCATTATAGTATCTGTCAGTATCCTCCCTCCTGCTACCTCCATTATAGTATCTGTCAGTATCCTCCCTGCCTCTACCTCCATTATAGTATCTGTCAGTATCCTCCCTGCCTCTACCTCCATTATAGTATCTGTCAGTATCCTCCCTGCTGCTACCTCCATTATAGTATCTGTCAGTATCCTCCCTGCCTCTACCTCCATTATAGTATCTGCCAGTATCCTCCCTGCTGCTACCTCCATTATAGTATCTGTCAGTATCCTCCCTGCTGCTACCTCCATTATAGTATCTGCCAGTATCCTCCCTCCTGCTACCTCCATTATAGTATCTGTCAGTATCCTCCCTCCTGCTACCTCTATTATAGTATCTGTCAGTATCCTCGCTGCTGCTACCTCCATTATAGTATCTGTCAGTATCCTCCCTGCCTCTACCTCCATTATAGTATCTGTCAGTATCCTCCCTGCTGCTACCTCCATTATAGTATCTGTCAGTATCCTCCCTGCCTCTACCTCCATTATAGTATCTGTCAGTATCCTCCCTGCTGCTACCTCCATTATAGTATCTGTCAGTATCCTCCCTGCTGCTACCTCCATTATAGTATCTGTCAGTATCCTCCCTGCCTCTACCTCCATTATAGTATCTGTCAGTATCCTCCCTGCCTCTACCTCCATTATAGTATCTGTCAGTATCCTCCCTGCTGCTACCTCCATTATAGTATCTGTCAGTATCCTCCCTGCTGCTACCTCCATTATAGTATCTGTCAGTATCCTCCCTGCCTCTACCTCCATTATAGTATCTGTCAGTATCCTCCCTGCCTCTACCTCCATTATAGTATCTGCCAGTATCCTCCCTGCTGCTACGTCCATTATAGTATCTGTCAGTATCCTCCCTGCTGCTACCTCCATTATAGTATCTGTCAGTATCCTCCCTCCTGCTACCTCCATTAGATGACATACAAGTGTATACTATATATAAGGGAGACGACAAACATGTATATACTGAGAGGAAAATGAGAGGTGTGAGGTGAAAATGAGAGGTTTGAGGTGAAAATGAAAAGGTGTGAGTGCAAAATGAGAGGAGTGAGGGAAAATAGTGGAGTGATCTGAAAATGACAGCTGTAAGGTCGAAATGACAAGTGTTAGGGGGGAATAAGAGGAGTGAGTGGGGAATGAGAGGTGTGAGGGGGAAAATGAAAGAAGTGAGGGGGAAAATGAGAGGCAAGATGGCAAAATAAGAGAAGTAAGGTGCTATAACTAACCACAGATATTTACTATGCCCAGGCAACGCCGGGCTCTTCAGGTAGTCTAATACAGTATGTAAAGCTGAATGTGTGTATGTGTGTGTGAATGTCCAGGATTGGCATCTGCACCGTCGCAGCTACAGCCACAAAATTTTGCACAGTCACATGTCTGGATCCCGAGAACGTCATAGGCTATGTTGTGAGGCGAAAAATCGCCACACGCAAAATTTGCCACATGCAAAACTTGCCACATGCAAAACTAGGCTCACGCAAAACTCACCTCATGGAAAACTCGCCACACGCAAAACTTGCACACGTGGAAAAATTGCCACATGCACAAAAGTTGCAACACATGCAAAAGTTGCCTCACACAAAACTTGCACATACTCAAAACGCAACACACATAAAACTCGTCACAGGCAAAACTCGCCATGCGCAAAGCTTGCTGTACACAACTTGCTACACTAACCTGTCACATGCAACTTGACACACAAAAAGTTGCTACACGCATGTCGCCACACAAAACTCATCTCACAAAGGTCGCTACATGCATGTCGCCACACACAACTCAACACACACAACTAGACACATGAAACTCGCCCTAAATCACACACAAGTCTGGTATTATCCTTCAAAAATAAAAATCTGATTAATAAGCAGACAAACTACAACAAATGTACCATATAGGAAATCCGGCAGCTGTTAGTCACATGACCTGTCTATTATGTGTATGTGTGAGCTAATATATACTGCCAGGGGGGAGGGCTTCCTGTTGGCTGGGGATTTCTCAGGCTGCCAATTTAGCTTACAAATACTGAGGTAAAAATACTGAGCAAATAACGTGTGAACGCGGTCTAATACAGGAGATGACACACAGATATATACTATATACAGGGGAGATGACACACAGGTATATACTATATACAGGAGGAGATGACACACGTATATATTCTATATACAGGAGGAGATGGCACACAGGTATATACTATATACAGGGGAGATGACACACAGATATATACTATATACAGGAGGAGATGACACACAGTTATATACTATATATAGGAGGAGATGACATACAGGTATATACTATATACAGGAGGAGATGACACACAGTTATATACTATATATAGGAGGAGATGACATACAGGTATATACTATATACAGGGGAGATGACACACAGATATATACTATATACAGGAGGAGATGACACACAGTTATATACTATATACAGGAGGAGATGACATACAGGTATATACTATGTACAGGAGGAGATGACACACAGTTATATACTATATATAGGAGGAGATGACATACAGGTATATACTATATACAGGAGGAGATGACACACAGATATATACTATATACAGGAGGAGATGACACACAGATATATACTATATATAGGAGGAGATTACATACAGGTATATACTATATACAGGGGAGATGACACACAGGTATATACTATATACAGGAGGAGATGACACACAGATATATACTATATACAGGAGCAGATGACGCACAGGTATATACTATATACAGGAGGAGATGACACACAGGTATATACTATATACAGGAGCAGATGACGCACAGGTATATACTATATACAGGAGGAGATGACTTCCAGGTATATACTATATACAGGAGGAGATGACATACAGGTATATACTATATACAAGAGATGACATACAGGTGTATACTATATATAAGATAGATGAAAAACATGTATATACTGAGGGGAAAATGAGAGGTGTGAGGTGAAAATGAGAGGAGTGAGGGAAAATAGTGGAGTGATCGAAAAATGACAGATGTGAGATCGAAATGACAAGTGTTAGGGGGGAATGAGAGGAGTGAGGGGGAAAATGAGAGGAGTGAGGGGGAAGATGAAAGATGTGATGGGAAAATAAAAGAAGTGAGGTGCTATAACTAACCACAGATAATTACTATGCCCAGTCAACGCCGGGCTCTTCAGCTAGTATATGATATTAATGCTGTATCCTCTCCCATCATGTTTGATCCTCTGCAGAGCTGTTATATCTAAACTCAACAGCTGTATCCAATCTTATATGTTATAAAATTGGATACAGCAGTCAGTATAACATGTGATAAGATTGGATACAGCAGTCAGTATCACATGTGATAAGATTGGATACAGCAGTCAGTATCACATGTGATACGATTGGATACAGCAGTCAGTATCACATGTGATAAGATTGGATACAGCAGTCAGTATCACATGTGATGAGATTGGATACAGCAGTCAGTATCACATGTGATAAGATTGGATACAGCAGTCAGTATCACATGTGATAAGATTGGATACAGCAGTCAGTATCACATGTGATAAGATTGGATACAGCAGTCAGTATCACATGTGATAAGATTGGATACAGCAGTCAGTATCACATGTGATAAGATTGGATACAGCAGTCAGTATCACATGTGATAAGATTGGATACAGCAGTCAGTATCACATGTGATAAGATTGGATACAGCAGTCAGTATCACATGTGATAAGATTGGATACAGCAGTCAGTATCACATGTGATAGGATTGGATACAGCAGTCAGTATCACATGTGATAAGATTGGATACAGCAGTCAGTATCACATGTGATAAGATTGGATACAGCAGTCAGTATCACATGTGATAAGATTGGATACAGCAGTCAGTATCACATGTGATAAGATTGGATACAGCAGTCAGTATCACATGTGATAAGATTGGATACAGCAGTCAGTATCACATGTGATAAGATTGGATACAGCAGTCAGTATCACATGTGATAAGATTGGATACAGCAGTCAGTATCACATGTGATAAGATTGGATACAGCAGTCAGTATCACATGTGATAAGATTGGATACAGCAGTCAGTATCACATGTGATAAGATTGGATACAGCAGTCAGTATCACATGTGATAAGATTGGATACAGCAGTCAGTATCACATGTGATAAGATTGGATACAGCAGTCAGTATCACATGTGATAAGATTGGATACAGCAGTCAGTATCACATGTGATAAGATTGGATACAGCAGTCAGTATCACATGTGATAAGATTGGATACAGCAGTCAGTATCACATGTGATAGGATTGGATACACCGCGGTGCACTATATAACCTTTCTCTTTTGCTCGCAGTTTACTCGCTGAATTGTTACACCTGCTCATTACAAACTTCCAATGCCAATTGTCAGACTTCGACAACCTGCAGCAGCGGAGCAGCGTATTGTCAGACCATAGTGGGATCAGCCTCCTCTGGTGAGTTCACCATTTTGTTGTGTGATTATGGGGGTTGTAGTCCTCGTTCACCTACAGCCGGGAGACTACAAACCCGAGGTGCTGTACATATAGAATCATTATATACATGGCAATGACTGACAGGTTGGAGCCCCACCCCTTTGTCACATTTTTGTTTTCTCCGCGCTAGGTGGGATCTCGGCCTCCGTCATCAGTAAGACATGTGAAACATCCTGCACTGCAGGAACCTACAGTGTCTCCGGCGCCACCGCCACCACCTCCTGCTGCAACACCGACCTGTGTAACGTCAGCGGCGGCGCCAGCATCAAGGCCAACTCTGCCGCCATCATCCTGGCGCTGGGATCCCTCCTGACAATCCTGAGGAGCTCAGTCCTCTAACCGCAGATGTGAGACATCAGCAGAACACAGAAATAAAGAATGAATATTTTCATGATCTCTGCTTGCTATCAGTGAATTGATGTATTTTTTCTTCCACATCTAGAGGCTGGAAAGTTTCAGAACATTTAGAGGATATAATAGAAAGAGGTCAGGACACACAGAGCATCACAGCTATCATAGAAAGAGGTCAGGACACACAGCATCAGAGCTATGATAGAAAGAGATCAGGACACACAGAGCATCACAGCTATCATAGAAAGAGGTCAGGACACACAGCATCAGAGCTATGATAGAAAGAGGTCAGAACACACAGAGCATTGTGGCTATGATAGAAAGAGGTCAGGACACACAGAGCATTATGGCTATGATAGAAAAAGGTCAGGACACAGAGCATTGCAGCTATGATAGAAAGAGGTCAGGACACAGAGCATTGCAGCTATGATAGAAAGAGGTCAGGACACACAGTGAATTGTGGCTATAATGGAAAAAGGTCAGGACACACAGCATCACAGCTATGATAGAAAGTGGTCAGGACACACAGCATCAGAGCTATGATAGGAAGAGATTAGGACACACAGAGCAATGTGGCTATGATAGAAAGAGGTCAGGACACACAGTGAATTGTGGCTATAATGGAAAAAGGTCAGGACACACAGCATCAGAGCTATGATAGAAAGAGGTCAGGACACACAGCATCAGAGCTATGATAGAAAGAGGTCAGGACACACAGCATCAGAGCTATGATAGGAAGAGATTAGGACACACAGAGCAATGTGGCTATGATAGAAAGAGTTCAGGACACACAAAGCATCACAGCTATCATAGAAAGAGGTCAGAACACACAGAGCATTGTGGCTATGATAGAAAGAGGTCAGGACACACAGAGCATTATGGCTATGATAGAAAAAGGTCAGGACACAGAGCATTGCAGCTATGATAGAAAGAGGTCAGAACACAGAGCATCGCAGCTATGATAGAAAGAGGTCAGGACACACAGTGAATTGTGGCTATGATAGAAAAAGGTCAGGACACAGAGCATCAGAGCTATGATAGAAAGAGATCAGGACACACAGAGCATTGTGGCTATGATAGAAAAAGGTCAGGACACAGAGCATCGCAGCTATGATAGAAAGTGGTCAGGACACAGAGCATCAGAGCTATGATAGAAAGTGGTCAGGACACACAGTGAATTGTGGCTATGATAGAAAGAGTATAATATTCCCATAGTCCTTATAGAGACACAGGCTAAATGTCACTTCAAAAAATCAAATAAACCTCATATTCCATTGTGCGATACCACAACAGAAACAGAAGTGAGAAGAGGGGAGGAGATATTAAAAGGTAATAATTTTATTGAAACAACAATGTTAAAAATTAGTACAAGGCATTTAACATGGGGAAGGGAAAAGGAAAAAAGACAAAAGGGGGTTGAACCACCAAGCTGGAGAAAACGAAACTGCACTATACCACAAGGGGTTAAAACAAATGAACCCAGTGACAATATGATGGTAGTACTAGTTAGGAATAAAGCAAACTAGATATCCTAATCCAGGATAAATAACAATATAGCACAAGGTATGACCCCCGCAGGCATAAAAGTATCCTATTAATGGGTTAAATAACCAGGCATAAAGTGAGTATATGTCTATCCAAAATACAAGGCAGGAAAAACACCGGCTAGTGTACTGGTGAATACTCCCACAGTCAGGTGCAACAGCGGAAAACATGCCAAGATGAGGATAAATTGCCAGGGAATGATTTACCTGTGGTACAGATCAAATGCAGAGGTATCTAGTGCAGATGGATAGTGCAGGTGCGGTTCCCGTGCGCCCGACAAGCACTGTTTCACCGTAGCTTCTTCAATGGGGGCGAGGACAGGGTTAAGGAGGTGTAGGGGTCTTTTATAATGTGAGGGAATGGCGATGTATAGACCGGAAGTGTCCTGAGCCGCTTCAGATTGCGCGCGTTGTAGGGCCGTCCCACCAAGCCAAAGGGACTTCTGAGTCTGCGCACCATGACACGCAGTGGAACGCACTGCGGTCACGTGATCGCGCACCTCGGAAGTCAGAGGCGGGGTTACGGACCCCGCGCGTGCGCAGTGCAGCTAGGGGGCGCGGTGGATGAAGAGGAAGGTAACAAGATGTTCCAGGAGGGTTATAGCTGCGCGCGCATCAAGGGCCGTCCCACCATACCAAAGGAACTCCCGAGCATGCGCACCGTGACACGCAGTGGAACGCACTGCAGTCACGTGATTGGCGCCTCTCGGGAGTCAGGGGGGGAGCGCGGACCCTGCGCGTGCGCAGTACCACTCCCAGGTACACCAAGAGGAGTAACGAGGGACTGGGCATGCGTATTAGAACAAATTGCCGTGAAAGCCGAAGTGAGGGGGGGGGGAACTACGTAAGGGCAGGGCTAACAGAGACTAATTAGGTAATAGTAAATCCCACTATAATAGTGGTGTTAGAGAAATATATATATATATATAAATACATATGGAAGTACACACATGCATGTCAAAGTACACATACATACGTGCACCTCCATACGCATAGAACAGGATCATAGATGTGGGAAAAGGATGTGTAATGACTGGGGGATACTAAGTGAAGTGAAAGGACAAAAAGAATGATGACCATATATTAAGCCACCATAAATGTGACTATATGTATGAAATAACAGTACCTGGGGATAGTGTAATGTGTAAGGGGTAGGTGGAGGGGACAATGGTAATATGGCAATAGACATAATATGACCGCACCTGTGAACCTGTATGGGGAATATAACCCGTACTGACGGAAAAATGAAAGCTGTAAATAAATAAGGAGGTGAAATGGGACTACCCCCAGAAACACTATATAATGAAAGCTATAGATAAATAAGTAGGTGAGATGGGACTACCCCCAGTAACACTATATAATAATATAAGTACAAAATTACAAGAATGACATAAGGACTACACACGGGCCCAGAGGCACAGACTATACTAGAGGGGTACCTGCCCAAAAACACAGACATAGGTATATGTACACCTATACTGAAGGCTGATACATAAGTGATATAGAGCGATAATTATAATAGGATTATTGGAAAAATAGGGAGGCAAAAAAGTAATGTGAGAAATACAAATAACTGAGTGATTTATAGTCCATATATTAAAGACTAAGAAACTAATCCGCCAATTGTTTTCAAAGGATGCAGTCATATATGGGATATCCAGACTCCTTGCTGTAGAAAAAGGGACCCAGTCAAACGGAACAGGACGTCCACCGAGATCCAAAACGACACGCCAGAAGGACCAGGACGGTAAGGCACAACAACCGCAAACAACGCCACATACATACTGTATATATTAGCCTAGGGTGAAAATGTCACAATTAATACATATACTGAAGGTTAAAAAGCCCTATTAGAGGGATACTTAAAAACACTTAAAAAACACATACATAGAAAAAAATCATAAAAACACCTAAAAACCGGTCCTATAATATAAAGGGCAGCACGGTGGCGCAGTGGTTAGCACTGCAGCCTTGCAGCGCTGGGGTCCTGGGTTCTAATCCCACCCAGGACAACATCTGCAAAGAGTTTGTATGTTCTCTCCGTGTTTGCGTGGGTTTCCTCCGGGCACTCCGGTTTCCTCCCACATTCCAAAGACATACTGATAGAGATTCTAGATTGTGAGCCCCATTGAGGACAGTGATGATAATGTGTGCAAAACTGTAAAGCGCTGCGGAATATGTTAGCGCTATATAAAAATAAAGATTATTTATTATAAGGTATGCAGTTACAGAAAGGAATTGAAGCCAAAGCTTTCATTGAGGCCATGTGGGGTGATCATGCCAAGTCGATAAATCCACTTGCTTTCCAGTTGTGCTAGAGACTTGGCTGTATCACCTCCACGTGTCCCCAAGTTGACCTGGTCAATGGCCTTAAAAAGTAATCCTTTGGGGTTACTGTTGTGAATTCTGTGGCAGAGTTCACTCCTGTGGTCACAAGTGGTACTTCGGCTGATTCTCTCTGGGAGCTTCCGTTTGTGGAGGAAAGTGGTACTGCAGCTTCTGAGTTTCCTCCCTCAGGTGATCTGGTGAGGTCGTTAGCTGCTTCTCTACTTAACTCCACCTGATGCTTTGATTCATGCTTCCTGTCAATGTTCCAGTGTTGGACTTGTGTTTCTCTGGATCATTCCTGTGGCCTGCTGCTCTGCATAGCTAAGTGCTTCTTGCTATTTGTTGCTATTTTTTCTGTCCAGCTTGTCTATTTGTTTTGCTGGAAGCTCTGGGACGCAAAGGGTGTACCTCCGTGCCGTTAGTTCTGTACGGAGGGTCTTTTTGCCCCCTTTGCGTGGTTTTCTTTAGGGTTTTGTGTAGACCGCAAAGTTATCTTTCCTATCCTCGTTCTGTCTAGAATATCGGGCCTCACTTTGCTGAATCTATTTCATCCCTACGTTTGTCTTTTCATCTTACTCACAGTCATTATATGTGGGGGGCTGCCTTTTCCTTTGGGGTATTTCTCTGAGGCAAGGTAGGCTTATTTTTCTATCTTCAGGCTAGTTAGTTTCTCAGGCTGTGCCAAGTTGCATAGGGAGCGTTAGGCGCAATCCACAGCTGCCTCTAGTTGTGTTTGGAGAGGATCAGGAATTGCGGTTTACAGAGTTTCCACGTCTCAGAGCTCGTTCTATTATTTTTGGGTTATTGTCAGATCACTGTATGTGCTCTGATCGCTATGTACATTGTGTTACTGAATTGTCTATCACAACAGGTTACAGTTATGTTTAGTTTTGAAATGACGTGGTAGGGTCTTTAGAAGGGAAGGGTCCTGAATAGTTTTGGCCTTTTCTATGTCCCTAACATGTTCACTTACCCGAAGTTTGACTTCCCAGGTGGTCATACCAATGTATATTAGGCCACAAGGGCATGTGGCATGGTATATGACACCATGGGAGGAGCATGTGAGGTGTTTTCGAATCTCCAGGTTCCTACATCCCTCGGCATTGGTAAAGGAGGACGCTTTTTTCATGTTAAGGCAGGCTTTCCAGATCCCACATGGAAAGAATCCCTGTTGTAATGGCTTCTGCTTAGATTCAAGAATAGGGTCATAATGGCTATGTACCAATAAGTCCCGTAAGTTCCTGCTCCTTCTTGCTACCATAGATGGACCCAAGGGGAGGATCCTAATAATTGAAGAGGCCTTTGAACAAGGGATTATCACTAAAAAAATGGTGGAGACCATCCAAAAATTACATCCCAGGTTACGCACTCTGTACTTAATGCCTAAACTTCATAAGGATCCCCTAGATCCCCCAGGAAGGCCTATCATCTCCGGTAACGGAGGCCTATGTGATTTCATCTCGGATTTTATAGATTTTTTCCTTAAACCACTGGTATCCACTCTACCGTCCTATATTCAGGACACCACGTCGGCCCTCCAGAGACTTAACAACCTGTCTCTGGATGACCACATGACTATGGTCACTGCCGACGTGGAGGCCCTATACACTTCTATTAGGCATACTGATGGCCTCAAAGCTGTTGAGTGGTATTTACAAACCAGTGACTTGGACAGAACAATTATTCCCCTTATCCTTACCCTTTTGGAATTTATTTTAACACACAATATTTTTACCTTCAATAGACACACCTACCTACAAACCCAAGGTACCGCTATGGGGGCCTCTTGTGCCCCCTCTTATGCGAATCTTTTTTGGGGGGGCTTGGGAAAGGGAAATCTTTCAAGGGGATGTGATTTCGGAGATACAGTGGGTCCAGGGGTGGATGCGTTACATCGATGACGTGTGGTTTATTTGGGAGGGATCATCTTTGGACCTCCAAAAGCTTATGTCTAAACTATACAACAACAACCGCAACATCTTCCTGACCTATAAATCTGGACGTGACCTAGAATTCTTGGACATAAAAATCAAAGTATCCAATGGCATTATATGTACTGACCTATATCGAAAACCTACGGCAACGAACTCGTTGTTACATGCCAGTTCTTCCCATCCACCCACCATCATCAAAGGAATCCCAATAGGGCAGTTCTTGAGAGCCAAACGCATTTGCTCCGAGAACTCTGACTTTGAAAAACAAGCAGTAGACCTTACCGACAGGTTCCTTCAACGGGGTTATAGTAAAAGAAATATTCGGAAAGGCTACAGAAGGGCTGCAAATACTCCCAGAGACCACCTTTTATACTCCACCCAAAAAAAGTCAAAAGAAACTGGGAATCAGGTAAGATTCATTACAACGTACAACAATCGCTGGAATGATCTTAAAACAATTTTCAAAAAACATTGGAACATTCTTCTAACTGACCCTGTCCATCAAAAGATCCTCCCCTCGGGTCCATCTATGGTAGCAAGAAGGAGCAGGAACTTACGGGACTTATTGGTACATAGCCATTATGACCCTATTCCTGAATCTAAGCAGAAGCCATTACAACAGGGATACTTTCCATGTGGGATCTGTAAAGCCTGCCTTAACATGAAAAAAGCGTCCTCCTTTACCAATGCCGAGGGATGTAGGAACCTGGAGATTCGAAAACACCTCACATGCTCCTCCCATGGTGTCATATACCATGCCACATGCCCTTGTGGCCTAATATACATTGGTATGACCACCCGGGAAGTCAAACTTCGGGTACGTGAACATGTTAGGGACATAGAAAAGGCCACAACTATTCAGGACCCTTCCCTTCTAAAGACCCTACCGCGTCATTTCAAAACTAAACATAACTGTAACCCCAAAGGATTACTTTTTAAGGCCATTGACCAGGTCAACTTGGGGACACGTGGAGGTGATACGGCCAAGTCTCTAGCACAACTGGAAAGCAAGTAGATTTATCGACTTGGCACGATCACCCCACATGGCCTCAATGAAAGCTTTGGCTTCAATTCCTTTCTGTAACTGCATACCTTTATATTATAGGACCGGTTTTTAGGTGTTTTTATGATTTTTTTCTATGTATGTGTTTTTTAAGTGTTTTTAAGTATCCCTCTAATAGGGCTTTTTAACCTTCAGTATATGTATTAATTGTGACATTTTCACCCTAGGCTAATATATACAGTATGTATGTGGCGTTGTTTGCGGTTGTTGTGCCTTACCGTCCTGGTCCTTCTGGCGTGTCGTTTTGGATCTCGGTGGACGTCCTGTTCCGTTTGACTGGGTCCCTTTTTCTACAGCAAGGAGTCTGGATATCCCATATATGACTGCATCCTTTGAAAACAATGGGCGGATTAGTTTCTTAGTCTTTAATATATGGACTATAAATCACTCTATATCACTTATGTATCAGCCTTCAGTATAGGTGTACATATACCTATGTCTGTGTTTTTGGGCAGGTACCCCTCTAGTATAGTCTGTGCCTCTGGGCCCATGTGTAGTCCTTATGTCATTCTTGTAATTTTGTACTTATATTATTATATAGTGTTACTGGGGGTAGTCCCATCTCACCTACTTATTTATCTATAGCTTTCATTATATAGTGTTTCTGGGGGTAGTCCCATTTCACCTCCTTATTTATTTACAGCTTTAATTTTTCCGTCAGTACGGGTTATATTCCCCATACAGGTTCACAGGTGCGGTCATATTATGTCTATTGCCATATTACCATTGTCCCCTCCACCTACCCCTTACACATTACACTATCCCCAGGTACTGTTATTTCATACATATAGTCACATTTATAGTGGCTTAATATATGGTCATCATTCTTTTTGTCCTTTCACTTCACTTAGTATCGCCCAGTCATTACACATCCTTTTCCCACATCTACGATCCTGTTCTATGCGTATGGAGGTGCACGTATGTATGTGTACTTTGACATGCATGTGTGTACTTCCATATGTATTTATATATATATATATATATTTCTCTAACACCACTATTATAGTGGGATTTACTATTACCTAATTAGTCTCTGTTAGCCCTGCCCTTACGTAGTTCCCCCCCCCTCACTTCGGCTTTCACGGCAATTTGTTCTAATACGCATGCCCAGTCCCTCGTTACTCCTCTTGGTGTACCTGGGAGTGGTACTGCGCACGCGCAGGGTCCGCGCTCCCCCCCTGACTCCCGAGAGGCGCCAATCACGTGACCGCAGTGCGTTCCACTGCGTGTCACGGTGCGCATGCTCGGGAGTTCCTTTGGTATGGTGGGACGGCCCTTGATGCGCGCGCAGCTATAACCCTCCTGGAACATCTTGTTACCTTCCTCTTCATCCACCGCGCCCCCTAGCTGCACTGCGCACGCGCGGGGTCCGTAACCCCGCCTCTGACTTCCGAGGTGCGCGATCACGTGACCGCAGTGCGTTCCACTGCGTGTCATGGTGCGCAGACTCAGAAGTCCCTTTGGCTTGGTGGGACGGCCCTACAACGCGCGCAATCTGAAGCGGCTCAGGACACTTCCGGTCTATACATCGCCATTCCCTCACATTATAAAAGACCCCTACACCTCCTTAACCCTGTCCTCGCCCCCATTGAAGAAGCTACGGCGAAACAGCGCTTGTCGTGCGCACGGGAACCGCACCTGCACTATCCATCTGCACTAGATACCTCTGCATTTGATCTGTACCACAGGTAAATCATTCCCTGGCAATTTATCCTCATCTTGGCATGTTTTCCGCTGTTGCACCTGACTGTGGGAGTATTCACCAGTACACTAGCCGGTGTTTTTCCTGCCTTGTATTTTGGATAGACATATACTCACTTTATGCCTGGTTATTTAACCCATTAATAGGATACTTTTATGCCTGCGGGGGTCATACCTTGTGCTATATTGTTATTTATCCTGGATTAGGATATCTAGTTTGCTTTATTCCTAACTAGTACTACCATCATATTGTCACTGGGTTCATTTGTTTTAACCCCTTGTGGTATAGTGCAGTTTCGTTTTCTCCAGCTTGGTGGTTCAACCCCCTTTTGTCTTTTTTCCTTTTCCCTTCCCCATGTTAAATGCCTTGTACTAATTTTTAACATTGTTGTTTCAATAAAATTATTACCTTTTAATATCTCCTCCCCTCTTCTCACTTCTGTTTCTGTTGTGGTATCGCACAATGGAATATGAGGTTTATATGATAGAAAGAGATCAGGACACAGAGCATCGCAGCTATGATAGAAAGGGTCAGGACACACAGAGCATCGCAGCTTTAATAGAAAGAGGTCAGGACACACAGAGCATCACATCTATGATAGAAAGAGGTCAGAACACACAGTGAATTGTGGCTATTAGGGTTGAGCGAAACGGATCGGACAAATTCAAAAATCGCCGACTTTCGGCAAAGTCGGGTTTCATGAAACCCGTTCCTAGTGTGGGATCGGGCATGAGGTCGCCGATCTGCGCGCAAAAGTCGCGTTTCATATGACGCTTTCAGCACAATTTTTCAGCCAATGAAGGAGGACGCAGAGTGTGGGCAGCGTGATGACATAGGTCCTGGTCCCCACCATCTTAGAGAAGGGCATTGCAGTGATTGGCTTGCTTTTTGCGGCGTCACAGAGGCTATAAAGGGGCGTTCCCGCCGACCGCCATCTTACTTCTGCCGATCTGAGCATAGGGAGAGGTTGCTGCAGCTTCATCAGAAGAAGGGATATAGTTAGGGAGGGAATATTAACCCCCAAATTGCTTGTGCTGTAGCGATTTCCAATGTCCAACAACACCTTTTTTTGCAGGGACAGTGGAGGCTAGATTTCTGTGCATCAGCTCTGTAGCTTACTAGGCTGCCTTACAAGGCTCCCTGATAGCTGCATTGCTGTTTGTACGCTGCTGTGCAAACCAACTGCTTTTTTAAAAGAAAAAATCCTATTGCTCCTTCTTTTCTGCACAGTTATCTTGTTTATTTGTCCACACTTTTGTGTGCAGCAGTCCTTTTTATTGCTGCCATTCTTGTCCTGAGATCATTGTAGGAAGATTGAAATTGTACTACAGTCCTTGTATTTTTTCGTATATCTTCCAGCCACTTTCTGCCACTTACAATTGTGTTGTTTTATGCACTGGGCCTGAGTTTTGATTCAGTCTCCCCCCAAAAAAGGGAGATTTAAATTCTCAACAAGTTTATATACACCTTCTACCTTGTTTTACAGTACCATATAACGGTTGTTATTTTGGTTAGATTTTCCAAAAAATGAGGAAGTCTGGTGAAAGAGCCCGTGGGCGGTGGTTGCCATCTGGTACTGATGGTGGTGGTGGAGCATCTGGTGGTAGTGGCAAAAGCAAAATAGCACCTAAGGCTGGAGATGTTGAGCCAGCGTCATCGTCTGGCTACACAAGGCCTCGAAGGCTCCCTTATCTGGGAGTAGGAAAATGGTTTTTAAAGACGGAGCAGCAGGAAAAAGTTTTGGCTTTCCTTGCTGACTCTGCCTCTAGCTATTTCGCCTCCTCTTCAGAAAGTTCCATAAAAGCAGAGAGTCGTCAATGGATGATCCCGGTCAGGTCCTTCACCCAAACCAAAAGTGAAGGATGCGTCAGGCTACACAACAGGTTACTCCATGGAGCTCTTTACACATACCGTGCCTGGGTTAGAAAGGGAAATTGTTAACAGCCCATTACAGGATGAATTGGACATGGAGTGCACAGATGCACAGCCACAGCTAGATTATAATGCTGTTCCATTGACACAGATCACTACATTGCCCTCGCAGTGTACTGAGCCAGAATCTGACCCTGATGAGACTATGATGTCCTGTCCCGAATGCTATAGCACCTTACACGGTGACACAGAGGATGCACATGACATTGAAGAGGAGGTGATAGATGACCCAGTTGTTGACCCAGATTGGCAGCCATTGGGGGAAGAGGGTGCCGCTGGCAGTAGGACAGCGTGGCCATCCGGTGAAAGTAGCACAGCGTGCAATGCCTGAAAAGATAATCCATAGTAGGAAGAGTGTAGTGTGGCAATTTTTTAACCAAGATACGAATGATCAGTCAAAAGTTATCTGTAAGAAGTGCTCAAAGACCTTTAGCAGAGGGAAGAATCTTCAAAATTTAAATACAACGTGCATGCTTAGACATTTAACCAGCATGCACTTGCAAGCCTGGACTAACTATCAAACGTCCCGTACCATTGGTGCACCAGCTCGGAGTGAAGGAAGTCAGCAATGCTACATTGCTTCCCTCACTGTAAGTCCACCGGTTAGGACACCACCAGCAGCAAATGTGGAGGTATCGTTGCAAGGCCAAAGCAGTCAGGGAATCACAAGGTTATTGGTAGGAAACACTGTATGTAGGCCAACATCAAGAATACCATCACCAACCCTCTCTCAATCCGCCAGGTCCACCACCGCCACCACTAGTTCCACCATATGCAGCTCTCCAGTCCAGCTCACCCTACAAGAGACTCTCGTTAGGAAAAGAAAGTACTCATCCTCTAATCCGCGTACACAGGGTTTGAACGCACACATTGCCAGATTAATCTCGTTAGAGATGATGCCCTACCGGTTGGTTGAAAGCGAAGCTTTCAAAGATCTGATGGCCTACGCAGTACCACGCTATGACCTACCCAGTCGACTCTTCTTTGCGAGAAAAGCCATCCTAGCCCTCCACCAGCATGTCAAAGACCACATTGTCCATGCACTGAGGCAGTCTGTCAATGGAAAGGTGCACCTCACAACAGATGCATGGACCAGTAGGCATGGCCAGGGACGTTACGTGTCCATCACGGCACACTGGGTTAATGTGGTGGATGCAGGGTCCACAGGGGACAGCAATAGTGGGACAGTTCTGCCTAGCCCACGGTCAAGGAAAAAGTCAGCTGTAGGTGTTCGCCATCCCTCCTCCTCCCGAAGCGAGAGCTCGTCCACAGAGCGCAGTCGCACGACCACTCCGTCCGCAGCTGCCAGTGTTGCACACGAGGTGTCCCATTATGGAACAGCTAGTGGCAAGCGTCAGCAGGCTGTGTTAGAAATGAGATGTTTGGGCGACAACAGACACACCGCGGAAGTACTGGCCGAGTACTTGCAGCAACAAACTCAGTCATGACTGGGCAGTGTAGATCTTAAGGCAGGCAAGGTAGTCAGTGATAACGGAAGGAATTTTATGGCTGCCATAGCCCTTTCAGAACTTAAACACATACCTTGCCTGGCTCACACCTTGAACCTGGTGGTGCAGTGCTTCCTCAAAAATTGTCTGGAGTTACCAGCCCTGCTCCTGAAGGTGCGAAGACTTTGCTCGCACATCCGCCGGTCGCCCGTACACTCCAGCTGTATGCTGAACCATTAGTGATCGCTGAATCTTCCCCAGCACCGCCTAATAATCGACGATGCAACAAGGTGGAACTCCACACTGCACATGCTTCAGAAGCTGTGCAAACAGAGGCATGCTGTAATTAATTTCTGGGAGGATACACATACACGGGCAGGCAGTTGGATGGCAGACATGGAGTTGTCTGGTGTGCAGTGGTCAAAGCTCCAAGGCCTTTGTCAATTCCGTCAGTGTTTTGAGGAATGCACACGGCTGGTAAGTGCAGACGATGCCATCATAAGCATGAGCATCCCACCAATGCGTCTGCTGATGCAAAGTTTGACGCACATTAAGGAGCAGGCGTCTGCAGCCGAGGAGGGAAGCCTTGATGACAGTCAACCATTGTCTGCTCAGGGACCTCTCCTGGACGAGGTGGCGGACGAAGAGGAGGAGGAGGAGGATCATGGGGATGAATATTTATGGGAGGTGGATGCATCTCAAGGGGCAATAGAAACTGGTGGCGTTGCAAGGTCAGGTACAGGGTTTCTGCGGGACACAAGTGATGTTGATTTGCAAGAAAGTGCTCCTCAACCCAGCACAAGCAGTGAATTGACACCTGGAACATTGGCCCACATGGCTGAGTATGCCTTGCGTATCCTAAAAAGGGACCCCCGCATTATCAAAATGATGACCGATGACGATTACTGGTTGGCCTGCCTCCTGGATCCACGATCAAACAAGCAACTCTTGTAGACCATTTGGTTCAGGCATTCCCTGCACACAGCGGCGGTGATGGTTCTCACACGAGTTGTAGGGGGCAACATGGCAGAGGTGCTAGAGGTGCACAAAACCGAAGTGGCGTTGGACAGAGGGGTTTTCTGACCAGGTTGTGGAGTGATTTCGCAATGACCGCAGACAGGACAGGTACTGCAGCATCAATTCAAAGTGACAGGAGACATTTGTCCAGTATGGTTACAAACTATTTTTCCTCCCTTATCGATGTTCTCCCTCACAGGTCATTCCCCTTTGATTACTGGGCATCCAAAATAGACACCTGGCCTGAATTGGCAGAATATACATTGCAGGAGCTTGCTTGCCCAGTAGCTAGTGTGCTATCAGAAAGAGTATTCAGTGCTGCTGGTTCAATACTGACCGAAAAAAGGACACGTCTGGTTACCCAGAATGTTGATGATCTAACCCAGGGGTCCCCAACTCCAGTCCTCAAGGCCCATCAACAGGTCATGTTTACAGGATTTCCTTTGCATTGCACAGGTGATGCAATTATTACCTGGGCAAGACTAAGGAAATCCTGAAAACATGACATGTTGGTGGGCCTTGAGGACTGGAGTTGGGGACCCCTGATCTAACCTTCGTAAAAATGAACCAATCTTGGATTTCAAATTGTTTTGCCCCACCTTCTCCTGCTGACACGTAGCTTGCCTGAAAAATGTCTAGCTTTTGGCCTCCTCTTACTGAGTTCTCCAATTCCTCCATTTGCAGCTGCTGAATGTCCACCATAGGCCATTTTTTACCTCCCTAAATGGTCTGACTCCTCCCACAGGGCCGTGGTCACCACCTGGCGCAAGCACCCGTGCGAGTGCCGTTTTCCTGGACAGGTGTGTGTGCCCACTCTTTGGCGACGGCATTGGCACAGGGTCCCTCATAGTACAATGAAGTGTCTCTGACGGTGGTGGTGCACAACCAACGTCAGACACACCGTCGTAATATGAGGAGCCCTGTGCCAGTACCGCCACCCACGAGAGAGTGTTCCCCCCCAGCTCGAACTGTGCTCTACCACTTGCAATACTTACCTCTCCCTGCTCCACCACTGTGTAGTCTGTGCTGTTAAATCCTTCAATGGCACTGCCAATACAAATTTGTTGAAATGATAGATGATTGTTAAAATATACAGGGGCCCTGGCCTACATTTGACCAGTTAATACTTTGCGCCTACTACCACTGTCTGCTACTCAGCAGAGGACACAAAAGAGAATAGTGAAACCAAAAACACTCAGTTTGAAAAAATGTTGCAGTAATCCGCAAGTGCTAGTAAAAGATGTAAAAAACAGGGTATTTGGTTGATACGTTTTTTGCAAAAAATGTATACTAAGCTGCTCTACCAATCTTCACGGTATACCCTTATCAGAGCAGTCCTAACTAATGTATGCAATCCCTATCTGATGTATTTAAAAACCTGATCATCTGTATATAACCTGTGTGAACAGGGTTCAGAGAGGAAAAATCCATGTGTGCATACAGGGTAGAACAGCTTTTGTGCAGATAGCCCAAGAGGAGTGGTGGAACTCCCCAGTCTTGTAGACACAAGAGAACAATTATGGAAACAGGAACACGTGGGCTACTTGCACAGTGAACAAGTCTGTATGATCATGTTCACACACCACCAAGAAACCTGAAGACACAAAAGAGAATAGTGAAACCAAAAACATTCAGTTTGAAAAAATGTTGCAGTAATCCGCAAGTGCTAGTAAAAGATGTAAAAAACAGGGTATTTGGTTGATACGTTTTTTGCAAAAAATGTATACTAAGCTGCTCTACCAATCTTCACGGTATACCCTTATCAGACCAGTCCTAACTAATGTATGCAATCCCTATCTGATGTATTTAAAAACCTGATCATCTGTATATAACCTGTGTGAACAGGGTTCAGAGAGGAAAAATCCATGTGTGCATACAGGGTAGAACAGCTTTTGTGCAGATAGCCCAAGAGGAGTGGTGGAACTCCCCAGTCTTGTAGACACAAGAGAACAATTATGGAAACAGGAACACATGGGTTACTTGCACAGTGAACAAGTCTGTATGATCATGTTCACACACCACCAAGAAACCTGAAGACACAAAAGAGAATAGTGAAACCAAAAACACTCAGTTTGAAAAAATGTTGCAGTAATCCGCAAGTGCTAGTAAAAGATGTAAAAAACAGGGTATTTGGTTGATACGTTTTTTGCAAAAAATGTATACTAAGCTGCTCTACCAATCTTCACGGTATACCCTTATCAGACCAGTCCTAACTAATGTATGCAATCCCTATCTGATGTATTTAAAAACCTGATCATCTGTATATAACCTGTGTGAACAGGGTTCAGAGAGGAAAAATCCATGTGTGCATACAGGGTAGAACAGCTTTTGTGCAGATAGCCCAAGAGGAGTGGTGGAACTCCCCAGTCTTGTAGACACAAGAGAACAATTATGGAAACAGGAACACATGGGCTACTTGCACAGTGAATAAGTCTGTATGATCATGTTCACACACCACCAAGAAACCTGAAGACACAAAAGAGAATAGTGAAACCAAAAACACTCAGTTTGAAAAAATGTTGCAGTAATCCGCAAGTGCTAGTAAACGATGTAAAAAACAGGGTATTTGGTTGATACGTTTTTTGCAAAAAATGTATACTAAGCTGCTCTACCAATCTTCACGGTATACCCTTATCAGAGCAGTCCTAACTAATGTATGCAATCCCTATCTGATGTATTTAAAAACCTGATCATCTGTATATAACCTGTGTGAACAGGGTTCAGAGAGGAAAAATCCATGTGTGCATACAGGGTAGAACAGCTTTTGTGCAGATAGCCCAAGAGGAGTGGTGGAACTCCCCAGTCTTGTAGACACAAGAGAACAATTATGGAAACAGGAACACATGGGCTACTTGCACAGTGAACAAGTCTGTATGATCATGTTCACACACCACCAAGAAACCTGAAGACACAAAAGAGAATAGTGAAACCAAAAACACTCAGTTTGAAAAAATGTTGCAGTAATCCGCAAGTGCTAGTAAAAGATGTAAAAAACAGGGTATTTGGTTGATACGTTTTTTGCAAAAAATGTATACTAAGCTGCTCTACCAATCTTCACGGTATACCCTTATCAGAGCAGTCCTAACTAATGTATGCAATCCCTATCTGATGTATTTAAAAACCTGATCATCTGTATATAACCTGTGTGAACAGGGTTCAGAGAGGAAAAATCCATGTGTGCATACAGGGTAGAACAGCTTTTGTGCAGATAGCCCAAGAGGAGTGGTGGAACTCCCCAGTCTTGTAGACACAAGAGAACAATTATGGAAACAGGAACACATGGGCTACTTGCACAGTGAACAAGTCTGTATGATCATGTTCACACACCACCAAGAAACCTGAAGACACAAAAGAGAATAGTGAAACCAAAAACACTCAGTTTGAAAAAATGTTGCAGTAATCCGCAAGTGCTAGTAAAAGATGTAAAAAACAGGGTATTTGGTTGATACGTTTTTTGCAAAAAATGTATACTAAGCTGCTCTACCAATCTTCACGGTATACCCTTATCAGAGCAGTCCTAACTAATGTATGCAATCCCATCAGATAGGGATTGCATACATTAGTTAGGACTGCTCTGATAAGGGTATACCGTGAAGATTGGTAGAGCAGCTTAGTATACATTTTTTGCAAAAAACGTATCAACCAAATACCCTGTTTTTTACATCTTTTACTAGCACTTGCGGATTACTGCAACATTTTTTCACACTGAGTGTTTTTGGTTTCACTATTCTCTTTTGTGTCTTCAGGTTTCTTGGTGGTGTGTGAACATGATCATACAGACTTGTTCACTGTGCAAGTAGCCCATGTGTTCCTGTTTCCATAATTGTTCTCTTGTGTCTACAAGACTGGGGAGTTCCACCACTCCTCTTGGGCTATCTGCACAAAAGCTGTTCTACCCTGTATGCACACATGGATTTTTCCTCTCTGAACCCTGTTCACACAGGTTATATACAGATGATCAGGTTTTTAAATACATCAGATAGGGATTGCATACATTAGTTAGGACTGCTCTGATAAGGGTATACCGTGAAGATTGGTAGAGCAGCTTAGTATACATTTTTTGCAAAAAACGTATCAACCAAATACCCTGTTTTTTACATCTTTTACTAGCACTTGCGGATTACTGCAACATTTTTTCAAACTGAGTGTTTTTGGTTTCACTATTCTCTTTTGTGTCTTCAGGTTTCTTGGTGGTGTGTGAACATGATCATACAGACTTATTCACTGTGCAAGTAGCCCATGTGTTCCTGTTTCCATAATTGTTCTCTTGTGTCTACAAGACTGGGGAGTTCCACCACTCCTCTTGGGCTATCTGCACAAAAGCTGTTCTACCCTGTATGCACACATGGATTTTTCCTCTCTGAACCCTGTTCACACAGGTTATATACAGATGATCAGGTTTTTAAATACATCAGATAGGGATTGCATACATTAGTTAGGACTGCTCTGATAAGGGTATACCGTGAAGATTGGTAGAGCAGCTTAGTATACATTTTTTGCAAAAAACGTATCAACCAAATACCCTGTTTTTTACATCTTTTACTAGCACTTGCGGATTACTGCAACATTTTTTCAAACTGAGTGTTTTTGGTTTCACTATTCTCTTTTGTGTCTTCAGGTTTCTTGGTGGTGTGTGAACATGATCATACAGACTTATTCACTGTGCAAGTAGCCCATGTGTTCCTGTTTCCATAATTGTTCTCTTGTGTCTACAAGACTGGGGAGTTCCACCACTCCTCTTGGGCTATCTGCACAAAAGCTGTTCTACCCTGTATGCACACATGGATTTTTCCTCTCTGAACCCTGTTCACACAGGTTATATACAGATGATCAGGTTTTTAAATACATCAGATAGGGATTGCATACATTAGTTAGGACTGCTCTGATAAGGGTATACCGTGAAGATTGGTAGAGCAGCTTAGTATACATTTTTTGCAAAAAACGTATCAACCAAATACCCTGTTTTTTACATCTTTTACTAGCACTTGCGGATTACTGCAACATTTTTTCAAACTGAGTGTTTTTGGTTTCACTATTCTCTTTTGTGTCTTCAGGTTTCTTGGTGGTGTGTGAACATGATCATACAGACTTGTTCACTGTGCAAGTAGCCCATGTGTTCCTGTACTCAGCAGAGGAGCCCACCCCAGTACCTAGCTATGCTACCTGTTTAGTCCTGTTACCAATTTTGAACTGCTTTTAGCCAACTTTTGTATTTGGACCTACTAACCGTGTCTGCGCCACTCATTACAGTTGTCTTCCACTGAACAAAGCTATGCCGCCTGTTTAGTCCTGTTACCAATTTTGAACTGCATTTAGCCCACTTTATTATTTGGGCCTATATCTGTGTTTCCTCCTCATCCTGCCCATTGCCCAGCCACTGCTAGATGAGTCTGCTGGTACATTGACCCAGACCACTACATTCCCCTTGCACTCTACACAGCCAGAATCTGACCCTGCTGAAAGTCAGGTTCCCCTTCCCGCATACTATACCACCTTACACGGGGACAAAGAGGAAGGTGCAGATGAAAGTGCAGGTTCCTTCATAAGGTGGGGGGGGCATACTGGATGGCGACATAACTGGCACAGGGCCCCTCATAGTACGCAAAAGTGTCTCTGGCAGTGGGAGGCGCCACCCGTCGTCAAACACACCGCCGTACTATGAGGGGCCTTGTGTCAGTGCTAGGGTTGAGCTACTTTTCTTTTTATAGGATCAGGTCGGGTTTCACGAAACCCGACTTTTTCAAAAGTTGGGTCGAGTGAAATCGGCCGATCCTATAGAAAAGTCGGGGTCGGGGTCGGCCGAAACACGAAACCCAATGCAGTGCATTGGGTTTCTAATGGTTCCCAGGGTCTGAAGGACAGGAAACTCTCCTTCAGGCCCTGGGATCCATATTTAAGTGTAAAATAAAGAATCAAAATAAAAAATATTGATATACTTACCCTCGGACACGCCCTGATTCTCACCGACAGCCTTCTTTCATAAGAATGAGCGCCTGAAGGACCTTCGATGACGTCGCGGCTTGTGATTGGTCGCGTGAGCGGTCACATGGGCGTCACGCGACCAATCACAAGCCGCGACGTCATCTAAGGTCCTTCAGGCGCTGATTCTTAGGAAGGAAGGCTGCGGGTTAGAACCAGGGCGCATCCGAGGGTGAGTATATACCTATTAGGAATATACTCACCCTTGGACGCGCCCTCGGACGCTTCTTTCCTAAGAATTAGCGCCTGAAGGACCTTAGATGACGTCGCGGCTTGTGATTGGTCGCGTGACGCCCATGTGACCGCTCACGCGACCAATCACAAGCCGCGACGTCATCGAAGGCCCTTCAGGCGCTCATTCTTAGGAAGGAAGGCTGCCGGTGAGAACCAGGGCGCGTCCGAGGGTGAGTATATCAATATTTTTTTTTTTTCTTTATTTTACACTTAAATATGAATTCCGATACCGATTCCCGATATCTTAAACATATCGGAACTCGGTATCGGAATTCCGATTCCAGATAAGAAGATCGCCGACCTCATGGCCGACCCCACACAGGGGTCGGGTCGGGTTTCATGAAACCCGACTTTGCCAAAAGTCGGCGACTTCAGAATCTGGCCGACCCGTTTCGCTCAACCCTAGTCAGTGCCAGTGCCACTGAGTGGGCCCCCCCTGCTTGCTCAGGATCACAGCACTTGCAAAGTTGAAATACTTACCTCTCCCTGCTCTCCCGTGACGTAGTCCATGTTTCTTGGGCCCACGAAAATCTTGAGCCAGCCCTACCCTCCCACAACTTTAGCCAAATTACCCCCTGTTTTCAATGCCTAACTATTATTATAAAGTAAATTAAGATTGACAAGCTTCAGTGATACGAATTGATGTTTTTGGCATTAAAATGGACACTGTAGGTGTTTTCCTGACCTCCACTCACTGCCGACTTTGATTCCCCATTGACTTGCATTGGTTTCGTGTTTCGATCGGCCCCCGACTTTTTGCAATAATCGACCGATTTCACCCTACCCGACTTTTTACAGAGACGGGTTTTGCGAAACCCGACTCGATCCTAAAAAAGTAAAAGTCGCTCAACTCTAGTATACAGCACTGCCCACACAGTAGTATACAGCAGAGCCCACATAGTAGTATACAGCAGAACCCACACAGTAGTATACAGCAGAGCCCACATAGTAGTGTATACACAGCCCACATAGTAGTATACAGAAGAGCCCACACAGTAGTACAGTATTAGTACAGTAGTAGTACAGTAGTATATAGCTCTCCAGAATAACGGGACCATATATAGCACTCCAGAATAACGGAACCGTATATAAGACCCAGAATAACGGGACCGTATATAACACCCCAGAATAATGGAACCATGTGTAACACCCCAGAATAACGTGACTGTATATAACACCCCAGAATAACGGGACTGTATATAATACACCATAATAACAGGGCAATATATAACACCCCAGAATGACGGGACCGTATATAACATCCCAGAATATCGTGACTGTATAAAACACCCCAGAATAATGGGACCGTATATAACACTCCTGAATAACGGGACCATATATAACACCCCAGAATAACCTGACCGTATATAACACCCTAGAATAACGTGACTGTATATAACACCCCAGAATAACGGGGCCATATATAACACCCCAGAATAACGTGACCGTATATAACACCTCAGAGTAAAGGGGCCATATATAACACCCCAGAATAACGTGACCGTATATAACACCTCAGAGTAAAGGGGCCATATATAACACCCCAGAATAACGGGGCCATATATAACACCCCAGAATAACGGGACCGTATATAACACCCCAGAATAACGGGACCGTATATAACACCCTAGATTAACGTGACTGTATATAACACCCCAGAATAACGGGACCGTATATAACACCCCAGAATAACGGGACCGTATATAACACCCTAGATTAACGTGACTGTATATAACACCCCAGAATAACGGGACCATGTATAACACCCAAGAATGACGGGACCGTATATAACATCCCAGAATAACAAGACCGTATATAACACCCCAGAATAACGGGACTGTATATAACACCCCAGGATAACGGGACCGTATATAACACCCCAGAATAACGTGACCGTATATAACACCCTAGAATAACGTGACTGTATATAACACCCCAGAATAACGGGGCCATATATAACACCCCAGAATAACGGGACCGTATATAACACCCTAGAATAACGTGACTGTATATAACACCCTAGAATAACGGGACCGTATATATTACATCATAATAACGGGACATTATATAATACCCCAGAATAACGTGACCGTATATAACACTCTAGAATAACGTGACTGTATATAACACCCCAGAATAACGGGGCCATATATAACACCCCAGAATAACGGGACCATATATAACACCCTAGAATAACGTGACTGTATATAACACCCTAGAATAACGGGACCGTATATATTACATCATAATAACGGGACATTATATAATACCCCAGAATAACGGGACCGTATATAATACTCTAGAATAACGTGACTGTATATAACACCCCAGAATAACGGGACCATGTATAACACCCAAGAATGACGGGACCGTATATAACACCTCAGAATAACGTGACTGTATATAACACCCCAGAATAACGGGACCATATATAACACCCCAGAATAACGGGACCGTATATAATACACCATAATAAAGGGACAATATATGACACCCCATAATAACGTGACTGTATATAACACCCCAGAATAACGGGACCGTATATAACACCCCAGAATAATGTGACCGTATACAGCACTCCAGAATAACGGGACCATATATAATACACCAGAATAACGGGACCATATATAACACCCCAGAATAATGTGACTGTATATAACACCCCAGAATAACGGGACCGTATATAACAACCCAGAATAACGGGACCATGTATAACACCCCAGAATAACGAGCCCGTATATAACATCGCAGAATAACGAGCCCGTATATAACACCCCAGAATAACGGGACCGTATATAACACCCCAGAATAACGGGACCAAATATAGCACCCCAGAATAACGGGACCATATATAACACCCCAGAATAATGAGACCGTATATAACACCCCAGAATAACTGGACAGTATATAACACCCAGAATAATTGGAGCATATATAACGCCCCAGATTAACGGAACCATATGTAATGCCCCATAATAACGGGAACATATATAACGCCCCATATTAACGGGACTGTATGTAACACTCCAGATTAATGGGACCTTATATAAAACCTCAGAATAATGGGACTGTATATAACACCCAAGATTAACGGGACCGTATATAACTCCCCTGCTACCATGCTTGATAAGATTGCTATCAGGAAACTACTAACGTTACGCTAAAACCTCTGTGTCACGGGGCTACCACGACAGAGAGGTTCCAGAGAACAGCAGCGCTCTGGGCCTCGTTCACACACAGTGAACAGAAGCTCTTCTTCTGTATTCTGACCTGGCTGCTTTGTGCCAGCAGTGCAGGAGTTAACCTTATTGCTGAGTTGCTGAGAGCTGGGTCTCTCAGCTGAAGTGGATTTTGTAATCTGATCCTCTATATAGACCCAGTCCTGACTTCTGCTATTGTCAGTGATCAGTTCTACTGCCTGGCTTGGAGGTTGAAAAAGCGTAGTGTTGGAGTTGGAGGTTTATTTACAGAGATTGGTGTCTACTGTTTTGGTTGCATGTTAACCCCTCTGTGACCTTAGACGTACTATCCCGTCGAGGTGCCCTGGGCTTATCTGACCCTGGACGGGATAGTACGTCATAGCCGATCGGCCGCACTCACGGGGGGAGCGCGGCCGATCGCGGCCGGGTGTCAGCTGCTTATCGCAGCTGACATCCGGCACTATGTGCCAGGAGCGGTCACGGACCGCCCCCGGCACATTAACCCCTGGCACACCGCGATCAAAGATGATCGCGATGTGCCGGCGGTGCAGGGAAGCACCGCGCAGGGAGGGGGCTCCCTGCGGGCTTCCCTGAGCCCCCCGCAGCAACGCGATGTGATCGCGTTGCTGCGAGGGTCTCCTCACCTCCCTCCCTGCTCGAGCCCCGGATCCAAGATGGCCGCGGATCCGGGTCCTGCAGGAAGGGAGGTGGCTTCACAGAGCCTGCTTAGAGCAGGCACTGTGAAGGCTGCAGCGCTGCATGTCAGATCAGTGATCTGACAGAGTGCTGTGCAAACTGTCAGATCACTGATCTGTGATGTCCCCCCCTGGGACAAAGTAAAAAAGTAAAAAAAAAATTTTCCAAATGTGTAAAAAAAATAAAAAAAAATATTCCAAAATAATGAAAAAAAAAAAAAAATATTATTCCCATAAATACATTTCTTCATCTAAATAAAAAAAAACAAACAATAAAAGTACACATATTTAGTATCGCCGCGTCCGTAACGACCCGACCTATAAAACTGTCCCACTAGTTAACCCCTTCAGTAAACACCGTAAGAAAAAAAAAAAAAAAAAACGAGGCAAAAAACAACGCTTTATTATCATACCGCCGAACAAAAAGTGGAATAACACGCGATCAAAAGGACAGATATAAATAACCATGGTACCGCTGAAAGCGTCATATTGTCCCGCAAAAAAAGAGCCGCCATACAGCATCATCAGCAAAAAAATAAAAAAGTTATAGTCCTGAGAATAAAGCGATGCAAAAATAATTATTTTTTCTGTAAAATAGTTTTTATCGTATAAAAGCACCAAACCATAAAAAAATGATATAAATGAGGTATCGCTGTAATCGTACTGACCCGAAGAATAAAACTGATTTATCAATTTTACCAAACGCGGAACGGTATAAACGCCTCCCCCAATAGAAATTCATGAATAGCTGGCTTTTGGTCATTCTTCCTCACAAAAATCGGAATAAAAAGCGATAAAAAAATGTCACGTGCCCAAAAATGTTTTCAATAAAAACGTCAACTCGTCCCGCAAAAAACAAGACCTCACATGACTCTGTGGACCAAAATATGGAAAAATTATAGCTCTCAAAATGTGGTATTGCAAAAAATATTTTTTGCAATAAAAAGGGTCTTTCAGTGTGTGACGGCTGCCAATCATAAAAATCCGCTAAAAAACTCGCTATAAAAGTAAATCAAACCCCCCTTCATCACCCCCTTAGTTAGGGAAAAATAAAAAAAAATGTATTTATTTCCATTTTCCCATTAGGGCTAGAGTTAGGGCTAGGATTAGGGTTAGGGTTAGGGTTAGGGCTAGGGTTAGGGCTAGGGTTAGGGCTAGGGCTAGGGTTAGGGCTAGGGTTAGGGCTAGGGTTAGGGTTAGGGCTAGGGTTAGGGTTAGGGCTAGGGTTAAGGTTAGGGTTAGGGCTAGGGTTAGGGCTAGGGTTAGGGCTAGGGCTAGGGTTAGGGCTAGGGTTAGGGCTAGGGTTAGGGCTAGGGTTAGGGTTAGGGCTAGGGTTAGGGCTAGGGTTAGGGTTAGGGCTAGGGTTAGGGTTAGGGTTAGGGCTAGGGTTAGGGCTAGGGTTAGGGTTAGGGTTGGGGCTACAGTTAGGGTTGGGGCTAAAGTTAGGGTTAGGGTTTAGATTACATTTACAGTTGGGAATAGGGTTGGGATTAGGGTTAGGAGTGTGTCAGGGTTAGAGGTGTGGTTAGGGTTACCGTTGGAATTAGGGTTAGGGGTGTGTTTAGATTAGGGTTTCAGTTATAATTGGGGGGTTTCCACTGTTTCGGCACATCAGGGGCTCTCCAAACACGACATGGTGTCCGATCTCAATTCCAGCCAATTCTGCGTTGAAAAAGTAAAACAGTGCTCCTTCCCTTCCGAGCTCTCCTGTGTGCCCAAACAGGGGTTTACCCCAACATATGGGGTATCAGCGTACTCAGGACAAATTGGACAACAACTTTTGTGGACCAATTTCTCCTGTTACCCTTGGGAAAATACAAAACTGGGGGCTAAAAAATAATTTTTGTGGGAAAACAAAAAGATTTTTTATTTTCACGGCTCTGCGTTATAAACTGTAGTGAAACACTTGGGGGTTCAAAGTTCTCACAACACATCTAGATAAGTTCATTGAGGGGTCTAGTTTCCAATATGGGGTCACTTGTGGGGGGTTTCTACTGTTTAGGTACATTAGGGGCTCTGCAAACGCAATGTGACGCCTGCAGACCAATCCATCTAAGTCTGCATTCCAAATGATGCTCCTTCCCTTCCGAGCCCTCCCATGCGCCCAAACGGTGGTTCCCCCCCACATATCGGGTATCAGCGTACTCAGGACAAATTGGACAACAACATTTAGGGTCCAATTTCTCCTGCTAACCTTGGAAAAATACAAAACTGGGGGCTAAAATATAATTTTTGTGGAACAAAAATTATTTTTTATTTGCATGGCTCTGCGTTATAAACTGTAGTGAAATACTTGGGGGTTCAAAGCTCTCACAACACATCAAGATGAGTTCCTTAGGGGGTCTACTTTCCAAAATGGTGTCACTTGTGGGGGGTTTCTACTGTTTAGGTACATTAGGGGCTCTGCAAACGCAATGTGACGCCTGCAGACCATTCCATCTAAGTCTGCATTCCAAATGGCGCTCCTTCCCTTCCGAACCCTCCCATGCGCCCAAACGGTGGTTCCCCCCCACATATGGGGTATCAGCGTACTCAGGACAAATTGGACAACAACTTTTGGGGTCCAATTTCTCCTGTTACCCTAGGGAAAATACAAAACTGGGGGCTAAAAAATAATTTTTGTGGGAAAAAAATTTTGTTTTATTTTTATGGCTCTGCATTATAAACTTCTGTGAAGCCCTTGGTGGGTCAAAGTGCTCACCACACATCCAGATAAGTTCCTTAGGGGGTCTACTTTCCAAAATGGTGTCACTTGTTCAATGTTCAATGTTTAGGCACATCAGTGGCTCTCCAAACGCAACATGGCGTCCCATCTCAATTCCTGTCAATTTTGCATTGAAAAGTCAAACGGCGCTCCTTCCCTTCCGAGCTCTCCCATGCGCCCAAACAGTGGTTTACTGCCACATATGGGGTATCAGCGTACTCGGGACAAATTGGACAACAACTTTTGAGGTCCAATTTCTTCTCTTACCCTTGGAAAAATAAAAAATTGGGGGCAAAAATATAATTTTTGTGAAAAAATATGATTTTTTATTTTTACGGTTCTGCATTATAAACTTCTGTGAAGCACTTGGTGGGTCAAAGTGCTCACCACACCTCTAGATAAGTTCCTTAGGGGGTCTACTTTCCAAAATGGTGTCACTTGTGGGGGGTTTCAATGTTTAGGCACATCAGTGGCTCTCCAAACGCAACATGGCGTCCCATCTCAATTTCTGTCAATTTTGCATTGAAAAGTCAAACTGCGCTCCTTCCCTTCCGAGCTCTCCCATGCGCCCAAACAGTGGTTTACTGCCACATATGGGGTATCAGCGTACTCAGGACAAATTGGACAAGAACTTTTGAGGTCCAATTTCTTCTCTTACCCTTGGAAAAATAAAAAATTGGGGGCAAAAATATAATTTTTGTGAAAAAATATGATTTTTTATTTTTACGGTTCTGCATTATAAACTTCTGTGAAGCACTTGGTGGGTCAAAGTGCTCACCACACATCCAGATAAGTTCCTTAGGGGGTCTACTTTCCAAAATGGTGTCACTTGTGGGGGGTTTCAATGTTTAGGCACATCAGTGGCTCTCCAAACGCAACATGGCGTCCCATCTCAATTCCTGTCAATTTTGCATTGAAAAGTCAAATAGCGCTCCTTCCCTTCCGAGCTCTCCCATGCGCCCAAACAGTGGTTTACTGCCACATATGGGGTATCAGCGTACTCAGGACAAATTGGACAACAACTTTTTGGGTCCAATTTCTCCTGTTACCCTTGGTAAAATAAAACAAATTGGAGCTGAAGTAAATTTTTTGTGTAAAAAAGTTAAATGTTCATTTTTATTTAAACATTCCAAAAATTCCTATTAAACACCTGAAGGGTTAATAAACTTCTTGAATGTGGTTTTGAGCACCTTGAGGGGTGCAGTTTTTAGAATGGTGTCACACTTGGGCATTTTCTATCATATAGACCCCTCAAAATGACTTCAAATGAGACGTGGTCCCTAAAAAAAAATGGTGTTGTAAAAATGAGAAATTGCTGGTCAACTTTTAACCCTTATAACTCCCTAACAAAAAAAAAAATTGGTTCCAAAATTATGCTGATGTAAAGGAGACATGTGGGAAATGTTACTTATTAAGTATTTTGTGTGACATATCTCTGTGATTTAATTGCATAAAAATTCAAAGTTTGAAAATTGCGAAATTTTCAAAATTTTCGCCAAATTTCCGTTTTTTTCACAAATAAACGCAGGTACTATCAAAGAAATTTTACCACTATCATGAAGTACAATATGTCACGAGAAAACAATGTCAGAATCACCAGGATCCGTTGAAGCGTTTCGGAGTTATAACCTCATAAAGGGACAGTGGTCAGAATTGTAAAAATTGGCCTGGTCATTAACGTGCAAACCACCCTTGGGGGTAAAGGGGTTAAACCTGTTTTCCTTCCTAGTTTTTTCCTTCTCTTCCCTTCTCTGTGTTACCTCTGTGGTTGTCTGAGCATTTGGTGAGTTTGAGACTTTTAGTTACCGTGTCTGTATACCCTGTTATTTGTTGTATTGTTACACTGGTGCAGTCCACCTCCCTTGGGGGGAGAGGGGGACACTGATAGGGTCTGCACAGGAGACAGGGATACGCTGACGGCTCAGGTCTCCTAACCATCATAGGTACCCCTGAAATAAGGGAAAGCCAGGGCCCCATTATAGTGGCAGGGACAGGTGCGGGTCCCAGTACGCTGTCCTGCCCCTTTATCGCCGTTAACGGCGTGACAGTATCACTGACCATAAACATTTTCTTGGTGCAACATGGACCCCATTGCTGCTTTAGCTGGACAAATGCAGCAACTCAGTCTAGAGGTGGCTGACCTCCACTCGGCGGTTGTACAGCGCACTCCACTGGCCACTGCAGGGGTTGCTACACCTCCACAAGCTTTGCTGGCGCCTAAAATTGTGTTACCTGACATGTTCTCTGGGGGCGTGACAAATTTGTTACTTTCAGGAAGACCTGTAAATTGTATTCAAGGTTCCTTCCTCACACTTCAGGTTCAGAGGAGCAGAGGGTTGGAATTGTAGTATCGCTCCTACAAGGTGACCCTCAGGGCATTTTCACTTCCCGCTTTGCCGTTACGGACTGTGGAGGAGTTTTTTCGAGCCTTAGGTCAAGTGTATGATGATCCTGACCGCGTCTCCCTCGCTGAGTCCACAATACGCCATCTTACACAGGGAGACCGGCCAGTAGAGGAGTACTGCTCTGAGTTTCGGAGATGGGCTACTGACACATTGTGGAATGACCCTGCACTCTGTAGTCAATTCTATCAGAGCCTATCTGATAAAGTAAAAGATGCCTTCGCCCTACAGGAGACACCAACCACACTGGAGGCAGCTATGTCTCTTGCGATCCGTGTGGACCGCCGCCTGCGCCAGAGACTTAATGTATTGCCGCTATTCAAGGGTAATTCAGATTTGGACTCACCAGAATCTGAGTCTCTAGGAGAACCTATGCAGTTGGGTGGCACTTCTCGTTCTAAGGGGGCTGCAGTAGTACGGCGTAAGGAAGGTGCATTTTTTTTTTTGGCAGAAGGGGTCATTATGTGAATGTGTGTCCTTCTAGAAGACAACCGCCGGAAAACTATTGAGCCCAGGTTGCGGGGAGGTTGACAACTCGGGTGTACTAATTTCCTCCTTAGGTAAACCTCAATATTTCCTACCAGCCGAGATTCATCTTGGTGAAAATAGGTTTAATATCTCTGCCTTTCTGGACTCTGGGGCAGGGTTTAATTTAATTGATGCTGGGTTTGTTCAGGCACATGGGCTTAAGACTCAAGAGTTGTCGACTCGAGACCCATACCTATAATTGCCATTGATTCCGCACCTTAGAGCCAGGGGACTTTCACTCAGATCATCCGTGGGGTGAGCCTACAAATAGGGGCGTTGCACTCTGAGTCATTAGATTGTTATGTGTTGGGGGGTTTGCCATTGCCTGTAGTTCTCAGTTTACCATGGCTCACGTTACACAACCCGTTGTTAGACTGGCAGACTCGGGAGATTACTAGATGGAGTGCGTTTTGTCAGGAACTGGGTACTCGGCAGGCCGGATTGAGTTCTCAGGTTTTGCCAGAGTTCATCTCAGATTTTGAGGATGTAATCTCTGAGGAGGGGAGTCGAGAGCTACCTCCACACCGTCCTTATGATTGCGCCATACGTCTCATTCCTGGTGCTAAATTGCCTAAGAGTAGGCTATACAACATCTCTGCCCCAGAGAGACAACCCATGAAGGACTATATCACGGAGAGTCTGGCCAAGGGTCATATCAGACCCTCGTCATCACCCATTGCTGCCGGGTTCTTCTTTGTTAAGAAGAAGGACGGGGGGTTACGCCCATGCTTAGACTTCCGTGAATTAAATCAAATTACGGTCCGGGATTCTTTCCCGCTCCCTCTTATTCTGGACCTCTTTAATCAAATTGTGGGGGCTAAATGGTTCTCCAAATTAAATCTCAGGGGGGCATATAATCTCATTCGGATGAAGGAGGGGGATGAATGGAAGATGGCGTTTAATACTCCAGAGGGACATTACGAGAACTTGGTTATGCCTTTCGGGTTAAGTAATGCTCCTGCTGTGGTTCAACACTTTGTCAATGATATACTTAAGGTACCGTCACATTTATCGACGCTGCAGCGATATAGACAACGATGCCAATCGCTGCAGCGTCACTGTTTGGTCGCTGGAGAGCTGTCACACAGACAGCTCTCCAGCGACCAACGATGCCGAAGTCCCCAGGTAACCAGGGTAAACATCGGGTTACTAAGCGCAGGGCCGCGCTTAGTAACCCGATGTTTACCCTGGTTACCATTGTAAAAGTAAAAAAAAAAAAAACACTACATACTTACATTCCTGTCACGTTCCCCAGCGTCAGCTTCCCTGCACTGTGTAAGCGCCGGCCGGAAAACAGAGCGGTGACGTCACCGCTGTGCTCTGCTTTACGGCCGGCCGGCGCTGACACTGGGGGACGCAGGGAAGCTGACGCTGGGGAACGTGACAGGAATGTAAGTATGTAGAGTTTTTTTTTTTTTTACTTTTACAATGGTAACCAGGGTAAACATCGGGTTACTAAGCGCAGCCCTGCGCTTAGTAACCCGATGTTTACCCTGGTTACCAGTGAAGACATCGCTGGATCGGCGTCACACACGCCGATTCAGCAATGTCAGCGAGTGATCCAGCGACGAAATAAAGTTCTGAACTTTCAGCAACGACCAGCGATGTCACAGCAGGATCCAGATCGCTGCTGCGTGTCAAACACAACGATATCGCTATCCAGGACGCTGCAACGTCACGGATTGCTATCGTTATCGCTCTAAAGTCGCTAAATGTGACGGTACCCTTAGTCACTTAATAGGTAGGTTTGTGGTGGTATATCTCGATGACATCTTAATTTATTCCCCTGACCTCGAGTCTCATCAGGATCATGTACGGCAGGTCCTTCAGGTACTCAGGGACAATAAACTGTTTGCCAAACTTGAGAAATGCATGTTCGCGGTCAAAGAGATTCCGTTTTTGGGTTATTTCTTATCCTCCACAGGTTTTCGTATGGATCTGGCTAAGGTCAGGGCGGTCTTGGAGTGGGATCGTCCTGAGGACCTTAAGGCTTTACAGAGGTTTTCAGGTTTTGCAAATTTCTATCGCAAAGTTATTAAAGACTTTTCAGTGGTGGCCAAACCATGGACAGACATGACCAAGAGGGGCACGGATTTCTCTGTATGGCCCAGTGCGGCCTGTAAAGCTTTTTAAACTTTGAAAAAGTGTTTTTCCACTGCACCGATAATAATACAGCCTGACATCACTCAGCCATTTGTGGTAGAGGTGGATGCCTCGGAGGTAGGGGTGGGAGCTGTATTGTCTCAGGGGATTTCTCCGAGTAAGTGGCGTCCGTGTGCATTTTTCTCGAAAAAATTATCTCCTACGGAGAAGAATTATGATATTGGTAACTGGGAGCTGTTGGCAATTAAATGGGCATTTGAGGAATGGCGCCATTTTTTGAAGGGAGCACTTCACCCTGTCATGGTGATCACAGATCACAAAAATCTGTTGTATTTAGAATCTGCAAAGCGTTTTACACCTAGGCAGGCAAGGTGGTCTCTGTTCTTCGCCAGGTTCAATTTCTACATTACGTACCGGCCAGGAAATAAGAATGTCAAGGCTGATGCGTTATCCTGTTGGTTCCCTGGGGGTGGGGATAATTGTGAACCAGGTCCTATACTTCAGAATGGTGTAGTAGTCGCCGCAATTAATTCTGATCTTGAGAAAGAGGTGGTAGAGGCACAGAGGGACGCCCCAGCAGCCTGTCCGTCATGAGCATCATGGCTCGGTTTTGGCCGGACACCCTGGTAGTAAGGTTACCGCGGACCTACTCACTCGGCGTTTTTGGTGGTCTGGGGTAAGACATGATGTACAGGAATATGTCGCTGCCTGCAGTGTGTGTGCGCGTTCCAAGTCCTATCGTTCTCGCCCGTCTGGGTCTCTCCAACCTTTGGAGATGCCCAATAGACCTTGGACTCATTTGTCAATAGACTTCATCACAGACTTACCGGTTTCGGAGGGTAATACAGTTATTTTAGTCATAGTTGATAGATTTAGCAAGATGTCTCATTTCATTGCGCTCCCCGCATTACCAAAGGCTAAGACTCTGGCACAGGTCTTTATTAAGGAGGTTGTGAGACTGCATGGTATTCCTTCAGATATTGTCTCAGACCGGGGGGTGCAGTTTATTTCTAAGTTTTGAGGGCTTTCTGCAGACGGCTGGGGACTCATTTGTCGTTTTCTTCAGCTTTTCATCCTCAATCCAATGGTCAGACTGAACGCATAAATCAAAATCTTGAGACTTATCTCAGGTGTTTCATCTCAGAGAATCAGGAGGACTGGGTTAAGTACTTACCGTTAGCAGAATTTGCTATAAACAATCGTACTCATGAGTCTACTGGTAAGTCCCCGTTTTTCGGGGCATATGGTTTTCATCCTCAATCTAGTTCATTTAATAGGAGGGATTCCTCAGGTGTTCCTGAAGAGGAGAGGTTTTCTTCATCCATCACGTCCGTGTGGCAAGGGGTTCTTGATAAATTAAAGAGGATGGGTTCCAGGTATAAGAATGCGGCTGATCGGAGACGTGTGGAAGGTCCGGACCTGTGTGTGGGTGATTGGGTTTGGTTGTCCTCGAAAAATATTAAGCTGAAAGTTCCCTCGTGGAAATTGGGCCCTAGGTTCATTGGCCCTTATAGGATTGTGTCCGTCGTGAATTCTGTTGCTTTTCGGCTGGCTTTGCCTCAGTCATTTAAGATCCATAATGTTTTTCATCACTCCTTACTCAAAAAGGTTGTGGCGTCATCCAATCCGTCCCCTTCACCTCCATCTCCGGTCCTTGTTGATGGAAATCTCGAGTTCCAGATTTCCAGGATTATGGATTTTCGTTTAGTTCGTCGATCCCTACAATATCTGGTACACTGGTACGGTCCTGAGGAGAGGACGTGGGTACCTGCTGCCGATGTCCATGCGGTTAGGTTGATTCGGGCATTTCATACAGCTCATCCTGAGAAACCTGGTCCTGAGGATCCGTAGGTCCCTTGTAGAAGGGAGGGTACTGTCACGGGGCTACTGTGACAGAGAGGTTCCAGATAACCGCAGAGCTCTGGGCCTCGTTCACACACAGTGAACAGAAGCTCTTCTCCTGTATTCTCACCTGGCTGCATTGTGCCAGCAGTGCAGGAGTTAACCTTATTGCTGAGTTGCTGAGAGCTGGGTCTCTCAGCTGAAATGGATTTTGTAATCTGATCCTCTATATAGACCCAGTCCTGACTTCTGCTATTGTCAGTGATCAGTTCTACTGCCTGGCTTGGAGGTTGAAGGAGCGTAGTGTTGGAGTTGGAGGTTTATTTACAGAGATTGGTGTCTGCTGTTTTGGTTGCATGTTAACCCCTTTACCCCCAAGGGTGGTTTGCACGTTAATGACCGGGCCAATTTTTACAATTCTGACCACTGTCTCTTTATGAGGTTATAACTCTGGAACGCTTCAACGGATCCCAGAGAATCTGACATTGTTTTCTCGTGACATATTGTACTTCATGACAATGGTAAAAATTATTTGATAGTACCTGCGTTTATTTGTGAAAAAAACGGAAATTTGGCGAAAATTATGAAAATTTTGCAATTTTCCAACTTTGAATTTTTATGCAATTAAATCACAGAGATATGTCACACAAAATACTTAATGAGTAACATTTCCCACATGTCTACTTTACATCAGCACAATTTTGGAACCAAAATTTTTTTTTGTTAGGGAGTTATAAGGGTGAAAAGTTGACCAGCAATTTCTCATTTCTACAACACCATTTTTTTTTAGGAACCACATCTCATTTGAAGTCATTTTGAGGGGTCTATATGATAGAAAATACCCAAGTGTGACACCATTCTAAAAACTGCACCCCTCAAGGTGCTCAAAACCACATTCAAGAAGTTTAGTAACCCTTCTGGTGCTTCACAGGAATTTTTTGAATGTTTAAATAAAAATGAACATTTAACTTTTTTTCACAAAAAATTTAATTCAGCTCCAATTTGTTTTATTTTACCAAGGGTAACAGGAGAAAATGGACCCCAAACATTGTTGTACAATTTGTCCTGAGTACGCCAATACCCCACATGTGGGGGTAAACCACTGTTTGGGCGCATGGCACAGCTCGGAAGCGAAGGAGCGCCATTTGACTTTTCAATGCAAAATTGACTGGAATTGAGATGGGACGCCATGTTTCGTTTGGAGAGCCCCTGATGTGCCTAAACATTGAAACCCCCCACAAGTGACACCATTTTGGAAAGTAGACCCCCTAAGGAACTTATCTAGAGGTGTGGTGAGCTCTTTGACCCACCAAGTGCTTCACAGAAGTTTATAATGTAGAACCGTAAAAATAAAAAATCATATTTTTTCACAAAAATTATATTTTCGCCCCCAATTTTTTATTTTTCCAAGGGTAAGAGAAGAAATTGGACCCCAAAAGTTGTTGTACAATTTGTCCTGAGTACGCTGATACCCCATATGTGGGGGTAAACCACTGTTTGGGCGGATGGGAGAGCTCGGAAGGGAAGGAGCGCCGTTTGACTTTTCAATGCAAAATTGACAGGAATTGAGATGGGACGCCATGTTGCGTTTGGAGAGCCACTGATGTGCCTAAACATTGAAACCCCCCACAAGTGACACCATTTTGGAAAGTAGACCCCCTAAGGAACTTATCTGGAGGTGTGGTTAGCACTTTGACCCACCAAGGGCTTCACAGAAGTTTATAATGGAGAGCCGCAAAAATAAAACAAAAATTTTTTCCCACAAAAATTATTTTTTAGCCCCCAGTTTTGTATTTTCCCGAGGGTAACAGGAGAAATTGGACCCCAAAATTTGTTGTCCAATTTGTCCTGAGTGCGCTGATACCCTATATGTGGGGGGAAACCACTGTTTGGGCGCATGGGAGGGCTCGGAAGGGAAGGAGTGCCATTTGAATGCAGACTTAAGGCCCCGTCACACATAGCGACGCTTAAGCGACCCCGACAACGATACGACCTGTCAGGGATCGTTGCTGCGTCGCTATGTGGTCGCTGGTGAGATGTCACACAGTGCGATCTCCCCAACGACGCAGCAGCGATGCGGCGACCTGTAGCGACCTGTAGCGACCTGTACAACGATTCTATTTCATGACGATTCAATGGGACATCCTGTCAACGAGGTCGTTGGTAAGGTGTCAAACACAGCGATGTGTGCTACCCAGCGGGACCTCAACGATCAAAAAACGGTCCAGGCCATTCCGACACGACCAGCGATCTCACAGCAGGGGTCTGGTCACTGCTACGTGTCACACATAGCGAGATCGCTACTGAGGTCGCTGTTGCGTCACAAAACTTGTGACTCAGCAGCGATCTCGCTAGCGATCTCGCTATGTGTGACGGGGGCTTAAGATGGAATGGTCTGCAGGTGTCACATTGCGTTTTCAGAGCCCCTAATGTACCTAAACAGTAGAAACCCCCCACAAGTGACACCATTTTGGAAAGTAGACCCCCTAAGGAACTTATCTAGATGTGTGGTGAGCGCTTTGACCCACCAAGGGCTTCACAGAAGTTTATAAAGGAGAGCCGTAAAAATTAAACAAAAAATTTTTCCCACAAAAATTATTTTTAGCCCCCAGTTTTGTATTTTCCCGAGGGTAACAGGAGAAATTGGACCCCAAAATTTGTTGTCCAATTTATCCTGAGTGCGCTGATACCCCATATGTGGGGGGGAACCACTGTTTGGGCGCATGGGAGGGCTCGGAAGGGAAGGAGCGCCGTTTGGAATGCAGACTTAGATGGAATGGTCTGCAGGTGTCACATTGCATTTGCAGAGCCCCTAATGTACCTAAACAGTAGAAACCCCCCACAAGTGACACCATTTTGGAAACTAGACCCCCTAAGGAACTCATCTAGATGTGTTGTGAGAGCTTTGAACCCCCAAGTGTTTCACTACAGTTTGTAACGCAGAGCCGTGAAAATTTAAAAAAAAAATCTTTCCCCCAAAAATTATATTTTAGCCCCCAGTTTTGTATTTTCCCGAGGGTAAGAGGAGAAATTCGACCCCAAAAGTTGTTGTCCAATTTGTCCTGAGTACGCTGATACCCCATATGTTGGGGGGAACCACCATTTGGGCGCATGGGAGGGATCGGAAGGGAAGGAGTGCCATTTGGAATGCAGACTTAGATGGAATGGTCTGCAGGCGTCACATTGCGTTTGCAGAACCCCTAATGTACCTAAACAGTAGAAACCCCCCACAAGTGACCCCATATTGGAAACTAGACCCCCCAGGGAACTTATCTAGATGTGTTGTGAGAACTTTGAACCCCCAAGTGTTTCACTACAGTTTATAACGCAGAGCCGTAAAAATAAAAAATCTTTTTTTTCCCACAAAAATTATTTTTTAGCCCCCAGTTTTGTATTTTCCCAAGGGTAACAGGAGAAATTGGACCCCAACAGTTGTTGTCCTATTTGTCCTGAGTACGCTGATACCCCATATGTTGGGGTAAACCCCTGTTTGGGCACACGGGCGAGCTCGGAAGGGAAGAAGCACTGTTTTACTTTTTCAACACAGAATTGGCTGGAATTGAGATCGGACACCATGTTGCTTTTGGAGAGCCCCTGATGTGCCTAAACAGTGGAAACCCCCCAATTATAACTGAAACCCTAATCCAAACACTCCCTTAACCCTAATTCCAACGGTAACCCTAACCACACCTCTAACCCTGACACACCCCTAACCCTAATCCCAACCCTATTCCCAACTGTAAATGTAATCTAAACCCTAACTGTAACTTTAACCCCAACCCAAACTGTAGCCCTAGCCCTAACACTAGCCCTAACCCTAGCCCTAACCCTAGCCCTAACCCTAGCCCTAACCCTAGCCCTAACCCTAGCCCTAACCCTAACCCTAACCCTAGCCCAAACCCTAATCCTAGCCCTAACCCTAGCCCTAATGGGAAAATGGAAATAAATACATTTTTTTTAATTTTTCCCTAACTAAGGGGGTGATGAAGGGGGGTTTGATTTACTTTTATAGCGAGTTTTTTAGCGGATTTTTATGATTGGCAGCCGTCACACACTGAAAGACGCTTTTTATTGCAAAAAATATTTTTTGCGTTACCACATTTTGAGAGCTATAATTTTTCCATATTTTGGTCCACAGAGTCATGTGAGGTCTTGTTTTTTGCGGGACAAGTTGACGTTTTTATTGGTAACATTTTCGGGCATGTGACATTTTTTGATCGCTTTTTATTCCGATTTTTGTGAGGCAGAATGACCAAAAACCAGCTATTCATGAATTTCTTTTGGGGGATGCGTTTATACCGTTCCGCGTTTGGTAAAATTGATAAAGCAGTTTTATTCTTCAGGTCAGTACGATTACAGCGACACCTCATTTATATCTTTTTTTATGTTTTGGCGCATTTATACGATAAAAACTATTTTATAGATAAAATAATTATTTTGGCATCGCTTTATTCTCAGAACTATAACTTTTTTATTTTTTTGCTGATGATGCTGTATGGCAGATCGTTTTTTGCGGGACAAGATGACGCTTTCAGCGGTACCATGTTTATTTATATCTGTCCTTTTGATCGCGTGTTATTCCACTTTTTGTTCGGCGGTATGATAATAAAGCGTCGTTTTTTGCCTCGTTTTTTTTTTTTTTTTCCTTACGGTGTTTACTGAAGGGGTTAACTAGTGGGTCAGTTTTATAGGTCGGGCCGTTACGGACGCGGTGATACTAAATATATGTACTTTTATTGTTTTTTATTTATTTAGATAAAGAAATGTATTTATGGGAATAATATTTTTTTTTTTTTTCATTATTTAGGAATATTTTTTTTTATTTTTTGTTTTACACATTTGGAAAAATTTTTTTTTACTTTTTTACTTTGTCCCAGGGGGGGACATCACAGATCGATGATCTGACAGTTTGCACAGCACTCTGTCAGATCACCGATCTGATAGCAGTGCAGGCTGCTTCACAGTACCTGCTCTGAGCAGGCTCTGTGAAGCCACCTCCCTCCCTGCAGGACCCGGATCCGCGGCCATCTTGGATCCGGGCCTGGAGCAGGGAGGGAGGTAAGACCCTCGCAGCAACGCAATCACATCGCGTTGCTGCGGGGGGCTCAGGGAAGCCCGCAGGCAGCCCCCTCCCTGCGCGATGCTTCCCTATACCGCCGGCACATCGCGATCATCTTTGATCGCGGTGTGCCAGGGGTTAATGTGCCGGGGGCGGTCCGTGACCGCTCCTGGCACATAGTGCCGGATGTCAGCTGCGATAGGCAGCTGACACCCGGCCGCCGCGCTCCCCCCGTGAGCGCCGCCGATCGCGCTGGACGTACTATCCCGTCCGTGGTCATAGGGCCCCACTCCACCTCGACGGGATAGTACGTCTCATGTCAGAAAAGGGTTAAACCTGTCTTCCTTCCTAGTTTATTCCTTCTCTTCCCTTCTCTGTGTTTCCTCTGTGGTTGTGTGAGCATTTGATGAGTTTGAGACTTTTAGTTACCTTGTCTGTATACCCTGTTATTTGTTGTATTGTTACACTGGTGCAGTCCACCTCCCTTGGGGGGAGAGGGGGCCACTGACAGGGCCTGTACAGGAGACAGGGATACGCTGGCGGCTCAGGTCTCCTAACCATCATAGGTACCCCTGAGATAAGGGAAAGCCAGGGCCCCATTATAGTGGCAGGGACAGGTGCGGGTCCCAGTACGCCGTCCTGCCCCTTTATCGCCGTTAACGGTGTGACACTCTGTGTTTGTTTTCAAAATTCCTGAAAATCCAATCTTTCTAGTTTTGCAGTGATTGATTCTTTGTTACTTTGTCCCCATCAGATTCTTCTGTGACAGCTGCTTGCTGATGGTTTCCCATTTTTCCATTCATGCTTGGCTCACTCCTTGTTATCTTGGCATAATCTTGGTATAACTCTACAGGACTTGTACTGTTATTTACCAGAGAAACACTCCCTCTCTTCCTTTCTGTAATGTAATCTCCTGCAAACAAGAGCAGCATTGATCGCAACCACAGCTGATTATATACCTGCACGCACCAGTAACACCAGCATGTACTGTATACTGGGAACGTTATTCCATACACCCTTATCTAAGAGGGACCAATCACTTTATTCATCCTGAGCATTCTGGTTCATGAATCGTCCTGTAGCCTTAACATCTCATGCTATGAAGGCCTTGGAAAGATTAGTGCTTGCTCACTTAAGACCGAGGGTCAATGCTTTTATTGATCCCCTTCAGTTTGCTTACCGACATAGATTGGGGGTGGATGATGCTATTCTTTCTCTGTTACATAGGGTACATTCATTTCTGGAGAATGACGGAGCCACGGTGCGAGCGATGTTCTTCGATTTCTCGAGTGCATTTAACTCCCTGCAGCCACTTTTACTACACAAAAAGATGACTGATATGAAGGTGGAGGTGGGGATGAGAAATTGGATAACTGACTACCTATCAGATCGGCCACAGTTTGTACAGATGGGAGCAGTGGTGTCAAGCAGATTACTGAGTAGTGTAGGTGCCCCCCAGGGAACGGTGCTTGCGCCCTTTCTTTTCACTCTGTATACTTCAGACTTTCAGTATAAATCTGAACTTTGCCATCTTCAAAAATTTTCGGATGACTCTGTGGTTGTGGGATGCATTAGGGGAGATCAGGGGGATGAGGAATACAGAAGGGTGGTGTCGAATTTCGTGGATTGGTGCAATGGTAACTATCTGCAGCTAAATGTTAAGAAAACCAAGGAGTTGGTGGCCAACTATAGCAGGATAAAGTTGGAATGCTTACCGATCACTATTGCTGGTCAGGAGGTAGAGCAGGTGGAGAGTTACAAATATTTGGGGGTCCATTTGGATAGCAAACTGGACTGGAGATGCCACTCAGAGTTTGTCTACAAGAAGGGGATGAGCAGACTGTATTTCCTAAGGAAACTGAGGTTTTTTAATGTGTGTAGCAAAATGTTAGAAATGTTCTACCAATCTGTGGTGGCAAGTGCCATCTTTTTTGCAATCACGTGCTGGGGTAGTAGTGTGCGGCCTCTGATGCTAATAAGCTGAATAAGATTATTAAGAAGGCAAGTTCTGCTGTGGGCTGCAAGCTGGACTCTTTTGGGGAGGTAGTGGAGAAAAGAACTCTGAGAAAGTGTATAGCAATTATGAATAGTGTTGAGCGATACCGTCCGATACTTGAAAGTATCGGTATCGGATAGTATCGGCCGATACCCGAAAAATATCGGATATCGCCGATACCGATATCCGATACCAATACAAGTCAATGGGACATCAAGTATCGGAATGTATCCTCATGGATCCCAGGGTCTGAAGGAGAGGAAACTCTCCTTCAGGCCCTGGGATCCATATTAAAGTGTAAAATAAAGAATTAAAATAAAAAATATTGTTATATTCACCTCTCCGGCGGCCCCTGGACATCAGCGGGAGGATCCGGCGTCCGGCACGGCTTCTTTCTTCAAAATGCGCGCCTTCAGGACCTGTGGAATGACGTCCCGGCTTCTGATTGGTCGCGTGCCGCCCATGTGACCGCCACGCGACCAATCAGAAGCCGCGACGTCATTCCTCAGGTCCTAGAAGGCGCTCATTCTAGGACTTTAGCTGAGGAATGACGTCGCGGCTTCTGATTGGTCGCGTGGCGGTCACATGGGCGGCACGCGACCAATCAGAAGCCGGGACGTCATTCCACAGGTCCTGAAGGCGCGCATTTTGAAGAAAGAAGCCGTGCCGGACGCCGGATCCTCCCGCTGATGTCCAGGGGCCGCCGGAGAGGTGAATATAACAATATTTTTTATTTTAATTCTTTATTTTACACTTCCGATACCGATACCCGATATCACAAAAATATCGGATCTCGGTATCGGAATTCCGATACCGCAAGTATCGGCCGATACCCGATACTTGCGGTATCGGAATGCTCAACACTAATTATGAACAATAATGCACATCCACTATATGAGCTATTCATGAGACAGAAGAGCACCTTCAGAAACCGGCTAATACTTCTGAGGTGTAAGAAGGAAAAATATAGGAAATCGTTTGTGCCAACTGCCATGGGAATGTACAACAATAACATTAGGGTTAAACCACCGAGGTGAATGTCTACTTATTTCTCTACATTTCAGTTCACTCGTTGTGTATGTCCTATTCTAATGTATAATGTTCTTCTGTCAACTCCACTGTCATGTCAACTATGGAATTCCTTTATGATTTTTATGATTTAAGTTGTGCTGCTGTGATACCATAATTTCCCACGGGATCAATAAAGTGTATCGTATCGTATCGTATCGTATCGTATGAATAGAATGGTAGAAGTGCAAGAGGCAGTGGATCCATGGGAAGACCATTAATGGCGGACATTTGGAAAAGCTTAGTCTGTACTTATTCAGCGAATGAGTGAGTTATGCAGCCAGTGGCGGCTTTATCATCTAAGTCACTGTTGACAGATCCTATGGAGACCACAGTAGCTAAGATCAATTTGTCATTGACTGCTGGGCTCTGCATAGGCAGCAAACAAAATGACAAAGCTCTCAATATAACAAAGTGATGATCAACTGGTCTTTACATCTGTGCTCTGCTATCACCATCAACCAAGATGACTGCCAATGTTGAGCTTATGAAGACCAGAATAAATGGTGTGAACTGTACTGTGCTCTGGTAATGAGGCGGTAGGGACCGTCAATTGCCTCCTCCCTCCTGTGCACTGAGTTTGTGCGACACCCTAATGGTTCCTATGTGTTTACAATGTTATGACATGTTTAAGTGTGCAATATGTAGTGTTACAGGAAAGATATATATGGATCGCCCCCAGGCGCAGGGCAATGGGGTACTCGGTACCGGGTCCTTCAGTCCGTGCTCCCATCCGATGCTGTATTGACGTCTTTGGGTAGTCTCTCAGGCACAATCAAGTCATTAGAGGTCTGAGTACGGATGTCAGTGTTAGTGGCAGACTCCGTAAGAGGGATGATACACGCAGCGGTAGTAGTACTGGGCCCCGCGAGTTCGGAGACTGGAGGGGTACTGTCATTAGTCTCAGTCGTGACAGTAGATGGCGCTACAGTGGGCTCGCATCGTTTGACTCTCTTGGCATACCATCCTCGCTCACTCCAGTGGCGGGTGTAGGTCACATGGTCCCCTCTGTAAAAGTTTCGGGTAGGAGGTACGCGGTGGAACTGGGCTTCCACGTTACAGCTAGTAACAAAGACTTCAGTCGGCAGCCCTGGCTCCAGTATAAAGCCGCAACCCCTTCTCAGGTGAAAGGCTAGTACTATCCCTTGTTTCACTGCGCTCTCAGGGCAGCGGTTGGCCTGGGACTTTTGAACCTTTGGTTGGGCAGCCTGTTCCGTTCACCCTCGGTCTTTCCATTGTGAAACTAAGCATTGTTTGTACTGCTCCCAGGTGAGCCCGACGATGTAAGAGCCCTCCTGTCTGGACCCGTCTGGTTGGATCTTTGGAGCATCCCATTTAAAGGTCACCCCTTGTCGCTCACATCTAGCGGTTCGCCCATAGACGTCGGTAGCGGGGGCAGTATCCCTTTCATGGTGTAAAGGGCTGCCACCACAAGCTCGGAGGCGGAAGGTCGGTCATAGTCGGGATGGGGAGCGGTCACCGGAGTTGGATTGGTCGTGGGGCAGGGTCGTTTTTGGTACCTGCATCTGATGTGGTTCCACTGATGCCGATCTGCTCCGCTGACGAGGACACTGGAGTCTGCTGCTGCACGGACCACGGTTCTTCCAGTGCGACCTTCCTGCACAGCTCCGACTTCCACTTCTTCATCACTGTCGGCTCTGCGTCTGGGAGTGGATAGTTCGATGCCTCCTCCAGCGGCTCTAGAAAGTCTGGATCCTCCAGTGGCGACAAGCTCCGGTCCGTCTCCGATGGGCTGAGGGGGTCTCTGTTCACTTCGTCGCTGTTCAGGTACCCGTTGGTCGCCATCTCTGCTCTTTGATCTGCTGCGGCACACACATGCTGCCCCTCCATTTCCTGGGGTTTGATCTCCTCCATTCCTGAGCTCGTCATCCTGCAGCTGTAGTCGAAGAGGGCGGTCGTCACTTTTGGCGCCTCTTTGGCGGTCTCCTCCCATGGCATGCCCTCCTTCTCCAGCGCTCCTTGTGGCGCGGCAATGGCGGCGGTTTTTGGCGGGAATCTTGGCGGTAAATAGCAATACACAGTCTTGGCAATAAACCACAGTTCAAGCACAATTCTAGCACAGTTCTAAGGCACACATGACCCGATTCTTCAGGCTTAAGTACATCCTGTTCGTGACGCCAAGATTTGGATCGCCCCCAGGCGTAGTGCAATGGGGTACTCGGTACCGGGGCCTTCAGTCCCTTCTGCGGGGTTGTCACGGTGGCCCGACCCGGTCCGTGGCCCTGCTAAGGGGCGCCCAATTAAAGGTGATGTAAGTTTGTCAAGTGTTCGTGACGCCACCTGTGGTATTCGGTCAGGGTGACCGACGCTGCTTAGGGGTCCACTGGGGTGGTGTTATGGCAGCTAGATGGTATACCTTCCCACAGGTGAAGTGTTTCCCCAGGGCTTCCCAGTAGTGTAGATGTTGATGGTGGGTGATGCAATTCGCGGTGAATAACAAGGACACAGTGGGTGCAGTCTCTTTACCTTTACTGAAGGCTTCAGCATCCGCAGTCCGGAGTACCAGGTAACAGGGTCGGCAGAGTCCGGCCGGTCTGATGGCAATTCCAGAGTCCCCTGAGCCAGGTGGAAATCAGTAGCCTTCTCTTTGCGCACAGTAATGTAGTAGGTCCCTACTTGCATTAGCTCCTAATAGGGTCCTCACTCTTGTTACTCTTCTCCTGTCCCCCAGATGGATAGGACAAAACCCATATGACGGTGGTGGCCTGAGGCTATTTTATAGGGACCCTAGTGTCGCCCCTCCTCCGCGTTGCCACCTTGTCTGCTTAGGCTCTTAGGTTGGACAGCCAACTTGGAGATGACTGCCCTGCTGGTCTCTGAAGTAAAGCATAGAGTCTATTACTCCCTCGGTGCTCCGGCCACCGGTACTGCGCTTCAGGGGAAGGCAGCCTGCTTCTAGCTGGTCTCCCACTGATTTGTTACTCCTGTTGCAACGACTTCGTTTCTCACTCACTACGACACTTTCCCCTTCTTGTCCTTTCCTAGGATGCTGCCGCAATCAGGTGCAGGCGCAGCTCCTTGTGCCTTCTGCCCTCCTCCTCAGACCGTAGACTGGATCTGACTGGGCCTTGCTCCAGCCAGCTCGGCCTGAAGACCTTTCTCACTAGTCTCCAGCCAGGAACTCCTCCAACTCCCAACTCCTTCTCTCTTTGCTTCCTCTCCAACCCACCAGTTTTACCCTAATGTGAGGAGTGGTGTTATGGCTGGCAATCAGGCAACACAGCGTGCAGTAATCAGCGCGCATACAGAGATCTGGCAATAACCAAAAACAATAGGACTAGCTCTGAGACGTGGAATCTCTGTAGACTGCAGTACCTGATCTATCCTCACACAACTATAAGCAGCAGTGGATTGCGCCTAACAACTACCTATGCAACTCGGCACTGCCTGAGGAGCTGACTAGCCTGAAGATAGAAATACAAGCCTGACTTGCCTCAGAGAAATACCCCAAAGGAATAGGCAGCCCCCCACATATAATGACTGTTAGCAAGATGAAAAGACAAACGTAGGAATGAAATAGATTCAGCAAAGTGAGGCCCGATATTCTAGACAGAGCGAGGATAGCAAAGAGAACTATGCAGTCTACAAAAAACCCTAAAACGAAAACCACGCAAAGGGGCAAAAAGACCCACCGTGCCGAACTAACAGCACGGCGGTGCACCCCTCTGCTTCTCAGAGCTTCCAGCAAAAGACAATAGCAAGCTGGACAGAAAAAAACAGAAAACAAACTAGAAGCACTTATCTAGCAGAGCAGCAGGCCAAAGGAAAGATGCAGTAGCTCAGATCCAACACTGGAACATTGACAAGGAGCAAGGAAGACAGACTCAGGTGGAGCTAAATAGCAAGGCAGCCAACGAGCTCACCAAAACACCTGAGGGAGGAAGCCCAGAGACTGCAATACCACTTGTGACCACAGAAGTGAACTCAGCCACAGAATTCACAACAGTACCCCCCCCCTTGAGGAGGGGTCACCGAACCCTCACCAGAACCCCCAGGCCGACCAGGATGAGCCACATGAAAGGCACGAACAAGATCTGGGGCATGGACATCAGAGGCAAAAACCCAGGAATTATCTTCCTGAGCATAACCCTTCCATTTGACCAGATACTGGAGTTTCCGTCTAGAGACACGAGAATCCAAAATCTTCTCCACAATATACTCCAATTCCCCCTCCACCAAAACAGGGGCAGGAGGCTCCACAGATGGAACCATAGGTGCCACGTATCTCCTCAACAACGACCTATGGAATACATTATGTATGGAAAAGGAGTCTGGGAGGGTCAGACGAAAAGACACCGGATTGAGAATCTCAGAAATCCTATACGGACCAATAAAACGAGGTTTAAATTTAGGAGAGGAAACCTTCATAGGAATATGACGAGAAGATAACCAAACCAAATCCCCAACACGAAGTCGGGGTCCCACACGGCGTCTGCGATTAGCGAAAAGCTGAGCCTTCTCCTGGGACAAGGTCAAATTGTCCACTACCTGAGTCCAGATCTGCTGCAACCTGTCCACCACAGAATCCACACCAGGACAGTCCGAAGACTCAACCTGTCCTGAAGAGAAACGAGGATGGAACCCAGAATTGCAGAAAAATGGAGAGACCAAGGTAGCCGAGCTGGCCCGATTATTAAGGGCGAACTCAGCCAACGGCAAAAATGACACCCAATCATCCTGGTCAGCGGAAACAAAACATCTCAGATATGTTTCCAAGGTCTGATTGGTTCGTTCGGTCTGGCCATTAGTCTGAGGATGGAAGGCCGAGGAGAAAGATAGGTCAATGCCCATCCTACCACAAAAGGCTCGCCAGAACCTCGAGACAAACTGGGAACCTCTGTCAGAAACAATATTCTCAGGAATGCCATGTAAACGAACCACATGCTGGAAGAACAAAGGCACCAAATCAGAGGAGGAAGGCAATTTAACCAAGGGCACCAGATGGACCATTTTAGAAAAGCGATCACAGACCACCCAAATGACCGACATTTTTTGAGAAACGGGAAGGTCAGAAATGAAATCCATCGAAATATGTGTCCAAGGCCTCTTCGGGACCGGCAAGGGCAAAAGCAACCCACTGGCACGTGAACAGCAGGGCTTAGCCCTAGCACAAATTCCACAGGACTGCACAAAAGCACGCACATCCCGTGACAGAGATGGCCACCAGAAGGATCTAGCAACCAACTCCCTGGTACCAAAGATTCCTGGATGACCGGCCAGCACCGAACAATGAAGTTCAGAGATAACTTTACTAGTCCACCTATCAGGGACGAACAGTTTCTCGGCCGGACAACGATCAGGTTTATTAGCCTGAAATTTCTGCAACACTCTCCGCAAATCAGGGGAGATGGCAGACACAATGACTCCTTCCTTGAGGATACTCGCCGGCTCAGATAACCCCGGAGAGTCGGGCACAAAACTCCTAGACAGAGCATCCGCCTTCACATTTTTAGAGCCCGGAAGGTATGAAATCACAAAATCAAAACGAGCAAAAAATAACGACCAACGGGCCTGTCTAGGATTCAAGCGCTTGGCAGACTCGAGATAAGTCAAGTTCTTATGATCAGTCAATACCACCACGCGATGCTTAGCACCCTCAAGCCAATGACGCCACTCCTCGAATGCCCACTTCATGGCCAGCAACTCTCGGTTGCCCACATCATAATTACGCTCAGCAGCAGAAAATTTCCTGGAAAAGAAAGCACATGGTTTGAACACTGAGCAACCAGAACCTCTCTGTGACAAAACCGCCCCTGCACCAATCTCAGAAGCATCAACCTCGACCTGGAACGGAAGAGAAACATCAGGTTGACACAACACAGGGGCACAGCAAAAACGACGCTTCAACTCCTGAAAAGCTTCCACGGCAGCAGAAGACCAATTAACCAAATCAGCACCCTTCTTGGTCAAATCGGTCAATGGTCTGGCAATGCTAGAAAAATTACAGATGAAGCGACGATAAAAATTAGCAAAGCCCAGGAATTTCTGCAGACTTTTTAGAGATGTCGGCTGAGTCCAATCCTGGATGGCCTGAACCTTAACCGGATCCATCTCGATAGTAGAAGGGGAAAAGATGAACCCCAAAAATGAAACTTTCTGCAAACCGAAGAGACACTTTGATCCCTTCACGAACAAGGAATTAGCACGCAGTACCTGGAAAACCATTCTGACTTGCTTCACATGAGACTCCCAATCATCTGAGAAGATCAAAATGTCATCCAAGTAAACAATCAAGAATTTATCCAGATACTCACGGAAAATGTCATGCATAAAAGACTGAAAAACAGATGGAGCATTGGCAAGTCCGAACGGCATCACCAGATACTCAAAATGACCCTCGGGCGTATTAAATGCCGTTTTCCATTCATCTCCCTGCCTGATTCTCACCAGATTATACGCACCACGAAGATCAATCTTAGTAAACCAACTAGCCCCCTTAATCCGAGCAAACAAGTCAGAAATCAATGGCAAGGGATACTGAAACTTAACAGTGATCTTATTAAGAAGGCGGTAATCAATACACGGTCTTAGCGAACCATCCTTCTTGGCTACAAAAAAGAACCCTGCTCCCAATGGTGACGACGATGGGCGAATATGTCCCTTCTCCAGGGACTCCTTCACATAACTGCGCATAGCGGTGTGTTCAGGTACGGACAAATTAAATAAACGACCCTTAGGGAATTTACTACCAGGAATCAAATCGATAGCACAATCACAATTCCTATGCGGAGGTAGGGCATCAGACTTGGACTCTTCAAATACATCCTGAAAATCCGACAAGAACTCTGGGATGTCAGAAGGAATGGATGACGAAATAGACAAAAATGGAACATCACCATGTACTCCCTGACAACCCCAGCTGGTTACCGACATAGAGTTCCAATCCAATACTGGATTATGGGTTTGTAGCCATGGCAACCCCAACACGACCACATCATGCAAATTATGCAGTACCAGAAAGCGAATAACTTCCTGATGTGCAGGAGCCATGCACATGGTCAGCTGGGCCCAGTACTGAGGCTTATTCTTGGCCAAAGGTGTAGCATCAATTCCTCTCAACGGAATAGGACACCGCAAAGGCTCCAAGAAAAATCCACAACGTTTAGCATAATCCAAATCCATCAGATTCAGGGCAGCGCCTGAATCCACAAACGCCATGACAGAATACGATGACAAAGAGCACATTAAGGTAATGGACAAAAGGAATTTGGACTGTACAGTACCAATAACGGCAGAGCTATCGAACCACCTAGTGCGTTTAGGACAATTAGAAATAGCATGAGTAGAATCACCACAATAGAAACACAGTCTGTTCAGACGTCTGTGTTCTTGCCGTTCTACTTTAGTCATAGTCCTGTCGCACTGCATAGGCTCAGGTTTACTCTCAGGCAGTACCGCCAGATGGTGCACAGATTTACGCTCGCGCAAGCGACGACCGATCTGAATGGCCAAGGACATAGACTCATTCAAACCAGCAGGCATAGGAAATCCCACCATTACATCCTTAAGAGCTTCAGAGAGACCCTTTCTGAACAAAGCCGCTAGTGCTGATTCATTCCACAGAGTAAGTACTGACCATTTCCTAAATTTCTGACAATATACTTCTACATCATCCTGACCCTGGCATAAAGCCAGCAGATTTTTCTCAGCCTGATCCACTGAATTAGGCTCATCGTAAAGCAATCCGAGCGCCAGGAAAAATGCATCAACATTACTCAATGCAGAATCTCCTGGTGCAAGAGAAAACGCCCAGTCCTGTGGGTCGCCGCGCAAAAAAGAAATAATAATCAAAACCTGTTGAATAGGATTACCAGAAGAATGAGGTTTCAAGGCCAAAAATAGCTTACAATTATTTCTGAAGCTCAGGAACTTAGTTCTGTCACCAAAAGACAAATCAGGAATCGGAATTCTTGGTTCTAGCATCGATTTCTGATCAATAGTATCTTGAATCTTTTGTACATTTACAACGAGATTATCCATTGAGGAGCACAGAGCCTGAATATCCATGTCCACAGCTGTGTCCTGAAGCACTCTAATGTCTAGGGGAAAAAAAAGACTGAAGACAGAGCTAAGAAAAAAAAATGATGTCAGGATTTCTTTTTTCCCTCTATTGGGAATCATTGGTGTGGCTCCTTGTACTGTTATGGCTGGCAATCAGGCAACACAGCGTGCAGTAATCAGCGCACATACAGAGATCTGGCAATAACCAAAAACAATAGGACGAGCTCTGAGACGTGGAATCTCTGTAGACTGCAGTACCTGATCTATCCTCACACAACTATAAGCAGCAGTGGATTGCGCCTAACAACTACCTATGCAACTCGGCACTGCCTGAGGAGCTGACTAGCCTGAAGATAGAAATACAAGCCTGACTTACCTCAGAGAAATACCCCAAAGGAATAGGCAGCCCCCCACATATAATGACTGTTAGCAAGATGAAAAGACAAACGTAGGAATGAAATAGATTCAGCAAAGTGAGGCCCGATATTCTAGACAGAGCGAGGATAGCAAAGAGAACTATGCAGTCTACAAAAAACCCTAAAACGAAAACCACGCAAAGGGGCAAAAAGACCCACCGTGCCGAACTAACAGCACGGCGGTGCACCCCTCTGCTTCTCAGAGCTTCCAGCAAAAAACAATAGCAAGCTGGACAGAAAAAAACAGAAAACAAACTAGAAGCACTTATCTAGCAGAGCAGCAGGCCCAAGGAAAGATGCAGTAGCTCAGATCCAACACTGGAACATTGACAAGGAGCAAGGAAGACAGACTCAGGTGGAGCTAAATAGCAAGGCAGCCAACGAGCTCACCAAAACACCTGAGGGAGGAAGCCCAGAGACTGCAATACCACTTGTGACCACAGAAGTGAACTCAGCCACAGAATTCACAACAGAGTGGCCTAGTAGATAGAATCCTTAGCTCCCCCTGGTGGACTGGAGTGTGAAATGTGTGTGTGGCTGCGATACCTGGCAGGGTTTAACTCCTTTGGTGCCATGAGACGTAACATCACTCCCCCTGGTGGGAGAGCAACATCACTGCACCGACCAGGACTCTGGGGCGCTGCATATATCTTGGTACCGTGTTAGACAGTAGATAGAAAAATATTTAGAATTGAGAGTCCTCAGTGGTTGATACCTTTTAATGGCGAACTGAAAAGATGGTAACAAATTGCAGCTTTCGAAACTACTCCGGTCTCTGTTGTGAATTCTGTGGCAGAGTTCACTCCTGTGGTCACAAGTGGTACTTCGGCTGATTCTCTCTGGGATCTTCCGTTTGTGGAGGAAAGTGGTACTGCAGCTTCTGAGTTTCCTCCCTCGGGTGATCTGGTGAGCTCGTTAGCTTCTTCTCTACTTAACTCCACCTGATGCTTTGATCTATGCTTCCTGTCAATGTTTCAGTGTGGGACTTGTGTTTTCCCTGGATCATTCCGGTGGCCTGCTGCTCTGCAAAGCTAAGTTTTGCTTTTGTTATTTTGTTGCTATTTTTCTGTCCAGCTTGCTTTATTGGTTTTTCTCGCCTGCTGGAAGCTCTGAGACGCAGAGGGACCACCTCCGTACCGTTAGTCGGTGCGGAGGGTCTTTTTGTCCCCTCTGCGTGGTTTTTAATAGGTTTTTGTGCTGACCGCAAAGTTATCTTCCCTATCCTCATTCTGTTCAGTTAGTCGGGCCTCACTTTGCTAAATCTGTTTCATCTCTATGTTTGTGTTTTCATCTTACTCACAGTCATTATATGTGGGGGGCTGCCTTTTCCTTTGGGGAATTTCTCTGAGGCAAGGTAGGCTTATTTTTCTATCTTCAGGATTAGCTAGTTTCTCAGGCTGTGACGAGGCGCCTAGGTTCTGGTCAGGAGCGCTCCACGGCTACCTTTAGTGTGGTTTGATAGGCTTAGGGATTGCGGTCTGCAGAGTTCCCACGTCTCAGAGCTTGTTTTATTATTTTGGGTTATTGTCAGTTCACTGTATGTGCTCTGACCTCCATGTCCATTGTGATTCTGAATTGCCTTTCATAACAGGTCTCAGACTAAAGCAAATTCTGAAGAATCACATATTTATACACAACATAGCACAGAACTGTCATTGTGGGAGAGTGATAAGTGATAAACAGTTTTGTCCATAAATATTGGAAAGTTCCTAGATTAGGAGTGAATGTTTTGTTGTCCTCTGATTGAGGTCTGGTTCTGTTATGATGACCCCACATGGTCTGAAGTGAAAATTCCTTAATTGATGCAAAAAGACATAAATCCAAGAGACACATTAATTCCTGCACTAAGTGTGTCAAAGGTCGTTATCTATAATATAACGCTGGGAGTGTCACTCTGTCCGAAGCCTTTATAGACTGCGCAAGCGCAAGCGCCGGCGCAGTCTGGACCCCACAGAGTGACGCTCCCATTAGATCGCGGTATGCGTAAGCACTGAACGCACACCGTGATCTCCACCGGAGAGGCAGGGACGCGCCAGGAGGGTAAGTATGCTATATTCACCTGTCTGTCCCGTTCCAGCATTGCGTGCCACTCCATCTTCCGGGTCCTCTGCCTGTGACGTTCAGAGTTCAGAGGGTGCGATGACGAGCTTAATGCGCACCGCCCTCTGACTGAACAGTCACAGCCAGAGGACCCGGAACACGGAGCGGCGCGCAACGCTGGAACGGGACAGACAGGTGAATATAGTAAGTGCTGGGGGGCCTGAGCTAGCGGCGACTCCGGCACCTGACCCCCACAGCGCGCCGGTGTCCCCGCCTACTCAGACCCCCAGCACTCGGCGCCCAGCGACGATAGGTGAGTATGGTATTTTTTTTTTATATATCGCAGCAGCATACGGGGCATATACTATGGAGCATCTTATGGGGCCATCAACCATAATGGAGCAGTGTACGGGGGCATATACTATGGAGCATGTTATGGGGGCCATAAACCATAATGGAGCAGTGTACGGGGCATATACTATGGAGCATCTTATGGGGCCATCAACCTTTATGGAGCAGTGTACGGGGCATATACTATGGAGCATCTTATGGGGGCCATAAACCTTTATGGAGCAGTGTATGGGGCATATAATTTGGAGCATCTTATGGGGGCCATAAACCTTTATGGAGCAGTGTACGGGGCATATACTATGGAGCATCTTATGGGGGCCGTAAACCTTTATAGAGCAGCATATGGGGCATATGGATGGGAGCAGCAAATTACAGAACAGTGGCGCAGGATGGGAGCAGCAAATTACAGAACAGTGGCGCAGGATGGGAGCAGCACATGACGGAACGGGGGCGCAGGATGGGAGCATCACATGATAGAACGGGGGCGCAGGATGGCAGCAGCACATGACAGAACGGGGGTGCAGGATGGAAGCAGCACATGACAGGATGGGGACACAGGATGGGAGCAGCACATGACAGAACAGTGGCGCAGGATGGGAGCAGCAAATGACAGAATGGAGGTGCACGATGGGTGCAGCACATGTCAGAATGGGGACGCAGGATGGAGCAGCACATGTCGGAATGGGGACACAGGATGGGTGCAGCACATGACAGGATGGCGACGCAGGATGGGTGCAGCACATGACAGAACAGGAGCACAGGATGGGAGCAGCACATGACAGAATGGGGGCGCAGGATGGGAGCAGCACATGACAGAATGGGGACGCAGGATGGAGCAGCACATGACAGGATGGGGACGCAGGATGGAGCAGCACATGACAGAACGGGGGCGCAGGATGGGTGCAGCACATAACAGGATGGGGGCGCAGGATGGGTGCAGCACATGACAGGATGGGGACGCAGGATGGGTGCAGCACATGACAGGATGGGGACGCAGGATGGAGCAGCACATGACAGGATGGGGACGCAGGATGTGTGCAGCACTTGACAGGATGGGGACGCAGGATGGAGCAGCACATGACAGGATGGGGAAGCAGGATGTGTGCAGCACATGACAGGATGGGGACGCAGGATGTGTGCAGCACATGACAGGATGGGGACGCAGGATGGGTGCAGCACATGACAGGATGGGGACGCAGGATGGCAACAGCACATGACAGGATGGGGGCGCAGGATGGCAACAGCACATGACAGGATGGGGACGCAGGATGGCAACAGCACATGACAGGATGGGGGCGCAGGATGTGTGCAGCACATGACAGGATGGGGACGCAGGATGGGAGCAGCACATAACAGGATGGGGACGCAGGATGGAGCAGCAAATGACAGAATGGAGGCGCAGGATGGGTGCAGAACATGTCAGAATGGAGGCGCAGGATGGGTGCAGCACATGTCAGAATGGGGGCGCAGGATTGGAGCAGCACATGACAGAATGGGGCGCAGGATGGGAGCAGCACATGACAGGATGGTTGCGCAGGATGGAGCAGCACATGACAGGATGGGTGCGCAGGATGGAGCAGCACATGACAGGATGGGGACGCAGGATGGAGCAGCACATAACAGGATGGGGACGCAGGATGGAGCAGCAAATACCAGGATGGAGACCATATACCAATATAAATGCTCACCACCTGGGCGTAGAACGGGTTCAATAGCTAGTCAGTTTATATTCCCAGATTCTCCTGTCTCTCTGAGATGTGAAATTACTTTTCAATACAAGTAATTTCATGTCCATAATGTTATGATTTGGGAGACAAAAATGTTTGGCCACAGGTAAATCCATTCTTTATTTCTCTTATTGCATGGCAGTGAGAATTCATTCTTGTTCTCAGTTTCTGCCCTGTCTCCATCACATACAGACCACCAGTTGGACATTTAGTACAAATAATTAGGTACACCACATTAGAAGTGACGCAGCTGAAAGTACCTGGTATTTTATAGTCCTGATGTGAGTTGGGGATCTTTATCTTGTCCGTGGTGATTATAAATGGACAGGTTTTACATTTTTCTGGTTGCAAGGAAAGGTTCCTGCAGCTGTTGGAGAGGACAGGGAGCTTCTGACAATGATGCTTCTTAGATTTGGGGGCTGCCTAAAACATAGTAGTGGGCTGTCTGGAAATATGGATTGTAGTCGGGCATCTTTTTGTAGTAAAGGTTGTAATTTCCGTGCAGCTCCCCTTAGTACCTCCAGATTTGGATTGTAGGTAACTACTAGAGGCTCCCGGTTATTTTCTTCTTTAGCTTTGTAATGTAGCAGGTGATTCCTTGATATTCTGGTGGCTCTTGTAATCTGGTTTTCAATTGTTCTTGGATGGTCGCCCTGATTCAAAAAGGTCTTTCTGAGGCCACGAAGGTGTTCATCACTGTCCATTGGGTTGGAACATATACGATTGTATCTGATGGCTTGGATGTAGACAATAGAGTTTTTTATGTGTTTTGGATGGAAACTGTCCCATTTAAGGTATGTTGGACGGTCGATTGGCTTCTGATACAGGGATGTCTCTATTTCATTGTTCTGCAGTTTAACCCCTTAATCCCATATGAAGTACTATCCCATCAAGGTAACCTGGGACTTAATTCCCAGTGACGGGATAGTACGTCATAGCGATCGGCCGCGCTCACGGGGGGAGCGTGGCCGATCGCGGCCGGGTGGCAGCTGACTATCGCAGCTGACACAAACAACACGAACAAAAAGTGGAATAGCACGCGATCAAAAAGACAGAATTAAATAACCATGGTACCGCTCAAAACGTCATCTTGTCCCAAAAAAGGAACCACCATACAGCATCATCAGCGAAAAAATAAAATAGTTATAGTCCTCAGAATAAATCGATGCAAAAATAATAATTTTTTCTATAAAATATTTTTTATCGTACAAAAGCGTCAAAACATTAAAAAAATGATATAAATGAGGTTTCGCTGTAATCGTACTGACCCGAAGAATAAAACCACTTTATCCATTTTACAAAAAAAGGCGGAACGGTATAAACGCTCCCCCAACCCCTCCCCCCCCAAAGAAATTCAAGAATAGCTGGTTTTTGGTCATTCTGCCTCACAAAGATCGGAAATAAAATGCGATCAAAAAATGCCACGTACCCTCAAAATGCGGTAACGCAAAAAAATATGTTTTTGCAATAAAAGCGTCTTTTAGTGTGTGACAGCTGCCAATCATAAAAATCCACTAAAAACCCCGCTATAAAAGTAAATCAAACCCCCCTTCATCACCCCCTTAGTTAGGGAAATATTAAAAAATGTAAAAAAATGTATTTATTTCCATTTTCCCATTAGGGTTAGGGCTAGGGTTAGGGCTAGGGTTAGAGTTAGGGCTAGGGTTAGGGCTAAGGTTAGGGTTAGGACTAGGTTAGGGCTAGGGTTAGAGGTAGGGCTAGGGTTAGGGCTAAAGTTAGGGTTAGGGCTAAGGTTAGGGTTAGGGCTAGGTTAGGGCTAGGGTTAGAGGTAGGGCTAGGGTTAGGGCTAAAGTTAGGGTTAGGGCTAAGGTTAGGGTTAGGGCTAGGGTTAGGGCTAGGGTTAGGGTTGGGGTTAGGGTTGGGGCTAGGGTTGGGGCTAGGGTTAGGGTTGGGACTAGGGCTAGGGTTAGGGTTGTGGCTAGGGTTAGGGCTAGGATTAGGGTTGGGGCTAGGGTTAGGGTTGGGGTTAGGGTTGGGGCTAGGGTTAGGGGTGTGTCAGGGTTAGGGGTGTGGTTAGGGTTGGGGTTAGGGGTGTGTTTGGGTTAGGGTTTCAGTTATAATTGGGGGGTTTCCACTGTTTAGGCACATCAGGGCTCTCCAAACGCGACATGGCATCCAATCTCAATTCCAGCCAATTCTGCGTTGAAAAAGTAAAACAGTGCTCCTTCCCTTCCGAGCCCTCCCATGCGCCCAAACAGGGGTTTACCCCAACATATGGGGTATCAGCGTACTCAGGACAAATTGGACAACAACTTCTGGTGTCCAATTTCTCTTGTTACCCTTAGGAAAATAAAAATTTGGGGGGCTAAAAAAGCATTTTTGTGGGATAAAATTATTTTTTTATTTTCACAGCTCTGCGATAAAAACTGTAGTGAAATACTTGGGGATTCAAAGATCTCACAACACATGTAGATAAGTTCCTTGGGGGGTCTAGGTTCTAATATGTGGTCACTTGTGGGGGGTTTCTACTGTTTAGGTAAATCAGGGGCTCTGCAAATGCAACGTGACGCCTGCAGACCTATCCATCAAAGTCTGCATTCCAAATGGCGCACCTTCCCTTCCGAGCTCTGCCATGCGCCCAAACGGTGGTTACCCCCCACATATGGGATATCAGCGTACTCAGAACAAATTGGACAACAACTTTTGGGAACCAATTTCTCCTGTTACTCTTGGGAAAATACAAAACTGGGTGTTAAGGATAATTTTTTGTTGAAAAACAAATATTATTTATTTTCACTTCTCTGCGTTATTAACTGTAGTGAAACACTTGGGGGTTCAAAGATCTCACAACACATCTAGATAAGTTCCTTGGGGGGTTTAGTTTCAAATATGAGGTCACTTGTGGGGGGTTTATACTGTTTAGGTACATTAGGGGGTCTGCAAACGCAATGTGACGCCTGCAGACCATTCCATCTAAGTCTGCACTCCAAATGGCGCTCCTTCCCTTCCGAGCTCTCCCATGCGCCCAAACGGTGGTTCCCCCCCACATATGGGGTATCAGCGTACTCAGGACAAATTGCACAACAAGTTTTGTGGTCCAATTTACCCTTGGGAAAATACAAAACTAGGGCTAAAAAATAATTTTTGTGGAAAAAAAAAAGAATTTTTATTTTCACGGCTCAGCGTTATAAACTGTAGTGAAACACATTGGGGATCAAAGCTCTCACAACACATTTAGATAAGATTGGCCGGGGGCCAATATTTGTAGCCTGGGAAAGGGTTAATACCCATGGCCCCTCCCAGGCTATGAATATCAGCCCGCAGCTGTCTGCGTAGCCTTTACTGGCTATTAAAATAGGGGGACCCCTCCAAAAAATGACGTGGGGTCCCCCTATATTTTATAGCCAGAAAGGCTGTGCAGACAGCTGCGGGCTGATATTCATAGCCTAGAGAGGAGCCATGGATATTGCCCCCCCCCCCCCCAGCTACAAATACCAGTTCGCAGCCGCCCCAGAAATGTTGCATCTGTAAGATGTGCCAATTCCGGCACTTAGAGTCTCTCTTCCCACTCCCGTGTTGCGGTGGGATATGGGGTAATAAGGGGTTAATGTCACCTTGCTATTGTAAGGTGACATTAAGCTGGGTTAATAATGGAGAGGCCTCAATAAGACGCCTATCCATTATTTATCCTACACAGTGTCGGACTGGGGCACCGGGACACCGGAGAATCCTCCGGTGGGCCCCTGGGCCCCGCCCCCAGCCCCTGCCTGCCTCCTTCATTTGTCCCTGCCCAGGCTGCATGCATAGTGTGCTGACTGTGCACCAAGCGGTGCACACGTTATTGAATAGTCGGGCCCGGCGCACAGGCTGTGTACTGTACAGCCAGCAGACACTGAGGTGATGAATCATGTTTGTGATGACATGTGAAGAAGGAGCTGCCGCGCGGCTGCACTACTTCACATGATCACATCATTTTCTTCCGTACAGCCTGTAGTAGCCAGTGCCTGCTGGCTACTGTCTGCTGCCGACTGTGCTGCTATTGATAAGAGCGGGCCGTGCGCGGCGTGGGAGTGTGTGCATGCCGACCTCTCAGCCAGCCAGCACAGTCAGAGGAACAGCTGACTGACTGTGTGAGGCTGAGCTGAGAGAGGAGACAGAGAGAAACACACAGGGACGCACCGCACGCACTGCACACAACAGGCTCAGCAGAGCCGGCCACCACCACCAGTCACATTGCATCAAGATCTAGACTCCGCCTCCACTTCATCATCAAAACTGTGGACTACGGTTTTCTAATGCTGATTGGCTGACATGCAGCCAATCAGCATTAGTTTTCTTTGTGTGACCTCACAGCACACCTCAATGAGCTGTGCTGTGATTGGTCGGCTGTCCTGCCCAAGCAGCACAGGCGCACTGCAATATCATATAGTCGGAGTCGGAGAGGCTGGAGCTGAGGGTCTGGACATTTGATGATTACTGAGTCAGTATTGTAATGTAATGTGTAAGTAAAATATGCCTGCAGCATAGTTCTACAGCCACTGAGACAGTTATGGGAGGCCCCCCTACAATCTAAAGGTGACACAAGGTGGGGGCCCGGGGCAGGCCCCCATAGAAAATTTCTAATTTCCTGTGGTCCCCCTTCCCCACTGTCTCTTAATTTACTGTGGGGTCACCTCTCCCACCATTTCACCTCTGGGGAAGGGCCCCAAAGGGGCACACAGGGGGCCCTCAAGAAATTAGGTGACACAGTGGGAAAGGGGTCCTCAGAAAATCAGGTGACATGACACAGTGAACGAGGAAGGCAATATACTAGGTGGCTGGGCAATATACTACTTGGCTCTGTGCTGTATACTACGTCACTGGGCAATATACTACGTCACTGGGCAATATACTACGTCACTGGGCAATATACTACGTTACTGGGCAATATACTACGTGACTGGGCAATATACTACGTTACTGGGCAATATACTATATGGCTGGGCAATATACTACGTGGCTGGGCAATATACTACGTGGCTGGGCAATATACTACGTGGCTGGGCAATATACTACGTTGCTGGGCAATATACTACGTGGCTGGGCAATACACTACAAGGCTCTGTGCTGTATACTACGTCACTGGGCAATATACTACGTGTCTGCGCAATATACTACGTGGCTGGGCAATATACTACGTGGCTGGGCAATATACTACGTTGCTGGGCAATATACTACGTGGCTGGGCAATACACTACAAGGCTCTGTGCTGTATACTACGTCACTGGGCAATATACTACGTAGCTGGGCAATATACTACATGGCTGGCCAATATACTACGTCACTGGGCAATATACTACGTGGCTGCGCAATATACTACGTGGCTGGGCAATATACTACGTGGCTGGGCAATATACTACGTTGCTGGGCAATATACTTCGTGGCTGGGCAATATACTGCATGGCTCTGTGCTGTATTCTACGTCACTGGACAATATACTACGTCGCTGTGCAACATCCTACGTGGCTCTGTGCTGTATACTACGCCACTGTGCAATATACTATGTCACTTGGCAATATACTACGTGGCTGGGCAATATACTACGTCACTGGGCAATATACCACATGACTGGGCAATATACTACGTGGCTGGGCAATATACTACGTGGCTCTGTGCTGTATACTACATCACTGGGCAATATACTATGCAGCAGGGCAATATACTACGTAACTGGGCAATATATTACATGGCTGCGCAATATACTACATTTCTGGGCAATATACTACGTGGCTCTGTGCTGCATACTATGTCACTGGGCAATGTACTACGTCGCTGTGCTGTTTACTACGTCACTGTGCAATATACTACGCCACTGGGCAATATACTACGTGGCTGGGAAATATACTACGTGGCTGGGCAATATACTACGTGACTGGGCAATATACTACGTGGCTGGGCAATATACTACGTGGCTCTGTGCTGTATACTACGTCGCTGTGCAATATACTACATCACTGGGCAATATACTACGTGGCTGGGAAATATACTACGTGACTGGGCAATATACTACGTGGCTGGGCAATATACTACGTGGCTCTGTGCTGTATACTACGTCGCTGTGCAATATACTACATCACTGGGCAATATACTACGTGGCTGGCCAATATACTACATCAGTGGGCAACAGGCTCGGACTGGCCCACCGGAGTACCGGAGGATTCTCCGGTGGGCCTAGGCACTGACACCTGCTGGCATACTGGCCAGCAGTTGCCTAGGGCCCCCACTGCTCCGGGGCCGCTTGCCAGTGGCTATGGGGCTCCTGAGTTAAGGGGGCCCGCCCTGTGCAAGTAGCAGCAGCTGGAGACAGGATCCTGTCCCTGCTGCTAAAGCCAAATGAATATTCACGCTTCCCCACGCCCCTATGGGCGTAGAGAGGCGTGAATACCATTTCTCTTTAATAGCGGGCAGCCTTAGCCGCAGGGTGCAGCTAACACTGCCCGCATGTAAAGCCACACCACACACACACACACTTACAAAGTTCTGCACAACCACACACACACACACAGCACTGCACCGCACACATACACACGCAGGCACACAGACTCACAGAGTAGCTCACCTCCCGGCATCCTGCTTCTTGTCTGAGACAGCCCAGCTGGATGACGTCATCATTCAGCGTGCTGCTGTCTCATTCAGAAAGCTTCCAGGAATCCAGCAAGGAAGAGGCTGCTTGAATGAGCTGCTGCTGCGGGGAGGTGAGCTGTGCTGCATGCCTGCATGTGTGTGAGTGTGTGTGTGTGTGTGTGTGTGAGAGAGAGAGTGTGTGTGTGTGTGTGTGTGTGTGAGACAGTGTGTGTGTGAGATAGTGTGTGTGTGTGTGTGTGTGAGAGAGAGAGAGAGAGTGTGTGTGTGTGAGACAGTGTGTGTGTGAGAGAGAGTGTGTGTGTGTGTGTGAGAGAGAGTGTGTGTGTGTGTGTGAGAGAGAGAGAGAGTGTGTGTGTGAGAGACAGTGTGTGTGTGTGTGATGAGCTGCATGAGCTGTGTGTGGTGAAGGACAATGATATTGGTGGGGGGAGACAATGATGGTGATGGGCAATGATGGTGGTGGGGTGAGGCAATGATGGAGGTGATGAGCAATTGTGGTGGGGGAGGCAATGATGGAGGTGATGGACAATAGTGGTGGGGGAGGCAATGATGGAGGTGATGGGCAATGATAGTGGTGGGGGAGATGCAATGATGGAGGTGATGGGCAATGGTGGTGGTGGGAGGCAGTGCTGGAGGTGATAAAATGGGCAATGATGGTGGTGGGGGGAGGCAATGATGGAGGTGATGGGCAAGGATGGTGGTGGGGGAGGCAAGGATGGTGGTGGGGGAGGCAATGATGGTGGTGGGGGGAGGCAATGATGGAGGTGATGACATGGACAATGATGGTGGGGGAGGACGCAATGATGCAGGTTGTGGAATGGGCAGTAATGGAGGTGGTGGGGGAGAATGATAGGGGTGGTGGGGGAGAAGGCAATGATGGAGGTGGTAATGAGGACAATGATGGGGTGGAGAGGGGCTGTATTATACTTTAAGAGGGGGCTACATTATATTCTGTGGGGGGACTGCATTATTCTCAGGGGACTACATTATATTATGGGGCTACATCACACATTGTGAGGGGGCTACAGTATACTCTATGGGGGGCTGCATTATATTCTGTGGTGGGGCTGCATTCTCTCAGTTGACTACATTATATTCTGTGGTGGCTGCATTATACTATATGAGGGGCTGCATTATACCCTATGAGGGTGCTACATTATATTCTATGGTGGGGACTGCGTTATACCTGAGGGGGTTGCATTATATTTTGTGGGGTGCTGCATTATATTCTATTAGAGGGGACTGCGTTATATTTTATGAGGGGGCTAAATTATATTCTGTGAGGGGGCTACCCCAACCCTTGCTACATAATTAAGATGTGTACTACCTTATATTATACCCTGATATTAGCGCTTTTTACCGCACAATTGGTGGTCTTGTATCTATTTTTATGGAGCTACATAGTGGGCCCCAAGAATGAATTTCTCTGGTGGGCCCAAGGTGCTCCAGTCCGACGCTGATCCTACAGTAGTGAAAGAGTTAAAAAAATAAAGACACAGCCAGAAAAAAGTATTTTAATATTCTAAATTTACCACACTTACCATACTTCAGCGCCTGCAAAAAACGTAAAATAATAAACCGTAAACTACCTGTCCGCTGTAGTCCAATTAATAACGAGTGTCCCACAACGATCTTCCCTATAGAAGAGTGACATCGGGTGATGTCACTGTTCTATAGGACCCTCAGTGACACACTGACAGGAGACAATGGCTCCTGCAGTGCATCACTGAGAGGTTACTCTAGTTAACTGGTCTCATTTTATGGAAAAAGCTGCGTGGGAACTTTCTCACACAGCAATGCCAAAAGTGAGACTAAGGACTATTTTTTTTACAGTGGTGGAAGAATACAGTGTGGAAGGATACCTTCCTCCCGTCATTGTATTCCTGGAGCCCCTAGAGAGCGGTCGCATCAGCTGATGCTGCTTTTCTCCACGGGACATCATCATGGGACACTCGTGGATTTCTGTGGATCAGGGAGTATATTGGTTGTTTGTTATTTTAATATTTTTTACAGATGACACTGGCTTCGGGGTACAAAGTGACAAATGATGGTGAGCATGAACTCTATGTTTAATGTACTGTATGTCTGTATGTATGTATTGTATGTAATGCATGAATGTATTGTATGTAGTATGTATGTAGCATGTATGTAGCAGGTATGTAGTATGAATGTAGTATGTAGTATGTATGTATATAGTATGTATGCATGTATGTAGTATGTATGTGTGTTGTATGTATGTTGTATGTATATATGTAGTATGTATGTATGAATGTATGTAGTGTGTTGTATGTAGCATGTAAGTAGCATGTAAGTAGCATGTATGTTGTATGTATGTAGTCTGTTGTATGTATGTTGTATGTAGCATGTATGTAGCATGCATGTTGTATGTATGTAGTTTGTTGTATGTATGTTATATTTATGTATATAGTATGTATGTTGTATGTATATATGTAGTATGTTGTATGTATGTTGTGATACCAAGAAAAGAAATAAACAGAGGAACGGCACCAGAGAAGTACTCACTCTCATGGACAAAAGACTCCAATGAAAGACCGATCTGCAGGTGTCACGAAGCCAATGGGTATATGGTGCTCTGCATTAATAGCATGTAGCTGAGAGATATTCCAAGCAAAAAGAGAAAAATATGCGGCACTCACCCTTCTTTGTGCTACGCATTCGTGTTCTTTATTGGAATAAAATAGTAGAATGCTTATACATCCATTACGACATCAGGTATATAGGAGGGTGCGGTATTGGAGAGAGGACGACGGCCGTTTCGCACGGTGGGTGCTTCGACGGGTGCTTCGACGGGTCCACGAATGCACAGCACAAAGAAGGGTGAGTGCCGCATATTTTTCTCTTTTTGCTTGTATGTATGTTGTATTTATGTTGTATGTATGTAGTATGTATGTAGTATGTTGTATGTATGTAGTATGGATGTAGTATGGATGTAGTATGTTGTGTGTATGTATGTATGTAGTATGTATGTTGTATGTATGTAGTATGTATGTAATATGTAGTAGGGATGTAGTATGTTGTGTGTATGTATGTATGTAGTATGTATATAGTATGTATGTTGTATGTAGTATGTAATATGTTGTATGGATGTAGTATGTTGTGTGTATGTATGTATGCAGTATGTATTTTGTATGTATGTATGTAGTATGTACGTTGTATGTATGTAGTATGTATGTAGTATGTAGTATGGATGTAGTATGTTGCGTGTATGTATGTGTGTAGTATGTATGTAGAATGTATGTTGTATGTAGTATGGATGTAGTATGTTGTATGTATGTAGTATGTATGTAGTATGTGTGTAGTATGTGTGTAGTATGTATGTAGTATGTATGTTTGTGGGGTTTTTTTTACATTCAACACATTAGCCGGATGATGGAATCAATGGTGCTCTATAAATAAATAATAATAATAATAATGGGACTACTACTGTCCCATCATTGGCTAATTTGTCAATCACTGTCATTGTAGCAGGCATAGCCCGATGGGACTTGTAGTCCCATCGGACGATGCCTGCACATAGACACAAAGACCCCCGGCAGGCCCGCACAGACCCCCGAGAGGCCCATACAGACCCCCGGCAGACCCGCACAGACCCCCGAGAGGCCCGTACAGACCCTGGCAGCACACACAGACCCCCGAGAGGCCCGTACAGACCCCCGAGAGGCCCGTACAGACCCCCGAGAGGCCCGCACAAACACAAAAGAATGGATATACCTGTGGCAATACATTTTTGTATGCCTGATCTTAGAACTATGGACATGAAATTACTTGTATTGAAAGGTAATTTCAAATCTCAGAGACACAGGAGAATCTGGGAATATAAACTTATGACGACCTTTGACACACTTAGTGCAGGAATGAATGTGTCGCATGGATTTATGTCTTTTTACATCAATTAAGGAATTTGCACTTCAGACCATGTGGGGTCATCACAACAGAACCAGACCTCAATCAGAGGACGACAAACCATGCACTCCTAATCTAGGAACTTTCCAAAATTATGGACACAACTGTTTATCACTTATCACACTCCCATAATGACAGTTCTGTGGTGTGTTGTGTATTAATATGTGATTCTTCAGAATTTGCTTTAGTCTGTGCCTGATGAACAGACCGGAGTAGCCGAAGTAGTCTCGAAAGCTGCAATTTGTTACCATCTTTTCAGTTAGCCATTAAAAGGTATCAACCACTGAGGACTCTGAATTGTAAATATATTTCAATATGTACTGTGTGATGTTCCCTTTATTCTATGTCTTTGCCTTGTATAAACCGCACTCTATTGAACATGTAAGATCGGGGATAGCAAGAGTTAATCCGGTGGGCTGGGTTAGCAGCCTAAAAGAGGCAGGAAGTTCCTGCTTCATGAGCAGAGCCCGGGCAGGTTTGCCCGAGGCAGGACGTGCTCCCCTGTTGGGAGCAGTATGTATCCTTGGAGAATTACCACTGCCAAGGACTGCCAGGCAGTAGGAACGGGCACTGGAACTGTGGAAGTGTCCACACGAGGACTGTGTGCTCTCAGGAACCGAATGGAAGCCAACGAGGCTGCATATCTGAATAGGGAAAGCGAAGGAAATTTTATCTCTTTTGGACTGTTGCTTTTGGACTCTACCACCCCGTGCTACCTTGCTACACTCTCCTGCAGAATCTCTCCTCTCACTGGTCATTTTATGAGAAGATGGACCAAGATCTGCTGGTAGATCTATCCGAAATGTATAAAAAAAAGTTTTCCTTATAGAAACAACTATCATGATAATAAATGTTATCTTTTTTCCCACTTTTTCTAATGCTAACTATTAGTGCTAGATCAAGGGTGAGAGCTATTGTGAGGAATTGGGTTAGTGTTAGGTCTAAGATGAGGGCTACGGTGAGGGATAGGGTTAGCGCTAGGTCTAGGATGAGAGCTATGGTGGGGAATATTGTTAGCGCTAGGTCTAGGGTAAGGGCTACGGTGAGGGATAGGGTTAGCGCTAGGTCTAGGATGAGAGCTAGGGTGGGGAATATTGTTAGCGCTAGGTCTAGGGTAAGGGCTACGGTGAGGGATAGGGTTAGCGCTAGGTCTAGGATGAGAGCTAGGGTGAGGAATATTGTTAGCGCTAGGTCTAGAATGAGGGCTAAGGTGAGAGATAGGGTTGGTGCTAGGTCTAGGATGAGAGCTAGGGTGGGGAATATTGTTAGCGCTAGGTCAAGGGTAAGGGCTTAGGTGAGAGATAGGGTTGGTGCTAGGTCTAGGATGAGAGCTAGGGTGGGGAATATGGTTAGCGCTAGGTCTAGAATGAGGGCTAAGGTGAGAGATAGGGTTGGTGCTAGGTCTAGGATGAGAGCTAGGGTGGGGAATATTGTTAGCGCTAGGTCAAGGGTAAGGGCTTAGGTGAGAGATAGGGTTGGTGCTAGGTCTAGGATGAGAGCTAGGGTGGGGAATATTGTTAGCGCTAGGTCTAGGATAAGAACTAAGGTGAAGGATAGGGTAAGCGCTAGGTCTAGGATGAGAGCTAGGGTGGGGAATATTGTTAGCGCTAGGTCTAGAATGAGGGCTAAGGTGAGAGATAGGGTTGGTGCTAGGTCTAGGATGAGAGCTAGGGTGGGGAATATTGTTAGCGCTAGGTCAAGGGTAAGGGCTTAGGTGAGAGATAGGGTTGGCGCTAGGTCTAGGATGAGAGCTAGGGTGGGGAATATTGTTAGCGCTAGGTCTAGGATAAGGACTAAGGTGAAGGATAGGGTAAGCGCTAGGTCTAGGATGAGAGCTAGGGTGGGGAATATTGTTAGCGCTAAGTCTAGGATAAGGACTAAGGTGAAGGATAGGGTAAGCGCTAGGTCTAGGATGAGAGCTAGGGTGGGGAATATTGTTAGCGCTAGGTCTAGGATGAGGGCTAAGGTGAGGGATAGGGTTAGCGCTAGGTTTAGGGTAAGGACTAAGGTGAGCGATAACATCAGCGCTAGATCTAGGGTAAGGTGAGGAATAGGGTTAGCACTAGATCTAAGATGAGAGCTAGGGTGAGGAATAGAGTTAGTGCTAGGACTAGGATGAAGGTTAGGGTTAGCGCTAGGTCTAGCGTAAGAGCTAGGGTGAGGAATAGAGCTGTCGCCCAGGTCTAAGATAAGGCTAAGGTGAGGAATGGGATAGGGTTAGCGCTAAGTCTAGGATGAGGGCTAGGGTGAGGGATAAGGTTAGCGCTAGGATTAAGGTGAGAGCTAGGGTGAGGATTAGGGTTAGCCCTATGTCTAGGATGAGGGTTAGGGGAAGGGATAGGTTTAGCGCTAGGTTTAGGGTGAGAGCTAATGTAAGGAATAGGGTTAGCATTAGGTCTAGGATGAGGGCTAGGGGAGGGATAAGGTTAGCACTAGGTCTAGGGCGAGGAATAGGGTTAGTGCTTCGGTGAGGCGTAGGGTTAACGCTAGGTCTAGAATGAGGGCTAGGGTCAGGGTTATGGTTAAAGCTAGGCCTAGGGTGAGAGCTAGGGTGAGGAATAGGGCTAGCACTAAGTCTAGGATGAGGTCTAAGTTGAAGGATAGGGTTAGCTCTAGGTTTAGGATGAGAACTAAGGTGAGGGATAGATTTAGCACTAGGTCTAGGGTAAAGGCTAAATTGAGGAACAGTGCTAGGCATAGGATGCGGGCTAGAGTAAGGAATAGGGTTAGCGCCAGGTCTAGGATGAGGGATAGGGTTAGCGCTAGGTCTAGGGTGAGAGCTAGGGTGAGGAATAAGGTTAGCACTAGATCTAGGATGAGGTATAAAGTGAGGGATAGGGTTAGCGCTAAGTCTAGGATGAGGGGTAGGGTTTGCGCTAGGTTTTGGGTAAGGGCTACGGTGAGAAATAGTTAGTGCTAAGGTGAGGAATAGGGTTAGAGCTAAGGCTGGGGTGAGGGATAGAATTAGTGCTATGGTGAGGGCTACATTTAGGGATACAGTTAGCTCTAGTGTGAGGGACAGGGTGGTTATGGCTGAAGTTTGGGCAATGGTAACAATATAGTTTTACATAAAAAAAGACAAAAATGTAATAATAATAAAAAAAAAAGTCAGTATCAATGTGTATACCTTTAATTAATTTCATGTTGGATTTTAGCAAAAGCAGAAATTAGAGGGTCAAAGGCAAACGTTACTTACATGATTGTTTTCCTAGTATGTTTGATAGGGGATAAGAGGCTCAATACTGGACTAGAGGAAGAGGCACAGGGAGCTCTAGTTGTCCATGGGGCACACAATCCTTGCCTTGCCCCGGGCACACGCAGCCCAAGGTACCTACTTGATGCCCATAATTTTGGTTACTATATGGTTTGTACATTGAAGCCAATTAGACTTATAATATACCTGACACAGAGGCCGGAGAACCTAACCGCATCCTGCTCGCACAGCTGAGGGTTTGTTACAGTGATATCCTCCGTGAGGTAAACACATTATGACAGATCTCTGCTCATAATATTTTGTTACAATGTATCAGAGGATTGTCTTGGTTGGATACAATTGTAGCAATCCCTCAGCTGTGAAAAGTATAAAGGTCAATCAAGACGTATACTCTACAGACGTGAACAAGATTCTTTTCATTCATTGAATGGAAGCGGAGATCTTAGAAATGGGAAGAACAATGAAATGTCCGTGAAGTTCTGATCTCTTTATTTCTGTGTTCTGCGGTTAGAGGACTGAGCTACTCAGGATTGTCAGGAGGGATCCCAGCGCCAGGATGATGGCGGCAGAGTTGGCCTTGATGCTGGCGCCGCCGCTGATGTTACACAGGTCGGTTGTGCAGCAGGAGGTGGAACCAGAAGCCACGGAAATACCGCTGCTGCTCGCAGTGCAGGTCAATGCGCATGACTTAGAGATGGAAGTGGCCGAGATCGCACCTACAGCGGAGAAAAGCAGATTCGATGAACTGACCGGGATGGGAAGGGTTAAAAGCTGCTCACGACAAGAATGTAGTTTACAAGTCACTGGGCAGAATGCTGCGTACAGTACCGACCCCTGTGTACAAGGAGGACGAGGGGGCGACCTCTACCTCTAGGAGAAAGGTTTTATCATCATCACAAATGAGATTCTTTGTGGTATCAGCAATGTGACTATGGATTCTTTACTGTTCGAGCAGTGACACTATAGATTTTGTACTGTACAAGCAAAGACACTATGGGTTATTCATTGTATGAACGGGGACTCTACTGATAATTTAGTGTAGGAGCAGTAATACTACGGATTCCTTACTGTATAAGCAGTGAGACTATGGATTCTTTACTGTATGAACAATGAGACTATGGATTCTTTACTGTAAGAGCAGTGAGACTATGGATTCTTTACTGTAAGAGCAGTGAGACTGGATTCTTTACAATAAGAGCAGTGAGACTATGGATTACTTACTGTAAGAGCAGTGAGACTATGGATTATTTACTGTAAGAGCAGTGAGACTATGGATACTTTACTGTAAGAGCATTGACCTTAGGGATTCTTTACTGTAAGAGCAGTGAGACTATGGATTCCTTACCTTAAGAACAGTGAGACTATGGATTACTTACTGTAAGAGCAGTGAGACTATGGATTACTTACTGTAAGAGCAGTGAGACTATGGATTACTTACTGTAAGAGCAGGGTGACTGTAGACATTTCTGCTATAACATGTTATAACTAGGCTATATAAAATGATGACATAAGTACAGTCCGTGTAGACCGGTGCTCGGCTGGAGCTGACTGTACAGGACTACGACCATAAAACCAAAATGCTGAGCTCACCGATTCCGACTGACGCCACTATCGTCTGACAATACGTTTCTCCATTAGTGCAGTTTGCCTCAGTCAGACAATTGGAGTTGGAACTTGCTGTGGTACAGACATAGCATTTCAGAGAGTAAGCTGCGGGCAGAAGAGAAACGTTACAGGGGGCGACCGGACGTACATCCCTCCCAGTGTAGACATGGCGGAGCGGCCTCGCCTAGCAGCTCGCTCTCGGCACCTATGTGAGCTCACCTATAGATATCTAGCATCGGGGCTTTCCTGGAAATCCAACTCTAGTATGGAGGGCAGAAACACTAACAGTGATCACAGGCTCCACTACACTGGCGGACACAGTCAGAAAAGGGCCCCTGTGCAAGAACAATATATGGACCCTTTGCAGCCCGAGAATTCCTAAAAATGCAAAATTGCACTTGCTTTGGAGCAAGAAATGGGCCCCCTTAGCTCTTGGGCCCCTGTGCGGCCGCACAGGTTGCACCAATGGTATGTCTGCCCCTGCTCCACTAAGCACAGGAGAACTCTGCCTACAGCTCCAACTGCTCTGTGCCCAATGGGAGAGTGCAGGTTAATGTGCGGCCCAGACACACAACCTATACAAGGGGGCTTGGTGTTAGCTCCCCTCCCTGGGTGTATCTAATCCTATCCAGTGCGATACTCTCTGCTGAGCTGTGTATCTATTCCCATCATATGTGATACTTTGCTGAACTGCTGTAGCTAATACTATCCTGTGTGATACCATTTGCTGAGCTGTGTATCTAATCCTATCCTGTGTAATAGTCTGCTGAGCCCTGTATCTAACCATCTCATGTGTGATACTGTCTGCTGAACTGCTGTATCTAATCCTATCTAGTGTGATACTGTCTGCTGAGCCATGTATCTAATCCTCTCCTGTGTGATACTGTCTGCTGAGCCGTGTAGCTAATCCTATCTTGTGTAATAGTCTGCTGAGCCGTGTATCTAATCCTATCCTGTGTGATACTGTCTGCTGAGCCATGTATCTAATCCTCTCCTGTGTGATACTGACTGCTGAGCCGTGTATCTAATCCTCTCCTGTGTGATACTGACTGCTGAGCCATGTATCTAATCCTCTCCTGTGTGATACTGACTGCTGAGCCATGTATCTAATCCTATCCTGTGTGATACTGTCTGCTGAGCCATGTATCTAATCCTATCCTGTGTGATACTGACTGCTGAGCCATGTATCTAATCCTATCCTGTGTGATACTGACTGCTGAGCCGTGTATCTAATCCTATCCTGTGTGATACTGACTGCTGAGCTGTGTATCTAATCCTCTCCTGTGTGATACTGACTGCTGAGCCGTGTATCTAATCCTATCCTGTGTGATACTGTCTGCTGAGCCGTGTATCTAATCATATCCTGTGATACTCTCTGCTGAGCCATGTATCTAATCCTATCCCTTGTGATACCGTTTGCTGAGCCGTGTATCTAATCCTATCCTGTGTGATACTGACTGCTGAGCTGTGTATCTAATCCTCTCCTGTGTGATACTGACTGCTGAGCCATGTATCTAATCCTATCCTGTGTGATACTGTCTGCTGAGCCGTGTATCTAATCATATCCTGTGATACTCTCTGCTGAGCCATGTATCTAATCCTATCCCTTGTGATATCGTTTGCTGAGCCGTGTATCTAATCCTATCCTGTGTGATACTGTCTGTTGAGCTGTGTATCTAATCCCATCATATGTGCTGAGCCGCTGAATCTAATACATCATGTGTGAAACTCTCTGCTGAACTGCTTTATCTAATCCCATCATGTGTGATACTTTGTGCTGAGCTGCTGTATCTAATGCCATCATGTGTGATAGTTTGTGCTGAGCTGTGTATCTAATCTTATCCTGTGTGATACGCTGTGCTGAGCTGCTGTATCTAATCCCATCCTGTGTGATACTCTGTGCTGAGCTGCTGTATCTAATCCGACCATGCAGTGCGGGGTCGGGCAGGTGCAGGCTCTTACCTGTGGCTGCGCAGAGGGCGATCACCAGGAGGAGGTTTGTGTGCGCTGCCATTGTGCGGTGTGACCGCTGAGGATGCTCTTCTCTATATATACAGCTCTTTGTGTATTTATAAAAATGTTTCCATGAAAACCGGAATTGTCCTCATTCACCCAATGTAAGTAGTGATGTAAGGACGCTAAACAGAGACAAACACAACACACGAGCGGCTAACAACCCATACATGAGCGGACAATACGTGTCACATAACTGCAACCCCAATTATCTCACCAATAACTAGTAACTAATAACTCCACAATAACTTCTAACCTCACAGTCTCCATATACAGTGCTGTGACAGTGTCGCCCCTTCCTGATTTCCTATTATTTTGCATGTTTGTCACAATTAAATGATACAGATCAAAAAACAAATGTAAATATTAGACAAAGATAACGCAAGTAATCACAAAATGCAGTTTATACATGAACACGAAGGTGTTTATTACTAAGATAAAAAGAAAACCAAACCTTCATGGCCCTGTGTGAACAAGTGATTACACCCCCTCCTTCCTTAAAAACATAAATTAACTGTAGTTTACCAGATCTTTGGGAAGCTGAGGTCACATTCCCTAGCCACACACAGGCCTGATTACTGCCACGCCTGTTCTCAATGAAGAAATCACTTAAAAAGGACCTGCCTGACTAAGTGAAGTAGACCAAAAGATCCTCAAAAGCTAGACCTCATGCCACGATCCAAAGAAATTCTGAAACAAATGAGGAAAAAAATTAATTGAGGTCTATCAGTTTAGAGAAGTTTATAAAGCCATTTCTCAAGTTTTGGGACTTCAGTGAACCACAGTAAGAACCATTATTCACAAATGAGAGAAAACATGTAACAATGGAGAACCTTCCCAGGAATTGCCGGCCGACCAAAATTACACCAAGAGCGCAGTGATTACTCATCCAAGAGGTCCTAAAAGACCCCACAACAACATCCAAAGAACTGTTGACCTCACTTACCTCAGTTAACCCCTTAGTGACAGAGCCAATTTGCAGCTTAATGACCAGGCCAATTTTTACAATTCTGACCACTGTCCCTTTATGAGGTAATAAATCTGGAACGGTTCAATGGATCCCGCTGATTCAGAGAATGTTTCTTTATGATATATTGTAGTTCATGTTAGTGGTAACATTTCTTGCGTTCATTTATGAAAAAAAACGGAAATATGGCAATTTTATTTTAAATTTTGCAATTTTCAAACTTTTAATTTTCGTGCCCTTAAATCAAAGAGATATGTCACCCAAGATACTTACTAAATAACATTTCCCACATGTCTAATTTACATCGGCACAATTTTGGAAAATTTTGGACATTTTGTTAGGAAGTTATAAGGGTTAAAATTTGACCAGCAATTTCTCATTTTTATAACAAAATTTACAAACCCCCACTAGTCACGCCATTTTGGAAACTAGACCCCCCAAGGTGCTTATCTAGATGTGTGGTGAGAACTTTCAACGCCCGAGTGCTTCATAGAGGTATATAATGCAGAGCAGTGAAAATAAAAAAATCTTTTTTTGAGCAAAAATGATTTTTTTTAGCCCCCAATTTTTTATTTTCCCAAGGGTAACAGGAGAAATTGGTCCACAAAAGTTGTTGTCCAATGTGTCCTGAGTACGCTGATGCCCCATATGTTCGCTAAACCACTTTTTAGGCGCATGGCAAAGCTCAGAAGGGAGGGAGCACCTTTAGACTTTTTGAACACAAAATTGGCTGCAATCAATGGTGGCGCCATGTCGCGTTTGGAGACCCCCTGTTGTACGTAAACAGTGGAAACCCCTCAATTCTACCTCCAACTCTAACCTCAACACACCCCTAACAATAATCCTAAACCTAACCATAACCCTAACCACAAACCTAACCCTAATCCCAACCCTAATAAAAACCTTAACCCTAAAACAAACCCTAATCCCAACCCTAGCCACAACTCTAATCCCAACACTAACCCTAATCCTAACCCTAACCTTAGCCTCAACCCTAAATTTTGCCCCAACCCTAACCCTAACTTTAGCCCAACTCACTTTAGCCCAACCATAACCCTAATGAGAAAATAGAAATAAATACATTTTCTTTATTTTATTATTTTCCCTAACTAAGGGGGTGATTAATTGGGGTTTATTTACAATTTTTTTTTATTTTGATCACTGTGATAGACCCTATCACAGTGACCAAAATGAAGCAATAGGAAAAATCTTCTTATTGTTGCCGGGGGCACCAGCGGCCGTGGGGGGAAGCAGGAGGACCCAGGGACACCGGGAAACACTGGTAGTGTAGTTGGATGTGCAGGCCAGCATCTGGAGTGGCATGGAACGGAGGAGCTTGATATGCTAGATCGTATGCAGAACAGCAGAGCTGAGTTTGTGGATTAGCACTTTGGCACAGCAGAGCAGAGTATGCAGACATGCATCTTGCTGCATAGAAAAGTTTGTGAAAAGGCACAGTATGGAGAACATACAAAAGTACAAAATAGGGAAGAGGGGAGAGGAAGCCATCTCATCCAGAGGACAGATCCCTCAACCCTAGCAGGAGAATCCAGCCCAGCCGGCAACTGATCTCCAAAACTTCAAAGGCCGTGCATCCATCCATCGATCCATGGCTCAAGAACCTCAGCCTAGATCATCTCCCCTCAACGTCACTCTCCCAACGTCCTGACTGACTTTAAGCTCAAAAGATTGAAGCATATTCCATCATCCCATCGCCTGAGACTGCATGTAAGACCCCTGCAGTGGCGGCTCCCCTCGGTCTACAATCCCCATCCACACAATGTTTTATAAATGCATTTGTATGATTATACATATATAGGGAGGACTGTAGATTCTTTATTTCCTCCTTAGGCCATGTTCACACTATGCGGTTTTTACTGCGGAACCGCGGCGATTTTGCCGCTGCGGGTCCGCAGCTGTTTTCCATGCAGGGTACAGTACAATGTTACCCTATGGAAAACAAAAACTGCAGTGCACATGATGCGGAAAAACCCGAAAAAAACCGCGCTGAATTGCTGCGGAAAAAAAGAAGGACCATGTCACTTCTTTGTGCAGAATCGCAGCGATTCTGCACCATAGGAATGCATTGATCCGCTTACTTCCCGCATGGGGCTGTGCACACCATGCGGGAAGTAATGCGGATAATGTGCGGGTTACACCCGCGGTGGAGGAGAGGAGACTCTCCTCCAGGCCCCGGGAACCATATTTGTATTAAAAAAAAAGAATTAAAATAAAAAATCATGTTATACTCACCTCTGAAGTCTCAGCGCTGCACGCGGCCGTCCGGTCTCAGGTTTGCTATGCGACCAGGACCTTTGGTGACGTCGCGGTCACATGACCGTGACGTCACCGAAGGTCCTGGTCGCACAGCATCTTTGGAACCGGACCGCCGCCTGCAGCGCCGAGGAGATCGGGACGTCAGAGGGTGAGTATACCATGATTTTATTATTTTTAACATTACTTTTGATGCTGCATATTGCTGCATATGCAGCATCAATAGTAGGAGTAAATCCCGCAGCGGAACCCGCAGGACAAACCGCGATAAGTCTGCAGGGATAACCGCAGCGGGTTTGCCCTGCAGATATCAAATCCGCTGCGGGAGAACCCGCAGGACACAACACATAGTGTGAACATGGCCTTAATGTTACCCATTTCGCTTTCTTCATGGTTAACTATCAGCTTCATGATCACCATTGAACCGGCTGAGAGGATCTGATTCCATTTGCTTCGAAATGTGTCTGTGTAAAAAACACAAAGGTGGATTTCCGGCAGCGTTATTGTAGGAACACGGAGTATACACGAAGATAATGATATATATGAAGAGACTAGATGAATACAGCATGTAACATATGACACATGTATCGAGCTGGAAAAACTACTGCCCGTAATCTATAAAACCGCCACAGACCCGACAGGTGGCTAGGCGGTATGCCAAGGTATTCACTGCACAGTATGTTCAGATAATCCTGGGACTGAAAGAAGGGATTAAGGCATATGAACAGTCATAAGGTCAGATCCATATTGTCACTCGTACTAATCGCTGGTACACGCACTCATACCGGTTAGTAGGTTCACATATGTTGGGGATTTATGCGATTGTTTGAAAATTTTATTGGAACGCAAACGGCTCAACCCCACTATGGAGGTCATTAGGACCTAAGGCATTCAGGTTAAAACTCCATTGACTTTCTTTCCGTGACATCTTTTTAATGAATTTGCATCCCCCCAATCTTCTTTTACCCACAGTCCGGTACCTGAGAGCGAGCCCGATGTTTTTCTTCGTAGTGTTTGGATAGGGGGAGTCCATTGGTAAAATTACAGATATGTTCCCCGGTCCTTTTTGTCAATGGTCTTTTGTGCGTCCAATATATTTTTTAGGGCAGGGGCATTCGATGCAGTATATATATATTTCTCTGACAAGTTCTGAAGTCTTTGATGATAGAATGGTCCTTTCCGTTATCAATTTCTTTCTTTTTCTCGGGGAGTAGCGTGCGGCACACTTCACATCGATTGCAAGGAAAAAAAAAATCCATTCCTATTAATGTCTGGTGTAATAAGTCCATTCCGACACGCCATTTTCTGAATGCTCCACATTCTACGTATACTTCACATCCTTCCCGTAGCCCCTGCGGAAATCTACCTTTATTTATTCTATTATCACTCTCTGCCAACAAGTGCTAGTTGGCAAACTTGGCAGCTGGAACCCGTGCACTTATGTCTCTATTTTACTCTTCTGTGCACAAAAAAGTTGCGTAATCCTTTAGGAATCATTTACTTTGAAATATAGGATGTTAATGAATCCCACCATAATCCCCAGAATGCGTGATGTCTGAAATATACACTTTCACGTAACTTGGGACTTTTAGGCCCTTGTGCAAATCCTATGGAGGATCTCAAATAAATCAACTTTTACGAGTTTATTTCAAAATTCCAAAGAAAGATAAGAAAAATGCACAACATTGTAATTAGAATTGTTTGCAAAAAGTAAGCTACCGGGCCTGAAAGGCTTAGGCTACTCATTTTAGGGTTGGATTTGTTATTTTCCAATTGTCTCATCAGAGTAACTTCTGCAGGAGTTTTTATGGCGACAATCATCTTATTAATACGGTAGTTTTGTTGAAAATAGACACAAACTTAACTAAACGTCCGGCATCATTGTTAATATCAGTAAAGTTTTATATACGTGTGGAATCCATGGGTGCAAAATATGTCATCGCAACCCAGCTGCGGCACCCAACTTGGATGGAAATCACCGCACGGAGCCGCCAGAGTCCGGGTCACTTCATATAGTCAGAGGAAAAAGCCAATTCTCCAGCATTGATTATGTAGGTAAAACGTCACTTTTATTTGCTAATCATTAATAATTCATATTGACGTATCACCGAGATTCCAGAGAACTGACCGACGCGTTTTGACTTTGCCCAGTCTTAGTCGTGGTCTGCTGCATACACGTGCCAGTGTTACTTATAGATCCATCCCTCACCACACACCTGGAAAGTCACTGGTCAATCACTGGAGTATACATACGATTAACCCCATGTTGTGCAGGAAGAAAAAGACATATGATTTAAAATATGAAAAACAAATGGAAAAACCTCTGGGAATCGACAATAAACACATTCCTATATTGCAGAATCAGATCGTGTCTTATGTTCATGCGCTGCGGGGCTCTGGTATGCAAATTGTAAATCCAATAGGATTCTCTATTGAGGATTTTTCTTTTTAAATCCCCCTCCCCCCCGTTTGAAAAACAAATCACAAAAGAACAATATTCACAGGGTATGTGACAACAATGATATAGCAGAGGTATGTGGGTTAGTATACAATAAGAAGCTCTGTGATCAGCTCGGAGTCTACAGTCCAGCCTAGTTCTAGTGAAGGGGGAGCAAACGCGGTATTTGGCGGGAAAAGTCTCTAGAAGTTTCTGCAGCTTTCTGGGCCTTGACGAGGGCTGCTGCTCCATCTCACTAGCCGCACGTTAATCTTCCAAAGTCTATCAGTGCTCTCTGGGTCGCTCTTGCATCAGCCGGACCCCATCTGCTCCGCAGCCTTCCCTTTGCCCTGTGCTGGAAGTGACGGCTCGTCTAACATGTCTCCTCCGATCACTGGCCCTGGCTTGAGTCTCTGGATTGGTATTTTTAAGGCCTCTTCAGTGCTTGACCGCCAACGAGTGTCTCCTTGGTCTGTATCGGTGGGGTCTGGTCCTCGATTGTTGACTGGTGTTATCTAGGTCAGGAGCCTTGACCAGGGTCGGTCTGGTCTTCAGTGTTTGATCGTTGACGGGTGCAGTCTGGACCTTGTCCGGCGTGGCTCTGGTCTTCAGTGCTTGACTATCGTCGTCTGGGTCTGGCTGGTACCCACGCCTGCGGCCTACTGTCTCAGCTGCTGGAGCTGCAGTGAGAGCGTCTGCCACCTCTCTTAGCTTCAAACTTTCTCCCATTTTGGAGCTCTGGCCTTCTATATCAAAGGCTGGTTTAGCCACTGTCATCTGACCCTGGGCACTACCTAATTCTGTCCCCTCTGTAACAACTCTCCTTGAGAACAGTTCCGCAGGGTTGTGTTTAAGGCTGGTGACCCCACAGCTTTGCAATAGTTTGTCTCCTATACTCCTTTCTCCTACACACACATAGACCCAGAGCAGCCACTTCAGCAAGAGGTGAGGATTGTCAGCTGCGCAAACTGCTGGCTGCCAGCTTCTTCAGAGACGATATGGCAGAACAGTCAGAGATTAGAGTTCGTGACTTAATGCCGGAACACTGAGCTCTCCGGTTGGTGCAGGATCGGAGCTCTGAGCAGGGGCGTTCATAAAAATCATGGGGCCCCATAGCAGGAATTCAAATTGGCCAAATCCCCCCAAACAAAAAAATAATTAATATTCAGAGCATATCTCACCAGTTTGCAGCCTTTATAAAGTAATTTTCGTCCTACTGAAGCTCTAGATTCCCCTTTCATTGCCCCCATAATAATAATAATAATAATAATTTTATTTATATAGCGCCAACATATTCCGCAGCGCTTTACAAATTATAGAGGGGACTTGTACAGACAATAGACATTACAGCATAACAGAAATACAGTTCAAAACAGATACCAGGAGGAGTGAGGGCCCTGCTCGCAAGCTTACAAACTATGGGGTATGATAGTATGATGCCAACAAAAGTGCCCTACAAACACAATATGATACCCACACAGTGAATCCCACACAATACTCTCGACATGCACAATATGGTTACTCTACCCCACATCAACTCCCCCCGTCAAAATATGGTGACCCCAACACAGTATGATCCTTCAACTGTGACCCCCACACAGCCCTCCAAGCAGTACTGTATAATGGGCCTACATACAGTACACTATACAGTATACAAAACACTGTATAATTTCCCAGACAAGCCCTCCAAACAGTATAATGGCTCCTACTAGCCCTCCAAACAATATAATGGCCCCCCACACAGCGCTCTACAGAGATAGTCCCCACACAAACCTTCACACTGTATAATTGCTTCCATACAGTATAATGGTCCCAGCATAGCCCTCCATAAAGAATAAAGGCTCCCTAGTAGCCCTCCAAATATTATAATGCTACCCAAATAACCTCCAAATATTATAATAGACCTCCATATATTATGAAAAAAAAAACAAAGGTATGAACTGAGGAATAAATTGGTGTGCATGTCGCATGCAAGTGCACGTTCACACTAGCCACTGAACAGAAAAAAACAAAGACGGAAACATAATGATTAAATACCCTGCAGTAAATAAATAAATAAATAGCATAGTGCATGAAAATAATTAACTGTATTCAGTTAACCTTATTGTTTGTCAGAACGTTCTCACGAGTGCTGAAGTCAGTGAGGTCACTGGAGTTCTTCGACTATGAACTCTGGTGACCTCACTGAGGTCACCGCTATGCGCTGAAGCTGAGTTCTCGCACTCAGTTCAGTGTCTCCTGGATTCATGGCTGAGCAGTCGCATCATGCCACCACTCAGCCATGAAATCCAGATGAAGCAGACTTGGAGTGCATCGTGGGACATATTTGGATTATCGTTGAACAGGTGAGGAATATATTTTTTTTTATTTTAAATTTTAGTTTCTAAATAAATGGGTAAAAGCAGGTGGGGAGTTTTATTTCAAATAAAGGACTTTATTCTTGCTGTGTCTTTATTGCTATATCACTATAGGATTAGTAATACAAGTAGATAGTTGTCTTATAGATGCCTCTCCATAATTAACCCTCGGGTTTGATGTCAGGTGACAATACAAAATTGACATCAACAACACAAATATGAACCCTACTTGCCACCACTACAGGGCAAGTGGGAAGAACCGGCCAAATTGTCAGAATTGGCTAGTCTAATAGATACGCCTTTTCTGGGGCAGATGCGGGCTGCTATTTTTAGGCTGGAAAGGTCCAATATCCATGTCCCAGTCTCAGAATACCAGTCCCCACCAGTCTGCTTTAGCTTAGCTGGTTGTCAAAAATGGGAGGGGCCCAACACCTTTTTACTTATTTATTTGAATAATTTTAAAAAACAGCTTGAGGACCCCTCTATTTTTATAACCAGCCAAGATAAAGCTGACAGATGGGGGCTGCAGCCTGCAGCTGTCATATTTGCCTGTGCTGGTTATCAAAAATGCAGGGGACCACACTTTTTTTTATTTTTTTTTATATATATATATACAGTGCGCTGCCAGCCAATCACAGCCATGACAATACTTGTCATGGCTGTGATTGGGCTGGAAGAGCCCACACTAGCAAAGCTTGTTTATTGGATGCACTGCAGCCTTTCAACAAACTTTGTTCGGGCTACTGAATCAGAACGGTGGCACAGATTTCTTAGAGAAATTTGTTTTTGGGGTCTGTGTATGGACACTAGGTGTTCGGTACAGACCCATAACTTTACAGTATTGGGTTCACCCATTACTACTGGTGATGTATTCATGTACTGAAGATGGTACCGTGTTGTATTTATTTACTGATGATGGTTCTGGTGATGTATTCATGTACTGATGGTGGTTGTAGCAACCTATTTATTTACTGATGATGGTTCTGGTGCTGCATGTATGTCCTATTAATGGCTCTGATGTTCTATTTATGTTCTGATGATTATATTGGTTTCATTTTCATGCACTCATGATGGTTCTGATGATGAATACATCACCAGAGCCATAAGGAGTAGTACATATATACATAGTAACAGGGGCTGGCTGGCACTTTTCAGCCTGGGGGGCAATCACAAGGCAGTGGCCCGCCAGTTGCGGTGGACCACCCCTGCCCTGCTTATCTCTGGTCCCTGCATTAAAGCAGCAGAAATAACATGCTTTAAAAAATGGGAAGGTATATAGATATGGGAACAGAACGGAGCTTGCTGAATAGATATGGGAACACAAACAAGCTTACTACCTACATAGATACTGCAACAGAAGCATGCTGACTGCATCAACACGAGAATGGAACCAAGATTACTACATACGGTACATACCTGAACTGAAATGAGCTTACAAAAAAGATATGTGAGCAGAATCAAGCTTACTACAAAGCTATGGGAAAAGAACGGAGCTTACTACAGAGATAAGGGAGCAGAGCCAAGCTTTCGCCTACTAAGTCTACTACATAGATAGAGCAATAAAACCAAGACTCCTACATAGATATGGGAACAGAACCAAGCTTACCGCATACATATGGTACCAGAATCTAGATTACTATATTGATACAGCACCAGAACCAAGCTTACTGCTTACATATGGTACTATAACTGAGCTGATTTACAAACATACATACAACTCCAGAAACACGGACATGTAAAACACACAGTATGGCAGGGGTGTTGCTAGGGTCATAAAAGATCAGGGGCCCAAGCCCCAAAGTGCATGTATCCCCATACGACCCCCCTCTAGCTATTTAAAATAGCATATATACGTGTATAATTACAGTATATACTGTTTCTAACCAAAAACACACAATGCAATGACCAATATTATAAAATTACGGCTATAAAATGCCAAATAATACGGCTACACAATGTCAACTACCATAACCACTACACAGCGAATACATAATATTATCATATTACCATTACCTCTACATAACAAAACACTTTATATAAATACCAATGACACCACTATACACCTTCTACTACATAATGACTGAAACACATTAAGCTGTTACTAAATAAAAAAAAGAAAACAAAAATGCTACTAAAGAGCAATAATACCACCTTATAGTAACCGTATATTGGTAGATCCCAGCCCTGCACATAAATGTGATTACAGTACAGTCATATATAGTAACTTACAGATGACGTTTTTTTCTGATTCAGGTGCCCCTATGAAAACTATTAATTTCCCTATTTATAACAAATAATGTCCTCTGGGTTCCCAACCAGCTCTGTATACAGTGGGTACGGAAAGTATTCAGACCCATTTAAATTTTTCACTCTTTGTTTCATTACAGCCATTTGGTAAATTCAAAAAAGTTTATTTTTTTCACATTAATGTACACTCTGCACCCCATCTTGACTGAAAAAACCCTGAAATGTAGAAATTTTTACAAATTTATGAAAAAGGAAAAACTGAAATATCACATGGTCATAAGTATTTAGACCCTTTGCTCAGTATTGAATAGAAGCACCTTTTGAGATAGTACAGCCATGAGTCTTGGGAATGATGCCACAAGTTTTTCACACCTGAATTTGGGGATCCTCTGCCATTCTTCCTTGCAGATCCTGTCCAGTTCCGTCAGGTTGGATGGTGAACGTTGGTGGACGCCATTTTCAGGTCTCTCCAAAGATGACCATTGGGTTTAGGTCAGGGCTCTTGCTGGGCCAGTCAAGAATGGTCACAGAGTTGTTCTGAAGCCGCTCCTTTGTTAGCTGTGTGCTTAGGGTCATTGTCTTGTTGGAAGGTGAACCTTCGGCCAAGTCTGAGGTCCACAGCACTCTGGAAGAGGTTTTCGTCCAGGATATCTCTGTACTTGGCCGCATTCATGTTTCCTTCAATGACAACCAGTCGTCCTGTCCCTGCAGCTGAAGAACACCCCCATAGCATGATGCTACCTCCACCATGCTTCACCGTGGGGATTGTATTGGGCAGGTGATGAGCAGTGCCTGGTTTTCTCCACACATACCGCTTAGAATTATCACCAAAAAGGTCTACCTTCATCTCATCAGACCAGAGAATCTTACTTCTCATAATCTGGGAGTCCTTCATGTGTTTTTTTAGCAAACTATTGGGGCTTTCCTATGTCTTGCACTGAGGAGAGGCTTCCTTCCGGCCACTCTGCCATAAATGCCTGACTGGTGGAGGCTGCAGTGATAGTTGACTTTGTGGAACTTTCTCCCATCTCCCTACTGCATCTCTGGAGCTCAGCCACAGTGATCTTGGTGTTCTTCGTTAGCTCTCTCACCGAGGCTCTTCTCCCACGATTGCTCAGTTTGGCTGGACGGCTAGGAAGACTTCCGGAGGTCCCAAACTTCTTCCATTTATAAGCGACTGTTCTATAAGGAACCTTGAGAACTGCAGAAATTCTGTTGTAACCTTGGCCAGATCTGTGCCTTACCACAATTGTCTCTGAGCTCCTTGGCCGGTTCCTTTGGCCTCATGATTCTCATTTGGTCTGACATGCACTGTGAGCAGTGAGGTCTTATATAGACAGGTGTGCACCGCTCCAAATCAAGTCCTATCAGTTTAATTAAACACAGCTGGACTCCAATGAAGGAGTAGAACCATCTCAAGGAGGATCACTAGGAAATGGACAGCATGTGACCTAAATATGAGTGTCTGAGCAAAGGGTCTGAATACTTATGACCATGTGATATTTCAGTATTTCTGTTTTATTAAATTAGCAAAAATTTCTACCTTCCTGTTTTTTTTCAGTCAAGATGGGGTGCAGAGTGCACATTATTGAGAAAAAAATGAAGATTTTTGAATTTACCAAATTGCTGCAATAAAACAAAAAGTGAAAAATTTAAAAGGGGTCTGAATACTTTCCGTACCCACTATGTATATAGGATAATATGTGAGTGGTGTATATTACTCAATGACTACAGACATCAGATATTACACCAGTCACATATCCAGTATATACCATCAGATGTCTGTGCACGTAGTATATTACATATAGTATACAGGATATGTAACTGGTGGGTGATATGTCTACAAACATCAGATGTCATATACAGGATAGTATGTGATTGGTATACTGTATATAATACTACGAGTACAGACATTAGGTATTTGACTATCACATACAATATTATCTACTATATAACATCTGATGTCTGTACACATAGTATAAGGGTATGTTTCCATGGTCAGGAAACGTAGCGCTTTGGACGCAGCGGATACCCCGCTCCGCCCAAAGTCCCCCTATGTACGCGTGGTGATTCCGCCTGTGTTCATTGAGCACATGCGCATGAGGAATCACCGCATCCTGTACATAGAGTGGGTTAGTTATCTTGCAGAGACGGAGCTGTTCCTAGATCGTGGGAACTTTCCTAGAAAGCTCCCAGGCTCGAGTTCATATGAGGACAACCAGCAGAGGGCGCCCTCTTATGATCTCGAGCCTGGGAGCTTTCTAGGAAAGTTCCCACGATCTAGGAACAACCAGCAGAGGGCGCCTCACCGCAAATGCAGGTAAATATAGGTCAATGACCTACTTTACCTACATTCTCCGGGGTTTTGCAGACAGGAGTAGCGCTGCATTAGCAGAACTCCTGGCTGCAAAATATTTTAACCCCTTCAGATGGATTTACATCGTTGGACGTGACAGATCCTCGGAAGGTATGGATATTGTTGGTTTATTTTTTTTTTATTTACAGATCGAGGGTCTTCAGTGAGTGGATTGAGAGTAGAATAAATTAATACAACAACCTTTGTGATTTTTTCATTAAATTAATTTTTAATAATGTGTGTGTGTTTTTTTTTTACCCTTTACTAGTATTGGATTAATAATGGATAGGTGTCATAATTGACGCCTCTCCATTATTAATTAGGCTTAATGTCACCTTACAATAGCAAGGTGGCATTGACCCTTCATTACCCCATATCCCACCGCTACACGGGAATGGGAAGAGAGTGGCCAAGTGCCAGAATAGGCGTATCTTCCAGATGTGCCTTTTCTAGGATGGCTGGGGGCAGATGTTTTTAGCTAGGGGGGGCCAATAACCATGGACCCTCTCCAGGCTATTAATATCTGCCCTCAGTCACTGGCTTTACTACTCTGGCGGAGAAAATTGCGCGGGAGCCCACGCCAATTTTTTCCGCCATTTAACCCTTAAATTTACTAGCTAGAACGGCCAAATTTTGCACATACACACTACTAACATTAGTAATGTGGAATATGCAAAAAAAAAAAGTGATATGAGATGGTTTACTGTATGTAACAGGTCTCAAATCATCATGTCGGGTTTAGGAAGGAGAAAGCAAAAGCCGGTAATTGAATTACCGGCTTTCTGCTATATCGCGCTGGATGAAATATTAATATATATACATATATGTGTCTCAATGACATATATATATATATATATATATATATATACCTATTCTATGTGTACACATTTATTCTACCTATTCTACTGTAAGCTGTCAGTGTGATTTTACTGTACACCGCGCTGAATTGCCGGCTTTTCTCTCTAACACCGCTGCGTATTCCTCGCAAGTCACACTGCTGGTCCGTGTGTAATCCGTATTTTTGGGGCTTCCATAGACTTTCATTGACGTTTTATTTGCGCAATACGGTGACAAACGCAGCATGCTGTGATTTTCTACGGCCGTAGAAAGCCGTATAATACTGATCAGTTTAATACGGCAGATAGGAGCTGGGGCATAGAGAATAATTGTGCCGTTTGTTTTGCGAGTTTTACGGACGTAGTTTCTGCGCTCTTACGTCCGTAAAACTCGCAAGTGTGACGCCGGCCTTAGTCTGAGTGAAATCTGCAGCAAAAGCACTGATAAAAGTGACATGCTGGAGATTTACATCTCTACCAAATCTGCAAGGAAAAAACATAAGGAATGTTTTCACGAGACATCAGGATTCTCAGTCACTTGATGGCATTAGGAATCCCTTTAGGTTTGGTGACAAATCTGTGCAGAAAAATCTGCGACAATCTGCAGCGTGTGCACAGGCCCTAACACATACAACATAACATATAACTGGCATTTGATATACTGTTAGGCCGGGTTCACATTAGCGTTTGAGTCCCCAGCGTGGTGCTGTGGACGTCTTTCCTTAAGCTCTGCCTACTTCCACATGCGTCCTGTCTACCTATCTTTAACATTGTGTACGCAGGGACATGTGTTGTATGCGGTGCGTCCTTGTGTGACGTTTTGACGTGCCTGCAGCAACATGTTGCATTTTCTTGTTCTAAGGGGACGTCAAAATGATGCACGCGGATGCATCCACATACAATGCATGTCCCTGCGTACACAATGTTAATAGGTACGCAGGACGCATGCAGAGTAGGTGGAACTTAAGGAAAGAAGTCGCAGCACCACGCAGGGAACTCAAACGCTAATGTGAACTGTGCCTTATACAGTATATGCATTTCTGTATGTAGGTACAGATCTAACATAGTGTGTACACGGTATAACCTCTGATCTCTGTATTATTCTTTGTACCAGGCTCAGGCTGGATCAGTCCAGGGCAGGATTCAGTATTGTGTCTCTGGTCACTCTGAGGTACAGGGATGGAGATTTATTGCAGGAGATTGAACTTTCCTGCAGATCTGGTGACCCTGGAGCTGATAACGACAGGGCGACCCTGAAAGTTCACTTTCCTGCAATAAATCTGTGATCAGCAGAGCGGCCGGCCGCTGACTCTATACAGAAGCGGCCCTGGACTTATTAGCGTCCCCTGCTCACCACACAGAAGCTCTACAGAGTCAGCACTCACCATCAGGCCTCCTGTCTGAGCCTCCCACAAGCTCCTCTCCGGCCGGAAGAAGATATACAGCCGCGCTCCCCCACTCCAGCAGAGCAGACGGCCGCACACAGGGAGCTGTGGCTGCGTCTGTGTGTGCTCCACTGTGATGCCGCCTGCACAGCTAAAACAAGGCGGCCCCCTGGCAGCCTTAATCAGCTGCTTAGTGACCGGCCCAGGGGGCAAATGCCCCTCTTCCACCTGGGCCAGTCCGCCCCTGCATAGTAACATAGTAACATAGTTATTAAGGTTGAAGGAAGACTGTAAGTCCATCTAGTTCAACCCATAGCCTAACCTAACTTGCCCTAACGTGTTGATCCAGAGGATACAGCACCAGAACAACCAACAGTACATGAATTTGTCACCAGAACCAATATCAGAACAGGAATATGTTACTAGAACAACGATCAGTAAAGGAGTTCAGCACCAGATCACCATCAGTTTTGTTGCAACCTGTTTTTGTCGAATGATGATGCAGGCATATCACTTTGACTATAAAGTGGTCTAGTTAGTTTCCATTATGGTATCCGCCAAATGCTGGACACCTTAATTGAAACCAATCAGCCCCTCCATTACAGTAAAGCTATACTATATTCATTTCCATAATATCCTTTGGTCTTACATTTAAAATTTAGGATGTCAGGGATGTATATCGCCATTTGCCTGATGTTTTGTATAAATGGTTCCAAACAATGAGTGATTCTATACCTCTAACTTTAAAATTGCACCCCCTATTAAGCCTCACCCTTACACTACAGTACTTTTTCATCAAAAAATACCAACTAAAATAAGAAAGGTAACAATTCTAGTGGAAGTGGTGGTCAGAGCTTGTTACCTGACCCATCGGAGGGGGTGCATTAGGGGTCCTGTCATCTTAGTCTCTGACCCATTCCTTTGCTTGGGAGCTGAGGGGTGGAGTGGGGGCGCCATCAGCTTCATCTGCCTTGGGCACCAAAATATCTTGTCCCCGGCCCTTCCCTCCATTCTGTCTTTTCTACCGAAACATGGCAGATGGAAAGATCTCTGCTTCTACATAGTGCACAGGAGGGCCAGGCTGCCTTAGATGCCCCTTCGGTAGCTATTAAGGGGCCACTTAGGGGTGACTACTGCATACAATTTGGGTTAGTACATTTTACAGCCATCCTTCTATACATAAGTAAATTAGGTCTGCATGATCAAAATCTCTGCTTGCTGTCATTGAACAGGAACATTCTTGTTTTCATGGAGTTGCTGAAAACCTCCCAATCTAGTCTGAAACAACAGGGAATTTGCTACATTTGTATCCAGCCCGGACTCCACATTGATACATTCTACCTGCACTAATACATTGTAACAAAGCATCAGCAAAGATTACGTCTTGGTTCCAATTTCTGGTATCCAATGAGCAGGAATGGAGATTGTTACGCTGCTGATGACCAGTTGCCATGTCTGGTGTCTGGGGATGGACTACACGTCCTATCCCTGGTCAGGAACAGAATACATAAGGGGCTTGGACTTTCCGTATCTGTATTTGTTGTGGACACGGCCCGTTGTCGTTCTCAGGTTTCATCACTATTCACTTTCACCATGATCTTTCTTTGGGAAACAAAGGACACTTTTACGTTTCCTCAATTCTCCGCCATAGAGAACAACAGTTTGTATTAATCACTGCGGCCCCACGGCAACACTATAATTACAGTGTGGGCCCTTGTATTCTCTGCCTCTGGGACTATAATGGAGGGATTCTCAGCCATGCCAATAAGCGCTTACAATAGGGGCAAAGACGCCGGATACGGGGTCCTCCTCCAGTGTGTCTGTGGCAAAATGGGAGATAGAAAATCAAATATTGATCAACCAATCCGTAATAACTGGGCAACACCAGCACACACGAAAAAGAGCTGTCTTCTCCGCACGTCCCCAGACAGGACCTCCAGTGATTTGGGAAGGTGCCATACATTTTCCCAGGAGATAGATGCATCCATGTACGCGAGGACTCCACCTGGCTGGTACTCGGGGAGATCGTACATCAAAGCCTAAAATCCTTATGACTTCTCCCAATCGCTTTTATATAGGAATGTCCCTTCTTGGAACACGACTGGGTCCCAGAATGGGAACAGTTTTAAAGAGGTGCTGCAGCAGCTGAAAGTTTGCAGACCATGGAGTAATGCAGGAACACCAAGGAAAAGTAATATTGGACTGAAGGGGGAGAAAGGCTACATTCTTTGTGGCGTACCAGGGACTATAGAAACAGGAACACATGGGCTACTTGCACAGTGAACAAGTCTGTATGATCATGTTCACACACCACCAAGAAACCTGAATACACAAAAGAGAATAGTAAAACCAAAAACACTCAGTTTGAAAAAATGTTGCAGTAATCCGCAAGTGCTAGTAAAAGATGTAAAAAACAGGGTATTTGGTTGATACGTTTTTTGCAAAAAATGTATACTAAGCTGCTCTACCAATCTTCACGGTATACCCTTATCAGAGCAGTCCTAACTAATGTATGCAATCCCTATCTGATGTATTTAAAAACCTGATCATCTGTATATTACCTGTGTGAACAGGGTTCAGAGAGGAAAAATCCATGTGTGCATACAGGGTAGAACAGCTTTTGTGCAGATAGCCCAAGAGGAGTGGTGGAACTCCCCAGTCTTGTAGACACAAGAGAACAATTATGGAAACAGGAACACATGGGCTACTTGCACAGTGAACAAGAGCAGCTTAGTATACATTTTTTGCAAAAAACGTATCAACCAAATACCCTGTTTTTTACATCTTTTACTAGCACTTGCGGATTACTGCAACATTTTTTCAAACTGAGTGTTTTTGGTTTTACTATTCTCTTTTGTGTCTTCAGGTTTCTTGGTGGTGTGTGAACATGATCATACAGACTTGTTCACTGTGCAAGTAGCCCATGTGTTCCTGTTTCCATAATTGTTCTCTTGTGTCTACAAGACTGGGGAGTTCCACCACTCCTCTTGGGCTATCTGCACAAAAGCTGTTCTACCCTGTATGCACACATGGATTTTTCCTCTCTGAACCCTGTTCACACAGGTTATATACAGATGATCAGGTTTTTAAATACATCAGATAGGAATTGCATACATTAGTTAGGACTGCTCTGATAAGGGTATACCGTGAAGATTGGTAGAGCAGCTTAGTATACATTTTTTGCAAAAAACGTATCAACCAAATACCCTGTTTTTTACATCTTTTACTAGCACTTGCGGATTACTGCAACATTTTTTCAAACTGAGTGTTTTTGGTTTTACTATTCTCTTTTGTGTCTTCAGGTACCAGGGACTATAGTAGAGAGTGACGACCTCAGTGGAGAGCTGAGGCCACGCAGACGGGAGAGGAAGAGACATTCGGGAGAGGAAGAGACATTCTGCAGAAGAAGAGACGACCTGCAGGATGGGAGAAGAAGAGACATTCTGAAGAAGAAGAGACGACCTGCAGGACGGGAGAAGAAGAGACATTCTGAAGAAGAGACGACCTGCAGGACCGGAGATGAAGAGTCATTCTGCAGAAGAAGAGACGACCTGCAGGACGGGAGAAGAAGACACATTCTGCAGAAGAAGAGACGACCTGCAAGACGGGACATGAAGAGACATTCTGCAGAAGAAGAGACGACCTGCAGGACGGGAGAGAAAGAGACATTCTGCAGAAGAAGAGACAACCTGCAGATTGAGAGACACCTACTTGCATGATGGCCGTTGTAGAGGCAGATGGGTCCAAAGACATGCAGTAGAGAAAGGCACGAAACTGTGTGAGTCTGAAGGCTAACACTATGGGCAGAGATCCATGGAGAAGTGTAGATGAGGAAAAGCTGGAAAAGACAGTGTTAGCAGGTGCAAGAAGAGGCAGATGTGGCAGAGCTGAATGGCTGCTGTCAGTCCTGGGTTCCCCACAGCATAAGGAGACATTCTAAGTTTCGTCTTGGGGCAGTCGGGCTTGAGGTCTGTAAGGGGTATTGAGAGCCATACACCTGCCCCCCCAGGGAGAACGATATTAGCCAGGTTGCAGAGAAATTAAGGGATGATGCTCACCAGAGAAGCTGTTATGCCAGGAGGAGACTCCCTGGGGCCGGCTAGGACAGTTGGGCCAGGGACAAGTCAGGCAGAAAGAAACCAAAGACTGACAGGCCAGGAAACATCACTAAAATGGGACTCTGTCTTACTGACTCTGACTCCTCTGGCTTCCGCTGGCCACGGGAGCTCCGCAACGTGGTCAAGTAGAGAGTACAGGAAGACTCTGGCCCGGGAGTGCCTGGCTGGGCCAAAGAGGGCCCAATTTGAGTAGCAGTGTACTGAGGGACGTGTGGTTGACTTCAACCATATCAAAGGCTATGGTTTCATTAAAGAACAAGGCATAGGGGTTGAAGTCTAATAGGGCAAGGTGTCCCTTTTAACCACTGACCTATCACCTGCACAGTTTATATGTGGGGGATAAGGTTGATTTCTGTAAGGTGTGGTGCCGCAAAGGGTGATATGTGGTGGGCATCACCCATCCCTCTACTACTGAAGAGATCGCCCGCTGGGAGAAAGAGGAGGATTTTGAGGGGGAACACAGACACCAACGATGACACCCACCCCCGGAACACATGTTTCGGCTATCAGAACAGCCTATTCCTCCCCAAAAGGTGAGTGTGAGTACTCAAAACACCATACCAAACCCTGTTTGGGCCAAAGAAATGAGAAGTTCCTGTGCCAAAGCACCCCGTGTGGGCGTTCAAACCTTTTCCATGACCAACAACAATTCAACGAATATTATTGTAACCAAGTCTGATTTTCCGGAAGTGGACCATGGTAAGAAGAAGTGCCCTGACCTTCTCTGGATGTGGGACTGCTCTCCTTCTCCCAACGCTTGGTTGACTTCCTTGAAGTGAAATGAGGTTTGGGTTTTTTCCTCTGGTGAAGCTGTTCCCACAGTGGCCGTATGTTAGGTCAGCTGGTGAGCCATTCCAGTTGGGCGCTGGATGTCGTATAGAGTGACTGTTCCAGAAAGTTTTTTTCATCTGTGGTAGCGGTTGCCTCAAATTAAAAATGAACTCAGACCCTCCAGTCGGGCCGTTCTGCCTAGTGGCCAGCCATGTTTAGTCAGATGTGGATGTCCTTCACGGGAGAAGAGGCTTTGAACTTTGTTGCCTACACTTTTTAATTTATTCTTGCGTGATAAAATGGTCGGGGACGACCATGTTTTGCTTTGGGGGTATGTAGGGATGAGGTTGCGTGATGAAGATGGCGTGACAACGGAAGGGTTATTGCATTTAATGTGTTATGATTATATAAAAGTGAATGTTATGTTTTCTCCCTATGGCTGGTGTTGTATGTACGGTTCTCCTATAGGCTATGCCTAAGGCCGTCCCTGGGAATGTTGGAGGTCTGTCTACAAGGGGGACCACAATAAGTGAGGGATACAGTATGCAATACACTAGGGATTAGTTAATAGAGTTAAAATTAGCCCACAGTGTGGGAGGGGTTAGACAAGGCTTTATAGAAAAGGTTTTTCTAGGTTAGTTGGGAGTCATTCAGTCAGAGTCCAAGACTCAGTCAACTGCAAGTTCAGTGAGCGAGTCAGTCAGTGAAGGAGAGTAAAGCTAGACAAGACAGTGTTAGCAGGTGCAAGAAGAGGCAGGTGCAGCAGAGCTGAACGGGTGCTGTCAGTCGAGGTTTCCCCACAGCATAAGGACACATTCTAAGTTTCATCTTGGGGCAATCTTGGCTTAATGGCCGAAAGGGGTATTGAGAGCCATACACCTGTCCCCCTAGGTAGAAAGATGTCGGCCGGGTCGCAGAGAAAGGAAAGAATGGTGTTCACGCGAGAAGCTGTTCTGCCAGGAGTCGAGTCCCTAGGGCGGGCTAGGACACTTGGGCCAGGGACAGGTCTTGTTCTGTATGCTGCAGCCGTGTTTAACCGAATTGTACAGTAAAGCTGAACCTGTTACACCAGACACAAGGTCTCCGGTCTTGTCTGAAGCAACCGCCGGACCCTGTTCCATGGACGGGAGGCATAATGTCCTCCTGAGGGAAAAATAAAGAACCAGCTCCACCGCTGCACACACACGACTGGCTCCAGTTTAGAAGAAGGGTTTCAGGGCAACCAGAACTCAGTGCCGCCCACAGCAAACCGGCCCTGTATCCCCCTTCAATGGCATAAGTGTTATTATGGGGCACTGTGGATGTCACTATTATGGGGGCACTGTGGATATCACTTATGGGGGCACTGTGGATATCACTGTTATTATGGGGACACTGTGGATATCACTGTTATTATGGGGGGCACTGGGGATATCTCTGTTATTATGGGGGCACTGTGGATGTCACTGTTATTATGGGGGGCACTGGGGATATCTCTGTTATTATGGGGACACTGTGGATATCACTGTTATTATGGGGGGCACTGGGGATATCTCTGTTATTATGGGGGGCACTGGGGATATCTCTGTTATTATGGGGGCACTGTGGATATCACTGTTATTATGGGGGCACTGTGGATATCGCTGTTATTATGGGGGCACTGTGGATATCGCTGTTATTATGGGGCACTGTGGATATCACTGTTATTATGGGGGCACTGGGGATGTCACTGTTATTATGGGGGCACTGTGGATATCTCTGTTATTATGGGGGCACTGTGGATATCGCTGTTATTATGGGGGCACTGGGGATATCGCTGTTATTATGGGGGCACTGTGGATATCACTGTTATTATGTGGGCACTGTGGATATCACTGTTATTATGGGGGCACTGTGGATATCACTGATTATGGGGGCACTGTGGATATCACTGATTATGGGGGCACTGTGGATATCACTGTTATTATGGGGGGCACTGTGGATATCACTGTTATTATGGGGCACTGTGGATATCACTGTTATTATGGGGGCACTGTGGATATCACTGTTATTATGGGGGCACTGTGGATATCACTGTTATTATGTGGGCACTGTGGATATCACTGTTATTATGTGGGCACTGTGGATATCACTGTTATTATGGGGGGCACTGTGGATATCACTGTTATTATGGGGCACTGTGGATATCACTGTTATTATGGGGGCACTGTGGATATCACTGTTATTATGGGGGGCACTGTGGATATCACTGTTATTATGGGGCACTGTGGATATCACTGTTATTATGGGGGCACTGTGGATATCACTGTTATTATGGGGGCACTGTGGATATCACTGTTATTATGTGGGCACTGTGGATATCACTGTTATTATGTGGGCACTGTGGATATCACTGTTATTATGGGGGCACTGTGGATATCACTGTTATTATGGGGGCACTGTGGATATCACTGTTATTATGGGGGCACTGTGGATATCACTGTTATTATGGGGGCACTGTGGATATCACTGTTATTATGGGGACACTGTGGATATCACTGATTATGGGGGCACTGTGGATATCACTGTTATTATGGGGGCACTGTGGATATCGCTGTTATTATGGGGCACTGTGGATATCGCTGTTATTATGGGGGCACTGTGGATATCACTTTATTATGGGGGCACTGTGGATATCACTGTTATTATGGGGCACTGTGGATATCACTGTTATTATGGGGGCACTGTGGATATCACTGTTATTATGGGGGCACTGTGGATATCACTGTTATTATGTGGGCACTGTGGATATCACTGTTATTATGTGGGCACTGTGGATATCACTGTTATTATGTGGGCACTGTGGATATCACTGATTATGGGGGCACTGTGGATATCACTGTTATTATGGGGGGCACTGGGGATATCTCTGTTATTATGGGGGCACTGTGGATGTCACTGTTATTATGTGGGCACTGTGGATATCACTGATTATGGGGGCACTGTGGATATCACTGTTATTATGGGGGCACTGGGGATATCACTGTTATTATGGGGCACTGTGGATATCACTGTTATTATGTGGGCACTGTGGATATCACTGATTATGGGGGCACTGTGGATATCACTGTTATTATGGGGGGCACTGGGGATATCGCTGTTATTATGGGGGCACTGTGGATATCACTGTTATTATGGGGGCACTGTGGATATCACTGTTATTATGGGGGCACTGTGGATATCACTGTTATTATGGGGGCACTGTGGATATCACTGTTATTATGGGGGCACTGTGGATATCGCTGTTATTATGGGGCACTGTGGATATCACTGTTATTATGGGGACACTGTGGATATCACTGTTATTATGGGGGCACTGTGGATATCACTGTTATTATGGGGGCACTGTGGATATCACTGATTATGGGGGCACTGTGGATATCACTGTTATTATGGGGACACTGTGGATATCACTGTTATTATGGAGCACTGTGGATATCTCTGTTATTATGGGGGCACTGTGGATGTCGCTGTTATTATGGGGACACTGTGGATATCACTGTAATTATGGGGGCACTGTGGATATCGCTGTTATTATGATGCACTGTGGATATCACTGTTATTATGGGGGCACTGTGGATATCGCTGTTATTATGGGGGCACTGTGGATGTCACTGTTATTATGGGGGCACTGTGGATATCACTGTTATTATGGGGGGCACTGTGGATATCGCTGTTATTATGGGGGGCACTGTGGATATCACTGTTATTATAGGGGCACTGTGGATATCTGTATTATGGGGGCACTGTGGATACCACTGTTATTATGGGGACGCTGTGGATATCACTGTTATTATGGGACACTGTGGATATCACTGTTATTATGGGGGCACTGTGGATATCACTGTTATTATGGGGGCACTGTGGATATCACTGTTATTATGGGGGCACTGTGGATATCACTGATTATGGGGGCACTGGGGATATCTCTGTTATTATGGGGGCACTGTGGATGTCGCTGTTATTATGGGGACACTGTGGATATCACTGTAATTATGGGGGCACTGTGGATATCGCTGTTATTATGGGGGCACTGTGGATATCGCTGTTATTATGGGACACTGTGGATATCACTGTTATTATGATGCACTGTGGATATCACTGTAATTATGGGGACACTGTGGATATCGCTGTTATTATGGGGGCACTGTGGATGTCACTGTTATTATGGGGGCACTGTGGATATCACTGTTATTATGGGGGGCACTGGGGATATCTCTGTTATTATGGGGGCACTGTGGATGTCACTTATTATGGGGGCACTGTGGATATCACTGTTATTATGGGGGCACTGTGGATATCACTGTTATTATGGGGCACTGTGGATATCGCTGTTATTATGGGGCACTGTGGATATCACTTATTATGGGGACACTGTGGATATCGCTGTTATTATGGGGGCACTCTGGATATCACTTATTATGGGGACACTGTGGATATCACTGTTATTATGGGGGCACTGTGGATATCACTGTTATTATGGGGGCACTGTGGATATCACTGTTATTATGGGGGCACTGTGGATATCACTGTTATTATGGGGGCACTGTGGATATCACTGTTATTATGGGGGCACTGTGGATATCACTGTTATTATGGGGGCACTGTGGATATCACTGTTATTATGGGGGCACTGTGGATATCACTGATTATGGGGGCACTGGGGATATCTCTGTTATTATGGAGCACTGTGGATATCTCTGTTATTATGGGGGCACTGTGGATGTCGCTGTTATTATGGGGACACTGTGGATATCACTGTAATTATGGGGGCACTGTGGATATCGCTGTTATTATGGGGGCACTGTGGATATCGCTGTTATTATGGGACACTGTGGATATCACTGTTATTATGATGCACTGTGGATATCACTGTAATTATGGGGACACTGTGGATATCGCTGTTATTATGGGGGCACTGTGGATGTCACTGTTATTATGGGGGCACTGTGGATATCACTGTTATTATGGGGGGCACTGGGGATATCTCTGTTATTATGGGGGCACTGTGGATGTCACTTATTATGGGGGCACTGTGGATATCACTGTTATTATGGGGGCACTGTGGATATCACTGTTATTATGGGGCACTGTGGATATCGCTGTTATTATGGGGCACTGTGGATATCACTTATTATGGGGACACTGTGGATATCGCTGTTATTATGGGGGCACTCTGGATATCACTTATTATGGGGACACTGTGGATATCGCTGTTATTATGGGGGCACTGTGGATATCACTGTAATTATGGGGGGCACTGGGGATATCTCTGTTATTATGGGGGCACTGTGGATATCACTGTTATTATGGGGCACTGTGGATATCAGTGTTATTATGGGGACACTGTGGATATCGCTGTTATTATGGGGGCACTGTGGATATCACTGTTATTATGGGGCACTGTGGATATCGCTGTTATTATGGGGCACTGTGAATATCACTTATTATGGGGACACTGTGGATATCGCTGTTATTATGGGGGCACTCTGGATATCACTTATTATGGGGACACTGTGGATATCGCTGTTATTATGGGGGCACTGTGGATATCACTGTAATTATGGGGCACTGTGGATATCAGTGTTATTATGGGGACACTGTGGATATCACTGTTATTATGGGGCACTGTGGATATCACTGTTATTATGGGGGCACTGTGGATATCACTGTTATTATGGGGGGCACTGGGGATATCTCTGTTATTATGGGGGCACTGTGGATATCACTGTTATTATGGGGGCACTGTGGATATCACTGTTATTATGGGGGCACTGTGGATATCACTGTTATTATGGGGCACTGTGGATATCGCTGTTATTATGGGGACACTGTGGATATCACTGTTATTATGGGGGCACTGTGGATATCACTGTTATTATGGGGGGCACTGGGGATATCTCTGTTATTATGGGGGCACTGTGGATGTCACTTATTATGGGGGCACTGTGGATATCACTGTTATTATGGGGGCACTGTGGATATCACTGTTATTATGGGGCACTGTGGATATCGCTGTTATTATGGGGACACTGTGGATATCACTGTTATTATGGGGGCACTGTGGATATCACTGTTATTATGGGGGGCACTGGGGATATCTCTGTTATTATGGGGGCACTGTGGATGTCACTGTTATTATGGGGGCACTGGGGATATCTCTGTTATTATGAGGGCACTGTGGATATCGCTGTTATTATGGGGGCACTGTGGATATCACTGATTATGGGGGCACTGTGGATATCACTGTTATTATGGGGGGCACTGTGGATGTCACTGTTATTATGGGGGCACTGTGGATATCACTGTTATTATGTGGGCACTGTGGATATCACTGATTATGGGGGCACTGTGGATATCACTGTTATTATGGGGGGCACTGGGGATATCTCTGTTATTATGGGGGCACTGTGGATGTCACTGTTATTATGGGGGCACTGTGGATATCACTGTTATTATGTGGGCACTGTGGATATCACTGATTATGGGGGCACTGTGGATATCACTGTTATTATGGGGGGCACTGGGGATATCTCTGTTATTATGGGGGCACTGTGGATGTCACTGTTATTATGGGGGGCACTGGGGATATCACTGTTATTATGGGGACACTGTGGATATCACTGTTATTATGGGGCACTGTGGATATCGCTGTTATTATGGGGGCACTGTGGATATCACTGTTATTATGGGGGCACTGTGGATATCACTGTTATTATGGGGACACTGTGGATATCGCTGTTATTATGGTGCACTGTGGATATCACTGTTATTATGGGGGCACTGTGGATATCGCTGTTATTATGGGGGCACTGTGGATATCACTGTTATTATGGGGGCACTGTGGATATCGCTGTTATTATGGGGGCACTGTGGATATCGCTGTTATTATGGGGGCACTGTGGATGTCACTGTTATTATGGGGGCACTGTGGATATCGCTGTTATTATGGGGGCACTGTGGATATCACTGTTATTATGGGGGCACTGTGGATATCACTGTTATTATGGGGGGCACTGGGGATATCTCTGTTATTATGGGGGCACTGTGGATATCACTGTTATTATGGGGGCACTGTGGATGTCACTTATTATGGGGGCACTGTGGATATCACTGTTATTATGGGGGGCACTGGGGATATCTCTGTTATTATGGGGGCACTGTGGATGTCACTGTCTAGCACAGATCTCGGGTTGCTACAATGTATCAATGTTTGAAAATCTTCAGGATTCCGGATCCTTCTTTACAATGAAGTTGATGTCACTTAGACATTACCACTTTCACCCCCGGATTCCAGCAGACGGCAGCACTGGTCTTTCATGTGAAGTTTTGGTGTTACATTGTGGCTGCATATCTCTATTTGAGCTGACACCATGGCACTATCTGGGCACAGTATGGCTCGTTATGGGTCTTGTATATTGTATCTGCGCAGTGAAGAGGTTTTGTGTACCCATTACTGACAGAAAGCAGTGATCAGTACATCAATATTCTACAACGTCAATGAACTTCATTTACTTGAAATATCACAAATATCGTGTAAAATTAGCAGAAATATCCAGTAGGGGGATTTCTACTACACCAAGCCCAGTTATGGGCTCCATGGGCCGGTGTAAAGCATAGTAGGGTGAAGGCCCACTAGAGCCAAGTGTGAAATCAGGATCCAGTTACAAGCCGCAGGTCAGCTCCCCTCCCCCACATGTGACAATCCCATCACCACCATCATTCCAGTACTTTTTATTACATTCTAAATGTCAGGCAGAACCAATTTTTTTTTTTATTTACATGAAATAAAAAGACAAAATCTAATCTACCATCCACTCGCAGTACAGATACAACATTCTGATCCCCGGGACGAGCGTCAATCTGCTACACGGGAGATCCGGAGATGACAGCGTGAGGTCCTGTAGACATCGGACAGTTCTGACGAAGCCTCATAATCCATGATCATATAGAAAAAGAAGCAGATATACCGCTGAGCTCCACCCACAATCTGGAGGTTACAGGGAGGAGGGTCTCAGAAGAAGCCCGAGGACCCCCAGGGCAGCAACGAGGACGGTGTAGGTGGACCGGACACTGGAGACTCCGCTGAAGTTACACAGGTCCGTGCTGCAGCAGGACACCGACGTGGAGACCACAACGGCATTAAATCCAGTTTCTGTGCAGACTGAGGCACATGTCTTAGTGATGCTGGCACCGGAGAGACTCCCTGCAGAGGAAGAAAGAAGACTCGGAGGTAAGGAAAACAACGGAGTTATGTACTGTAAGGGCGGTCACACTATAGAGCTCTGTACTGTAAGGGCGGTCACACTATAGAGCTCTGTACTGTAAGGGCGGTCACACTATAGAGCTCTGTACTGTAAGGGCGGTCACACTATAGAGCTCTGTACTGTAAGGGCGGTCACACCATAGAGCTCTGTACTGTAAGGGCGGCCACACCATAGAGCTCTGTACTGTAAGGGCGGTCACACCATAGAGCTCTGTACTGTAAGGGCGGTCACACTATAGAGCTCTGTACTGTAAGGGCGGCCACGCCATAGAGCTCTGTACTGTAAGGGCGGCCACGCCATAGAGCTCTGTACTGTAAGAGCGGTCACACTATAGAGCTCTGTACTGTAAGGGCGGTCACACTATAGAGCTCTGTACTGTAAGGGCGGTCACACTATAGAGCTCTGTACTGTAAGGGCGGTCACACTATAGAGCTCTGTACTGTAAGGGCGGTCACACCATAGAGCTCTGTACTGTAAGGGCGGCCACACCATAGAGCTCTGTACTGTAAGGGCGGTCACACTATAGAGCTCTGTACTGTAAGGGCGGTCACACTATAGAGCTCTGTACTGTAAGGGCGGCCACGCCATAGAGCTCTGTACTGTAAGGGCGGCCACGCCATAGAGCTCTGTACTGTAAGAGCGGTCACGCCATAGAGCTCTGTACTGTAAGGGCGGTCACGCCATAGAGCTCTGTACTGTAAGGGCGGTCACACTATAGAGCTCTGTACTGTAAGGGCAGTCACACTATATAGTTCTGTACTGTAAGAGCGGTCACACTATAGAGCTCTGTACTGTAAGAGCGGTCACACTATAGAGCTCTGTACTGTAAGAGCGGTCACACTATAGAGCTCTGTACTGTAAGAGCGGTCACACTATAGAGCTCTGTACTGTAAGAGCGGTCACACTATAGAGCTCTGTACTGTAAGGGCGGTCACGCTGTAGAGTTCTGTACTGTAAGGGCGGTCACACTATAGAGCTCTGTACTGTAAGAGCGGTCACACTATAGAGCTCTGTACTGTAAGAGCGGTCACACTATAGAGCTCTGTACTGTAAGAGCGGCCACACTATAGACCTCTGTACTGTAAGAGCGGCCACACTATAGACCTCTGTACTGTAAGAGGGCTCACACTATAGAGCTCTGTACTGTAAGGGCGGTCACACTATAGAGCTGTGTACTGTAAGATCAGTCACACTATAGAGTTCTGTACTGTAAGAGCAGTCATATTATAGAGCTCTGTACTGTAAGAGCGATCACACTATAGAGCTCTGTACTGTAAGAGCAGTCATATTATAGAGCTCTGTACTGTAAGAGCGATCACACTATAGAGCTCTGTACTGTAATGGCGGTCACACTATAGAGCTCTGTACTGTTAGAGCAGTCATTATAGAGCTCTGTTCTGTAAGAGCGGTCACACTATAGAGCTCTGTACTGTAAGAGCGGTCACACTATAGAGCTCTGTACTGTAATGGCGGTCACACTATAGAGCTCTGTACTGTAAGAGCAGTCATTATAGAGCTCTGTACTGTAAGAGCGATCACACTATAGAGCTCTGTACTGTAATGGCGGTCACACTATAGAGCTCTGTACTGTAAGAGCGGTCACACTATAGAGCTCTGTACTGTAAGAGCGATCACACTATAGAGCTCTGTACTGTAAGAGAGGTCACACTATGGAGCTCTGTACTGTAGGAGCGGTCACACTATAGAGCTCTGTACTGTAGGAGCGGTCACACTATAGAGCTCTGTACTGTAAGAGAGGTCACACTATGGAGCTCTGTACTGTAGGAGCGGTCACACTATAGAGCTCTGTACTGTAAGGGCGGTCACGCTGTAGAGTTCTGTACTGTAAGGGCGGTCACACTATAGAGCTCTGTACTGTAAGAGCGGTCACACTATAGAGCTCTGTACTGTAAGAGCAGTCACACTATAGAGCTCTGTACTGTAAGAGCGGCCACACTATAGACCTCTGTACTGTAAGAGCGGCCACACTATAGACCTCTGTACTGTAAGAGGGCTCACACTATAGAGCTCTGTACTGTAAGGGCGGTCACACTATAGAGCTGTGTACTGTAAGATCAGTCACACTATAGAGTTCTGTACTGTAAGAGCAGTCATATTATAGAGCTCTGTACTGTAAGAGCGATCACACTATAGAGCTCTGTACTGTAAGAGCAGTCATATTATAGAGCTCTGTACTGTAAGAGCGATCACACTATAGAGCTCTGTACTGTAATGGCGGTCACACTATAGAGCTCTGTACTGTAAGAGCAGTCATTATAGAGCTCTGTTCTGTAAGAGCGGTCACACTATAGAGCTCTGTACTGTAAGAGCGGTCACACTATAGAGCTCTGTACTGTAAGAGCAGTCATTATAGAGCTCTGTACTGTAAGAGCGATCACACTATAGAGCTCTGTACTGTAATGGCGGTCACACTATAGAGCTCTGTACTGTAAGAGCGGTCACACTATAGAGCTCTGTACTGTAAGAGCGATCACACTATAGAGCTCTGTACTGTAAGAGAGGTCACACTATGGAGCTCTGTACTGTAGGAGCGGTCACACTATAGAGCTCTGTACTGTAGGAGCGGTCACACTATAGAGCTCTGTACTGTAAGGGCGGTCACACTATAGAGCTCTCTACCGTAAGAGCGGTCACACTATAGAGCTCTGCACTGTAAGAGCGGTCACACTATAGATCTCTGTACTGTAAGAGCGGTCACACTATAGAGCTCTGCACTGTAAGAGCGGTCACACTATAGATCTCTGTACTGTAAGAGCGGTCACACTATAGAGCTCTGTACTGTAAGAGCGGCCCCTATTGGACATTCTATGGGATGTACTTATATTATAATTAGTGATGAGTGAACGTGCACGGTTATCAATTGAGTATCTCGATGTTCGGATGTGCTCGTTATTCGGCGAGTAATGGGCGGTGATCGATGTAAACTCGAGTAACCGCTTCACATCTGTCCTACCTCTTGTGCAACCAATAAACATGCGGCGATTGCCTGCGCATCACTGTAAAGCCATAGCTATCTAGGTTGTGGCATTACTGAGATTGCAGGTCGTGTAACATCATCAGGGGATTATAAAAGGACAGGCGCCACCCGGCTCTGCACACTGACGCCACTGCACAGCTCCGTGACCCTCCGTAGTGGAGGGAGAGATTGCTTGTCCAGGCCTGTGTGTGCACAGTATAATGAATCAGAAGCCTGTAGTGGTGATACTGGTGCTGAAGCTGAACCATCCTAACAGCCCTTCTAAGGGATAATCATTTGTGTCACATACAATCTGCATTTAGCCAAGGGAGAGTCTCAGGAGCAGGGACAGTGACAGAATCCAGTCTGTAGACAGGGATTAGGCCTGTGCAGTCCCTTGCAAAATATTTAGATGCAGAATTTTTGCTTTTTTGTGTGAAAAAAATTGAACATATTGTGATCCATTAAGTATTATGTGCTTTGTGGTACATTTTGTTGTTATAGAACACTCAAATAGTGTTGAAATTTTTTCTGGATTAAATTATTCACCCATACAGTATTCCGTTGTCTCGGGTACATTTCTGTGTTAACTAATACTCAAAAAGTGTTTAAAAAATGTCTGGGTTACATTTCTCAGCAATACAGTATTCCCTGGTCTGGGGCACATACTGTGATATATATAACACTTAAAAAAGGCATTTAAATATGTTGTTGGGTTAAATGTCTCACTCATACAGTATTTATAACACGCCAAAAAAGTGTTAGCGTTTTTTGCTGTACGTTCATTCATACAGTGTAACATGTGGGTGACAAAGATGGCAGAGCCACACTAATCTCCGGAAGAAGTGAACGGAGGACTGTTGGAGCCAGAGGAAGCTGGCAAAACAGCACAGGTGGCAGAAGTCTGTGGTCCAATTTCCCAGAACCGCCAAGGCCCGAAACTAGGGTCAGTCCTTTAATGGTGGGGTTCTTGTGGACTAGAGATCCAGGAACTGGTGAACGGACTTGTGAGGCCTAGGCTGGTCAGAAGAGACAAGGAGGTGAGCAAGAAGCAGGTCTGGAGAAATGTAATTGGGCCCGCTAACAGCATGGTACCGAGAGTTGGCATCACCGGGGGGGTGGTCGATACTTACGATCGTCAGTGGAGAACGGGGTCCATTGAAGAGTTTAGGACCTCGTCTCACATCTCGTTCAACCATCGGGCAGTAGAGATGGAATACTTGCCTCGAAGGCTGCAAGAGCTGATGGCTGCAAACACTGTTATGGTCCTCAAAATGGAGGGGTAACATCGCTGGTATGCAGTGGGTGTGATGCCAGAAGGAAGGAAGCAGGATGAACCCTTCTTGCGAAATGAACAGGCCTGGGAGAGGCTCCTTGAGGCGGCTCAAGACAGGGCTACAACCACCCCGAGAGATTATACTGTCCTTGGAGTTCCCCACATCCTATGCGGGAGTAGGACATGGTGCAGGTGACTCAGGGGTTGATGCCCACTTCTATATGTTAAGGGTTTGGGCACTACCGGAAGCTGGGTCACTTACAGCCCAGGCTATTTCTGGAATCAATTAGTCATCTAATACAGTTTAATGTGGTTATTGGTACAGTGTTATGTAAACTTTAAAAAAAAAAAAAAAGGTAAAAACTTTGGCTGGTTTAAATTTCTCAGCCACACACTATTCTGTGGTCTGGGGTAAATTTTTGTGATACCTAACCCTCGAAAAAACATTCAAAAATTTATCTGGATTCAATTACACATCCATAGAGCATAATGCGTTCTGCAGCACATTTAGTTGGTATATAACCCTCAAAAAAATTGTTCAAAATGTATTGAATTTATATTGCTCACACAGAGTATTATGTGTTCTTGGGTACATTTTGGCGGTATCTAACCCTCATAAATATTGTTCAAAAATGTATCGAATTTATATTGCTCATCCATAGAGTATTACCTGCTCTTGGGTACATTTCGGTAGTCTCTAACCCTCAAAACAAGTTGTCAAATTTTTTTTGGTATTGCTCATCTATACATTATTACTAGTGATAAACGAATATACTCGTTACTTGAGATTTCTTGAGCACGCTCGGGTGACCTCCGAGTATTCTTTAGTGCTCGGAGATTTAGTTTTTCTTGCCGCAGATGAATGATTTACATCTGTTAGCCAGCATAAGTGCATCTGGGGGTTGCCTGGTTGCTAGGGAATCCCCACATGTACTTATACTGGCTAACAGATGTAAATCATTCAGCTGCGGCAAGAAAAACAATCTCTGAGCACTAAAAAAATACTCGGAGGACCCCGAGCGTGCTCGAGAAATCTCAAGTAACGAGTATATTCGCTCATCACTTATTATTACGTGTTCTCGGGTACATTTTAGTGGTGTATAATACTACAAAAAAAAGCAGTGAGAAATGTATCTGGATTCAAAAACTCATCCATACAGTTTTATATTTTTTAAAAATAACCTTGAAAAGATGTTTATGGATTCAATGATTTATCCATACACTAATATACCAGCGAAATGTAAAGAGAACTGCGTTAAACTCACAAAAAAAGCTTCCAAAACTTATTACGGAGTCAGTGATTCATACATTTAGGTTAACATGCTTTGTGTAAAACTACGGTTGGTAAAAAAATTTAAAAAAACGATTGGCTTCGTGCAGTTCACATTATTTTTGGTAAAAAAAAAAAATTGACTGTCATATATACTGTAGAACCTGCTTTGTGTGAAATTTTGTTGGTTTGTAATAAAAACCAAAATTAGTTGCTACAGGTGTACTTTCTTAATATTTTAATGAGGCAGTCCAGTTGGTGCATGTATGACCCTGCTTGTAATTTTTGGCAGGCTTTGCACTTAATGCATAGCCTTTGTGTGTTCAGGAGACCAGTACATGAGAACGTGACCAGAATGTGTATGAGGCCTCCTTTATGTCTAATATAGGGTGTATCTGGGTCCCTCAGTCCCTTATTTTTGGCAGTTCTTGCTTCCTTCACACATTACACTGAAAGATCCAGTTTTTTACTAAAAATTTCAATTTTATAGCTTTTTTTTTTTTTTTTTTTTTAAATCTTTTTTTAAATTTTGTTTTATATACAAGTCATTATACAGGAAAGAATGTTCCTTTACATTTTTTTCCTGTAAAAGAGCCTTCATTGGGGGACACAGGTAACCATGGGTGTATGCTGCTGTTGCAAGGAGGCTGACACTATGCAAAAAAAGGAAAATAGCTCCTCCTCTGCAGTATACACCGACCGACAGGTAGGAAGTACCTCAGTTAGTGTTAAAGCATTAGGAGAAGCAACCAAAACTCATATGTACCAATCCAACAACAGAGGCACATAGACCAAATAATGGTACAACATATGTACCAATCCAACATGAAGACACATAGATCAAATAATGGTACAACATACCAAATAATGGTATCACATCTGTGCCAATGCAACAACAAAGGCTTATTTATGTTACAAACAGTTAGGAAGGGTGCTGTGTCCCCCAATGAAGGCTCCAAGAAAGATTTTACGGTGAGTACCAAAAATCCCTCTTTCTTTATCGCTTCATTGGGGGACACAGGTAACCATGGGACGTCCCAAAGCAGTCCCTAGGGTGGGAAACCGGAAAATTCAAGGAATAAATGGGCTCAGGTCGGTCGGTGCAAAACTGCCACCTGCAGCACCTTCCTTCCCAGGCCTGCATCAGACGAGGCATGGTATGAACCTTGTAAAGACTAACAAAAGAGGGCAAATACCTTACAGTCTGGAAAGCCAAATCCTGGTGACAAACAGCTTAGGAGGCCCCCACCGCAGGGTGGAGTGATCCTTCAGCCCCAGAGGAGACTGCACCGTCGGAAGAGGCTGTTTGTCCTGGAAACGGACTGCCTCACGGCAATAGAGAAACTAGAAGCTAGGAGCCCTTTAAGGCAACCTTCAGAGATGATGAGCAGGGAATCAGATTGACGAAAGGGAGCAGTCCTTGAAAGGTAGACTCGGAGAGCTGTGACGGAATCCAGCTTGTAGAGGGACTTCTCCAGGGGATGGACTGGAGAGACACAGAAGGAAGGACAATGACTTTGTTAATGAGAAAGGAAAAGACCACCTTGGGAAGAAAGGAAGGGCCAGGCCCGAGAACCACCTTGTCCTGACATAGGATCAGGAGCAGGGAACGGCAGGACAATGCCGCTAACTTGGAAACTCTCCTGATGGACATAATTGAACAAAGAGAAATGTCATGTGTTGAATGGGCTAAAACAGGGGCGCGCCTAAGACAAGATTAAAATCCCATGGATTTATCAGAGGACAATAAGGAGGAGCCAGGTGGGCGACTCCTTGAAGAAAACCAAGAATGAAAGGAAAACGGACCTAGGGACCAGACCCTTGTCCATACTCCACCAAAAGAAGGCCTTTCAGTATTTGTAGTAGATACGCAAGGATGCTGGTTTCCCGGTCCCTAATCATGGATATAATGGAACTAGAGAGAGTACAAAGGAGGGCAACAAAATTAATAAAGGGGATGGGAGAACTACAATACCCAGATAGATTAGCGAAATTAGGATTATTTAGTCTAGAAAAAAGACGACTGAGGGGCGATCTAATAACCATGTATAAGTATATAAGGGGACAATACAAATATCTCGCTGAGGATCTGTTAATACCAAGGAAGGTGACGGGCACAAGGGGGCATTCTTTGCGTCTGGAGGAGAGAAGGTTTTTCCACCAACATAGAAGAGGATTCTTTACTGTTAGGGCAATGAGAATCTGGAATTGCTTGCCTGAGGAGGTGGTGATGGCGGACTCAGTCAAGGGGTTCAAGAGAGGCCTGGATGTCTTCCTGGAGCAGAACAATATTGTATCATACAATTGGGTTAGTAACTGGCTTAGTGATAGAAAGCAGAGGGTGGTTATAAATGGTATAGTCTCTAACTGGGTCGCTGTGACCAGTGGGGTACCGCAGGGGTCAGTATTGGGACCTGTTCTCTTCAACATATTCATTAATGATCTGGTAGAAGGTTTACACAGTAAAATATCGATATTTGCAGATGATACAAAACTATGTAAAGCAGTTAATACAAGAGAAGATAGTATTCTGCTACAGATGGATCTGGATAAGTTGGAAACTTGGGCTGAAAGGTGGCAGATGAGGTTTAACAATGATAAATGTAAGGTTATACACATGGGAAGAGGGAATCAATATCACCATTACACACTGAACGGGAAACCACTGGGTAAATCTGACAGGGAGAAGGACTTGGGGATCCTAGTTAATGATAAACTTACCTGGAGCAGCCAGTGCCAGGCAGCAGCTGCCAAGGCAAACAGGATCATGGGGTGCATTAAAAGAGGTCTGGATACACATGATGAGAGCATTATACTGCCTCTGTACAAATCCCTAGTTAGACCGCACATGGAGTACTGTGTCCAGTTTTGGGCACCGGTGCTCAGGAAGGATATAATGGAACTAGAGAGAGTACAAAGGAGGGCAACAAAATTAATAAAGGGGATGGGAGAACTACAATACCCAGATAGATTAGCGAAATTAGGATTATTTAGTCTAGAAAAAAGACGACTGAGGGGCGATCTAATAACCATGTATAAGTATATAAGGGGACAATACAAATATCTCGCTGAGGATCTGTTTATACCAAGGAAGGTGACGGGCACAAGGGGGCATTCTTTGCGTCTGGAGGAGAGAAGGTTTTTCCACCAACATAGAAGAGGATTCTTTACTGTTAGGGCAGTGAGAATCTGGAATTGCTTGCCTGAGGAGGTGGTGATGGCGAACTCAGTCGAGGGGTTCAAGAGAGGCCTGGATGTCTTCCTGGAGCAGAACAATATTGTATCATACAATTATTAGGTTCTGTAGAAGGACGTAGATCTGGGTATTTATTATGATGGAATATAGGCTGAACTGGATGGACAAATGTCTTTTTTCGGCCTTACTAACTATGTTACTATGTTAATTATTAGGTTCTGTAGAAGGACGTAGATCTGGGGATTTATTATGATGGAATATAGGCTGAACTGGATGGACAAATGTCTTTTTTTGGCCTTACTAACTATGTTACTATGGTCTGAATGACCAGCCGGGAAAAAACCAGCCTCCCCCAGGACTATGGCCTCAACGGCCATGCTGTTAAAGACAGAGACTATGAACTCTGGTGGAAGAGGGAGCCTTGAGAGAGAGGATCTGGACGGCCTGGAAGCTTCCAAGGGGCGTCTATGAATATATTCACCGGGCCTTTCTTGACCAATCCGAAGATAACAGGAATATAAGGATCCCTTCTTCCTTTATCCTTTTCACAACTATCGGGCCGAGGGGAGAGACGGAAAAGGAGAGAGCAGATGGAATTGTGACTACGATATTACTAGAGCATCGTAACAGGTGGCTAGCAGGTCCCGGGATCTGGCTACAAACCAAGGAACCTTGTAGTTTATCCAAGACACCACGAGGACAACGTCCGGAGAGCCCCATTTCAGCATACAGTATATGGATGAAGACAGAAGGGCTGAGCTATTGGCTGCCCGAAGCGAGACCCAGATGGCTCAGAAAATCGATTGCCCAGTTTCCTACCCTCGGAATGTGCATGGCTGATATGGCGGAAACATTACCCTCTGCCTCTCGCAGAATCCTTGTTAACTCTGACTTCACTTGTTTGATGCCAGTACCGCCTTAACGGTTTATGTAAACCTCGGCCATGGCATTGTCTCTTGGTTCTCCAGTGTCTCTGTGCTGTGTGACGAAGAAAAAACGGCTCCGCAAAAGAGGAGACTGGCGTTGTTGGTGAAAACCTGCCACTAGAGAGGAAAGAGGAACTTCCTTTATAGAACTGATGTCGACGGCGTCACCAGATGAAACACTGCCTCACTCAGAGGAAGAAGCACAGGATTGTCCGTGGAGACGACCAGAGAGCCCGCTGAAGGGGATGGGCATGGAACTGGGCAAAAGGAACGGTTTCTGAGGCCACAATCCATTTCCCCTAAAACTCCTATGCAGGACCATAGGAGAAGAGAAGCTGATCGCTTTAGAGTACAGAAACCCCTGGCAGAGGGATGAAAAACCTTCTCCATTGGGAGGAAGAGACGGGCTTGGGTCATGTCGAACCCATACCTAGAAACACCAAGTACTGAGCAAAGGTGAGTGGACTTTTCTCTGTTTATAATGTAGCTGAGATGGACCCGAATATGTAGAGTAAACTGAGGACTCTTATTGCAGTCACAGAGAGACGGCTCATTGATCAGAAGATCGTTTAAGTAGGGAAATATGAAAAATCCCTTAGATAGAAGAATGACCCTGACTGCTGCCATGACGTAAATAGTCTGGGACCAGAGGCTAGGATGAAGGGGAGGGCCGTGAGCTGATAAGGACCCTCCTAGATCGCACATCATAGGAGCCTCTGAAGCTAAACACAAACAAGAATGTGAGGAAAATTCTCCCGAGTCCATGAAAGTGATTACCGAACTTAGTTACATCGTCCTGAAAAGACAGGACCGAACGTGACCGGTAAACCGCTCAAGGACTAAAAACAGAGGAGCGTTCTATTCTTTCTTAGTCACGAAGAAAGGCGGAATAGAACCCCGAGCACAGTACGTTCCTGGGGACGGGTACAAACACTTCTGTGAATGGCAGGTAAAGACTGCCTGAAGAACTGCTGGGGCCTGCGACGTATGTCTTGACGGGCGAAAAAACAAAAGGAACTTCTTCCTGGGGGAGAAGAACGGTCGATATTGTAGCCGGAAGTCGCTATCTCTCTCGAGGTTGAAGCAACCTATTCCTATTAAAAGGACATTAGGTTTGGACTGGAAAAGCGAGGTGTTTTTCCCCGCCAGTGGCATCCAAAACTGTTGATCCAGCTTGGATCCAAAAGATCTAGAGACTTGGAAGGCAAAACCAGGGAGGCCAGAGAATGCGACGTATGGCAAAGATGCTGCCGGTAGTCGTGACAGAACAACCAGCCGCATCAAAAGGGGAGCGGACATGAGATATTTGCTGGCATGGACAATCTGATCAGCCAGATCTGGCATCCCATCCGGAGGAGCGGCCGCTAGAATACCTTGACAAAAAGTATTCTTGCCCCGACAGACATGGAATTTGACACCCAGGTGTAGGCAAATCTGGGACAGAGAGAGAGGGGCGCCAGCTGCCTCCAAGGCTGACTTAACCAAGGATTCAATCTATCTGTAGAATCCTTAAGGGATGCACTGATCAGTAGAGACAAGGCTGCATAAGAAGACCGGCGAGAAGCAGGCGGATCTACCTTAGGCATTCTGCCCATTTATCAAGAAGGCCTGGTCTAAAGGGGTAGAGGACGTGTAGCTTTCTCCTACCTGGGAGGCGCTTTTCAGAGTTTTCCGAGTGTTTAGACATAGCCATGACAAGTTCCCTGATCAGGCAAAATTCCGGGAAAAACATTTTTACCCATTTGAAAGTAACGGAGTGCTCGTGAGCAGGAGCCTCATCCTCCCGTAGGTTTAGAAATTTGGTATTTTGCCAAGATGAGGTTATTGAGCATAACTTGCATCTTTCAGGTCTGGTCCATATCGGACTCAGACTGGGAATCCATATCCGACCCAAAAACCGCCTCCGAGGAGGGGCATGGGATGAGGAATGCATCCAGGAGAAAGTAGAGGGACCAGCCGGTTCTTTTGCTTTGTACGCAATCTGTCCCTGTGAAGGTCGCGGTAAGGTGCGTGCGAATCACCGTGAGAGGTGTTCAGAGCACTGGTGGCAGAAGACAAACGTGAAAGACGCTCCAGGACCTGGACCAGGGATTGTGAGAGTTTGGTCAGATCTGAGACCGACTGTGACCTGGCAACAGCCCACTCCGGAAGGAGGGGAGTGCTCTCATCCCAGGTGTTAGAGGGTTTATCTGAATGCCACAAGCATCGCAGAATATAGGGACAGGAATGGGCCTCCCTGAGATTGGGCGTAAGTAGTAGGCTAGGGCTACAGCGTGGAGAGTTAAGCCCTTGTGAAGAGAGAAAATAACCAGTCTGAGCTGGTCGTACCTGATAACAGAGACCGCTGTCAATGTTCAGGCTGCAGTGTCCTCAGAACCAGTAGGTTAATGATGGACGCCTTTTGTGCCCTTCGGAAGGCGATTGTGGCTGCACGATTCTTCATACGGTTTCGAATCTTCACTCAACCCGAGATACACTATGTCCCCCTTCCCTGTGGGGGGGCGTGAATCGGGAGAGAGGGATAGAGAAAAAACACTCTCTCATTAGGCCAAGAGACGGGGCCTCAGCGTACGGCGTCCCCTAATGAGCAGAAAGTCCCGTAACAGGGCATGGCTAAGCGGAAGGCGACCGCGGCTACACAGAGTCTGGGGAAAAGGCCCCAACGCCGGGGGCTAAATTAACGGGTACATATAATTATGCGAAGCCTCCACACCGACAATGACAGGACCGGAAAATGGCATTAAAGAAGGTCCTAGTCCGGTATGAAAATTGGCTACGTCTGACAGTGTCAGGAAGTGGGGGCCCCAAAGTTGGGGACTAAAATAGAAAAGGACATGGAATTATGTGCAGGGCCGGTAAATGAAGGTCCTAGTCTGCGTCTGGTGGGAGTAGGGGCCCTTCCATGGACTGTGCCACCAGAGGAGTGGACCGGGTAGGGGGGAGGAGGTCCCTTGATAGGGAGAAAAGCGCGCCATAAATATGCGCGCTTAATGCGGAGGGCGTTAAAGCACTAGCTGAGGAAAAGATGGCCGTTGTTGTTCAGTGACGTAATGTTCTCTGCAGCGTTCCGCGGGTAAACGGTGAGTCAGGCGGGTAGATACCAGGGACAGAGAAAAGGACATACCTGAAAAAGGTGAGTCCCGAATCCCTCTTCACTGACGAGGATCACATCAGGAGCCCTCAGGAAGGGTGAGGGTCACTGGAAACCGGGATCCTCCTTCTCGCACCGTCTCCGGATGGTGCAGAAGACGGCATCAACCCCTTACAAGGGGGAGGCCACCACTGGTGACCACCGTCTTCCTCTCAGCCCTCTCCGAGGAGAGGGGTGAGGAGGGAAATGGCAAGGACTGGCCCCCGGAATCAGCCCTGGAGCACCCGTGAAGGTGACAGGGGATAAAGTCCTGCCAGCGGGCCTGAGAGTTGCGATGTGGGTGACACCACACTGCTCGCTCAGCCGCCTAATATGGGAAGGCAGGGTGAGAAATTACACCCTGTTTCCCTGAAACTGTATCTGAAAGACAAAGGGAAATTGTTAATAAAACACAACACCTGTAAGGAAAAAAGGATTAGCTGCGGATCTGGGAACAGATCCAGGTCTGCCTCCTACAGACACTAAGCTTAAAGGGAACCTGTCACCCCCCTCAGGCGTTTGTAACTAAAAGAGCCACCTTGTGCAGCACTAATGCTGCATTCTGACAAGGTGGCTCTTTAGTTACGAATGCCTGCACACGCTGAAATAATCACTTATAAAATTTGCCCCCACATACCCTGAATCCATCCGGGAGGCGTGACTTTACTTTCTAATGAGACGGAGCACAGCAGTCACTTCTGGCTTGTGGGCGCCGCCTCCTCTTCCTGCATTATAGTTCCTGGCGCCTGCTCTGTAAGTACGAAGGGCAGCGCAACTGCGCATGCCCAGAAAAAAAACTTATAGAGTAGGCGCCAGGAACGATAATGCAGGAAGAGGAGGCGGCGCACAAGCCAGGAGTGATGGCTGTGCTTTGTCTCATTAGAAAAGAAAGTCACGCCTCCGGGACGGATTCAGGGTATGTGGGGGCAAATTTTATAAGTGATTATTTCAGCGTGTGCAGGCGTTTGTAAGTAAAGAGCCACCTTGTCAGAATGCAGCATTAGTGCTGCACAAGGTGGCTCTTTTAGTTACAAACGCCTGAGGCAGGCGACAGGTTCCCTTAAGGATATGTGCACATGTTCAGGATTTCTCGCAGAAAATTCCTGAGAAGTCCGGACATTTTCTGCAAGAAATCCGCAAGAAAACCGCATGTGTTTTTGCCGCGGTTTTTTCCGGACACTTCCCAATGCATTTTGGAGTGGGAAATCCGCAAAAAAACGGAAAATTAATGAACATGCTGTGGTTTTTACCGCGATGCGTTTTTTTCGCAGAAAAAAACGCATCATGTGCACAAAACATGCAGAATTCATTCTAAATGATGGGATGCTTATTGTATGCGTTTTTTTTGCGGTTTTATAGTGTTTTTATCGGAAAAAAACGCGAAAAAAACGCAACGTGTGCACACAGCCTTAAACTGAGGTACTTCCTGCCTGTCGGTCGGTGTATACTGCAGAGGAGGAGATATTTTCCTTTTTTTGCATAGTGTCAGCCTCCTACCGACAGCAGCATACACCCATGGGTACCTGTGTCCCCCAATGAAGCAATAAAGAAATGCAATTTCTCATGGGTTTGGAATGTTTTTTTTTGTCAGTCCTTAAAGTGGAGTAAAAGTGTGACCCCAATAATCTCAGCAATGATCTGGGGGTCAGAGATGCTTCCAGGGGTCTTCCCCATGCTGTTCTCCTTCCATTCTGCACTTTTTCCATCCATTTGAACACTTTTACTGTCCGCCAGACCTCTCTGTAGGGTCAGCCTGCGAGTATTAGGAATATTCTCGATTCGAGTAACGAGCTCCCGAACATTCTGCTGCTCGCTCATCTCTAATTATCATGGATCATTACTATTTGACAGCGACGAATCCTGTCATTTCCTTCACACCCGTATAGTTCCCTGTGGATATATATTTTGGGTGGATTATAAATTCCCACTCACCGATCCCGCCGGCCACCACGGAGGTCATGCAGTAGGTGCTGGTGGAGGAGCAGTTGGTCGCCGTCATGCAGTTGGTGTTGCTGCTTTGTCCATTGCACGTGTAGCAACTTAAGGAGTAAACTAAGGGGAACAAGCACGTTGTCTCATTAATGATCATACATCATCCAATAGGAAATGTCCTGGACTAGAACCCCCAGTATCCTGGCTATGAAGCCCAGTAATACAATGTCTCACTATATTAAAGGGCTCACCTGTGCCAGCACAGAGGGCAGCGACCAGCAGGAGGCTTGTGTAGGCGGCCATAGCTGTGAGCTGAGATGCACTGTGGATACCGCCTGACAGCTCCTTATATACACACCCGTAATTACAGGTCAGTATAGAGGTCGCTGGGAGCAGCACTGGGGGCTGGTGGTGTTGTGGTAACTGCATCACACAAGGGATCACCGACAATCACAGTACAAGACTGAGACGCTCATCAGCGGGGGAACGGGTCTTAAGGAAAAAAAAATTAAATAATGACTCGTGGCCCAAAAAAACACTCCTCAGCTTGGGCCACATGATCAGTTGCAGCGATCCCCAGTGATGGCGCCAATCTCACCCCAAGTACCACAATCTATAGAGGCACCAATCAACCCCCAGGATGGGCAACGGAGCCATGGCCATGAATGACGAGGAGCAAATCTGGGGGCTGCAGTGGTAAAGTGTCCACTTGGTACCCCCAGAGTCAAGCACAGAATCAGTCACGTACACTGGTGTAACTTTCCTGACACCCACTGCTCCAGAAACAAAGTAGAAAACTATGGCATTCCGAGGGAACTCGGGGCAGGTAGTCAGCGGGTGGATCAGCCGGAGGGTCGCCAGCGGCCAACGTTTTGGTCAGATCCATACCTTTGTCAAGGTCCAAGTGAACATGTGTAACTGTCTCCATGAGTCTTCTTGGCACCCACCGAAACGTCCTGACACCTACTAAAATCCCCGAGTCGTGCCGACACCCTCTGCTCCAAATTCTGACACCCACTAATTCCTTTACAATCCCGACACCTTCAGACTCAACGGAACATCTTATTTGGAGTCTTTCAGCTGCTATTGAGGACCTCTTGAGATCCGTCACCCACTTAACCCTTTCCCTATTAGAATCTCACAAAAAAAAAAAAAGCTACAATAAAATACAACATGATCCCAGCAATCAATCAGTGCACCCCCCCAATCACACCTCTGTCCGGTCTGCGGCTCACCGGATCGGTCATCCTATCAAAGCCTCTTACGGAAAGAGAAAATACAGAATAAAATAAGGAAAGACACCCATAAAAAAATTAAAAAAAAGAAAAAGAGGCGGACATGTTACATTCCCCAAAATAAAGAAAAAGAAGCTCTGCAGAAAGTTTTGAGAAACTGTCACCGACTACAGTCCAGGACCTCCTGATGGACGATGGAAACAGAACGTTCCGCCGAGTTCTCTCATATCTATATCACCCATTCTGACTCCATCTGGCGGAATCTCTCTGTATCCATCTCCTCCATTCATTCTACAATCACTACTTTCTTTATAACCCCTAGCCCGCATTCTCCGTGTCCCTCCTCAGAGGCCGTCCGCCTCGCTCACATCACAACGCTGCTGTGGTCTCCGGGCGGTGACAGACCTGTTGGGAACTTGTCCTGTCATCTTCTGTTCTGGAGATTACAGGTGTCCACACTTTCTTTGTCCAGTTGTGCTGTCTTTGGTCACCAGGACGCCGACACACAAACATGACGGGGCCGGGAGACGCTGCTGCATCTTCACAAAGATGAAAGGAGTCATCGGCCTGTGACGCTTTCCTGAGTAAATAAGTGGCCTCCATTCATGTATTGTGGAGGCTTTTCCTCCCCTGATCTCATTGAGAACTGTGTAATACCTTGTGTCACCTGTGGGGGTGCTGCAGGGAAACTTACAGCCCGCAAGCACCAGCGATCACAAATTATACTTTTTTTTTTAATTCTTTAAATGTGCAGCGAAGTTTAGCCCCATTTGTTCCAGGATTTACTTTTTTCCTCCACTTCTCACTGGCAAGAAAAAAAAAAAAAAAAATCACAGACTCGGTCCGGCAGATTCATTGCCCTAAGCTGAACAAGAAACAAGGCGCAAAACATCTGCAAATAAGCAATGTGCAGTGTTCTATGGGGGGACGGCGATACTTTAGGTTTCATTAACAGCTCCAACCCAGTAAAGCCGGTTTCATGGCTCCAGGTTTGGTTTTGTGATCTGGACGGACCGGGGGTCTCCTGACCTGAACTTTTCAGGTTCATTCATGCCTGAGGCTGCCGAGTCTTGGTCAGGAGACCACCCTACCTGTCCTGATGGCAGCACACAGAGGTATGAACCCCACCTTACTGAAGTGCATTCCTATAGGTCTGCGCACACATTCTTGCACCCAGTATAATAGTAATGAACGTCCCATGGCGGAGACAATCAGCAAGAAACAGGAGGAAAGTATGGGGATGGCTGAGAGAGCCAGAGCTGAATGCCTCCTAGTAACACTTCTGCACAACACTATCACTAAGTGCAGGATTAAATAATACCAAGGCCTAGAGCAGCCGAAACATTAACCCCTTCACCCCTGAGACATTTTCCATTTTGGCGCTTTCATTTTTTTTTTTTTGCTCAACTTCTACTCAGAGCCATAACCTTTGTTTTTTCCCATGAATATGTCTGTGTGAAGGCATGGACTGGGAAAGAAAAAAGGAAAAAAAAAATTTTGTGTGCCGAAACTGAAAAAAAAAAAGTGCCATTCCAGAATTGTTTTTTGGGATTTTTTTTATTTTATTTACCATGTTCTGTACATGCTAAAACTGACCTGCCGTTATGAATCGCCAGGTCATTTCGAGTTTGCAGACACCAAACACGTCTAGGTTGTTTTTTCAAGTGGTAAAAAAAAAAAATTCTGAAGTTTCCAAAGACGCCAAATTTTCCGAGCTTTTGTTGTCTCCATGTTTCGTGATCTGAGGCTGGGTGAGGGCTTATTTTTTGTGTGCCAAGATGACGTGACATGACCTACGATGTACATATATGTCATTTGTCATTAAAGGGTTAAGACCACTTAATATCCTGTAGGTAGTCGGAGGCATCACCTTGATTCTTAGACCATTACCAGACGCAAAAAATGGATGAAAAATTAAGAAATACACAAATATATTCATTGTATTTGCCCACAGCACAGAGAGAACAAAATAAAGAACAGAAATAAATTAAAGCAATGGCCGTCGGCACAAAAACATATTAAGATTTCATCTGCATAATAAACAAATGGATTCTCACTTCTGCAGAAAACGTAGAATGTGAGTATAAAAAAAAAAAAAAAGACTTGGAAATCCCTGAGATCCAAGAGATCTACAAATGATCCCCCATGATCAGAAACCCTCGCATCTTCCTCTTATGCCAGCATGTAAAGCAGTCCTATCTGCTCCTGGGAAAACTGGGTGATAATCCTCTAATACGGGAAGTGTGACGTAGCTTATCCAGCAGGCAGGACGCTAAAACTCGAAGTCCTCATTGGTCATGTCGATGGCCCAGGCAAACTTCTCTCTCTGCGTCTTGTTGTAAATCTTCTCGATGGGCACGCCGTACTTCTTACACCTGCAGAGGACGGAAAAGGTGCGATGTGGTGTAATGACTCACGGCAGCCACAGTCGTGGTACAAGGTAAATTACATACATCCAACAGGTTAATCGTGGGTTAATTAGCTCTTAAAGGGGTTGTTTATGACGGATATATAAATGGCCTTGCCTTGGGATAAGTGGGGATCAGACACCTGGGACCCCCGATGATCTGCTAATACCTGGTGCTGTGGACCCCAGATATACAATGGAGAGAGTCGAAGTGGCACAACGCCATACACCATAGTGGCCATTCTCCGGTAATGCACTCTGTGGAGATGGGGATGGTGGACCCCAGTGTCACATAAGAACCTATCAATTACTTACTTTGTATGGGTGACAAAGATCAGCCCACTTCATCGTCGACTTCTGCCCATTACATCACATATATGGGGCTGAGCTGTAATACCACACACAACCACACAGACCAGAGTGGCGCTGGACGAGTCACATATGGAGGTGCAAGTGCGTACGATGCTAGGCACCGCATGGACTTACCAGGCCACAGTAATCCTCGGGTCCAGATAGTTAAGCTTGGACGTGCCCAGAGCAACCTGCTTGTTCTCCTCCTTGTCGGTTGCCTGAAGCTTCAGTTTCATGAGCTGCTCCTCCAGCCTCTCGCGTTGCTTCTTCTTCTTCTCCATCTCCCTGGGGAAAAATAATCCCATCTCAGCGCAAAATATATAAAATTTTAGTCACATCCAGAGTGGCATTCACGATTCTGCAGTTTTATACTCCTGTCACATACGGAGCTGCAATCTCAATTTTAAGTAGTATTTTACTCCAGTCCTATCCAGAGCTGCAATCACAATTCTGTAGTCTAATACTTCAGTTCCATCCAGAGCTGCAATAGAAGTCCTTACTACTGTCAGTACAAAGGCACTAACCAGCTTTGGATGTGACTAGAGAATATGAGGTCCGTTGAGGAGCAGAAAGTTGAGCTCAGCCCTTACTTTTTGGTGCGGTCGAGATTCTTTGCCTTGTGGTCGGCTTTCGCTTTCTTCAGCTCCTTCTTTGCCTCTTTTACTTGCAGCTCCTTTGCGTCAATCTAGAATGATTAGTGCAGGGTAAGGCAGGATGTGATATCAGGTCTCGGGTGATAGGACCGGTTCCCCGCAGACAGGCCCCTCCGGATCACACATCTTTTTTGTACCTTGGCCTGTAGATTTTGCATGGATTTTTCAAAGGTCTTCGGTAGCGCCCTCTGATGGTTACACAGAAGCGCGACGGCTCGATTTGCGCGGTTGTAGGACAGGATCTTGGCTGCGACGTTGTCTTCCTCTGGAGAGTGAAACAAGACAATGGATCAAGTCCTGTCTGTCTGAGCAGAATCACAGTTACATGCAGAAGGCACCGGACTCATCTCTTTCCTCCCATTAAGGGTTGTCTACTACAATTATATTCTATTCCCAGCGTAAAATAGAAGACATACTGCTCCCCCGCACCGATGCCATTCCAGTGATGCCGGGGCTCGTGTGACACTGGCTGCAGTGATTGCCTAGCATCATAATAATGTGTCACACAAGCCCCGCAGTCAGTGCAGCAGCGCTGATGAGGTGGGAGGACAGTATGTGATATTTTTATTCTATACTGCAGAATATAGAAGAGAAAAACATTGCTTTACGGATTATTCTGGTTTCTTATATTGTATAGTGGTGGCTGAAATTTTTTTTTATCAACGCCATGATGGAAAGCAAATCTTAAACCTCTCAAGAGAAACCCCCGATTACATGACCTGGCGGGGTTATAGACTACCTGTGGGCACGTACCGTTCGTGAGCGCCTTCAGCTGGTCCTGGAGGGTAATGGAGGCGTTGTACGTCCTGAACACTTTTGCTGTCAGTCCGTCCATCAGGTCTTGGAGGTGTTTGTTTAGATTGGAGGTCTGCGGGAAAAGACATGTTTTATGTTTATAGCTGAATAAAGGATCTCTTCTGGTGGGGGGAATGCAAGAGGCCGGCCGGTGGGGGAGAGCGGAAAAAGAGGTGACCAGAAAAGGGGGCGAGGAGAGAAGCAGGAGCCTGAAAGAACATGGATGGGGTGCAGAGAAAGCCAGAAAAAGGGAGAAGACGAGAGCGGCAGCAGCTGGTGACCCTCTTCCGGCTGACAACATATGCACGACTCGGCTGAGTCCAGTTGTCGGCCACACAGACACTGCTGCAGGTCTCGCCTTCCGTGTGTGAACACGACATATACTCACGTTCAGTCTATCAAACAGGTCGTCATCCGGGTTCTTATTCTCCATAAAACGCTTCAGGTTCTTGAACACCTGAAAAGAGATTTACGTCAGACTCGTGTCCAACATCTGCACAGAGACCGGATGCGGCCAACAACCAGTGAAGGGTTCAATGTAAATCCTAATTATTTCGGTCACTTTCTGCCATACTTTGTGCTACCACTTGTCTTTGTTTCCAAGATCCCTGAAGCTGCCAGCGAATTGGAACAATGCTTACATGGCTTTTAGTCACTGGATGTAGAGACCTTTTCACAGCGGAAAGCCTGCGACAATGTGTCAGTGTAGATCACAAAGGACTGTCTAGGCCGATACACTGGCAGGTGAGGAAACTCGCCCATCAGAGAATGGTCTGCAGTAAACCCTCCGCTGTGAGAAGATTTGGACCAGTACAGGGCGACACGAGGAAGCTTCTCACAGCAAGCGGAGATCTTGACATACAAAGTATAATGAGAACGTGATAAAACCTAAGTTCCGGCAGGATGAGGCCTAGGGCTGCACACATCTAGAAGACAACACGAGCGGGTCCGGCCGTTACCTCCTTCTCCACGGGGACCTTGTTGTAATATCGGATTGAATCTTTTCCCAAGAAGTCAAACTCCACCACGTAGTGCTGGCCGTCCATCTCCGGGTACAGCTGGATGTGCTCCACCCTCAGGGAGCAGCAGCCCACCGTGTCCGCAGTCTCGCCCTCCTCCTTCTCGTTGCCCGCTCTAAGGGCCAGCTGTGGAGGGAAGATAACGGTCACCCCATCTTCATACATTTAATAACTCACAAGTCACAGATTAATAAAATAACAAAGGGACATAAAAAAATGGCACGGGATATTAGCAGTGTACCTTATCAATGAAGTACAGCGCCACCGCTCTCTGCCGCTTCTTCATCTCCCGGGATTTCCAGTCCAGGCGATACTGGGATCGGATCTGAGTGACCACGCTCTTCAGGCGGCGCGCCGTCTCGTATTTCTGCCAGTCCTTCTCCCCCTGCAGCAGATAAAGGATCTACATACACGGCACTGACAACAGACGCACACGGTTTACATCACTGCATTTTGAAAGCAGCGACTTTTTCCGTTGACGCAACTGTAGATTTTGTTTTTTGTGGCATAAGTTTGTTGTTTTTTTTATATAACATTTCAGATATTCTTAAAAAAAAAAATTTCTTTTAACTAAAAAAAAAAAAAAGAAGAAAATTTGCCTATTTCCCCCCATCCACAACTGTCTGCAGCATCATACATGGGCACGAGACACTAGGAGATGCCCACACCTGTTACTGCCCAGGACTCCCCCTGGTTGATTACTCTAGGTCAGAGCCAGGCCGTCAGGTACATCAACCAGAAGCTGAAACCCAGACCATAAATTTGACTCTTTAATCTACTCCTACATCAAGTGGAAAAAAAATAAATAAATTTTGGGCCATTGCGACTCCTCCCGAAAAAAAACAAAAAAAATAAAAGCAGCTAAACCATTGCACATAGCCCAAAAATGGTACAATAATACATATCGTTCGGCTTACAAAAGACAAATACGGAATATGGAAAATAGCGACAAATTATTATTTTTTTAACCTCTTAGAAATTAAAAAAAACCTTACAGGTTTGATATCACTGCTTATGTTCTGTGCGGGAGAATCCCGTCACCAGGTCATAGTTACTGCAAAATGCCATAAAAATGAAACCTAAAAAACAATGGTGGAACTGTGTTTTGGGGGGTTTTATTCTCCACCATTTCTTTTCTACAGTAAAGTGAATGGTGTCCTTCTAAACTACAGGCTTGTACTGTAAGAGACAAGCTTCATACAAGGGAGGACGATGGAGAAAATAAAACGTTATGGCTCTTGGGAGAAAGGGGAAAAAGTGAAATGCGAAGGTTAAAATTGGCTGACGGAAAGGGGTTAAAATGCACATTCACCACGAGGCGCACATAGCCGGTCGGTAAGGTTTCAGCCATACCAAATGTGTGTCTTTTTTAGGTTGCTACTTTTTTTTTCCAATCCCAGCTGTCTTTAATGCCACGACCCTCCACCGCTGGCCAATTGCAGGCGGATGTTGGCAGTATATTACAGCTGGCACGGTTCATCTCCTGTGCCCAGGCTCCCCAGGAATTTTAGGTCCATGGTCCGCACCTGCAGGCGACTGCTCCGGAGCCGTAGTATTCAGATTGCTGGGAGTGATTATTAGGGAATATTTACAGCACAGACCAACGATAAATTCTGCGTTTCTCACCTTCAGTTTGGAGCTTGGATTCAGCATAATGTACTTGATGGATCCCTGAATGTTCTCCGTCCAGGATGCCAGCCAGGTGACCGCGTTGTCGAAGCGCACTTCCTTCCACTTGTGACCGGGGGGAGGCTCTGGGATCTTGGCATCTCTGTAGTGATGAGAGGAGACGCACTCATTTTTTAAGCTGTATAATATAAGTCCTCTAGCTCGTCACTTGCAAAACTACAGGTTCCAGCATGCCTAGACAGCCTCACAGGAAGGCTGGGAGCCGTAGTTTTGCAATGGCTGCCGAGAACAGACTAACTGTCACTCACTTGCTGCAGTTTATGATGACGTCCTCCGGCCTTATCCGCAGCTTTAACATTCCCATTTTGGGGTGATCTCCTCGGCCTCGGAACAGTCCGGGAGGCTCAATCTTGAAGTTTCCAATCTTCTCTCGATGCCCGTCCAGGGTGCAGTACCCATACTCCTCCTGAATCTTATTTGTCTCTTCTTTCAATTTCTTGAAAAATTTAAAGAAAAATATAAGAACTTTATGATTTAGACCTCAGACGACTGACAACACAGATCCAGCTACAAAAGCTCCAGACAAGCAATCATCCAAGATGACACCACCGCTGCCGGCAAACATACACGTGGCCACAAATCTGATGTCGGTTTCTGGTGGCTTCTGGGTCTTTGTGCATCACCTCACCACCTGCATGCTCGACCCACATCCCCTCCCACCTCATCCCTAGCCTTTCCATGGTCTTCGTCCCAACCCTAATGCACCTCTTCAACCTCTCACTCACAACAGGTGTCTTCCCCTCATCCTTCAAGCATGCCAAGATCACACCCATCCTCAAAAAGCCCTCCCTCGACCCATCCTCTGTGTCCAGCTATCGCCCGATATCTCTTCTCCAAATGCCTCCAAATTGCTGGAGCAACACGTCCATCTTGAACTGTCCTCCCACCTCTCCTCCTGCTCCCTCTTTGATCGGTTACAATCAGGCTTCCGTTCCCATCACTCAACTGAAACTGCCCTAACTAAAGTCACCAATGACCTACTAACTGCCAGGAGCAAGCGACACTACTCTGTCCTCCTCCTCCCGGACCTGTCTTCTGCCTTCGACACTATGGACCACTCCCTACTGCTACAGATCCTCTCATCTCTTGGCATCACAGACTTGGCCATATCCTGGATCTCATCATACCTAACAGACCAAACATTCAGTGTCTCCCTCCCCCACACCACCTCCTCACTTCGCCCCTTGTCAGTCGGTGTTCCTCAAGGCTCTGTTCTAGGACCCCTACTCTTCTCCATCTACACTTTCGGCCTGGGACAGCTCATAGAATCCCACGGTATGCAGTATCATCTCTATGCTGACGACACGCAGATCTACCTATAGGGACCTGACCTCACCTCCTTACTTACCAAAATCCCACACTGTGTTATCTCGGCCTTCTTTTCTGCTCGCTTTCTACAACTGAACATGGAGAAAACAGAATTCCTCATCTTTCCCCCATCTCACTCTACCCCTCCACCAGACCTAACCATCAATGTCAATGGCTGCTCACTTTCCCCAGTCCCACACGCCCGGTGCCTCGGGGTGATCCTCGACTCTGCCCTCTCTTTCAAGCCATATATCCAAGCCCTTGCCTCCTCCTGTCGTCTCAAACTCAAAAATGTTTCCCGGATCCGTGCTTTCCTTGACCGCAACACCGCAAAAACACTAGTGCATGCCCTTATCATCTCCCGCCTCGACTACTGCAACCTCCTACTCCCTGGACTCCCCTCTAGCACTCCGACACCCCTCCAATCCATCCTACACTCTGCTGCCCGACTAATCAACCTGTCTCCCCGCTATTCCCCGGCCTCTCCCCTGTGTCAAGCCCTTCACTGGCTTCCTATCGCCCAGAGACTCCAGTTCAAAACCCTCACACTGACATACAAAGCCATCCACAACCTGTCTCCTCCATACATCTGTGACATGGTCTCCCGATACTTTCCTACACGCAACCTCCGATCCTCTCAAGATCTCCTTCTCTACTCCCCCCTTATCTCCTCTTCCCATAACCGCATCAAAGACTTCTCCCGTGCTTCCCCATACTCTGGAACTCTCTACCCCAACACATCAGACTCTCGCCTACCATAGAAACCTTCAAAAAGAACCTGAAGACCCACCTCTTCCGACAAGCCTACAGCCTGCAGTGATCCTGAAGTTACTGAACCGCCGCACAACCTGCCCTACCGTCTCCTAGCGTATCCTCACCCACCCCCTGCAGACTGTGCACTCGCGGGCAGGGTCCTCCCTCCTTATGTACTCATGTGCCTTGTTATCGGCTCATGTTTACAGGTGAATACGAGGCAAAATAGACAAATACATTAAAGCGCCATGGAATAAATAGCGCTATAAAAATGTATAATAATAACAATAATACATAATCACTCCTTCCTGCTTAATGACGTATACATCCGTCACAGTGTCGGTAGATGGAGCAATCTCAGGACCCGTGTTATACAGACAGCACCTGCCTCTAACAGCAGCGATCAGCGCTACCTCCCATCGCTGCTGTCAGACACTGACAGGAGGATTAAGGTGGAGAGATCGCGAGATGCGACCATTCTGCCGTCCTTCTACCCCTCAGCTACATATAACTGCAGGGACTGCCAAAGCAGCCAGAGGCCTACAGAAGGCTCCCACCATCTTTATATTCCTAGGATTCATGGGACATCGTTATTATATTATATACTGCAAAACAGAATGCCGATAGCTTGTATACCGAACAATCACCTCCTTTTCCCCCCAACTTAAAAGTAAAGAAATGTTAATTATGTCTCCTGGAAGAAAGAAATGAAAAAATATTCCGGTAGTGAAGGAGATACAGAGCTTTCCCACAATAAACACTTAGCTATCATATATGACAGGTAAGCGGATCGTAGCGCCCAGCTCTTTGCCCATGAAACGACACCCTCTATACACATTTTCATAGTGGTCCCTCTCACGCAGGACAAGTATGAAGGTGTACATCAAAAAAGTGCTGTGCCCACAAAACACTCCAGGAAAAAAAAAAAAAAAAAATCAGAAGCGAAGGGAGAAAAAGAAGAGCCGTGGTGGAGAAGAAAATGAGAGAAGTGGTCGTGGAGGATTCCTACTGAGAGGATCAGAAGCCACTGTCTGCAGACCAGACATCACCTCAGGAGAAGTGTGAGGTCTTCTAGTGCCAAAATCAAAGACGTGTCTGATAACATAAGAATGTATTTACCCTCTCTAGCTGACAACTTTATCTTTCAAAAGGTAGAAGAGAGAACAAGAGGATCTGCAATCATGGACCTAATTCTTAGGGTACCGTCACACTATACGATTTACCTACGATCACGACCAGCGATATGACCTGGCCGTGATCGTAGGTAAATCGTAGTGTGGTCGCTGGGGAGCTGTCACACAGACAGCTCTCCAGCGACCAACGATGCCGAGGTACCCGGGTAACCAGGGTAAACATCGGGTTACTAAGCGCAGGACCGCGCTTAGTAACCCGATGTTTACCCTGGTTACAAGCGTAAAACTAAAAAAATACAAACAGCACATACTTACATTCTGGTGTCCGTCAGGTCCCTTGCCGTCTGCTTCCCGCACTCACTGACTGCCGGCCGTAAAGTGAAAGTGAAAGCACACGTCACCGCTGTGCTCTGCTTTCACTTTACGGCCGGCAGTCACAGTGCGGGAAGCAGACGGCAAGGGACCTGACGGACACCAGAATGTAAGTATGTGCTGTTTGTTTTTTTTTTAGTTTTACGCTTGTAACCAGGGTAAACATCGGGTTACTAAGCGCGGTCCTGCGCTTAGTAACCCGATGTTTACCCTGGTTACAAGCGAACGCATCGCTAGATCGCATCGCTAGATCGGTGTCACACACACCGATCTAGCGATGCCAGCGGGAGATCCAGCGACAAAAGAAAGTTCTAAACGATCTGCTACGACGTACGATTCTCAGCAGGATCCCTGATCGCTGCTGCGTGTCAGACACAGCGATATCGTAACGATATCGCTGGAACGTCACGAATCGTACCGTCGTAGCGATCGAAATGGCAGTGTGTGACGGTACCCTTACCGACAGGGAGGAAATGGTTGAGGAAGTAAAGGTGACTGGGAATTTAGGAGGCAGCGATCGATCGTAATATCCTCAAATTTTGCATTACAAAAGGAGGAAGACCAGCGAGGACTCACAGGCAGATTTGAATGAACTCAGAAAAAAGGTCCAATGGTCGGATGTTCCAAAGTATGGAAAGGTCCAAGAAGAATGGAGATTATGCTAAGTGAAATTCTCACGAATTGGCAACAATCCCAAAAAGAAAGAAGAATTGGAAGCATTTAAAGAGACCAGGATGGATGAACACAGAACTTAATCACTTGTGAAAAAGGAAAAAAATGTATATCAGATGGAAAGAGGGGCAAATCTAAAGAAGAATATAATGCGGTCTGCAGGGAATGCAGCACAAGAGTTAGAAGAGCAGTAATGAAGTGAGGCTTGCAAGGGAGACCAAAGTCAGCAAAAAAGGATCTTGGGGGTTTGTCAAAAGCAAAAGAAAAGGCAAAGAAGCGATAGGATTTTTACAGGATGACAAGGGTGAAGTGGCCAAAAATGATGTTGAGAAGCCAAACATTTTCATTACTATTTTGCATCTGTGATCTCTAAGAAAGCAAATGCAACATCAACTGATCTTCATGGTGCCATCAAAGGAATAAAGGAATCCACACTATCCATAAACCAAGAGATTGGGAGGGAACACAGATAATTTACATCTCCTGGTCCAGATGAATTATATATAAAGATCTGTGAACAAATTGTGTGCAAGTACTTGGATAAGAATACAGTAATTATCCAGAGCCAGCATGGGTTTGTAGCAAACTAACGGGCTTATATAAGAAGAGATCAGGACTGGTCCCGAGATTTATGAGGAGAGCGACAGGTAAATGCCCCTTGTGTAGAGACGGTGACCTGAGCTGCGGACCCCATAGCTGCAGACAGAGCGGTGGGCCTCACCTGCTTCTCCTCTTTGGGTAAAGCTTTCCGAGCCTCGTTCTTATCGTAGAAATACTTGTGTATCTCGGAGAAGTCGCACTTGTACAGCTGCTTTATGGTCTTCTTCTCTTCTTTGCTCATTTGCTAAAACCGGAAAAAGTAAATATTTTATAAAACAAGCTGCAATGTTGTATATATTACAGCTGTACGCTGGTCCTGCAGACACATTATAGTCCACAGGCACCGGACTAGAGCCTGCGAACATCCCAGCGCCTTCCATCATCAATGGCTACTTTCATTAGTCGGACCAGCGAACGTCAAGTGTGGAATGACAGGACTACTAATCAGAAGGACCCAGGACACCAGCAGTTAGGACGCTGTCCGCAGGGATCAGTATGGTGGCCACAGACTACCAATGGGGCAGCAGGGGTCAGTAAGGTGGCCACGGACTACCGATGGGGCAGCAGGGGTCAGTAAGGTGGCCACAGACTACCGATGGGGCAACAGGGGTCAGTAAGGTGGCCACAGACTACCGACTGGGCTGCAGGACCTGTGCACCAACCTATCTATATACTTTCTATGCGGCACATCCGGTATACTGCCACAATGAGGAAACACGCAGAGTCCTGCATGGAGGATGCTGCGAGTCCTTGCATTACAGATATCCCAGGCAAGTTCATGGTTCCTTCTCCTGGTGCCAATAACCAGCACAACCCCCACCTATAGCCTGAATTGGGCTACAGATATCAGGATATGCATATTAGACGGTCACAGGAGACTCACTGTTTTCCAGTCGGTGAAGAAGTTCTTCTGGAAAATCTCCTTTGTGGTGTATTCGTGATCCAGCATCTTCCCATAGAAGGTGGCCACTTCCTCAGCTTCCAGGCTCAGCTTCATGGGCTCTCCTGGATCCGGAGAACAGTGAAACGTGTCATATCTTATGTGTTCTGAGAAGCCATGTGTAAGATCAATGCACACTGGACAATCGGTGACACCAAGTCATCAGATAGACGGGAGCTACAGCCGACAATCCAGTAGTTACACCTATGCTCCTATGGGTCACGTATAAAGAATATGTCAGTAATGACAGCAGTAAAATAACGGGGAACGTGACACGCACACCCTGCAGGTCACCAATGATTTGGGGGACTGTCATGCAGAAATAAATGGTCTTTAGCAGCACACCTTGGGCATGTCGGACCCCTGTCTCGGTATCACTCATGCACTTTACTTGTATGAGGTTGCATTTCGGGGCAGGATTTTCACTTTTTGCACAAGGCTGGGTAGAGATACTGTGAGATTTATTAACATCGCTTTCCTCACAATTTGTGTACCGGGGGCCATGCTTTTCTATATTTGTAGTGGGTGGCTAAAACCAAACTGATAGATTTGATCTATACTCCTGGAATATTCCTGGTGTAGAGAGAAAAAAATAGGCCTCTAATGTAATGCGATAAGGGCTAGAAAAAAAGATTTACTCACCTTCCTCAGGTCCAGTGCTGAGTCTCCACTGCTGTTGTCTGCAGTGTCATGTTGACGGCTCTGCAGCCAATCGCTGTGCTCATGTAGATGTCACGTGTCCCTATCCTCAGAGATTGGCTGCAGTGCTGTAGACGTGACACCAGCGCTGCAGATGAACAAAAATGCAACAGTCGGCGCTGAAACTGGGGAGGGCAAGAAATCTTTTTTTCCTTAAAGCTACTAAAGTCTATAAAAGTTTTCTGGAAGGCGACAACCCCTTTAATGCCTCCCGTACAAATGCCTGCTGGAGGGGTGCAGGTAAGCAGTCTCCGGAGACGACCCCCCGCAAGTGTGGGCTCCGCTTACCATCGTACAGAAAGCGCACGTCGTCTGGCAGCGGCTCGTACCCCGGAGCGAAGTAGGGTCCTCGATGCTCCAGAAACTTCCATTTCACGCCGTCCTCATAATTCTTCTCCTCCCACCTAGGACACAAGAGTTACACATCAGTCATAAAGAAGGAGATCGGTTTGTGTAAATGGGTCTCGATATTGGGGTGCACACGCTGCTTGTTGCTGCTAGGTTGTTACAATGTATCAGTGAACCCTGGAGAGAAATTCCTGCTGCTTCTGAACTGTAACAAGTCCATCAGCTGCTGGTAAAGGACGAGGTTTGGTTGCTGAATGAAAATAAAGAGATCTTTTCTCCCAGGAACAAAGCAGGGTCTTAGTTTTCACTTCTCACTGATTATTAAGTAGTGAAAAGTTGCAGAATTGAGCACAGACCGTGCTCAGACACGGAGCACATCCTCACCAGGGTCTGACCGCCGGCTTTCTGCTCCGCACCGGCAGCGTAGTCACAGTCAGGAGCCTCCATCCAGGCGGCAGCGTGCAGCAGGGCCCGAGGGCGAGCCGCAGCCGGCAGCCATTGCTGAGCATGTCCCACACATGTCTGCAACATCCAGCAATGACCTCTCTCCGGGGAAAGAGGCTTCCTGGAAAGCAACCAATCAGCTCACAGCTCTGCAGAAGGCATGATGGGAAATGTAGTTTTGTGGTGTGAGGCCGCACATGACCCAACAGCAGGGACAGTACAGGATGAGGAGCAGGAATATCAAGTTAACCCCTTCCTGTACAAAAATGGAAGCGGGTGTTTAAATTCTATACAAAGGCTGAGGACCCCTCAGTTATTACTGTGCAGTAAATACGACCTGAGGACAATTCTTCACGTCAGGGCAATTTAGTGGTTAAAAATTATTTTTGTGCGTCACCATTTTCTGAGAATTTTTATTCCCTATAACTTCTAAAACTTTGTTTCTTTTACTCCATTTAGTCTTCATAGGTTACTTGGACCTGAAATACTACAGTATATAGTAAAATGACAAATCCATGTGGCGAGCCATGGGGTGGATTTTATAGGAGCACCGAGATGGCAGTGACGGGACATGGCAAACCCAGTAATGGCATAAACGGGACATGGCAAACCCAGTAATGCCATAAACGGGACATGGCAAACCCAGCAAGGGGAGGCTGATGAGCGCCATAACAATGAAAATGCAGAGGTCATAGATTGGCAATTAAATGGTTAAGCAGCAGCGATCGGAGCCGTCAGTGGCAGGCGCCACCTGTGTGACACGACCTGAGCCGGCTCCGTACACCCACATGTGATCTACACACACCAGGCACCGGTCTCGTGGCAGATTCCAGGAGCCCAGAGGGGCAGATCTGTGCCCGATAACAGCGTGGTGCAGGCTGTCTGCAGCATTCCCACCATCGTAGGCTGTCTGCAGCATTCCCACCATCGTAGGCTGTGCACAGAGCGCGGCGGGTCCCTTCAGTACGAGGCCTCTCCCTCGTAGGTGCTGGACGGCAGCCAGGAGAGGGATGATGATTATCTTACAAGGTGTGAGCACCCGGAGGTATACAGGCCCCCGGGGACTCTCCTGTAAGCTCAGGATCGTGCTCGCAGCTCACACTATCTGCAGATATCAACCACATCCGGGCTAGAGTTACGGAAACTGCGGCTCCACCATGCCGATCTCACAAGGGAAGGATTTCTCCCAGCGCAGGAGAGAAGGGATCCCTGATCCGCCAGAACCAGGTGCAATAACCTGGAGGACAGTGACACCGGTGACGCTGCATCTCCAAAACCCGGCCGCTTACAGTGCGTGCCCTATACTCAGGAGTAAGCGGGTGCACATCGTTGGCAGACGTCCCAGCACACAGGACGTTATTAAAGGTTTATTCATGAAGTGAGGGCAGTGATAGTGAGGACACGAATTAAATCCACCCAGAAAAAGGCAGATCTTGTGCTGAGAGACAATCCCGTGATCACAATGTCCATCACCGCTGCTGACAGGATGTGACCACCAATAGTATGAGATCACCCTGGTGGAGTCCTGCAGCCGCAATAACCTACAGATGTGAAACTACAACTCCCAGAACGCACCGACACCACTGCTCACTCACCATTTCCACTTGGAATCTTCTTCCTTCGTCTTCTTGGCTTTGGTTTCGTCCTCCTCGTCCACATTCTTCCTCTTTTTGCTCCTTGTTTTTCCTTTCTCCTCCTTCTGGGTCGTCTGATCCTTCTCAGGATCCTGCTTTGCCTTCTTGTGGCCGGCCTTGGAGTCCTCCTCTTTCTGCGATTCTTCCACTTCCCGCTTTATTCCTTTAGTTTCCTCCCTTTCACATTCACTTTGTCTTTTGGAGTCTTTATCGTCGCCCTTTTTCTGCTTGTCCTGCTTTTCGTCAGATCCCTTCTTATCCCGGGACTTGCTCTTGGACTTCTGCTTCTTGTCTTCGAATAGATCCAGGTCCACCAGGGTCATCTTCAGGACACTTCCGTTCTCTTTTGGAGGCGCCTCGGTGTCTCGGGTCTCCTTTTTTACCTGATGTTCTTGTTTGCTTTTTCCTGAGCGGCCCTCCTTAGATTTGGAGGAGTCTTTGTGCTTCTCATCATTCTGTTTGCTCTTCTTGGGGACGTCGCTCCTTGTCTTCTGGTCCCTGTCTTTATCCTTAGTCTCCTTTACCTTGCCCTTCACTTTCTCCTCTGTTTTGCTCTTCTTGGGGACGTCGCTCTTTGTCTTCTGGTCCTCGTCTTTATCCTCAGTCTCCTTTACCTTACCCTTCACTTTCTCCTCTGTTTTGCTCTTCTTGGGGACGTCGCCCTTTGTCTTCTGGTCCTCGTCTTTATCCTCAGTCTCCTTTACCTTACCCTTCACTTTCTCCTCTGTTTTGATCTTCTTGGGGATGTCGCTCCTTGTCTTCTGGTCCTCGTCTTTATCCTCAGTCTTTTTTACCTTGCCCTTCACTTTCTCCCGTGCTTTGCTCTTTTCGTGATCCGCCTTGTCTTTTCTCTCATGATGATCCTTTTTCTTTACTTCTTCATTATGCTCCTTGAGCTTTTTGTCGGCTCTTCCATGCTGATCCCTTTTCTTAGACACATGCCCCATTTTCTCAGCACGGTTCTCTTTTTCCTTGAGGGCTTTGGTGCCGCTGTTATTTTCAGAAATTCCAGAGCTACGCGACTCACCAGTATAATCTCCGTGATCCTTTGGTAGATCCTTGTGATCGTTTTCTCCATTAGTGCTCTCAACAGGCAGATCATCAGGTATGTGATGGAGTTGTTGGGCATCACTTTTGTGCTCAGAAATCCTAGAGCTACGTGACTCCCCGGCCTGATCTCTGTGATCCTTTGGTAGATCCTCGTGATCTTTTTCTCCATTAATGCTCTCGACGGGCAGATCATCAGGTAAGTGGTGGAGTTGTTGGGCATCACTTTTGTGCTCAGAAATCCTAGAAGACGCCAACTGGAAAAGAAAAGCATTGGATGAAACCACAAACATTTTGGCTCTGGTTCTACAGCGAATACTGGACCTTAAACCCAATAACCCTAAAGCCGCCAGTCTCATTAGGGAGAGACATCTGCATCACTCTCTGCTAAGGATTTACAGGAGGCGTCAGAGGGTCGGACATACTCCCAAGATACCAAACCTAACGGGACGGCGTCTGCTGCGTGGCGAAGTTGTACCACAATGTATTTGCACGAATTTGGCCACAATGTGAGTTGTGCTGTGTAAGCTGCGACATCAGACCACAGCTGACGACGCCACATCCGACATCCAGCCGGTTGCACAAGCAGAACATCACAAATCTACTATATAATTGTCTAAGAGTCACTTCCGTCTGTCTGTCTGTCACGGATATTCATTGGTCGCGGCCTCTGTCTGTCATGGAAATCCAAGTCGCTGATTGGTCGTAGCAAAACGCCCACGACCATTGCCACAACCAATCAGCGACGGCCATAGTCTGGCAGTGGCCGCTGCTTTACTGCCCTGCAGTCAGCGCTGAGCGCTCACACAGGGTTAATGCGGCATCAATAGTAAAACGACCTAATGTTACAAATAATAATAATAAAATTTTAAAAAAAAAGTTATTCTCACCCCCCGATGTCGCGCTGTCCTTGGCAGTGCAGGCGGCAAGTTCCGGTGCCAAGGATGCTATGCGAGAAGGACCTGCCGTGATGTCACGGTCATGTGACCACGACGTCATCACAGGTCCTGCGCTCATACCAACCCTGGGATCGGAAGGTGCAGCATGCACCGTACATAGGCGCCAGGAATTCAAGGGGCCCTCGGAGCGTGAGTATATGTTTTTTTTTTTTATTTGAAGTCTTTTTTAACCACGCATATAGTGCCCACATTGCTATATACTACGTGGGCTGTGTTACATACTGTGTGGGCTCTGTTATATACTACATCTCTGCAATATACTATGTGGCTGTGTCGGTTCTGTTATACACTACGTGACTGGGCAATACACTACGTGGCTGTGCAATACACTACGTGGCTGTGCAATACACTACGTGGCTCTGCTATATACTACATCGCTGACCAATATACTACATAGCTGTGCAATACACTATGTGACTGTTATATACTACATGGCTGTGCAGTATAGTATGTGCTTGTGCAATATACTACGCGGCTCTACAATATACTATGTGGCTCTGCTACATACTACGTGGCTGACCAATATACTACATACCTGTGCAATACACTACGTGGCTATGTTATATACTACTTACCTCTGCTATATGCTACGTACGCTGTGTTACATACTACGTAGCTATGTTATATACTACGTCACTGTACAATATAGTACGTAGCCTGTGCTATATACTACCTACATATTCTAGAATACCCGATACGTTAGAATCAGGCCACCATCTAGTTAGAAATATTGCTTTAGTGCTGCTCCTTCATGTTTTTTTTTCTGCTTGCTATTCTAAACAATGAATTAGGATTGTCCGCCATGCCGTCTACCGCAATCTACAAAGTACGTGTGAGGGGCGACCCAGCAATGGAAACAAAAGGTCCCACGTACCGCTTGCTCCTTGTCAGGTTCATTCTCCGAGATGTCACTCTGCCTGGAAATTAAAACACAACAGTGAATAACCAATCTATATAAATACTAAAAACGGGACCGATCGTTGTGAGATCAACCTCGGGTAAAGGTGACTTCTAGTGTTATGGAATTAAACCTTATTCAGTGAATTTGTGAAAATCTCAAAACTTAAGAATCTGCGCTTCAGTTCTTTACAAAATCTCTGCTTGCAGCCAGTGAATGAGGACACCCCATTTGACATCTGCAGTAAGCCCGTCCACATTGAGTCCTGCTCTCAGCATACACAATGCTCGGATGTATCCGGACTAGCAGAGACTTGTGCGACTGCTGCCGCCCATATGTTCCACTCAGCGAAGAGCAAGACTAGATATGTCCAGAGTTTACAGAAGTCACAGACTCAGTCACTGACAGCAAGCGGAGGTTCAGAATATAGTGAGAAATGGAAAGACAACGCTTAGGCCGGGTTCACACTGCATTAGCAGCAGCCCGTTCAGCACATACGCTAGCGAGCTGCTGTAACGTAAGTGCCGACGTTACATCGCGCTAGCGCAGACAGAGCATCTGCTAGCTCTATCTGCGCTAGCAGTGACGGACAACGCTGCAGTCCGCGTCTCAGGGTCCGTCACTCAATGACGGCACATCCCTAGCGCACGCCCATTGTGAGTGTGCGCTAGCGATGCGTCCGACATTGCAGTCAGTGGCGGCCGTAACGGACTACGTTACACCGCATTTATGCCGCGGTGTAACGTAGTCCGTCTAACGGACTGCTTAGACGCAGTGTGAACCCAGCATTATTAGCAACTTCTCATTTAGAACAGATGACATTTTATTAATATAAAACCCCTTTAATGGGTGGAATGAGGGCGGGAAGAGTTTTCCCCCCTCCTTAAAACCTTGTGAATTCCAATTGTAGAAATAAAATGCTATATATGCTCCAGAAACATTTTACATTGCCAAGGTACAAGAACACATACAATTGGGGAATATTCGTATACATGGCACCAACTTATCTGAAAAGTATTGACAAATAGGATGCGACTAAAGCCCCCCCATACACATTATTTGGGCTCACGACTGCAATAGTCGAGGCATGAGGCCACAGTACGCTCGTGTGCATTAGCCCTTACTCTTACAGGTAGGGAAGATTTGGTAACTACGACACCAGATCTGCTCTATGTAAAGCACCACCAGCAAGTCATGTGCAGGATGATTGATCACTCTGCAAGAATCCTATCATGGGAAGACACTACTAGACTATTGTAGTTATTAAGGTTGAAGGAAGACTATAAGTCCATCTAGTTCAACCCATAGCCTAACGTAACATGCCCTAACATGTTGATCCAGAGGAAGGCAAAAAAACCCATGTGGCAAAGAGTAAGCTCCACTTTGGTGAAAAAAATTCCTTCCCGACTCCACATACGGCAATCAGACTAGTTCCCTGGATCAACGCCCTAACAAGGAATCTAGTGTATATACCCTGTAACATTATACTTTTCCAGAAATGTATCCAGTCCCCTCTTAAATTTAAGTAATGAATCACTCATTACAACATCATACGGCAGAGAGTTCCATAGTCTCACTGCTCTTACAGGAAAGAATCCACGTCTGTTATTATACCTAAACCTTCTTTCCTCCAAACGCAGAGGATGCCCCCTTGTCCCTGTTTCAGGTCTAAGATTAAAAAGATCATCAGAAAGGTCTTTGTACTGTCCCCTCATATATTTATACATTAACATAAGATCACCCCTTAGTCTTCGTTTTTCCAAACTAAATAGCCCCAAGTGTAATAACCTATCTTGGTATTGCAGACCCCCCAGTCCTCTAATAACCTTGGTCGCTCTTCTCTGCACCCGCTCTAGTTCAGCTCTGTCTTTCTTATACACCGGGGACCAGAACTGTGCACAGTATTCTAAGTGTGGTCGCACTAGTGACTTGTATAGAGGTAAAATTATGTTCTCCTCATGAGCATCTATGCCTCTTTTAATGCATCCCATTATTTTATTTGCCTTTGTAGCAGCTGCCTGACACTGGCCACTGAACATGAGTTGGTCATCCACCCAGGTCTTTTTCATTGACGGTTTTGCCCAGAGTTTTAGAATTAAGCACATAATTATACATCTTATTACTTCTACCCAAGTGCATGACCTTACATTTATCCCCATTAAAGCTCATTTGCCATTTATCAGCCCAAGCTTCTAGTTTACATAAATCATCCTGTGATATAAAATTATAACAACAGACTTCGCCAGGTACCGATTTTCAGATTCCTCTTGCAGTACGTTGTGGTTTTCATCTATGCTGGAGGTTGTCACTGGCAGCCTAGGACAGAGGGAAAGAGGATTATTTCTGCAATATTAAACATGGCAGCCGGCTTTGGCAGTGCGCCCTCTGGAGAGCTGAACTTTGTGGTCACAATGCAGGATTATTGTGCTGACAAAAAGGGCTTCATATGTTCCCAGAGAAATATATATTTTTGGTGAACGTGAACATATATACACACACATACATGCACATCTACTATATAATTGTCTAAGGGTCACTTCCGTCTTTCTGTCACGGATATTCATTGGTCGCGGCCTCTGTCTGTCATAGAAATCCAAGTCGCTGATTGGTCGTGGGCATTTTGCCACGACCTTTCAGCGAAGGACACAGTCCGGCGGAAAAAAGGCTGCTCCTTCCTCCCGTCCCTGCAGTCAGTGCCCGCTCCATACTTGCCTCCAGTCAGCCCTCACACAGGGTTAATGGCAGCGTTAATGGACCGCGTTATGCCGCGGTGTAAGCACTCCATTAACGCAGCTATTAACCCTGTGTGACCAACTTTTTTACTATTGATGCTGTGTATGCAGCGTCAATAGTAAAAAGATCTAATGTTACAAATAATAATAATTAAAAAAAAGGTTATTCTCACCCTCCGACGTCGCCCTTTCCTCGGCAGTTCAAGCGGCAGGTTCCGGTGCGAAGGATGCTATGCACGAAGGACCTTCCATGACGTCATGGCCATGTGACCGTGACATCATCACAGGTCCTGCGCTCATACCAACCCTGGGACCGGAAGCTGCTGCGTGCACCGCACACAGGCGCCAGGACTACAAGGGGCCCTCGGAAGGTGAGTATATGTTTATATTTTTATTTTAAGTCTTTTTTAACCTGTTACATACGTGTCTGGGCAATATACTACATGGCTCTGTGCTGTATACTACGTTGCTGTGCAGTATACTACGTGACTGGGCAGTATACTACGTGGCTCTGTGCTGTATACTACGTGGCTGGGCAATATACTACGTGGCTGGGCAATATACTACGTGGCTGGGCAATATACTACGTGGCTGGGCAATATACTACGTGGCTGGGCAATATACTACGTGGCTGGGCAATATACTACGTGGCTGGGCAATATACTACGTGGCTGGGCAATATACTACGTGGCTGGGCAATATACTACGTGGCTGGGCAATATACTACGTGGCTGGGCAATATACTACGTGGCTGGGCAATATACTACGTGACTGGGCAATATACTACGTGGCTGGGCAATATACTACGTGGCTGGGCAATATACTACGTGGCTGGGCAATATACTACGTGGCTGGGCAATATACTACGTGGCTGGGCAATATACTACGTGGCTGGGCAATATACTACGTGACTGGGCAATATACTACGTGACTGGGCAATATACTACGTGACTGGGCAATATACTACGTGGCTGGGCAATATACTACGTGGCTGGGCAATATACTACGTGACTGGGCAATATACTACGTGACTGGGCAATATACTACGTGGCTGGGCAATATACTATGTGGCTGGGCAATATACTACGTGGCTGGGCAATATACTACGTGACTGGGCAATATACTACGTGACTGGGCAATATACTACGTGGCTCGGCAATATACTACGTGGCTCGGCAATATACTAGTAGGCGGAGCTAGCGGCGGAGGTGCAGCCGAGGGCGAGGCTTCACGGAGGTAGTCCAAAGCTCCTCAAAACGCTAATGTGAAACCGGCCTTAGTCCAGGTCTGGTAGGAGATCCCTCAGGGTATCATCCGCCACCTCATCAGGAGTAGACCCAGGCATTGTGGGGAGGTCATACAGGCACGTGGAGGCCACACACACTACTGAGCATCATTTCCTTGTCTTGAGGCATTTCCACTGAAGTTGGATCAGCCTGTAATTTAATTTTCCATTTTGATTTTGAGCATAATTCCAACTCCAGACCTCCGTGGGATATTAGTTGTGATTTACTGTGCATTGATCATTGGTTTATTGTTCTCAACACATTCCACTATGTAATGATTAAAGATTTACAACTAGAATATTTCATTCAGAGATATCTAGGATGTGGGATTTTAGTGTTCCCTTTATTTTTTATTTGAGCAGTGTATATGTACACATCCAGCCAGGAACATACAATGGGGAAATTAAGAATCTGATCCACTGATGATTTTGCAAGTTTTCCCACCTACAAAGAATGGAGAGGTCTGTAATTTTTAGCGTAGGAACACTTCACCAGTGAGAGACAGAATCTAAAAGTATAATCACACTGTATGATTTTTAAATAATTTGCATTTTATTGCATGAAATAAGTATTTGATCACTGACCAACCAGCAAGAATTCTGGCTTTCACAGAGCTTTTCATCTTTCTTTAAGAAGCCTCCTACTCTGCTCTCATTACCTTTATTAATTGCACCTGTTTGACCTCGCTACCTGCATTAATGACACCTGTCCACACACAATCACACTCCAACCTCTCCACGATGGCCAAGACCAAAGAGCTGTCTAAGGACACCAGGGACAATATTGTAGACCTGCACAAGGCGGAGATGCACTACAGGACAATAGGCAAGCAGTTGGTGAGAAGGCAACAACTGTTGGCGCAATAATTATACAATGGAAAAAACAGATGACAATCTTCCTCGGTAGGTTTGGGATTCCATACAAGATCTCGCCTCAAGGGGTAAGGAGGATTCTGAGAAAGGTCAGGAATCACCTCAAAACTACAAAGGAGGACCTGGTCAATGACCTGAAGAGAGTTGGGACCAGAGTGTCAAACATTACCGTTAGTGACACACAGGGATTATAATTCTGCAGGGCATGCAAGGTCCCCCTGCCCACCCCAGTACATGTCCAGGCCCGTTTGAAGTTCACCAATGACCACCTGGATGATCCAGAGGAGGCATGGGAGAAGGTCATATGGTCAGTGGAGTCAAAAATAGAAGTTTTTGGTATCAAATCCACTGGCCGTGTTTGGAGGAAGAAAAAGGATGAGTACAACCCCAAGAACACCGTCCCAACCGTGAAGCATGGTGGAGGAAACATCATACTTTGTGAGCGCTAATATGCAAAGGGGACAGGACGACTGTATCATATTGAAGGGAGAATGGAGCATTGAAGATGGGTCGTGGCTGGATCTTCTAGCATCACAAAGACTCAAAACACACAGTCAGGGCAACTAAGGAGCGGCTCCATAAGAAGCATTTCAAGATCCTGGAGTGGCCTAGCCAGTCTCCAAAACTGAACCCAATAAAGAATCTTTGGAGGAGCTGAAACTCCATGTTGTCCAGCGACAGCCCCAAAACATGAAACATCTGGAGAAGATCTGTATGGAGGAGGGGGCTAAAATCGCTGCTGCAGTGTGTGCAAACCTGGTCAAGAGATACAGGAAACATCTGACCTCTGTAACTGCAAACAAAGGTTCCTGGACCAAATATTAAGTTCTGTTTTTCTATTGCATCAAATAATTATTTCCTGCAAATTATGTAAAAATCCTACAATGTGATTTTTCTGAATTGTATTTTTACATTCTGTCTCCCACAGTTGCAGTGTACCTACGATAGACAGACTGCGGAGACCCTTGTGTCGTAACCAGTGCCTTCCCCCCTTCCCCTGATCCCGAAAAGACAACACGAGCAGGCCTAGATGGGTTGAACGAGTCGGTCACAGATTATTAATTTGATAAGCAGGGAGGGGCAATTACATTTCACAACAGGCTCACAGCCGTGCGCCCAGTCTGCGACCGACGGGCGGGCAGCCAATGAGCAGCTACGAAGCTTCGCCCCTCCCTCCACTTCCGCTGTGACTTAATAATAACAGTATTATCATCATCAGTTTTAAATTTCAAATCTGAAAACATTTTCCTTTATCCTAACAGCACGAAACATCAGTGAATATTTAAGGGAGGGAGGGTGGGACAATTGCTTCAGAAGGTCAGGCGGGGAGAAAGAGGAAGGTGCTGACCCCGACACCTGGATTTACCCCTTGTGGGTGTGGCCGGATGCCCCTTCCTCTCTTCCCATTGGTCAGCTTGGCGTCCCAATTAGTGCATCACCTGGCGGAGTAGTGTGAGGGGGGAATAGGCCCTGCACATTTCCCTACTAGCTTTCCATAGGGGCTCCGCAGTCCGAGGCACATTCCCTATGCATTACATATATGTCCAGCTCAGGAACTGCTGAGATCAGGAAGTTTGGACTCCATTAATGTGACCCTGGAATACATACCCGTCTTCCTCTGCGGGGTGATGCGTCTTCATTGCACATTCAGAGTTTCGAGCAGAATCCAAAAATTGTTCAGAGGTGCTAAAAGGAATAGTAACATAGTAACATAGTTAGTAAGGCCGAAAAAAGACATTTGTCCATCCAGTTCAGCCTATATTCCATCATAATAAATCCCCAGATCTACGTCCTTCTACAGAACCTAATTGTATGATACAATAATGTTCTGCTCCAGGATGACATCCAGGCCTCTCTTGAACCCCTCGACTGAGTTCGCCATCACCACCTCCTCAGGCAAGCAATTCCAGATTCTCACTGCCCTAACAGTAAAGAATCCTCTTCTATGTTGGTGGAAAAACCTTCTCTCCTCCAGACGCAAAGAATGCCCCCTTGTGCCCGTCACCTTCCTTGGTATAAACAGATCCTCAGCGAGATATTTGTATTGTCCCCTTATATACTTATACATGGTTATTAGATCGCCCCTCAGTCGTCTTTTTTCTAGACTAAATAATCCTAATTTCGCTAATCTATCTGGGTATTGTAGTTCTCCCATCCCCTTTATTAATTTTGTTGCCCTCCTTTGTACTCTCTCTAGTTCCATTATATCCTTCCTGAGCACCGGTGCCCAAAACTGGACACAGTACTCCATGTGCGGTCTAACTAGGGATTTGTACAGAGGCAGTATAATGCTCTCATCATGTGTATCCAGACCTCTTTTAATGCACCCCATGATCCTGTTTGCCTTGGCAGCTGCTGCCTGGCACTGGCTGCTCCAGGTAAGTTTATCATTAACTAGGATCCCCAAGTCCTTCTCCCTGTCAGATTTACCCAGTGGTTTCCCATTCAGTGTGTAATGGTGATATTGATTCCTTCTTCCCATGTGTATAACCTTACATTTATCATTGTTAAACCTCATCTGCCACCTTTCAGCCCAAGTTTCCAACTTATCCAGATCCATCTGTAGCAGAATACTATCTTCTCTTGTATTAACTGCTTTACATAGTTTTGTATCATCTGCAAATATCGATATTTTACTGTGTAAACCGTCTACCAGATCATTAATGAATATGTTGAAGAGAACAGGTCCCAATACTGACCCCTGCGGTACCCCACTGGTCACAGCGACCCAGTTAGAGACTATACCATTTATAACCACCCTCTGCTTTCTATCACTAAGCCAGTTACTAACCCATTTACACACATTTTCCCCCAGACCAAGCATTCTCATTTTGTGTACCAACCTCTTGTGCGGCACGGTATCAAACGCTTTGGAAAAATCGAGATATACCACGTCCAATGACTCACCGTGGTCCAGCCTATAGCTTACCTCTTCATAAAAACTGATTAGATTGGTTTGACAGGAGCGATTTCTCATAAACCCATGCTGATATGGAGTTAAACAGTTATTCTCATTGAGATAATCCAGAATAACATCCCTCAGAAACCCTTCAAATATTTTACCAACAATAGAGGTTAGACTTACTGGCCTATAATTTCCAGGTTCACTTTTAGAGCCCTTTTTGAATATTGGCACCACATTTGCTATGCGCCAGTCCTGCGGAGCAGACCCTGTCGCTATAGAGTCACTAAAAATAAGAAATAATGGTTTATCTATTACATTACTTAGTTCCCTTAGTACTCGTGGGTGTATGCCATCCGGACCCGGAGATTTATCTATTTTAATCTTATTTAGCCGGTTTCGCACCTCTTCTTGGGTTAGATTGGTGACCCTTAATATAGGGTTTTCATTGTTTCTTGGGATTTCACCTAGCATTTCATTTTCCACCGTGAATACCGTGGAGAAGAAGGTGTTTAATATGTTAGCTTTTTCCTCGTCATCTACAACCATTCTTTCCTCACTATTTTTTAAGGGGCCTACATTTTCAGTTTTTATTCTTTTACTATTGATATAGTTGAAGAACAGTTTGGGATTAGTTTTACTCTCCTTAGCAATGTGCTTCTCTGTTTCCTTTTTGGCAGCTTTAATTAGTTTTTTAGATAAAGTATTTTTCTCCCTATAGTTTTTTAGAGCTTTAATGGTGCCATCCTGCTTTAGTAGTGCAAATGCTTTCTTTTTACTGTTAATTGCCTGTCTTACTTCTTTGTTTAGCCACATTGGGTTTTTCCTATTTCTAGTCCTTTTATTCCCACAAGGTATAAACCGCTTACACTGCCTATTTAGGATGTTCTTAAACATTTCCCATTTATTATCTGTATTCTTATTTCTGAGGATATTGTCCCAGTCTACCAGATTAAGGGCATCTCTAAGCTGTTCAAACTTTGCCTTCCTAAAGTTCAGTGTTTTTGTGACTCCCTGACAAGTCCCCCTAGTGAAAGACAGGTGAAACTGTACAATATTGTGGTCGCTATTTCCTAAATGCCCAACCACCTGCAGATTTGTTATTCTGTCAGGTCTATTAGATAGTATTAGGTCTAAAAGTACTGCTCCTCTGGTTGGATTCTGCACCAATTGTGAAAGATAATTTTTCTTGGTTATTAGCAGAAACCTGTTGCCTTTATGGGTTTCACAGGTTTCTGTTTCCCAGTTAATATCCGGGTAGTTAAAGTCCCCCATAACCAGGACCTCATTATGGGTTGCAGCTTCATCTATCTGCTTTAGAAGTAGACTTTCCATGGTTTCTGTTATATTTGGGGGTTTGTAACAGACCCCAATGAGAATTTTGTTACCATTTTTCCCTCCATGAATTTCGACCCATATGGACTCGACATCCTCATTTCCTTCGCTAATATCCTCCCTTAAAGTGGACTTTAGACAAGACTTTACATAGAGACAAACCCCTCCTCCTCTCCGATTTTTACGATCCTTTCTAAACAGACATGACTGACAGCCCGGGAGCCTGTAGACCGCACCCATCCTCTTCTGAATTTATAAGTATCGGGACAGCAGGCATTCACTAGCAGCTGCTGCAGGACCATCACTCGGGGTACATACCGCCAGAGGACCGGATGCTAAACTCATCCTACCGGCACCCGCCCGGATCCTGCGCAGGCCGCTCAGTCATCAGAAGCGATGGTGTCAGTGTTCTACCAACCGCCGGACTGCTGCGGCCTATGATTGGCTACCGCGGTCAGGTGACTTGGGAAGCGCTTCATAGACCGTTATTAATGACAAGCTGCTCAGTCACATGAGCCCTGCAGCCAATCACAGGCCACAATGATCTGCACCTTGTCTCTGCGGAGAATGCAGAGCGGCCTGTGCTGGACCCAGGTGGGGGCCGCGAGGTGACGATGACTGAATGTATGTTTTATATAAGTAATCCCATGTTTTGCCTGCAAAAATACTCTTTTATAAAAGCTAATACCATTGAGAACTAAGCACTACACGTAGTAGGGCCCGAATTTACAACTAAATGCAGAAGAGCCAGAACTCAAGCTTAAGAAGGCGCAATTAAAGGGCATTAATAACTGACATTTAAAGGGGAAGGTCCAATGGTGAACATTGGGGTCCAACTAGAAACCCCTCAGTGGCATCTTTAGCTTTCATCCTACCTGACGTCATGTATGATCTTATCAACAACCACAATACAAATGTCAGTGTCACAGTCCTCAGCACAAAGGGTCATTAACAGGATTCATCACTTGTTCCCTCAGATGGTGGGCTCAAAAATCAGACCCCCAACAATCAGAATTACGGCGCATTCTAGAGCAGGGGTGTCAAACTGCATTTCTCGAGGGCCGCAAACCATGCGCATTTTCAAGATTTCCTTAACTTTGCACAAGGTGCTGTAATCATTATGTGTGTAGGTGATTAAATTATCACCTGTGCAGTACAAGGAAATCCAGAAAACATGACCTGTTTGCAGCCCTCGAGGAATGCAGTTTGACACCCCTGCTCTAGAGAACCACTATGAAAGTTTGCATGCAGTGAGGCCTTACCAAGACACAAAATTTTCCTGGATCAGCTTCTCAGAGGATGCAGCTTGTTCAACCTACAGATATAAAAGAGAAAAAAAAAATAAAATATGCAGGTGCTCCGCGTGCCGTCGCCCCGGCGCTCCGCGTGCAGTCACTAATAACCTATTAAATGGACATCAATGGTTTCCACAAGCTCTTCTCCCCTACAGTGTCCGCACTAGTATGTGTGAATATATTCTCTCAAGAACAGGGCCTTGTCTACCTCAGCCAAGGACACAGAGGTGGCAGTGCACGTGCGGCTGTCTCCTCCATGTCGGCACCTGTGCATTGGGCCAGGATGGTGGTCAGCATCATGTCCTCACAGCACTGGGATCCCCGCTATGGTGGTCAGCATCATGTCCTCACAGCACTGGGATCCCCGCTATGGTGGTCAGCATCATGTCCTCACAGCACTGGGTTCCACGCTATGGTGGTCAGCATCATGTCCTCACAGCACTGCGATCCCCGCTATGGTGGTCAGCATCATGTCCTCACAGCACTGGGATCCACGCTATGGTGGTCAGCATCATGTCCTCACAGCACTGCGATCCCCGCTATGGTGGTCAGCATCATGTCCTCACAGCACTGCGATCCACGCTATGGTGGTCAGCATCATGTCCTCACAGCACTGGGATCCACGCTATGGTGGTCAGCATCATGTCCTCACAGCACTGCGATCCCCGCTATGGTGGTCAGCATCATGTCCTCACAGCACTGGGATCCACGCTATGGTGGTCAGCATCATGTCCTCACAGCACTGGGATCCACGCTATGGTGGTCAGCATCATGTCCTCACAGCACTGGGATCCACGCTATGGTGGTCAGCATCATGTCCTCACAGCACTGCGATCCACGCTATGGTGGTCAGCATCATGTCCTCACAGCACTGGGATCCACGCTATGGTGGTCAGCATCATGTCCTCACAGCACTGCGATCCCCGCTGCACAAACTTTCCATCTCCTCCCACCCTGAATAGGTGACCCGATAGGAAACTTAGGGTTGCGATACAGTGAAGGACGATGAGGTTTGTACAGCGCTGCAGAATATGTCGGCGATATATCAACAGTAGGAAATATCTCTATACAAGTAGGAAATAGCTCTATACACTTTTTTTTTCATCTTTGGAGGGAGCCGTTTTCTCACGCAGGACATAAAATAAATAAATAAAACCAGCATTTCCAGGTTGCTGAAAACACACAGCTTTGATTCTTTTTCGGCCAATTCTGGATTCCGCCCTTCCACAGGCAGCACGTGGTCACGGGTCTGCCCTGCCATATATGTAACCCGTCAGGTGTGAACGCGGCTGTACAGTTTGGAGGTCCCTCCTCCTGTAACATTACACAGAATCTCTCATTGCTTACTTCCATACGCTCATTGTGTGACTGGTGATGAGAAGAGGCTCCGTTCTTTTCTCCGGGTTCTTCTTTACCGCGGTCTCTTTTTTGGTCTCCGTTAAACTTTTGCTTCCTAAACACAAGAGAAACTAAATGAGCTGGGAGCGCCACCTGCAGACTTAAATGTGGCAGTGCAGGCATTAGGTAAAAAAAAAGACTATAGAGTGCAGTGAAAAGCAGCAATGGAAAGAGATTAACCACTATTTCACAAACTTGGAGATCGCCCCATGGGATAAATAAGTGACCTGTCAGCAGTGGGGGATCTGCCTCTTGATAGCAGGCATCTCGTCCGATCTAACCTAACAGCTTTGCTGGGATGTTTCTGACTCTGCAATATACAAACAGTTAGTGACTTAAAGGGGCGCTCCGCTGTGGACAATCCTTTACATCAGGAAGGACCAATGACAATAGTAAAATTAGAGGAAAGCTGCTGCCAGGACCCAGAGATCAGCAATAATCTGAAAAACCAAACAGATGCTTAATAACCCTGCACCATCCCTGCAGGGAGGATGAAGCATTGCATCTGTTCCTGGGTAATGAGCAGTTTTTATATGAAAAATATATATATATATATTTTAAGTGCTTTGGGTTGAACAGAGCAGGTCACAAGCAACTGCCTCCCAGATTTGTCTGCCCGCCCATTGTCGCCTCCTTGACTTGACTGACAGCTCATCACTCTCTGATTTCCTTGTGTCTTCACACAGGCTGTTAATCCAGCTAAAGAGGCCGGTGCTGGGAGGGAAACAACCTCAGGAGGCAGAGGATCGGGAAGTGGTCTGTAATGAGCAGACCCCACATCCCCTGTGAATCTACGGAACCGAACTTACAGCTCAGAGAGCTCTGCAGCGATCTTGGCCAAATTCACACTGATGACACTGCGTGCATCAAAGGGGACGGAGCCCACTGTCAATGAGCAGCCAACACAAAGGGCACTATACCAGTTTTAGATCCTCCGATTTCTGGCACAGAACTTCCTCAGCCACCATTATCTAAAAGAAAATAAAAACACACAGTCACAATTCAGTTTTTTACCTTGTCAATAGACATCTAAGGCTGATGGATAACAGGGAGGGAGCCCAGGGGGCCGCAGAGCTTCTCACCCCAGTCAGTGTGAGGCTATGTGAGCACGTTCAGCATTTACTTGCAGAAGTTTCTGCATCTCTTAGCAGGAAAAACGCTGCTGAAAAAAAAAACTACTGCAAAAACTTAAGGAAAATTACTGTAATGGCTGATAACAGGGAGTAATAGATTGTAATCACCTCCCCCAGTAATGGCTGATAACAGGGAGTAATAGACTGTAGTAACCTCCCCAGTAATGGCTGATAACAGGGAGTAATAGATTGTGGTCTCCTCCCCCAGTAATGGCTGATAACAGGAGTAATAGTCTGAAGTAACCTCCCCAGTAATGGCTGATAACGGGGAGTAATAGATTGTAGTCTCCTCCCCCAGTAATGGCTGATAACAGGGAGTAATAGATTGTAGTCTCCTCCCAGTAATGGCTGATAACAGGGAGTAATAGATTGTAGTAACCTCCCCAGTAATGGCTGATAACAGGGAGTAATAGATTGTAGTCTCCCCCAGTAATGGCTGATAACAGGGAGTAATAGACTGCAGTCTCCTCCCCAGTAATGGCTGATAACAGGGAGTAATAGATTGTAGTCTCCCCCCCAGTAATGGCTGATAACAGGGAGTAATAGATTGTAGTCTCCTCCCCCAGTAATGGCTGATAACAGGGAGTAATAGACTGTAGTAACCTCCCCAGTAATGGCTGATAACAGGGAGTAATAGACTGTAGTCTCCTCCCCAGTAATGGCTGATAACAGGGAGTAATAGATTGTAGTCTCCTCCCAGTAATGGCTGATAACAGGGAGTAATAGATTGTAGTCTGCTCCCCAGTAATGGCTGATAACAGGGAGTAATAGATTGTAGTCTCCTCCCCAGTAATGGCTGATAACAGGGAGTTATAGATTGTAGTCTCCTCCCCCAGTAATGGCTGATAACAGGGAGTAATAGATTGTAGTCTCCTCCCCCAGTAATGGCTGATAACAGGGAGTAATAGATTGTAGTCTCCTCCCCAGTAATGGCTGATAACAGGGAGTAATAGATTGTAGTCTCCCCCCCAGTAATGGCTGATAACAGGGAGTAATAGACTGTAGTCTCCTCCCCAGTAATGGCTGATAACAGGAATAATAGACTGTAGTCTCCTCCCCAGTAATGGCTGATAACAGGGAGTAATAGATTGTAGTCTCCTCCCAGTAATGGCTGATAACAGGGAGTAATAGACTGTAGTCTCCTCCCCAGTAATGGCTGATAACAGGGAGTAATAGATTGTAGTCTCCTCCCCAGTAATGGCTGATACCAGGGAGTAATAGACTGCAGTCTCCTCCCCAGTAATGGCTGATAACAGGGAGTAATAGACTGCAGTCTCCTCCCCAGTAATGGCTGATAACAGGGAGTAATAGATTGTAGTCACCTCCCCCAGTAATGGCTGATAGCAGGGAGTAATAGATTGTAGTCTCCTCCCCCAGTAATGGCTGATAACAGGGAGTAATAGACTGTAGTCTCCTCCCCAGTAATGGCTGATAACAGGGAGTAATAGACTGTAGTCTCCTCCCCCAGTAATGGCTGATAACAGGGAGTAATAGATTGTAGTCTCCTCCCCAGTAATGGCTGATAACAGGGAGTAATAGATTGTAGTCTCCTCCCCAGTAATGGCTGATAACAGGGAGTAATAGATTGTAGTCTCCTCCCCCAGTAATGGCTGATAACAGGGAGTAATAGACTGTAGTCTCCTCCCCCAGTAATGGCTGATAACAGGGAGTAATAGATTGTAGTCTCCTCCCCAGTAATGGCTGATAACAGGGAGTAATAGACTGCAGTCTCCTCCCCCAGTAATGGCTGATAACAGGGAGTAATAGACTGTAGTCTCCTCCCCAGTAATGGCTGATAACAGGGAGTAATAGACTGCAGTCTCCTCCCCAGTAATGGCTGATAACAGGGAGTAATAGACTGCAGTCTCCTCCCCAGTAATGGCTGATAACAGGGAGTAATAGACTGCAGTCTCCTCCCCAGTAATGGCTGATAACAGGGAGTAATAGATTGTAGTCTCCTCCCCAGTAATGGCTGATAACAGGGAGTAATAGACTGTAGTCTCCTCCCCAGTAATGACTGATAACAGGGAGTAATAGACTGTAGTCTCCTCCCCAGTAATGGCTGATAACAGGGAGTAATAGATTGTAGTCTCCTCCCCAGTAATGGCTGATAACAGGGAGTAATAGATTGTAGTCTCCTCCCCAGTAATGGCTGATAACAGGGAGTAATAGATTGTAGTCTCCTCCCCAGTAATGGCTGATAACAGGGAGTAATAGATTGCAGTCTCCTCCCCAGTAATGGCTGATAACAGGGAGTAATAGATTGTAGTCTCCTCCCCAGTAATGGCTGATAACAGGGAGTAATAGATTGTAGTCTCCTCCCCAGTAATGGCTGATAACAGGGAGTAATAGACTGTAGTCTCCTCCCCCAGTAATGGCTGATAACAGGGAGTAATAGATTGTAGTCTCCTCCCCAGTAATGGCTGATAACAGGGAGTAATAGATTGTAGTCTCCTCCCCAGTAATGGCTGATAACAGGGAGTAATAGATTGTAGTCTCCTCCCCAGTAATGGCTGATAACAGGGAGTAATAGATTGCAGTCTCCTCCCCAGTAATGGCTGATAACAGGGAGTAATAGATTGTAGTCTCCTCCCCAGTAATGGCTGATAACAGGGAGTAATAGATTGTAGTCTCCTCCCCAGTAATGGCTGATAACAGAGAGTAATAGACTGTAGTCTCCTCCCCCAGTAATGGCTGATAACAGGGAGTAATAGATTGTAGTCTCCTCCCCCAGTAATGGCTGATAACAGGGAGTAATAGACTGTAGTCTCCTCCCCCAGTAATGGCTGATAACAGGGAGTAATAGATTGCAGTCTCCTCCCCCAGTAATGGCTGATAACAGGGAGTAATAGATTGCAGTCTCCTCCCCCAGTAATGGCTGATAACAGGGAGTAATAGATTGTAGTCTCCTCCCCCAGTAATGGCTGATAACAGGGAGTAATAGATTGTAGTCTCCTCCCCCAGTAATGGCTGATAACAGGGAGTAATAGATTGCAGTCTCCTCCCCCAGTAATGGCTGATAACAGGGAGTAATAGATTGCAGTTTCCTCCCCCAGTAATGGCTGATAACAGGGAGTAATAGATTGCAGTCTCCTCCCCCAGTAATGGCTGATAACAGGGAGTAATAGATTGCAGTTTCCTCCCCCAGTAATGGCTGATAACAGGGAGTAATAGATTGTGGTCTCCTCCCCCAGTAATGGCTGATAACAGGAGTAATAGTCTGAAGTAACCTCCCCAGTAATGGCTGATAACAGGGAGTAATAGATTGTAGTCTCCTCCCCCAGTAATGGCTGATAACAGGGAGTAATAGATTGTAGTCTCCTCCCAGTAATGGCTGATAACAGGGAGTAATAGATTGTAGTCTGCTCCCCAGTAATGGCTGATAACAGGGAGTAATAGACTGCAGTCTCCTCCCCAGTAATGGCTGATAACAGGGAGTAATAGATTGTAGTCTCCCCCCCAGTAATGGCTGATAACAGGGAGTAATAGATTGTAGTCTCCTCCCCCAGTAATGGCTGATAACAGGGAGTAATAGACTGTAGTAACCTCCCCAGTAATGGCTGATAACAGGGAGTAATAGACTGTAGTCTCCTCCCCAGTAATGGCTGATAACAGGGAGTAATAGATTGTAGTCTCCTCCCAGTAATGGCTGATAACAGGGAGTAATAGATTGTAGTCTGCTCCCCAGTAATGGCTGATAACAGGGAGTAATAGATTGTAGTCTCCTCCCCAGTAATGGCTGATAACAGGGAGTTATAGATTGTAGTCTCCTCCCCCAGTAATGGCTGATAACAGGGAGTAATAGATTGTAGTCTCCTCCCCAGTAATGGCTGATAACAGGGAGTAATAGATTGTAGTCTCCCCCCCAGTAATGGCTGATAACAGGGAGTAATAGACTGTAGTCTCCTCCCCAGTAATGGCTGATAACAGGGAGTAATAGATTGTAGTCTCCTCCCAGTAATGGCTGATAACAGGGAGTAATAGACTGTAGTCTCCTCCCCAGTAATGGCTGATAACAGGGAGTAATAGATTGTAGTCTCCTCCCCAGTAATGGCTGATAACAGGGAGTAATAGACTGTAGTCTCCTCCCCAGTAATGGCTGATAACAGGGAGTAATAGACTGTAGTCTCCTCCCCAGTAATGGCTGATAACAGGGAGTAATAGATTGTAGTCTCCTCCCCCAGTAATGGCTGATAACAGGGAGTAATAGATTGTAGTCTCCTCCCCCAGTAATGGCTGATAACAGGGAGTAATAGATTGTAGTCTCCTCCCCCAGTAATGGCTGATAACAGGGAGTAATAGATTGTAGTCTCCTCCCCCAGTAATGGCTGATAACAGGGAGTAATAGACTGCAGTCTCCTCCCCAGTAATGGCTGATAACAGGGAGTAATAGACTGCAGTCTCCTCCCCAGTAATGGCTGATAACAGGGAGTAATAGATTGTAGTCACCTCCCCCAGTAATGGCTGATAACAGGGAGTAATAGATTGTAGTCTCCTCCCCCAGTAATGGCTGATAACAGGGAGTAATAGACTGTAGTCTCCTCCCCAGTAATGGCTGATAACAGGGAGTAATAGACTGTAGTCTCCTCCCCCAGTAATGGCTGATAACAGGGAGTAATAGATTGTAGTCTCCTCCCCAGTAATGGCTGATAACAGGGAGTAATAGATTGTAGTCTCCTCCCCAGTAATGGCTGATAACAGGGAGTAATAGATTGTAGTCTCCTCCCCAGTAATGGCTGATAACAGGGAGTAATAGACTGCAGTCTCCTCCCCAGTAATGGCTGATAACAGGGAGTAATAGACTGCAGTCTCCTCCCCAGTAATGGCTGATAACAGGGAGTAATAGATTGTAGTCTCCTCCCCAGTAATGGCTGATAACAGGGAGTAATAGACTGCAGTCTCCTCCCCAGTAATGGCTGATAACAGGGAGTAATAGATTGTAGTCTCCTCCCCAGTAATGGCTGATAACAGGGAGTAATAGACTGTAGTCTCCTCCCCAGTAATGGCTGATAACAGGGAGTAATAGATTGTAGTCTCCTCCCCAGTAATGGCTGATAACAGGGAGTAATAGATTGTAGTCTCCTCCCCAGTAATGGCTGATAACAGGGAGTAATAGATTGCAGTCTCCTCCCCAGTAATGGCTGATAACAGGGAGTAATAGATTGTAGTCTCCTCCCCAGTAATGGCTGATAACAGGGAGTAATAGATTGTAGTCTCCTCCCCAGTAATGGCTGATAACAGAGAGTAATAGACTGTAGTCTCCTCCCCCAGTAATGGCTGATAACAGGGAGTAATAGATTGTAGTCTCCTCCCCCAGTAATGGCTGATAACAGGGAGTAATAGACTGTAGTCTCCTCCCCCAGTAATGGCTGATAACAGGGAGTAATAGATTGCAGTCTCCTCCCCCAGTAATGGCTGATAACAGGGAGTAATAGATTGCAGTCTCCTCCCCCAGTAATGGCTGATAACAGGGAGTAATAGATTGTAGTCTCCTCCCCCAGTAATGGCTGATAACAGGGAGTAATAGATTGTAGTCTCCTCCCCCAGTAATGGCTGATAACAGGGAGTAATAGATTGTAGTCTCCTCCCCCAGTAATGGCTGATAACAGGGAGTAATAGATTGTAGTCTCCTCCCCCAGTAATGGCTGATAACAGGGAGTAATAGATTGTAGTCTCCTCCCCCAGTAATGGCTGATAACAGGGAGTAATAGATTGTAGTCTCCTCCCCAGTAATGGCTGATAACAGGGAGTAATAGATTGTAGTCTCCTCCCCCAGAAATGGCTGATAACAGGGAGTAATAGATTGTAGTCTCCTCCCCCAGTAATGGCTGATAACAGGGAGTAATAGATTGTAGTCTCCTCCCCCAGTAATGGCTGATAACAGGGAGTAATAGATTGTAGTCTGCTCCCCAGTAATGGCTGATAACAGGGAGTAATAGACTGTAGTCTCCTCCCCCAGTAATGGCTGATAACAGGGAGTAATAGACTGTAGTCTCCTCCCCCAGTAATGGCTGATAACAGGGAGTAATAGATTGTAGTCTCCTCCCCCAGTAATGGCTGATAACAGGGAGTAATAGATTGTAGTCTCCTCCCCAGTAATGGCTGATAACAGGGAGTAATAGATTGTAGTCTCCTCCCCCAGTAATGGCTGAAAACAGGGAGTAATAGATTGTAGTCTCCTCCCCCAGTAATGGCTGATAACAGGGAGTAATAGATTGTAGTCTCCTCCCCAGTAATGGCTGATAACAGGAATAATAGACTGTAGTCTCCTCCCCCAGTAATGGCTGATAACAGGGAGTAATAGATTGTAGTCTCCTCCCCAGTAATGGCTGATAACAGGGAGTAATAGATTGTAGTCTCCTCCCCAGTAATGGCTGATAACAGGAGTAATAGACTGTAGTCTCCTCCCCCAGTAATGGCTGATAACAGGGAGTAATAGATTGTAGTCTGCTCCCCCAGTAATGGCTGATAACAGGGAGTAACAGATTGTAGTCTCCTCCCCAGTAATGGCTGATAACAGGAGTAATAGACTGTAGTCTCCTCCCCCAGTAATGGCTGATAACAGGGAGTAATAGATTGTAGTCTCCTCCCCCAGTAATGGCTGATAACAGGGAGTAACAGATTGTAGTCTCCTCCCCAGTAATGGCTGATAACAGGAGTAATAGACTGTAGTCTCCTCCCCAGTAATGGCTGATAACAGGAGTAATAGACTGTAGTCTCCTCCCCCAGTAATGGCTGATAACAGGGAGTAATAGACTGTAGTCTCCTCCCCAGTAATGGCTGATAACAGGAGTAATAGACTGTAGTCTCCTCCCCCAGTAATGGCTGATAACAGGGAGTAATAGATTGTAGTCTCCTCCCCAGTAATGGCTGATAACAGGAGTAATAGACTGTAGTCTCCTCCCCCAGTAATGGCTGATAACAGGGAGTAATAGATTGTAGTCTCCTCCCCAGTAATGGCTGATAACAGGAGTAATAGACTGTAGTCTCCTCCCCCAGTAATGGCTGATAACAGGGAGTAATAGATTGTAGTCTCCCCCAGTAATGGCTGATAACAGGAGTAATAGACTGTAGTCTCCTCCCCCAGTAATGGCTGATAACAGGGAGTAATAGATTGTAGTCTCCTCCCCAGTAATGGCTGATAACAGGAGTAATAGATTGTAGTCTCCTCCCCCAGTAATGGCTGATAACAGGGAGTAATAGATTGTAGTCTCCTCCCCCAGTAATGGCTGATAACAGGGAGTAATAGACTGTAGTCTCCTCCCCAGTAATGGCTGATAACAGGAGTAATAGACTGTAGTCTCCTCCCCCAGTAATGGCTGATAACAGGGAGTAATAGATTGTAGTCTCCTCCCCAGTAATGGCTGATAACAGGAGTAATAGACTGTAGTCTCCTCCCCCAGTAATGGCTGATAACAGGGAGTAATAGATTGTAGTCTCCTCCCCCAGTAATGGCTGATAACAGGGAGTAACAGATTGTAGTCTCCTCCCCCAGTAATGGCTGATAACAGGGAGTAATAGATTGTAGTCTCCTCCCCCAGTAATGGCTGATAACAGGAGTAATAGATTGTAGTCTCCTCCCCAGTAATGGCTGATAACAGGAGTAATAGATTGTAGTCTCCTCCCCCAGTAATGGCTGATAACAGGAGTAATAGATTGTAGTCTCCTCCCCCAGTAATGGCTGATAACAGGGAGTAATAGATTGTAGTCTCCTCCCCCAGTAATGGCTGATAACAGGAGTAATAGATTGTAGTCTCCTCCCCCAGTAATGGCTGATAACAGGGAGTAATAGATTGTAGTCTCCTCCCCAGTAATGGCTGATAACAGGGAGTAATAGATTGTAGTCTCCTCCCCCAGTAATGGCTGATAACAGGGAGTAATAGATTGCAGTCTCCTCCCCCAGTAATGGCTGATAACAGGGAGTAATAGATTGCAGTTTCCTCCCCCAGTAATGGCTGATAACAGGGAGTAATAGATTGTAGTCTCCTCCCCAGTAATGGCTGATAACAGGGAGTAATAGACTGTAGTCTCCTCCCCAGTAATGGCTGATAACAGGGAGTAATAGATTGTAGTCTCCTCCCCAGTAATGGCTGATAACAGGAGTAATAGACTGTAGTCTCCTCCCCCAGTAATGGCTGATAACAGGGAGTAATAGATTGTAGTCTCCTCCCCCAGTAATGGCTGATAACAGGGAGTAATAGATTGTAGTCTCCTCCCCCAGTAATGGCTGATAACAGGGAGTAATAGACTGTAGTCTCCTCCCCCAGTAATGGCTGATAACAGGGAGTAATGGATTGTAGTCTCCTCCCCAGTAATGGCTGATAACAGGGAGTAATAGACTGTAGTCTCCCCCCAGTAATGGCTGATAACAGGGAGTAATAGATTGTAGTCTCCTCCCCAGTAATGGCTGATAACAGGGAGTAATAGATTGCAGTCTCCTCCACCAGTAATGGCTGATAACAGGGAGTAATAGACTGTAGTCTCCTCCCCCAGTAATGGCTGATAACAGGGAGTAATAGATTGTAGTCTCCTCCCCAGTAATGGCTGATAACAGGGAGTAATAGATTGTAGTCTCCTCCCCAGTAATGGCTGATAACAGGGAGTAATAGATTGTAGTCTCCTCCCCAGTAATGGCTGATAACAGGAATAATAGACTGTAGTCTCCTCCCCCAGTAATGGCTGATAACAGAGAGTAATAGATTGTAGTCTCCTCCCCAGTAATGGCTGATAACAGGGAGTAATAGATTGTAGTCTCCTCCCCAGTAATGGCTGATAACAGGGAGTAATAGATTGCAGTCTCCCCCCCAGTAATGGCTGATAACAGGGAGTAATAGATTGTAGTCTCCTCCCCAGTAATGGCTGATAACAGGGAGTAATAGATTGTAGTCTCCTCCCCCAGTAATGGCTGATAACAGGGAGTAATAGATTGTAGTCTCCTCCCCCAGTAATGGCTGATAACAGGGAGTAATAGACTGTAGTCTCCTCCCCCAGTAATGGCTGATAACAGGGAGTAATAGATTGTAGTCTCCTCCCCAGTAATGGCTGATAGCAGGGAGTAATAGATTGTAGTCTCCTCCCCAGTAATGGCTGATAACAGGGAGTAATAGATTGTAGTCTCCTCCCCCAGTAATGGCTGATAACAGGGAGTAATAGACTGTAGTCTCCTCCCCCAGTAATGGCTGATAACAGGGAGTAATAGATTGTAGTCTCCTCCCCAGTAATGGCTGATAACAGGGAGTAATAGATTGTAGTCTCCTCCCCCAGTAATGGCTGATAACAGGGAGTAATAGACTGTAGTCTCCTCCCCCAGTAATGGCTGATAACAGGGAGTAATAGATTGTAGTCTCCTCCCCAGTAATGGCTGATAGCAGGGAGTAATAGATTGCAGTCTCCCCCCCAGTAATGGCTGATAACAGGGAGTAATAGATTGTAGTCTCCTCCCCAGTAATGGCTGATAACAGGGAGTAATAGATTGTAGTCTCCTCCCCAGTAATGGCTGATAACAGGGAGTAATAGATTGTAGTCTCCTCCCCAGTAATGGCTGATAACAGGGAGTAATAGATTGTAGTCTCCTCCCCCAGTAATGGCTGATAGCAGGGAGTAATAGACTGTAGTCTCCTCCCCAGTAATGGCTGATAACAGGGAGTAATAGATTGTAGTCTCCTCCCCAGTAATGGCTGATAACAGGAATAATAGACTGTAGTCTCCTCCCCCAGTAATGGCTGATAACAGAGAGTAATAGATTGTAGTCTCCTCCCCAGTAATGGCTGATAACAGGGAGTAATAGATTGTAGTCTCCTCCCCAGTAATGGCTGATAACAGGGAGTAATAGATTGCAGTCTCCTCCCCCAGTAATGGCTGATAACAGGGAGTAATAGACTGTAGTCTCCTCCCCAGTAATGGCTGATAACAGGGAGTAATAGATTGTAGTCTCCTCCCCAGTAATGGCTGATAACAGAGAGTAATAGATTGTAGTCTCCCCCCCAGTAATGGCTGATAACAGGGAGTAATAGATTGTAGTCTCCTCCCCAGTAATGGCTGATAACAGGGAGTAATAGATTGTAGTCTCCTCCCCCAGTAATGGCTGATAACAGGGAGTAATAGATTGTAGTCTCCTCCCCCAGTAATGGCTGATAACAGGGAGTAATAGATTGTAGTCTCCTCCCCAGTAATGGCTGATAACAGGGAGTAATAGATTGTAGTCTCCTCCCCAGTAATGGCTGATAACAGGGAGTAATAGATTGTAGTCTCCTCCCCAGTAATGGCTGATAACAGGGAGTAATAGATTGTAGTCTCCTCCCCCAGTAATGGCTGATAGCAGGGAGTAATAGACTGTAGTCTCCTCCCCCAGTAATGGCTGATAGCAGGGAGTAATAGACTGTAGTCTCCTCCCCCAGTAATGGCTGATAGCAGGGAGTAATAGACTGTAGTCTCCTCCCCCAGTAATGGCTGATAGCAGGGAGCCAATGCTACAGTCCAGGCCTCTTCCCCAGCACATACCCGCCGCCCTCGGCTTCTCACCTCTCCGTCCCCGGGGGCGGAGGTCTCGGTCTCTCACGGACGCGTCGCCCGCTCTCCTGTTCTCCCACTCTCGGAAGCTCAGCCTCTGCGGGGCGTGACGTCACACGCGCTCGCACTACTTCCTGTCATGCGTGGTACCTGGCGCCAGGCCGGAAACTGAATTACGTCATTACGTTGCCACCAAGATTCCTTACACGAGCGTCGGGGCTGAAACTCCAGAGTGTGCGGAGGAGGCGGAGCTACGTGTGTAGGCTGCTGGGTGCAGTAGTGCATGTCCCAGCATGCATCTGAGGGTTACAAATAGCTGCTGGGCCTTGTAGTGCCGCTGGTGTCCAGTCAGGTGCTGCACTGATCTGAGGACAGGCCCCGGCGCTGTGCCTGCAGATGTGAGCGCCCCCTGGAGCTGGAGTAGGTCAGCTGATCGACAAGGAGGCCTGTGATTGGCTGCAGCGGTCAGGAGACTAGAACGTGACATCATCCAAGGTATATGACGCTCTGTTCCAGGCATCTGACCGCTGCAGCCAATCCCAGGCCTCCTTGTGGATCAGCTGACCTAAGGACAGGACGCCATTGCCACCTATGGTAGAGGAGACCCCCGGAGCGCCCTGTGTGGGGTCCACACTGCTGACAGGTCATAGCTCCGCCTACAGCTGTCACATTTAAAGGGGTCTCCTGTCCTGTGTAACCTCTGGCTGCAGTTTGTTTCAAAAACATAAATAACCATTACTCTTCTCACCCTCCCTAGGTCCAGCACTGAGCCTCCGACACTGCTCCCCATCTGTTATTGCTAATAACTGCGGTCTAATCAGGCAGAGCCGCTGAGTGCACTGACTGGCTGCAGCGGGATCGACGGGACGTCAGCACTGCCAACAACCGAGACCGTAGCGGAAACTGCTGGACCTGGGAAGGGGGAGAGAAGGACAGTTTGTGTTTAATATCAAATTACACCACGGGAGGGGGAGTACAAGCAAGTTCTCCGGAGCTACAACACAGCTGGAAACAGACTGGTGGGGGGCTCTGTGTCTGGTGATGTGTATGGGGGGCTCTGGTGATGTGTATGGGGGGCTCTGTGTCTGGTGATGTGTATGGGGGGCTCTGTGTCTGGTGATGTGTATGGGGGGCTCTGTGTCTGGTGATGTGTATGGGGGGCTCTGGTGATGTGTATGGGGGGCTCTGGTGATGTGTATGGGGGGCTCTGTGTCTGGTGATGTGTATGGGGGGCTCTGTGTCTGGTGATGTGTATGGGGGGCTCTGTGTCTGGTGATGTGTATGGGGGGCTCTGGTGATGTGTATGGGGGGCTCTGGTGATGTGTATGGGGGGCTCTGTGTCTGGTGATGTGTATGGGGGGCTCTGGTGATGTGTATGGGGGGGCTCTGTCTGGTGATGTGTATGGGGGGGCTCTGTGTCTGGTGATGTGTATGGGGGGCTCTGGTGATGTGTATGGGGGGGCTCTGTATCTGGTGATGTGTATGGGGGGCTCTGTGTCTGGTGATGTGTATGGGGGGCTCTGTGTCTGGTGATGTGTATGGGGGGCGCTCTGTGTCTGGTGATGTGTATGGGGGGGCTCTGTGTCTGGTGATGTGTATGGGGGGCTCTGGTGATGTGTATGGGGGGCTCTGTGTCTGGTGATGTGTATGGGGGGCTCTGGTGATGTGTATGGGGGGCTCTGTGTCTAGTGATGTGTATGGGGGGCGCTCTGTGTCTGGTGATGTGTATGGGGGGCTCTGTGTCTGGTGATGTGTATGGGGGGGCTCTGTCTGGTGATGTGTATGGGGGGCTCTGTGTCTGGTGATGTGTATGGGGGGCTCTGTGTCTGGTGATGTGTATGGGGGGCTCTGTGACTGGTGATGTGTATGGGGGGCGCTCTGTGTCTGGTGATGTGTATGGGGGGCTCTGTGTCTGGTGATGTGTATGGGGGGCTCTGTGTCTGGTGATGTGTATGGTGGGCTCTGTGTCTGGTGATGTGTATGGTGGGCTCTGTGTCTGGTGATGTGTATGGGGGGCTCTGTGTCTGGTGATGTGTATGGGGGCGCTCTGTGTCTGGTGATGTGTATGGGGGGCTCTGTGTCTGGTGATGTGTATGGGGGGCTCTGTGTCTGGTGATGTGTATGGGGGGCTCTGTGACTGGTGATGTGTATGGGGGGCTCTGTGTCTGGTGATGTGTATGGGGGGCTCTGTGTCTGGTGATGTGTATGGGGGGCTCTGTGTCTGGTGATGTGTATGGGGGGCTCTGTGTCTGGTGATGTGTATGGGGGGCTCTGTGTCTGGTGATGTGTATGGGGGGCTCTGTGTCTGGTGATGTGTATGGGGGGCTCTGTGTCTGGTGATGTGTATGGGGGGCTCTGGTGATGTGTATGGGGGGCTCTGTGTCTGGTGATGTGTATGGGGGGCTCTGGTGATGTGTATGGGGGGCTCTGTGTCTGGTGATGTGTATGGGGGGCTCTGTGACTGGTGATGTGTATGGGGGGCTCTGTGACTGGTGATGTGTATGGGGGGCTCTGTGTCTGGTGATGTGTACGGGGGGCTCTGTGTCTGGTGATGTGTACGGGGGGCTCTGTGTCTGGTGATGTGTACGGGGGGCTCTGTGTCTGGTGATGTGTATGGGGGGGCGCTGTGTCTGGTGATGTGTATGGGGGGCTCTGGTGATGTGTATGGGGGGGCTCTGTGTCTGGTGATGTGTATGGGGGGCTCTGTGTCTGGTGATGTGTATGGGGGGCTCTGTGTCTGGTGATGTGTATGGGGGGCTCTGTGTCTGGTGATGTGTATGGGGGGCTCTGTGTCTGGTGATGTGTATGGGGGGCTCTGTGTCTGGTGATGTGTATGGGGGGCGCTCTGTGTCTGGTGATGTGTATGGGGGGCTCTGTGTCTGGTGATGTGTATGGGGGGCTCTGTCTGGTGATGTATATGGGGGGCGCTCTGTGTCTGGTGATGTGTATGGGGGGCTCTGTGTCTGGTGATGTGTATGGGGGCTCTCTGTGTCTGGTGATGTGTATGGGGGGCTCTGTGTCTGGTGATGTGTATGGGGGGCTCTGGTGATGTGTACGGGGGGCTCTGTGTCTGGTGATGTGTATGGGGGGCTCTGTGTCTGGTGATGTGTATGGGGGGCGCTCTGTGTCTGGTGATGTGTATGGGGGGCTCTGTGTCTGGTGATGTGTATGGGGGGCTCTGGTGATGTGTACGGGGGGCTCTGTGTCTGGTGATGTGTATGGGGGGCTCTGGTGATGTGTACGGGGGGCTCTGTGTCTGGTGATGTGTATGGGGGGCGCTCTGTGTCTGGTGATGTGTACGGGGGGCTCTGTGTCTGGTGATGTGTATGGGGGGGCGCTGTGTCTGGTGATGTGTATGGGGGGCTCTGGTGATGGGTATGGGGGGCTCTGGTGATGTGTATGGGGGGCGCTCTGTGTCTGGTGATGTGTATGGGGGGTGCTCTGTGTCTGGTGATGTGTATGGGGGGCTCTGTGTCTGGTGATGTGTATGGGGGGCGCTCTGTGTCTGGTGATGTGTATGGGGGGCTCTGTGTCTGGTGATGTGTATGGGGGGCTCTGGTGATGTGTACGGGGGGCTCTGTGTCTGGTGATGTGTATGGGGGCCTCTGTGTCTGGTGATGTGTATGGGGGGCTCTGTGTCTGGTGATGTGTATGGGGGGCGCTCTGTGTCTGGTGATGTGTATGGGGGGCGCTCTGTGTCTGGTGATGTGTATGGGGGGCTCTGTGTCTGGTGATGTGTATGGGGGGCTCTGGTGATGTGTACGGGGGGCTCTGTGTCTGGTGATGTGTATGGGGGGCTCTGTCTGGTGATGTGTATGGGGGGCTCTGTGTCTGGTGATGTGTATGGGGGGCGCTCTGTGTCTGGTGATGTGTATGGGGGGCTCTGTGTCTGGTGATGTGTATGGGGGGCTCTGGTGATGTGTATGGGGGGCTCTGGTGATGTGTATGGGGGGCGCTCTGTCTGGTGATGTGTATGGGGGGCGCTCTGTGTCTGGTGATGTGTATGGGGGTGCTCTGTGTCTGGTGATGTGTATGGGGGGCGCTCTGTGTCTGGTGATGTGTATGGGGGGCGCTCTGTGTCTGGTGATGTGTATGGGGGGCGCTCTGTGTCTGGTGATGTGTATGGGGGCGCTCTGTATCTGGTGATGTGTATGGGGGGCTCTGTGTCTGGTGATGTGTATGGGGGCGCTCTGTGTCTGGTGATGTGTATGAGGGGCTCTGGTGATGTGTATGGGGCGCTCTGTATCTGGTGATGTGTATGGGGGGCGCTCTGTCTGGTGATGTGTATGGGGGGGCTCTGTGTCTGGTGATGTGTATGGGGGGCGCTCTGTGTCTGGTGATGTGTATGGAGCGCTCTGTCTGGCGATGTGTATGGGGGGCGCTCTGTGTTTGGTGATGTGTATGGGGGCGCTCTGTGTCTGGTGATGTGTATGGGGGGCTCTGGTGATGTGTATGGGGGGCGCTCTGTGTTTGGTGATGTGTATGGGGGCGCTCTGTGTCTGGTGATGTGTATGGGGGGCTCTGGTGATGTGTATGGGGCGCTCTGTGTTTGGCGATGTGTATGGGGGGCTCTGTGTCTGGTGATGTGTATGGGGGGCGCTCTGTGTCTGGTGATGTGTATGGGGGGCTCTGGTGATGTGTATGGGGGGCGCTCTGTATCTGGTGATGTGTATGGGGGGCGCTCTGTCTGGTGATGTGTATGGGGGGGCTCTGTGTCTGGTGATGTGTATGGGGGGCGCTCTGTGTCTGGTGATGTGTATGGAGCGCTCTGTGTCTGGTGATGTGTATGGGGGGCTCTGTGTCTGGTGATGTGTATGGGGGGCGCTCTGTGTCTGGTGATGTGTATGGGGGGGCTCTGTGTCTGGTGATGTGTATGGGGGGCTCTGGTGATGTGTATGGGGGTTCTCTGTATCTGGTGATGTGTATGGGGGGGCTCTGTGTCTGGTGATGTGTATGGGGGGCGCTCTGTGTCTGGTGATGTGTATGGGGGGCTCTGTGTCTGGTGATGTGTATGGGGGGTTCTGTGTCTGGTGATGTGTATGGGGGGTTCTGTGTCTGGTGATGTGTATGGGGGGCGCTGTGTCTGGTGATGTGTATGGGGGGCTCTGGTGATGTGTATGGGGGGGCTCTGTGTCTGGTGATGTGTATGGGGGGCTCTGGTGATGTGTACGGGGGGCTCTGTGTCTGGTGATGTGTATGGGGGGCTCTGGTGATGTGTACGGGGGGCTCTGTGTCTGGTGATGTGTACGGGGGGCTCTGTGTCTGGTGATGTGTATGGGGGGGCTCTGTGTCTGGTGATGTGTATGGGGGGCTCTGTGTCTGGTGATGTGTATGGGGGGGCTCTGTGTCTGGTGATGTGTATGGGGGGCGCTCTGTGTCTGGTGATGTGTACGGGGGGCTCTGTGTCTGGTGATGTGTATGGGGGGGTGCTGTGTCTGGTGATGTGTATGGGGGGGTGCTGTGTCTGGTGATGTGTATGGGGGGCTCTGTGTCTGGTGATGTGTATGGGGGGCTCTGTCTGGTGATGTGTACGGGGGGCTCTGTGTCTGGTGATGTGTATGGGGGGGCGCTGTGTCTGGTGATGTGTATGGGGGGCTCTGGTGATGTGTATGGGGGGCTCTGTGTCTGGTGATGTGTATGGGGGGCTCTGTGTCTGGTGATGTGTATGGGGGGCTCTGTGTCTGGTGATGTGTATGGGGGGCTCTGTGTCTGGTGATGTGTATGGGGGGCTCTGTCTGGTGATGTGTATGGGGGGCTCTGTGTCTGGTGATGTGTATGGGGGGCGCTCTGTGTCTGGTGATGTGTATGGGGGGCTCTGTCTGGTGATGTGTATGGGGGGCGCTCTGTGTCTGGTGATGTGTATGGGGGGCTCTGTGTCTGGTGATGTGTATGGGGGGCGCTCTGTGTCTGGTGATGTGTATGGGGGGCTCTGTGTCTGGTGATGTGTATGGGGGGCTCTGTCTGGTGATGTGTATGGGGGGCGCTCTGTGTCTGGTGATGTGTATGGGGGGCTCTGTGTCTGGTGATGTGTATGGGGGGCGCTCTGTGTCTGGTGATGTGTATGGGGGGTGCTGTGTCTGGTGATGTGTATGGGGGGCTCTGGTGATGTGTATGGGGGGCTCTGTGTCTGGTGATGTGTATGGGGGGCTCTGTCTGGTGATGTGTACGGGGGGCTCTGTGTCTGGTGATGTGTATGGGGGGGCGCTGTGTCTGGTGATGTGTATGGGGGCTCTGGTGATGTGTATGGGGGGCTCTGTGTCTGGTGATGTGTATGGGGGGCTCTGTGTCTGGTGATGTGTATGGGGGGCTCTGTGTCTGGTGATGTGTATGAGGGGCTCTGTGTCTGGTGATGTGTATGGGGGGCTCTGTGTCTGGTGATGTGTATGGGGGGCTCTGTGTCTGGTGATGTGTATGGGGGGCGCTCTGTGTCTGGTGATGTGTATGGGGGGCTCTGTGTCTGGTGATGTGTATGGGGGGCTCTGTCTGGTGATGTGTATGGGGGGCGCTCTGTGTCTGGTGATGTGTATGGGGGGCTCTGTGTCTGGTGATGTGTATGGGGGGCGCTCTGTGTCTGGTGATGTGTATGGGGGGCTCTGTGTCTGGTGATGTGTATGGGGGGCTCTGTCTGGTGATGTGTATGGGGGGCGCTCTGTGTCTGGTGATGTGTATGGGGGGCTCTGTGTCTGGTGATGTGTATGGGGGGCGCTCTGTGTCTGGTGATGTGTATGGGGGGCTCTGTGTCTGGTGATGTGTATGGGGGGCTCTGGTGATGTGTACGGGGGGCTCTGTGTCTGGTGATGTGTACGGGGGGCTCTGTGTCTGGTGATGTGTATGGGGGGGCTCTGTGTCTGGTGATGTGTATGGGGGGCGCTCTGTGTCTGGTGATGTGTATGGGGGGGCTCTGTGTCTGGTGATGTGTATGGGGGGCTCTGTGTCTGGTGATGTGTATGGGGGGCTCTGTGTCTGGTGATGTGTATGGGGGGCTCTGTGTCTGGTGATGTGTATGGGGGGGCTCTGTGTCTGGTGATGTGTATGGGGGGCTCTGTGTCTGGTGATGTGTATGGGGGGCTCTGTGTCTGGTGATGTGTATGGGGGGCTCTGTGTCTGGTGATGTGTATGGGGGGGCTCTGTGTCTGGTGATGTGTACGGGGGGCTCTGTGTCTGGTGATGTGTATGGGGGGCTCTGGTGATGTGTACGGGGGGCTCTGTGTCTGGTGATGTGTACGGGGGGCTCTGTGTCTGGTGATGTGTATGGGGGGGGCTCTGTCTGGTGATGTGTATGGGGGGCGCTCTGTGTCTGGTGATGTGTACGGGGGGCTCTGTGTCTGGTGATGTGTATGGGGGGGCGCTGTGTCTGGTGATGTGTATGGGGGGCTCTGGTGATGTGTATGGGGGGCTCTGTGTCTGGTGATGTGTATGGGGGACGCTCTGTGTCTGGTGATGTGTATGGGGGGTGCTCTGTGTCTGGTGATGTGTATGGGGGGCTCTGTGTCTGGTGATGTGTATGGGGGGCGCTCTGTGTCTGGTGATGTATATGGGGGGCTCTGTGTCTGGTGATGTGTATGGGGGGCTCTGGTGATGTGTACGGGGGGCTCTGTGTCTGGTGATGTGTATGGGGGGCTCTGTGTCTGGTGATGTGTATGGGGGGCGCTCTGTGTCTGGTGATGTGTATGGGGCGCTCTGTGTCTGGTGATGTGTATGGGGGGCTCTGGTGATGTGTACGGGGGGCTCTGTGTCTGGTGATGTGTACGGGGGGCTCTGTGTCTGGTGATGTGTATGGGGGGCTCTGTGTCTGGTGATGTGTATGGGGGGCGCTCTGTGTCTGGTGATGTGTATGGGGGGCTCTGTGTCTGGTGATGTGTATGGGGGGCTCTGGTGATGTGTACGGGGGGCTCTGTGTCTGGTGATGTGTACGGGGGGCTCTGTGTCTGGTGATGTGTATGGGGGACTCTGTGTCTGGTGATGTGTATGGGGGGGCTCTGTGTCTGGTGATGTGTATGGGGGGCGCTCTGTGTCTGGTGATGTGTACGGGGGGCTCTGTGTCTGGTGATGTGTATGGGGGGGCTCTGTGTCTGGTGATGTGTATGGGGGCTCTGTGTCTGGTGATGTGTACGGGGGGCTCTGTGTCTGGTGATGTGTACGAGGGGCTCTGTGTCTGGTGATGTGTACGGGGGGCTCTGTGTCTGGTGATGTGTATGGGGGGCTCTGTGTCTGGTGATGTGTATGGGGGGCGCTCTGTGTCTGGTGATGTGTATGGGGGGCTCTGTGTCTGGTGATGTGTATGGGGGGCGCTCTGTGTCTGGTGATGTGTACGGGGGGCTCTGTGTCTGGTGATGTGTACGGGGGGCTCTGTGTCTGGTGATGTGTATGGGGGGCGCTCTGTGTCTGGTGATGTGTATGGGGGGCGCTCTGTGTCTGGTGATGTGTATGGGGGGCGCTCTGTGTCTGGTGATGTGTATGGGGGGCGCTCTGTGTCTGGTGATGTGTACGGGGGGCTCTGTGTCTGGTGATGTGTATGGGGGGCGCTCTGTGTCTGGTGATGTGTATGGGGGGCGCTCTGTGTCTGGTGATGTGTATGGGGGGCTCTGTGTCTGGTGATGTGTATGGGGGCGCTCTGTGTCTGGTGATGTGTATAGGGGGCGCTCTGTGTCTGGTGATGTGTATGGGGGGCGCTGTGTCTGGTGATGTGTATGGGGGGCTCTGGTGATGTGTATGGGAGGGCTCTGTGTCTGGTGATGTGTATGGGGGGCTCTGTGTCTGGTGATGTGTATGGGGGGCTCTGTGTCTGGTGATGTGTACGGGGGGCTCTGTGTCTGGTGATGTGTATGGGGGGCTCTGTGTCTGGTGATGTGTATGGGGGGCTCTGTGTCTGGTGATGTGTATGGGGGGCTCTGGTGATGTGTATGGGGCGCTCTGTGTCTGGTGATGTGTATGGGGGGCTCTGGTGATGTGTATGGGGGCGCTCTGTGTGGTGATGTGTATGGGGGCGCTCTGTGTCTGGTAATGTGTATGGGGGGCTCTGGTGATGTGTATGGGGGGCTCTGTGTCTGGTGATGTGAATGGGGGGGGCTCTGGTGATGTGTATGGATGGCTCTGTGTCTGGTGATGTGTATGGGGGGCTCTGTGTCTGGTGATGTGTATGGGGGGCTCTGGTGATGTGTATGGGGGGCTCTGTGTCTGGTGATGTGAATGGGGGGGGCTCTGGTGATGTGTATGGGGGGCTCTGGTGATGTGTATGGGGGGCGCTCTGTCTGGCGATGTGTATGGGGGGCGCTCTGTGTCTGGTGATGTGTATGGGGGGCGCTCTGTGTCTGGTGATGTGTATGGGGGCGCTCTGTGTCTGGTGATGTGTATGGGGGGCGCTCTGTGTTTAGCGATGTGTATGGGGGGCTCTGTGTCTGGTGATGTGTATGGGGGCGCTCTGTGTCTGGTGATGTGTATGAGGGGCTCTGGTGATGTGTATGGGGGGCGCTCTGTATCTGGTGATGTGTATGGGGGGCGCTCTGTCTGGTGATGTGTATGGGGGGCTCTGTGTCTGGTGATGTGTATGGAGCGCTCTGTCTGGTGATGTGTATGGGGGGCTCTGGTGATGTGTATGGGGGCGCTCTGTGTTTGGTGATGTGTATGGGGGGCTCTGGTGATGTGTATGGGGGGCGCTCTGTGTTTGGTGATGTGTATGGGGGCGCTCTGTGTCTGGTGATGTGTATGGGGGGCTCTGGTGATGTGTATGGGGCGCTCTGTGTTTGGCGATGTGTATGGGGGGCTCTGTGTCTGGTGATGTGTATGGGGGGCTCTGGTGATGTGTATGGGGGGCGCTCTGTATCTGGTGATGTGTATGGGGGGCGCTCTGTGTCTGGTGATGTGTATGGAGCGCTCTGTCTGGTGATGTGTATGGGGGGCGCTCTGTGTCTGGTGATGTGTATGGGGGGCGCTCTGTGTCTGGTGATGTGTATGGGGGGCGCTCTGTGTCTGGTGATGTGTATGGGGGGGCTCTGTGTCTGGTGATGTGTATGGGGGGCTCTGGTGATGTGTATGGGGGTTCTCTGTATCTGGTGATGTGTATGGGGGGGCTCTGTGTCTGGTGATGTGTATGGGGGGCTCTGTGTCTGGTGATGTGTATGGGGGGCTCTGTGTCTGGTGATGTGTTTGGGGGGCTCTGTGTCTGGTGATGTGTATGGGGGGCTCTGGTGATGTGTATGGGGGGCTCTGTGTCTGGTGATGTGTATGGGGGGCTCTGGTGATGTGTATGGGGGGTTCTGGTGATGTGTATGGGGGGCTCTGTGTCTGGTGATGTGTATGGGGCGCTCTGTGTCTGGTGATGTGTATGGGGGGCTCTGTGGTGATGTGTATGGGGGGCTCTGTGTCTGGTGATGTGTATGGGGGGCTCTGGTGATGTGTACGGGGGCTCTGTGTCTGGTGATGTGTACGGGGGGCTCTGTGTCTGGTGATGTGTATGGGGGGGCTCTGTGTCTGGTGATGTGTATAGGGGGCGCTCTGTGTCTGGTGATGTGTATGGGGGGCGCTGTGTCTGGTGATGTGTATGGGGGGCTCTGGTGATGTGTATGGGAGGGCTCTGTTTCTGGTGATGTGTATGGGGGGCTCTGTGTCTGGTGATGTGTATGGGGGGCTCTGTGTCTGGTGATGTGTACGGGGGGCTCTGTGTCTGGTGATGTGTATGGGGGGCTCTGTGTCTGGTGATGTGTATGGGGGGCTCTGTGTCTGGTGATGTGTATGGGGGGCTCTGGTGATGTGTATGGGGCGCTCTGTGTCTGGTGATGTGTATGGGGGGCTCTGGTGATGTGTATGGGGGCGCTCTGTGTGGTGATGTGTATGGGGGCGCTCTGTGTCTGGTAATGTGTATGGGGGGCTCTGGTGATGTGTATGGGGGGCTCTGTGTCTGGTGATGTGAATGGGGGGGGCTCTGGTGATGTGTATGGATGGCTCTGTGTCTGGTGATGTGTATGGGGGGCTCTGTGTCTGGTGATGTGTATGGGGGGCTCTGGTGATGTGTATGGGGGGCTCTGTGTCTGGTGATGTGAATGGGGGGGGCTCTGGTGATGTGTATGGGGGGCTCTGGTGATGTGTATGGGGGGCGCTCTGTCTGGTGATGTGTATGGGGGGCGCTCTGTGTCTGGTGATGTGTATGGGGGGCGCTCTGTCTGGTGATGTGTATGGGGGGCGCTCTGTGTCTGGTGATGTGTATGGGGGGCGCTCTGTGTTTAGCGATGTGTATGGGGGGCTCTGTGTCTGGTGATGTGTATGGGGGCGCTCTGTGTCTGGTGATGTGTATGAGGGGCTCTGGTGATGTGTATGGGGGGCGCTCTGTATCTGGTGATGTGTATGGGGGGCGCTCTGTCTGGTGATGTGTATGGGGGGCTCTGTGTCTGGTGATGTGTATGGGGGGCGCTCTGTGTCTGGTGATGTGTATGGAGCGCTCTGTCTGGCGATGTGTATGGGGGGCGCTCTGTGTCTGGTGATGTGTATGGGGGCGCTCTGTGTCTGGTGATGTGTATGGGGGGCGCTCTGTGTTTAGCGATGTGTATGGGGGGCTCTGTGTCTGGTGATGTGTATGGGGGCGCTCTGTGTCTGGTGATGTGTATGAGGGGCTCTGGTGATGTGTATGGGGGGCGCTCTGTATCTGGTGATGTGTATGGGGGGCGCTCTGTCTGGTGATGTGTATGGGGGGCTCTGTGTCTGGTGATGTGTATGGGGGGCGCTCTGTGTCTGGTGATGTGTATGGAGCGCTCTGTCTGGTGATGTGTATGGGGGGCTCTGGTGATGTGTATGGGGGCGCTCTGTGTTTGGTGATGTGTTTTGGGGGCTCTGGTGATGTGTATGGGGGGCGCTCTGTGTTTGGTGATGTGTATGGGGGCGCTCTGTGTCTGGTGATGTGTATGGGGGGCTCTGGTGATGTGTATGGGGCGCTCTGTGTTTGGCGATGTGTATGGGGGGCTCTGGTGATGTGTATGGGGGGCTCTGTGTCTGGTGATGTGTATGGGGGGCTCTGTGTCTGGTGATGTGTATGGGGGGCTCTGGTGATGTGTATGGGGGGCGCTCTGTATCTGGTGATGTGTATGGGGGGCGCTCTGTGTCTGGTGATGTGTATGGAGCGCTCTGTCTGGTGATGTGTATGGGGGGGCTCTGTGTCTGGTGATGTGTATGGGGGGCGCTCTGTGTCTGGTGATGTGTATGGGGGGCGCTCTGTGTCTGGTGATGTGTATGGGGGGCGCTCTGTGTCTGGTGATGTGTATGGGGGGGCTCTGTGTCTGGTGATGTGTATGGGGGGCTCTGGTGATGTGTATGGGGGTTCTCTGTATCTGGTGATGTGTATGGGGGGGCTCTGTGTCTGGTGATGTGTATGGGGGGCTCTGTGTCTGGTGATGTGTATGGGGGGCTCTGTGTCTGGTGATGTGTTTGGGGGGCTCTGTGTCTGGTGATGTGTATGGGGGGCTCTGGTGATGTGTATGGGGGGCTCTGTGTCTGGTGATGTGTATGGGGGGCTCTGGTGATGTGTATGGGGGGCTCTGTGTCTGGTGATGTGTATGGGGGGCTCTGGTGATGTGTATGGGGGGCTCTGTGTCTGGTGATGTGTATGGGGGGCTCTGTGACTGGTGATGTGTATGGGGGGCTCTGTGACTGGTGATGTGTACGGGGGGCCTCTGTGTCTGGTGATGTGTATGGGGGGCTCTGTGTCTGGTGATGTGTACGGGGGGCTCTGTGTCTGGTGATGTGTACGGGGGGCTCTGTGTCTGGTGATGTGTATGGGGGGGCGCTGTGTCTGGTGATGTGTATGGGGGGCTCTGGTGATGTGTATGGGGGGGCTCTGTGTCTGGTGATGTGTATGGGGGGCTCTGTGTCTGGTGATGTGTATGGGGGGCTCTGTGTCTGGTGATGTGTATGGGGGGCTCTGTCTGGTGATGTGTATGGGGGGCTCTGTGTCTGGTGATGTGTATGGGGGGCGCTCTGTGTCTGGTGATGTGTATGGGGGGCTCTGTGTCTGGTGATGTGTATGGGGGGCTCTGTCTGGTGATGTATATGGGGGGCGCTCTGTGTCTGGTGATGTGTATGGGGGGCTCTGTGTCTGGTGATGTGTATGGGGGCTCTGGTGATGTGTACGGGGGGCTCTGTGTCTGGTGATGTGTATGGGGGGCTCTGTGGTGATGTGTATGGGGGGCGCTCTGTGTCTGGTGATGTGTATGGGGGGCTCTGTGTCTGGTGATGTGTATGGGGGGCTCTGTGTCTGGTGATGTGTATGGGGGGCTCTGTGTCTGGTGATGTGTATGGGGGCTCTGGTGATGTGTACGGGGGGCTCTGTGTCTGGTGATGTGTATGGGGGGCTCTGTGTCTGGTGATGTGTATGGGGGGCGCTCTGTGTCTGGTGATGTGTATGGGGGGCTCTGTGTCTGGTGATGTGTATGGGGGGCTCTGGTGATGTGTACGGGGGGCTCTGTGTCTGGTGATGTGTATGGGGGGCTCTGGTGATGTGTACGGGGGGCTCTGTGTCTGGTGATGTGTACGGGGGGCTCTGTGTCTGGTGATGTGTATGGGGGGGCTCTGTGTCTGGTGATGTGTATGGGGGGCGCTCTGTGTCTGGTGATGTGTACGGGGGGCTCTGTGTCTGGTGATGTGTATGGGGGGGCGCTGTGTCTGGTGATGTGTATGGGGGGCTCTGGTGATGGGTATGGGGGGCTCTGGTGATGTGTATGGGGGGCGCTCTGTGTCTGGTGATGTGTATGGGGGGTGCTCTGTGTCTGGTGATGTGTATGGGGGGCTCTGTGTCTGGTGATGTGTATGGGGGGCGCTCTGTGTCTGGTGATGTGTATGGGGGGCTCTGTGTCTGGTGATGTGTATGGGGGGCTCTGGTGATGTGTACGGGGGGCTCTGTGTCTGGTGATGTGTATGGGGGGCTCTGTGTCTGGTGATGTGTATGGGGGGCTCTGTGTCTGGTGATGTGTATGGGGGGCGCTCTGTGTCTGGTGATGTGTATGGGGGGCGCTCTGTGTCTGGTGATGTGTATGGGGGGCTCTGTGTCTGGTGATGTGTATGGGGGGCTCTGGTGATGTGTACGGGGGGCTCTGTGTCTGGTGATGTGTATGGGGGGCTCTGGTGATGTGTATGGGGGGCTCTGGTGATGTGTATGGGGGGCTCTGTGTCTGGTGATGTGTATGGGGGGCTCTGTGTCTGGTGATGTGTATGGGGGGCTCTCACTGGTGATGTGTATGGGGGGGCTCTGTGTCTGGTGATGTTTATGGGGGGCTCTGTGTCTGGTGATGTGTATGGGGGCTCTGGTGATGTGTATGGGGCGCTCTGTGTCTGGTGATGTGTATGGGGGCGCTCTGTGTCTGGTGATGTGTATGGGGGCGCTCTGTGTCTGGTGATGTGTATGGGGGGCTCTGGTGATGTGTATGGGGGGCTCTGTGTCTGGTGATGTGAATCGGGGGGTCTGGTGATGTGTATGGGGGGCTCTGTGTCTGGTGATGTGTATGGGGGGCTCTGTGTCTGGTGATGTGTATGGGGGGCGCTCTGTGTCTGGTGATGTGTATGGGGGGCTCTGTGTCTGGTGATGTGTATGGGGGGGCTCTGTGTCTGGTGATGTGTATGGGGGGCGCTCTGTGTCTGGTGATGTGTATGGGGGGCTCTGTGTCTGGTGATGTGTATGGGGGGGCTCTGTGTCTGGTGATGTGTATGGGGGCGCTCTGTGTCTGGTGATGTGTATGGGGGGGCTCTGTGTCTGGTGATGTGTATGGGGGGCTCTGGTGATGTGTACGGGGGGCTCTGTGTCTGGTGATGTGTACGGGGGGCTCTGTGTCTGGTGATGTGTATGGGGGGGCTCTGTGTCTGGTGATGTGTATGGGGGGCGCTCTGTGTCTGGTGATGTGTATGGGGGGCGCTCTGTGTCTGGTGATGTGTATGGGGGGCGCTGTGTCTGGTGATGTGTATGGGGGGCTCTGTGTCTGGTGATGTGTATGGGGGGCTCTGTCTGGTGATGTGTATGGGGGGGCTCTGTGTCTGGTGATGTTTATGGGGGGCTCTGTGTGGTGATGTGTATGGGGGCTCTGGTGATGTGTATGGGGCGCTCTGTGTCTGGTGATGTGTATGGGGGCGCTCTGTGTCTGGTGATGTGTATGGGGGGCTCTGGTGATGTGTATGGGGGGCTCTGTGTCTGGTGATGTGAATCGGGGGGTCTGGTGATGTGTATGGGGGGCTCTGTGTCTGGTGATGTGTATGGGGGGCTCTGTGTCTGGTGATGTGTATGGGGGCGCTCTGTGTCTGGTGATGTGTATGGGGGGGCTCTGTGTCTGGTGATGTGTATGGGGGGGCTCTGTGTCTGGTGATGTGTATGGGGGGCGCTCTGTGTCTGGTGATGTGTATGGGGGGCTCTGTGTCTGGTGATGTGTATGGGGGGGCTCTGTGTCTGGTGATGTGTATGGGGGGCGCTCTGTGTCTGGTGATGTGTATGGGGGGGCTCTGTGTCTGGTGATGTGTATGGGGGGCTCTGTGTCTGGTGATGTGTATGGGGGGCTCTGTGTCTGGTGATGTGTATGGGGGGGCTCTGTGTCTGGTGATGTGTATGGGGGGCTCTGGTGATGTGTATGGGGGGCTCTCTGTGTCTGGTGATGTGTATGGGGGGCTCTGGTGATGTGTATGGGGGGCTCTGTGTCTGGTGATGTGAATCGGGGGGTCTGGTGATGTGTATGGGGGGCTCTGTGTCTGGTGATGTGTATGGGGGGCTCTGTCTGGTGATGTGTATGGGGGGCGCTCTGTGTCTGGTGATGTGTATGGGGGGCTTTGATGTGTATGGGGGGCGCTCTGTGTCTGGTGATGTGTATGGGGGGCGCTCTGTGTCTGGTGATGTGTATGGGGGGTGCTCTGTGTCTGGTGATGTGTATGGGGGGCGCTCTGTGTCTGGTGATGTGTATGGGGGTTCTCTGTATCTGGTGATGTGTATGGGGGGCTCTGTGTCTGGTGATGTGTATGGGGGGGCTCTGTGTCTGGTGATGTGTATGGGGGGCGCTCTGTGTCTGGCGATGTGTATGGGGGGCGCTCTGTGTTTGGTGATGTGTATGGGGGCGCTCTGTGTCTGGTGATGTGTATGGGGGGCGCTCTGTGTTTGGTGATGTGTATGGGGGGCTCTGTGTCTGGTGATGTGTATGGGGGGCTCTGTGTCTGGTGATGTGTATGGGGGGCTCTGTGTCTGGTGATGTGTATGGGGGGCGCTCTGTCTGGTGATGTGTATGGGGGGCTCTGGTGATGTGTATGGGGGGCTCTGTGTCTGGTGATGTGTATGGGGGGCGCTCTGTGTCTGGTGATGTGTATGGGGGGCTCTGTGTCTGGTGATGTGTATGGGGCGCTCTGTGTCTGGTGATGTGTATGGGGGGGCTCTGTGTCTGGTGATGTGTATGGGGGCCTCTGTGTCTGGTGATGTGTATGGGGGGCTCTGTGTCTGGTGATGTGTATGGGGGGCGCTCTGTGTCTGGTGATGTGTATGGGGGCGCTCTGTGTCTGGTGATGTGTATGGGGCGCTCTGTGTCTGGTGATGTGTATGGGGGGCTCTGTGTCTGGTGATGTGTATGGGGGGCTCTGTGTCTGGTGATGTGTATGGGGGGCTCTGTGTCTGGTGATGTGTATGGGGGGCTCTGTGTCTGGTGATGTGTATGGGGGGCTCTGTGTCTGGTGATGTGTATGGGGGGCTCTGTGTCTGGTGATGTGTATGGGGGGCGCTCTGTCTGGTGATGTGTATGGGGGGCTCTGTGTCTGGTGATGTGTATGGGGGGCGCTCTGTGTTTACATTATCTTGATGTTGGACTGAAGGACACTGGGTAATTCTAAAAATAACTTGCATGTCTAGACTCAGAGATCACATCATTAGTGCTGAAGTAGCACAGAACTACCAACCGGACTCTTCAGGATCTCAGCTGAGGATACATCAGACCCGGCTGCAAGAACACAGGACTGCTCTCGGATATCTCCCTACGCTTGTCGTTACCTCCTCTCTGCGTGCACACCACAGATGGAGTAGCGATCCTGGGAGCTCTGACATCTACCATTATCTTGGCGGGTGAGGCCCTGTAATGTGCATCATCTTGGTGTAATTGCTGAGATTGTTCTGTTTGCTATTGTGTGTTGTGGTTCAATAAAGTATTATCATACTGTTTTACCTTAACCCTGTGTTGTCTGTGTAGTGTATTGCCCACCGGGAGATAGAGCGGGTGTTCAGTGGTATGAGCCTTGGTCCATGAAGTCTTGCTGAAGACAGCCGGGCCAGCGAACGAGAGCACCCACTGACCTCTTTTCTCCACAATCAGGATGTGCACCCCGTCAGGGGGATCCTGTTAAGTGTAAGCACGATGTAGTTACACGACCCGCTTACGGAGAAACACACTCCTTGCACTCGTTGGGTTTAGCTCCTAGCGATTTCCGTGAGCTATAAATCTCTCGATGGACATCCGGAATATATAATCATTATATCTCTAGCCCTGATCGGTGCCAATATACATAACCTTAAAAGAACAATAGAATCCCATGCTTGCTATACAGTTTTAGCCAGTATCAGGCGGGAGGGGGAATGAGGAGTGTAGGGAGACTTGTCTGTCGCAGCACAGAGCCATAAACATTCCTGGTCTCCCATTACAACTATATAGCAGGGGGAGGGAGTTGCCTGCAGGCTTAGAATTCCAGCGTTCTGCTGGCAGGCACAGGAAACTGCAGCTGAGAGCTCTGTGCAATTGAAGTAATCAGAACTTCTTTCTATTTCCTGACACCTCCCCCTTTTGTACTGTGCTACGGAAACAGAACCTCCCGCTATTCCTCCATGTGCACCTTGGCAGGTTTGCCCCGGCGAGACAATCCGTCTGCATTGCCATGCTCCCTGCCCGTTTTGTGTTTGACTGCAAAGTCGTACTGATGGAAGGCAAGGCTCCAGCGAAGCAACCTTCCGTTGGTCCCACACATGGCTTGTAGCCAGCGCAAAGGGTTGTGGTCAGTCTCCACAGTGCCTGTGCGAACATACAGGTAGGGGTGCAACCGTTGTAGGGCCCAGACCATGGCCAGGTACTCCTTCTCGATGGTGGAATAGGTCATTTCCCGCGGCAGAAGCTTCCGGCTCAGGTACAACACGATGTGCTCTTGGTTCCCCGACTCGACCTGGCTGAGCACAGCACCGAGGCGCTGGCGTCGGTCTGCACCAGGAACGGTCGACTGCTTTTAACACGAGAGAGTGGCACAGGGCTGTTTTCAAAGCCTGGAAGGCCCCCTCACAGCCGTCGGTCCAGTCGACTATTTGAGGTAGCTTCTTCGTGGTGAGGTCCGTCAAGGGTTTTGCCAGACTACTATAGTTCTGTACAAAGCGCCTTTAGTACCCTGCAGTGCCCAGAAAAAACATCACCTGTTTCTAGCTCCTGGGGGTGTGCCAGGACGTGATCTCGTCCACTTTCCCAGGCTCTGGCCTTATGGAGTTCCCACCTACCCGGTGCCCCATGTGGTGGACCTCTCTCATGCCCATCTGGCACTTTCCCAGCTTGATGGTCAGACCAGCTTGGTGAATTTGCCTGAGCACCTCCTGAAGATGCTGCAGGTGTTCGTCTCAGGAGGAACTGAAGATGGCAATGTCATCCAGGAACGTCATCACGTACTTCTCCTGTCCCTGAAGCAGGTGGTTGACCATCCGCTGGAGTGGCAGGGGCATTCTTCGTGCCGAAGGGCATGACCGTGAACTACAGTCCAAAGGGTGTGATAAAGGCGGATTTCTCCTGTGCCTCGGGGCTCAAGGGAATCTGCCAGAATCCTCGGTTCAGATCCATTATGGTCAGATATTCTGCACCAGCTAACCGCTCAAGCAGCTCCTTGATGCGCGGCATTGCGTGCACGTCAGAGGCTGTGATGGCATTGAGCCCCCTGTAGTCCACGCAGAACTGGGTGGTCCGATTCTTCTTTGGCATGAGAACTACAGGTGAAGCCCACTCGCTCTTTGACTGTTGAATCTCCCCCAGCTGTAGCATCTCATCGATCTCCTGGCGCATAATCTGCTGCACATTGTCATAGATACGAAAGGGTGTTCACCATAGTGGGGCATGACTCCTGGTGTTCAACTCCTAAACCGCTAACTCAGCCCTTCCAGGTCGGTTGGAGAACACAGCCCGGAAGGGTTCCAGCGTGGTCCTTAACTGCGACTGCTGGGGTTCGGTTAACAAGGCGCTTACCTCCACGTCCTCGATGTCCAGGAGAGGGTCTTCCTCCCCATCTTCAGGCAGGCTGCAGAGCCTTCATCATATTGACGTGAAAGGCCTTTCGACTACCCCGAGTGTGGTCAAGCGTGATCACGTAGGTGACCGGGTTGAGCTGTTGGTGGACGACGGACGGGCCTATCCATGTAGCCTGAAGCTTATCCTTTGGTACGGGGACCAGCACCCACACCTTTCAACCCACGTGGTAGGTCCGCTCCCGGGCGTTCTGGTCGTACCAGTGCTTCTGACCAGCCTGAGCCTGCGCCATGTTGTCATGCACCAACTGCATCAAGGTCTGCATTTTGTCATGGAAGCGCATGATAAACTCTACTATGGACACTTCAGAGGGGTTTGGCTCCTCCTCCCAGGATTCCCTTATCAACCCAAGTGGTCCCCGGACTCGCCTGCCGTACAGGAGCTCGAAGGGCGAGAACACCATCGAGGCCTGCGGAACCTCTTGGTAAGCGAAGAGCAGGTGTGGGAGGTACTGCTCCCAGTCGCGCCCTTGGGTCTCAACCAGCATGCGTAGCATCTGTTTGAGGGTACCATTGAAGCGCTCACACAAGCCATTGGTCTGTGGGTGATACGCACTCGATACCAGGCGCTTCACCTGCATTCTCTTACAGAGAGCCTCTATTAGGCGAGAGATTGGGTCCCTTGATCAGTAAGCATCTCCCTGGAAAATCCTTCCCGTGAAAAGATGGTCAACAGGGCATCCACCACCTTATCTGCCCTAGTTGAGGACAGAGCCACTGTCTGGGTACCGTGTAGCGTAGTCTACCACAGTAAGGATGATATTGCTTTCCAGAGCTGCTGGAGACGGCCAGCGGGCCCCCAATGTCCACCGCGATTCTCAGGAAAGGCTCCTCTATCACCGGCAAAGGGATCAGGGGAGCCTTAAGAGCAGGCCCCGCCTTACCCACTCTTTGACAGGTGATACAGGAGCGGCAGTAGTTTGACACATCTGTCCCCATCTGGGGCCAATAGAAGTGTTGAGACAGCCGGGCCTTAGTTTTGCTGATCCCCAACTGTCCAGCAAGTGGGATCTCATGAGCAATCCGCAACAACTCACCCCGGATTTGGTACTGGACGACCAACTGTCTTTCCCTCAACCACTCTTTTTGCTATTTTCCGGGTACTGTCTCCCTGTACATCCTCGCTTGTTCCCAGAACACCATCTCCTGAACAGTCACGGAGGTGGGCATCTCAGCGAGGTGTCTCAAATTCTCCAGGCTCACGTCTGAGTGCAGAGCGGCCTGGAACTAGTGGCTAGGGGAAGCCAGAAGCGATGTCAGGGTGCCTTCCCCACGGTAACCCTCTGGGACCAGCTCTGGGTCCATCTCTGGTTCAGTCATGCCAGTGACTGAGGAGGGTCCAGAAGGCTGACAGTTATCTGCGTTCTGGGCACTCTGACTGCGGGTGACAGCAGCTACGAAGGCTGTCTCCCTGGGGATTTCTACAGTCCCATCAGCCGGCGCTGCTATGGGTACTACTTCCCCATCCACCCCCAACATTCCAGGAGCAGTGCTACTTATAGGGCAATTACCTCTGTGGCACTAGTGAGTTGCATGGCATCACCTTCCTCACGGTTCCCATGCATCTCCCCATTTCCCTTAGCACCGTCGCTTTCTCCTGTTAGGGGTTCCTCAGCCATCCCACTCCGCGGAGTGACATGGCTGAGCACTCCTGCACCTGTGAACACATCATTCTTCGGAGATAAATGGTTAGCAGGTAACACATTCACATTTTCATCATAGGCATCATCAGTATTACCCTCAGCATTTTCAGAAAAATCATTATCAGGTACATTGTGACGATGATGTATAATATGATTTTTAGTTTGACCTTGTCATCATACACGCTGTGGGCTAGTCCGACCCGCATCTCTTCGCTTCTGCTGCTGTGTGTGTGAATCCCAAACCTCTCATTCCCTCCCACCAAAAGTATGTTTATTGCCCCTGTAGCTGCGGTAGACAATTCTCCCATCTACTACCAGCTGAAACTGGTATAGTCTCTCTCAAAAGACATGAGGTTCTTTGTTCTATTATAGTAAGATAGTGGGCTACCGATTTGGGCTAGATAAATAAGGAGTACATATTGCGAATTGCCATCGGTAGATCTGTCAACCACTGTAAGCGCTAGCAGCTAAACACAAAGTACAACAGTGCGAATTTCTCCTGAACCGTGTGGGACAACTCGTACAAATTTGGTATCATTAGATGGCTAATTTCAATACACTATGAGTGATGTGTGTGCCGTTACTCTGCTAAACTCGCGAGCCACGTTATGAGAATTATAAGTATTGCTGGTAAAATCTGTACTTTGAGGAGAGGGGAGAGTGCAGGTAAACCAGCCCCTTTAGTGATGTCATAAGCCTGCAAGTATAAGGCACGGCACTCAACCCAACCTTCAGTCTTGCCTGAGGAGCTGATACAGCAGGTCCCTCTGATGAACTGGGACATTTGGCTCCACCCACCGGCCTGGTTAGCTGAAATGATCTGAGCACATGTGAGGGTTACTTTCTGTTTTAATCCCTGTTTTTTTTTATAATTGCTGTACATACTTTAAATTGTCTCATATTTAGTGTTGAGCATTCCGATAGCGCAAGTATCGGGTATTGGCCGATATTTTCGGTATCGGAATTCCGATACTGCATTCCGATACTTCCCGCGTATCTGATACCGGAATCGGAAGTTCCCAGAATTCAAACTGAACGCAGCAGCCAATGAGGAATGATTGGAAGTGTGGGCACATCCTGTTTAGCATGGTGGGCATGTAAGTACTGGCAAGGCTGTGATTGGCTGCTGAAATGATGTCACTCTGCACTATAAAAAACGCTGCCGCCATTTTGCGCTCACTCTGCTGTGATTTCAGTTAGGGACAGGACGCTGTGTTCTAACTGAGGGCCAGTTGAGCTAGCTAATTGCTTTATTTTCCTTTCCAAAGGCTAATTTAGCAAAACGCTGTGTGTTCTTCACTGTTCACCTTGCTCTTGCCTTGCAGCGCTGTTTTAACAGCGTTCTGCAAGGTCTCTGTGTGTGTGTGTGTGTGTGCAGCTCACTCTGTAGTCTGTGTGCAGCCATATACCCGGTTGTATTCAGCTCAGGGGGGGTTCACACTGCCTCACACAGTTGTCCGTTTTTGCTCATAGTGCAGCCTGCTGCACATTTTTTCTCAAATTTCCTATTAGTGTTTTTACACCCGTCTCCAGCTAAATTGTGGAAAAACACTACATAGGATAACCTAGAGGGGTTTTTTTGGGCCTTGCAGCGCCGTTTACGGCTGTCTGCACGGTCTCTGTGTGAGCGCAGCTCGCCCTGTAGTCTGTGTGCAGCCATAGCCGGTTGGATTCAGCTCAGGGTGCGTTACTGCCTCATACCTTTAAAAAAAAATTCCTTTTTTTCAAATAGTGCAGCCTGTTTAAAATTTAAAAAAAAAATTCCCTATTAGTGTCTTTCCACCCGTCTCCAGCTAAATAGTGGAAAAACACTAAATAGGATAACCTAGAGGAGGTTTTTTGGGTCTTGCAGCGCCGTTTACGGCTGTCTGCACGGTCTCCGTGTGATTTAAACTAGCTCTGTAGCCCGATCTGCAAAAAAAAAAAAAGTAAAGTTCACCAAACACAACTAAACACTTGTGTAGGCCACATTTGAAAAATAATAAAGTTTAGTCCACACTTTACAACATTAGTGTTTCTTACTCCTGTTAGGAGGAGCATTTCAGGAATAAGCACACTAAGGCCTTAGTACTTTTCTGCTTATCTTTATCTGTCAACCAAGATGAAGAGGGCAGGGAGTAAGGCACGTGGGCGTGGGCGCGGAGCAGGGAGAGGAGCAGGGAGAGGACGTGGTGATTCTGTGCCTGCTGCGGGCGCCGGTGACTCGTCGTCACTCAGTTTCAGCAGGGAACAGTCCTTCATGCGTAGCTTTGTCGGAGAGCGCCGTGCACCGCTGCTGCGTGAAGACCAAATTGAAGCCGTTGTCGGGTGGATGGCAGCTAACGCCTCGGCATCGACTTCAGTTAGTGCCACATCCTCTCAGGCACAGACCACTGGAGAGCAGCCATCTGTCCAGGGTGGTGAGGAAGATCAAGCAAGATGGAGCTCCAACCATACTAATCGCATCTCAAAAACATTTCTAGAATTCGCCCTTTTCTTACTTTCGACTCTGCAAAAACTCTTACTGTTTCGCTTATTCATTCTCGTCTGGACTATTGTAACTCTCTACTAATCGGCCTCCCTCTTACCAAACTCTCCCCGCTCCAATCTGTCCTGAATGCTGCTGCCAGGATCATATTCCTCACCAACCGTTACACCGATGCCTCTACCTTGTGCCAGTCATTACACTGGTTACCCATCCACTCAAGAATCCAGTACAAAACTACTACCCTCATCCACAAAGCACTCCATGGCTCAGCACCACCCTACATCTCCTCTCTGGTCTCAGTCTACCACCCTACCCGTGCCCTCCGCTCCGCTAATGACCTCAGGTTAGCATCCTCAATAATCAGAACCTCCCACTCCCGTCTCCAAGACTTTACACGTGCTGCGCCGATTCTTTGGAATGCACTACCTAGGATAATACGATTAATCCCCAATCCCCACAGTTTTAAGCGTGCCCTAAAAACTCATTTGTTCAGACTGGCCTACCGCCTCAATGCATTAACCTAACGATCCCTGTGTGGCCTATATTAAAAAAAAAAAAAAAAAAATTAATTAACTGGTTCATGCAGCTTTACATGAACACCCAAGCCTTACACTATGGCTGGTCCGAATAACTATAGCAATTGTTACCATCCACCTCTCGTGTCTCCCCTTTTCCTCATAGTTTGTAAGCTTACGAGCAGGGCCCTCACTCCTCTTGGTATCTGTTTTGAACTGTATTTCTGTTATGCTGTAATGTCTATTGTATGTACAAGTCCCCTCTATAATTTGTAAAGCGCTGCGGAATATGTTGGCGCTATATAAATAAAAATTATTATTATTATATTATTATCTGTCTCTTCACCACCTGCCAAATTGGCCAGGCAGTCAGAGAGCCCAGGACAGGAGCCGTCTCTACTTCTGTTCTCTGAATCTCTTGGCTTGGAAACAGGGGGCCAGCCAAGCAGCATTGGAGAAATGGAAGAAGAGGCAGTGTGTAGTGATGCCCAACATCTTTTTCTCTGTGACTCTGAAGAGGCAGGTGGGCCAGTGCCTCCGGTGACCACAGCGCAGTACGCATCTGATGATGAAACTCAGGTGCCGCTTTCTGATGTGTACTGTGCTGCCGAGACTACCCAGGAGGAGCAGTTGGTGGCAGAGGGTAGTGGAGATGATGAGGTCCTTGACCCATCGTGGCGTGAGGAACAGGAAGGTGGTGGGAGCAGCTCAGAGGAAGAGCTTCCTCTTACGGGCCAAAGAGGGAGAGGGAGGGGGAAGACTGCGGAGCCTGTAGCCTCCACTTTGGCACCCGTTAGGAGCCTGTCTCTTTCCAAAGCCAAAAAGGGCGCTCCCAAGACTTGCAGTGCCTGGTCCTTTTTTGACACAGTTGCAGATGACATTTGTTTTGTCAAATGCAAGCTGTGTCATCAGAAAGTAAAAAGAGGTAAAAGTGTCAGCAACCTCAATACCACAAATATGTGGAAACATGTGCGGACCAGGCACGCGGTGGAGTTACAGAAACACAGTGAAGACGTAGGCCAACCAACAGCGGCAGCTACCACCTCTTCATCTCGTGTTGCCTCTTCCTCCACTGTTGTCCAGAGACCTTGTGTAATTCCACCCACAGCACCACCTTCCCAGTCATCCTCACACTCCCAGTCTACTCTACAGCCATCGGTAGTACAGGCATGGGAGAAAAGGCGGGCATTCTCGGCCAACCACCCCCGAGCACAGGCTCTGAATGCAGGCATTGCCAAACTGTGGTCCCTGGAAATGCTCTCGTTCAGGCTGGTGGAGACTGACAGCTTCCGTGACTTGATGGCATTGGCAGTCCCACAGTACAAGGTGCCCAGCCGCTTTTACTTCAGCAGGCAGGCTGTCCCTGCCCTGCACAGGCATGTTGAGGCAAACATAAAACATGCGCTACTGAACGCCGTCAGTAGCAAGGTCCACCTCACCACCGATGCGTGGACCAGTCAGCATGGACAGGGGCGATATGTTTCCCTCACTGCCCATTGGGTTAATGTTGTTGAGCCAGATACAGATCGTGCGAGTGGCGCAGGACTTGTCCTGCCCACTCCAAGGATTGCAGGAATCCAGTCTGTACGCATCGACTCCTCCTCTTACACCAGTTCCTCAGATTCCTCTCTGCAGGATCCGTCACAGTCCACCTCCACATGGACCCGTGAACGTTTACCTATGACCGACATGAGCACAGCCGTGGCCAAACGTCAGCAGGCCGTCTTGAAACTAGTTTCATTGGGGCATCGAAGCCACACAGCGCAGGAGCTCTGGAATGCCATCAAGCAGGAGAGCGATGTGTGGTTACTGCCAGCGAATCTCCAGCCAGGCATGGTAGTGTGTGACAATGGCCGAAATCTGGTGGCAGCTTTGGCCCTTGGCAACCTCACTCACATCCCATGTCTGGCACATGTGCTCAATTTGGTTGTGCAGAGTTTTCTGAGGGACTATCCGGATCTTGATGCCCTGCTGCACAAGGTCCGCCTAGAGTGTGCTCACTTGCGGCGTTCCAGCTTGGCCAGATCCCGCATTGCTGCTCTGCAGCGCCGATTCCGCCTTCCGGAACACCGTATCATATGTGACCTACCTACCCGGTGGAATTCCACGTTACATATGTTGGAGCGGTTGTGTGAGCAGCAGCAAGCAGTTATGGAGTACCAGCTGCATCAGGCGCAAAGAAGTCGCAGTCAGCGCCGATCAGACTTCACAACCACAGAGTGGGCCACTATGAAGGACGTCTGCCAGGTTTTGCGTCCTTGTGATTATTCCACGCGGATGGCAAGTGCAGATGATGCACTAGTCAGCATGACTGTCCCCCTTATCTGCCTGCTTCAGCAAACTTTGCAAGGGTTAAGGGATGATGTTGTGGAAGAGGTGGAGGATGAGGAGTCACCTTTTCCATCAGCTTCTGGAGAGTCAGCGCCACGTGGTTCCTCACAAAGGGGTACGCAGAGGCCAATTTGTGAGGAGGATGAGGAGGAGTCAATGGAGGAGGAAGAGCTCCGTCCAGAGGAGGGAGCGACACAATTGTCCAGTGGTCAGTGTGTACAGCGAGGGTGGGGTGATGACGAGCGGGCAGAGATCATGTCTCAAGCAGGGGACAGCGTTTCTGGGCCAGTTGGCACTCTGCAGCACATGGTGGATTTCATGCTGCAGTGCCTGAGAAACGACCGCCGCATCGACCACATTCTCAACATGCCTGATTATTGGGTGTTCACCCTCCTCGATCCTCGCTACCGGGACAACGTCCAAAACCTCATCCCTGCGTTGACCCGGGAGCGTAAATTGCGGGAGTACCACGACACACTGGTGAATTCCATCATCTTCTCCTGTCCAACTGAGAGGAGTGCTGCTAGTGCTTTACAAAGCAGCTCAGTGCGTCGAGGCAGTGGGGGAGGCTCTGCCCAAAGAGGGAGCAGAAGCAGTGCCTCTGCCCAAGGCAAGCCCAGTATGGCACAACTCTGGCACACTTTTGTGTGCCCGCCCCAAATGTCTACACCATCACCGGCGGCTCCAGTCAGCAGGAGGCAACGGTTCCGTCAGATGGTGACAGACTACATGGCTTGCCCTCTTACTGTACTCCCAGACGGCTCTTCCCCGTTCAAGTTTTGGGTCTCTAAGCTGGATACATGGCCAGAGCTAAGCCAGTATGCATTGGAGGTGCTGGCTTGCCCTGCGGCTAGTGTCTTATCGGAACGTGTCTTTAGTGCCGCAGGTGGTGTACTAACAGACCGTCGCATGCGACTATTCTCCGATAACGTTGACCGGCTTACTTTCCTGAAAATGAACCAGGCCTGGATCTCGCAGGAATTTGCCACTCCTCTGCCTGATTAAGTAATTGGGTGTCATCCAGGTCTCCTGCTGTGTTCATCTTTCTACCACCTGAACTGCTATTCCTGGGCTCCAACACCGCCAGTTGCGGCTCAGAAGTGCAGGCTGCACAGTAAAAACATACGACCCAGTGTTATTGGGTTTCAGTAACGTCAGCTGATCCCCAGCTGTGTAGCCGGCAATGTGTCCTGCGACCGCCACGCTGGCACAACAACCTAAATGTAAGGGAACCGCCCCCATCCCCCCCCCCCCCCGTCGTTTGTTACTGAAAGAGCCATCTTGTGCAGCAGTAATGCTGCACAAGGAAAAGGTAGCTCTTTTTTTTTAGCTCCTTGCACACGCAGAACTTAACACTTATAAAATGTGTTCACTGATACCGTTATACTGTCCCGGAGCTGGGACTTTCCTTCGCAATGTGACGCAGCACAGCCGTCATTCCTACCCCCTTGGTGCCATGCGCTGCCTCCTCAGCATTGTTTTAAGCTGTCACGGAGCCTGCGCTGTTCTGTTATCCCTTGGGCATGCCCTATTTGCGCTGCCTGTCTTCTGACATAATTTGGTGTCAGGCTGGCTGCGCCTGTGCGGCCGCGCTGCCCGAGATCCCGCCTCGCTGTGTCTTCTGATTGAGTCACACTGGGGGCCTGGGATCCATGGCCATGCACAGTGCATATCTTCCCCTCGGGCTCTCGCTCATTTCCCTCCGCCTTCTTTAGACTGTGCGCCGTCAGCTGATCCCTAATAGCATGCCACGGCCGTGACACCGCACAGTCTGAAGAAGAGGGAAGGAGGGGAGTGAGAGTCGAGGATATGCACTGTGCATGTCCATGGTTCCAAGGCCCGCAGTGGGATTACGTTGGACGAGACTGCGAGGTGGGATCTGGAGCAGCGTGGACGCACAGGCAGTAACAGCCTGACACCAAATTATGTCAGAAGACAGGCAGCGCTAATTGGGCATGGCCAAGGGCTAACAGAACAGTGCAGGCTCCGTGACAGCTTAAAACAACGCTGAGGAGGCAGCGCACGGCACCAAGGGGATAGGAATGTCAGCTGTGCTGTGTCCCATTACGAAGGAAATTCGCACCTCCGGGACGGTTTAACGGTATAAGGGGACACATTTTTAGTGTTTACTTCGGTGTTTGCAAGGAGCATAATTAAAAGAACCACCTTTTCCTTTTGCATCGTTAGTGCTGCACAAGATGGCTCTTTCAGCTACAAACGTCTTGGGAGGGGGGTTAAAGGTTCCCTTTCAACTTGCTCCAATCAGGCTTCGGCCTACACTCTGTTCCTCTGCTCCTCCTGCTGTCCCTGGGCTCTAACACCGCCAGTTGGTGCCTGGAAGTGCTGTGTGCACAGTCAACAGTCGCTCCTCTGTTATTGGGGTTCAGTAACGTCAGCTGATCCCCAGCTGTGTGTGCGGCAATACCTCCAATCTGCTCCTCCTGCTGTCCCTGGGCTCTAACACCGCCAGTTGGTGCCTGGAAGTGCTGTGTGCACAGTCAACAGTCGCTCCTCTGTTATTGGGGTTCAGTAACGTCAGCTGATCCCCAGCTGTGTATCCGGCAACGTGTCATGCGACCGCCACGCTGGCACAACTAAAATGTAAGGGGACCTGTCCCCCCCCCCCCCAGGCGTTTGTTATTGAAAGAGCCACCATGTGCAGCACTAATACTGCACAAGGGAAAGGTCGCTCTTGAAATTATGCTCCTTGCAAACGCTGAACTACACACTCATGTAATGTGTCCCCTCACACCGTCCAACCGTCCCGGAGGTGGGACTTTCCTTTGTAATGTGACGCAGCACAGCCGTCATTGCTACCCCCTTGGCACCGTGCGCTGCCTCCTTAGCGTTGTTTGATTCCGTCATGGACCCTGCGCTGTTATGTTATCCCTTGGCCATGCACAGTTTGCGCTGCCCGTCCTCTGACATCATTTGTTGTCGTCCTGGCTGCGCCTGTGCGTCCACGCTGCCCGAAATCACACCTCGCAGTGTCGTCTAATGTGATCCCACAGTGGGCCTGGTATCCATGGCCATGCGCAGTGCATATACTAGCCTCTCACTCCCCTTCTTCACGCTTCTTCAGACTAGGCGGCGTCAGCTGATCCCTAATAGCATGCCACGGCCGTGACGCCGCACAGTCTGAAGAAGCAGGAAGGAGGTGAGTGAGAGGCGATGATATGCACTGCGCATGCCCATGGATCCCTGGCCCGCAGTGGGACTACATTAGATGACACTGCAAGGTTGGATCTAGGGCAGCTTGGACGCACAGGCACTGCCAGCCTGACACCTACATGATGTCAGAAGACGGGCACCGCTAACTGTGCATGGCCAAGGGATAACATTACAGCGCGGGCTCCGTGACAGAACCAAACAACGTTGAGGAGGTGGCGCCCGGCACCAAGGGGGTTGGAATGACGGCTGTGCTGTGTCACATTACAAAGGAAAGTCCCACTTCCGGGATGGTTTGACGGTGTGAGGGGACACATTATATGAGTGTGTACTTCAGCGTTTGCAAGGAGCATAATTTTCGGAGCCACCATTTTCCATGTGCAGTATTACTGCTGTACAAGATGGCTCTTTCAGCAACAAATGCCTGGGGGGGGGGGGTTAAAGGTTCCCTTTCAACTTGCTCCACTGCAGGCTTCGACCTACACTCTGCTACTCTTTGATTCCCTGGGTTTCAACACTGTCAGTTGCCACCTGGAAGTGTTGTCTACACAGAAAAAACACTAGGTGATGTGTCAGTGGGGTTCAGCACCGCCAGCTGTTCCCCTGCTGTGTAGTCGGCAACGTGTCCAGCACAAGCCACGCTGGCACAACATAACAAAAGCTGCCACCAGTGCAGGCTTCGGCCTACACTCTGCTCCTCTCCTCCTCCTGCTGACCCTGGGCTCAAACACCGCTAGTTTTTGCCCGGAAGTGCTAGCTGCACAGAGAAAAACACCAGCCAATGTGTTAGTGGGGTTCAGCACCGCCAGCTGTTCCCCTGCTGTGTAGCCGGCAACGTGACCTGCAAACGCCACGCAGGCACATGAACTGAAATTAAAGGGAACCTGGCCCCCCACCCCCAGGTGTTTCTATGTATAACAGCCACCTAGTACAGCAGTACTGCTGCATTTGTACAAGGTGGCTGACTTTTTCTCCTTGCCCACGTGGAACTCAACACGTACAAAATGTGTCTCATTGAGACCATTCCACTGTCCCTGAGGTGTGACTTTCCTTTCTAATGATACGCAGCACCCCCCTTGGTAGCGTTTCCCGTCTTTTGTCATCATGTTTAGCTGGCTGCGCCTGTGCATCCGCCCTGCTAGAAACAACGCCCCTCGTTGTCATATTTATTTTGTCAGCGAGGGTGTGGTTTATGGGCACGAGCAGTGCATATGTTCGCCTGTCTTAACTCATCTCCTTCCGCCTTCTTCAGACTGTGCGGCCTCCTGGCCGTGGTAGGCGATAAGGGATCAGCTGAGGCCGCCCAGTCTGAAGCAGGTGTAAGGACATGTGTGAGCGGTAAACCTATTTACTGCACAAGGCCACGAATCCCAGCCACGCAGTGTGATTTTTTGAAAACACACTGTGGGTCTGGGATTCATGTCCATCGCTAACCGCAACGGCCGACATGAAATGAGGTCAGAAGACAGGAAGCGCTCACAGCGCATGGCCAAGGGATCACAATAGCGCAGACTCCTGTACAGCAAATAACAACGCTCAGGAATCTGCGCCCAGTACCTAGGTGCAAATTTTGACACTTGTGCTGCGTCTTCTTAAAAAGACAAGTCACGCCTCCACAACTGTTTGACAGTATAATGGGCTAAATAGTGTACGTGTTTTATTCAGCGTGTGCAAGGAGCAAACTAAATAGAGCAACCTTTTACTTGTGCAGCATTAATGCTGCACAAGGTGTGGCTCTTGTACCTTGCAACACCTGAGGGGGGGTTAAAGGTAACCTTTGAAATTGGTTCAACTAGGCTTCGGCCTACACTCTGCTCCTCTCCTCCTCCTGCTGACCCTGGGCTCTAACACCGCCAGTTTTTGCCCGGACATGCGATCTGCACAGAGAAAAACACCAGTCAATGTGTCAGTGGGGTTCAGCAACGCCAGCTGTTCCCCTGCTGTGTAGCTTGCATCGTGTCCAGCACAAGCCACGCTGGCACAACCGACCAAAAGCTGCCAACAGTGCAGGCTTCGGCCTACACATTGCTCCTCTCCTCCTCCTGCTGACCCTGGGCTCTAACACCGCCAGTTTTTGCCCGGACATGCGATCTGCACAGAGAAAAACACCAGTCAATGTGTCAGTGGGGTTCAGCAACGCCAGCTGTTCCCCTGCTGTGTAGCTTGCATCGTGTCCAGCACAAGCCACGCTGGCACAACCGACCAAAAGCTGCCAACAGTGCAGGCTTCGGCCTACACATTGCTCCTCTCCTCCTCCTGCTGACCCTGGGCTCTAACACCGCCATTTTTTGCCCGGACATGCGAGCTGCACAGAGAAAAACACCAGTCAATGTGTCAGTGGGGTTCAGCACCGCCAGCTGTTCCCCTGCTGTGTAGCTTGCATCGTGTCCAGCACAAGCCACGCTGGCACAACCGACCAAAAGCTGCCACCAGTGCAGGCTTCGGCCTACACATTGCTCCTCTCCTCCTCCTGCTGACCTTGGGCTCTAACACCGCCAGTTTTTGCCCGGACATGCGAGCTGCACAGAGAAAAACACCAGTCAATGTGTCAGTGGGGTTCAGCAACGCCAGCTGTTCCCCTGCTGTGTAGCTTGCAACGTGACCTGCAAACGCCACGCAGGCACATGAACTGAAATTGAAGGGAGCCTGCCCCCCCACCCCCAGGTGTTTCTATGTATAACAGCCACCTTGTACAGCAGTACTGCTGCATTTGTACAAGGTGGCTGACTTTTTCTCCTTGCCCACGTGGAACTCAACACGTACAAAATGTGTCTCATTGAGACCATTCCACTGTCCCTGAGGTGTGACTTTCCTTTCTAATGATACGCAGCACCACCCTTGTTAGCGCTGCCCGTCTTTTGACATCATTGGTTAGCTGGCTGCGCCTGTGCGTCTGCCCTGCTCGAAACAACGCCCCTCGGTGTCTTATTTTTTTGGACAGCGAGGGTGTGATTGATGGGCATGTGCAGTGCATATGTTTGCCTGTGTTCACTCATCTCCTTCCGCCTTCTTCAGACTGGGTGTCCTCATGGCCGCGGCAGGCGATAAGGGATCAGATGAGGTCGCCCAGTCTGAAGCTGGTGTAAGGACATGTGTGAGTGTCAAACATATTTACTGCACAAGGCCACGAATCCCAGCCACGCAGTGTGATTTTTTGAAAACACACTGTGGGTCTGGGATTCATGTCCATCGCTAACCGCAACGGCCGACATGAAATGAGGTCAGAAGACAGGAAGCGCTCACAGCGCATGACCAAGGGATCACAATAGCGCAGACTCCTGTACAGCAAATAACAACGCTCAGGAATCTGCGTCCAGCAGCTAGGTGTAAATTTTGACACCTGTGCTGCATCTCCTTAAAAAGACAAGTCACGCCTCCACTACTGTTTGACAGTATAGTGGGCTAAATAGTGTACGTGTTTTATTCAGCGTGTGCAAGGAGCAAATTAAATAGAGCAACCTTTTACTTGTGCAGCATTAATGCTGCACAAGGTGTGGCTCTTGTACCTTGCAACACCTGAGGGGGGGTTAAAGGTAACCTTTGAAATTGGTTCAACTAGGCTTCGGCCTACACTCTGCTCCTCTCCTGCTGACCCTGGGCTCAAACACCGCTAGTTTTTGCCCGGAAGTGCTAGCTGCACAGAGAAAAACACCAGCCAATGTGTCAGTGGGGTTCAGCACCGCCAGCTGTTCCCCTGCTGTGTAGCCGGCAACGTGACCTGCAAACGCCACGCAGGCACATGAACTGAAATTAAAGGGAACCTGGCCCCACCCCCCCAGGTGTTTCTATGTATAACAGCCACCTTGTACAGCAGTACTGCTACATTTGTACAAGGTGTCTGACTTTTTCTCCTTGCCCACGTGGAACTCAACACGTACAAAATGTGTCTCATTAGAGACCATTCCACTGTCCCTGAGGTGTGACTTTCCTTTCTAATGACACGCAGCACCCCCATTGTTAGCGCTGCTCGTCTTCTGACATCATTGGTTGGCTGGCTGTGCCTGTGCGTCCGCCCTGCCCGACACAACGCCCCTCGTTGTCTCATATATTTTGACTGCGAGGGTGTGATTGATGGGCACGAGCAGTGCATATGTTCCCCTGTCTTCACTCCCCTCTTTCCGCCTTCTTCTGACTGTGCGGCCTCATGGCCGCGGCATGCGATAAGGGATCAGCTGAGGCCGCCCAGTCTGAAGCAGGTGTAAGGACATGTGTGAGCGGCGGACATATTTACTGCACAAGGCCACGAATCCCAGCACCGCAGTGTGACTTTAGGAAAAGGCACTGTGGGTCTGGGATTTATGGCCATCGTTAACCGCACCGGCCAACATGAAATGAGGTCATGAGACGGCCTGCACTAACAGGGTATTGCCAAGGGATAACACAAGAGCGCAGTTTCCTGTACTGCAAATAACAACGGTAAGGAATCTGCGCCCAGCACCTAGGTGTAAATTTGTACACCTGTGCTGCGTCTCCTTAAAAAGACAAGTCACGCCTCCACTACTGTTTGACAGTATAATGGGCTAAATAGTGTACGTGTTTTATTCAGCGTGTGCAAGGAGCAAAATTAAGAGAGCAACCTTTGACTTGTGCATCATTAATGCAGTTCAAGGTGTGGCTCTTGTACCTTGCAACACCTGAGGGGGGGTTAAAGGTTACCTTTGAAATTGGTTCAACTAGGCTTCGGCCTACACTCTGCTCCTCTCCTCCTCCTGCTGACCCTGGGCTATAACACCGCCAGTTGTAGCCTGGAAGTGCTAGCTGCACAGAGAAAAACACCAGCCAATGTGTTAGTGGGGTTCAGCACCGCCAGCTGTTCCCCTGCTGTGTAGCCGACATCGTGTCCAGCACAAGCCACGCTGGCACAACCGACCAAAAGCTGCCACCAGTGCAGGCTTCGGCCTACACTCTGCTCCTCTCCTCCTCCTGCTGACCCTGGGCTCAAACACCTCCAGTTTCTGCCCGGAAGTGCTAGCTGCACAGAGAAAAACACCAGCCAATGTGTCAGTGGGGTTCAGCACCGCCAGCTGTTCCCCTGCTGTGTAGCCGGCAACGTGACCTGCAAACGCCACGCAGGCACATGAACTGAAATTAAAGGGAACCTGGCCCCACCCCCCCAGGTGTTTCTATGTATAACAGCCACCTTGTACAGCAGTACTGCTGCATTTGTACAAGGTGGCTGACTTTTTCTCCTTGCCCACGTGGAACTCAACACGTACAAAATGTGTCTCATTAGAGACCATTCCACTGTCCCTGAGGTGTGACTTTCCTTTCTAATGACACGCAGCACCCCCATTGTTAGCGCTGCCCGTCTTCTGACATCATTGGTTGGCTGGCTGTGCCTGTGCATCCGCCCTGCCCGACACAACGCCCCTCGTTGTCTCATATATTTTGACTGCGAGGGTGTGATTGATGGGCACGAGCAGTGCATATCTTCGCCTGTCTTAACTCATCTCCTTCCGCCTTCTTCAGACTGTGCAGCCTCATGGCCGCGGCATGCGAGAAGGGATCAGCAGAGGCCGCCCAGTCTGAAGCAGGTGTAAGGACGTGTGTGAGCGGCCAAAATATTTACTGCTCAAGGCCACGAATCCCAGCACCGCAGTGTGACTTTATGAAAAGGCACTGTGGGTCTGGGATTTATGGCCATCGTTAACCGCACCGGCCAACATGAAATGAGGTCATAAGACGGGCAGCTCTAACAGGGCATTGCCAAGGGATAACACAAGAGCGCAGACTCCTGTACAGCAAATAACAACGCTCAGGAAGCTGCGCCAAGCACCAAGGCGTTATTTGGGACACCTGTGCTGCGTCTCCTTAAAAAGCCAAGTCACGCATCCACTAAAGTTTGACTGTAGAATGGGCTAAATTGTGTACGTCTTTCATTCAGCGTGTGCAAGTAGACAAATTAATAGAGCAACCTTTCACTTGTGCAGCATTAATACTGCACAAGGTGTGTCTCTTGTAGTTTGTAACACCAGAGGGGGGGTTAAAGGTTTCCTTTGAAATTGGTTCAACTAGGCTTCGGCCTACACTCTGCTCCTCTTCTCCCCCTCCTGCTTCACCACGGGCTCTAACATCGCAAGTTTTTGCCCGCAAGTGCTAGCTGCACAGAGAAAAACACCCGCCATTGTGTTAGTGGGGTTCAGCAACGCCAGCTGTTCCCACACTGTGTAGCCGGCAAAGTGTCCTGCAAACGCAACGCTGACACAAAGCTGCCTCCAGTGCAGGCTTCGGCCTACACTCTGCTCCCCCTGCTTACCCTTTGCTCCAGCACCGCTAGTTGGGGCTCTAGGAAGACAATCTTTAATAGGCAACGCATCTGGGTTCCAGCACCGCCAGCTGGTTCTCGGCAGTGTTTTTGTCACTGGCACTCCCTCGTGCCAAACCTGGTTCCAGCACCGTCAGCTGTTTCTGGGTAGTGTCAAGCTCACTGAGACGCCTATGCTTGCCCCGTCGTGTTGCGGTCGGGTTAGCCAACTCCAGGGTGCCTCCAGTTTAGGAGCTTCCTATGTGGGCTGCGTGAACTGGTAGTCAAGGCTGGTTCTGTAGTGCCAGTAGGCCCAGCTCCCCCTGTAGGACTGTTGGGGTTCGGTAACTGCGACTGCCTCGCGGCCTAGCTGTTCTCTCCTCTCCTGTGGACCTTCGGGTCCACCACCTGGTTCCAGCACCGTCAGCTGGTTCCAGGCCGAGCCTTTGGCTTTGGTGCCTCCTCCTGGGTATCCGAGTTCCGCCATCGTCAGGCGGTCCTTGGTAGTGCTTTTATGAGCGGGCACCTACAGCTTAGTAAGCGGGTTCCAGCACCGCCAGCTGGTTCTCGGCAGTGTTTTTGTCACAGGTACTCCCTCGTGCCAAACCTGGTTTCAGCACCGTCAGCTGTTTCCGGGTTGTGTCAAACTCGCTGAGACGCCTATGCTTGCCCCGTCGTGGTGCGGTCGGGTTAGCCAACTCCAGGGTGCCTCCAGTTTAGGAGCTTCCTATGTGGGCTGCGTGAACTGGTAGTCAAGGCTGGTTCTGTAGTGCCAGTAGGCCCAGCTCCCCCTGTAGGACTGTTGGGGTTCGGTAACTGCGGCTGCCTCGCGGCCTAGCTGTTCTCTCCTCTCCTGTGGGCCTTGGGGTCCACCACCTGGTTCCAGCACCATCAGCTGGTTCCGGGCCGAGCCTTTGGCTTAGGTGCCTCCTCCTGGGTATCCGAGTTCCGCCAACGTCAGGCGGTCCTTGGTAGTGCTTTTAAGCGCGGGCACCTACAGCTTAGTAACCGGGTTCCAGCACCGCCAGCTGTTCCTCGGTCGTGCCATTGGCTCTTGCACACTGGGGCAACGCATCTGGGTTCCAGCACCGCCAGCTGGTTCTCGGCAGTGTTTTTGTCACAGGTACTCCCTCGTGCCAAACCTGGTTTCAGCACCGTCAGCTGTTTCCGGGTTGTGTCAAACTCGCTGAGACGCCTATGCTTGCCCCGTCGTGGTGCGGTCGGGTTAGCCAACTCCAGGGTGCCTCCAGTTTAGGAGCTTCCTATGTGGGCTGCGTGAACTGGTAGTCAAGGCTGGTTCTGTAGTGCCAGTAGGCCCAGCTCCCCCTGTAGGACTGTTGGGGTTCGGTAACTGCGGCTGCCTCGCGGCCTAGCTGTTCTCTCCTCTCCTGTGTACCTTCGGGTCCACCACCTGGTTCCAGCACCGTCAGCTGGTTCCAGGCCGAGCCTTTGGCTTAGGTGCCTCCTCCTGGGTATCCGAGTTCCGCCAACGTCAGGCGGTCCTTGGTAGTGCTTTTAAGCGCGGGCACCTACAGCTTAGTAACCGGGTTCCAGCACCGCCAGCTGGTCCTCGGTCGTGCCATTGGCTCTTGCACACTGGGGCAACGCATCTGGGTTCCAGCACCGCCAGCTGGTTCTCGGCAGTGTTTTTGTCACGGGTACTCCCTCGTGCCCAGCCTGGTTTCAGCACTGTCAGCTGTTTCCGGGTTGTGTCAAGCTCACTGAGACGCCTATGCTTGCCCCGTCGTGTTGCGGTCGGGTTAGCCAACTCCAGGGTGCCTCCAGTTTTGGAGCTTCCTATGTGGGCTGCGTGAACTGGTAGTCAAGGCTGGTTCTGAAGTGCCAGTAGGCCCAGCTCCCCCTGTAGGACTGTTGGGGTTCGGTAACTGCGGCTGCCTCGCGGCCTAGCTGTTCTCTCCTCTCTTGTGGACCTTCGGGTCCACCACCTGGTTCCAGCACCGTCAGCTGGTTCCAGGCCGAGCCTTTGGCTTAGGTGCCTCCTCCTGGGTATCCGAGTTCCGCCAACGTCAGGCGGTCCTTGGTAGTGCTTTTAAGCGCGGGCACCTACAGCTTAGTAACCGGGTTCCAGCACCGCCAGCTGGTCCTCGGTCGTGCCATTGGCTCTTGCACACTGGGGCAACGCATCTGGGTTCCAGCACCGCCAGCTGGTTCTCGGCAGTGTTTTTGTCACAGGTACTCCCTATTGCCAAACCTGGTTTCAGCACCGTCAGCTGTTTCCGGGTTGTGTCAAACTCGCTGAGACGCCTATGCTTGCCCCGTCGTGGTGCGGTCGGGTTAGCCAACTCCAGGGTGCCTCCAGTTTAGGAGCTTCCTATGTGGGCTGCGTGAACTGGTAGTCAAGGCTGGTTCTGTAGTGCCAGTAGGCCCAGCTCCCCCTGTAGGACTGTTGGGGTTCGGTAACTGCGGCTGCCTCGCGGCCTAGCTGTTCTCTCCTCTCCTGTGGGCCTTGGGGTCCACCACCTGGTTCCAGCACCGTCAGCTGGTTCCGGGCCGAGCCTTTGGCTTAGGTGCCTCCTCCTGGGTATCCGAGTTCCACCAACGTCAGGCGGTCCTTGGTAGTGCTTTTAAGCGCGGGCACCTACAGCTTAGTAACCGGGTTCCAGCACCGCCAGCTGTTCCTCGGTCGTGCCATTGGCTCTTGCACACTGGGGCAACGCATCTGGGTTCCAGCACCGCCAGCTGGTTCTCGGCAGTGTTTTTGTCACAGGTACTCCCTCGTGCCAAACCTGGTTTCAGCACCGTCAGCTGTTTCCGGGTTGTGTCAAACTCGCTGAGACGCCTATGCTTGCCCCGTCGTGGTGCGGTCGGGTTAGCCAACTCCAGGGTGCCTCCAGTTTTGGAGCTTCCTATGTGGGCTGCGTGAACTGGTAGTCAAGGCTGGTTCTGTAGTGCCAGTAGGCCCAGCTCCCCCTGTAGGACTGTTGGGGTTCGGTAACTGCGGCTGCCTCGCGGCCTAGCTGTTCTCTCCTCTCCTGTGGGCCTTGGGGTCCACCACCTGGTTCCAGCACCGTCAGCTGGTTCCGGGCCGAGCCTTTGGCTTAGGTGCCTCCTCCTGGGTATCCGAGTTCCGCCAACGTCAGGCGGTCCTTGGTAGTGCTTTTAAGCGCGGGCACCTACAGCTTAGTAACCGGGTTCCAGCACCGCCAGCTGTTCCTCGGTCGTGCCATTGGCTCTTGCACACTGGGGCAACGCATCTGGGTTCCAGCACCGCCAGCTGGTTCTCGGCAGTGTTTTTGTCACAGGTACTCCCTCGTGCCAAACCTGGTTTCAGCACCATCAGCTGTTTCCGGGTTGTGTCAAACTCGCTGAGACGCCTATGCTTGCCCCGTCGTGGTGCGGTCGGGTTAGCCAACTCCAGGGTGCCTCCAGTTTAGGAGCTTCCTATGTGGGCTGCGTGAACTGGTAGTCAAGGCTGGTTCTGTAGTGCCAGTAGGCCCAGCTCCCCCTGTAGGACTGTTGGGGTTCGGTAACTGCGGCTGCCTCGCGGCCTAGCTGTTCTCTCCTCTCCTGTGGGCCTTGGGGTCCACCACCTGGTTCCAGCACCGTCAGCTGGTTCCGGGCCGAGCCTTTGGCTTAGGTGCCTCCTCCTGGGTATCCGAGTTCCGCCAACGTCAGGCGGTCCTTGGTAGTGCTTTTAAGCGCGGGCACCTACAGCTTAGTAACCGGGTTCCAGCACCGCCAGCTGGTCCTCGGTCGTGCCATTGGCTCTTGCACACTGGGGCAACGCATCTGGGTTCCAGCACCGCCAGCTGGTTCTCGGCAGTGTTCTTGTCACAGGTACTCCCTCGTGCCAAGCCAGGTTTCAGCACCGTCAGCTGTTTCCGGGTTGTGTCAAGCTCACTGAGACGCCTATGCTTGCCCCGTCGTGTTGCGGTCGGGTTAGCCAACTCCAGGGTGCCTCCAGTTTTGGAGCTTCCTATGTGGGCTGCGTGAGCTGGTAGTCAAGGCTGGTTCTGTAGTGCCAGTAGGCCCAGCTCCCCCTGTAGGACTGTTGGGGTTCGGTAACTGCGGCTGCCTCGCGGCCTAGCTGTTCTCTCCTCTCCTGTGGACCTTCGGGTCCACCACCTGGTTCCAGCACCGTCAGCTGGTTCCAGGCCGAGCCTTTGGCTTAGGTGCCTCCTCCTGGGTATCCGAGTTCCGCCAACGTCAGGCGGTCCTTGGTAGTGCTTTTAAGCGCGGGCACCTACAGCTTAGTAACCGGGTTCCAGCACCGCCTGCTGGTCCTCGGTCGTGCCATTGGCTCTTGCACACTGGGGCAACGCATCTGGGTTCCAGCACCGCCAGCTGGTTCTCGGCAGTGTTCTTGTCACAGGTACTCCCTCGTGCCAAGCCAGGTTTCAGCACCGTCAGCTGTTTCCGGGTTGTGTCAAGCTCACTGAGACGCCTATGCTTGCCCCGTCGTGTTGCGGTCGGGTTAGCCAACTCCAGGGTGCCTCCAGTTTTGGAGCTTCCTATGTGGGCTGCGTGAACTGGTAGTCAAGGCTGGTTCTGTAGTGCCAGTAGGCCCAGCTCCCCCTGTAGGACTGTTGGGGTTCGGTAACTGCGGCTGCCTCGCGGCCTAGCTGTTCTCTCCTCTCCTGTGGACCTTCGGGTCCACCACCTGGTTCCAGCACCGTCAGCTGGTTCCAGGCCGAGCCTTTGGCTTAGGTGCCTCCTCCTGGGTATCCGAGTTCCGCCAACGTCAGGCGGTCCTTGGTAGTGCTTTTAAGCGCGGGCACCTACAGCTTAGTAACCGGGTTCCAGCACCGCCAGCTGGTCCTCGGTCGTGCCATTGGCTCTTGCACACTGGGGCAACGCATCTGGGTTCCAGCAACGCCAGCTGGTTCTCGGCAGTGTTTTTGACACAGGTACTCCCTCGTGCCAAGCCTGGTTTCAGCACCGTCAGCTGTTTCCGGGTTGTGTCAAGCTCACTGAGACGCCTATGCTTGCCCCGTCGTGGTGCTGTCGGGTTAGCCAACTCCAGGGTGCCTCCAGTTTAGGAGCTTCCTATGTGGGCTGCGTGAACTGGTAGTCAAGGCTGGTTCTGTAGTGCCAGTAGGCCCAGCTCCCCCTGTAGGACTGTTGGGGTTCGATAACTGCGGCTGCCTCACGGCCTAGCTGTTCTCTCCTCTCCTGTGGACCTTCGGGTCCACCACCTGGTTCCAGCACCGTCAGCTGGTTCCAGGCCGAGCCTTTGGCTTAGGTGCCTCCTCCTGGGTATCCGAGTTCCGCCAACGCCAGGCGGTCCTTGGTAGTGCTTTTAAGCGCGGGCACCTACAGCTTAGTAACCGGGTTCCAGCACCGCCAGCTGGTCCTCGGTGCCATTGGCTCTTGCACACTGGGGCAACGCATCTGGGTTCCAGCACCGCCAGCTGGTTCTCGGCAGTGTTCTTGTCACAGGTACTCCCTCGTGCCAAGCCTGGTTTCAGCACCGTCAGCTGTTTCCGGGTTGTGTCAAGCTCACTGAGACGCCTATGCTTGCCCCGTCGTGTTGCGGTCGGGTTAGCCAACTCCAGGGTGCCTCCAGTTTTGGAGCTTCCTATGTGGGCTGCGTGAACTGGTAGTCAAGGCTGGTTCTGTAGTGCCAGTAGGCCCAGCTCCCCCTGTAGGACTGTTGGGGTTCGGTAACTGCGGCTGCCTCGCGGCCTAGCTGTTCTCTCCTCTCCTGTGGACCTTCGGGTCCACCACCTGGTTCCAGCACCGTCAGCTGGTTCCAGGCCGAGCCTTTGGCTTAGGTGCCTCCTCCTGGGTATCCGAGTTCCGCCAACGTCAGGCGGTCCTTGATAGTATTTTAAGCGCGGGCACCTACAGCTTAGTAACCGGGTTCCAGCACCGCCAGCTGGTCCTCGGTCGTGCCATTGGCTCTTGCACACTGGGGCAACGCATCTGGGTTCCAGCAACGCCAGCTGGTTCTCGGCAGTGTTTTTGACACAGGTACTCCCTCGTGCCAAGCCTGGTTTCAGCACCGTCAGCTGTTTCCGGGTTGTGTCAAGCTCACTGAGACGCCTATGCTTGCCCCGTCGTGGTGCTGTCGGGTTAGCCAACTCCAGGGTGCCTCCAGTTTAGGAGCTTCCTATGTGGGCTGCGTGAACTGGTAGTCAAGGCTGGTTCTGTAGTGCCAGTAGGCCCAGCTCCCCCTGTAGGACTGTTGGGGTTCGATAACTGCGGCTGCCTCACGGCCTAGCTGTTCTCTCCTCTCCTGTGGACCTTCGGGTCCACCACCTGGTTCCAGCACCGTCAGCTGGTTCCAGGCCGAGCCTTTGGCTTAGGTGCCTCCTCCTGGGTATCCGAGTTCCGCCAACGCCAGGCGGTCCTTGGTAGTGCTTTTAAGCGCGGGCACCTACAGCTTAGTAACCGGGTTCCAGCACCGCCAGCTGGTCCTCGGTGCCATTGGCTCTTGCACACTGGGGCAACGCATCTGGGTTCCAGCACCGCCAGCTGGTTCTCGGCAGTGTTCTTGTCACAGGTACTCCCTCGTGCCAAGCCTGGTTTCAGCACCGTCAGCTGTTTCCGGGTTGTGTCAAGCTCACTGAGACGCCTATGCTTGCCCCGTCGTGTTGCGGTCGGGTTAGCCAACTCCAGGGTGCCTCCAGTTTTGGAGCTTCCTATGTGGGCTGCGTGAACTGGTAGTCAAGGCTGGTTCTGTAGTGCCAGTAGGCCCAGCTCCCCCTGTAGGACTGTTGGGGTTCGGTAACTGCGGCTGCCTCGCGGCCTAGCTGTTCTCTCCTCTCCTGTGGACCTTCGGGTCCACCACCTGGTTCCAGCACCGTCAGCTGGTTCCAGGCCGAGCCTTTGGCTTAGGTGCCTCCTCCTGGGTATCCGAGTTCCGCCAACGTCAGGCGGTCCTTGGTAGTGCTTTTAAGCGCGGGCACCTACAGCTTAGTAACCGGGTTCCAGCACCGCCAGCTGGTCCTCGGTCGTGCCATTGGCTCTTGCACACTGGGGCAACGCATCTGGGTTCCAGCAACGCCAGCTGGTTCTCGGCAGTGTTTTTGACACAGGTACTCCCTCGTGCCAAGCCTGGTTTCAGCACCGTCAGCTGTTTCCGGGTTGTGTCAAGCTCACTGAGACGCCTATGCTTGCCCCGTCGTGGTGCTGTCGGGTTAGCCAACTCCAGGGTGTCTCCAGTTTAGGAGCTTCCTATGTGGGCTGCGTGAACTGGTAGTCAAGGCTGGTTCTGTAGTGCCAGTAGGCCCAGCTCCCCCTGTAGGACTGTTGGGGTTCGGTAACTGCGGCTGCCTCGCGGCCTAGCTGTTCTCTCCTCTCCTGTGGACCTTCGGGTCCACCACCTGGTTCCAGCACCGTCAGCTGGTTCCAGGCCGAGCCTTTGGCTTAGGTGCCTCCTCCTGGGTATCCGAGTTCCGCCAACGTCAGGCGGTTCTTGGTAGTGCTTTTAAGCGCGGGCACCTACAGCTTAGTAACCGGGTTCCATCACCGCCAGCTGGTCCTCGGTCGTGCCATTGGCTCTTGCACACTGGGGCAACGCATCTGGGTTCCAGCAACGCCAGCTGGTTCTCGGCAGTGTTTTTGACACAGGTACTCCCTCGTGCCAAGCCTGGTTTCAGCACCGTCAGCTGTTTCCGGGTTGTGTCAAGCTCACTGAGACGCCTATGCTTGCCCCGTCGTGGTGCTGTCGGGTTAGCCAACTCCAGGGTGTCTCCAGTTTAGGAGCTTCCTATGTGGGCTGCGTGAACTGGTAGTCAAGGCTGGTTCTGTAGTGCCAGTAGGCCCAGCTCCCCCTGTAGGACTGTTGGGGTTCGGTAACTGCGGCTGCCTCGCGGCCTAGCTGTTCTCTTCTCTCCTGTGGGCCTTCAGGTCCACCACCTGGTTCCAGCACCGTCAGCTGGTTCTCGGCAGTGTCTTTTGCTCTTGTACCTTCTGCTCCCCATCCTGGTTCCAGTAACGTCAGCTGGTTCCGGGCAGAGCCTTTGGCTTAGGTGTCTCCTTCTGGGTATCCAAGTTCCACCAACGTCAGGTGGTCCTTGGTAGTGCTTTCGGGCACGGGTACCTCCTGCTTAGTAACCGGGTTCCAGTAACGTCAGCTGGTCCTCGGTAGTTCCATTGGCTCTTGGACCTTCGGCTACCCATCCGGGTTCCAGTACCGTCAGCTGGTTCTCGGCAGTGTCTTTTGCTCTTGTACCTTCTGCTCCCCATCCTGGTTCCAGTACCGTCAGCTGGTTCCGGGCAGAGCCTTTGGCTTAGGTGCCTCCTTCTGGGTATCCGAGTTCCGCCAACGTCAGGCGGTCCTTGGTAGTGCTTTTTAGCACGGGTACCTCCTGCTTAGTAACCGGGTTCCAGTAACGTCAGCTGGTCCTCGGTAGTTCCATAGGCTCTTGAACCTTCGGGTAGCCATCCGAGTTCCAGTTCCATCAGCTGGTTCTTGGCATTTTCTCAGCCTTCTTGTACCTTCTGCTACATTTCCAAGTTGAAGACCCTAAAGTCGACGACCCGGAAGACCACCCCGATGACGACGACGACGACCCGGAAGACCACCCCGATGACGACGACGACGACGGCGGAGACGATGACGGCGGAGACGACGGCGGCGGAGACGACGACGGCTGAGACGACGACGGCGGAGATGACGACACTGGAGACGACGACCCTGGAGACGACGACATGGAAGACCGAGAAGCAGAAGAACAAGAGACTGCATAACAAAGAGCAGAAGAACATTAAGCATAAGACTTAATATCAGAGCAAAAGATATTATCTAAATTATATGCAGAAGAAGACTAAGCAGTGTATGGGGGTGAGTCCGTTCCTCCTCGTGGTGCCCCTGGATAAAGCCTGATGCTGCAGGCCAAACTGAACGCGGACAAATGTAACTTTTGTGACTGGCAGAACGGAAGGTGTAATCTTCCAACTTTTATAGATAACAACTACGGGAATGCCTGTCACAAATGAGAATATGATGAAGAAGTAGAATAGGAAGAATAATAACAGTGGAATAAAAGAATATGTAGAATAGGAAGAATAATAATAGTTGAATAAAATGAATATGAAGAATGTAATAAAAAAAAAAAAAAAAGGTAAAGGATGAAGAAGAAGATGAATAAGGTGAAGAAGAAGTTGATGTCAAAGATGCTGATGATGATGAAGATGAAAGTGTGGGAAAAGAAAAAAAAAAAAGAAAAAAAAGAAGGGGAAGGGCGTGGAATAGTGAAACATCAATATCTGACAAAATAAAAAAAAAATGTACATAGTCAATATCTTTGTCACTCCGAACGTCTTAAAAAAAAAAAAAAAACATGCTATTCTATTTGATTGGGATAAACCTCTATGACTTTAATGTCTCCGCCACCTCCCCAAATACATCCGGCATTATTCTTAGTTGTTTTCCTTCATGTAGAATGAACCTACAAGGCAAGAAAGGGTTTATTTTAATTCCGATATTTTGGTCCCATTGACTTGCATTGGGATCGGGTATCGGTATCGGCGATATCCGATATTTTTTGAATATCGGCCGATCCTATCCGATACCGATACTTTCCGATATCGGAAGGTATCGCTCAACACTAGTTAACAGGCCATGCCCATTACAAGATGAATCGGACATGGAGTGCACAGATGCACAGCCACAGCTAGATTATTATGCTGTTCCATTGACTCAGATCACAACATTGCCCTTGCAGAGTACTGATCCAGAATCTGACCCTGATGAGACTATGTTGCCCCGTCACGAATGCTATAGCACCGGCTTACACGATGAAACAGAGGAAGGTGCACAGGACATAGAAGAGGAGGTCATAGATGACCCAGTTGTTGACCCTGATTGGCAGCCATTGGGGGAGCAGGGTGCAGCCGGCAGTAGCTCTGAAGCGGAGGAGGAGGAGCCGCAGCAGGCATCAACATCACAACAGCTTTCATCTGGCAGGCCCGGATCTGGCCAAAAACGTGTGTCAAAACCAAAAACAGTTGAAGGACAGCGTGGCCATCCGGTTAAAGTAGCTCAGTGTGCAATGCCTGAAAAGGTATCCGATAGTAAGAAGAGTGCAGTCTTGCAATTTTTTAACCAAGATCCGAATGATCAGTGCAAAGTCATCTATAAGTGCAGCGCCCCAGAGTCCTGGTCGTTGCAGTAATGTCGCTCTGCCACTAAGGGGAGTGATGTTATGTCTGATTGCACTAAAGGAGTTCACCTGACCAGGTATCACAGTCACACATTACACTTCACACTCCGGCCACCAGGGGGAGCAAAAGGCACTATGTATTAGGCCACACCTCACACTCTGGTAAAACTGGGGGTTGGATAGGAAGTGAGTCAGAACGCAGCCTGGGAGAGCTCCAGGGAGGACCTGTCAGGGGTGGGTTCCTGGCAGGTACCTAGCAGAAAGGACAGAACGTGATGGAGCCGCGCCTGCACTACCTTGCGGCGGCATCCTAAGAAAGGACACGAAGCAAAGGATATTGTGGAGAAGTGAGAAACGAGATCACAGCACAAAGGAGAGCCAGTAGGAGTCGTGTCCCGAGATCGGCAACATCCTACTGAGGCGTGTAGCCGGTGGCCGGAACGCCGAGGAAGTAACTGACTCCAAGCATTACTTCAAACAGCGGCAGGACAGTTGATTATAGGTTGGCTGTCTACCATATATCACCTAAGAAGACATAGGGGGCAAGCGTGGAGAGGGGCGTCTCTAGGGTCCCAGAATAGCTCCGAGCCTTCCCGTCAAACGGGTGCGACCTATCCAGATAAACTTGGGGGACAGAGGGAGAGAGAGAGAAAGAACGAATACGAAAGTTGTGAGGACTATCCCGAATGCTCAGCATGGAAGAACTACAACACACAGGCGCTAGTTGGTAGGCACTGAATTCCACCTGCAAAGGGAACTCTGGATGTGCCTTCGGACCGGCCGGTCTCAGACAGCCCTGCTAACTGTGCTCTGGTTTGAGGATCCCGAAGTCTTCAGTAAAAGGTAAAGAGACTGCAACCCTGTGTCCTCGTCATTAACCGCGCCTCACATCATCACCACCTACACAACTGGGAAGCCCTGGGGATATACTTCACCTGTGGGAAGGTATACCATCCAGCTGCCATAACACCACCCCAGTGGACCCCAAGCAGCGTCTGTCACCCTGACCGAATACCACAACTTGGCATCACGAACAGGATGTACTTTGCCTGAAGAAGCAGGTCATGTGTGCCTTGGAACTGTGTTACAATTGTGCTTGAACTGTGATTTATTGCAAAGACTGTGTATTGCTAATTGCCGCCAAGATTCCCGCCAAAACCGCTGCCATTGCCGCGCCACGAGGACCGCAGGAGAAGAAGGAGGGCGTGCCATGGGAGATCGCGAAAGTGGCATCAAAAGTAGCGACCGCCCCCTCCGACTATTGCTGCAGGATGACGAGCTCAGGAATGCAGGAGCCCAAACCCCAGAAAATGGAGGAGTCGCGTGTGTGCCGCCGCAGATCAAGGAGCCGAGACGGCTCCTACAAGAGACTCTCGTTAGGAAAAGGAAGTACTCATCCTCTCATCCACGTACACAGGGTTTGAACGCCCACATTGCTAGACTTATCTCGTTAGAGATGATGCCCTACCGGTTAGATGAAAGCGAAGCTTTCAATGCCCTGATGGACTGCGCTGTAACACGCTATGACATACCCAGTCGACTCTTCTTTGCGAGAAAAGCCATCCCAGCCCTCCACCAGCATGTAAAAGACCGCATCGCCCATGCACTCAGGCAATCTGTGAGAACAAAGGTGCTCCTGACAACAGATGCATGGACCAGTAGGCATGGCCAGGGACGTTACATGTCCATCACGGCACACTGGGTTAATGTGGTGGATGCAGGGTCCACAGGGGACAGCCATATTGGGACAGTTCTGCCTAGCCCACGGTCTAGGAAACAGTTGGCTGTAGGCATTCGCCCCCCCTCCTCCTCGTCCTCCAGCAGAAGCGAGAGCTCGTCCACAGACCGCAGTCGCACGACCACTCCATCCGCAGCTGCCAGTGTTGCACACGAGGTGTCCCATTATGGAACAGCTAGTGGCAAGTGTCAGCAGGCTGTATTGGCAATGAAGTGTTTGGGCGACAACAGACACACCACGGAAGTTCTGTCCAAGTTCTTGCAGCAAGAAACTCAGTCATGGCTGAGTACTGTACATCTTGAGGCAGGCAAGTTAGTGAGTGATAACGGAAGGAATTTTATGGCTGCCATATGCTATGTTCTGGTGGCCTTGGAGCAGCATGAGACGTACTCTGGAGAAGGTGGCACCTGTACTGACCGCAAACCTTGAACTTAGCAGCGCAACTAGAAGTAGCCGTGGGGGGTACCTAACGCTCCCTAGACCCCTCGACACAGCCTAAGATCTAACTACCCCTAAAGACAGAAACAGGAAACCTATCTTGCCTCAGAGAGAATCCCCAAAGGATAGACAGCCCCCCACAAATATTGACTGTGAGAGGAGAGGGAACTAACATACGCAGATATGAAATCAGGATTTATCGTAGGAGGCCATACTAGCTAAAAAGAAAGAATAGAACAGAGTACTATGCGGTCAGTATTAAAACACTAGAAAATATCCACCACAGAAAATACAAATCACCACATCTGACTAAAGACATGGAGGATATATCTACATCTCCAGAGACACAGCTAGGCTGCAAAAAATCCTTCACAGACAAAGCTGGACAAGACGAAACATGAAAATGCACAGAACTATAAGGTCCACAGCAGGTGGACAGCAAAAACAAAGCCAGGACTTATCTTTGAAGAAAAGCACAGCGAACAGGAGAGACCAGAAGGGATGTGAATCCTCCAAAAACAATGGACAACTGGCACTGACTAAAGGATCAAGCAGGACTAAATAGCTGAGTCCAAATTGAACACACCTGATAAATGCTGCGATCCACAGACAGCAGCACTACCACTCATAACCACCGGAGGGAGCCCAAGAGCAGAATTCACAACAGTACCCCCCCCCCCCCCTTGAGGAGGGGTCACCGAACCATCACCAGAGCCCCCAGGCTGATCAGGACGATCCAAATGAAAGGCACGAACCAAATCGTCAGCATGAACATCGGAGTCAACAACCCAAGAATTATCCTCCTGGCCATAACCCTTCCATTTGACCAGATACTGAAGCTTCCGCCTCGAAAAACGAGAATCCAAAATCTTCTCAACCACATACTCCAATTCCCCATCAATCAACACCGGAGCCGGAGGATCAACAGAGGGAACAATGGGCACCACATACTTCCGCAACAAAGATCTATGGAAAACATTATGGATGGAAAAAGAGGCCGGAAGGGACAAATGAAAAGATACAGGATTGATAATCTCTGAAATCCTATAAGGACCAATAAACCGAGGCTTGAACTTAGGGGAAGAAACCTTCATAGGAACATGACGGGAAGACAACCAGACCAAATCCCCAACCCGAAGCCGGGAACCAACACACCGACGACGGTTAGCAAAACGCTGAGCCACCTCCTGAGACAACACCAAATTGTCCACCACATGAGCCCAAATCTGCTGCAGCCTGTCAACCACAGAATCCACACCAGGACAATCAGAAGGCTCAACCTGCCCAGAAGAAAAACGAGGATGAAAACCAAAATTACGAAAAAAAAAAAAAAGAAACCAAGGTAGCAGAACTAGCCCGATTATTAAGGGCAAACTCGGCCAATGGCAAGAAAGCCACCCAATCATCCTGATTAGCAGACACAAAGCATCTCAAATAAGTTTCCAAAGTCTGATTAGTTCGCTCGGTTTGGCCATTTGTCTGAGGATGAAATGCGGAAGAAAAAGACAAATTAATGCCCAGCCTAGCACAAAAGGCCCGCCAAAACCTAGAGACAAACTGGGAACCTCTGTCGGACACAATATTCTCCGGAATGCCATGCAAACGAACCACATGCTGAAAAAACAACGGAACCAAATCAGAAGAGGAAGGCAATTTAGGCAAAGGTACCAAATGAACCATCTTAGAAAACCGGTCACAAACCACCCAGATAACAGACATCCTCTGGGAAACCGGAAGCTCTGAAATAAAATCCATAGAAATATGCGTCCAAGGTCTCTCAGGGACCGGCAAAGACAAAAGCAACCCACTAGCGCGGGAACAGCAAGGCTTAGCCCGCGCACAAATCCCACAGGACTGCACAAAAGAACGCACATCCTGCGACAAAGAAGGCCACCAAAAGGACCTACCAACCAAATCTCTGGTACCAAAAATCCCAGGATGGCCAGCCAACACAGAACAATGAACCTCAGAAATCAGTTTACTAGTCCATCTATCAGGAACAAACTGTTTCCCCACTGGACAGCGGTCAAATTTATCAGCCTGAAACTCCTGAAGAACCCGTCGTAAATCAGGGGAGATGGCAGAATCACCCCTTCCTTCAGAATGCCGACCGGCTCAAGAACCCCAGGGGAATCAGCCTTAACATTCTTAGTACCAGGAATGTATGAGACCACAAAATCAAAACGGGAGAAAAACAGGGACCTTCGAGCCTGTCTAGGATTCAGCCGCTTGGCCGACTCGAGGTAAATCAGATTCTTATGATCGGTCAAGACCACAATACGGTGCTTGGCCCACTCAAGCCAATGTCGCCACTCCTCAAACGCCCACTTCATAGCCAACAACTCCCGATTGCCGACATCATAATTGCGTTCCGCAGGCGAAAACTTCCGAGAAAAGAAGGCACACGGTTTCATCAAGGAACCATCAGAATTCCTCTGAGACAAAACGGCCCCTGCCCCAATCTCAGACGCGTCAACCTCCACCTGAAATGGAAGAGAAACATCCGGCTGACGCAACACAGGGGCAGAAGTAAATCGGCGTTTAAGCTCCTGAAAGGCAGAATCAGCCGCACAGGACCAATTCGTCACATCAGCGCCTTTCTTTGTCAAATCGGTCAGAGGTTTAACCACACTGGAGAAGTTGGCAATGAAACGACGATAAAAATTAGCAAAGCCCAAGAATTTCTGAAGGCTCTTCACAGATGTGGGCTGAATCCAATCATGAATGGCCTGAACCTTAACCGGATCCATTTCTATAGATGCGGGAGAAAAAATGAAGCCCAAAAAAGAAACCTTCTGCACTCCAAAGAGGCACTTTGACCCCTTCACAAATAAAGCATTATTACTGAGGATCTGAAATACCATCCTGACCTGTTTCACATGAGACTCCCAATCATCGGAAAAAATCAAAATATCATCCAAATATACGACCATGAGTTTATCAAGATAATTGCGGAAAATATCATGCATGAAAGACTGGAACACAGATGGGGCATTAGAGAGTCCGAATGGCATCACAAGGTATTCAAAATGGCCTTCGGGCATATTAAATGCAGTTTTCCATTCGTCACCCTGCTTAATACAAATAAGATTATATGCCCCTCGAAGGTCAATCTTAGTAAACCAGCTAGTCCCCTTAATCCTAGCAAACAAATCAGTAAGCAAAGGCAAAGGGTATTGAAATGTGACCGTGATCTTATTCAAGAGGCGATAATCAATACAGGGTCTCAAGGAGCCATCCTTCTTGGCAACAAAAAAAAACCTGCTCCCAATGGTGAAGAAGATGGCCGAATATGCCCCTTCTCCAAAGACTCCTTAATATAGCTCCGCATGGCTGCATGTTCTGGCACAGACAGGTTGAAAAGTCGGCCCTTAGGGAACTTACAACCTGGAATCAAGTCAATAGCACAATCACAGTCCCTATGCGGTGGAAGGGAACTGGATTTGGGCTCATCGAATACATCCTGGAAGTCTGACAAAAACTCAGGAATTTCAGAAGAGGGGGAAGAGGAAATTGACATCAAAGGAACGTGACCATGAACCCCCTGACAACCCCAACTAGTCACCGACATAGATCTCCAATCTAACACCGGGTAATGTACCTGTAACCATGGAACACCCAGCACAATATCATCATGCAAATTATGCAACACCAGAAAACGACAATCTTCCTGATGGGCTGGCGCCATGCGCATGGTCAGCTGTGTCCAAAACTGAGGTTTACTTTTAGCCAACGGTGTAGCATCAATGCCCCTTAAAGGAATAGGGTTCTGCAAAGGCTGCAAGGGGAAACCACAATGTCTGGCAAATTCTAAGTCCATTAAGTTCAGAGCGGCGCCTGAATCCACAAATGCCATGACAGAAAATGACGATAATGAGCAGATCAAGGTCACAGATAACAGAAATTTAGGTTGCGCAGTACTGATGGCAACAGAACTAGCGATTCTCTTTGTACGCTTAGGGCAATCAGAAATAATATGAGCAGAATCGCCCCAGTAAAAACACAACCTATTCTGATGCCTAAATCCTTGTCGTTCAGCTCTAGACAAAATCCTATCACACTGCATAGGCTCAGGGCTCCGCTCGGAGGACAACGCCACAGTTTGCACAACTCTGCGCTCGCGCAAGCGCCGATCAATCTGAATGGCCAGAGACATAGAATCACTCAGACCAGCAGGCGTGGGGAACCCCACCATAACATCTTTAACGGATTCAGAAAGACCCTTTCTGAAAATTGCCGCCAAGGCATCCTCATTCCATTTAGTCAGTACAGACCATTTTCTAAATTTCTGGCAATATGATTCTGCCGCTTCTTGACCTTGACACAGGTCCAGCAAGATTTTCTTAGCTTGATCCAGAGAATTAGGCTCATCATACAATAACCACAATGCTTGAAAGAAAGAATCAACATTAAGCAAAGCAGGATTGCCAGTTTCCAGGGAAAATGCCCAATCCTGTGGGTCACCACGCAGCAGGGATATGATGATTTTGGGATCACCAGAAGACCGGGGTCTCAATGTAAAAAACAGTTTACAGTTATTTTTGAAACTCAAAAATTTGGATCTGTCACCAAAGAATAAATCAGGAGTGGGAATCCTAGGTTCTAAGGCAGGAGTCTGAACAATATAATCTGAAATACCCTGTACCCTAGCAGCAAGCTGATCCACACGAGAAACTAACTCCTGAACATTCATGTTATTACTAGGTTCCGCAGCCACCCAGAGATTAAGAGGGAGGAACAGACCAAACAGGCCACGGAAAAAAAAATGGCTCAAAACCTTTCCTCCCTTCTTTTGAGATGCAATTAACTCATTGTTGGCCAGTTGTACTGTTATGTTCTGGTGGCCTTGGAGCAGCATGAGACGTACTCTGGAGAAGGTGGCACCTGTACTGACCGCAAACCCTGAACTTAGCAGCGCAACTAGGAGTAGCCGTGGGGGGTACCTAACGCTCCCTAGACCCCTCGACACAGCCTAAGAACTAACAACCCCTAAAGACAGAAGCAGGAAACCTATCTTGCCTCAGAGAAAATCCCCAAAGGATAGACAGCCCCCCACAAATATTGACTGTGAGAGGAGAGGGAAATAACATACGCAGACATGAAATCAGAATTTAGCATAGGAGGCCATACTAGCTAAAAAGAAAGAATAGAACAGAATACTATGCGGTCCGTATTAAAATACTAGAAAATATCCACCCCAGAAAATACAAATCACCACATCTGACTAAAGACATGGAGGGTATATGTACATCTCCAGAGACACAGCTAAGCTGCAAAAAATCCTTCACAGACAAAGCTGGACAAGACGAAACATGAAAATGCACAGAACTATAAGGTCCACAGCAGGTGGACAGCAAAAACAAAGCCAGGACTTATCTTTGAAGAAAATTAATTGTACAAAAACTGGTGCACAGCCTCAAAACAAGTGGTGCTCAGGTAGGTTCCAACACCATGACCATATACAACAAAACCTGGCACTCAGCTTTTATGTCTGAAGAAATATTTATTTTATCAGCAACGAAACGTTTCGGTCCTAAACACTCTGGACCTTCATCAGTCACGTGCTATTTGGTATAACTATGAGTGACGTGCTCCTATGGGCAGGCGATAAGAGGTATCAGTAAAGCTATGAGGAAATAATCCGTATGGCTGCAAGGGCAGCATCCGTGCAGGGATAACTAAGCTGACGTGGAGTCCACCGCTAGTCCAAGAGCTGAGGCGCCCTCCTTATTCAGCTCTTGGACTAGCGGTGGACTCCGCGTCAGCTTAGTTATCCCTGCACGGATGCTGCCCTTGCAGCCATACGGATTATTTCCTCATAGCTTTACTGATACCTCTTATCGCCTGCCCATAGGAGCACGTCACTCATAGTTATACCAAATAGCACGTGACTGATGAAGGTCCAGAGTGTTTAGGACCGAAACGTTTCGTTGCTGATAAAATAAATATTTCTTCAGACATAAAAGCTGAGTGCCAGGTTTTGTTGTATATTATCTTTGAAGAAAAGCACAGCGAACAGGAGAGACCAGAAGGGATGTGAATCCTCCAAAAACAATGGACAACTGGCACTGACTAAAGGATCAAGCAGGACTAAATAGCTGAGTCCAAATTGAACACACCTGATAAATGCTGCGATCCACCGACAGCAGCACTACCACTCATAACCACCGGAGGGAGCCCAAGAGCAGAATTCACAACAGCCATAGCCCTTTCACAACTGAAACACATTCCTTGCCTGGCTCACACCTTAAACCTGGTGGTGCAGTGCTTCCTGAAAAGTTATCCGAGGTTACCAGACCTGCTCCTCAAAGTGCGCAAACTTTGCTCACACATCCGCTGTTCGCCCGTACACTCCAGCCGTATGCAGAACCATCAGCGGTCTTTGAACCTTCCCCAGCATCACCTAATCATCGACGTTGCAACAAGGTGGAACTCCACACTGCACATGCTTCAGAGACTGTGCAAACAGAGGCGGGCTGTTATGTATTTGTGGGAGGATACACATACACGGGCAGGCAGTTGGATGGCAGACATGGAGTTGTCAGGTGTGCAGTGGTCGAAGGTACAAGACCTGTGTCAAGTCCTTCAGTGTTTTGAGGAATGCACACGGCTGGTTAGTGCAGACAACGCCATAATAAGCATGAGCATCCCCCTAATGTGTCTCCTGATGCAAAGTTTGACGCACATAAAGGAGCAGGCGTCTGCAGCCGAGGAAGAGGAAAGCCTTGATGACAGTCAGCCATTGTCTGGTCAGGGCAGTCTACAGGACAAGGTAGTGGGTGAAGAGGAGGAGGACGAGGAGGATGATGGGGATGAGTATTTTTTGGATGAGGAAGCTTCTCATGGGTCAATAGAAACTGGTGGTGTTGCAAGGCTAGGTTCAGGGTTTTTGAGGGAGGCAAGTGACGTTGATTTGCCCGAAAGTGCCCCTCAATCCAGCACCAGCAGTGAATTGACAACTGGAACATTGGCCCACATGGCGGATTATGCCTTGCGTATCCTAAAAAGGGACCCCCGCATTATAAAAATGATGACCGATGACGATTACTGGTTGGCCTGCCTCCTTGATCCTCGCTATAAAGGCAAATTGCAAAATATCATGCCACATGAGAACCTCGAACAAATATTAGCAACAAAACAAGCAACTCTTGTTGACCGTTTGATTCAGGCATTCCCAGCACACAGCGCACGTGATCGTTCTCACACGAGCTCCAGGGGGCAACAGACCAGGAGTGTTAGGGGTGCACACATCAGAAGTGGCGTTGGACAGAGGGGTTTTCTGACCAGGTTGTGGAGTGATTTTGCTATGACCGCAGACAGGACAGGTACTGCAGCATCAATTCAAAGTGACAGGAGACAACATTTGTCCAGTATGGTTACTAACTATTTTTCATCCCTTATCGATGTTCTCCCTCAACCGTCATTCCCAATTGATTACTGGGCATCAAAAATAGACACCTGGCCTGAATTGGCAGAATATGCATTGCAGGAGCTTGCTTGCCCGGCAGCTAGTGTCCTATCAGAAAGAGTATTCAGTGCTGCTGGTTCAATATTGACTGAAAAAAGGACTCGTCTGGCTACCCAAAATGTAGATGATCTAACCTTCATTAAAATGAACCACAACTGGATTTCGAATTATTTTGCCCCACCTTGCCCGGCAGACACCTAGCTTTCCTATAAAAAGGTCTTACTTGTGGACTGGTCTTACTGACTGTTCCTATCTCTTAATTTGCAGCAGCTGTTTGTCCAGCATACGACATGTTTACACCTCCCTAAATGGGCTAACTCCCCCCCCACGGGGCCGTGGTCTCGCCACTTGGCGCAAGCACCCTTGAGAGTGCCGTTCGTCTGAAGAGGTGGGTGTGCACGCTATTGGTCAACGGCACTGCCACTGGGTCCCTCATAGTACAATAAAGTGTCTCTGGCGGTGGTGGTGCGCACCCAACGTCAGACACACCGTTGTAACATGAGGGGCCCTGGGCCTGTACCGCCGGCCACGAGAGAGTTCCCCCCCCCCAGCTCAAACATTGCTCTACCACTTGCAAATTTATCTCTCACAGCTGCAACAATGTTTAGTCTATGCGCTGACATCCTTCAATGCCTGTCACTGACAATACCAATTTGTTGACATGTATGATGCTAGTTAAAATATTCAGTGGCAGTGTCCTATATTTACACCAGTAAATACTTTGCGCCAAATAACAATGTCTGAAAGTCAGCAGAGGAGCCCACCCCTGTACCTAAGTATGCCACCCTTTTTTTTTGTTTTGTTTTTTTGCGAGACATTAACATCTAGGTATTATTTTGGAGTACTAACTGTTTCAGACACTCCTTCCAATCGTCCTCCGCTGACCACACCAATGCTGCCTGTGTACCCCTGCAAGGTAATTGAAACTGCATTGAGCCTATTTTTTTATTTTAGGCTGGTTTCACATTTGCGTTTTTTGCCGCTCCGTTTTAGTGCAAAAAAACCCATGCATTTTTTTTCCTATACTTAACATTAAAAATGCATGCATTTTTTGCATGCGTTTTGCCGCGTTATGACCACGCATGCGTCTTTTCTATGCATGCGTTTTGTTGCAGAAATGCAACATGTAGTAATTTCTAGCGGCGTTTTTTGGCCACAAAAAAAGCATGCATTTTTTTGCGGCAAAAAAACGTATTGCTGTCCATGTAAACGCATGCGTTTTAATAGAAAAACACAAGAATACACACTGATAAGCCACCCCCCAACCCTAACCCTAACCCTAAGGGACCCTAACCCTAACCCTAGGGATCCTAACCCTAACCCTAGGGATCCTAACCCTAACCCTAGGGATCCTAACCCTAACCCTTAGGGTTAGGGTTAGGGTTAGGATCCTTAGGGTTAGGGTTAGGGTTAGGATCCCTAGGGTTAGGGTTAGGGTTAGGATCCCTAGGGTTAGGGTTAGGATCCCTAGGATTAGGGTTAGGATCCCTAGGGTTAGGGTTAGGGTTAGGATCCCTAGGTTTACTAGGGATCCTAACCCTAACCCTAACCCTAGCTATTTCTGTTTATAGTGGGTTTTCTAGTTGATTTTGATGATTGGCAGCTGTCACACACTTCTCATCATGCGTTTCAAAAACGCAAACGCAGGAAAAAACGCATGTAAACCCGTCAAAACGCCGCGTTTGTTTTAACACATGCGTTTAAATGCGTTTTTTCACCACCTGCGTTTGCGTTTAAAATGCTGCATTTTTAAACGCAAATGTGAAACCAGCCTTAGGCCTACTAAGTCTGTCTGCGGTCCCTCCTTCCAATAGTCCTCCACTGAGCACACCAATGCTGCCTGTGTACCCATGTAACCTTTTTTAAACCTGCATCGAGCCAACTTTGTGGTGTAAGGCCTACTAGCAGTGTCTGTCTACGCCACTCAATACAGCTGTCCTCTTAAAAAAAATGACCTGCAATTATCAGGTTTTCAGCCTATCGGAATTTTAAAACTGCAGTGGGGCTACTGGTTGGGTTGGGGCCTACTAACGGTGTCTGCCGCTCCTTACAGTTGTCCTCCGCTGAACAAAGCAATGCCCCCTGGTTAGTCCTGTAACCAATTTTGAACTGCATTTAGCCCACTTTATTATTTGGGCCTATATCTGTGCTTCCTCCTCATCCTGCCCATTGCCCAGACAGTGATAGATGAGTCTGCTGGTACATTGACCCATAACGCAACATTCCTCGTGCACGCTACACAGCAAGATTGTGACCCTGCTGAAAGTCAGGTTCCTCTTTCCGCATACTATACCACCTTACACGGGGACAAAGAGGAAGGTGCAGATGAAAGTGCAGGTTCCTTCATCAGGTGGGGAGGGGAATACTCGTTGGCGACGTCCAGTGGCGTAGGAAGAGGGGTGCGGGGGGGGCGGTCCGCCCCGGGCGGCACAATGCGGGGGGCGGCCGGCGCTGCAGGAGAAGAAAAAAAAAAAAATGACGCCCCTTTAAATCTTCGGGCGGCGCCGTCCGCCGCCATGACCAGGGCCAGCTCCCCCCACCCCCGCCCCCGCCCCGCCCCCCGCTCTAATACTCACCTCTCCTGGTTCCTGCAGCTTCAGCGTCCTCTGACTCTGCGACGTCTCAGAGCAGAGGGCGCGATGACGTCACTACTGTGCGCGCCGCTCTGCCTCTCTGTCCTGAGCGTCGCAGAGCCGGAGAGACGCTGACTGCACCGGACCTGCGCTGGGAACGGGAGAGGTGAGGATTTTACTTTTTTTTTTTTTTCTTTATGTCTGACTGTCTGGGGGCAATGCTGGACACACTGGGGCAATACTGGAGAGCATGGGGCAGATTGCTGGACACACTGGGGCAATACTGGAGACCATGGGGCAGATTGCTGGACACACTGGGGCAATACTGGAGACCATGGGGCAGAATGCTGGACACACTGGGGCAATACTGGAGACCCTGGGGCAGAATTCTGGACACACTGGGGCAATACTGGAGACCATGGGGCAGAATGCTGGACACACTGGGGCAATACAGGAGACCATGGGGCAGAATGCTGGACACACTGGGGCAATACTGGAGACCATGGGGCAGATTGCTGGACACACTGGGGCAATACTGGAGACCATGGGGCAGATTGCTGGACACACTGGGGCAATACTGGAGACCATGGGGCAGAATGCTGGACACACTGGGGCAATACTGGAGACCATGGGGCAGAATGCTGGACACACTGGGGCAATACAGGAGACCATGGGGCAGAATGCTGGACACACTGGGGCAATACAGGAGACCATGGGGCAGATTGCTGGACACACTGGGGCAATACAGGAGACTATGGGGCAGATTGCTGGACACACTGGGGCAAAACTGGAGACCATGGGGCAGAATGCTGGACACACTGGGGAAATACTGGAGACCATGGGGCAGAATGCTGGACACACTGGGGCAATACTGGAGACCATGGGGCAGAATGCTGGACACACTGGGGCAATACTGGAGACCATGGGGCAGAATGCTGGACACACTGGGGCAATACAGGAGACTATGGGGCAGAATGCTGGACACACTTGGGCAATACTGGAGACCATGGGGCAGAATGCTTGACACACTGGGGCAATACTGGAGACCATGGGGCAGAATGCTGGACACACTGGGGCAATACTGGAGACCATGGGGCAGAATGCTGGACACACTGAATACTGGAGACCATGGGGCAGATTTCAGGACACATTGAGGCAATGCTGGAGACCCTGGGGCAGACTTCTGGACATACTGGGGCAATACTGGAGACCATGGGGCAGATTGCTGGACACACTGGGGCAATACTGGAGACCATGGGGCAGAATGCTGGACACACTGGGGCAATACAGGAGACCATGGGGCAGAATGCTGGACACACTGGGGCAATACAGGAGACCATTGGGCAGATTGCTGGACACACTGGGGCAATACAGGAGACTATGGGGCAGATTGCTGGACACACTGGGGCAATACTGGAGACCATGGGGCAGAATGCTGGACACACTGGGGCAATACAGGAGACTATGGGGCAGATTGCTGGACACACTGAATACTGGAGACCATGGGGCAGATTTCAGGACACATTGAGGCAATGCTGGAGACCCTGGGGCAGACTTCTGGACATACTGGGGCAATACAGGAGACTATGGGGCAGATTGCTGGACACACTGAATACTGGAGACCATGGGGCAGATTTCAGGACACATTGAGGCAATGCTGGAGACCCTGGGGCAGACTTCTGGACATACTGGGGCAATACATGAGACCATGGGGCAGATTGCTGGACACACCAGGGCAATACTGGAGACCATGGGGCAGAATGCTGGACACACTGGGGCAATACAGGAGACCATGGGGCAGATTGCTGGACACACTGGGGCAATATTGGAGACCCTGGGGCAGATTTCTGGACACATTGAGGCAATGCTGGAGACCCTGGGGCAGACTTCTGGACACACTGGGGCAATGCTGGACACTGGGGCAGATTGCTGGACACACTGGGGGTAATATGCTGGACATACTGGGGCAATGCTGGACACTGGGGGTAATATGCTGGACACACTGGGGCAGACTGCTGGACACACTGGGGAAAGGCTGGACACTGGGGCAGATTGCTGGACACACTGGGGGCAGTGCTGGACATACAGGGGCAGATTGCTGGACACACTGGGGGTAATATGCTGGACACACTGGGGCAGATTGCTGGACAACATGGGGGTAATATGCTGGACACACTGGGGCAGATTGCTGGACACACTGGGGGCAGGACTTGAGGCATGGGCAGAATGTAGATACGGGACATGATTGGAGACACGGGGCAGGATTGGATCATGGGGCAGGATGGATACGATGGAGGCTGGTGGGGCAGGATGGGGAGATCATATGGGGTAGAATGGATAGTCATGAGGGCAGGATGCGAGAACATATGGCTGGAGCCAGGAATGAGATAAACGGGGCCAGGGTGGGGAATAGTGTTACCATAGGGGATAATTAAGGGATATTATTACTGCAGTGATGTATTTATTTTATTTTTTGAGTATACTGTTTTAAATGGGGGGGGGGGGGGCGGTCCTGTTACTGTGCAGAGTGACACTATAACGCCTTTTTATCTTCATGTGGTGTAATGTAGAAGTTGTGAAAAATTAAGTAATGTGTTCTGCAAGCGGAGCTCGAGATAACTGTGTTATTTCCTGCAGAAACGAGTCCTGGCTGGAAGGAATGATGGCGGTCTGTGCTGGATGAAAGATGAAGGACTTCACCTAGGGACGTCACTGGTGAGTCAGTGTTACCTATACACTGACACTATACACTGTATACTATATAGAGGTCCTGTGTATAATGTCACCAGTGATCTCTGTATTACCTCTACACAGACACTGCATACTAAGTACAGATCTCCTGTGAATACTGGCACTTATGGTGATAGTATTGTGGTTTTTTTTTTTATTACTGATCAGTATTGTAGTATTCAGTCACTATGTGGTGGTAATATGTGGTCTGGAAATGGTGTTGTGGTATTTGTCCCTTGTATGTAGTATTATTCGGTCACTATGTGGCCTGGTCATGGTGTGGTGGTATTAAGTCACAGGTGTGGCATGTGGGGGTGACACCATTAGGCCCAGTTTAAGTTCTACAAAACGGGAAAACCATTTTTGGTAACCTTTGTGTGTATTGAGCCGGGGGGGGGGGGGCGCCAAACTCGGGAACAGCCCCGGGCGGCAAAAGCTCTAGCTACGCCTCTGGCGACGTCACTGGCACAGGGCCCCTCATAGTGTGCAAAAGTGTTGCTGCCGGTGGGAGGCGCCCCCGCCGTGCAAACACACCGCTGTACTTTGAGGGGCCCTGTGCCAGTGCCAATGCCAACGAGTGGGCCCCCCATGCTTGCTCAGGATCACAGCACTTGCAAATTTGAAATACTTACCTCTCACTGCTCCACTGCCGTGACATGGTCCACGTTTCCTGGGCCCACTAAATACTTGAACCAGCCCTACCACCCACAACTTTAGCCAAATGAACCCCAATTTCCAATGCCTTACTATTATTATAAGATGAATTAAGATTGACAAGCTTCAGTACCAAGAATTGATGTTTTTGCCATTAAAATTGGCACTGTAGGTGTTTTCCTGGCCCCCACTCACTGCCGACTATACTCCCCCATTGACTTGCATTGGGTTTCGTGATTCGGTCGATCCCCGACTTTTCGTCATAATCGGCGATTTCACTCGACTCGACTTTTGAGATAGTCGGGTTTCGCGAAACCCGACTCGACTCAAAAAAGTAAAAGTCGCTCAACCCTACTCAGCACCTGTTACCCTGCATTACCGCTCTGCTCCAGTAGATGGCAGTCTGACACATCTCTCACCACCTGTTACCCTGCACTACCGCTCTGCTCCAGTAGATGGCAGCCTGACACACCTCTCACCACCTGTTACCCTGCACTACCGCTCTGCTCCAGGAGATGGCAGCCTGACACATCTCTCACCACCTGTTACCCTGCACTACCGCTCTGCTCCAGTAGATGGCAGCCTGACACACCTCTCAGCACCTGTTACCCTGCACTACCGCTCTGCTCCAGTAGATGGCAGCCTGACACACCTCTCAGCACCTGTTACCCTGCACTACCGCTCTGCTCCAGTAGATGGCAGCCTGACACACCTCTCACCACCTGTTACCCTGCATTACCGCTCTGCTCCAGTAGATGGCAGCCTGACACACCTCTCAGCACCTGTTACCCTGCACTACCGCTCTGCTCCAGTAGATGGCAGCCTGACACATCTCTCACCACCTGTTACCCTGCATTACCGCTCTGCTCCAGTAGATGGCAGCCTGACAGCTCTCACCACCTGTTACCCTGCATTACCGCTCTCCTCCAGTAGATGGCAGCCTGACACAGCTCTCACCACCTGTTACACTGCACTACCGCTCTGCTCCAGTAGATGGCAGCCTGACACATCTCTCACCACCTGTTACCCTGCATTACCGCTCTGCTCCAGTAGATGGCAGCCTGACACACCTCTCAGCACCTGTTACACTGCATTACCGCTCTGCTCCAGTAGATGGCAGCCTGACACACCTCTCAGCACCTGTTACCCTGCACTACCGCTCTGCTCCAGTAGATGGCAGCCTGACACATCTCTCAGCACCTGTTATCCTGCACTACCGCTCTGCTCCAGGAGATGGCAGCCTGACACATCTCTCAGCACCTGTTACCCTGCATTACCGCTCTGCTCCAGAAGATGGCAGCCTGACACACCTCTCAGCACCTGTTACCCTGCACTACCGCTCTGCTCCAGTAGATGGCAGCCTGACACATCTCTCAGCACCTGTTACCCTGCACTACCGCTCTGCTCCAGTAGATGGCAGCCTGACACATCTCTCAGCACCTGTTATCCTGCACTACCGCTCTGCTCCAGGAGATGGCAGCCTGACACATCTCTCAGCACCTGTTACCCTGCATTACCGCTCTGCTCCAGAAGATGGCAGCCTGACACACCTCTCAGCACCTGTTACCCTGCACTACCGCTCTGCTCCAGTAGATGGCAGCCTGACACATCTCTCAGTCAGCACCTGTTACCCTATACATTGCACAATTAAGGCACTTGTGGACATCAGGTGTTGCGGTATTGGTATCTGATCTTGGCTTTTTCTCATATATATTGACAGCTTCTACTTTTGCGATATTTGCACAAAATATGTGGAATTTGGCGTTGAGGTATCGGTGTTAGACCTGGGCTTTTCTACATACACATTGGTAGCCTTTGCTTTTGCTATATTTGCTATATTTGCACAGTATAGATTTTTTCACTATTGCATATCTAGCCTTGAGATATTGACACTAGATCTAGGCTTCGTTACATATATATTGGTAGCTTTTAATTTTGCCATATTTACACAGTATTGGTTTTAGAATTTAGTTCATTACACCAGTTCGTAGTATTTGGCATTTGCACTTATTGCACTTTATATTGGTTTATTATATATTTTAGCATCCAATTTTTTTGCACATTTTTTATAGGTGTGTCACGATATGGTAACATAGTAACATAGTAACATAGTAACATAGTTAGTAAGGCCGAAAAAAGACATTTGTCCATCCAGTTCAGCCTATATTCCATCATTATAAATACCCAGATCTACGTCCTTCTACAGAACCTAATAATTGTATGATACAATATTGTTCTGCTCCAGGAAGACATCCAGGCCTCTCTTGAACCCCTCGACTGAGTTCGCCATCACCACCTCCTCAGGCAAGCAATTCCAGATTCTCACTGCCCTAACAGTAAAGAATCCTCTTCTATGTTGGTGGAAAAACCTTCTCTCCTCCAGACGCAAAGAATGCCCCCTTGTGCCCGTCACCTTCCTTGGTATAAACAGATCCTCAGCGAGATATTTGTATTGTCCCCGTATATACTTATACATGGTTATTAGATCGCCCCTCAGTCGTCTTTTTTCTAGACTAAATAATCCTAATTTCGCTAATCTATCTGGGTATTGTAGTTCTCCCATCCCCTTTATTAATTTTGTTGCCCTCCTTTGTACTCTCTCTAGTTCCATTATATCCTTCCTGAGCACCGGTGCCCAAAACTGGACACAGTACTCCATGTGCGGTCTAACTAGGGATTTGTACAGAGGCAGTATAATGCTCTCATCATGTGTATCCAGACCTCTTTTAATGCACCCCATGATCCTGTTTGCCTTGGCAGCTGCTGCCTGGCACTGGCTGCTCCAGGTAAGTTTATCATTAACTAGGATCCCCAAGTCCTTCTCCCTGTCAGATTTACCCAGTGGTTTCCCATTCAGTGTGTAATGGGGACATTGATTCCTTCTTCCCATGTGTATAACCTTACATTTATCATTGTTAAACCTCATCTGCCACCTTTCAGCCCAAGTTTCCAACTTATCCAGATCCATCTGTAGCAGAATACTATCTTCTCTAGTATTAACTGCTTTACATAGTTTTGTATCATCTGCAAATAACGATATTTTACTGTGTAAACCGTCTACCAGATCATTAATGAATATGTTGAAGAGAACAGGTCCCAATACTGACCCCTGCGGTACCCCACTGGTCACAGCGACCCAGTTAGAGACTATACCATTTATAACCACCCTCTGCTTTCTATCACTAAGCCAGTTACTAACCCATTTACACACATTTTCCCCCAGACCAAGCATTCTCATTTTGTGTACCAACCTCTTGTGCGGCACGGTATCAAACGCTTTGGAAAAATCGAGATATACCACGTCCAATGACTCACCGTGGTCCAGTCTATAGCTTACCTCTTCATAAAAACTGATTAGATTGGTTTGACAGGAGCGATTTCTCATAAACCCATGCTGATATGGAGTTAAACAGTTATTCTCATTGAGATAATCCAGAATAACATCCCTCAGAAACCCTTCAAATATTTTACCAACAATAGAGGTTAGACTTACTGGCCTATAATTTCCAGGTTCACTTTTAGAGCCCTTTTTGAATATTGGCACCACATTTGCTATGCGCCAGTCCTGCGGAACAGACCCTGTCGCTATAGAGTCTCTAAAAATAAGAAATAATGGTTTATCTATTACATTACTTAGTTCTCTTAGTACTCGTGGGTGTATGCCATCCGGACCCGGAGATTTATCTATTTTAATCTTATTTAGCCGGTTTCGCACCTCTTCTTGGGTTAGATTGGTGACCCTTAATATAGGGTTTTCATTGTTTCTTGGGATTTCACCTAGCATTTCATTTTCCACCGTGAATACCGTGGAGAAGAAGGTGTTTAATATGTTAGCTTTTTCCTCGTCATCTACAACCATTCTTTCCTCACTATTTTTTAAGGGGCCTACATTTTCAGTTTTTATTCTTTTACTATTGATATAGTTGAAGAACAGTTTGGGATTAGTTTTACTCTCCTTAGCAATGTGCTTCTCTGTTTCCTTTTTGGCAGCTTTAATTAGTTTTTTAGATAAAGTATTTTTCTCCCTATAGTTTTTTAGAGCTTCAATGGTGCCATCCTGCTTTAGTAGTGCAAATGCTTTCTTTTTACTGTTAATTGCCTGTCTTACTTCTTTGTTTAGCCACATTGGGTTTTTCCTATTTCTAGTCCTTTTATTCCCACAAGGTATAAACCGCTTACACTGCCTATTTAGGATGTTCTTAAACATTTCCCATTTATTATCTGTATTCTCATTTCTGAGGATATTGTCCCAGTCTACCAGATTAAGGGCATCTCTAAGCTGTTCAAACTTTGCCTTCCTAAAGTTCAATGTTTTTGTGACTCCCTGACAAGTCCCCCTAGTGAAAGACAGGTGAAACTGCACAATATTGTGGTCGCTATTTCCTAAATGCCCAACCACCTGCAGATTTGTTATTCTGTCAGGTCTATTAGATAGTATTAGGTCTAAAAGTGCTGCTCCTCTGGTTGGATTCTGCACCAATTGTGAAAGATAATTTTTCTTGGTTATTAGCAGAAACCTGTTGCCTTTATGGGTTTCACAGGTTTCTGTTTCCCAGTTAATATCCGGGTAGTTAAAGTCCCCCATAACCAGGACCTCATTATGGGTTGCAGCTTCATCTATCTGCTTTAGAAGTAGACTTTCCATGCTTTCTGTTATATTTGGGGGTTTGTAACAGACCCCAATGAGAATTTTGTTACCATTTTTCCCTCCATGAATTTCAACCCATATGGACTCGACATCCTCATTCCCTTCGCTAATATCCTCCCTTAAAGTGGACTTTAGACAAGACTTTACATAGAGACAAACCCCTCCTCCTCTCCGATTTTTACGATCCTTTCTAAACAGACTGTAACCCTGTAAGTTAACTGCCCAGTCATAGCTTTCATCTAACCATGTCTCGGTTATTCCCACTATGTCAAAGTTACCTGTAGATATTTCTGCTTCTAGTTCTTCCATCTTGTTTGTCAGGCTTCTGGCGTTTGCGAGCATGCAGTTTAGAGGATTTTGTTTTGTTCCAATCTCCTCACTGTGGATTGTTTTAGAAATGTTCTTACCTCCCTTCTGAGTATGTTTTCCTGGGTCGTCTTTGTTCGAGTCTAATGTTTTTCTTCCCGTCCCCTCTTCTTCTAGTTTAACGCCCTCCTGATGAGTGTAGCGAGTCTTCTGGCGAATGTGTGTTTCCCAGGTTTGTTGAGGTGTAGTCCGTCTCTGGCGAGGAGTCCATCATACCAGTAATTCACACCGTGGTCCAGGAATCCAAATCCTTGTTGTCTGCACCATCGTCTTAGCCAGTTGTTTGCATCAAGGATCCTGTTCCATCTCCTGGTGCCATGCCCGTCTACTGGAAGGATAGAAGAAAAAACTACCTGTGCATCCAGTTCCTTTACTTTCTTCCCCAACTCTTCAAAGTCCTTGCAGATTGTCGGTAGGTCCTTCCTTGCCGTGTCATTGGTGCCAACATGTATCAGAAGAAATGGGTGGACGTCCTTGGAGCTGAAGAGCTTTGGTATCCTATCGGTCACATCCTTGATCATCGCACCTGGAAGGCAGCATACTTCTCTTGCAGTTATGTCCGGTCTGCAGATGGCTGCTTCGGTGCCTCTCAGTAGTGAGTCTCCCACCACCACCACTCTTCGTTGCTTCTTGGCTGTACTTTTTGCTGTCACTTGTTGCTGTGTGCCCTTTTCTTTTTTGCTTGCTGGTATTGCTTCATTCTTAGGTGTGCCATCTTCATCCTCTACAAAGATTTGATATCGGTTCTTCAGTTGTGTGGTTGGTGATTTCTCCATGGTCTTCTTGCTTCTTTTGGTCACATGCTTCCACTCATCTGCTTTTGGAGGTTCTCTGACACTTTTTGCACCTTCTGTGACCAGTAGAGATGCTTCTGTTCTGTCTAGAAAGTCTTCATTCTCTTTGATGAGTTTCAAAGTTGCTATTCTTTCTTCCAGACCCCGCACCTTTTCTTCTAAAAGGGCCACTAGTCTACACTTCTGACAGGTGAAATTGGATTCTTCTTCTGGTCGATCTGTGAACATGTAGCACATGCTGCAGCTCACCATGTAGGTTGTCACATCTGCCATGTTGCTCCTAGATCCTGCTGACTTGCTGTGTGTTTTCCTTCTTGTGTAATCTACTCAGCCAAGCTCTCTTGCAATAATGTCCTACAGGCAAAAATTCAGTTTGGTGATGCTTTCGAAGCAGCTGGTCCCGGCTGTACCCAACGATCTTCTAGCTTAGGGAGACTTCGCTTCTCCCAGAAGGCACCTGGAATATGCAAATTAGCCTCCTGAAGCTTGAATCCCTGGTTTGGTGATGCTTTCGAAGCAGCTGGTCCCGGCTGTACCCAACGATCTTCTAGCTTAGGGAGACTTCGCTTCTCCCAGAAGGCACCTGGAATATGCACTATCACATAAGTTTAGTTGCTCGTCAGCCCATGAGGTGGGCTAAACCCCCCCCCCTTCACTAGCTGACTCTACTTGTTTCTCTCTGGGCTACGGACTGTATGCTAGAAGAGGGTTTTATTGCTCTGGGGTCGTAAATTCCAGGCTCAGAGGAAAGTCCCTCACCCCTCCCACATTCTCTAGTTCAAACTGGAAAAGTGGCTCCAAGATTCAGGAAAGATTCTTTGTTTAGTTTTTGTTAGATATTAGGCAAACGATTTAAGCTAGGAACATGAAAATATATATTCGTAGTCTCACTCGGTGTATCTACACCTCCCATGAAACTCGGGTTTCTAACTCCGTCTGGTAAAGAAGTAGGGTTTTATCTGTAAATATGTATCCCAGATAGGACATATTTGATCTCATTAGAATGCTCACGTTAATCCGAGATGAATGATAGGTTTGGTCTGACTCTGACACGTTTTGTAGTGAAGTTATAGAAATTAGAGAGAATAGTTTAAAGTTTAGGCAGAATGTAGAGAGAGGAGGGTCTGGATAAGCCAGCCTTTCTGTGATGTCACAGCCTTAATGTTTTAAGTGTCTGGCAGGCTCTGAGGAGGCACTTGCTGCTTGATTCCTTGTCTTGTCCTGGAAGAGCCCTGCTCACGTCCAAATGAGCTGGGACGTATGGGAAAAACTGCCCTAGCCTGGTTGCCTGTCATGCTTTGAACATGTAAGTGTTGCTTTTTCTCATTTATTCCCTTTATGTTATAATTACCCTTGTACATATTTGCAATTGTCTCATTTGTAACTTCTTTATAAAATATTTTTGATAAAGCACTGCCTAATTAATTTCAATGGAATATACTATTATATATTAGTTCGTTCATCCATGCTCTAAACTTACCCTGTCTTCTGAAGGGAAATACGCTACTGTTATTGTTGTGTTGGGTTAGCTTCGGACCCGTTTAATCGAAGCTGGTGGCAGTGATACCGATAGTGTGCAGACTTTTGGGTGATGCTGAAGCGGCTGCGGGGTTAATAATTATTGTTCCTGCCTGAGTGGGAGTAGTTATCGCGTCGCTGCAGCGTGCCCAATAGCCAGTACATAGCAGGCAGCCTTTCTGGCGACTAATTACCCAGGGTGCAGTACCTAATCTGACCTGAGAGTAAGGGGGCGCCAGAGAGCTGCAAGTGTTAAGTGGAACTGTAAGCGGGATATACATAAATCCCTGCAGTTCGTGGTATATTGAAAGCAGTGGGATACCTAGAATAAGCCCCTGCTGTAAACTAAGAGGTCAATAGCCTTGTGTGTGGTTTTTCATCACATCGTGGAGTGGAGGGATAACTAAGATAAGCCCCCCTGCACATGTGATAGCCGTCTGTTGGCCTAAAGTCACCTCAATCCGTGACGTAGGGGTGACGGTCACGGTGTGAATCCTGACCCATTGGTGACAGCGGTCAGGGGGAATCGTGACAATTGGTGGCAAGGCGGTGGGATATCTTAGAGCATTAGTGATTTGGTTTGAGTAATCATTCCTCTCACTAAAAACTTGCAGAAAGTTCTTGCGAGGACTCTGCGCAAATAAGTTTGGAGAACGAACTCAGTGCTTTTTAGTTGTGAGACAATTGCGTACTGGTAATTATCCCCTCCCTTTCTCTTCGTTTTTCTATCCTATCTTTTATTTGGCAACCATGGTTGTGCTGGGAGAAACCTTCTATGAGCAGCAGACCAGAGACACCCTTGTCGCCTTATGCAAGTCACATCACATTGACTTTGCAAGCAAAAACAAAGCCCAACTGGTCGCAGATCTGGTGCAATGGGAAGCCGCTCGAGACCAATCTCAGAGCTCAGAGGCCGCAGAAGCCAGCACCAGCGAACATGGTGCTGCAGCAGAGGTCCAACCACTGAATGCTGGCCCTGTTAGCAATCCGGGCGAATTGGACCCCCACCTGCAGGCGGCCTTGAAAGAATTCCCCACTGACGACCATGAGGGACGTCGGCAGCTGATTCAGCAATACCGGCAAGAGGCCCGAGCTGAGCGAGAGGCTCAGGCCCAGCGAGCCGAGCGGGAGGCTGAGAGAGCCGAGCGCCAAGCCCAGCGAGCTCATGAACTGGAGATGCTCCGGCAGGGGGGGATGCCCTCCACCGCCCAGAGACGTGAGCCCAGCAGCGCTCAGATACCTAAGCCCCGGCCCGATCACTTCCCTGTTATGGAGAAGGATGGGGACTTGGACACTTTTCTGCGGGCCTTTGAGAAAGCCTGCAGACAGTACCGGCTGCCTACAGATGAATGGGCACGATACCTGACACCAGGGCTGAGAGGTAAAGCTCTGGAGGCGTTTGCTGCCCTCCCTCAAGAACAAGATGGTGACTATGAGGCCATCAAAAAGGCTCTGATAGCCAAGTACCAGCTTACACCCGAGGTGTACCGTAGAAAGTTCCGGACCCTCCAACGTGGCCCACACGACAGTTACAGTGATGTGGAGCATGGACTGGGGACCCACTTTGACCAGTGGACCCAAGGACTGTCAGTGACCACCTTTGCACAGCTGCGAGACCTGATGATCAAAGACCAGTTCTTTCATCTTTGCCCAGCTGAGGTGCGACAGTTCGTGATGGACAGAGAACCCAAAGACGTGACGAAAGCAGCGCAGATTGCCGATGCCTATGAGGCCAACCGTAGATCGGAAGTGCAGAAGCCAGTCACCACCAGCTGGAGAGGGGGTAAGCCTGCAACCAACGCCAGTACCCCTGCCAGCCAACACACCCGAGGTCCTGGCCCTGTGGCCAACAGCACCAGACCGACCACCGAACCTCGCACGTGTTACACCTGCCATCAGACTGGTCATATCAGTCTCTCCTGCCCAACCAAGCAGAAGAACCCCCCAGCCAAGGCCCCAGGGCCTAATGCAGCAGTTCTTTTGGTGGGTGGTGTGGTTGGGAGGGTGTGTGACAACGTACAGCACGTCACTGTGGGAGGCCATGTTGCTACAGGCCTCAAGGACACCGGGGCTGAACGAACCCTCATCCGACCCGAACTGGCGGCCCCTGAAGAAATCATTCCGGGGAAAACCCTAACTGTCACTGGGATTGGGGGCATCAGCTGTCCCTTACCGATGGCCCGGGTTTTTATTGATTGGGGTGCTGGGAGCGGGGTGAAGGAAGTGGGGCTGTCTGATAATTTGCCCACTGATGTTTTGTTGGGGACTGATTTGGGGAGGATGTTTGCATACTACGTCCCTGACACCCCTCCCCAATCTACTAATAAGGGTAAAGTTAACCCTGATGATGATGATGGGAAATCGCATGTGTTACCTGACCATGCTTTATCTTGTAATGATGCATCTAATAACCATTTTTTCCCTAGGATTGATGGTGAAAATGTTGTACCTGTGCCAGCTGAACCTGATAATGATTTTTCTGTGAAGGTTAATGTGTCCATAGGTACAGGCGTGCCCAGCCACGTCGCTCTGCGGAGTGAGACGGCTGAGGAACCCCAAACAGGGGCAAGTGTCGGTGCTACAGGAGATGGGGAGATGCATGGGAACCGTGAGGAAGGTGACGCCATGAAAGTGACCAGTGCCACCGAGGAAGGTAACTGGCCCATAAGTAGCACTGCCCCTGGAGTGTTGGGGGTGGATGGGGAGGTAGAGCCCATAGCAGCATCGGCTGATGGGCCTGTAGAAACCCCCGGGGAGACAGCCTACGTAGCTGCTGTCACCCGCAGTCAGAGTGCCCGGAACGCAGATAACTGTCTGCCTTCCGGACCCTCCTCAGTCACCACTGTGACTGAACCAGAGGTGGACCCAGAGCAGGTCCAAGAGGGTTCCCGTGGGGAAGGGACCCTGACATCGCTTCTGGCTTCCCCTAGCCAGGAGTTTCAGGCCGCTCTGCACACAGATGCGAGCCTAGAGAGTTTGAGACAACTTGCCGGGACGCCCTTCTCCGAGACTGATAAGGAGAGGGTGTTCTGGGAACGAGGAAGGTTGTACCGGGAGACAGTACCCGGAGAATCACAAAAGGAGTGGTTGAGGGAAAGACAGCTGGTCGTCCCGCAGCAATTCCGGGGTGAGTTGTTGCGGATTGCCCATGAGATCCCGCAACTGGACACTTGGGGATCAGCAAAACTAAGGCCCGGCTGTCTCAACACTTCTATTGGCCTAAGATGGGGACAGATGTGTCAAACTACAGCCGCTCCTGTATCACTTGTCAAAGAGTGGGGAAGGCGGAGCCTGCTCTTAAGGCTCCCCTGATCCCTTTGCCAGTGATAGAGGAGCCTTTCCAGAGGATCGCGGTGGACATTGTGGGCCCGCTGTCCATCCCCAGCAGCTCTGGAAAGCAATATATCCTTACTGTGGTAGACTACGCTACTCGGTACCCAGAGGCAGTAGCTCTGTCGTCAACTAGGGCAGATAAGGTGGCGGATGCCCTGTTGGCTATCTTTTCACGTGTAGGATTTCCCAGGGAAATGCTTACTGATCAAGGGACCCAATTTATGTCTCGCCTAATGGAGGCTCTCTGTAAGAGAATGCAGGTGAAGCACCTGGTATCGAGTGCGTATCACCCACAGACCAATGGCTTGTGTGAACGCTTCAATGGTACCCTCAAACAGATGCTACGCATGCTGGTTGAGACCCAAGGGCGCGACTGGGAGCGGTACCTCCCACACCTGCTGTTCGCTTACCGAGAGGTTCCGCAGGCCTCGACGGGGTTCTCCCCCTTCGAGCTCCTGTATGGCAGGCGAGTCCGGGGACCCCTTGGGTTGGTAAGAGAATCCTGGGAAGAGGAGCTGAACCCTTCTGAAGTGTCCATAGTGGAGTATGTTATGCGCTTCCGTGACAAGATGCAAACCTTGACGCAGTCTGTGCATGACAACATGACGCAGGCTCAGGCTGACCAGAAGCACTGGTACGACCAGAACGCCCGGGAGCGGACCTACCACGTGGGTCAAAAGGTGTGGGTGCTGGTCCCCGTACCAACGGATAAGCTTCAGGCAGCCTGGGAGGGCCCGTACGTCGTCCACCAACAGCTCATCCCGGTCACGTACGTGGTCACGCTTGACCACGCTCGGGGTAGGCGATAGGCCTTTCACGTCAACATGATGAAGGCTCATCACGAACGTGAACCTTTCGTCCTACCGGTCTGCAGCTTACCCGAAGACGGGGAGGAAGACACCCTCCTGGACTTGCTGGCCCAAGCCAAGGCCAATGGGTCCATTGAGGATGTGGAGGTAAGCGCCTCGTTAACTGAACCCCAGCGGGTGCAGTTGCAAACCACACTGGAACCCTTCCGGGTCGTATTCTCCAACCGACCTGGGAGGACTGAGTTAACAGTCCACGAGGTGGACACCGGGAATCACGCCCCACTACGGCGAACACCCTATCGAATCTCTGACCAGGTGCAGCAGACTATGCGCCAAGAGATCGATGAGATGTTACAGCTGGGGGTGATTCGACGGTCAAAGAGCGCGTGGGCATCACCTATAGTTCTCGTGCCAAAGAAGGACCGGACCACCCGGTTCTGCGTGGACTACAGGGGGCTCAACGCCATCACAGCCTCGGATGCGCACCCAATGCCGCGCATGGAGGAGCTGCTTGAGAAGTTAGCTGGCGCAGATTACATAACAATAATGGATCTGAGTCGAGGATACTGGCAGATTCCCCTGAGCCCCGAGGCGCAGGAAAAGTCCGCCTTTATCACACCCTTTGGACTGTACGAGTCCACGGTCATGCCCTTCGGCATGAAGAATGCCCCTGCCACTTTCCAGCGGATGGTCAACCTCCTGCTTCAGGGACTGGAGACGTACGCCGTGGCGTACTTGGATGACATTGCCATCTTCAGTCCCTCCTGGAAGGAACACCTGCAGCATCTCGAGGAGGTGCTCAGGCGAATTCACCAAGCAGGACTGACTATCAAGCCGGGAAAGTGTCAGATGGGCATGAGGGAGGTTCACTACCTGGGGCACCGGGTAGGCGAAGGCACCATGGAGCCAGAGCATGGCAATGGTGATGGGTTGGCCCACCAGGGTGAACCTGCTGAGGTGCGCATGGAGGAGAACCATCAGGTCCTGCCTCCCTAGCGCACACCAAAAGGGGGAGGTGTCACGATATGGTATGAACTATCACATAAGTTTAGTTGCTTGTCAGCCCATGAGGTGGGCTAAACCCCCCCCTTCACTAGCTGACTCTACTTGTTTCTCTCTGGGCTACGGACTGTATGCTAGAAGGGGGTTTTATTGCTCTGGGGTCGTAAATTCCAGGCTCAGAGGAAAGTCCCTCACCCCTCCCACATTCTCTAGTTCAAACTGGAAAAGTGGCTCCAAGATTCAGGAAAGATTCTTTGTTTAGTTTTTGTTAGATATTAGGCAAACGATTTAAGCTAGGAACATGAAAATATATATTCGTAGTCTCACTCGGTGTATCTACACCTCCCATGAAACTCGGGTTTCTAACTCCGTCTGGTAAAGAAGTAGGGTTTTATCTGTAAATATGTATCCCAGATAGGACATATTTGATCTCATTAGAATGCTCACGTTAATCCGAGATGAATGATAGGTTTGGTCTGACTCTGACACGTTTTGTAGTGAAGTTATAGAAATTAGAGAGAATAGTTTAAAGTTTAGGCAGAATGTAGAGAGAGGAGGGTCTGGATAAGCCAGCCTTTCTGTGATGTCACAGCCTTAATGTTTTAAGTGTCTGGCAGGTTCTGAGGAGGCACTTGCTGCTTGATTCCTTGTCTTGTCCTGGAAGAGCCCTGCTCACGTCCAAATGAGCTGGGACGTATGGGAAAAACTGCCCTAGCCTGGTTGCCTGTCATGCTTTGAACATGTAAGTGTTGCTTTTTCTCATTTATTCCCTTTATGTTATAATTACCCTTGTACATATTTGCAATTGTCTCATTTGTAACTTCTTTATAAAATATTTTTGATAAAGCACTGCCTAATTAATTTCAATGGAATATACTATTATATATTAGTTCGTTCATCCATGCTCTAAACTTACCCTGTCTTCTGAAGGGAAATACGCTACTGTTATTGTTGTGTTGGGTTAGCTTCGGACCCGTTTAATCGAAGCTGGTGGCAGTGATACCGATAGTGTGCAGACTTTTGGGTGATGCTGAAGCGGCTGCGGGGTTAATAATTATTGTTCCTGCCTGAGTGGGAGTAGTTATCGCGTCGCTGCAGCGTGCCCAATAGCCAGTACATAGCAGGCAGCCTTTCTGGCGACTAATTACCCAGGGTGCAGTACCTAATCTGACCTGAGAGTAAGGGGGCGCCAGAGAACTGCAAGTGTTAAGTGGAACTGTAAGCGGGATATACATAAATCTCTGCAGTTCGTGGTATATTGAAAGCAGTGGGATACCTAGAATAAGCCCCTGCTGTAAACTAAGAGGTCAATAGCCTTGTGTGTGGTTTTTCATCACATCGTGGAGTGGAGGGATAACTAAGATAAGCCCCCCTGCACATGTGATAGCCGTCTGTTGGCCTAAAGTCACCTCAATCCGTGACGTAGGGGTGACGGTCACGGTGTGAATCCTGACCCATTGGTGACAGCGGTCAGGGGAATCGTGACAAGGTGTTACATGTTTTTAGGCTTAGGCTTATATACACCAGTATTTCCTTGCCTTTTGTCACTTTGCACTTTATTTTTTACCTTATATATTACGTACACCATAGATTGAAGCATATTGTGAGGCATATCACGACCTACATTATATGAGGTCGATATATAATAGTGGCCTTTTATACCTGATACCCCGCACCTTACATATTGCAAATTGCACATTTTATCCATCTTGATGATAAATACTGCCAAGTTTTTTTGAATTTCTTGGGGCTGCACTAACCTAGAATTTGAATCTATATATGTAATTGGGTCAGTCGTTATTTTCTTTTCTTTTTAAAAAATTTTTTTAATTAATTATGTAAATTATATTTCCTGTCTCGTTATGCGCACAAATTGTTATATTATTTTACCTGCCAATCAGATATAATAAAGGCATTTTTTTCATATCATTGTCGTGGTCACTTTCTCTGGGTGTGTCTATATATTGGCTGTGGTTGTTCTGTTTCATATGTAGTGGTTTTTCCACAACCTTTCTCCACAGAGCACTGGATCACTGGCATATGGCATAAACTGTTCTTATATTGTTGATTTTGTAATCACTGATTTATAGTGGTTGGTGCTTCTGTGGTTGTGTCTAATCCAGTAGATGGCAGCCTGACACATCTCTCACCACCTGATACCCTGTACTACCGCTCTGCTCCAGGAGATGACGGCCTGACACACCTCTCACCATCTGTTACCCTGCACTACCGCTCTGCTCCAGTAGATGGCAGCCTGACACACCTCTCACCATCTGTTACCCTGCACTACCGCTCTGCTCCAGTAGATGGCAGCCTGACACACCTCTCACCACCTGTTATCCTGCACTACCGCTCTGCTCCAGGAGATGACAGCCTGACACACCTCTCACCATTTGTTACCCTGCACTATCGCTCTGCTCCAGTAGATGGCAGCCTGACACACCTCTCACCACCTGTTACCCTGCACTACCGCTCTGCTCCAGTAGATGGCAGCCTGACACACCTCTCACCACCTGTTACCCTGCACTACCGCTCTGCTCCAGTAGATGGCAGCCTGACACACCTCTCACCACCTGTTACCCTGCACTACCGCTCTGCTCCAGGAGATGACAGCCTGACACACCTCTCACCATCTGTTACCCTGCACTACCGCTCTGCTCCAGTAGATGGCAGCCTGACACACCTCTCACCATCTGTTACCCTGCACTATCGCTCTGCTCCAGTAGATGGCAGCCTGACACAGATCTCACCACCTGTTATCCTGCACTACCGCTCTGCTCCAGTAGATGGCAGCCTGACACACCTCTCACCATCTGTTACCCTGCACTACCGCTCTGCTCCAGTAGATGGCAGCCTGACACACCTCTCACCATCTGTTACCCTGCACTACCGCTCTGCTCCAGTAGATGGCAGCCTGACACAGCTCTCACCACCTGTTATCCTGCACTACCGCTCTGCTCCAGTAGATGGCAGCCTGACATATCTCTCACCACCTGTTACCCTGCACTACCGCTCTGCTCCAGTAGATGGCAGCCTGACACACCTCTCACCAACTGTTACCCTGCACTACCGCTCTGCTCCAGGAGATGGCAGCCTGACACACCTCTCAGCACCTGTTACCCTGCACTACCGCTCTGCTCCAGTAGATGGCAGCCTGACACACCTCTCACCACCTGTTACCCTGCACTACCTCTCTGCTCCAGGAGATGGCAGCCTGACACACCTCTCACCACCTGTTACCCTGCACTACCGCTCCGCTCCAGTAGATGGCAGCCTGACACATCTCTCACCACCTGTTACCCTGCACTACCGCTCTGCTCCAGTAGATGGCAGCCTGACACACCTCTCACCAACTGTTACCCTGCACTACCGCTCTGCTCCAGTAGATGGCAGCCTGACACACCTCTCACCATCTGTTACCCTGCACTACCGCTCTGCTCCAGGAGATGGCAGCCTGACACACCTCTCACCACCTGTTACCCTGCACTACCGCTCTGCTCCAGGAGATGGCAGCCTGACACACCTCTCACCATCTGTTACCCTGCACTACCGCTCTGCTCCAGTAGATGGCAGCCTGACACACCTCTCACCATCTGTTACCCTGCACTACCGCTCTGCTCCAGTAGATGGCAGCCTGTCACACCTCTCACCACCTGTTACTCTGCACTACCGCTCTGCTCCAGCAGATGGCAGCCTGACACACCTCTCACCACCTGTTACCCTGCACTACCGCTCTGTTCCAGTAGATGGCAGCCTGACACACCTCTCACCACCTGTTACCCTGCACTACCGCTCTGCTCCAGTAGATGGCAGCCTGACACAGCTCTCACCACCTGTTACCCTGCACTACCGCTCTGCTCCAGTAGATGGCAGCCTGACACATCTCTCACCATCTGTTACCCTGTACTACCGCTCTGCTACAGTAGATGGCAGCCTGACACATCTCTCACCACCTGTTACCCTGCACTACCGCTCTGCTCCAGTAGATGGCAGCCTGACACACCTCTCACCACCTGTTACCCTGCACTACCGCTCTGCTCCAGTAGATGGCAGCCTGACACACCTCTCACCACCTGATACACTGCACTACCGCTCTGCTCCAGTAGATGGAAGCCTGACACAGCTCTCACCACCTGTTACCCTGCACTACCGCTCTTCTCCAGTAGATGGCAGCCTGACACACCTCTCACCACCTGTTACACTGCACTACCGCTCTGCTCCAGCAGATGGCAGCCTGACACAGCCCTCACCACCTGTTACCCTGCACTACCGCTCTTCTCCAGTAGATGGCAACCTGACACACCTCTCACCACCTGTTACCCTGCACTACCGCTCTGCTCCAGTAGATGGCAGCCTGACACACCTCTCACCACCTGTTACCCTGCACTACCGCTCTGCTCCAGTAGATGGCAGCCTGACACATCTCTCACCACCTGTTACCCTGCACTACCGCTCTGCTCCAGTAGATGGCAGCCTGACACAGCTCTCACCATCTGTTCCTCTGCACTACCGCTCTTCTCCAGTAGATGGCAACCTGACACACCTCTCACCACCTGTTACCCTGCACTACCGCTCTGCTCCAGTAGATGGCAGCCTGACACACCTCTCACCACCTGTTACCCTGCACTACCGCTCTGCTCCAGTAGATGGCAGCCTGACACACCTCTCACCACCTGTTACCCTGCACTACCGCTCTGCTCCAGTAGATGGCAGCCTGACACACCTCTCACCACCTGTTACACTGCACTACCGCTCTGCTCCAGGAGATGGCAGCCTGACACAGCTCTCACCACCTGTTACCCTGCACTACCGCTCTGCTCCAGTAGATGGCAGCCTGACACATCTCTCAGCACCTGTTACTCTACACTACCGGTCTCCTCCAGTAGATGGCAGCCTGACAGCTCTCACCACCACCTGTTACCCTGCACTACCACTCTGCTCCAGTAGATGGCAGCCTGACACATCTCTCACCACCTGTTACCCTGCACTACCGCTCTGCTCCAGTAGATGGCAGCCTGACACATCTCTCACCACCTGTTACCCTGCACTACCGCTATGCTCCAGTAGATGGCAGCCTGACACATCTCTCACCACCTGTTACCCTGCACTACCGCTCTCCTCCAGTAGATGGCAGCCTGACACATCTCTCACCACCTGTTACCCTGCACTACCGCTCTGCTCCAGTAGATGGCAGCCTGACACATCTCTCACCACCTGTTACCCTGCACTACCGCTCTGCTCCAGTAGATGGCAGCCTGACACATCTCTCAGCACCTGTTACTCTGCACTACCGGTCTCCTCCAGTAGATGGCAGCCTGACAGCTCTCACCACCACCTGTTACCCTGCACTACCACTCTGCTCCAGTAGATGGCAGCCTGACACATCTCTCACCACCTGTTACCCTGCACTACCGCTCTGCTCCAGTAGATGGCAGCCTGACACATCTCTCACCACCTGTTACCCTGCACTACCGCTCTGCTCCAGTAGATGGCAGCCTGACACTCCTCTCACCACCTGTTACCCTGCACTACCGCTCTCCTCCAGCAGATGGCAGCCTGACACACCTCTCACCACCTGTTACCCTGCACTACTGCTCTGCTCCAGTAGATGGCAGCCTGACACATCTCTCACCACCTGCTACTCTGCACTACCGCTCTACTCCAGCAGATGGCAGCCTGACAGCTCTCACCACCTGTTACCCTGCATTACCACTCTTCTCCAGTAGATGGCAGCCTGACACACCTCTCACCACCTGTTACCCTGCACTACCGCTCTGCTCCAGTAGATGGCAGCCTGACACATCTCTCACCACCTGTTACTCTGCACTACCGCTCTGCTCCAGTAGATGGCAGCCTGACACAGCTCTCACCACCTGTTACCCTGCACTACCGCTCTGCTCCAGTAGATGGCAGCCTGACACATCTCTCACCACCTGTTACCCTGCACTACCGCTCTGCTCCAGGAGATGGCAGCCTGACACATCTCTCACCACCTGTTACCCTGCACTACCGCTCTCCTCCAGTAGATGGCAGCCTGACACATCTCTCACCACCTGTTACCCTGCACTACCGCTCTGCTCCAGGAGATGGCAGCCTGACACAGCTCTCACCACCTGTTACCCTGCACTACCGCTCTCCTCCAGTAGATGGCAGCCTGACACATCTCTCACCACCTGTTACCCTGCACTACCGCTCTGCTCCAGGAGATGGCAGCCTGACACATCTCTCACCACCTGTTACCCTGCACTACCGCTCTCCTCCAGTAGATGGCAGCCTGACACATCTCTCACCACCTGTTACCCTGCACTACCGCTCTGCTCCAGGAGATGGCAGCCTGACACATCTCTCACCACCTGTTACCCTGCACTACCGCTCTCCTCCAGTAGATGGCAGCCTGACACATCTCTCACCACCTGTTACCCTGCACTACCGCTCTGCTCCAGTAGATGGCAGCCTGACACAGCTCTCACCATCTGTTACTCTGCACTACCGCTCTCCTCCAGTAGATGGCAGCCTGACACATCTCTCACCACCTGTTACCCTGCACTACCGCTCTGCTCCAGTAGATGGCAGCCTGACACTCCTCTCACCACCTGTTACACTGCACTACCGCTCTGCTCCAGTAGATGGCAGCCTGACACAGCTCTCACCATCTGTTACCCTGCACTACCGCTCTGCTCCAGTAGATGGCAGCCTGACACATCTCTCACCACCTGTTACTCTGCACTACCGCTCTCCTCCAGCAGATGGCAGCCTGACACACCTCTCACCACCTGTTACCCTGCACTACCGCTCTGCTCCAGGAGATGGCAGCCTGACACACCTCTCACCACCTGTTACCCTGCACTACCGCTCTGCTCCAGTAGATGGCAGCCTGACACAGCTCTCACCATCTGTTACTCTGCACTACCGCTCTGCTCCAGTAGATGGCAGCCTGACACATCTCTCACCACCTGTTACCCTGCACTACCGCTCTGCTCCAGGAGATGGCAGCCTGACACACCTCTCACCACCTGTTACCCTGCACTACCGCTCTGCTCCAGGAGATGGCAGCCTGACACATCTCTCACCACCTGTTACCCTGCACTACCGCTCTCCTCCAGTAGATGGCAGCCTGACACATCTCTCACCACCTGTTACCCTGCACTACCGCTCTGCTCCAGTAGATGGCAGCCTGACACAGCTCTCACCATCTGTTACTCTGCACTACCGCTCTCCTCCAGTAGATGGCAGCCTGACACATCTCTCACCACCTGTTACCCTGCACTACCGCTCTGCTCCAGTAGATGGCAGCCTGACACATCTCTCACCACCTGTTACTCTGCACTACCGCTCTCCTCCAGCAGATGGCAGCCTGACACACCTCTCACCACCTGTTACCCTGCACTACCGCTCTGCTCCAGGAGATGGCAGCCTGACACACCTCTCACCACCTGTTACCCTGCACTACCGCTCTGCTCCAGTAGATGGCAGCCTGACACAGCTCTCACCATCTGTTACTCTGCACTACCGCTCTGCTCCAGTAGATGGCAGCCTGACACACCTCTCACCACCTGTTACCCTGCACTACCGCTCTGCTCCAGTAGATGGCAGCCTGACACAGCTCTCACCATCTGTTCCTCTGCACTACCGCTCTGCTCCAGTAGATGGCAGCCTGACACATCTCTCACCACCTGCTACCCTGCACTACCGCTCTGCTCCAGTAGATGGCAGCCTGACACACCTCTCACCACCTGTTACCCTGCACTACCGCTCTGCTCCAGTAGATGGCAGCCTGACACATCTCTCACCACCTGTTACCCTGCACTACCGCTCTGCTCCAGTAGATGGCAGCCTGACACACCTCTCACCACCTGTTACCCTGCACTACCGCTCTGCTCCAGTAGATGGCAGCCTGACACATCTCTCACCACCTGTTACCCTGCACTACCACTCTGCTCCAGTAGATGGCAGCCTGACACACCTCTCACCACCTGTTACCCTGCACTACCGCTCTGCTCCAGTAGATGGCAGCCTGACACATCTCTCACCACCTGTTACCCTGCACTACCGCTCTGCTCCAGTAGATGGCAGCCTGACACACCTCTCACCACCTGTTACCCTGCACTACCACTCTTCTCCAGTAGATGGCAGCCTGACACACCTCTCAGCACCTGTTACTCTACACTACCGGTCTCCTCCAGTAGATGGCAGCCTGACACAGCTCTCACCATCTGTTACACTGCACTACCGCTCTGCTCCAGTAGATGGCAGCCTGACACATCTCTCACCACCTGTTACCCTGCACTACCACTCTTCTCCAGTAGATGGCAGCCTGACACACCTCTCACCACCTGTTACTCTGCACTACCGCTCTCCTCCAGCAGATGGCAGCCTGACACACCTCTCACCACCTGTTACCCTGCACTACCGGTCTTCTCCAGTAGATGGCAGCCTGACACACCTCTCACCACCTGTTACCCTGCACTACCGCTCTGCTCCAGCAGATGGCAGCCTGACACACCTCTCACCACCTGTTACCCTGCACTACCGGTCTTCTCCAGCAGATGGCAGCCTGACACACCTCTCACCACCTGTTACTCTGCACTACCGCTCTCCTCCAGCAGATGGCAGCCTGACACACCTCTCACCACCTGTTACCCTGCACTACCGGTCTTCTCCAGCAGATGGCAGCCTGACACACCTCTCACCACCTGTTACCCTGCACTACCGGTCTTCTCCAGTAGATGGCAGCCTGACACACCTCTCACCACCTGTTACCCTGCACTACCACTCTTCTCCAGTAGATGGCAGCCTGACACACCTCTCACCACCTGTTACCCTGCACTACCGCTCTGCTCCAGCAGATGGCAGCCTGACACACCTCTCACCACCTGTTACCCTGCACTACCGCTCTGCTCCAGGAGATGGCAGCCTGACACATCTCTCACCACCTGTTACCCTGCACTACCGCTCTCCTCCAGTAGATGGCAGCCTGACACATCTCTCACCACCTGTTACCCTGCACTACCGCTCTGCTCCAGGAGATGGCAGCCTGACACATCTCTCACCACCTGTTACCCTGCACTACCGCTCTCCTCCAGTAGATGGCAGCCTGACACATCTCTCACCACCTGTTACCCTGCACTACCGCTCTGCTCCAGGAGATGGCAGCCTGACACATCTCTCACCACCTGTTACCCTGCACTACCGCTCTCCTCCAGTAGATGGCAGCCTGACACATCTCTCACCACCTGTTACCCTGCACTACCGCTCTGCTCCAGTAGATGGCAGCCTGACACAGCTCTCACCATCTGTTACTCTGCACTACCGCTCTCCTCCAGTAGATGGCAGCCTGACACATCTCTCACCACCTGTTACCCTGCACTACCGCTCTGCTCCAGTAGATGGCAGCCTGACACATCTCTCACCACCTGTTACCCTGCACTACCGCTCTGCTCCAGGAGATGGCAGCCTGACACACCTCTCACCACCTGTTACCCTGCACTACCGCTCTGCTCCAGTAGATGGCAGCCTGACACAGCTCTCACCATCTGTTACTCTGCACTACCGCTCTGCTCCAGTAGATGGCAGCCTGACACATCTCTCACCACCTGTTACCCTGCACTACCGCTCTGCTCCAGGAGATGGCAGCCTGACACACCTCTCACCACCTGTTACCCTGCACTACCGCTCTGCTCCAGGAGATGGCAGCCTGACACATCTCTCACCACCTGTTACCCTGCACTACCGCTCTCCTCCAGTAGATGGCAGCCTGACACATCTCTCACCACCTGTTACCCTGCACTACCGCTCTGCTCCAGTAGATGGCAGCCTGACACAGCTCTCACCATCTGTTACTCTGCACTACCGCTCTCCTCCAGTAGATGGCAGCCTGACACATCTCTCACCACCTGTTACCCTGCACTACCGCTCTGCTCCAGTAGATGGCAGCCTGACACATCTCTCACCACCTGTTACTCTGCACTACCGCTCTCCTCCAGCAGATGGCAGCCTGACACACCTCTCACCACCTGTTACCCTGCACTACCGCTCTGCTCCAGGAGATGGCAGCCTGACACACCTCTCACCACCTGTTACCCTGCACTACCGCTCTGCTCCAGTAGATGGCAGCCTGACACAGCTCTCACCATCTGTTACTCTGCACTACCGCTCTGCTCCAGTAGATGGCAGCCTGACACATCTCTCACCACCTGTTACCCTGCACTACCGCTCTGCTCCAGTAGATGGCAGCCTGACACACCTCTCACCACCTGTTACACTGCACTACCGCTCTGCTCCAGTAGATGGCAGCCTGACACAGCTCTCACCATCTGTTACCCTGCACTACCGCTCTGCTCCAGGAGATGGCAGCCTGACACACCTCTCACCACCTGTTACACTGCACTACCGCTCTGCTCCAGTAGATGGCAGCCTGACACAGCTCTCACCATCTGTTACCCTGCACTACCACTCTGCTCCAGTAGATGGCAGCCTGACACATCTCTCACCACCTGTTACCCTGCACTACCGCTCTGCTCCAGGAGATGGCAGCCTGACACACCTCTCACCACCTGTTACCCTGCACTACCGCTCTGCTCCAGTAGATGGCAGCCTGACACAGCTCTCACCATCTGTTCCTCTGCACTACCGCTCTGCTCCAGTAGATGGCAGCCTGACACACCTCTCACCACCTGCTACCCTGCACTACCGCTCTGCTCCAGTAGATGGCAGCCTGACACACCTCTCACCACCTGTTACCCTGCACTACCGCTCTGCTCCAGTAGATGGCAGCCTGACACATCTCTCACCACCTGTTACCCTGCACTACCGCTCTGCTCCAGTAGATGGCAGCCTGACACACCTCTCACCACCTGTTACCCTGCACTACCGCTCTGCTCCAGTAGATGGCAGCCTGACACATCTCTCACCACCTGTTACCCTGCACTACCACTCTGCTCCAGTAGATGGCAGCCTGACACACCTCTCACCACCTGTTACCCTGCACTACCGCTCTGCTCCAGCAGATGGCAGCCTGACACACCTCTCACCACCTGTTACCCTGCACTACCGCTCTGCTCCAGTAGATGGCAGCCTGACACAGCTCTCACTACCTGTTACTCTGCACTACCGCTCTGCTCCAGCAGATGGCAGCCTGACACATCTCTCACCACCTGTTACCCTGCACTACCGCTCTGTTCCAGTAGATGGCAGCCTGACACATCTCTCACCACCTGTTACCCTGCACTACCGCTCTCCTCCAGTAGATGGCAGCCTGACACACCTCTCACCACCTGTTACCCTGCACTACCACTCTGCTCCAGTAGATGGCAGCCTGACACATCTCTCACCACCTGTTACCCTGCACTACCGCTCTGTTCCAGTAGATGGCAGCCTGACACATCTCTCACCACCTGTTACCCTGCACTACCGCTCTGCTCCAGTAGATGACAGCCTGACACACCTCTCACCACCTGTTACCCTGCACTACCGCTCTGCTCCAGTAGATGGCTGCCTGACACATCTCTCACCACCTGTTACCCTGCACTACCGCTCTGCTCCAGTAGATGGCTGCCTGACACATCTCTCACCACCTGTTACCCTGCACTACCGCTCTGCTCCAGTAGATGGCAGCCTGACACATCTCTCACCACCTGTTACCCTGCACTACCGCTCTCCTCCAGTAGATGGCTGCCTGACACATCTCTCACCACCTGTTACCCTGCACTACCACTCTGCTCCAGTAGATGGCAGCCTGACACATCTCTCACCACCTGTTACCCTGCACTACCGCTCTCCTCCAGTAGATGGCTGCCTGACACATCTCTCACCACCTGTTACCCTGCACTACCGCTCTGCTCCAGTAGATGGCAGCCTGACACATCTCTCACCACCTGTTACCCTGCACTACCGCTCTCCTCCAGTAGATGGCTGCCTGACACATCTCTCACCACCTGTTACCCTGCACTACCGCTCTGCTCCAGTAGATGGCAGCCTGACACAGCTCTCACTACCTGTTACTCTGCACTACCGCTCTGCTCCAGCAGATGGCAGCCTGACACATCTCTCACCACCTGTTACCCTGCACTACCGCTCTGCTCCAGTAGATGGCAGCCTGACACACCTCTCACCACCTGTTACCCTGCACTATCGCTCTCCTCCAGTAGATGGCAGCCTGACACATCTCTCACCACCTGTTACCCTGCACTACCGCTCTGCTCCAGTAGATGGCAGCCTGACACACCTCTCACCACCTGTTACCCTGCACTACCGCTCTGCTCCAGTAGATGGCAGCCTGACACTCCTCTCACCACCTGTTACCCTGCACTACCACTCTTCTCCAGTAGATGGCAGCCTGACACATCTCTCACCACCTGTTACCCTGCACTACCGCTCTGCTCCAGCAGATGGCAGCCTGACAGCTCTCACCACCTGTTATCCTGTACTACCGCTCAGCTCCAGCAGATGGCAGCCTGACACATCTCTCACCACCTGTTACCCTGCACTACCGCTCTGCTACAGCAGATGGCACACTGACCCAGTTCACCTGTTACCTTGCACTACCGTTGTTTTCCAATAGATGGCAGGATTACGCACTCACCACCCCGTTGCACTTTCATCACTGCTGCCCTAAACCCCGCCCACTAGAGTTCCAATCATCCCGTTGCCAGGGTGACCGGGTCCGCTGTAAACCTCAGCTCTGTCTCTTAACCCCGCCTACGTATCGCTGATTGGTTGTTTTGCGTGGTGATGGTTGATTTGATTGGAGGAGGCAGAAGAATGACGTAATCGTCCAGTTTTCGCTCCGCCCCTCTCCTTCTTCTATGGACACATGTATATCGGAGCCGGAGACACCGAAGAGAGCGGGAGCGGAGGTGCGTGATGTACGGGGGTGTACGGTCAGTGTGTGCTGTATACGGGGGGTGTACGGTCAGTGTGTGCTGTATACGGGGGGTGTACGGTCAGTGTGTGCTGTATAGGGGGGTGTACGGTCCGTGTGTGCTGTATACGGGGGGTGTACGGTCAGTGTGTGCTGTATACGGGGGGTGTACGGTCAGTGTGTGCTGTATACGGGGGGTGTACGGTCAGTGTGTGCTGTATACAGGGGGTGTACGGTCAGTGTGTGCTGTATACGGGGGGGTGTACGGTCCGTGTGTGCTGTATACGGGGGGTGTACGGTCAGTGTGTGCTGTATACGGGGGGGTGTACGGTCAGTGTGTGCTGTATACGGGGGGTGTACGGTCAGTGTGTGCTGTATACGGGGGGTGTACGGTCAGTGTGTGCTGTATACGGGGGGGTGTACGGTCCGTGTGTGCTGTATACGGGGGGGTGTACGGTCAGTGTGTGCTGTGTACGGTCAGTGTGTGCTGTATACAGGGGGTGTACGGTCAGTGTGTGCTGTATACGGGGGGTGTACGGTCAGTGTGTGCTGTATACGGGGGTTGTACGGTCAGTGTGTGCTGTATACGGGGGGTGTACGGTCCGTGTGTGCTGTATACGGGGGGTGTACGGTCCGTGTGTGCTGTATACGGGGGGTGTACGGTCCGTGTGTGCTGTATACGGGGGGTGTACGGTCCGTGTGTGCTGTATACGGGGGGTGTACGGTCCGTGTGTGCTGTATACGGGGGGTGTACGGTCCGTGTGTGCTGTATACGGGGGGTGTACGGTCATTGTGTGCTGTATACGGGGGGTGTACGGTCAGTGTGTGCTGTGTGCGGTCAGTGTGTGCTGTATACGGGGGGTGTACGGTCAGTGTGTGCTGTATACGGGGGGTGTACGGTCAGTGTGTGCTGTATACGGTGGTGTACGGTTAGTGTGTGCTGTATACGGGGGGTGTACGGTCAGTGTGTGCTGTATACGGGGGGTGTACGGTCAGTGTGTGCTGTATACGGGGGGTGTACGGTCAGTGTGTGCTGTATACGGGGGGTGTACGGTCAGTGTGTGCTGTATACGGGGGGTGTACGGTCAGTGTGTGCTGTATACGGGGGGTGTACGGTCAGTGTGTGCTGTATACGGGGGGTGTACGGTCAGTGTGTGCTGTATACGGGGGGTGTACGGTCAGTGTGTGCTGTATACGGTGGTGTACAGTTAGTGTGTGCTGTATACGGGGGGTGTACGGTCAGTGTGTGCTGTATACGGTGGTGTACGGTCCGTGTGTGCTGTATACGGGGGGTGTACGGTCAGTGTGTGCTGTGTACGGTCAGTGTGTGCTGTATACGGGGGGTGTACGGTCTGTGTGTGCTGTATACGGGGGGGTGTACGGTCTGTGTGTGCTGTATACGGGGGGGTGTACGGTCAGTGTGTGCTGTATACGGGGGGGTGTACGGTCAGTGTGTGCTGTATACGGGGGGGTGTACGGTCAGTGTGTGCTGTATACGGGGGGGTGTATGGTCAGTGTGTGCTGTATACGGGGGGGTGTACGGTCTGTGTGTGCTGTATACGGGGGGGTGTACGGTCAGTGTGTGCTGTATACGGGGGGGTGTACGGTCAGTGTGTGCTGTATACGGGGGGGTGTATGGTCAGTGTGTGCTGTATACGGGGGGGTGTACGGTCTGTGTGTGCTGTATACGGGGGGGCCCCGGGTCTCCATTTATTAGGGGCCCCTCTCTTTCATGGCCTCTTCCACCAGGTGCAGATAATGGAGGTTGCTCCCGCTGATGGCGACTTGTCCCCCCTGCACCGCGATACTGATGGCAGCATCCGGAAGGTGAGCGACCTCGTCCGTTCCATCGTGTTCATATTTGGCGCCTCCCCCTGATTATATTTCTGCACCTGCAGAGCGCTCCCCACCTCTAACACTGCCTGGTTGCCATGTGAATCCGCACAATATCTGATCGTGCATCCAAAGCTCCGAGACTTGTGAAAGCTGCAACATCCGACGAGGGTTTAATTGGAAAATCTTATTAAGGGTCTTTATCTTCAACGAGATAACGGGATTCATAGAGGAAGCGCTAAAAATGTCATCACCGGACCCACATGTCCGACACCGGGTATACCGGACCCACATGTCCGACGCCGGGTATACCGGACCCACATGTCCGACGCCGGGTATACCGGACCCACATGTCCGACGCCGGGTATACCGGACCCACATGTCCGACGCCGGGTATACCGGACCCACATGTCCGACGCCGGGTATACCGGACCCACATGTCCGACGCCGGGTATACCGGACCCACATGTCCGACGCCGGGTATACCGGACCCACATGTCCGACGCCGGGTATACCGGACCCACATGTCCGACGCCGGGTATACCGGACCCACATGTCCGACGCCGGGTATACCGGACCCACATGTCCGACGCCGGGTATACCGGACCCACATGTCCGACGCCGGGTATACCGGACCCACATGTCCGACGCCGGGTATACCGGACCCACATGTCCGACGCCGGGTATACCGGACCCACATGTCCGACGCCGGGTATACCGGACCCACATGTCCGACGCCGGGTATACCGGACCCACATGTCCGACGCCGGGTATACCGGACCCACATGTCCGACGCCGGGTATACCGGACCCACATGTCCGACGCCGGGTATACCGGACCCACATGTCCGACGCCGGGTATACCGGACCCACATGTCCGACGCCGGGTATACCGGACCCACATGTCCGACGCCGGGTATACCGGACCCACATGTCCGACGCCGGGTATACAGGACCCACATGTCACTGATCCCAGGGAGGATACGTTTATCATCCCCACCGCTGACTACCGGGGTTGTTTGGTTGCCCCTGGTTCTTTCTGAAGGGGATTTATCTATATCCCACTTCCCAGTTCTGGTTTGGAACTTGCAGCTCTCTGGCGCCCCCTTACCTTCACGTCAGTCAGGGTACTGCACCTAGGATAATTAGTCATCAGAAAGGCTGCCTGCTATGTACTGGCTAATGGGCACGCTGCAGCGAGGGCGATATAACTACTCACACACAGGCGGGAACAATGATTATCAACGCCGACCGTCGCTACCAGGTTTCCCAAAGGCGCAGGACAAATCCGCTGCCACCAGCTCCGATTTCTTTATTAATAACTGGTCCGGAGCCAACCCAGATTAGTAGCGTAATTCACTTCAGAGTATGTGACAGTACGTTATTGAGCAAGGAGAAACGAAGCTAGTAATTTTATATATTTTACTCCAAAAGATAGGCAGTGTTTACAAAAGTGTAAAAAGATATCATAAAATGAGACAAGTATCATATGTACAATACAATTACAAATAAAAAGAGATTAGCGGAAGAAAATATGATACAGAGTATATCGTAGCACAACTGTGGAGGTGTACAAGTAGGTTCCCAGGCCCAAAGTGTAGTAACATAAAACTTGGCACTCAACTTAATTTTGAAATCCAGTGATATTTTAATGCAGTATTCACAGTAACATGAGACGTTTCGGGTCCTATATGGGCCTTCATCCGTCCAACCGCTGTAGTGGTAAGGATATGTACAGTGGAAGATAATATTTAACTATTCAAAGTGAAGGAATAGAAAGCTGCGCTTGTCTCTCCTACACCAATGCTGTGATCCAACTAGTGACTGATGAAGGTCCATATAGGATCGAAACGTCTCATGTTACTGTGACAGGACTGCATTAAAATATCACTGGGTTTCAAAATTAAGTTGAGTGCCAAGTTTTATGTTACTAACGGAAAAAAATAGAACCGTAAGTCTTTCATCTCATGGCTGACCATGCAGCTGGAGGGGGAGGGGCGATACACTAAGACGTATTACAGATGTGACTCTCAGCTAAACACTGGACAAAGATTAGTGAAGACTGAGGTCTCACTCACTTATCCCTGTGACCAAAACCAAGGCCCTCCCCCTGTGGTGACCTCGCTCAGAGGCTGAATACTCCCCTTTCTTAAAATTATGAAAAGCCGTTTCAACATATTTCTTGGCGTATGAACCTTGTAGAAGAAAGACAAAGTTATCACTATGGTCAGCAAGACCTGGGGTTGAGTTAAGTATAAACACGGAGTGTATATGAGCCCCGGTTAAGCAGCAATCCGTCTCTCCGTCCCCGCAAGGCACTGCGCTTAGAAAGCGCATTGGCGTGTAGCCCTATTGTCGCACATCCCAAATATATAACTTTCATACCTCTGTCACCACCTGAGGTCGAATTATATATCATGAATAATTCTCACACAACTTAGAAGATGCATGGCTGCAAACAAAAACATTCCTGAGGGAGGGGGGGAAAAGAGTGGCTTAGAATTTCACCTTGCTGACAGGCAGAGAAGCATAGCTGCTAGGGGCTGCTGTTGGGGAAAAAGAGGGGGGTCAAATCTACAGCGTGTGTCTGGAACCATGGAACCTTCTAGAAAATTACTCAGAACATGACATTTTACATCATCGTGTCAACGTATATGGACTGATCCAGAGTTACATTCTGTATTATACTCCAGAGCTGCACTCACTATTCTGCTGGTGCAATCACTGTGTACAGACATTACATTACTGATCCTGAGTTACATCCTGTATTATACCCCAGAGCTGCACTCACTATTCTGCTGGTGCAGTCAGTGTATATACATTACATTACTGATCCTGAGTTACATCCTGTATTATACCCCAGAGCTGCACTCACTATTCTGCTGGTGCAGTCACTGTGTACATACATTACATTACTGATCCTGAGTTACCACCTGTATTATGCTCCAGAGCTGCACTCACTATTCTGCTGGTGCAGTCACTGTGTACATACATTACATTACTGATATATTGCACAGGAGAGGTGGTCCCTGCTCTGTTGTCTCCTCTTGCTTCTTAGTTTTCGCTCGCTGCTGTTTTGGCCCATTGTTTCTGCTTTCCTGTCTCTTGTGCTGCAGTTTTGGATCTGGTGCAGGAATAATAATGGATATTTTACATGTGAAAATCCCAACTCAGAAGCGCGACCCTTGCACAGCTGACTACAAAAACCAGTCAGTGAAAAAGGTGTTATGTATAAAATTTTATCAAAAGTAAATGCCACAACACAAAGCAGAGGCCAAACTGCCAATCGGGGACCCGAAGAGTTAAAAATGTACCCATGATGCTTCTTGACCATAAACAGGGATTCCCTTTCTCTCTCCAGCCAGTTTACCTCCTTATTGCTCCCCTCTCCTCCTCCTCCTTTCCTTCATCTTAATTTTTCCCTCTCCTTTGCCTACCTTTTTTCCCTCTCCTGTTAGGTGTCGAGTTCCCACTTCTGCACAGGGGGAATCTCGAGCCCTCTCCGCTGCGGTCTCTCATTGTGCATCAGCCGCAGTGGAGCCTGCTCAGCGGAGACGTCGGTCCCAGCGTCTGGCTCAGGCTGATACTGTGTGACTGGTTACTAGGGTTGAGCGAAACGGATCGTTCATTTTCAAAAGTCGCCGACTTTTGGCAAAGTCGGGTTTCATGAAACCCGACCCGATCCCTGTGTGGGGTCGGCCATGCGGTACGCGACTTTCGCGCCAAAGTCGCGTTTCGTATGACGCGCTTGGCGCCATTTTTTTCAGCCAATGAAGGGGCGTGGGCAGAGTGATGACATAGGTCTTAGGGGCGTGGACGCCTATCGCCATGTTGTCGCTTGTGCGCTGTAGCGATTTGCACTGTGTAACACCAGCTTTTCAGTTCAGGGACGGACGGTGTCACGATTCCCCTGACCGCTGTCACCACTGGGTCAGGATTCACACCGTGACCGTCACCCCTACGTCACGGATCAGGGTGACTTTAGGCCAACAGACGGCTATCACATGTGCAGGGGGGCTTATCTTAGTTATCCCTCCACTGCTAACAATGTGATGAAAAACCACACACAAGGCTATTGACCTCTTAGTTTACAGCAGGGGCTTATTCTAGGTATCCCACTGCTTTTCTATATACCACGAACTGCAGGGATTTATGTATATCCCGCTTACAGTTCCACTTAACACTTGCAGCTCTCTGGCGCCCCCTTACTCTCAGGTCAGATTAGGTACTGCACCCTGGGTAATTAGTCGCCAGAAAGGCTGCCTGCTATGTACTGGCTATTGGGCACGCTGCAGCGACGCGATAACTACTCCCACACAGGCAGGAACAATAATTATCAAACCCGCAGTTGCTTCAGCATAATCCAACCGTCAGCACACTTTCGCTGCCACCAGCTTCGATTAAACGGGTCCGAAGCTAACCCAACACAACAGTAACAGTAGCGTATTTTCCCTTCAAGAGACTTAGGGTACAGTTTAGAGCAGGAGAACGAACTAATATATAATAGTATATCCCATTCAAAATAACTAGGCAGTGCGTTATTAAAAATAGTTTATAAAGATGTTATACATGAGACAATTGCAAATATGTACAAGGGTAATTATAACATAAAGGGAATAAATGAGAAAAGATAACACTCACATATTAAAAGCATTGCAGGCATCCAGGCTAGTGCAGTTTCCATACATCCCAGTCCATGGGATGTACCAGCTCTTCCAGGACAATAGGACAAAGCAGTCCAGAAGGAGAAATCAGCAGAAAGTGACTCCTCAGAGCCTGCCAGACACTTAAAACATTAAGGCTGTGACATCACAGAAAGGCTGGCTTATCCAGACCCTCCTCTCTCTACATTCTGCCTAAACTTTAAACTATTCTCTCTAATTTCTATAACTTCACTACAAAACATGACAGAGTCATACCAAACCCATAATTCATCTCGGATTAACGTGAGCATTCTAATGAGATCAAATATGTCCTATCTGGGATACATATTTACAGAGAAAACCCTACTTCTTTACCAGATGGAGTTAGAAACTCGTGTTTCGCGGGTTGTGTAGATACATCGAGTGAGAATAAAAATATATATTTTCGTATTTCTAGCTTAAATCGTTTGCCTAATATCTAACAAAAACTAAACAAAGAATCTTTCATGAATTTTTGGAGCCACTTTTCCTTATAGCTGAACAAGAGCTTACACAGGAAATGCTAGTCGTAAATTCCGTTCGGCAATAAAACCTCTCTTCCCCCATACTCTCAGAGAAGGACAGCCAGGAATTTGCAGCTACAAACTGTTACTCCAAGAAGGGGGGCTTAGCCCACACAGGCTAGAGAACTACTTATGATATTTCATACCATATCGTGACAGACGGGAGAGAGAGAGAGAGGAAAAAAAAAAAAAAAAATTCCCATTGGCTTTGCATTGGGTTTCGTGTTTCGGTCGATCCTCGACTTTTCGCCATAATCGGCCGATTTCACTCGACTCGACTTTTGAGATAGTCGGGTTTCGCGAAACCCGGCTCGACCCTAAAAAAGTCAAGGTCGCTCAACCCTACTGGTTACTGCTGCCCTTCAGGCTCTGCCTTTGTAGCCAGCACTGATCAGCAGGGAGCAGGCCTTTCTGGGACCTGCTTTTCCCATACTGAGCATGCCCATTGGAGGTCGGGTGGTCACATGCTCAGGTCCTGTTGCGGCTCCTATTGGACCATCTGGAAGGTCCCGTAGCACTGCTGCTATAAAAGATTCTCATGGCCACTCGGCCATGCTCTAGTGCATTGTTCCCCAAATCCGGTCCTCAAGAGCCACCAACAGGTCATGTCTTCAGGTTTTCCTTAGTATTGCACAGGTGATAATTGCATCCCCTGGACAGGCAAGCATTAAATAACCTGTGCAATACTAAGGAAATCCTCAAAACCTGACCTGTTGGTGGCTCTTGAGGACCGTAGTTGGGGAACACTGCTCTACTGTATATTTGAAAACCGTGTGTGTGTGTGTGTGTGGATGTGTGAAAGTCACTCATTAATCATCCCCCTTCCTAGTGTTGTTGACTACTCGCGTATGGTGGATGCTTGCTATCTAGCTCCCGACAGTGCTATCTGCACCTAACACACGCTACAGCGTCTTATTGCTGTGACCGCCAGTGCGGCGCTATTAGAGCGCTTTGCTGACACAAGGCTGGGTGGTTAGTGACGTCCGCCAGAGCGGCACTGCACGCACTCTTGTGCAGTAAATTATTATTTCAGTTAAACTCTGACACCCCAGTAGCGGTGTCAAGCGCAAGAGGTCTAGAGGAACTCTAATCCCGAGTCTTGGGACAGAGTTCTGTGACTCTTTGTGCGGTACTGCGGCGCAGTGACGCAACAGAGTTCACTTCCTTCATACTGGGTGAAGCTAACACGTGTGTATCCACATTGTGCCGCCATATAATCCGTCATTACTCAGCAGTAGGTTCCATCTCTGCACAGTGGACCCCGGGCTGCGAACGCACCTTATACCATCTTCCTAATTATTTGGTGCATTTCGCTAGCCCTAACATCTCCTTTGCCTACCTTTTTTCCCTTCTCCTTTGCCTACCTTTTTTCCCCTCTCCTTTTGCCTACCTTTTTTCCCCTCTCCTTTTGCCTACCTTTTTTCCCTCTCCTTTTGCCTACCTTTTTTCCCCTCTCCTTTTGCCTACCTTTTTTCCCTCTCCTTTTGCCTACCTTTTTCCCTCTCCTTTGCCTACCTTTTTCCCTCTCCTTTTGCCTACCTTTTTCCCTCTCCTTTGGCTGTTGATTCCCCTCTCCTTTGCCTACCCTTTTCCCCCTCTCCTTTGCCTACCTTTTCCCCCTCTCCTTTGCCTACTTTTTTTTCCTTCTCATGTTACTAATTTTTTTCCCTCCAACTTTTTTCCCCTCTCCTTTGCCTACCTTTTTCCCCTCTCCTTTGCCTACTTTTTTCCTCTCTCCTTTGCCTACCTTTTTCCCCTCTCCTTTGCCTACCTTTTTCCCCTCTCCTTTGCCTACCTTTTTCCCCTCTCCTTTGCCTACCCTTTTCCCCTCTCCTTTGCCTACCCTTTTCCCCTCTCCTTTGCCTACCTTTCCCCCCTCTCCTTTGCCTACTTTTTTTATCCCTCCAACTTTTTTTCCTCTTTCCTTTGCCTACCCTTTTTCCCTCTCCTTTGCCTACCCTTTTCCCTCTCCTTTGCCTACCTTTTTCCCCTCTCCTTTGCCTACTTTTTTCCTCTCTCCTTTGCCTACCTTTTTCCCCTCTCCTTTGCCTACCCTTTTCCCCTCTCCTTTGCCTACCCTTTTCCCCTCTCCTTTGCCTACCCTTTTCCCCTCTCCTTTGCCTACCTTTCCCCCCTCTCCTTTGCCTACTTTTTTTATCCCTCCAACTTTTTTTCCTCTTTCCTTTGCCTACCCTTTTCCCCTCTCCTTTGCCTACCCTTTTCCCTCTCCTTTGCCTACCCTTTTCCCTCTCCTTTGCCTACCCTTTTCCCTCTCCTTTGCCTACCCTTTTCCCTCTCCTTTGCCTACCTTTTCCCCCTCTCCTTTGCCTCCTTTTTTTTCCTTCCAACTTTTTTTTCCCTCTCCTTTGCCTACTTTTTTCCCCTCTCCTTTGCCTACTTTTTTCCCCTCTCCTTTGCCTACTTTTTTATCCCTCCAACTTTTTTTCCTCTTTCCTTTGCCTACCCTTTTTCCCTCTCCTTTGCCTACCCTTTTTCCCTCTCCTTTGCCTACCCTTTTTCCCTCTCCTTTGCCTACCTTTTCCCCCTCTCCTTTGCCTCCTTTTTTTTCCCTCCAACTTTTTTTTCCCTCTCCTTTGCCTACTTTTTTCCCCTCTCCTTTGCCTACTTTTTTCCCCTCTCCTTTGCCTACTTTTTTCCCCTCTCCTTTGCCTACTTTTTTCCCCTCTCCTTTGCCTACTTTTTTCCCCTCTCCTTTGCCTACTTTTTTCCTCTCTCCTTTGCCTACCGTTTTGTCCCCTCTCCTTTGCCTACTTTTTTTTCCCTCTCATGTTACTAATTTTTATCCCTCCAACTTTTTTCCCCTCTCCTTTGCCTACTTTTTTCCTGTCTTCTTTGCCTAATTTTTTCCTCTCTCCTTTGCCTGCTTATTTCCCTCTCCTTTGCCTACGGTTTTTTTCCCTCTCCTTTGCCTACCTTTTTTCCTCTCCTTTGGCTGTTGATTCCCCTCTCCTTTGCCTACCTTTTCCCCCTCTCCTTTGCCTACCTTTTCCCCCTCTCCTTTGCCTACCTTTTCCCCCTCTCCTTTGCCTACCGTTTTGTCCCCTCCCCTTTGCCTACTTTTTTTTCCCTCTCATGTTACTAATTTTTATCCCTCCAACTTTTTTCCCCTCTCCTTTGCCTACTTTTTTCCTGTCTTCTTTGCCTAATTTTTTCCTCTCTCCTTTGCCTGCTTATTTCCCTCTCCTTTGCCTACGGTTTTTTTCCCTCTCCTTTGCCTACCTTTTTTCCTCTCCTTTGGCTGTTGATTCCCCTCTCCTTTGCCTACCTTTTCCCCCTCTCCTTTGCCTACCTTTTCCCCCTCTCCTTTGCCTACCTTTTCCCCCTCTCCTTTGCCTACCTTTTCCCCCTCTCCTTTGCCTACCTTTTCCCCTCTCCTTTGCCTACCTTTTCCCCTCTCCTTTGCCTACCTTTTCCCCCTCTCCTTTGCCTACTTTTTTTCCCTCTCATGTTACTAATTTTTTTCCCTCCAACTTTTTTCCCCTCTCCTTTGCCTACTTTTTTCCTCTCCTTTGCCTGCTTATTTCCCTCTCCTTTGCCTGCTTATTTCCCTCTCCTTTGCCTGCTTATTTCCCTCTCCTTTGCCTGCTTATTTCCCTCTCCTTTGCCTGCTTATTTCCCTCTCCTTTGCCTACCTTTTCCCTCTCCTTTGCCTACCTTTTCCCCCTCTCCTTTGCCTACCTTTTCCCCCTCTCCTTTGCCTACCTTTTCCCCTCTCCTTTGCCTACCTTTTCCCCCTCTCCTTTGCCTACTTTTTTTTCCCTCTCATGTTACTAATTTTTTTTCCCTCCAACTTTTTTCCCCTCTCCTTTGCCTACTTTTTTCCTGTCTCCTTTGCCTAATTTTTTCCTCTCCTTTGCCTGCTTATTTCCCTCTCCTTTGCCTGCTTATTTCCCTTTCCTTTGCCTGCTTATTTCCCTCTCCTATGCCTACTTATTTCCCTCTCCTTTGCCGACCTTTTTCCCCTCTCCTTTGCCGACCTTTTTTCCCCTCTCCTTTGCCGACCTTTTTCCCCTCTCCTTTGCCGACCTTTTTCCCCTCTCCTTTGCCGACCTTTTTCCCCTCTCCTTTGCCGACCTTTTTCCCCTCTCCTTTGCCGACCTTTTTCCCCCCTCCTTTGCCGACCTTTTTCCCCCCTCCTTTGCCGACCTTTTTCCCCCCTCCTTTGCCGACCTTTTTCCCCCCTCCTTTGCCGACCTTTTTCCCCCCTCCTTTGCCGACCTTTTTCCCCCCTCCTTTGCCTACTTTTTTCCCTCTCCTGTTCCTAATTTATTTCCTCCAACTTTTTTTTCCTTCTTCTTTGCCTACTTTTTTCCTCTTTCCTTTGCCTACTTTTTTCCTCTCTCCTTGGCCTACTTTTTTCCTCTCTCCTTGGCCTACTTTTTTCCTCTTTCCTTTGCCTACTTTTTTCCTCTTTCCTTTGCCTACTTTTTCCCCTCTCCTTTGCCTACCCTTTTTCCCCTCTCCTTTGCCTACCCTTTTCCCCCTCTCCTTTGCCTACTTTTTTCCTCTCTCCTTTGCCTGCTTTTTTCCTCTCTCCTTTGCCTGCTTTTTTCCTCTCTCCTTTGCCTGCTTTTTTCCTCTCTCCTTTGCCTGCTTTTTTCCTCTCTCCTTTGCCTGCTTTTTTCCTCTCTCCTTTGCCTGCTTTTTTCCTCTCTCCTTTGCCTGCTTTTTTCCTCTCTCCTTTGCCTGCTTTTTTCCTCTCTCCTTTGCCTACTGTTTTCTCTCATTCTTTTTTGACCTTTTTTAGTTTGTTTCCTTCTCCTTTTTTTTTCTTCTCCTTTTCTTCCTCTCCTCCTTTTTTTTTTTTTTTTTTCCCTCTCTTTTTTTCCATTTCCTTTTTTTTACCCTCTCCTTTTTTCTAACCCTTTCTGCCTTCTTTTTTTTCCCTCCTCTCCCGTTCTCTCTTGGGCCACTTTCAGCCTCGCCGGTGGTTGTTCCGTGGTGTTTGGCCACACGGACGGCGATGTCTTAAGGCGAAGCGGTGGGAGTATATAGGATCGGCGCTCATTAGTGACCCTGTATATTCCTGATTGCTGGCAGAAGCCCCACATTCTGTGTAAAGCCCCCAGTAGCTGTCGGTCGCCCCTCCTACCTTTTGAAGTGATGGTTTTGTTGTCTTGTCCCAAGCCTTTGTTCTCTCCATACACACAATGCCAACATCTCGGCCCCCAATTATGTGACACAAAGCCCCCGCTCACATCATTCATTCCTACAGAGAGGCCTTTTTGTGTAGCAGCTAAGGTTTGTGCAGATTTCCATAAGTGGAACTGACAGATGTGTCCCTGCTCTGACATTCTCCCATGTCTGTGGTTTTCTGACTTCTCTAATTTTGATAAAGATATAATGTAAAAAAAACAAACAAACGTTTAAAAGCTAAAACTATAAAGCAGTAAATAATTGCAAACAAAGAATATATAAGGATTTATAATCCCAATCTACAGCCAATAGCTGGAGAATGGTCAAATACTATGTACAAAAATAAAAACTGTATACAAAAATGTGGAAGTGTGAGGTGAGGAACAGCCAAGCTCTGCTACAAAGGTGAGGGTGTGGAAGACAGTGTCATGTCACAGTCAGGCACCATGGCGAGACTTTGTCCAGCAACAAGACACAAATTAGTTATAGTGCATCAGCGAGGGGTCTCCCAGGAAAAGATCTCACGGAAGACCGGGGCTTCAGGATGTGCTGTTCAAGCTCTTCTAAAGAAATACTAGGAAATGAGCGACATTGAGGACCATAGACGCAGTGGTGTCCAAGGAACTAGCGCAGCAGTGGAGACACATAGTTACTTGCCTTTCAATCTGAAGATGTCTAGCAGTGGCATCAGCTCAGAACTGGCAGCGACCATTGGGACCGGCTACACCATCTACAGTGTGGAGAAATCTAGCCAGTTGTCTTCTTGTAGAAATTGTGGCCAAAAAAGCCCCAGACCTTCTACATGAATCAAGATCAAGGCACAACGATGCCCAAAAACATAAACTGGTTTGGTCAGAACAATGGCTGCAGTATCTGGCCTGAGAAGTAAAATGTGAAATATTAGGCTGTAGCAGAAGCAGATTGTTCCCCAATGGATCCTCATCAAGGTTACTGCCGGTCACTGAGGCTGCGTTCACAGCCGGGCCAATGAGCTGCAATGACCTCCCGCCAGTGTCTCATGGTGCAGAGGCGAGTTCATCACATTGAAATAACCCCAGTGCTAGTGGGGATCTCACCAAGGTCACCGCATTCCAGCACGGCTGGAAACGCAGCCTCAGTGTCTGGTGGTAACCTCGATTACATCACTGCTAGTCATTAATGCTGCCCTCGCAGCAGTACAGTCATCAGCGGTTCTCAGCCTGGATGGTCGCATTTTGGCACCGTACAGTTTGAAACCCGTTTATCCCCAGACATAGATTACGGCATTGGACAGAGCGACGGACAGGTGATGAATGTTGTTGTTTTTTTTATTTTAGTTTTATTACAGGAGACGAGGGCTTCGGTGGAATTAGGCGTTAGGTGATTGTAACTGTGTTTTGTTATTTTTTTAAATAAAGTAAAACTGTTGTCTTTTATTTTAAATAAAAGACTTTATTCTGGCTGTGTCTATATCTACCTTATAACTATAGGATAATGGTAGGTCTTATAGACGCCTCTCCATTAGTAATCCGTTGGCTTAATGTCACCAGACGATGCAAAGGTGACATTAACCCCAGAAATATACCCCCCCCCCCCACCTTGCCATTGGCAATACATACGCCTTTTCTGGGCAGCTGCTATTTTTAGGCTGGTCCCTTACCAGCATCAGAATACCGCTCCCCAGCCGTTTGCTTTGACAAGACTTGTTGTCAAAAATGGGGACGACCTTGTGCCATTTTTTAATTAGTTATTTAAATATTAAAAAAATACAGCGTGGGGACCACTCTATTCTTGATAACCAGCCTTGCTGAAGCTGACAGCTGAAGGTTGTGACCTTCAGCTGTCAGTTTTGCCTGGCTGGTTATCAAAAATACAGGGGACCCATGCCGGGGTTTTTTTTTTAAATTATTTACCGCACAGGAGCGGCTAATAAATATTCCCATCAGCCGCCGTCTGCTCTCACTGTTATTAGCAGCAGCAGGTGTCGGCTGATAGGAGCAGTAGTCCAATCAGCTGACACCAGTGACCGGAGGTAAACGTTAAACCTCCGATCACAGCTGCAGGCTCACGGTGTCATTTGACAGCGTGGGAACCGCGGCTGTCTGACAGTTGGTAATGATTTTACCGTCAATCAGAAGCAGTGTTTGCCGCGCTGCCATGCACCCGAACCCGAACAGTAACACGGTGTTTGATGTCCATGCCCAAATAGTAGGTGTTTGGTATGGACGCCAAACTTTACTGTTTGGGCTTGCCCATCTCTACTCCTAATTTAGTCTGCAGCCGGACAACGACCCCCAACATCCAGCCAATGCCATTAATAACAAGGAGTCGTGGGGTGATGATCTGACCCTATAGAGCCCTGATCTCACGTCATCCTGTCTGTCTGGGATCACATGAAGAGACAGAAGGATCCGTACAAGCCTCATACACAGAAGATCTGGGGTCAGGTCTCCAAGATGTTTAGCACAACCTCCTGCCAAGATCCTCCATATCCTGTGTATAAGTGATAAGAAGAAGTGATGGGCCTCCAGCCTGCTCTCCTGCTTTGTCTGTCTATGAAGTGCACATAGTACATCACCCAGCTTTGCACATAGATTTCCCTCTGCTCCTAGCTTCCACACGGTATGTTTATCCACCCAGCTCTCCAGCCTGCTCTCCTGCTTTGTCTGTCTATGAAGTGCACATAGTACATCACCCAGCTTTGCACATAGATTTCCCTCTGCTCCTAGCTTCCACACGGTATGTTTATCCACCCAGCTCTCCAGCCTGCTCTCCTGCTTTGTCTGTCTATGAAGTGCACATAGTACATGACCCAGCTTTGCACATAGATTTCCCTCTGCTCCTAGCTTCCACACGGTATGTTTATCCACCCAGCTCTCCAGCCTGCTCTCCTGCTTTGTCTGTTTATGAAGTGCACATAGTACATCACCCAGCTTTGCACATAGACTTCCCTCTGCTTCTAGCTTCCACACGGTATGCTTTTCAGCTAACCCCAGCTCTACCCTAGTGTTATTTATGACGTTGTTTACTCAGGCCTGATTGTATGCATCTGGTCCACTCTTAATTCTCTGACCAAGATAAGCAGAGACCACTCCTCTCTGCTTCACACCTGAACACACTTAGTTTTCCATATATTGCATAGCAAAAGTCTGCAATGACTTTAGTCTGCTGTGTGATCCCTTAGGCTACGTTCACACTAGCGTTATGCTAGTTTGCGTCGGGCGACGCAGCGGCGACGCATGCGTCAGGCGCCCCTATATTTAACATGGGGGACGCATGTGTTTTTGTTTGTTGCGTTGTGCGACGCATGCGTCTTTTTTGCCGCAAGTGTCGGACCCAGAAAACGCAACAAGTTGCATTTTTCTTGCGTCCAAATTTCGGCAAAAAACGACGCATGCGTCGCAAAACGCAGCGTTTTTGCGTGCGTTTTGCTGCGTTTTTATTTGCGTTTTTATTTGGGTTGTGCGTTGCATCGCCGACGCAGCGGCGCACAACGCAAATGTGAACGTAGCCTTAGAAGTGTGTCCTTAAAAGTGTGGATTACAGTAGAATGAAAACCTAAAAAGGAACCTGAAGGGAACTGAAGGTAACTGGCCACAGTCATTGTAAACAATTCATCGCATTCAAACAGTCCCTCACTACTTTCAAGACCACACTCGCCACAGCTAAACAAACCTACTTCTCATCTCTCATATCCTCTCTCTCACAACCCTAAACAGTTATTCAACACCTTCAATTCTCTCCTCCGTCACCCAGCACCTCCTCCCTCCCCACTCATCTCAGCTGAAGACTTTGCCTCATTTTTCAAGCAGAAGATTGATAGCATCAGAGACAGTTTTGGTCAACAACCCCCGGAGCCCTTCCTCCCGACTTCCCAGCCCTCCACCTCCAAAACCAACTTCTCCACCATTACAGAAGATCAACTCTCCACTCTACTCTCAAGATCGCATCTCACCACCTGTGCACTTGACCCACTCCCATCCCACCTCATCCCAAACCTCACCACAGTCTTCATCCCAACCCTAACCCATCTCTTCAACCTATCACCAGCAACTGGTGTTTTCCCCTCAAGCTTTAAACATGCCTCCATCACACCTATCCTCAAAAAGCCCTCTCTTGACCCATCCTCTGTATCTAGCTATCGCCCTATATCACTTCTCCCCTTTGCCTCCCAACTACTGGAACAACATGTTTACCTTGAACTGTCCTCCCATCTCTCTTCTTGCTCCCTCTTTGACCGCCTACAATCTGGCTTCCGGTCACACCATTCCACTGAAACTGCCCTAACTAAGGTCACCAATGACCTCTTAACCACCAAGAGCAAGCGACACTACTCTGTCCTCCTCCTCCTTGACCTGTCGGCTGCCTTTGACACAGTGGACCATTCCCTATTATTACAGACCCTCTCATATCTTGGCATCACAGACTTGGCCCTATCCTGGATCTCGTCATACCTAACAGACCGGACATTCAGCGTCTCCCCCTCACACACCACCTCCTCACCTCGCCCCCTATCTGTCGGAGTCCCGCAAGGTTCAGTTCTAGGACCCCTGCTCTTCTCCAGTTACACCTTTGGCCTGGGACAGCTCATAGAATCTCATGGCTTTCAGTATCACCTCTATGCTGACGACACACAGATCTACATCTCTGGACCAGATATCACCTCCCTTCTAACCAGAATCCCTCAATGTCTGTCCACTATTTCATCCTTCTTCTCCGCTAGATTTCTGAAACTTAACATGGACAAAGCAGAATTCATCATCTTTCCCCCATCTCACGCGACTTCCCCCAACGAACCTATCCATTACAGTAAATGGCTGCCCACTCTCCCCAGTCCCACAAGCTCGCTGCCTCGGGGTAATCCTTGATGCTGATCTCTCCTTCAAACCACATATCCAAGCCCTTTCCACTTCCTGCCGACTTCAACTCAAAAATATTTCACGAATCCGTTCATTCCTCAACCATGAATCTGCAAAAACCCTAGTCCATGCCCTCATCATCTCTCGCCTCGACTACTGTAACCTCCTGCTCTGTGGCCTCCCCTCTAACACTCTCGCACCCCTCCAATCTATTCTAAACTCTGCTGCCCGACTAATCCACCTGTCCCCCCGCTATTCCCCGGCCTCTCCCCTCTGTCAATCCCTTCACTGGCTCCCCATTGCCCAGAGACTCCACTACAAAACCCTAACCATGACGTACAAAGCCATCCACAACCTGTCTCCTCCATACATCTGTGACCTCGTCTCCCGGTACTTACCTACCCGCAACCTCCGATCCTCACAAGATCTCCTACTCTACTCCCCTCTTATCTCCTCTTCCCACAATCGTATACAAGATTTCTCCCGTGCTTCCCCCCTACTCTGGAACCCTCTACCACAACACATCAGACTCTCGCCTACCATCGAAACCTTCAAAAAGAACCTGAAGACCCACCTCTTCCGACAAGCCTACAATCTGCAGTAATCACCGATCGACCAAACCGCTGCATGACCAGCTCTATCCTCGCCTACTGTATCCTCACCCATCCCTTGTAGATTGTGAGCCTTCGCGGGCAGGGTCCTCTCTCCTCCTGTATCCTCACCCATCCCTTGTAGATTGTGAGCCTTCACGGGCAGGGTCCTCACTCCTCCTGTACCAGTTATGACTTGTATTGTTTAAGATTATTGTACTTGTTTTTATTATGTATACCCCTCCTCACATGTAAAGCGCCATGGAATAAATGGCGCTATAACAATAAATAATAATAATAGTGGGCGGTTGCCAGATACTGATAATGGAGGCGGCAGGTGGTCGCCAGATACTGATGACGGGGGCAGCCACCGGGCACTGATGATGGAGGCTGCGAGCGGCCAATGGGCACAACTGAGGAGATTTAAATTTTTCTTCATTTATTTTACACTTTTTTGTTGTTTTGCCATTAGGCCAGAAAGCCCTTGTTTCTTTTGCTAAACCCTCCCGTGGTTTCTGCTGTGCTTTAATAAACCATCAGGTGATTTACACCAGAGGCGTTCCTGGGTGATTCAACCCCTCACGGCCCAAACATTTCTGGATTTGAAGGCATTGTTGCTCCCCAGCATTTCCCCGCATCGGCCGATCACTTCTGCGCTGGGACAATAGATATTTCCAATACAGAAAATAATCTCTTAGTGAATTAGGGAAACTAAAAAAATCTGTAAAAAAAAAAAAAGCTAAAATTGTACAAGCAAAGCTGTACAAAATAAAGAAAACATCAGGGATCCAACAAGCAAGAGGCCAAATAATCTCCAGAAAATATGTAAAAATGCTTCAAAAAGGTCAAATAAGAGGAAAATAATGTGATAAATGTGTCCGTTATTAGAGAGGGGGCAATCACTGGCTATAAGGTGCGTGTGGATTATGGGGTCTGCAGAGGTCGGGGTCCCTTATGTGACGTGTACAGTCACAGGTGTCATCTATTTTCTGCAGTATTGTGCATGTGACCCCTGAGTCTCTCCTGCAGGGATGTGACCCGTTTGCCCAGACGCAGCGCAGTAAGCTCCAGCACCGCCGGGCCCGAATCAACCAGCAGATCAACAAGGAGATGAGGATGAGAGCCGGAGCCGAGAACCTCTTCCGGTCAGTACTGGCGCCAGGCAGGCGATCGCCGATTCCTGGAATCTGGAGCCTGTGTCGGGGATTCCATCAGATTTGTCATGGTGGGAGTGGTAGTGCCGTACGTTGTATTCTTCTTCATGTCAAAACCAGTGAAATGCTGAAAGACCCCAAAATAATCCTCCGGGGTCTGACAGGCGCGGCCGTGGCCGTCAGCAGATTGTTTTATCTTCTATTATGATATGAGCCCGTAACTCTGATGTGCCATGGCCTAATACCCTCATCATCCGTCATTAGGATTCCTCTACATAACTCTGTGCAACATTTCTCTGTTATCCCTCATAACCCCGAAATAAATCGCCTAATCCTGAAAATCCTCCCAGCACCGAAACAAATCCGCTTCAGCCGCAGCTCAGAGTGTTATCCGGATAATGAACCGCGCTGACACATTGTGACGAGGGAGAGGTGCACGCTGTACGTTACCGGCAGAATTTTTGCTCTCTTGGCCTTTTTTCAGAGAATATGAATGATAATACCAAAACTTTTTCTCCACTCATGGTTAGTGGTTGGGTGAAGCCATTTAGTGTCAAACTACTGCGTTTTCTCTTTTTAAATCACAATGACAACCCAAAACATCCAAATGACCCTGATCAAGAGTTCACATACCCCATTTCTTCATACCGTGTATTGCCCCCTCTAACATCAATGACAGCTTGAAGTCTTTTGTGGTAGTTGTGAATGAGATTCTTTATTTTCTCAGATGGTAAAGCTGCCCACTCTTCTTGGCAAAAAGCCTCCAGTTCCTATAAATTCCTGGGCTGTCTGTTGTGAGTTCTGTTTTTGGGCTCCCTCTGGTGGTTACTGATGGTACTGGGTGACTTGTTTTTCCTGGGTTTCTGGGTTCCACCTGTTCCATCAGCATATGGGAGTTTCCTATTTAACCTGGCTTTGCTGGCATTTCCTCGCCGGTTATCAATGTATCCATTGTGTCTTGTTACCTCTGCTCCCTGCTCCTAGAACCTTCTGGTCAAGCTAAGTTTGGATTTTCCTGTTTTGGTGTTTTGCTTTATTTGGTTTTTAGTCCAGCCTGCAGATATGTGATTCTTGCTGCTGGTTGCTCTAGTGGGCTGAAATTGCTCCTCATGTACCATGAGTTGGCACATGAGTTCAAGTAATTTCAGGATGGTTTTTTGAAGGGTTTTTCGCTGACCGCGCAGTTCACTTTTGTATCCTCTGCTATCTAGCTTTAGCGGGCCTCATTTTGCTGAAACTGTTTTCATACTGCGTATGTGCTTTCCTCTCATTTCACCGTCATTATATGTGGGGGGCTGCTATTTCTGTGGGGGATTTCTCTGGAGGCAAGAGAGGTCTGTGTTTCTTCTAATAGGGGAAGTTAGATCTTCGGCTGGAGCGAGACGTCTAGGATCATCGTAGGCACGTTCCCCGGCTACTTTTATTTGTGTGTTAGGTTCAGGGTCGCGGTCAGCTCAGGTTCCATCGCCCTAGAGCTTGTTTGTATCTGTGCTTGTCCTTTAGTGATCCCCTGCCATTGGGATCATGACAGTATAACCGGCCCACAAAGTGTTAATTGTATTGGCTGAAGTAGGAGGATAAGTAGTCTAAGGAAGTTTTTTTTTTTTTTTTTTTTCTCTTTCCCTCAGTGTTTGCTGCCTAGCCTTATTGCAGCGTGGCTACTTCCTCCTCCTCTTAATCTTTGAATGGCTCTGATCCCAGCTGTTTATCATGGACGTCCAGAGTTTGGCTTCCAGCCTGAATAATCTTGCCACTAAGGTTCAAAATATACAGGATTTTGTTGTACATGCTCCTATGTCTGAACCTAGAATTCCTGTCCCAGAGTTTTTTTCTGGAGATAGATCTCGTTTTCTGAATTTTAGGAACAATTGCAAGTTGTTTCTTTCTTTGAAATCTCGCTCCTCTGGAGACCCTGCTCAGCAAGTCAAGATAATTATATCTTTCCTGCGGGGTGACCCTCAGGATTGGGCATTTGCATTGGCACCAGGGGACCCTGCGTTGCTTAATGCGGATGCGTTTTTTCTGGCATTAGGTTTGCTCTATGAGGAACCTAACCAAGAGATTCAGGCTGAAAAAGCTTTGTTGGCCCTCTCTCAGGGGCAAGATGAAGCAGAAATTTATCGTCAAAAATTTCGGAAGTGGTCGGTACTTACTCAGTGGAATGAGTGCGCTCTGGCTGCAAAGTTTAGTGATGGCCTTTCTGAGGCCATTAAAGATGTTATGGTGGGGTTCCCTGCGCCTGCTGGTCTGAATGAGTCTATGACTATGGCTATTCAGATTGATCGGCGTTTACGGGAGCGCAAACCTGTGCACCATTTGGCGGTGTCGTCTGAATCGTCACCTGAGATAATGCAATGTGATAGAATTCAGTCCAGAAGTGAACGGCAAAAGTATAGGCGGAAAAAAGGGTTGTGCTTTTATTGTGGTGATTCAGCTCATGTTATATCAGCATGCTCTAAACGCACAAAAAAGGTTAAGTCTGTTGCCATTAGTACTTTACAGTCTAAGTTCATTCTGTCTGTGACTCTGATTTGTTCATTATCATCCATTTCCGTCGATGCCTATGTGGATTCAGGCGCTGCCCTGAGTCTTATGGATTGGTCATTTGCCAATCGCTGTGGGTTTAGTCTGGAGCCTCTGGAAGTCCCTATTCCTTTGAAGGGAATTGACTCTACACCTTTGGCTATGAATAAACCTCAGTACTGGACACAAGTGACCATGCGTATGACTCCCGTTCACCAGGAGGTGATTCGCTTCCTGGTACTGTATAATTTGCATGATGTTCTAGTACTTGGTCTGCCATGGTTACAAACTCATAATCCAGTCCTTGACTGGAAATCAATGTCTGTGTTAAGCTGGGGTTGTCAGGGGGTTCATGATGATGCACCTCCGATTTCTATCGCTTCATCTACTCCTTCTGAGATTCCTGTGTTTTTGTCTGACTATCGGGATGTTTTTGAGGAGCCTAAGCTCAGTTCGCTTCCTCCTCACAGGGATTGCGATTGTGCTATAAATTTAATTCCAGGCAGTAAATTTCCTAAAGGTCGTTTGTTCAATCTGTCAGTGCCAGAGCATACTGCTATGCGGGATTATGTTAAGGAGTCCTTGGAAAAGGGACATATCCGTCCATCTTTGTCCCCTTTGGGAGCAGGTTTTTTTTTCGTGGCCAAAAAAGATGGTTCCTTGAGGCCTTGTATAGATTATCGTCTTTTGAATAAGATTACCGTAAAATATCAGTATCCTTTGCCATTGTTGACTGATTTGTTTGCTCGCATTAAGGGGGCTAAATGGTTCACTAAGATTGATCTTCGGGGTGCGTATAATCTTATACGAATAAAGCAAGGTGATGAGTGGAAAACCGCATTTAATACGCCTGAGGGCCATTTTGAGTATTTGGTAATGCCTTTTGGACTTTCTAATGCTCCTTCAGTCTTCCAGTCCTTTATGCACGATATTTTCCGTGAATATCTGGATAAATTTATGATTGTGTATTTGGATGATATTTTGGTTTTTTCTGATGACTGGGAGTCTCATGTTCAGCAGGTCAGGAAGGTGTTTCAGGTCCTGCGGGCCAATTCCTTGTTTGTAAAAGGCTCAAAGTGTCTCTTTGGAGTCCAGAAGATTTCTTTCTTGGGGTATATTTTTTCCCCTTCTACTATTGAGATGGATCCCGTCAAGGTTCAGGCTATTTGTGACTGGACGCAGCCTACATCTCTTAAGAGTCTACAGAAGTTCTTGGGCTTTGCTAATTTCTATCGTCGTTTTATAACTAATTTTTCTAGGGTTGTTAAGCCTTTGACGGATTTGACTAAGAAGGGTGCTGATGTTGCTAATTGGTCTCCTGCGGCTGTGGAGGCCTTTCAGGAACTTAAGCGCCGGTTTTCTTCTGCTCCTGTGTTGCGTCAGCCAGATGTTTCGCTCCCTTTTCAGGTTGAGGTTGATGCTTCCGAGATTGGAGCGGGGGCGGTTTTGTCACAGAGAAGCTCCGATGGCTCAGTGATGAAGCCATGCGCGTTTTTTTCTAGAAAGTTTTCGCCGGCTGAGCGGAATTATGATGTTGGTAATCGGGAACTTTTGGCCATGAAGTGGGCATTTGAGGAGTGGCGTCATTGGCTAGAGGGTGCTAGACATCGTGTGGTGGTCTTGACTGATCACAAAAATTTGATTTACCTTGAGTCTGCCAGGCGTCTGAATCCTAGACAGGCTCTTTGGTCACTGTTTTTCTCTCGTTTCAATTTTGTGGTTTCGTACCTGCCAGGTTCAAAGAATGTGAAGGCGGATGCTCTTTCTAGGAGTTTTGTGCCTGACTCCCTTGGAAATTCTGAGCCCTCTGGTATCCTTAGGGATGGGGTGATTTTGTCTGCTGTCTCCCCAGACTTGCGACGTGCTTTGCAGGAGTTTCAGGCGGGTAAACCTGATCGTTGTCCGCCTGAGAGACTGTTTGTTCCGGATAATTGGACCAGTAGAGTCATCTCCGAGGTCCATTCTTCTGCGTTGGCAGGTCATCCTGGAATATTTGGTACTAGAGACTTGGTGGCCAGGTCTTTTTGGTGGCCTTCCTTGTCGAGGGATGTGCGTTCTTTTGTGCAGTCTTGTGAGGTTTGTGCTCGGGCTAAGCCTTGCTGTTCTCGGGCCAGTGGATTGTTGTCACCTTTGCCTATCCCGAAGAGGCCTTGGACGCACATTTCCATGGACTTTATTTCGGATCTCCCTGTCTCTCAAAAAATGTCCGTCATCTGGGTTGTGTGTGATCGCTTTTCTAAAATGGTTCATCTGGTACACTTGCCTAAGTTGCCTTCCTCCTCTGAGTTGGTCCCTCTGTTTTTTCAGAATGTGGTTCGTTTGCATGGGATTCCTGAGAACATCGTTTCTGACAGGGGATCCCAGTTTGTGTCTAGATTTTGGCGGACGTTCTGTGCTAAGATGGGCATTGATTTGTCCTTTTCGTCTGCATTCCATCCTCAGACGAATGGCCAGACTGAACGAACTAATCAGACCTTGGAAACTTATTTAAGGTGTTTTGTTTCTGCTGATCAGGATGACTGGGTTACGTTTTTGCCGTTGGCCGAGTTTGCCCTTAATAATCGGGCTAGTTCTGCTACCTTGGTTTCTCCTTTCTTTTGTAATTCGGGGTTTCATCCTCGTTTTTCCTCTGGTCAGGTGGAACCTTCTGATTGTCCTGGAGTGGACATGGTGGTGGATAGGTTGCATCGGATTTGGAGTCATGTGGTGGACAATTTGAAGTTGTCCCAGGAGAAGGCTCAGCAGTTTGCTAATCGCCGTCGCCGCGTGGGTCCTCGACTTCTTGTTGGTGACTTGGTGTGGTTGTCTTCTCGTTTTGTTCCTATGAAGGTCTCTTCTCCTAAGTTCAAGCCTCGGTTCATCGGTCCCTATAGGATCTTGGAAATTCTTAACCCTGTGTCGTTTCGTTTGGATCTCCCGGCATCGTTTGCTATTCATAATGTGTTTCATCGGTCGTTGTTGCGGAAGTATGAGGTACCTGTTGTTCCTTCGCTTGAGCCTCCTGCTCCAGTGCTGGTGGAGGGAGAATTGGAGTATGTTGTGGAGAAGATCTTGGATTCTCGTGTTTCCAGACGGAAACTCCAGTATTTGGTCAAGTGGAAGGGTTATGGTCAGGAGGATAATTCTTGGGTGGTTGCCTCAGATGTTCATGCTGATGATTTGGTTCGCGCTTTTCATAGGGCTCATCCTGGTCGCCCTGGTGGTTCTCGTGAGGGTTCGGTGACCCCTCCTCAAGGGGGGGGTACTGTTGTGAGTTCTGTTTTTGGGCTCCCTCTGGTGGTTACTGATGGTACTGGGTGACTTGTTTTTCCTGGGTTTCTGGGTTCCACCTGTTCCATCAGCATATGGGAGTTTCCTATTTAACCTGGCTTTGCTGGCATTTCCTCGCCGGTTATCAATGTATCCATTGTGTCTTGTTACCTCTGCTCCCTGCTCCTAGAACCTTCTGGTCAAGCTAAGTTTGGATTTTCCTGTTTTGGTGTTTTGCTTTATTTGGTTTTTAGTCCAGCCTGCAGATATGTGATTCTTGCTGCTGGTTGCTCTAGTGGGCTGAAATTGCTCCTCATGTACCATGAGTTGGCACATGAGTTCAAGTAATTTCAGGATGGTTTTTTGAAGGGTTTTTCGCTGACCGCGCAGTTCACTTTTGTATCCTCTGCTATCTAGCTTTAGCGGGCCTCATTTTGCTGAAACTGTTTTCATACTGCGTATGTGCTTTCCTCTCATTTCACCGTCATTATATGTGGGGGGCTGCTATTTCTGTGGGGGATTTATCTGGAGGCAAGAGAGGTCTGTGTTTCTTCTAATAGGGGAAGTTAGATCTTCGGCTGGAGCGAGACGTCTAGGATCATCGTAGGCACGTTCCCCGGCTACTTTTATTTGTGTGTTAGGTTCAGGGTCGCGGTCAGCTCAGGTTCCATCGCCCTAGAGCTTGTTTGTATCTGTGCTTGTCCTTTAGTGATCCCCTGCCATTGGGATCATGACAGCTGTCTAGCATGAACTGTGCGCTTGAGATCTCCCCAGAGTGGCTCAATGATATTGAGGTCAGGAGACTGAGAAGGCCACTTCAGAACCTTCACTTTGTTCTGCTGTAGCCAATGGCAGGTCAACTGGGCCTTGTGTTTTGGATCTTTGTCATGATGATTGCAAATTTGCCTCCAGTATTTGCTGATTATGTGCTGCATTCATCTTTCCTTCAACTTTTGATCAAGTTTCCTGTGCCTTTGTAGCTTACACATCCCCAAAACATAGTTCTATTTTGGTCTCATCACTCCACATTACCTAGTTCCAGAAGTTTTGAGGCTTGTCTCTTTTTTTTTTTTTTTTTGCGTATTGTAAGCGAGATACATTGTGGCATTTGCGCAGTAATGGCTTCCTTCTGGCGACTCGACCATGCAGCCCATTTTTCTTCAAGTGCCTCCTTATTGTGCATCTTGAAACGGCGACAGTGTGAACGCTGCTGACTGTCATTATCAATTCCTTGGATATCTTGATGTATCCCTTTCCTGTTTTATACAGTTCAGCTACCTTTTCACGTAGATCTGTTGACCATTCTTTTGCTTTCCCCATGACTCAAAATCCAGAAATGTCAGTGGCTGGATGAAAGATGCAAGAGTCTGTCTGGATCCCAGAAACTCGCTCATCTTTCATGCACACTGTCACAAATCCCACCAGGCTGCCACCAATATGTCACGGATCACACCGGGATCCCACCAATCTGTCATGGTTCATAGGGAAGCTACCTTTATCATCCCCACCACTCACACCAATTTGTCATGAACTTGGGTTGTTTGATTGCCCCTGGTTCCTTCTGAAGGGGATTTATCTATATCCCACTTCCCAGTTCCGGTTTTAAACTTGCAGCTCTCTGGCGCCCCCCTTACCCTCAGGTCAGTCAAGGTACGGCAATTAGGGTAATTTGTCATCAGAAAGGCTGCTTGCTATGTACTGGCTATTGGACACACTGCAGCGAGGGCAATAGAACTACTCCCACTCAGGCGGGAAAAATAATTAACGCCGCCGTCACTAAAAAGCCTCCCAAACGCACAGAACAAAGTATGCTGCCACCAGCTCTGATTAACGGGTCTGGAGCCAACCCAAATCAGTAGCGTAATTCACTTCAGAGGAAGCGACAGTTCGTTTAGAGCATGGAGAGACAAGCTAGTAAATTATATATTTTACTAAAAAAAAAAAGGTAGGCAGTGTTTTCAAAGTCTAAATAGAAAGTATAAAGGATTCAAATCATATGTACAATACAAATTTACAAATAAAATGGGATTAAAATTGAAAGGAACACTTACAGGTCGTTATGTCATTGTATCATCTTGACTGGCCGTGTGTTGGGGAGAAGGGTGAGCATATATCCAGATGCATGGCACCCCTCTGTATAGCAGCTGGACCCCAGACAAAAGACACTGCAAGAATGCTGTCTCACTAAGTTATTCCTAGCCCAAAACCCAGTCACTCCCCCTGTGGTGACATCACTTAGAGGCTGAAACCTCCCCTTTACTTAGACTTAGGAAAACTATTTTTATACCTAGCTCGCTGTAGGAATCTCATGTCCGGAATACACCCGGATCACGAGGTGCTCCACGTCGGGGTGATTCTTTTTAGTGTAAACACGGAGCAATTACCTGAACCGCTTATGATGAAATCCATGCTTTGCACTCGTTGCGTTTAGCTTCTAGCGCTTTCAGTGAGTGATAGCTCTATCGATGGACATCCGGAATATATAATTCTTATATCCCTAGCTCGGATCGGTGCCCATATATATCACGTTAATAGAAGAAAAGATCTCATGCAGTTTGGAAGGGGCTATACCAGTTTGGGCTGGTATTTGTTGGGAGGAGGAAATGAGTAGTTTTAGGGAGATTTATCTGCTGCAGATAAAAGCCATAAACTTCTCACACATTGGTATCAAGTTGCAGAGAGTGTCTGCCATAGGGCTTTGTCTTCGTATGAGCGAATACAGAGGGAGAGAAAGGAGGGGTCGAATCTGCAGCGTGTGTCTGGAAAGCCATGTACCTTCTGAAACTAAATTCACAATATGACATTTTTTACATTATCGTGACACACACTGATTGCAAGCAAACAGGTTGGAGGTGAGGATGTTACCTTCAGTAGCCATTCACACTCATTTGTGTCAACTTCTGTGCATGTTATCAGGCCAAAATCACCAGGGGATGTGAACTTTTGATCAGGGTCATTTGGATGTTTTGGGTTGTCATTATGATTTAATAAGAGAAAACACAGAAGTTTGACAATAAATGGCTTCACCCAACCACTAACCATGAGGGGAGAAAAAGTTTGTGTTGTCATTCATATTCTCTGAAAAAAGTCAAGAAAGCAAAAATTCTGCCGGGGTATGTAAACTTTTGAGCACAACTGAGTCTGTAACACAGTGATAACTCGGAGTACAGATAATGTAGTAGATGTCACCTGCAGTCCCATGTAACACCACAGATAACACAGTGATAACTCTCTGAGTTCAGATAGTAACATAGTTATTAAGGTTGAAGGAAGACTTTAAAGAAATAGGAAGAGGCTGACAGCACTCACTTAACTGGGGCGCCCGTTCCACGTCCAGGGAACCTTCCTGGATACTCCAAGACCATCCAATATAAATGAACAGCGCTCCACCCAGGTGTAGAAATCTTCAAACAACGCTTTATTAAGCCATGGTATAGCAGCATGCTTGAAAAAGACCAAGTTTTGGTCGAAACGTTGCTGCTATACCATGGCTTAATGAAGCGTTGTTTGAAGGAAGACTTTAAGTCCATCTAGTTCAACCCATAGCCTAACCTAACATGCCCTAACGTGTTGATCCAGAGGAAGGCAAAAAAAAAACCATGTGGCAAATAGTAAGATCCACATTGGGGAAAAAAAATTCCTTCCCGACTCCACATATGGCAATCAGACTAGTTCTCTGGATCAACGCCCTATCAAGGAATCTAGTGTATATACCCTGTAACATTATACTTTTCCAGAAATGTATCCAGTCCCCTCTTAAATTTAATTAATGAATCACTCATTACAACATCATACGGCAGAGAGTTCCATAGTCTCACTGCTCTTACAGTAAAGAACCCGCGTCTGTTATTATGCCTAAACCTTCTTTCCTCCAGACGTAGAGGATGCCCCCTTGTCCCTGTCTCAGGTCTATGATTAAAGGGAACCTGTCACCCCCCTCAGGCGTTTGTAACTAAAAGAGCCATCTTGTGCAGCACTAATGCTGCATTCTGACGAGGTGGCTCTTTAGTTACAAACTCCTGCACACGCTGAAATAAACACTTATAAAATTTGCCCCCACATACCCTGAATCCGTCCGGGAGGCGGGACTTTCCTTTCTAATGAGACGCAGCACTGCCGTCACTCCTGGCTTGTGCACGCCGGGCGCCGCCTCCTCTTCCTACATTATCGTTCCTGGCGCCTGCTCTGTAAGTTTTTTTTTTTTTTTTTTCCTTCCGGGCATGCGCAGTTGCGCTGCCCTTCGTACTTACAGCGCAGGCGCCAGGAACTGGCCACTGAATGAGTTTGTCATCCACCCATACTCCCAGGTCTTTTTCATTGACGGTTTTGCCCAGAGATTTAGAATTAAGCACATAATTATACATCTTATTACTTCTACCCAAGTGCATGACCTTACATTTATCCCCATTAAAGCTCATTTGCCATTTATCAGCCCAAACTTCTAGTTTACATAAATCATCCTGTAATATAAAATTGTCCTCCTCTGTATTGATTACCCTGCAGAGTTTAGTGTCATCTGCAAATATTGAAATTCTGCTCTGAATGCCCCCTACAAGGTCATTAATAAATATGTTAAAAAGAAGAGGGCCCAATACTGACCCCTGTGGTACCCCACTGCTAACCGCGACCCAGTCCGAGTGTGTTCCATTAATAACCACCCTTTGTTTCCTATCCCTGAGCCAGCTCTTAACCCACTTGCACATATTTTCCCCTATCCCCATTATTCTCATTTTATGTATCAACCTTTTGTGTGGCACTGTATCAAAAGCTTTTGAAAAGTCCATATACACTACGTCCACTGGGTTTCCTTGGTCCAGTCCGGAACTTACCTCTTCATAGAAACTGATCAAATTAGTCTGACATGAACGGTCCCTAGTAAACCCGTGCTGATACTGGCTCATGAGGTTATTCCTCTTCAGATACTCCAGTATAGCATCCCTTAGAATGCCCTCCAGGATTTTACCCACAGTAGAGGTTAAGCTTACTGGCCGATAATTTCCGAGTTCAGTTTTTGTTCCCTTTTTGAATATTGGCACCACATTTGCTATACGCCAGTCCTGTGGTACAGACCCTGTTATTATGGAGTCTTTAAAGATTAAAAATAATGATTTATCGACGACTGTACTTAATTCCTGCAGTACTCGAGGGTGTATCCCATCCGGGCCCGGAGATTTGTCAATTTTAGTGATTTTTAGACGCCGCCGCACTTCCTGCTGGGTTAAGCAGGTGACATTTAATTGGGAATTTTTATCACTAGTCATTTTGTCTGCCATGGGATTTTCTTGTGTAAATACTGATGAAAAAAGTCATTTAGCATATTGGCTTTTTCCTCATCCACCATTTCCCCCAGACTATTTTTAAGGGGCCAACACTATCATTTTTTAGTTTCTTACTATTTATGTAGTTAAAGAATATTTTGGGATTATTTTTACTCTCTCTGGCAATGAGTCTCTCTGTCTCAATCTTTGCTGCCTTGATTTGCTTTTTACAGAATTTATTTAATTTTCTGTATTTATTTAATGCCTCCTCACTATTTACTTCTTTTAATTCTCTAAATGCTTTCTTTTTGTCACTTATTGCGCCCCTTACAGCTCTATTTAGCCATATTGGTTTCCTCCTATTTCTAGTATGTTTATTCCCATACGGTATATACTGTGCACAGGTCCTATCCAGGATGCTAATAAACGTCTCCCATTTTCTTTGTGTATTTTTGTGTCTCAGGATATCGTCCCAGTCAATTGCACCAAGATCCTCTCTCATCCGTTGGAAATTTGCCCTCCTGAAGTTTAGTGTCCGTGTAACCCCTCTACTACACATCTTTTTAAAGGATACATGAAAACTTTCTATTTTGTGATCGCTATTCCCCAAGTGACCCCCAACCCTTATATTTGCTATGCGGTCTGGCGTGTTGGTTAATATTAGGTCTAGCAGTGCCCCCCTCCTTGTTGGGTCCTGAACCAGTTGTGAAAGGTAATTGTCTCTCATAGTTGTCAAAAACCGATTACCTTTGCTGGAACTGCAGGTTTCTGTTCCCCAATCTACTTCAGGGTAGTTGAAGTCCCCCATAATAATGACTTCTCCTTGAGTCGCAGCTTCATCTATTTGCTTTACGAGGATATTCTCCATTGCTTCCATTATTTTTGGAGATTTATAACAAACCCCTATCAGTAATTTATTATTTTTTTCCCGCTCCCCTTATCTCCACCCACAGGGACTCTACATTTTCATTAGATTCACCTATATTATCACGACGGATCCGTTACGCAGGATAATGTAGTAGATGTCACCCGCAGTCCTATGTAACACCACAGATAACACAGTGATAGCTCTCTGAGTATAGATAATGTAGATGTCACATGCAGTCCTATGTAACGGGAGAGATAGCACAGTACAGATAATGTAGCAGACATCACCGACAGTCCCATGTAAGAGCACAGCTGCCTGTGGCCGTGGCCCTCTCGCATGTTGTCTGTTATTCCATATCTGCACATTAAACATTCAGCAGTCTCGCTGAGCACAATGCTGTCGTCCTCGTCTGTCGCCGGCCATTGTGCGCACAGATAACACCTCGGGGTCTCGTCTCGGGGCCTTTGTGTGTGTGAATGGCTCCCGGCCGTGTGTTATCGCCGCACTGCTCCGATCATTGTGTCCTGTCCCAGACAATAGGACGACCCTCGCCCCCTCGCTCTTATCTGCAGCCGCCATGAACTGTGCAGATGATGGAAGTGTCGCAGAGCATCGCACAGGGTATGATGGAGGAGCGAAGTGACGGAGATCACAGGATGGAGCCCTCACTGGTCTGTAAGGCTGGGTTCATACTGCGTTCTGGCAGTCAGGTAACGCTGCCATTAATCTCTATTTCGATGGCATGTCGGCACTTGCGTTAATGCCGCCCGTTTAACGCATATGTTGAATGGGCTTCTGTTAACGCAGTGTGAACCGAGCCTAAGGGGAACAGAAGTCACAACCTCTGGATTCTACAGTCCGGGACTGCAGAGATCCCAGCACCTCCACCCTCAGCGGTGATTCATGGTCGTCTGAGGAAGGTTCTGCGCTGATCCGCTGCCAGCAGCTCCTCCGTAATCACTGCTCTGAGCCGCCTGTATGGCTGCAGCGTCTCCAGACTTGTCTCCATCGGGGACCTCATCGGTCGGTGATTACACAGGAGCTGCCGCCTCGCTCCGGACTGGAGACATCCACAGGTTTGGTGTCCATGCTCCATCACAAATGCAGAACAGGAAAACACTCTAGAAGTGCAACAATCCCCCGAAGTGTCTGTGGGGGAAACGCTCGTAGTGGGCCACTGACATGATGAGGAAACCTTCCGGATCCTGTCACACCTGATAAAAGAGATCAATGATCCACTGGGAGCAGAGGACACAATGGATCTGCGCTGGGGGGAGGACACAATGGATCTGTGCTGGGGGAGCGGAGGACACAATGGATCTGTGCTGGGGGAGCGGAGGACACAATGGATCTGTGCTGGGGGGAGCGGAGGACACATTGGATTGGTGCTGGGGGAGGGGAGGACACAATGGATCGGTGCTGGGGGGAGCGGAGGACACAATGGATCGGTGCTGGGGGAGCGGAGGACACAATGGATCTCTGCTGGGGGAGCGGAGGACACAATGGATCGGTGCTGTGGGAGCGGAGTACACATTGGATCGGCGCTGGGGGAGGGGAGGACACAATGGATCTGTGCTGGGGAAGCGGAGGACACAATGGATCTCTGCTGGGGGAGCGGAGGACACGATGGATCTCTGCTGGGGGAGCGGAGGACACAATGGATCGGTGCTGGGGGGAGCGGAGGACACTGGATCGGTGCTGGGGGAGCGGAGGACACAATGGATCTCTGCTGGGGGAGCGGAGGACACAATGGATCTGTGCTGGGGGAGCGGAGGACACAATGGATCGGTGCTGTGGGAGCGGAGTACACATTGGATCGGCGCTGGGGGAGGGGAGGACACAATGGATCTGTGCTGGGGAAGCGGAGGACACAATGGATCTGTGCTGGGGGAGCGGAGGACACAATGGATCTGTGCTGGGGAAGTGGAAGACACAATGGATCTGTGCTGGGGAAGCGGAGGACACAATGGATCGGTGCTGGGGGAGGGGAGGACACAATGGATCTGTGCTGGGGAAGCGGAGGACACAATGGATCTGTGCTGGGGGAGCGGAGGACACAATGGATCTGTGCTGTGGGAGCGGAGGACACATTGGATCTGTGCTGTGGGAGCGGAGGACACATTGGATCGGCGCTGGGGGAGGGGAGGACACAATGGATCTGTGCTGGGGGAGCGGAGGACACAATGGATCGGTGCTGTGGGAGCGGAGGACACATTGGATCGGCGCTGGGGGAGGGGAGGACACAATGGATCTGTGCTGGGGAAGCGGAGGACACAATGGATCTGTGCTGGGGGAGCGGAGGACACAATGGATCTGTGCTGTGGGAGCGGAGGACACAATGGATCTGTGCTGTGGGAGCGGAGGACACATTGGATCGGCGCTGGGGGAGGGGAGGACACAATGGATCTGTGCTGGGGGAGCGGAGGACACAATGGATCGGTGCTGTGGGAGCGGAGGACACATTGGATCGGCGCTGGGGGAGGGGAGGACACAATGGATCTGTGCTGGGGAAGCGGAGGACACAATGGATCTCTGCTGGGGGAGCGGAGGACACGATGGATCTGTGCTGGGGGAGCGGAGGACACGATGGATCGGTGCTGGGGGGAGCGGAGGACACAATGGATCGGTGCTGGGGGAGCGGAGGACACAATGGATCTCTGCTGGGGGAGCGGAGGACACAATGGATCTGTGCTGGGGGAGCGGAGGACACAATGGATCGGTGCTGTGGGAGCGGAGTACACATTGGATCGGCGCTGGGGGAGGGGAGGACACAATGGATCTGTGCTGGGGAAGCGGAGGACACAATGGATCTGTGCTGGGGGAGCGGAGGACACAATGGATCTGTGCTGGGGAAGTGGAAGACACAATGGATCTGTGCTGGGGAAGCGGAGGACACAATGGATCTCTGCTGGGGGAGGGGAGGACACAATGGATCTGTGCTGGGGAAGCGGAGGACACAATGGATCTGTGCTGGGGGAGCGGAGGACACAATGGATCTGTGCTGTGGGAGCGGAGGACACATTGGATCTGTGCTGTGGGAGCGGAGGACACATTGGATCGGCGCTGGGGGAGGGGAGGACACAATGGATCTGTGCTGGGGGAGCGGAGGACACAATGGATCGGTGCTGTGGGAGCGGAGGACACATTGGATCGGCGCTGGGGGAGGGGAGGACACAATGGATCTGTGCTGGGGGAGCGGAGGACACAATGGATCTGTGCTGGGGGAGGGGAGGACACAATGGATCTGTGCTGGGGAAGCGGAGGACACAATGGATCTGTGCTGGGGAAGCGGAGGACACAATGGATCTGTGCTGGGGGAGGGGAGGACACAATGGATCTGTGCTGGGGGAGCGGAGGACACAATGGATCTGTGCTGGGGGAGCGGAGGACACAATGGATCTGTGCTGGGGGAGCGGAGGACACAATGGATCTGTGCTGGGGGAGGGGAGGACACAATGGATCTGTGCTGGGGAAGCGGAGGACACAATGGATCTGTGCTGGGGAAGCGGAGGACACAATGGATCTGTGCTGGGGGAGGGGAGGACACAATGGATCTGTGCTGGGGGAGCGGAGGACACAATGGATCTGTGCTGGGGGAGCGGAGGACACAATGGATCTGTGCTGGGGGAGCGGAGGACACAATGGATCTGTGCTGGGGGAGGGGAGGACACAATGGATCTGTGCTGGGGGAGCGGAGGACACAATGGATCGGTGCTGTGGGAGCGGAGGACACATTGGATCGGCGCTGGGGGAGGGGAGGACACAATGGATCTGTGCTGGGGTAGCGGAAGACACAATGGATCTGTGCTGGGGGAGGGGAGGACACAATGGATCTGTGCTGGGGAAGCGGAGGACACAATGGATCTGTGCTGGGGAAGCGGAGGACACAATGGATCTGTGCTGGGGGAGGGGAGGACACAATGGATCTGTGCTGGGGGAGCGGAGGACACAATGGATCTGTGCTGGGGGAGCGGAGGACACAATGGATCTGTGCTGGGGGAGCGGAGGACACAATGGATCTGTGCTGGGGGAGGGGAGGACACAATGGATCTGTGCTGGGGGAGCGGAGGACACAATGGATCGGTGCTGTGGGAGCGGAGGACACATTGGATCGGCGCTGGGGGAGGGGAGGACACAATGGATCTGTGCTGGGGGAGGGGAGGACACAATGGATCTGTGCTGGGGAAGCGGAGGACACAATGGATCTGTGCTGGGGAAGCGGAGGACACAATGGATCTGTGCTGGGGGAGGGGAGGACACAATGGATCTGTGCTGGGGGAGCGGAGGACACAATGGATCGGTGCTGTGGGAGCGGAGGACACATTGGATCGGCGCTGGGGGAGGGGAGGACACAATGGATCTGTGCTGGGGTAGCGGAAGACACAATGGATCTGTGCTGGGGGAGGGGAGGACACAATGGATCTGTGCTGGGGAAGCGGAGGACACAATGGATCTGTGCTGGGGAAGCGGAGGACACAATGGATCTGTGCTGGGGGAGGGGAGGACACAATGGATCTGTGCTGGGGGAGCGGAGGACACAATGGATCTGTGCTGGGGGAGCGGAGGACACAATGGATCTGTGCTGGGGGAGCGGAGGACACAATGGATCTGTGCTGGGGGAGGGGAGGACACAATGGATCTGTGCTGGGGGAGCGGAGGACACAATGGATCGGTGCTGTGGGAGCGGAGGACACATTGGATCGGCGCTGGGGGAGGGGAGGACACAATGGATCTGTGCTGGGGGAGGGGAGGACACAATGGATCTGTGCTGGGGAAGCGGAGGACACAATGGATCTGTGCTGGGGAAGCGGAGGACACAATGGATCTGTGCTGGGGGAGGGGAGGACACAATGGATCTGTGCTGGAGGAGCGGAGGACACAATGGATCTGTGCTGGGGGAGGGGAGGACACATTGGATCGGCGCTGGGGGAGGGGAGGACACAATGGATCTGTGCTGGGGGAGCGGAGGACACAATGGATCGGTGCTGTGGGAGCGGAGGACACATTGGATCGGCGCTGGGGGAGGGGAGGACACAATGGATCTGTGCTGGGGGAGCGGAGGACACAATGGATCTGTGCTGGGGGAGCGGAGGACACAATGGATCTGTGCTGGGGGAGGGGAGGACACAATGGATCTGTGCTGGGGAAGCGGAGGACACAATGGATCTGTGCTGGGGAAGCGGAGGACACAATGGATCGGCGCTGGGGGAGGGGAGGACACAATGGATCTGTGCTGGGGGAGCGGAGGACACTGGATCTGTGCTGGGGGAGGGGAGGACACAATGGATCTGTGCTGGGGGAGGGGAGGACACAATGGATCTGTGCTGGGGAAGCGGAGGACACAATGGATCTGTGCTGGGGGAGGGGAGGACACAATGGATCTGTGCTGGGGGAGGGGAGGACACAATGGATCTGTGCTGGGGGAGCGGAGGACACAATGGATCTGTGCTGGGGGAGGGGAGGACACAATGGATCTGTGCTGGGGGAGGGGAGGACACAATGGATCTGTGCTGGGGGAGCGGAGGACACAATGGATCGGTGCTGTGGGAGCGGAGGACACATTGGATCGGCGCTGGGGGAGGGGAGGACACAATGGATCTGTGCTGGGGGAGCGGAGGACACAATGGATCTGTGCTGGGGAAGCGGAGGACACAATGGATCTGTGCTGGGGGAGGGGAGGACACAATGGATCTGTGCTGGGGGAGCGGAGGACACAATGGATCTGTGCTGGGGAAGCGGAGGACACAATGGATCTGTGCTGGGGGAGGGGAGGACACAATGGATCTGTGCTGGGGGAGGGGAGGACACAATGGATCTGTGCTGGGGGAGGGGAGGACACAATGGATCTGTGCTGGGGGAGGGGAGGACACAATGGATCTGTGCTGGGGGAGGGGAGGACACAATGGATCTGTGCTGGGGGAGGGGAGGACACAATGGATCTGTGCTGGGGGAGCGGAGGACACAATGGATCGGCGCTGGGGGAGGGGAGGACACAATGGATCTGTGCTGGGGAAGCGGAGGACACAATGGATCTGTGCTGGGGAAGCGGAGGACACAATGGATCTGTGCTGGGGGAGCGGAGGACACATTGGATCGGCGCTGGGGGAGGGGAGGACACAATGGATCGGCGCTGGGGGAGGGGAGGACACAATGGATCTGTGCTGGGGAAGCGGAGGACACAATGGATCTGTGCTGGGGAAGCGGAGGACACAATGGATCTGTGCTGGGGCAGAGGAGGACCCAGTTAGCAACAAGTCACTTTCATTGATTGCTGATGGATCTACCCGCAGCGATCACCGTCCCTTTAAAAACATTGCGGTTTTCCTCTGGGTCACGTGCAGGATATTTCCAGGCCGATCGCCGGCTCCGCTCTTCCTGTTTTGGAAAAACTTTTATTTTCTTTATTTTATGATATCTCAGCGCTGGAAATGTGAGAATACGATCCCCTCCCCCAACTATAGATCATTCTGCATATGTGTGCATCTCACCCTGCACTACAACCCCCAACATTCACCTCAGCTTCTGCTGTGAACAGTGATGCTACTGTCACCACTTTCTTTTCTTATTCTTGGTGATCTCCTCTCTCGCTCTCTTGCTCTCTCTCGCTTTTTTGCTCTCCTTTTTTTGCTCTTTCTTTCTCGCTCTTTCTTTCGCTTTCTTTCTCTCTCTCTCAATCTCTCTTGAGCTTTTTTGCGTGATTTGTTATATTTATTAATGATGTTGGCGCCATCCGGTCACGTTTCTCATTGGTGGGCACAGATTGGGGCGTGGCCTCCGGTGGCGCTATTCCTTCCGATCACTGACTGTTCTATTGTGTCTGTCCAGGGCCACCACCAATCACAAGGTGAAGGAGACGGTGGCGCTGGAGCTCAGTTATGTCAACTCCAACCTGCAGCTGCTAAAAGAAGAGCTGGAGGAGCTGAACAGCTCAGTGGAGATCTACCAGAACGATAGGTATCGGGACTATTACCACCAGACATACATACCAGAGTAGTTCAGAGCTGACTGTATGACTTTAGGGGGGTCCTACATTTTTGGGGTCTCTGCCCTGCAAACAGCACCCTAGACCTCAGCTTTTGGACCTGCTCTGAGTTCTGGACACTTTTCCTTTTGTAGTTTTTCAATCCTGATCTGATTTGTGTTTCAGTGAAGCGATCAGCGTTCCCATGATCCCGCTCGGCTTAAAGGAGACAAAAGATCTGGACCTGATGGATGCTCTGAAGGTGAGAAGCCCCCGACCTCTCCCACGGGGCTGCAGGCGCTCAGGTGTCACTGCTGGTCCGGTATCAGCACTACATCTCCCAGAATGCAGCGCGGCAGTGTAGCCTAGTGAGCCCTGTATCAGGACAAGTACGGGGGCCCAAGAAGCCCCTCCGATGACTAGTCTCATGTCCGCTCTCCACCAGGACTTCATCGCAGATCACTATGGGGAGGACGCCGATCCCTATGAGAAGGAGATCAATGAATTCATGGATCTGCGGCAGGTGAGGAGCAGAGAGAACGGACGTGTGTGAATACAGACGACATCCAGAGCCACTGTGTGATTCACTTATGGTGGAGACTTATCACCTCCAGAGCTGCACTCGATGTTACATCGTCTCCAGTCACCTCCAGAGCTGCAGTCACTATTCTGCTGTTACATCAAGTCTTATCCTCCAATCACCTCCAGAGCTGCACTCACTATTCTACTGTTACATCGGGTCTTATCCTCTAGAGCTGCACTCACTATTCTGCTTTTACATCGGGTCTTATCCTCTAGAGCTGCACTCACTATTCTGCTGTTACATCGGGTCTTATCCTCCAGAGCTGGACTTATAATTCTGCTGTCCCCCTGTTCCGTAGGCGATGAGGACCCCGAGTCGCAGCGCATCCGGCCTGGAGCTGCTGATGGAGTACTACAAGCAGCTGTTCTTCCTGGAGCAGCGCTTCTTTCCCCCGCACCGCTCGCTGGGCGTCTTCTTCCACTGGTCAGTATGACGTGAGCGATCAGAGCGATCCGGGTCAGCGCTGATCCTGGTCAGTCAGTGTGGGGTGGGCTATGGCAGGAGCGGCCCGTGCACCACTCACAGCGAGAGCTGCAGGGTCTCCGTATGTAACCGCTGGCGTTTATCTGCAGGTACGACTCTCTGACGGGCGTCCCTTCCTGCCAGCGGGCTCTGGCTTTTGAGAAGGGAAGCGTGCTGTTCAATATGGGAGCCCTGTACACCCAGATCGGGGCGAGGCAGGACCGTCAGTCGCTGCAGGGAGTAAACACGGCCATCGATGCTTTCCAGAAGGCGGCGGGTGCGTGGCTTGTGTGTGGGATCGGGGGGTGCGTGGCTTGTGTGCTGGATCGGGGGGCGCGTGGCTTGTGTGTTGGATGGGGGGGTGCGTGGCTTGTGTGGATCGGGGGGGTGCGTGACTTGTGTGTTGGATCGGGGGGGTGCGTGGCTTGTGTGTTGGATCGGGGGGTGTGGCTTGTGCATTGGATCGGGGGGTGCGTGGCTTGTGTATTGGATCGGGGGGGGTGCGTGGCTTATGTGTGGGAGCGGGGGGGTGCATGGCTTGTGTGTGGGATCGGGGGTGCGTGGCTTGTGTGTGGGATCGGGGGTGCGTGGCTTGTGTGGATTGGGGGGTGCGTGGCTTGTGTATTGGATCGGGGGGGTGCGTGGCTTGTGTGTGGGAGCGGGGGGTGCATGGCTTGTGTGTGGGATCGGGGGTGCGTGGCTTGTGTGTGGGATCGGGGGTGCGTGGCTTGTGTGTGGGATCGGGGGTGCGTGGCTTGTGTGTTGGATCGGGGGGGTGCGTGGCTTGTGTGTTGGATCGGGGGGTGTGGCTTGTCTTTTGGATCGGGGGTGCGTGGCTTGTGCGTTGGATCGGGGGGTGCGTGGCTTGTGTATTGGATCGGGGGGGTGCGTGGCTTGTGTGTGGGAGCGGGGGGTGCGTGGCTTGTGTGTTGGATCGGGGGGTGCGTGGCTTGTGTGTTGGATCGGGGGGTGCGTGGCTTGTGTGTTGGATCGGGGGTGCGTGGCTTGTGTGTTGGATCGGGGGGTGCGTGGCTTGTGTGTTGGATCGGGGGGTGCGTGGCTTGTGTGTTGGATCGGGGGTGCAGGGCTTGTGTGTTGGATCGGGGGGGTGCAGGGCTTGTGTGCTGGATCAGGGGTGCGTGGCTTGTGTGTTGGGTGGGATCGGGGGGTGCGTGGCTTGTGTGTGGGATCGGGGGGTGCGTGGCTTGTGTGTTGGATCGTGGGTGCGTGGCTTTTGTGTTGGATCGGGGGGTGCGTGGCTTGTGCGTTGGATCGGGGGGTGCGTGGCTTGTGCGTTGGATCGGGGGGGTGCGTGGCTTGTGTGTTGGATCGGGGGTGCGTGGCTTGTGCGTTGGATCGGGGGGTGCGTGGCTTGTGTGTTGGATCGGGGGTGCGTGGCTTGTGTGTTGGATCGGGGGGTGCGTGGCTTGTGTTGGATCGGGGGGTGCGTGGCTTGTGCGTTGGATCGGGGGTGCGTGGCTTGTGCGTTGGATCGGGGGGGTGCGTGGCTTGTGTGTTGGATCGGGGGGATGCAGGGCTTGTGTGTTGGATCGGGGGGCGCAGTGTCTCCCCCTGGGGCACAGGGGGTTCTTAATGTCTGACTGTTCTCGCCCCTCAGGATGCTTCAACTTCTTAAAAGAAAACTTCTCCAACGCCCCGAGCCTGGACATGAGCGCGGCGTCCCTGAACATGCTGGTGCGGCTCATGGTGGCCCAGGTGCAGGAGTGCGTCTTCGAGAAGTTTGTCCTGGAGAACACACAGGACAACTTCATCTCCCAACTCCAGATGGCGCAAGAGGCGGCCAGGGTGAGTGCCCCCTACTGGAGGCGGCCGGGGTGAGTGCCCCCTACTGGAGGCGGCCGGGGTGAGTGCCCCCTACTGGAGGCGGCCGGGGTGAGTGCCCCCTACTGGAGGCGGCCGGGGTGAGTGCCCCCTACTGGAGGCGGCCGGGGTGAGTGCCCCCTACTGGAGGCGGCCGGGGTGAGTGCCCCCTACTGGAGGCGGCCGGGGTGAGTGCCCCCTACTGGAGGCGGCCGGGGTGAGTGCCCCCTACTGGAGGCGGCCGGGGTGAGTGCCCCCTACTGGAGGCGGCCGGGGTGAGTGCCCCCTACTGGAGGCGGCCGGGGTGAGTGCCCCCTACTGGAGGCGGCCGGGGTGAGTGCTCCCCTACTGGAGGCGGCCGGGGTGAGTGCCCCCTACTGGAGGCGGCTGGGGTGAGTGCTCCCCTACTGGAGGCGGCCGGGGTGAGTGCCCCCTACTGGAGGCGGCCGGGGTGAGTGCTCCCCTACTGGAGGCGGCCGGGGTGAGTGCCCCCTACTGGAGGCGGCTGGGGTGAGTGCTCCCCTACTGGAGGCGGCCGGGGTGAGTGCCCCCTACTGGAGGCGGCCGGGGTGAGTGGCCCCATACTGGAGGCGGCCGGGGTGAGTGCCCCCCTACTGGAGGCGGCCGGGGTGAGTGCCCCCCTACTGGAGGCGGCCGGGGTGAGTGCCCCCCCTACTGGAGGCGGCCGGGGTGAGTGCCCCCTACTGGAGGCGGCTGGGGTGAGTGCTCCCCTACTGGAGGCGGCCGGGGTGAGTGCCCCCCTACTGGAGGCGGCCGGGGTGAGTGCCCCCCTACTGGAGGCGGCCCGGGCGAGTGCCCCCTACTGGAGGGGGCCATGCTGAGGGACCCCCCATCCCTACTCAGGGTCTCCTATGCTGCTGACCACCTCTGGTCATGGTTTCTTCTGTATCATCTCTCTCCTGTCCAGGTTGAGGATGTGTACACCCTGGTATACAGAACCATGATGCATCCACCTGTTAAAGACTATGTCCCTTTCTCATGGACGACCATGGTTCGTGTAAAAGCCGAACATTTCAAAGCACTGTCCCATTACCACGCTGCCAGCGCCCTGTGCGACTTCTCCAGTGAGTATCCATAGATCCAGACCCATCATAGAACTAATCACCCAGCAGTAGGGCTGAACAGAGAGCTCCCCCTAGTGGTGACTGCAGACAGAATCTTATCATCTATCTCTGTATACAGGGAGCTCCCCCTAGTGGTGACTGCAGACAGAATCTTATCATCTATCTCTGTATACAGGGAGCTCCCCCTAGTGGTGACTGCAGACAGAATCTTATAATCTATCTCTGTATACAGAGAGCTCCCCCTAGTGGTGACTGCAGACAGGATCTTATCATGTATCTCTGTATACAGGGCTGCAGACAGGATCTTATCATGTATCTCTGTATACAGGGAGCTCCCCCTAGTGGTGGCTGCAGACAGGATCTTATCACGTATCTCTGTATACAGGGAGCTCCCCCTAGTGGTGACTGCAGACAGGATCTTATCATGTATCTCTGTATACAGGGCTGCAGACAGGATCTTATCATGTATCTCTGTATACTGTGAGCTCCCCCTAGTGGTGGCTGCAGACAGGATCTTATCATGTATCTCTGTATACAGGGAGCTCCCCCTAGTGGTGGCTGCAGACAGGATCTTATCAAGTATCTCTGTATACAGGGAGCTCCCCCTAGTGGTGGCTGCATACAGGATCTTATCATGTATCTCTGTATACAGGGAGCTCCCCCTAGTGGTGACTGCAGACAGGATCTTATCATGTATCTCTGTATACAGGGAGCTCCCCCTAGTGGTGACTGCAGACAGGATCTTATCATGTATCTCTGTATACAGGGAGCTCCCCCTAGTGGTGGCTGCAGACAGGATCTTATCATGTATCTCTATATACAGGGAGCTCCCCCTAGTGGTGGCTGCAGACAGGATCTTATCATGTATCTCTGTATACAGGGAGCTCCCCCTAGTGGTGGCTGCAGACAGGATCTTATCATGTATCTCTGTATACAGGGAGCTCCCCCTAGTGGTGGCTGCAGACAGGATCTTATCATGTATCTCTGTATACAGGGAGCTCCCCCTAGTGGTGACTGCAGACAGGATCTTATCATGTATCTCTATATACAGGGAGCTCCCCCTAGTGGTGGCTGCAGACAGGATCTTATCATGTATCTCTATATACAGGGAGCTCCCCCTAGTGGTGGCTGCAGACAGGATCTTATCATGTATCTCTGTATACAGGGAGCTCCCCCTAGTGGTGACTGCAGACAGGATCTTATCATGTATCTCTATATACAGGGAGCTCCCCCTAGTGGTGGCTGCAGACAGGATCTCATCATGTATCTCTGTATACAGGGAGCTCCCCCTAGTGGTGGCTGCAGACAGGATCTTATCATGTATCTCTGTATACAGGGAGCTCCCCCTAGTGGTGGCTGCAGACAGGGTCTTATCATGTATCTCTGTATACAGGGAGCTCCCTCTAGTGGTGGCTGCAGACAGGATCTTATCATGTATCTCTGTATACAGGGAGCTCCCCCTAGTGGTGGCTGCAGACAGGATCTTATCATGTATCTCTGTATACAGGGAGCTCCCCCTAGTGGTGGCTGCAGACAGGATATTATCATGTATCTCTATATACAGGGAGCTCCCCCTAGTGGTGGCTGCAGACAGGATGTTATCATGTATCTCTGTATACAGGGAGCTCCCCCTAGTGGTGGCTGCAGACAGGATCTTATCATGTATCTCTGTATACAGGGAGCTCCCCCTAGTGGTGGCTGCAGACAGGATGTTATCATGTATCTCTATATACAGGGAGCTCCCCCTAGTGGTGGCTGCAGACAGGATCTTATCATGTATCTCTGTATACAGGGAGCTCCCCCTAGTGGTGACTGCAGACAGGATCTTATCATGTATCTCTGTATACAGGGAGCTCCCCCTAGTGGTGGCTGCAGACAGGATGTTATCATGTATCTCTGTATACAGGGAGCTCCCCCTAGTGGTGGCTGCAGACAGGATCTCATCATGTATCTCTGTATACAGGGAGCTCCCCCTAGTGGTGACTGCAGACAGGATCTTATCATGTATCTCTGTATACAGGGAGCTCCCCCTAGTGGTGACTGCAGACAGGATCTTATCATGTATCTCTGTATACAGGGAGCTCCCCCTAGTGATGGCTGCAGACAGGATCTCATCATGTATCTCTGTATACAGGGAGCTCCCCCTAGTGGTGACTGCAGACAGGATCTTATCATGTATCTCTGTATACAGGGAGTTCCCCCTAGTGGTGGCTGCAGACAGGATCTTATCATGTATCTCTGTATACAGGGAGCTCCCCCTAGTGGTGGCTGCAGACAGGATCTTATCATGTATCTCTGTATACAGGGAGCTCCCCCTAGTGGTGGCTGCAGACAGGATCTTATCATGTATCTCTGTGTACAGGGAGCTCCCCCTAGTGGTGGCTGCAGACAGGATCTTATCATGTATCTTTATATACAGGGAGCTCCCCCTAGTGGTGGCTGCAGACAGGATCTCATGTATTCTTCTCTATGCAGAGGATTTGGAGCTGTGCATCACAAAACCTTTGCCTCAGTTTTCTATAGTCATTTGGGTGAAGGCCACCATGGGAATAGTAATTCTTCTCGCCATCATCTGCTTGTAATCGAGAAATAATTGTGTCCTGCATTGATGGGGTTAACCCAGAGACCACTGACCGTTGTATTACTGATTGGAGGCAACAATAACCCTCATTATTTACTGATCTGGGCTCTGAGTATCTTGAACTGCAGGTAAATCCCAGATTATCAGCCGCAATCTGTTTATGCGAATTCCTTGCACCTGTTATATAATAGAGGCCTCATCTGGGCCCTCAGGGGCTCCGATACTGTAGTGCGGGGGATGGAGTGCGTTACATGCTGTTGTGTTTTGTTTCAGCTGCTCCGGGTCTCGAGCTGATAGAACACGAGAAGATTTTCTTGCAGTTCCATGTCTCGCCAGTAGAAGGTGCCACCATCAGCCTTCTGCTCCAGGACCAGGAGGAGAGGCGTAAGCTAGGTAATATATGATGCCGCTGCCCCGCGCCGCGATGTGCCCTCGCCCTATGCTGCCCCCCCCTCGACCTGTGCTGTGCTCTCCCCAGCGCTATGCTGTGCCCTCACCCTGTGCTGTGCCCTCCCCTCGCCTTGTGCTGCGCCCTGTGTTGTGCCCTCCCCCCGCCCTGCGCTGTGCCCTCCCTGTGCTATGCCCTCCCCGCGCCCTTTGCTGTGCCCTCCCTGCGCTGTGCCTTCCCCCCGCCCTGCGCTGATGTTCCCTCTCCCTGCACTGTGCTGTGCCCTCCCTGCGCTGTTCCCTCCCCCACCCTTCACTGTGCCCTCTCTGTGCTGTGCCCTCCCCCGCCCTGCGCTGTTCCCTCTCCCTGCGCTGTGCCCTCCCTGTGCTGTGCTCTCCCCTCGCTCTGCGCTGTTCCCTCTCCCTGTGCTGTGCTCTCCCCCCGCCCTGCGCTGTTCCCTCTCCCCGCCCTGTGCTGTGCCCTCCTCGCGCCCTGTGCTGTGCTCTCCCTGCACTGTGCCCTCTCCCCGCCCTGCGCTGTTCCCTCTCCCGTGCCCTCCCTGCGCTGTTCCCTCTCCCGTGCCCTCCCTGCGCTGTTCCCTCTCCCGTGCACTCCCTGCGCTGTTCCCTCTCCCGTGCCCTCCCTGCGCTGTTCCCTCTCCCGTGCCCTCCCTGCGCTGTTCCCTCTCCCGTGCCCTCCCTGCGCTGTGGCCTCTCCTGTGCCCTCCCTGCGCTGTGGCCTCTCCCGTGCCCTCCCTGCGCTGTGGCCTCTCCCGTGCCCTCCCTGCGCTGTGCCCTCTGCCGTGCCCTCCCTGCGCTGTGCCCTCTGCCATGCCTTCCCTGCTCTGTGCCCTCTCCCCGCCCTGTGCCCTCTGCTGTGCCCTCCCTGCACTGTGCCCTCTCTGTGCTATGCCCTCCCTGCGCTGTGCCCTCCCCCGCCCTGCGCTGTTCCCTCTCCCTGCCCTGCGCAGTGACCTCCCCCCTGCCCTGCAATGTGCCCTCCCTGCGCTGTGCCCTCCCCCGCCCTTCGCTGTTCCCTCTCTCTGCCCTGCACTGTGCCTTCCCTGCACTATTCCCTCCCCCACCCTTCACTGTGCCACTATGCTCTCTCTTTGCTGTGCCCTCCCCGTGCCCTGTGCTGTGCCCTCCCTACGCTGTGCTCTCCCCCCACCCTGTGCTGTTCCCTCTCCCTGCGCTGTGCTCTCCCCCCGCCCTGCGCTGTTCCCTCTCCCTGCGCTGTGCCCTCCTCGCGCCCTGTGCTGTGATCTCCCTGCACTGTTCCCTCTCCCCGCCCTGCGCTGTTCCCTCTCCCCGCCCTGCGCTGTTCCCTCTCCCCACCCTGCACTGTACCCTCCCTGCGCTGTGCCCTCCCTGCGCTGTGCCCTCCCTGTGCTGTGCCCTCCCCCCGCCCTGCGCTGTTCCCTCTCCCTGTGCTGTGCTCTCCTTGTGCTGTTCCCTCTCCCCGACCTGCGCTGTTCCCTCTCACCGACCTGCGCTGTTCCCTCTCCCTGCCCTGTGCTGTGCCCTCCCTGTGCTGTGCCCTCCCTCGCCCTTCGCTGTTCCCTCTCCCCAGCCTGTGCTGTGCCCTCCCTGCGCTGTTCCCTCTCCCCGCCCTTCGCTGTTCCCTCTCCCCAGCCTGTGCTGTGCCCTCCCTGCGCTGTTCCCTCTCCCCGCCCTTCGCTGTTCCCTCTCCCCAGCCTGTGCTGTGCCCTCCCTGCACTGTTCCCTCTCCCCGCCCTGTGCTGTGCCCTCCCTGTGCTTTGCCCTCTCTGCGCCCTGAGCTGTGCCCTCCCTGCGCTGCTCCCTCTCCCTGCCCTGTGCTGTGCCGTCCCCGCACCTTGTGCTGTGCCCTCCCTGCGCTGTTCCCTCCCCCGCCCTGCACTGTGCCCTCCCCCGCCCTGCACTGTGCCCTTTCCCCACCCTGTTCTGTGTATACATATATACCCGTCTGTGTCCTGCCAGGTAAAACGCACCTAAAGAAAGCTGTGATAAAACACGAGGAGGCAATGAGAATCCATGGCCTGTGCAAGATCCTGCGGAAGATGGACATCCTCCAGGAGGTGCTGACGCTGGCCCACAAGAGGTCCCTCAACAAATACTCTGACATCGACCATGAGGAAGATTTCTTTGAGACGGGCGAGGCCCCCGACATTCAGAGTAAGATTGCCCACCTGCAGCAGAGGAGGCCTGACGTCCGGCTGTGCCGAGCCGGGGGCCACCATCAGGCAGCCTGCCCCTCATCTATGGTGACACATAAGTGTATGACCCCGATCTGACAGGCGCAGATATTCTTCCACTTCCAGCAGCTGATCCTGGTCTGATGCTCATCACAGCTGAGGGTTTGTTACAGTATCGCATATTGCAGCAATCCTGAGAATCAGCAGCAGCTGCACGGTGTCCGTTACAGTGTGTCGGTCCAGGCTGTTTATGGAGGGTTGTGGTGGCTGGATACAATTGTAACAAACCCGCAGCTGAGACAAGTATCCGTCCTTGCAGGAAGAACAGAATGTTTCCATTCGCTGACAGCAAACAGAGTTCTTGAAAGTCTTGAGGAATTGAAATGCAAAGTTTATTATGACATTACACAACTTTCCGTTCCTCAGCTTCCCCACCTCAGCCAAACCCCCCACCCCCCCCCCCCCCCGTGTTTGAGGCCGGACGTTGGTCAGGATCCACGGTCGGCCGATGAGACGCCGTTACTGGAGCATCCGTGTAACATCGGGTAGAAGAACAGCGCGTCTTACAGCCGCCATGGCCAGCGTCGTACCGTTCTGTGCGCTGAGTGTCGTACTCTTCTGTGCGCGGAGCGTCATACCGTTCTGTGCGCCGAGTGTCATACCCTTCTGTGTGCAGAGCGTCGTACCGTTCTGTGCTCGGAGCGTCATACCGTTCTGTGTGCGGAGAGTCGTGCCGTTCTGTGTGCGGAGCGTCATACCGTTCTGTGCGCCGAGTGTCATACCCTTCTGTGTGCAGAGCGTCGTACCGTTCTGTGCTCGGAGCGTCATACCGTTCTGTGTGCGGAGAGTCGTGCCGTTCTGTGTGCGGAGAGTCGTGCCGTTCTGTGTGCGGAGAGTCGTGCCGTTCTGTGTGCGGAGAGTCGTGCCGTTCTGTGTGCGGAGAGTCGTGCCGTTCTGTGCGCGGAGCGTCGTGCCCTTCTGTGCGCGGAGCGTCGTACCCTTCTGTGCGCGGAGCGTCGTACCCTTCTGTGTGTGCGGAGAGTCGTACCCTTCTGTGCGCGGAGCGTCGTACCCTTCTGTGCGCGGTGCGTCGTACCCTTCTGTGCGCGGAGCGTCGTACCCTTCTGTGCGCGGTGCGTCGTACCCTTCTGTGCGCGGAGCGTCGTACCCTTCTGTGCGCGGAGCGTCGTACTGTTCTGAGCGTCGTACTGTTCTGTGTGTGGAGAGTCGTGCTGTTCTGAGTGTCGTACCTGTTATGGCTGGCAATCAGGCAACACAGCGTGCAGTAATCAGCGCACACACAGAGATCTGGCAATAACCAAAAACAATAGGACGAGCTCTGAGACGTGGAATCTCTGTAGACTGCAGTACCTGATCTATCCTCACACAACTATAAGCAGCAGTGGATTGCGCCTATCACTACCCATGCAACTCGGCACTGCCTGAGGAGCTGACCAGCCTGAAGATAGAAACACAAGCCTGACCTACCTCAGAGAAATACCCCAAAGGAACAGGCAGCCCCCCACACACAATGACTGTTAGCAAGATGAAAAGACAAACGTAGGAATGAAATAGACCCAGCAAAGCGAGGCCCGATACTCCAGACAGAGCGAGGATAGCAAAGAGAACTATGCAGTCTACAAAAAACCCTAAAACGAAAACCACGCAAAGGGGCAAAAAGACCCACCGTGCCGAACTAACAGCACGGCGGTGCACCCCTTTGCTTCTCAGAGCTTCCAGCAAAAGTTAATAGCAAGCTGGACAGAAAAAACAGAAAACAAACCAGAAGCACTTATCTAGCAGAGCAGCAGGCCCAAGGAAAGATGCAGTAGCTCAGATCCAACACTGGAACATTGACAAGGAGCAAGGAAGACAGACTCAGGTGGAGCTAAATAGCAAGGCAGCCAACGAGCTCACCAAAACACCTGAGGGAGGAAGCCCAGAGACTGCAATACCACTTGTGACCACAGGAGTGAATTCAGCCACAGAATTCACAACAGTACCCCCCCCCCCTTGAGGAGGGGTCACCGAACCCCCACCAGAACCCCCAGGCCGACCAGGACGAGCCACACGAAAGGCACGAACAAGATCTGGGGCATGGACATCAGAGGCAAAAACCCAGGAATTATCTTCCTGAGCATAACCCTTCCATTTGACCAGATACTGGAGTTTCCGTCTAGAGACACGAGAATCCAAAATCTTCTCCACAATATACTCCAATTCCCCCTCCACCAAAACAGGGGCAGGAGGCTCCACAGATGGAACCATAGGTGCCACGTATCTCCTCAACAACGACCTATGGAATACATTATGTATGGAAAAGGAGTCCGGGAGGGTCAGACGAAAAGACACCGGATTGAGAATCTCAGAAATCCTATACGGACCAATAAAACGAGGTTTAAATTTAGGAGAGGAAACCTTCATAGGAATATGACGAGAAGATAACCAAACCAGATCCCCAACACGAAGTCGGGGTCCCACACGGCGTCTGCGATTAGCGAAAAGCTGAGCCTTCTCCTGGGACAAGGTCAAATTGTCCACTACCTGAGTCCAGATCTGCTGCAACCTGTCCACCACAGAATCCACACCAGGACAGTCCGAAGACTCAACCTGTCCTGAAGAGAAACGAGGATGGAACCCAGAATTGCAGAAAAATGGAGAGACCAAGGTAGCCGAGCTGGCCCGATTATTAAGGGCGAACTCAGCCAACGGCAAAAATGACACCCAATCATCCTGGTCAGCGGAAACAAAACATCTCAGATATGTTTCCAAGGTCTGATTGGTTCGTTCGGTCTGGCCATTAGTCTGAGGATGGAAGGCCGAGGAGAAAGATAGGTCAATGCCCATCCTACCACAAAAGGCTCGCCAGAACCTCGAGACAAACTGGGAACCTCTGTCAGAAACAATATTCTCAGGAATGCCATGTAAACGAACCACATGCTGGAAGAACAAAGGCACCAAATCAGAGGAGGAAGGCAATTTAACCAAGGGCACCAGATGGACCATTTTAGAAAAGCGATCACAGACCACCCAAATGACCGACATTTTTTGAGAAACGGGAAGGTCAGAAATGAAATCCATCGAAATATGTGTCCAAGGCCTCTTCGGGACCGGCAAGGGCAAAAGCAACCCACTGGCACGTGAACAGCAGGGCTTAGCCCTAGCACAAATTCCACAGGACTGCACAAAAGCACGCACATCCCGTGACAGAGATGGCCACCAGAAGGATCTAGCAACCAACTCCCTGGTACCAAAGATTCCTGGATGACCGGCCAGCACCGAACAATGAAGTTCAGAGATAACTTTACTAGTCCACCTATCAGGGACGAACAGTTTCTCGGCCGGACAACGATCAGGTTTATTAGCCTGAAATTTCTGCAACACTCTCCGCAAATCAGGGGAGATGGCAGACACAATGACTCCTTCCTTGAGGATACTCGCCGGCTCAGATAACCCCGGAGAGTCGGGCACAAAACTCCTAGACAGAGCATCCGCCTTCACATTTTTAGAGCCCGGAAGGTATGAAATCACAAAATCAAAACGAGCAAAAAATAACGACCAACGGGCCTGTCTAGGATTCAAGCGCTTGGCAGACTCAAGATAAGTAAGATTCTTATGATCAGTCAATACCACCACGCGATGCTTAGCACCCTCAAGCCAATGACGCCACTCCTCGAATGCCCACTTCATGGCCAGCAACTCTCGGTTGCCCACATCATAATTACGCTCAGCAGCAGAAAATTTCCTGGAAAAGAAAGCACATGGTTTGAACACTGAGCAACCAGAACCTCTCTGTGACAAAACCGCCCCTGCACCAATCTCAGAAGCATCAACCTCGACCTGGAACGGAAGAGAAACATCAGGTTGACACAACACAGGGGCACAGCAAAAACGACGCTTCAACTCCTGAAAAGCTTCCACGGCAGCAGAAGACCAATTAACCAAATCAGCACCCTTCTTGGTCAAATCGGTCAATGGTCTGGCAATGCTAGAAAAATTACAGATGAAGCGACGATAAAAATTAGCAAAGCCCAGGAATTTCTGCAGACTTTTTAGAGATGTCGGCTGAGTCCAATCCTGGATGGCCTGAACCTTAACCGGATCCATCTCGATAGTAGAAGGGGAAAAGATGAACCCCAAAAATGAAACTTTCTGCACACCGAAGAGACACTTTGATCCCTTCACGAACAAGGAATTAGCACGCAGTACCTGGAAAACCATTCTGACTTGCTTCACATGAGACTCCCAATCATCTGAGAAGATCAAAATGTCATCCAAGTAAACAATCAAGAATTTATCCAGATACTCACGGAAAATGTCATGCATTAAAGACTGAAAAACAGATGGAGCATTGGCAAGTCCGAACGGCATCACCAGATACTCAAAATGACCCTCGGGCGTATTAAATGCCGTTTTCCATTCATCTCCCTGCCTGATTCTCACCAGATTATACGCACCACGAAGATCAATCTTAGTAAACCAACTAGCCCCCTTAATCCGAGCAAACAAGTCAGAAATCAATGGCAAGGGATACTGAAACTTAACAGTGATCTTATTAAGAAGGCGGTAATCAATACACGGTCTTAGCGAACCATCCTTCTTGGCTACAAAAAAGAACCCTGCTCCCAATGGTGACGACGATGGGCGAATATGTCCCTTCTCCAGGGACTCCTTCACATAACTGCGCATAGCGGTGTGTTCAGGTACGGACAAATTAAATAAACGACCCTTAGGGAATTTACTACCAGGAATCAAATCGATAGCACAATCACCATTCCTATGCGGAGGTAGGGCATCAGACTTGGACTCTTCAAATACATCCTGAAAGTCCGACAAGAACTCTGGGATGTCAGAAGGAATGGATGACGAAATAGACAAAAATGGAACATCACCATGTACTCCCTGACAACCCCAGCTGGTTACCGACATAGAGTTCCAATCCAATACTGGATTATGGGTTTGTAGCCATGGCAACCCCAACACGACCACATCATGCAAATTATGCAGTACCAGAAAGCGAATAACTTCCTGATGTGCAGGAGCCATGCACATGGTCAGCTGGGCCCAGTACTGAGGCTTATTCTTGGCCAAAGGTGTAGCATCAATTCCTCTCAACGGAATAGGACACCGCAAAGGCTCCAAGAAAAATCCACAACGTTTAGCATAATCCAAATCCATCAGATTCAGGGCAGCGCCTGAATCCACAAACGCCATGACAGAATACGATGACAAAGAGCACATTAAGGTAATGGACAAAAGGAATTTGGACTGTACAGTACCAATAACGGCAGAGCTATCGAACCGCCTAGTGCGTTTAGGACAATTAGAAATAGCATGAGTAGAATCACCACAATAGAAACACAGTCTGTTCAGACGTCTGTGTTCTTGCCGTTCTACTTTAGTCATAGTCCTGTCGCACTGCATAGGCTCAGGTTTACTCTCAGACAATACCGCCAGATGGTGCACAGATTTACGCTCGCGCAAGCGACGACCGATCTGAATGGCCAAGGACATAGACTCATTCAAACCAGCAGGCATAGGAAATCCCACCATTACATCCTTAAGAGCTTCAGAGAGACCCTTTCTGAACAAAGCCGCTAGTGCAGATTCATTCCACAGAGTGAGTACTGACCACTTCCTAAATTTCTGACAATATACTTCTACATCATCCTGACCCTGGCATAAAGCCAGCAGATTTTTCTCAGCCTGATCCACTGAATTAGGCTCATCGTAAAGCAATCCCAGCGCCTGGAAAAATGCATCAACATTACTCAATGCAGAATCTCCTGGTGCAAGAGAAAACGCCCAGTCCTGTGGGTCGCCGCGCAAAAAAGAAATAATAATCAAAACCTGTTGAATAGGATTACCAGAAGAATGAGGTTTCAAGGCCAAAAATAGCTTACAATTATTTCTGAAGCTCAGGAACTTAGTTCTGTCACCAAAAAACAAATCAGGAATCGGAATTCTTGGTTCTAGCATCGATTTCTGATCAATAGTATCTTGAATCTTTTGTACATTTACAACGAGATTATCCATTGAGGAGCACAGAGCCTGAATATCCATGTCCACAGCTGTGTCCTGAAGCACTCTAATGTCTAGGGGAAAAAAAAGACTGAAGACAGAGCTAAGAAAAAAAAATGATGTCAGGATTTCTTTTTTCCCTCTATTGGGAATCATTGGTTTGGCTCCTTGTACTGTTATGGCTGGCAATCAGGCAACACAGCGTGCAGTAATCAGCGCACACACAGAGATCTGGCAATAACCAAAAACAATAGGACGAGCTCTGAGACGTGGAATCTCTGTAGACTGCAGTACCTGATCTATCCTCACACAACCATAAGCAGCAGTGGATTGCGCCCACCACTACCCATGCAACTCGGCACTGCCTGAGGAGCTGACCAGCCTGAAGATAGAAACACAAGCCTGACCTACCTCAGAGAAATACCCCAAAGGAACAGGCAGCCCCCCACACACAATGACTGTTAGCAAGATGAAAAGACAAACGTAGGAATGAAATAGACCCAGCAAAGCGAGGCCCGATACTCCAGACAGAGCGAGGATAGCAAAGAGAACTATGCAGTCTACAAAAAACCCTAAAACGAAAACCACGCAAAGGGGCAAAAAGACCCACCGTGCCGAACTAACAGCACGGCGGTGCACCCCTTTGCTTCTCAGAGCTTCCAGCAAAAGTTAATAGCAAGCTGGACAGAAAAAACAGAAAACAAACCAGAAGCACTTATCTAGCAGAGCAGCAGGCCCAAGGAAAGATGCAGTAGCTCAGATCCAACACTGGAACATTGACAAGGAGCAAGGAAGACAGACCCAGGCGGAGCCAAATAGCAAGGCAGCCAACGAGCCCACCAAAACACCCGAGGGAGGAAGCCCAGAGACCGCAACACCACCTGTGACCACAGAAGTGAACTCAGCCACAGAATCCACAACACGTACCGTTCTGTGCGTGGAGAGTCGTGCTGTTCTGAGCATCATACTGTTCTGTGTACTGAGAGTCGTGCTGTTCTGAGCGTCGTACCGTTCTGTGCGTGGAGAGTCGTACCGTTCTGTGTGTGGAGAGTCGTGCTGTTCTGAGCGTCGTACCGTTCTGTGCGTGCAGAGTCGTGCTGTTCTGAGCATCGTACCGTTCTGTGCGTGGAGAGTCGTGCTGTTGTGAGCGTCGTACCGTTCAGTGTGCGGAGAGTCGTACTGTTCTGAGCGTTGTACCGTTCTGTGCGTGGAGAGTTGTGCTGTTCTGAGCATCGTACCGTTCCGGAGAATCGTGCTGTTCTGAGCGTCGTACCGTTCCGGAGAATCGTGCTGTTCTGAGCGTCGTTCTGTTCTGTGCATGGAGAGTCGTGCTGTTCTGTGCGCGGAGCGGTGCCGGGATCATCTTTCTTTTGTTTTTTCTAGCAAAAACTCATCAGAAGCCAGAAGTCACGATCCCGACGTTCTCCAAGGTGAAAGTCAAGGACATATTCCACCGGCTGGTGAGTGGCAGAAAGCGAAGGACAGGATCTGCTGGGGTGGCGGAGGGTGGTCTCTGTACAGAGGGGGTGGGTCAGCTGTGCTCTGCTGGTGGTCTATAATGCAGATATCTTTCCTTGTAGTACTATAATGACAATTACCTTCCCACGGCACCCCCCTATGTGTCTGTCAGCTCCGCGGCACCCCTGTCATGATAATATAAATATGCCATGTTTTGAGTATATACCTAAAAGGTCCATGGCTTACAGACACACGCTGTGGGCTTTTCCGCCCCCCCCCCCCCCTTCACTCTATCTGGAAAGCTCTGCTTCTCTCCTAATGTGAACCCAGCCTTAGCCTGCAGGCAACTCCCTCCCCTATGCTATATAGTGGTAATGTGAGACCAGTGTGCCAGCAAGAGGAATTTTTATGGCTATGTGCTGCGAAAGCCAGTCTCTGTCTAAACGCCTCTTCCCTCCTCCCGCCTGATACTAGCTAAAACTGGTACGGCCATTTCCCAAACTGCATGGGACTTTTTTTTGTTCTTTTAAAGTTATGTATATTGGCACCGATCAGGGCTAGAGATATAAGGATTATATATTCCGGATGTCCATCGAGAGATCTATAGCTAACTGAAATCACTAGGAGCTAAACCCAACGAGTTGCAAGGAGCGGATTTCTCCGTAAGCGGGTCAAGTATCTACGCCATGCTTATACTTAAAGGAACCCCCCTGAAGTGGTAAACATCCTGATCATTGTGTCGTTCCTATGCGAGGTTCATATAGCGAGTTATGTATAGAAATGGTTTGTCATAACTTTAAGAAAGGGGAGGTTTTAGCCTTTGAGTGAGGTCACCACAGGGGGGGTGCCTTGGTTTTGGGCTGGGAGACATCAGACTTCCCTAGTCTTTTGACCTGGGTCTAGCTGCGAGACAGATGTGTCATGCATCTAGATGTGTGCCCCTCCCCCACGGCACACGGGCAGCCATGAGATGAAAGTAAATGAATGAAATGTAAGTGTTTTTCAACTTTAATCCCATTTTGTTTTTGTACTGTACATACGATACTTGTCTACTTTTATAATACATTTTTATACTTCTGTAAACACACTTTTCCTCTGAATAATTTTACTAATTTTGTTAATAAACTACTCAGATTTTAATTAATTTTTTGTCTGGCACTTCCCTTGTTTTTGGGTATATCTTGACTTCATGGAAGTAGACATATCATATTTAAGGTCTCTTTTTTGGATTTCTGTAAACACTGCCTGCCTTTTTTTTTGAATAAAATGACTAGCTTTGTCTCTCCTTGCTCTATAACAATATGTCACGTCCTCTGAAGTGAATTACACTACTAATCTGGGTAGGGTCCAGACCCGTTATTAATTAAGAAATTGGAGCTGGTGGCAGCGGATTTGTCCTGTGCGCTTGGGAGGCTTTGTAGCGACGGCGATGTTGATAATTATTGTTCCCACCTGAGTCGGAGTAGTTATATCGCCCTCGCTGCAGTGAGCCCATTAGCCAGTACAAAGTAAAGCAGCCTTTCTGGCGACTAATTATCCTAGGTGCAGTACCCGGTCTGACCTGAGGGTAAGGGGGCGCCAGAGAGCTCCAAGTTCCAAACCAGAACTGTGAAGTGGGATATAGATAAATCCCCTTCAGAAAGAACCAGGGGCAACTAAACAACCCCGGTTCATGACAAATTGGCGTGAGTGTTGGGGATAATAAAGGTATCCTCCTCGTGAACCGTGACATATTGGTGGCAGCGGTGGGATAATGGAGCATTAGTGATCGGGTTTCAGCAATCATTTCTCTCACTAAAAACTTGCACAGTTCTTGTGAGGACTTTGCGGGGAAAAAAAAATGTTTTGGAGAAAGAGCTCAGTGTTTACTAGTCCTGAGACATCGTGTGTAGTTGCGATTACCCGCTCCCTTTCTCTTTGTTTTTCTGTCCTATCTTTTATTTGGCAATGATGGCCACAAAAGGAGAAGCCTGGTACACCCAGCAGAAGAAGGACACTCTTGTTGGAGTATGCACGTACCACGGCCTGGACCACCGTGGCAAAACCAAGGCTCAATTGGTCACGGAACTGGTGCAATTTCAGAGCCCAGCGGACGCAGAAGCCAGGACCAACGCAGGTGGTGCTGCAGCTGAGTTTCAACCACTGAATGCCGGCCCTACTTGCAACTATGGGAGCGTGCACCTCCGCCTGCAGCTGGCTCTGCAACACTGCTCCGCAGATGACACAGAGACATCTGCAGCTGGTCCTGCAATTCCAATAGGCTGAGAGAGCTGAGCAAGAGGCCCAGAGAAACCATGAACTGCGGCTGGCCGAACTCAGAGCCGTACCATCTACCACGCTGGGCAGTGAGTCCAGCAACGCTGCATCCCCTAAACCCCGGCCAGAGCACTTTCCTGTCACGGAAAAGGACGGGGACTTGGACACTTTTCTGCGGGCATTTGAGAGAGCCTGCAGACCGTACCAGCAGCCGGATAAACAATTGGCCCGATACCTGACCCCAGGGCTAAGAGGCAAAGCTCTGGAGGCGTTTGCTTCTCTCCCGCCAGACCAAGAGGCTATGAGGCCATCAAGCAGGCCCTGATAACCAAGTACCAGCTAACTCCTGAGGATTACCGTAAAAAGTTCCAGAACCTCCAACGTGGCTCACACGACAGTTACAGTGATGTGGTGCATGGACTCAGGACCCACTTTGACCAGTGGACCCAAGGACTGTCAGTGACCACCTTTGAGCAGCTGGGAGACCTGATGATCAAAGACCAGTTCTTACATCTTTGCCCAGCTGAGGTGCGACAGTTCGTGATAGACAGAGAACCCAAAGATGTGACGAAAGCAGCGCAGATTGACGATGCCTATGAGGCCAACCGTAGATCGGAAGCGCGGAAGCCAGTCACCACCAGCTGGAGAGGGGGTAAGCCTGCAACCAACGCCAGTACCCCTGCCAGCCAACACACCAGAGGTCCTGTCCCCGTGGCCAACAGCGCCAGACCTACCACCGAACCTCGCAAGTGTTACTTCTACAATCGGACTGGTCATATCAGTTCCAACTGTCCAGACAAGCAGAAGAACCCCCAAGCCAAGGCCCCAGGGCCTAATGCTGCAGTTCTTTTGGTGGGTGGTGTAGTTGGGAGGGTGTGTGACAACAATGTGCAGCACGTCATGGTGGGGGGCCATGTCGCCACAGGCCTCAAGGACACCGGGGCTGAACGAACCCTCATCCGACCCGAACTGGCGGCCCCTGAAGAAATCATTCCGGGGAAAACCCTGACTGTCACTGGGATTGGGGGCATCAGCTGTCCCTTACCGATGGCCCGGGTTTATATTGATTGGGGTGCCGCGAGCGGGGTGAATGAAGTGGGGCTGTCTGATAATTTGCCCACTGATGTTTTGTTGGGGACTGATTTGGGGTGGATGGTTGCATATTATGTCCCTGACTCCCCTCCCTGATCGAATGCTGATGATAGCGATGGGAAATTGCACGTGTTACCTGACAATGCTTTACCGGTTAATAATGTACTTGATAATGATTTTTCTGAAAATGCAGAGAGTAATACTGATGATGCGAATTATGAAAATGTGCATGTGTTACCTGATAACCATTTGTGTTGCAAAGATGATGTGTTCACAGGTACAGGCGTGCTCAGCCACGTTGCTTTGTGGGGTGGGATGGCTGAGGAACCCCTAACAGGAGCAAGTGAGGGAGCTAAGGGAAATGGGGAGATGCATGGGAACCGTGAGGAAGGTGACGCCATGAAAGTGACCAGTGCCACCGAGGAAGGTAACTGGCCCATAAGTAGCACTGCCCCTGGAGTGTTGGGGGTGGATGGGAAGGTCGAGCCCATAGCAGCGCCGGCTGATGGGTCTGTAGAAACCCCGGGGAGACAGCCTTCGTAGCTGCTGTCACCCGCAGTCAGAGTGCCCGGAACGCAGATAACTGTCAGCCTTCCGGACCCTCCTCAGTCATCACGGTGACTGAACCAGAGGTGGACCCAGAGCAGGTCCAAGAGGGTTCCCGTGGGGAAGGGACCTTGACGTCGCTTCTGGCTTCCCCTAGGCAGGAGTTTCAGGCCGCTCTGCACACAGATGCGAGCCTAGAGAGTTTGAGACATCTCGCCGAGACGCGCTTCTCCGTGACTGAGAAGGAGAAGGTGTTCTGGGAACGAGAAAGGTTGTACCGGGAGACAGTACCCGGAGAATCACAAAAGGAGTGGTTGAGGGAAAGACAGCTGGTCAAAACCAGGGATTCAAGCTTCAGGAGGCTAATTTGCATATTCCAGGTGCCTTCTGGGAGAAGCGAAGTCTCCCTAAGCTAGAAGATCGTTGGGTACAGCCGGGACCAGCTGCTTCGAAAGCATCACCAAACCAGGGATTCAAGCTTCAGGAGGCTAATTTGCATATTCCAGGTGCCTTCTGGGAGAAGCGAAGTCTCCCTAAGCTAGAAGATCGTTGGGTACAGCCGGGACCAGCTGCTTCGAAAGCATCACCAAACCAGGGATTCAAGCTTCAGGAGGCTAATTTGCATATTCCAGGTGCCTTCTGGGAGAAGCGAAGTCTCCCTAAGCTAGAAGATCGTTGGGTACAGCCGGGACCAGCTGCTTCGAAAGCATCACCAAACCAGGGATTCAAGCTTCAGGAGGCTAATTTGCATATTCCAGGTGCCTTCTGGGAGAAGCGAAGTCTCCCTTAGCTAGAAGATCGTTGGGTACAGCCGGGACCAGCTGCTTCGAAAGCATCACCAAACCAGGGATTCAAGCTTCAGGAGGCTAATTTGCATATTCCAGGTGCCTTCTGGGAGAAGCGAAGTCTCCCTAAGCTAGAAGATCGTTGGGTACAGCCGGGACCAGCTGCTTCGAAAGCATCACCAAACCAGGGATTCAAGCTTCAGGAGGCTAATTTGCATATTCCAGGTGCCTTCTGGGAGAAGCGAAGTCTCCCTAAGCTAGAAGATCGTTGGGTACAGCCGGGACCAGCTGCTTCGAAAGCATCACCAAACCAGGGATTCAAGCTTCAGGAGGCTAATTTGCATATTCCAGGTGCCTTCTGGGAGAAGCGAAGTCTCCCTAAGCTAGAAGATCGTTGGGTACAGCCGGGACCAGCTGCTTCGAAAGCATCACCAAACCAGGGATTCAAGCTTCAGGAGGCTAATTTGCATATTCCAGGTGCCTTCTGGGAGAAGCGAAGTCTCCCTAAGCTAGAAGATCGTTGGGTACAGCCGGGACCAGCTGCTTCGAAAGCATCGCCAAACCAGGGATTCAAGCTTCAGGAGGCTAATTTGCATATTCCAGGTGCCTTCTGGGAGAAGCGAAGTCTCCCTAAGCTAGAAGATCGTTGGGTACAGCCGGGACCAGCTGCTTGGAAAGCATCGCCAAACCAGGGATTCAAGCTTCAGGAGGCTAATTTGCATATTCCAGGTGCCTTCTGGGAGAAGCGAAGTCTCCCTAAGCTAGAAGATCGTTGGGTACAGCCGGGACCAGCTGCTTCGAAAGCATCACCAAACCAGGGATTCAAGCTTCAGGAGGCTAATTTGCATATTCCAGGTGCCTTCTGGGAGAAGCGAAGTCTCCCTAAGCTAGAAGATCGTTGGGTACAGCCGGGACCAGCTGCTTCGAAAGCATCACCAAACCAGGGATTCAAGCTTCAGGAGGCTAATTTGCATATTCCAGGTGCCTTCTGGGAGAAGCGAAGTCTCCCTAAGCTAGAAGATCGTTGGGTACAGCCGGGACCAGCTGCTTCGAAAGCATCACCAAACCAGGGATTCAAGCTTCAGGAGGCTAATTTGCATATTCCAGGTGCCTTCTGGGAGAAGCGAAGTCTCCCTAAGCTAGAAGATCGTTGGGTACAGCCGGGACCAGCTGCTTCGAAAGCATCACCAAACCAGGGATTCAAGCTTCAGGAGGCTAATTTGCATATTCCAGGTGCCTTCTGGGAGAAGCGAAGTCTCCCTAAGCTAGAAGATCGTTGGGTACAGCCGGGACCAGCTGCTTCGAAAGCATCACCAAACCAGGGATTCAAGCTTCAGGAGGCTAATTTGCATATTCCAGGTGCCTTCTGGGAGAAGCGAAGTCTCCCTAAGCTAGAAGATCGTTGGGTACAGCCGGGACCAGCTGCTTCGAAAGCATCACCAAACCAGGGATTCAAGCTTCAGGAGGCTAATTTGCATATTCCAGGTGCCTTCTGGGAGAAGCGAAGTCTCCCTAAGCTAGAAGATCGTTGGGTACAGCCGGGACCAGCTGCTTCGAAAGCATCACCAAACCAGGGATTCAAGCTTCAGGAGGCTAATTTGCATATTCCAGGTGCCTTCTGGGAGAAGCGAAGTCTCCCTAAGCTAGAAGATCGTTGGGTACAGCCGGGACCAGCTGCTTCGAAAGCATCACCAAACCAGGGATTCAAGCTTCAGGAGGCTAATTTGCATATTCCAGGTGCCTTCTGGGAGAAGCGAAGTCTCCCTAAGCTAGAAGATCGTTGGGTACAGCCGGGACCAGCTGCTTCGAAAGCATCACCAAACCAGGGATTCAAGCTTCAGGAGGCTAATTTGCATATTCCAGGTGCCTTCTGGGAGAAGCGAAGTCTCCCTAAGCTAGAAGATCGTTGGGTACAGCCGGGACCAGCTGCTTCGAAGGCATCACCAAACCAGGGATTCAAGCTTCAGGAGGCTAATTTGCATATTCCAGGTGCCTTCTGGGAGAAGCGAAGTCTCCCTAAGCTAGAAGATCGTTGGGTACAGCCGGGACCAGCTGCTTCGAAAGCATCACCAAACCAGGGATTCAAGCTTCAGGAGGCTAATTTGCATATTCCAGGTGCCTTCTGGGAGAAGCGAAGTCTCCCTAAGCTAGAAGATCGTTGGGTACAGCCGGGACCAGCTGCTTCGAAAGCATCACCAAACCAGGGATTCAAGCTTCAGGAGGCTAATTTGCATATTCCAGGTGCCTTCTGGGAGAAGCGAAGTCTCCCTAAGCTAGAAGATCGTTGGGTACAGCCGGGACCAGCTGCTTCGAAAGCATCACCAAACAAATTTTTGCCTGTAGGACATTATTGCAAGAGAGCTTGGCTGAGTAGATTACACAAGAAGGAAAACACACAGCAAGTCAGCAGGATCTAGGAGCAACATGGCAGATGTGACAACCTACATGGTGAGCTGCAGCATGTGCTACATGTTCACAGATCGACCACAAGAAGAATCCAATTTCACCTGTCAGAAGTGTAGACTAGTGGCCCTTTTAGAAGAAAAGGTGCGGGGTCTGGAAGAAAGAATAGCAACTTTGAAACTCATCAAAGAGAATGAAGACTTTCTAGACAGAACAGAAGCATCTCTACTGGTCACAGAAGGTGCAAAAAGTGTCAGAGAACCTCCAAAAGCAGATGAGTGGAAGCATGTGACCAAAAGAAGCAAGAAGACCATGGAGAAATCACCAACCACACAACTGAAGAACCGATATCAAATCTTTGTAGAGGATGAAGATGGCACACCTAAGAATGAAGCAATACCAGCAAGCAAAAAAGAAAAGGGCACACAGCAACAAGTGACAGCAAAAAGTACAGCCAAGAAGCAACGAAGAGTGGTGGTGGTGGGAGACTCACTACTGAGAGGCACCGAAGCAGCCATCTGCAGACCGGACATAACTGCAAGAGAAGTATGCTGCCTTCCAGGTGCGATGATCGAGGATGTGACCGATAGGATACCAAAGCTCTTCAGCTCCAAGGACGTCCACCCATTTCTTCTGATACATGTTGGCACCAATGACACGGCAAGGAAGGACCTACCGACAATCTGCAAGGACTTTGAAGAGTTGGGGAAGAAAGTAAAGGAACTGGATGCACAGGTAGTTTTTTCTTCTATCCTTCCAGTAGACGGGCATGGCACCAGGAGATGGAACAGGATCCTTGATGCAAACAACTGGCTAAGACGATGGTGCAGACAACAAGGATTTGGATTCCTGGACCACGGTGTGAATTACTGGTATGATGGACTCCTCGCCAGAGACGGACTACACCTCAACAAACCTGGGAAACACACATTCGCCAGAAGACTCGCTACACTCATCAGGAGGGCGTTAAACTAGAAGAAGAGGGGACGGGAAGAAAAACATTAGACTCGAACAAAGACGACCCAGGAAAACATACTCAGAAGGGAGGTAAGAACATTTCTAAAACAATCCACAGTGAGGAGATTGGAACAAAACAAAATCCTCTAAACTGCATGCTCGCAAACGCCAGAAGCCTGACAAACAAGATGGAAGAACTAGAAGCAGAAATATCTACAGGTAACTTTGACATAGTGGGAATAACCGAGACATGGTTAGATGAAAGCTATGACTGGGCAGTTAACTTACAGGGTTACAGTCTGTTTAGAAAGGATCGTAAAAATCGGAGAGGAGGAGGGGTTTGTCTCTATGTAAAGTCTTGTCTAAAGTCCACTTTAAGGGAGGATATTAGCGAAGGGAATGAGGATGTCGAGTCCATATGGGTTGAAATTCATGGAGGGAAAAATGGTAACAAAATTCTCATTGGGGTCTGTTACAAACCCCCAAATATAACAGAAAGCATGGAAAGTCTACTTCTAAAGCAGATAGATGAAGCTGCAACCCATAATGAGGTCCTGGTTATGGGGGACTTTAACTACCCGGATATTAACTGGGAAACAGAAACCTGTGAAACCCATAAAGGCAACAGGTTTCTGCTAATAACCAAGAAAAATTATCTTTCACAATTGGTGCAGAATCCAACCAGAGGAGCAGCACTTTTAGACCTAATACTATCTAATAGACCTGACAGAATAACAAATCTGCAGGTGGTTGGGCATTTAGGAAATAGCGACCACAATATTGTGCAGTTTCACGTGTCTTTCACTAGGGGGACTTGTCAGGGAGTCACAAAAACATTGAACTTTAGGAAGGCAAAGTTTGACCAGCTTAGAGATGCCCTTAATCTGGTAGACTGGGACAATATCCTCAGAAATGAGAATACAGATAATAAATGGGAAATGTTTAAGAACATCCTAAATAGGCAGTGTAAGCGGTTTATACCTTGTGGGAATAAAAGGACTAGAAATAGGAAAAACCCAATGTGGCTAAACAAAGAAGTAAGACAGGCAATTAACAGTAAAAAGAAAGCATTTGCACTACTAAAGCAGGATGGCACCATTGAAGCTCTAAAAAACTATAGGGAGAAAAATACTTTATCTAAAAAACTAATTAAAGCTGCCAAAAAGGAAACAGAGAAGCACATTGCTAAGGAGAGTAAAACTAATCCCAAACTGTTCTTCAACTATATCAATAGTAAAAGAATAAAAACTGAAAATGTAGGCCCCTTAAAAAATAGTGAGGAAAGAATGGTTGTAGATGACGAGGAAAAAGCTAACATATTAAATACCTTCTTCTCCACGGTATTCACGGTGGAAAATGAAATGCTAGGTGAAATCCCAAGAAACAATGAAAACCCTATATTAAGGGTCACCAATCTAACCCAAGAAGAGGTGCGAAACCGGCTAAATAAGATTAAAATAGATAAATCTCCGGGTCCGGATGGCATACACCCACAAGTACTAAGAGAACTAAGTAATGTAATAGATAAACCATTATTTCTTATTTTTAGTGACTCTATAGCGACAGGGTCTGTTCCGCAGGACTGGCGCATAGCAAATGTGGTGCCAATATTCAAAAAGGGCTCTAAAAGTGAACCTGGAAATTATAGGCCAGTAAGTCTAACCTCTATTGTTGGTAAAATATTTGAAGGGTTTCTGAGGGATGTTATTCTGGATTATCTCAATGAGAATAACTGTTTAACTCCATATCAGCATGGGTTTATGAGAAATCGCTCCTGTCAAACCAATCTAATCAGTTTTTATGAAGAGGTAAGCTATAGACTGGACCACGGTGAGTCATTGGACGTGGTATATCTCGATTTTTCCAAAGCGTTTGATACCGTGCCGCACAAGAGGTTGGTACACAAAATGAGAATGCTTGGTCTGGGGCAAAATGTGTGTAAATGGGTTAGTAACTGGCTTAGTGATAGAAAGCAGAGGGTGGTTATAAATGGTATAGTCTCTAACTGGGTCGCTGTGACCAGTGGGGTACCGCAGGGGTCAGTATTGGGACCTGTTCTCTTCAACATATTCATTAATGATCTGGTAGAAGGTTTACACAGTAAAATATCGATATTTGCAGATGATACAAAACTATGTAAAGCAGTTAATACAAGAGAAGATAGTATTCTGCTACAGATGGATCTGGATAAGTTGGAAACTTGGGCTGAAAGGTGGCAGATGAGGTTTAACAATGATAAATGTAAGGTTATACACATGGGAAGAGGGAATCAATATCACCATTACACACTGAACGGGAAACCACTGGGTAAATCTGACAGGGAGAAGGACTTGGGGATCCTAGTTAATGATAAACTTACCTGGAGCAGCCAGTGCCAGGCAGCAGCTGCCAAGGCAAACAGGATCATGGGGTGCATTAAAAGAGGTCTGGATACACATGATGAGAGCATTATACTGCCTCTGTACAAATCCCTAGTTAGACCGCACATGGAGTACTGTGTCCAGTTTTGGGCACCGGTGCTCAGGAAGGATATAATGGAACTAGAGAGAGTACAAAGGAGGGCAACAAAATTAATAAAGGGGATGGGAGAACTACAATACCCAGATAGATTAGCGAAATTAGGATTATTTAGTCTAGAAAAAAGACGACTGAGGGGCGATCTAATAACCATGTATAAGTATATAAGGGGACAATACAAATATCTCGCTGAGGATCTGTTTATACCAAGGAAGGTGACGGGCACAAGGGGGCATTCTTTGCGTCTGGAGGAGAGAAGGTTTTTCCACCAACATAGAAGAGGATTCTTTACTGTTAGGGCAGTGAGAATCTGGAATTGCTTGCCTGAGGAGGTGGTGATGGCGAACTCAGTCGAGGGGTTCAAGAGAGGCCTGGATGTCTTCCTGGAGCAGAACAATATTGTATCATACAATTATTAGGTTCTGTAGAAGGACGTAGATCTGGGTATTTATTATGATGGAATATAGGCTGAACTGGATGGACAAATGTCTTTTTTCGGCCTTACTAACTATGTTACTATGTTACTAATTCCGGGGTGAGTTGTTGCGGATTGCCCATGAGATCCCGCTAGCTGGACACTTGGGGATCAGCAAAACTAAGGCCCGGCTGTCTCAACACTTCTATTGGCCTAAGATGGGGACAGATGTGTCAAACTACTGCTGCTCCTGTGTCACCTGTCAAAGAGTGGGTAAGGCGGGGCTTGCTCTTAAGGCTCCCCTGATCCCTTTGCCGGTGATAGAGGAGCCTTTCCAGAGGATCGCGGTGGACATTGTGGGCCCGCTGTCCATCCCCAGCAGCTCTGGAAAGCAATATGTCCTCACTGTGGTAGACTACGCTACCCAATACCCCGTGACAGTAGCTCTGTCGTCAACTAGGGCAGAGAAGGTGGCGGATGCCCTGTTGGCCATCTTTTCACGTGTAGGATTTCCCAGGGAGGTGCTTACTCATCAAGGGACCCAATTTATGTCTCGCCTAATGGAGGCTCTCTGTAAGAGAATGCAGGTGGAGCGTCTGGTATCGAGTGCGTATCACCCACAGACCAATGGCTTGTGTGAACGCTTCAATGGTACCCACAAACAGATGCTACGCATGCTGGTTGAGACCCAAGGGCGCGACTGGGAACGGTACCTCCCACACCTGCTATTCCCTTACCGAGAGGTTCCGCAGGCCTCGACAGGGTTCTCTCCCTTCGAGCTCCTGTACGGCAGGCGAGTCCAGGGACCCCTTGGGTTGGTAAGAGAATCCTGGGAAGAGGAGCCGAACTCTTTTGAAGTGTCCATAGTGGAGTTTGTCATGCGCTTCCGTGACAAGATGCAGACCTTGACGCAGTTGGTCCATGACAACATGATGCAGGCTCAGGCTGATCAGAAGCACTGGTACGACCAGAACTCCTGGGAGCGGACCTACCAGGTGGGTCAAAAGGTGTGGGTGCTGGTCCCCGTACCAAAGGATAAGCTTCAGGCAGCCTGGGAGGGCCCGTACGTCGTCCACCAACAGCTCAACCCAGTCACCTGCGTGGTCACGCTTGACCACGCTCTGGGTAGGCGAAAGGCCTTACACGTCATTATGATGAAGGCTCAACACGAACGTGAAGCCTGGGTCCTACCGGTCTGCAGCCTGCCCGAAGACGGGGAGAAAGACACCCTCCTGGACATGCTGGCCCAAGCCAAGGCCAATGGGTCCATAGAGGACTTGGAGGTAAGCGCCTTGTTAACCGAACCCCAGCGGTTGCAGTTGCAGACCACGCTGGAACCCTTCCGGGCCGTGTTCTACAACCAACCTGGAAGGACTGAGTTAGCGGTCCACGAGGTGGACACCGGGAATCACGCCCCATTACGGCGAACACCTTATCAAATCTCCGACTAGGTGCAGCAGGTTATGCGCCAGGAGATCGATGAGATGTTACAGCTGGAGGTGATTCAGCAGTCAAAGAGAGTGTGGGCCTCACCTGTAGTTCTCGTGCCAAAAAAGGATCGAACCACCAGGTGTTCGGCGTTGACTATAGTGGGCTCAAGGCCATCAGAGCCTCTGACGCGCACCCCATGCAACGCATCGAGGAGCTGCTTGAGCGGTTAGCTGGCTCAAAATATCTCCATAATGGATCTGAGTCGGGGATACTGGCAGATTTCCCTGAGCCCCGAGGCACAGGAGAAGTCTGTGTTTATTACACCCTTCGGACTGTACAAGTCCACGGCCGTGCCCTTCGGCATGAAGAATGCCTCTGCCACTTTCCAGCGGATGGTCAACCACCTGCTTCAGGAACTGGAGAAGTACGCGGTGGTGTACTTGGATGACATTGCCATCTTCAGTTCCTCCTGGAACGAACACCTGCAGCATCTCGAGGAGGTGCTCAGGCGAATTCACCAAGCAGGACTGACTATCAAGCCGGGAAAGTGTCAGATGGGCATGAGTGAGGTCCACTACCTGGGGCATCGGGTAGGCGGGAACTCCATAAGGCCAGAGCCTGGGAAAGTGGATGCGATTGCGTCCTGGCCCACCCCTAGGATCAAGAAACAGGTGATGTCCTTCCTGGGCACTGCAGGGTACTATAGGCGCTTCGTACAGAACTATAGTAGCTTGGCAATGTCCTTGACGGACCTCACCAGGAAGAAGCCTACCCGAAGTAGTCGACTGGACTGTCAGCTGTGAGGGAGCCTTCCAGGGATTGAAAACAGCCCTGTGCAACTCTCCCGTGTTAAAAGCAATTGACAGCAGTCGACCGTTCCTGGTGCAGACAGGCGCCAGCGCCTCGGTGCTGTGCTCAGCCAGGTTGACTCGGGGAAACCAAGATCACCCCGTGTTGTACCTGAGTCGGACGCTTCTGCTGAGGGAAGTGGCCTTTTCCACCATCGAGAAGGAGTGCCTGGCCATGGTCTGGTCGTGCAACGTTTGCAGCCCTACCTGTACGGTCGCACCTTCACAGTGGTGACTTACCAGAACCCTCTGCGCTGGCTACAAGCCATGTATGGAACCAACGGAAGGTTGCTTCGCTGGAGCCTTGCCCTCCTACAGTATGACTTTACCATAAAACACAAAAAGGGCAGCCAGCATGGCAACGCAGATGAGTTGTCCCGCCAGGGCGAACCTGTCTCCATAGCGCGGTCCAAAAGGGGGAGGTGTCATGATTATATGAATATGCCATTTTTTTAGTATATACCTAAAAGTTCCATGGCTTTCAGACACGCTGTGGGCTTTTCCGACCCCTTCCCCCCTTCATTCTGCCTAGAAAGCTCTGCTTCTCTCTTAGCCTGCAGGCAACTCCCTCCCCCTGCTATATAGTTGTAATGTGAGACCAGTGTGCCAGCAAGAGGAATTATTATGGCTCTGTGCTGCGAAAGCCAGTCTCTTTCTAAACCCCTCATCCCGCTTGATACTAGCTAAAACTGGTACAGCCATTTCCAAAACTGCATGGACCTCTTTTGTTCTTTTAAAGTTATGTATACTGGCACCGATCCGGGCTAGAGATACAAGGATTATATATTCCAGATGTCCATCGAGAGATCTATAGCTCACTAAAATCGCTAGGAGCTAAACCCAACGGATTGCAAGGAGCGGATTTTTCCGTAAGCGGGTCATGTATCTACACTGTATATATACTTAAAGGAACCCTGGTGAATATCCTGATCATTGTGTTGTTCTTATACGAGGTTCATACAGCGAGTTATGTATAGAAATGGTTTGTCATAACTCTAAGAACAGGGAGGATTCAGCCTCTGAGTGACGTCACCACGGTGGGAATGCCTTGGTTTTGGGCTGGGAGATAAGTGAGTGAAACATCAGTCTTCCCTAGTCTTTTGTCCTGGATCTAGCTGCGAAACAGATGTGTGATGCATCTTGATGTGTGCCCCTCCCCCACAGCACACAGTCAGCTATGAGATGAAATGATGTGAACAAAATGTAAGTGTTTTTCAGCTTTAATCTCATTTTATTTGTACTGTACATACGATACTTGTCTACTTTTACAATACCCTTTTATACTTCTGTAAACGCTGCCTACCTTTTTTGGAGTAAAATAAATAAAATTACTAGCTTTGTCTCTCTTTGCTCTAGAACCGAACTGTCACGTCCTCTGAAGTGAATTACGCTACTAATCTGGGTTGGCTCCGGACCCGTTATTAATTTTAAAAAATCGTAGCTTGTGGCAGTGGATTTGTCCTGTGCGTTTGAGAGGCTTTATAGCTACGGCGGCGTCGATAATTATTGTTCCCGCCTGAGTGGGAGTAATTATTTCACCCTCGCTGCAGCGTACCCATTAGGCTACTTAAACACTGGCGTTTTTTGCAATACGTCGCAATGCGTCGTTTATGGCAAAAAACGCATCCTGCAAAGTTGTTTGCAGGATGCGTTTTTGTCCCATAGATTAAAATTAGCGACGCATTGCCACACGTAGCAACCGTCGTGCGACGGTTGCGCCGTGTTGTGGCGGACCGCCGGGAGCAAAAAACGTTAAATGTAACGTTTTTTGCTGCCGACGGACCGCTTTTTCCGACCGCGCATGCGCGGCCGGAACTCCGCCCCCACCTCCCCGCACCTCACAATGGGGCAGCGGATGCGCCGGAGAAATGCATCTGCTGCACCCGTTGTGTGGCGCATCAAACGCTAGCGTCGGAATCTCGGCCCGACGCATTGCGACGGGCAGATTCCGACGCTAGTGTGAGAGTAGCCTTAGCCAGTGCATAGTAAGGCAGCCTTTCTGGCGACTATCCAAGGTGCAGTACCCGGTCTGACCTGAGGGTAAGGAGGGCACCAGAGAGCTGCAAGTTCCAAACCGGAACTAGGAAGTGAGATATAGATAAATCCCCTTCAGAAAGGAACCAGGGGCAACCAAACAACCCCGGTTCATGACAAATTGGTGTCAGTGGTGGGGATGATAAAGGTATCCTCCCCGTGAACCGTTACAACCCCCCTACGTGTCTCTCAGCTCCGCGGCACCCCGGTATGTGTCTTTCAGCTCCACAGCACCCCCCTATGTGTCTGTCAGCTGTGCGGCACCCCTGTGTCTGTCAGCTCCGCAGCACCTCCCTGTGACTGCCAGTTCTGCGGCACCGCCCTATGTGTCTGTTAGCTCTGCGGTAGCCCCCTATGTGTCTGTCAGCTGCGCGGCACCGCCCTATGTGTCTGTCAGCTCTGCAGTAGCCCCCTATGTGTCAGTCAGCTCTGCGGCACCCCCTGTGTCTGTCAGCTCCGCGGTACCCCTCTATGGACTGTCAGCTCCGCGGCACCCCCCTATGGACTGTCAGCTCCGCGGCACCCCCCTATGTGTCAGTCAGCTCCGCGGCACCCCCCTATGGACTGTCAGCTCCGCGGCACCCCCCTATGTGTCTGTCAGCTCCGCGGCACCCCCATACGTGTCTGTCAGCTCCGCGGCACCCCCATACGTGTCTGTCAGCTCCGCGGCACCCCCCTATGGACTGTCAGCTCCGCGGCACCCCCCTATGTGTCAGTCAGCTCCGCGGCACCCCCATACGTGTCAGTCAGCTCCGCGGCACCCCCATACGTGTCAGTCAGCTCCGCGGCACCCCCATACGTGTCAGTCAGCTCCGCGGCACCCCCATACGTGTCTGTCAGCTCCGCGGCACCCCCATACGTGTCTGTCAGCTCCGCGGCACCCCCATACGTGTCTGTCAGCTCCGCGGCACCCCCATACGTGTCTGTCAGCTCCGCGGCACCCCCATACGTGTCTGTCAGCTCCGCGGCACCCCCCTATGTGTCTGTCAGCTCCGCGGCACCCCCATACGTGTCTGTCAGCTCCGCGGCACCCCCATACGTGTCTGTCAGCTCCGCGGCACCCCCCTATGTGTCTGTCAGCTCCACGGCACCCCCGTATGGACTGTCAGCTCCGCGGCACCCCCCTATGTGTCAGTCAGCTCCGCGGCACCCCCCTATGGACTGTCAGCTCCGCGGCACCCCCCTATGTGTCTGTCAGCTCCGCGGCACCCCCATACGTGTCTGTCAGCTCCGCGGCACCCCCCTATGTGTCTGTCAGCTCCGCGGCACCCTCCTACGTGTCAGTCAGCTCCGCGGCACTCCCCTACGTGTCTGTCAGCTCCGCGGCACCCCCCTATGGACTGTCAGCTCCGCGGCACCCCCCTATGTGTCAGTCAGCTCCGCGGCACCCCCCTATGGACTGTCAGCTCCGCGGCACCCCCCTATGTGTCTGTCAGCTCCGCGGCACCCCCATACGTGTCTGTCAGCTCCGCGGCACCCCCCTATGTGTCTGTCAGCTCCGCGGCACCCTCCTACGTGTCAGTCAGCTCCGCGGCACTCCCCTACGTGTCTGTCAGCTCCGCGGCACCCCCCTATGGACTGTCAGCTCCGCGGCACCCCCCTATGTGTCAGTCAGCTCCGCGGCACCCCCCTATGTGTCAGTCAGCTCCGCGGCACCCCCCTATGTGTCAGTCAGCTCCGCGGCACCCCCCTATGTGTCTGTCAGCTCCGCGGCACCCCCATACGTGTCTGTCAGCTCCGCGGCACCCCCCTATGGACTGTCAGCTCCGCGGCACCCCCCTATGTGTCAGTCAGCTCCGCGGCACCCCCATACGTGTCAGTCAGCTCCGCGGCACCCCCATACGTGTCAGTCAGCTCCGCGGCACCCCCATACGTGTCTGTCAGCTCCGCGGCACCCCCATACGTGTCTGTCAGCTCCGCGGCACCCCCATACGTGTCTGTCAGCTCCGCGGCACCCCCATACGTGTCTGTCAGCTCCGCGGCACCCCCATACGTGTCTGTCAGCTCCGCGGCACCCCCCTATGTGTCTGTCAGCTCCGCGGCACCCCCATACGTGTCTGTCAGCTCCGCGGCACCCCCATACGTGTCTGTCAGCTCCGCGGCACCCCCCTATGTGTCTGTCAGCTCTGCGGCACCCCCGTATGGACTGTCAGCTCCGCGGCACCCCCCTATGTGTCAGTCAGCTCCGCGGCACCCCCCTATGGACTGTCAGCTCCGCGGCACCCCCCTATGTGTCTGTCAGCTCCGCGGCACCCCCATACGTGTCTGTCAGCTCCGCGGCACCCCCCTATGTGTCTGTCAGCTCCGCGGCACCCTCCTACGTGTCAGTCAGCTCCGCGGCACTCCCCTACGTGTCTGTCAGCTCCGCGGCACCCCCCTATGGACTGTCAGCTCCGCGGCACCCCCCTATGTGTCAGTCAGCTCCGCGGCACCCCCCTATGGACTGTCAGCTCCGCGGCACCCCCCTATGTGTCTGTCAGCTCCGCGGCACCCCCCTATGTGTCTGTCAGCTCCGCGGCACCCCCATACGTGTCTGTCAGCTCCGCGGCACCCCCCTATGTGTCTGTCAGCTCCGCGGCACCCTCCTACGTGTCAGTCAGCTCCGCGGCACTCCCCTACGTGTCTGTCAGCTCCGCGGCACCCCCCTATGGACTGTCAGCTCCGCGGCACCCCCCTATGTGTCAGTCAGCTCCGCGGCACCCCCCTATGGACTGTCAGCTCCGCGGCACCCCCCTATGTGTCTGTCAGCTCCGCGGCACCCCCATACGTGTCTGTCAGCTCCGCGGCACCCCCCTATGTGTCTGTCAGCTCCGCGGCACCCTCCTACGTGTCAGTCAGCTCCGCGGCACTCCCCTACGTGTCTGTCAGCTCCGCGGCACCCCCCTATGGACTGTCAGCTCCGCGGCACCCCCCTATGTGTCAGTCAGCTCCGCGGCACCCCCCTATGGACTGTCAGCTCCGCGGCACCCCCCTATGTGTCTGTCAGCTCCGCGGCACCCCCCTATGTGTCTGTCAGCTCCGCGGCACCCCCATACGTGTCTGTCAGCTCCGCGGCACCCCCCTATGTGTCTGTCAGCTCCGCGGCACCCTCCTACGTGTCAGTCAGCTCCGCGGCACTCCCCTACGTGTCTGTCAGCTCCGCGGCACCCCCCTATGGACTGTCAGCTCCGCGGCACCCCCCTATGTGTCAGTCAGCTCCGCGGCACCCCCCTATGGACTGTCAGCTCCGCGGCACCCCCCTATGTGTCTGTCAGCTCCGCGGCACCCCCATACGTGTCTGTCAGCTCCGCGGCACCCCCCTATGTGTCTGTCAGCTCCGCGGCACCCTCCTACGTGTCAGTCAGCTCCGCGGCACTCCCCTACGTGTCTGTCAGCTCCGCGGCACCCCCATACGTGTCTGTCAGCTCCGCGGCACCCCCCTATGTGTCTGTCAGCTCCGCGGCACCCCCTTGTGTCTGTCAGCTCCGCGGCACCCCCCTATGTGTCTGTCTGCTGCGCGGTCACATGACCCTTGTGGCAGCTCTGGATGTGAGTGGAGTGCAGGGCTCCTCATCTTGTCTCGCCTCCTCTGCTCGTCTTGCAGGGTCCCATCTCCGTCTTCTCGGCCAAGCATCGGTGGCGGCCAGCGCAGAAGGTTCACCTGGATCCTGGAGATGGCGGCTTTGGCTTCACTTTGAGAGGCGACTCCCCGGTTCTCATCGCTGGGGTGGTCCCAGGGGGCTGCGCCGCTGTACGTACATCATCTGCTCCTGGGAAAGCTGGGTGACCTCAGTGTGTTTGCCCTGGCCTCCGTCACCCGGCTCCCCCAGATCTGGCTGCATCGTGTGCCCCGGCCGCTGACTTCGCTCTTCTGTCACAGTGTGCCGGTGTGATGGAGGGGTCTTACATCGTGGCTGTGAACAGCGAGGACTGCCGGTGGGCGAAGCATTCACAAGTCGTCCAGCTGCTGAAGAACGTGGGGAAGCAAGGAGCGGACATCGAGGTGGTGACCTTCCAGAGCGCCGACCCTCAGAGCACGGTGAGACCCCCGCTAATAATGTACTGAACCCTTCTAAGATAGTAAAAAAAGACTGCACAATTCCTATAATCTGGCATCCTGCGGTCTGCAGAGTATTGGAAATTCCAAACCATCAGACGCCTCCTGCGGTGCTGCCGGTGACATCCTGCTTATCTGCTGCCGGATTACAGGAATTTTATAGCGACTCTCCCTGATCCCCTGTAAGATGCCGGAGTATCGGACCCCGATGACCGCACGCTCCGTTGTGCAGTATTACCCCAGTATAACGCGCTGTCACCCGCCAGGTGCCGGACAAGAAGTCATCCATGCTGACGTCCAGCGAGATCCTGAAGGGCAACAAGGAGAACAGGAAGACGACGGCGGCCGGGAAACGCTCCAGCACGCTGCTGCTCTGGAAGAAGAACCCCACCAAGAGGACCCCCAACATCTCCAGCATCAGCGCCCTCCAGCTGCCATTCAGTGCGGTGCAGAGCAACGAGTCCATGTACTGAGCTCTGCAGCCAGCCAGGAGACTATAGACCACCCTGCACCTTAGGGCCAGGAGACTATAGACCACCCTACACCCCGCGGTCAGGAGTCTACAGACCACCCTGCACCTCGTGGCCACGAGACCAGAGACCACCCTGCACTCTTCGGTCAGGAGACCACAAAACACCCTGCGGAAAGGAGAATACTGACCACCCTGCACTCCGCGGCCAGAAGACCACAGACCACCCTGCGGCCTGGAGGCTACAGACCACCCTGCACGCCGTGGTTAGGAGACTACTGGACCACCCTACAGCCGGGTGCTACGGGACCACCCTGCACCCAGGAGACTACAGACCACCCTGTACCCTGCGTACAGGAGACATCTGGGCCACCCTGTGCCCGGACCACACCCCAGTAGATGAGTGGACCACCCATAGGGACCACCTTGAATCAAGGATTCCACTGCCACGAACATGCTGCACCCTGGACCTCACTGCCCCATGGAGCCGACAAAACCACTTTGCGTCCTGGACCCCACGATCAGGACCACCCTTTTGCCTGGACCTTAGGGGACAATAGGTCGACTCTGGCGCTCTTGACTCCATGACTAGGACCACCCTGTGTCCTGGGTCCCACCTCCAGAAGATGATATCACTGCATGTCCTGGACCCCACTGCCCCCAGGATATTATGGGACCACCCTGTGCCCCGGGAGACTATGGGACCACCCTGTGCCCCGGGAGACTATGGCACCACCCTGTGCCCCGGGAGACTATGGAACCACCCTGTGCCCCGGGAGACTATGGCACCACCCTGTGCCCCGGGAGACTATGGGACCACCCTGTGCCCCGGGAGACTATGGGACCACCCTGTGCCCCGGGAGACTATGGGACCACCCTGTGCCCCGGGAGACTATGGGACCACCCTGTGCCCCGGGAGACTATGGGACCACCCTGTGCCCCGGGAGACTATGGGACCACCCTGTGCCCCGGGAGACTATGGCACCACCCTGTGCCCCGGGAGACTATGGCACCACCCTGTGCCCCGGGAGACTATGGCACCACCCTGTGCCCCGGGAGACTATGGGACCACCCTGTGCCCCGGGAGACTATGGCACCACCCTGTGCCCCGGGAGACTATGGCACCACCCTGTGCCCCGGGAGACTATGGCACCACCCTGTGCCCCGGGAGACTATGGGACCACCCTGTGCCCCGGGAGACTATGGCACCACCCTGTGCCCCGGGAGACTATGGGACCACCCTGTGCCCCGGGAGACTATGGGACCACCCTGTGCCCCGGGAGACTCTGCTGTACATAAATGTATAATTTATATCTGAGGAGGAAAGACGTGGTAATAAATCCACGCTCTGCTGCAGCAGTGGCGTCGCTCTGTCCCCCGGCAGCCGCGCTGATGGCCGCACCGGCTCTGGTTCATTCTCTCCCGAGATCCGATGATGAGGAATCACCGTCCTATCTCTGTCAGTGGTGCAGGGCAGCCATGATGGGTCTCCATGGTAACCGTATACCGACCCTGCAGTCTGGTCCCGCAGGTTGGGAACAAGTAGGGGCAGATGGTACCGATTGGAGTGCGGGGGCGGAGATTGTTTATAGTCTGTTACCGTGGAGACTCATGGAAGTCTGCATAGGAGCTGCACACACAAAACGGCAAAATAATAGGCTGAAAGTCACCAACGGCCTAAAAACAAGGAGCCTATCCTGTGAGATACTGTCTGCTGAGCCGTGTATCTAATCCTATCCTGTGTGATACTGACTGCTGAGCTGTGTATCTAATCCTATCCTGTGTGATACTGTCTGTTGAGCCGTGTATCTAATCCTATCCTGTGTGATACTGACTGCTGAGCTGTGTATCTAATCCTATCCTGTGTGATACTGACTGCTGAGCCGTGTATCTAATCCTATCCTGTGTGATACTGACTGATGGGCCGTGTATCTAATCCTATCCTGTGTGATACTGACTGATGGGCCGTGTATCTAATCCTCTCCTGTGTGATACTGTCTGCTGAGCCGTGTATCTAATCCTCTCCTGTGTGATACTGTCTGCTGAGCCGTGTATCTAATCCTCTCCTGTGTGATACTGACTGCTGAGCCGTGTATCTAATCCTATCCTGTGTGATACTGTCTGCTGACCCGTGTATCTAATCCTCTCCTGTGTGATACTGACTGCTGAGCCGTGTATCTAATCCTATCCTGTGTGATACTGTCTGCTGACCCGTGTATCTAATCCTCTCCTGTGTGATACTGACTGCTGAGCCGTGTATCTAATCCTATCCTGTGTGATACTGACTGCTGAGCCGTGTATCTAATCCTATCCTGTGTGATACTGTCTGCTGAGCCGTGTATCTAATCCTATCCTGTGTGATACTGTCTGCTGAGCCGTGTATCTAATCCTATCCTGTGTGATACTGTCTGCTGAGCCGTGTATCTAATCCTATCCTGTGTGATACTGTCTGCTGAGCCGTGTATCTAATCCTATCCTGTGTGATACTGTCTGCTGAGCCGTGTATCTAATCCTATCCTGTGTGATACTGACTGATGGGCCGTGTATCTAATCCTATCCTGTGTGATACTGACTGATGGGCCGTGTATCTAATCCTCTCCTGTGTGATACTGTCTGCTGAGCCGTGTATCTAATCCTCTCCTGTGTGATACTGTCTGCTGAGCCGTGTATCTAACCCTCTCCTGTGTGATACTGTCTGCTGAGCCGTGTATCTAACCCTCTCCTGTGTGATACTGTCTGCTGAGCCGTGTATCTAATCCTCTCCTGTGTGATACTGTCTGCTGAGCCGTGTATCTAACCCTCTCCTGTGTGATACTGTCTGCTGAGCCGTGTATCTAATCCTCTCCTGTGTAATAGTCTGCTGAGCCGTGTATCTAATCCTCCCCTGTGTGATACTGTCTGCTGAGCCGTGTATCTAATCCTCTCCTGTGTGATACTGTCTGCTGAGCTGTGTATCTAATCCTCTCCTGTGTAATAGTCTGCTGAGCCGTGTATCTAATCCTCTCCTGTGTGATACTGTCTGCTGAGCTGTGTATCTAATCCTCTCCTGTGTGATACTGACTGCTGAGCCATGTATCTAATCCTATCCTGTGTGATACTGTCTGCTGAGCTGTGTATCTAATCCTCTCCTGTGTAAGTCTGCTGAGCCGTGTATCTAATCCTCTCCTGTGTGATACTGTCTGCTGAGCTGTGTATCTAATCCTATCCTGTGTGATACTGACTGCTGAGCCATGTATCTAATCCTATCCTGTGTGATACTGTCTGCTGAGCCGTGTATCTAATCCGATCCTGTGTGATACTGTCTGCTGAGCTGTGTATCTAATCCTATCCTGTGTGATACTGACTGCTGAGCCGTGTATCTAATCCTATCCTGTGTGATACTGTCTGCTGAGCCGTGTATCTAATCCTCTCCTGTGTGATATTGTCTGCTGAGCTGTGTATCTAATCCTCTCCTGTGTGATACTGACTGCTGAGCCGTGTATCTAATCCTATCCTGTGTGATACTGACTGCTGAGCCGTGTATCTAATCCTCTCCTGTGTGATACTGTCTGCTGAGCCGTGTATCTAATCCTCTCCTTTGATACTGACTGCTGAGCCATGTATCTAATCCTCTCCTGTGTGATACTGTCTGCTGAGCCATGTATCTAATCCTCTCCTGTGTGATACTGTCTGCTGAGCCATGTATCTAATCCTCTCCTGTGTGATACTGTCTGCTGAGCCGTGTATCTAATCCTCTCCTGTGTGATACTGTCTGTTGAGTCGTGTATCTAATCTTGTGATAGGACTCAGAGCCACAGAGGTAGACAGTATTAACTCTTTATTAACTGCTTAAGATTCTTCCAGTTTATCACTTTCCCTGTTGGATAAAACTATTTCCTGATCATTTGCATTCTCTCGTGTTTCACGCCCCCCTTTCTGTGTCCCCCCCCCCCCCCCTCCGTTCTCTGCGTCCCCCCTTCTGTTTCGCCCCTTCTAATCTGCGTTTGCCCCCTCTACTATGCTTTTGCCCCCGTTCATTGCGTACACCCCCTCTTCTGTTTCTCCCTTTTCTGCATTTCACCCCCTTATTTGATTTGCACCCTTTTCTGCGTTTTGCCCCCACTTGTCCGCGTTTCGCCCTCTTGTCTGCATCCCCTTTTTTTGTGTTTCGTCCCCCTCTTCTGTGTTTCGTCCCCCTCTTGTTTCGCCCCCTCTTCTCTGCATCCCCTCTTCTCTGTGTTTTTCTCCCCCATCTTGTGTTTCGTCCCCCTCTTGTTTCGCCCTCTTCTCTGCATCCCCTCTTCTCTGTGTTTTGCTCCCCCATCTTGTGTTTCGTCCCCCTCTTGTTTCGCCCTCTTCTCTGCATCCCCTCTTCTCTGTGTTTTGCTCCCCCCTATTCTGTGTTTCGTCCCCCTCTTGTTTCGCCCCCTCTTCTCTGCATCCCCTCTTCTCTGTGTTTTGCTCCCCCCTCTTCTGTGTTTTGTCCCCCTCTTGTTTCGCCCCCTCTTCTCTGCATCCCCTCTTCTCTGTGTTTTGCTCCCCCATCTTCTGTGTTTCGTCCCCCTCTTGTTTCGCACCCTCTTCTCTGCATCCCCTCTTCTCTGTGTTTTGCTCCCCCCTCTTGTTTCGCCCCCTCTTCTCTGCATCCCCTCTTCTGTGTTTTGCTCCCCCCTCTTCTGTGTTTCGTCCCCCTCTTGTTTCGCCCCCTCTTCTCTGCATCCCCTCTTCTGTGTTTTGCTCCCCCCTCTTCTGTGTTTCGTCCCCCTGTTTCGCCCCCTCTTCTCTGCATCCCCTCTTCTGTGTTTTGCTACCCCCTCTTCTGTTTCGTCCCCCTCTTGTTTCGCCCCCTCTTCTCTGCATCCCCTCTTGTGTTTTGCTCCCCCATCTTCTGTGTTTCATCCCCCTCGTTTCGCACCCTCTTCTCTGCATCCCCTCTTCTGTGTTTTGCTCCCCCCTCTTCTGTGTTTCGTCCCCCTCTTGTTTCGCCCTCTTCTCTGCATCCCCTCTTCTCTGTGTTTTGCTCCCCCATCTTGTGTTTCGTCCCCCTCTTGTTTCGCCCCCTCTTCTCTGCATCCCCTCTTCTGTGTTTTGCTCCCCCCTCTTCTGTGTTTCGTCCCCCTCTTGTTTCGCCCCCTCTTCTCTGCATCCCCTCTTCTGTGTTTTGCTCCCCCCTCTTCTGTGTTTTGCTCCCCCCTCTTCTGTGTTTCGTCCCCCTCTTGTTTCGCCCTCTTCTCTGCATCCCCTCTTCTCTGTGTTTTGCTCCCCCATCTTCTGTGTTTCGTCCCCCTCTTGTTTCGCCCCCTCTTCTCTGCATCCCCTCTTCTCTGTGTTTTGCTCACCCCTCTTCTGTGTTTCGTCCCCCTCTTGTTTCGCCCCCTCTTCTCTGCATCCCCTCTTCTCTGTGTTTTGCTCCCCCATCTTCTGTGTTTCGTCCCCCTCTTGTTTCGCCCCCTCTTCTCTGCATCCCCTCTTCTCTGTGTTTTGCTCCCCCCTCCTCTCTGTGTTTTGTCCCCCTCTTGTTTCGCCCTCTTCTCTGTGTTGCCCCCCCCCTCCGCGTTTCGCCCCTTTAACCCTGCGTGGACAAGGCAATAAGGCACTCCAGTGTTTTTACATGAGCGGGTGGTGTCTGACAGGTCAGGTTGCAGGTGGTAAGGCACTGCCAGGGTGGGGGGGCCGACTGACCGAGGTGGTGACTTCCCATGATGCCCTCCACAGTCCGTTGTGGGGTCACTGACTGACGCTGTGGGGGTTAGAGGTGCTTGTCTGCCCCCTGCCTGTCACTAGTGGTATTACCTACTCCACTTGCTCGGCTCCTGCGACCCCGTGAACCATCAGAGCAGATGGGTGCTGGGGCCACGTGGGCACCCGCCATTTTAGGCTGCTGTTTGCCCTCAGATTTGCGGCCCCCAGCAGTCAGATGTGACCGGAGAAGACGAGGTCAATACAAGGAGGTTCACAGTTTGCTGTGATCGTATTCTCCAGTCACCTCCAGAGCTGCGGGGGCAATTTCGCAGGGTCCTTGGTGACCCCACCCGTCGAGTTTCATGGTGGTAGATGTAGTCTCTGCAGCTCCGGCTGTGACTGGAGCATACAACCAACTCTTCATCACGTCTCGCACACCTCTGCTTGCTGTCAGTGAATCCTGCCTGCTTTTGCCTGTACTGATACATTGTAACAACCTCCCCAGCTGTGTGAGCACGACGAGGTGTATTCACTGACAGCAAGCGGAGAAACTGAGACACACAGTATATTCGAAAACTGCAGAACCTGGAGGGAACGGGCACAATGGGGGTCACCGGTCCAGAAGCAGGGGCTGCGGGCGCCATGTTTTCCAGTGTACTGTCATAGTGGGGTCTCATGATGCCCCCATTACTCCTGCCGTCATGGAGGTCACTAAACGTCTTGGCCATTTGGTTGTTTTATCGCGTTTCCGGATCTTGGAGAGTCGCGTGGTCCTGATGGGCCCTGACTGCGCACCCCCGACCCCACACAAGTCTGCGCTGTCACAGGGCCGCGCTCTCGAAGCATTAAAGTGCAGATCTATGGAGCGGCTCCGTCCTCCGCGGTGCTGCCGCCATTATTACTTCTCTGCTCTGTGCCGATACGTTGTGGTTAAGGTACAATGCAAAACAGCGAGAAGCAGTAGTTGCGCATGTAGTAGTCGCGGCCGTTGTAGTCGCGACCGTCGTAGTCGCGCCTGTCATAGTCGCGGCCGTCGTAGTCATGTCTGTTGCCGCGCCATGCCCCAGGCACAGAATATATGAGCGTCCGCGAGCAGGAAAGCAAATGCTGCGATGGTCCCATCTCCGGCGAGTGCGCCACGTGTCCTCCCCTTGCGCTCAGTTCCGCTTATTCGCCAGCTGCCGGTCTCGCCTCTTCTTTTCCATGAGCCTGGAGGAAAATAATAAAGAGTCGACAATCAGCTGCTACCAGAGGAAAACCACGGGACAGAGAAGATCCATTCAATATTAACCCTTAAAAGCAAAAGAGGTTCAGTTCCTTAGTTAGTTTCCCTCAACTTATTCCAAGGACTGTAACTGTTGTATCATTCCATCCACATTGCTGGCCGGGGGCTCGTGTAATGCTGGCCGGGGGTTCGTGTAAAGCTGGCCGGGGGTTCGTGTAAAGCTGGCCGGGGGTTCGTGTAAAGCTGGCCGGGGGCTCGTGTAATGCTGGCCGGGGGCTCGTGTAAAGCTGGCCTGGGGCTCGTGTAAAGCTGGCCTGGGGCTCATGTAAAGCTGGCCGGGGTTTCGTGTAATGCTGGCCGGGGGCTCGTGTAATGCTGGCTGGGGGCTCGTGTAATGCTGGCCGGGGGCTCGTGTAAAGCTGGCCTGGGGCTCGTGTAAAGCTGGCCTGGGGCTCATGTAAAGCTGGCCGGGGTTTCGTGTAATGCTGGCCGGGGGCTTGTGTAATGCTGGCCGGGGGCTTGTGTAATGCTGGCTAGGGGCTCGTGTAATGCTGGCCAGGGGTTCGGCTGGCCAGGGGCTCGTGTAATGCTGGCCAGGGGTTCGGCTGGCCAGGGGCTTGTGTAATCCTGGCCGGGGGATCGGCTGGCCGGGGGTTCGTGTAAAGCTGGCCGGGTTCTTGCGTAATGCTGGCCGGGGGCTCGTGTAATGCTGGCCGGGGGCTCGTGTAATGCTGGCCGGAGGCTCGTGTAATGCTGGCCGGGGGCTCGTGTAAAGCTGGCCGGGGGCTCGTGTAAAGCTGGCCGGTGTCATGATCCATGTTTTGCCACCTTTTATATTTCCCCTGCCTGGTCATGCGTGGGTTAACTTTCTCTGCCTCTCCTTTGTATCTTTTAGGCTATTTCTCCCCACCACTGACAGCAGCTTTGCCAGTTATAGTTCCTGCCTTCGGCTACAGCGGCTGACCCCTTTACACCCTGATTCGTCATCTGCCCTGTGCTGTATCCCTGTGTCCGTCCTCACCCGGTATCTCGCCCCAACTTAGTAGTTAACCTGCGTTAAAGTGCGTTGTCCCCCTGGTTCTTGACTCGGCTTGGATTCTGACCTACTTGCCTCTCGTTTTGGTTTTCCTGCTCCCGACTGGCTCTGACTTCTCTGGCTTGCTCCTGACCTTGTGTACAGTCTCTTCCCTTTGTTACCGTGTTGACCACCCGTTACTGACCCGGCTTGTCCAACTTTTCTCCTGCCTACCTGTGTTCCTTCTCCCCACTATTGACCCCTGATGTGGAGTTTCTCGCTTCAGCACTGCTGCTGTGTGGGCTCGTGTAATGCTGGTTGGGGGCTTGTGTAGTGCTAAGCGGGGGTTTGTGTAATGCTGGTTGGGGGCTCGCTGGGCGGGGGCTCGTGTGATGCTGGTCAGGGGTTCGCATAATGCTGGTTGGGGGCTCGCTGGGCGGGGGTTCATGTAATGCTGGTTGGGGGCTCGCATAATGCTGGTTGGGAGCTCACTGGGCGGGGGCCCGCATAATGCTGGTTGGGAGCTCGCTGGGCGGAGGCTCGTGTGATGCTGGCCAGGGGTTCGCATAATGCTGGTTGGGGGCTCGTGGTATGCTGGCCAGGGGTTCGCATAATGCTGGTTGGGGGCTCGCTTGGCGGGGGTTCGTGGAATGCTGGTTGGGGGCTCGCTGGGCGGGGGTTCGTGGAATGCTGGTTGGGGGCTCGCTGGGCGGGGGTTCGTGGAATGCTGGTTGGGGGCTCGCTGGGCGGGGGTTCGTGGAATGCTGGTTGGGGGCTCGCTGGGCGGGGGTTCGTGGAATGCTGGTTGGGGGCTCGCTGGGCGGGGGTTCGTGGAATGCTGGTTGGGGGCTCGCTGGGCGGGGGTTCGTGGAATGCTGGTTGGGGGCTCGCATATTGCAGCTCCGATGCCACTTGCAGTTCACTCTTCGCTTTCATCACTTTTTGTTGCAGTAATTATGGAGGTTTAGGTTTTTTGTCGTCTTATTGGTGTTATGAACAATTTTCCATTTTGTTAGATCGGACGTTTTTGGACACGACGACGCCAATTATGATTTTTTTTTTTTATATTTCTTTGTTTTTGAAGGGGGGAGCGACTTCTTAAACAATTATATATACAGTGGGGAAATAAGTATTTGATACACTGCCACTTTGCATGTTTTCTCACCTAAAATGAATGGAAAGGTTTCTAATTTTTAACGTAGGTACACTTCACCTGTGAGAGACAGAATCTTGACAAATGTATGCACACATTACTGCAGTGGGGATTTTGGCCCCCTCCTCCATACAGATCATCTTCAGATGTTTCAAGTTTTGGGGCTGTCGTTGGGCAACATTGAGTTACAGCTCCTCCAAAGATTTTTCTATTGGGTTCAGGTCTGGATTCTGGATAGGCCATTCCAGGATCTTGAAATGCTTCTTACGGAGCCGCTCCTTAGTTGCCCTGGCTGTGTGTTTTGGTTCATTGCCATGCTGGAAGACCCAGCCACGACCAATTTTCAAGTCTCTTACTGAAGAAAGGAGGTTGTTGGCCAAAATTTTGCAATACATGAACACATCCATCCGCCCTTCAATACGGTGCAGTCGTCCTATCCTCTCTGCAGAAAAGCACCCCCAAAGTATGATGTTTCCTCCACCATGCTTCACGGTTGGGACGGTGTTCTTGGGGTTGTTCTCATCCTTCTTCTTTCTCCAAACACGGCCAGTGGATTTGATACCAAAAAGTTCTATTTTGGTCTCATCTGACCACATGACCTTCTCCCATACCTCCTCTGAATCATCCAGATGGTCATTGGTGAACTTGAAATGGAGCTGGTCATGTGCTGCCGAGAGCAGGGGGACCTTGCGTGTCCTGCAGGATTTTAATCTATGAAGGCATAGTGTGGTCCCAGCTCTCTTCAGGTCATTGACCAGGTCCTCCCGTGTAGTTCTGGGCTGGTTCCTGACCTTTTTTATAATCTTCCTTACCCCACGAGGTGAGATCTTGCATGGAGCCCAAGAACGAGGAACACTGACAGTCATCTTGTGTTTCTTCCATTTTCTAATAGTCGTTGCCGTCACACCAAGCAGCTTATTTATTGTCCTGCAGCCCATCCAAACCTTGTGCAGGTCTACAAGTTTGTCTCTAATGTTCTTAGACAGCTCTTTGGTCTTGGCCAGAGGTTGGAGTATGATAGATTGAGTGTGTGGACAGGTGTCTTTTATACAGGTAATGGACTTCAAACAGGCACAATTAGTGCAGGTAATGAGTGCAGAGTAGGAGGCTTCTTAACGAAAAACTAACAGGTCTGTGAAAGCCAGGATTCTTGCTGGTTTGTCGGTGATCAAATACTTATTTCATGCAATAAATTGCTATTTCAATATTTATCAACTAGTTGTCCCATGCAAAATTTTCACACATTGGTTGTCGGGGGCGCAGGCAATTTCAGGAAAATCAAGCTGGTCAAATCCTTATATATTATTTCTAAACACTCTTTTCCGGTGACTACTTTGTATCTCCGTTCATGCTGCATGCACCCACACACACACACATGATACACCATTTGAAAGGTAAACTTTCCCCCTTCAGCAATAAAATAAGCCAAACAAACCACACATCCACGATGTGATCACAAAATACAGTTTAAACATTAATTTTCATAAACCTGCAGTAAGAAAAAACAACCTGCAGGTGGCACCACACTACCACAAAGCACACTATAGATTGAATTTAGCCAGTGGTAGAATCCAACTATTATTATATATCAGCGTTTTGGATTAAAATGTAACCTTTAATGTAAATCTATAAAATGTATAACTCTCAAAGCAAACAACACTAAAAACTTGTGGAGTTCACATCAAAGAGTAGGGTAGTTTTATATGTGAAAAAACCCCTACTTATATCTAACAGTCTGTTCTTTACACGTATAGTAAAGTAACATTCAGTCCCTGCTGTCTCATTAGCATGTGATTACTCTATTCTAAACGAACCACTTAGAAGGGCAGTTGCGCTAATACAGTCAAGAAACTCAATTGACAGGCTATACAGTCCGTGAATATATAGGTGTCGTTCACCTGGAAATACTGTACCAACATCAGTGAGTGTGACTAATATACACCACGGGTCCTTGTAAACAATATCAGGGCCGTCTACTTACCACAAATAAGACCCTCTACTACAGCCAGACCAATATGCAGCGGGCTATGGGGTCAACCATGTCAGCAGCAACAATCCCAGGGTGGCGTCACCTATTGATGCAGCATCATACCTCGGTCAGTGCACCCTCTTAGGGGTCAATCTCCCACCTCTCCCCCCTCTTTTTTTTAAGGAGGGGATTGAAGCAACACAAAAGATTTGCATATTTTACAACTCAGAAAGATCTCACCCGCATGAATGTAGTCAGTATATACAACCCTTTGTCCAGGTTCAGCGGTGGATACTTTCTCCCGACGCGTTTCGTTGTGCTCATCAGGGAATACCATGGGGCCAGTGTGACCATACCATCAGAAAAACGCTGCCATAATAATAGTTTGATTCTACCAACCACTGGCTAAATTCAATCTATAGTGTGCTTTGGGGTAGTGTGGTGCCACCTGCAGGTCATTTTTCCTTACTGCAGGTTTATGAAAATGTTTAAACTGTATTTTGTGATCACATCGTGGATGTATCCTTTGTGTGTGTGTGTGTGCAGCATGAACAGAGATACAAAGTAATCACCGAAAGAGAGAGAGTTTAGAAATAATATAGAAGGATCATACAATGTGATTGTCTGGATTTTACCTTTAGATTCTGTCTCTCACAGGTGAAGTGAACCTACGATAAAAATTACAGACCTCTCCAATCTTTGCAGATTTACCACTGTATATAGATTTTATTATTTTAAAACTTTTGACTGTATTTTTTAGTCCCATGCGGGGATTTGCGCCTGCGCTCATCCACTTACACAATATACTCAGTACAGAACAGAATCACGTTGTTGTTTTTTACAGCCTGCGGCAGTGTAAAGCATGGCGGTCTGCACTTTGGTTTCCATGGCTCCGTCTGTATCTATGCGAGTCTGTAAATACAATGTCAGGTCTGGTGTGTGAAGCCCATTGCTCTCTAGCTATGTTACAACTATGACTCCCAGTATTTCTCCAGAGCCGCACGCTGAGAGTTGTAGTCTCATATTCTACATTTACGGCTGTGAGTGATCTAGTGGCGTTCAGGCTCAGATACACAGCAATCTGTTTTATTCAAAGATGTAACCATGACGACCATAAAGGAAATCTCATTCTTTACACTGCAGGCTGCAGCTAGAGATCTGGAGAAAAGATGCAAAACACAAAGAGTTAATATGAGAAGGGGACGGAACTTACTTTCGGTTGCGCACCTCCGTGAGCTCCAGCAGCCTCTCCTGAGCGGCGCGCAGTTCATCCAGCCGCTGCTGGTAGCGCGAGTCGCAGTTATTGGCGCGTTCGTAGCTGGACACTTGGCTGGACAACTCGCTGGCGCGGTCCCGCAGCTGCTGGATGGACGTGTAGAGATTCTCATCATCCTCCTCCTGCGGAGACAACCAGATAAGAAAAGTTAATGAGGGGCCAAAAATGGCGGCTAAAAGTACAGAACAAGGCTCCTGGGTGTGTGCATGTGCTCACCACTAGAGGGAGCTGTAGCACCTCACTATTCCATACCCCCTCGTTCCCCTCTCCCCTTCTCGACCAGTCCCCGCTCCCACTTACCCCCCCCCTCTCATCCCGTCCTCGCCCCAGTCCCCTTTCATCAGCCCACTCCCCCTCTCATCCTGTCCCCTCTCCCCTTCTCGACCAGTCCCCACTCCCCCCTCTCATCAGAGCCCTGCTCCCCCTCTCGTCCTCTCCCCGCTCCCCATCGCACTCACCCTCCCTGACCCCACTCACTCCACCCGTTCCCTGTCCCACTCCCCGATCCTCGCTCCCTCCCTGTCCCAGTCCCTGCCCACTCCCCCGTCCCCGCTCCCCCTCTCGTCCCCTCCAAGTTGCATTCACCCTCCCTTCTCCATCCCACTCCCCCATCCTGTCCCCATCCCCGCTCCCCCTCTCTTCCATGCTGCTCTCACCCTCCCTTCTCCGCCACAGTCCCTGCCCCAATCCCCTATCCCATCTCACTCCCTCTTCGTGGCTTCCCCTCTCGTCCCCACTCTCCATCCCCGCCGCCACTCCCACTTTTGTCATGTCCCCGCCGCAATCCTCCCTTCCCCATCCCACTCCCTTCCTTGCCCCCCTCCCTGTCCCGCTCCACTCCCCCTCCCTTCCTCGCCCCACTCCAAATCCATTCCTCGCCCTCCTCCATGTCCCACCCCAATCCCCCTCCCTTCCTCTCCCCCTCCCTTCCTCACCTCACTCCCCTATCCTGCCCCACTCCCCTTTCCCGTCCCACTCCTCCTCTTGCCATGTCCCCGCCGCAATCATCCTCTCTTCCCCACCCCTCTCCCTCTCCCTTCCTTGCCCCCCTCCCTGTCCCACCCCACTCCCCCCTCCCTGTCCCACCCCACTCCCCCCTCCCTGTCCCACCCCACTCCCCCTTCCTTCCCCACTCCCCTTCCCTTTCTCGCCCCACTCCCATCCCACTCCCTCTCCCTTCCTCGCCCCCCTCCCTTCCTCGCCCCCCTCCCTGTCCCGCTCCACTCCCCCCTCCCTTCCTCCCCCTCCTCCCTGTCCCACCCCACTCCCCTTTCCTTCCCCGCTCCACTCCCCCTCCTTTCCTCGCCCCACTCCCCCTACCTTCCTCGCCCCACTCCCCCTTCCTTCCCCGCTACACTCCCCTTTAAAACTGCACCTTAGCGTTGGCGATCTCGATGTGCACCAGCAGGGCGGCGAGCTCCAGCTCCTCACTGTAGCTGTTTCGTAAAGGAACAGACCGATAACCTGGAAGTAGAAAGTAAAGGATCCGTCAATGTCCAGACGATACTAATGTATAATGGTGAACCCCGCCCCCTTGTCAGTAATAACTGGTGTGTTATATATGACGCTGTACATTTATCCGCCAGTGGTTCCTCACTCGCCTCCATTGCTCCCGGATGTAGCCCAGATGTCTTCATTATTTGAGTACACTGATATTACATTGGCTCCTCCGCCCTAGAGGAGCTGGATTCGCCCGTATGTGTAGATAATAAGGACTACAGTGGATTGGTGAATACATTCAGCTACTGTGGGGTCACTGGAGGGGACACTTTGGGATGCTTGTGATCTCGGGGGTCACACAGCGGTGGGCCCTGGACGTGGCCCTGAGAAATGCTCTTTAGAAATGGGAGGTTGGTGATTTAGGGGCACAATGGCGCCACTCTCTGTGTTTCTCACCCGTCTTCAAGGCCTTTACGGGGAACGTGGCCTGCGCCAGGAAGTTGGGGTCGCTGAACATGTCCTCCTCATACACCACAAACCTCAGGAAGGAAAACTCGGGGTTATTGATGTCAAACACAAACTCCTTCATCATCCAGACGGGGTTCAGGCCGTTATCCGCTGTGGAGGGAGAAAACGTCATCAGTGCGGCTCTGGGGGGCGCCGCTGAGCCAGAGGCCGTGTGGTCCCTGGATCTCAGGAGCCCGGCGCCTCTGTGCGTATGGCGGTGGGGGATGGGCGGCGCTCACCTACGACGTCGCTCTTGTTTTTGCTGTTGTCGTACTCAGATCCGCAGACCTCCACTTCGACGAACGGACACACGATGCTCCGGCCATTTTTCGGGAGATGCCTGGCCCCCAGAATCTGGAATATCAGAAACATGGCTACTAAAAGGATCTCGACATCTATCATTACATAGCACATTTATGCTTTACACTGCAGCTCTGCTCTATGAAGGAAGCACAATGATCCCTGACTTAGCAGCCTCATCAGAGGCTTCGACTGTCCCCCATACTTTACCCTGCAGTAGTGCAGCTTATCCAGACATCATGTGTAGCTGGGCCTCCCATGGTCCTCCTATGTGATAATATGTGCCCTGTGAAGTCCGGGGCCCCTCTGCACCCCGGATCCCTCGCCTGGATCTGCACCCCAGATCCCGCGCCTGGGTCTGCACCCCAGATCCCGCGCCTGGGTCTGCACCCCGGATCCCTCGCCTGGGTCTGCACCCCGGATCCCGCGCCTGGGTCTGCACCCCGGATCCCGCGCCTGGGTCTGCACCCCGGATCCCTCGCCTGGATCTGCACACCGGATCACTCACCTGGATCTGCACCGTGATCGGCTCCACAATCTTCAGGCTGCTCTTATCAAACGGATCAAAGAAATCGTCCCTCATGATGTCCGGCTGCAGCACAAAGCCGCTCTGCCCCCCGAGCATGAAGAGCCCCTGGTTCAGCTGCATGGGCTTGTCTGTGGGAGGGAGAAGGTGAGACACGGGGCGGCTGGGACTTGTGCTCCGCTGTCACAGAAAGGCCGGCGTCACACTTGCGAGTTTTACGGACGTAAGAGCGCAGAAACTACGTCCGTAAAACTCGCAAAAAATACGGCACAATTATTCTCTATGCCCCTGCTCCTATCTGCCGTATTTTACTGATCAGTATTATACGGCTTTCTACGGCCGTAGAAAATCGCACCATGCTGCGTTTGTCACCGTATTGCGCAAATAAAACGCCAATGAAAGTCTATGGAAGCCCCAAAAATACGGATTACACACGGACCAGCAGTGTGACTTGCGAGAAATACGCAGCGGTGTTACAGAGAAAAGCCGGCAATTCAGTGCGGTGTACAGTAAAATCACACTGACAGCTTACAGTAGAATAGGTAGAATAAATATGTACACATAGAATAGGTATATATTTATATGTCAGTGAGACACATATATGTATATATATTCTTACTTCATACAGCCGCGATATAGCAAAAAGCCGGTAATTCAATTACCGGCTTTTGCTTTCTCCTTCCTAAAACCCGACATGATTTGAGACATGGTTTACATACAGTAAACCTCATATCACCATTTTTTTTGCAGATTCCACACTACTAATGTCAGTAGTGTGTATCTGCAAAATTTGGCCGTTCTAGCTCTTAAAATAAAGGGTTAAATGGCGGAAAAAATTGGCGTGGGCTCCCGCGCAATTTTCTCCGCCAGAGTAGTAAAGCCAGTGACTGAGGGCAGATATTAATAGCTTGGACAGGGTCCATGGTTATTGGCCCTCCCTGGCTAAAAATACCTGCCCCCAGCCACCCCAGAAAAGGCACATCTGGAAGATGCGCCTATTCTGGCACTTGGCCACTCTCTTCCCATTCCCGTGTAGCTGTGGGATATGGGGTAATGAAGGGTTAATGCCACCTTGCTATTGTAAGGTGACATTAAGCCTAATTAATAATGGAGAGGCGTCAATTATGACACCTATCCATTATTAATCCAATTGTAGTAAAGGGTTAAATAAAACACAAACACATTATTTAAAATTATTTTAATGAAATAAAAATAATGGTTGTTGGAGTATTTTATTCTACGCCCAATCCAGTCACTGAAGACCCTCGTTCTGTTACAAAAAAAACATAATAAACCAACAATATCCTTACCTTCCGCAGATCTGTAACGTCCAACGATGTAAATCCTTCTGAAGGGGTTAAAACATTTTGCAGCAAGGAGTTCCGCTAATGCAGGCTGCTCCTTGCTGCAAAACCCCGGGGAATGAAGCTAAATATAGGTCAATGATCTATATTTAGCTTCATTTGCGGTGAGGCGCCCTCTGCTGGCTGTTCATAGATCGTGGGAACTTACCTAGAAAGCTCCCAGGCTCGAGTTCATAAGAGGCGCCCTCTGCTGGCTGTTCATAGATCGTGGGAACTTTCCTAGAAAGCCTGGGAGCTTTTTCTTTTACAGAACGAGGGTCTTCAGTGACTGGATTGGGCGTTAAATAAAATATTACAACAACCTTTGTTTTTATTTCATTAAAATAATTTTTAATAATGTGTGTTTTTTTTTTTAACCCTTTCATTCAATTGGATTAATAATGGATAGGTGTCATAATTGACGCCTCTCCATTATTAATTAGGCTTAATGTCACCTTACAATAGCAAGGTGACATTAACCCTTCATTACCCCATATCCCACCGCTACACGAGAATGGGAAGAGAGTGGCCAAGTGCCAGAATAGGCGCATCTTCCAGATGTGCCTTTTCTGGGGCGGCTGGGGGCAGGTGTTTTTAGCCAGGGGGGGGGCAATAACCGTGGACCCTCTCCAGGCTATTAATATCTGCCCTCAGTCACTGGCTTTACTACTCTGGCGGAGAAAATTGCGCGGGAGCCCACGCCAATTTTTTCCGCCATTTAACCCTTTATTTTAAGAGCTAGAACGCCTAAATTTTGCATAGACACACTACTAACATTAGTAGTGTGAATATGCAAAAAAAATGGTGATATGAGATGGTTTACTGTATGTAATCATGTCTCATATCATGTCGGGTTTAGGAAGGAGAAAGCAAAAGCCGGTAATTGAATTACCGGCTTTTTGCTATCTCGCGCTGTATGAAGGAATAATATATATATATGTGTGTCTACTGACATATATCTATATATATATAGACAGTATATATGTTTTTATTTTTTTTTAACACATGGATCCCTTGTATAGCCGTATGTCGGTTTGGCAAGCCTGCGATAAAAACACGCAGTACGGATGCCATACGGATTACATACGGAGGATGCCATGCGCAAAAAACGCTGACACACCCTGCCTACGGAGGAGCTACGGACCACTATTTTCGGGACTTTTCAGCGTATTACGGCCGTAATATACAGACCGTATTTGCATACGCTGAGTGTGACGCCGGCCAAAGTCTGCACTGAGCTAAAGAATATATTATGCCTGCAGCTCTGGATGTGGCTGGAGTATAATATGCAGTGTAATTACAGAATTGTGCCTGCAGCTCGGGATATGACTGGAGTATAAATACAGAATTGTGCTGCAGCTCTGGATGTGGCTGGAGTATAATATACAGTGTAATTACAGAATTGTGCCTGCAGCTCTGGATGTGACTGGAGTATAAATACAGAATTGTGCTGCAGCTCTGGATGTGGCTGGAGTATAATAAGCAGTGTAATTACAGAATTGTGCTGCAGCTCTGGATGTGACTGGAGTATAATATGCAGTATAGCGCTGCAGCTCTGGATGCGGCTGGAGTGTGTGTAAGGCATGATGTACAGTATGTCAGGGTCTGTGCTCTGTCTCTCAGCATCTCGGGGTGTTCTTTAAATACAGGATATTTGATTATGGCCCCTTGGTCTATTCCCCACAGAGGGCGCCATGATTACCGGGGGTCTGGAAGTTCAGGGCCACGAGCTGACTCCCACAGATCCACATGGGCAGGGGGTCATAGTTGGAAGAATCCAGGCGCTGCCCTTTGGGGTAGACGCGGCTCAGCTGGCGCCGGTTGTACTGCAGGAATCTCTTCCCCTTGCTGCGGCTGGCGTACTTCTCCGCTTTGGTCTCGGGGAATGAAGACATATCCCGGTAACAAGCCTTCTCCGTGCCGATCTCTGCAAACAGCCAGAAGGTGTGTGTGTATATACCGCCAGGAGGTGTGTGTGTATACAGTGTGTGTATACAGCCAGGAGGTGTGTGTGTATACAGTGTGTGTATACAGCCAGGAGGTGTGTGTGTATACAGTGTGTGTATACAGCCAGAAGGTGTGTGTATATACAGTGTGTGTATACAGCCAGGAGGTGTGTGTGTGTATATACAGTGTGTATATACAGCCAGGAGGTGTGTGTATACAGTGTGTACATATCAGCCAGGTGGTGTGTGTATATACAGCCAGGAGGTGTGTGTATATACAGTGTGTATATACAGCCAGGAGGTGTGTGTGTATACAGCCAGGAGGTGTGTGTGTATACAGTGTGTGTATACAGCCAGGAGGTGTGTGTATATACAGTGTGTGTATACAGCCAGGAGGTGTGTGTGTGTATATACAGTGTGTATATACAGCCAGGAGGTGTGTGTATACAGTGTGTACATATCAGCCAGGTGGTGTGTGTATATACAGCCAGGAGGTGTGTGTATATACAGTGTGTATATACAGCCAGGAGGTGTGTGTATACAGTGTGTACATATCAGCCAGGTGGTGTGTGTATATACAGCCAGGAGGTGTGTGTGTATATACAGTGTGTACCATTGAAGCTCTAAAAAACTATAGGGAGAAAAATACTTTATCTAAAAAACTAATTAAAGCTGCCAAAAAGGAAACAGAGAAGCACATTGCTAAGGAGAGTAAAACTAATCCCAAACTGTTCTTCAACTATATCAATAGTAAAAGAATAAAAACTGAAAATGTAGGCCCCTTAAAAAATAGTGAGGAAAGAATGGTTGTAGATGACGAGGAAAAAGCTAACATATTAAACACCTTCTTCTCCACGGTATTCACGGTGGAAAATGAAATGCTAGGTGAAATCCCAAGAAACAATGAAAACCCTATATTAAGGGTCACCAATCTAACCCAAGAAGAGGTGCGAAACCGGCTAAATAAGATTAAAATAGATAAATCTCCGGGTCCGGATGGCATACACCCACGAGTACTAAGGGAACTAAGTAATGTAATAGATAAACCATTATTTCTTATTTTTAGGGACTCTATAGAGACAGGGTCTGTTCCGCAGGACTGGCGCATGGCAAATGTGGTGCCAATATTCAAAAAGGGCTCTAAAAGTGAACCTGGAAATTATAGGCCAGTAAGTCTAACCTCTATTGTTGGTAAAATATTTGAAGGGTTTCTGAGGGATGTTATTCTGGATTATCTCAATGAGAATAACTGTTTAACTCCATATCAGCATGGGTTTATGAGAAATCGCTCCTGTCAAACCAATCTAATCAGTTTTTATGAAGAGGTAAGCTATAGACTGGACCACGGTGAGTCATTGGACGTGGTATATCTCGATTTTTCCAAAGCGTTTGATACCGTGCCGCACAAGAGGTTGGTACACAAAATGAGAATGCTTGGTCTGGGGGAAAATGTGTGTAAATGGGTTAGTAACTGGCTTAGTGATAGAAAGCAGAGGGTGGTTATAAATGGTATAGTCTCTAACTGGGTCGCTGTGACCAGTGGGGACCGCAGGGGTCAGTATTGGGACCTGTTCTCTTCAACATATTCATTAATGATCTGGTAGAAGGTTTACACAGTAAAATATCGATATTTGCAGATGATACAAAACTATGTAAAGCAGTTAATACAAGAGAAGATAGTATTCTGCTACAGATGGATCTGGATAAGTTGGAAACTTGGGCTGAAAGGTGGCAGATGAGGTTTAACAATGATAAATGTAAGGTTATACACATGGGAAGAAGGAATCAATATCACCATTACACACTGAACGGGAAACCACTGGGTAAATCTGACAGGGAGAAGGACTTGGGGATCCTAGTTAATGATAAACTTACCTGGAGCAGCCAGTGCCAGGCAGCAGCTGCCAAGGCAAACAGGATCATGGGGTGCATTAAAAGAGGTCTGGATACACATGATGAGAGCATTATACTGCCTCTGTACAAATCCCTAGTTAGACCGCACATGGAGTACTGTGTCCAGTTTTGGGCATCGGTGCTCAGGAAGGATATAATGGAACTAGAGAGAGTACAAAGGAGGGCAACAAAATTAATAAAGGGGATGGGAGAACTACAATACCCAGATAGATTAGCGAAATTAGGATTATTTAGTCTAGAAAAAAGACGACTGAGGGGCGATCTAATAACCATGTATAAGTATATAAGGGGACAATACAAATATCTCGCTGAGGATCTGTTTTTTACCAAGGAAGGTGACGGGCACAAGGGGGCATTCTTTGCGTCTGGAGGAGAGAAGGTTTTTCCACCAACATAGAAGAGGATTCTTTACTGTTAGGGCAGTGAGAATCTGGAATTGCTTGCCTGAGGAGGTGGTGATGGCGAACTCAGTCGAGGGGTTCAAGAGAGGCCTGGATGTCTTCCTGGAGCAGAACAATATTGTATCATACAATTATTAGGTTCTGTAGAAGGACGTAGATCTGGGTATTTATTATGATGGAATATAGGCTGAACTGGATGGACAAATGTCTTTTTTCGGCCTTACTAACTATGTTACTATGTTACTATGTTACATATCAGCCAGGAGGTGTGTGTGTATATACAGTGTGTACATATCAGCCAGGAGATGTGTGTGTATATACAGTGTGTACATATCAGTCAGGAGGTGTGTGTGTATATACAGTGTGTACATATCAGTCAGGAGGTGTGTGTATATACAGCCAGGAGGTGTGTGTGTATATACAGTGTGTATACAGCCAGGAGGTGTGTGTATATACAGTGTGTACATATCAGCCAGGAGGTGTGTGTGTATACAGTGTGTATATACAGCCAGGAGGTGTGTGTGTATATACAGTGTGTACATATCAGTCAGGAGGTGTGTGTATATACAGTGTGTACATATCAGTCAGGAGGTGTGTGTATATACAGTGTGTACATATCAGCCAGGAGGTGTGTGTATATACAGTGTGTACATATCAGCCAGGTGGTGTGTGTATATACAGCCAGGAGGTGTGTGTGTATACAGTGTGTGTATACAGCCAGGAGGTGTGTGTATAGTAACATAGTAACATAGTAACATAGTTAGTAAGGCCGAAAAAAGACATTTGTCCATCCAGTTCAGCCTATATTCCGTCATAATAAATCCCCAGATCTACGTCCTTCTACAGAACCTAATAATTGTATGATACAATATTGTTCTGCTCCAGGAAGACATCCAGGCCTCTCTTGAACCCCTCGACTGAGTTCGCCATCACCACCTCCTCAGGCAAGCAATTCCAGATTCTCACTGCCCTAACAGTAAAGAATCCTCTTCTATGTTGGTGGAAAAACCTTCTCTCCTCCAGACGCAAAGAATGCCCCCTTGTGCCCGTCACCTTCCTTGGTATAAACAGATCCTCAGCGAGATATTTGTATTGTCCCCTTATATACTTATACATGGTTATTAGATCGCCCCTCAGTCGTCTTTTTTCTAGACTAAATAATCCTAATTTCGCTAATCTATCTGGGTATTGTAGTTCTCCCATCCCCTTTATTAATTTTGTTGCCCTCCTTTGTACTCTCTCTAGTTCCATTATATCCTTCCTGAGCACCGGTGCCCAAAACTGGACACAGTACTCCATGTGCGGTCTAACTAGGGATTTGTACAGAGGCAGTATAATGCTCTCATCATGTGTATCCAGACCTCTTTCAATGCACCCCATGATCCTGTTTGCCTTGGCAGCTGCTGCCTGGCACTGGCTGCTCCAGGTAAGTTTATCATTAACTAGGATCCCCAAGTCCTTCTCCCTGTCAGATTTACCCAGTGGTTTCCCGTTCAGTGTGTAATGGTGATATTGATTCCCTCTTCCCATGTGTATAACCTTACATTTATCATTGTTAAACCTCATCTGCCACCTTTCAGCCCAAGTTTCCAACTTATCCAGATCCATCTGTAGCAGAATACTATCTTCTCTTGTATTAACTGCTTTACATAGTTTTGTATCATCTGCAAATATCGATATTTTACTGTGTAAACCTTCTACCAGATCATTAATGAATATGTTGAAGAGAACAGGTCCCAATACTGACCCCTGCGGTACCCCACTGGTCACAGCGACCCAGTTAGAGACTATACCATTTATAACCACCCTCTGCTTTCTATCACTAAGCCAGTTACTAACCCATTTACACACATTTTCCCCCAGACCAAGCATTCTCATTTTGTGTACCAACCTCTTGTGCGGCACGGTATCAAACGCTTTGGAAAAATCGAGATATACCACGTCCAATGACTCACCGTGGTCCAGCCTATAGCTTACCTCTTCATAAAAACTGATTAGATTGGTTTGACAGGAGCGATTTCTCATAAACCCATGCTGATATGGAGTTAAACAGTTATTCTCATTGAGATAATCCAGAATAACATCCCTCAGAAACCCTTCAAATATTTTACCAACAATAGAGGTTAGACTTACTGGCCTATAATTTCCAGGTTCACTTTTAGAGCCCTTTTTGAATATTGGCACCACATTTGCTATGCGCCAATCCTGCGGAACAGACCCTGTCGCTATAGAGTCCCTAAAAATAAGAAATAATGGTTTATCTATTACATTACTTAGTTCTCTTAGTACTCGTGGGTGTATGCCATCCGGACCCGGAGATTTATCTATTTTAATCTTATTTAGCTGGTTTCGCACCTCTTCTTGGGTTAGATTGGTGACCCTTATATATATATATATATATATATATATATATATATATATATATATATATATATATATATATATATATATATATATATACAGTGTGTACATATCAGCCAGGAGGTGTGTGTGTATACATATCAGTCAGGAGGTGTGTGTATATACAGTGTGTACATATCAGCCAGGAGTTGTGTGTGTATACATATCAGTCAGGAGGTGTGTGTATATACAGTGTGTACATATCAGCCAGGAGGTGTGTGTGTATACAGTGTGTATATACAGCCAGGAGGTGTGTGTGTATATACAGTGTGTGTATACAGCCAGGAGGTGTGTGTGTATATACAGTGTGTACATATCAGCCAGGAGGTGTGTGTGTATACAGTGTGTATATACAGCCAGGAGGTGTGTGTGTATACAGTGTGTACATATCAGCCAGGAGGTGTGTGTGTATACAGTGTGTACATATCAGCCAGGAGGTGTGTGTGTATACAGTGTGTATATACAGCCAGGAGGTGTGTGTGTATACAGTGTGTATATACAGCCAGGAGGTGTGTGTGTATATACAGTGTGTATATACAGCCAGAAGGTGTGTGTGTGTATATACAGTGTGTGTATACAGTGTGTACATATCAGTCAGGAGGTGTGTGTATATACAGTGTGTGTATACAGCCAGGAGGTGTGTGTGTATACACAGTGTACACATATCAGCCAGGAGTTGTGTGTGTATATACAGTGTGTACATATCAGCCAGGAGGTGTGTGTATATACAGTGTGTACATATCAGCCAGGAGGTGTGTGTATATACAGTGTGTACATATCAGCCAGGAGGTGTGTGTGTATACAGTGTGTACATATCAGCCAGGAGGTGTGTGTATATACAGCCAGGAGGTGTGTGTGTATATACAGTGTGTACATATCAGCCAGGAGGTGTGTGTATATACAGTGTGTACATATCAGCCAGGAGATGTGTGTATATACAGCCAGGAGGTGTGTGTGTGTATATACAGTGTGTACATATCAGCCAGGAGATGTGTGTGTATATACAGTGTGTACATATCAGCCAGGAGATGTGTGTGTATATACAGTGTGTACATATCAGCCAGGAGGTGTGTGTATATACAGTGTGTACATATCAGCCAGGAGATGTGTGTATATACAGCCAGGAGGTGTGTGTGTGTATATACAGTGTGTACATATCAGCCAGGAGGTGTGTGTCCGTGTGTGTATATATATATATATATATATATATATATTATATTGTATATACAGTGTGTACATATCTATATAATTATGAGAACGTAGTACAGTATCTGTTCTCTTACTTTCTTCATCGAAGGGCACAGGGCGGCAGTAGACCACCAGCTCCGACAGCTCCAGCGCGATCTTCTTCCTTCGCTCCATGATCTTCCCTTCTTGCATCTGTAAGAGCCGGACGTCACGTTACACACGAGCCGCACGTTACATCTGTGTATCTGATGTAGCAGAGCCGTGTGCTGCTGTGATGTCACAGCTGTGTTTTGTGCACTCAGCCAATGAGATGTCTCCTGCCTGCTCTTGCCCCTCCCCTGCAGAAGACATGATGTCACTGCAGCTGCATCCCCCTCCTGTCCCTTCTCGTCTGCCAGCACAACTCTGGCTCTGGATTATAGGTTTCCGCACATTTGGGAAAGGAGAACTACAGGAGGCTGAAAAAGGAATGGAGTCATTGAAAACTACAGCTCGTTCCGCACAAAGTGATCCTTATACGGAGACTGGGAAGAAAACATAAAGTTCTGGTTCTTGAACGAAAATTGGAAAAAAAAAGGAACAATTGGCCGGTCCTTAAGTGGTTAAAGGTGAACTCCCGAGTTCTTCCCAGCAGTGCAGGTTGGGGGGCTTCTACCTTCTTCCCAAATGGTGCAGGTTTTGGGGTTCCTACATTCTTCCCTAGCAGTGCAGGTTAGGGGTTCCGACATTGTTCTCTAGCACTGCAGGTTTTGGGGATCCTATGTTCTTCCCTAGTGGTGCAGGTTGGGGGGCTCCTACATTCTTCTCTAGCACTGCAGTTTTTGGGGCTCCTGTGTTCTTCCCTAGCGGTGCAGGTTGGGGGACTCCTACCTTCTTCCCAAATGGTGCAGGTTGGGGGGCTCCTACATTCTTCTCTAGCACTGCAGTTTTGGGGCTCCTATGTTCTTCCCTAGCGGTGCAGGTTGGGGGACTCCTATATTCTTCCCTAGCGGTGCAGTTTTTGGGGCTCCTATGTTCTTCCCTAGCGGTGCAGTTTTTGGGGCTCCTACATTCTTCTCTAGCACTGCAGTTTTCGGGGCTCCTATGTTCTTCCCTAGCGGTGCAGGTTGGGGGACTCCTATATTCTTCCCTAGCGGTGCAGTTTTTGGGGCTCCTATGTTCTTCCCTAGCGGTGCAGTTTTTGGGGCTCCTACATTCTTCTCTAGCACTGCAGTTTTCGGGGCTCCTATGTTCTTCCCTAGCGGTGCAGGTTGGGGGGCTCCTATGTTCTTCCCTAGCGGTGCAGTTTTTGGGGCTCCTATGTTCTTCCCTAGCGGTGCAGGTTGGGGGGCTCCTACATTCTTCTCTAGCACTGCAGTTTTTGGGGCTCCTATGTTCTTCCCTAGCGGTGCAGGTTGGGGGGCTCCTACATTCTTCTCTAGCACTGCAGTTTTTAGGGCTCCTATGTTCTTCCCTAGCGGTGCAGGTTGGGGGGCTCCTACATTCTTCTCTAGCACTGCAGTTTTTGGGGCTCCTATGTTGTTCCCTAGCGGTGCAGGTTGGGGGGCTCCTACATTCCTCCTTATGAGGCTCCGGAACTGTGTGTCTCTGTGGAAGTCGAGATCTGACAACTGTGCTTATAACTTGTCAAGAAGGCTGTTGTCAGAAGCAGGACGACTGGGAGGGGTTTCTGCCAATTCTGTGCCCCCAATGATGCAGAGGGCACACAAAGGCTTTATCGGTGGTCTCACCCTGGCATCGGCGTTCTGTGCGGCTTCACGAATCTTTGCGATCCAGTCGTTCAGCTCCTCCTGAGAATCAGCCGCCACGTCCAGCGCCTGTGAGGGGTGGGACATCTGCTGGGAGTGGATGGTGAACATGTGGGGCCGGGGGCTGCGACCTTCCTTCGATAAAACTGAGGAGAGGGAAGAGACAATCAATCATGGAGTCATGAGATCTAGGACGGACCCCGGATTTCTGCGATCTGTGTGAGGCCCCCCGTACTCACCGATGTGGCATGACGGGACATCTATAAAACCCTTCAGGAAGTTCCCCAGCGGGCTGTTCTCTGCAGACTGACCGAAGAACAGGGACTGGGGGGCAGAGAGGTAAGATGTCAGCAAGCGAAGCCCCCAAAACCCAAGTGTATTTATCTCAGGGGGACATCTGACCGTATCGTCCTGCTCCGAGGTCACCGCTGCACTCATCTCCTCCACATAGTTCGCCGGGAACCAAAGCTGCTTCTTCCCACCGTAGTCACCGCGCCACCTGCAGGTCAGAGGGGGAACAGCGGGGTTGTAACTAATATTTCCCGACCACACAGAGCGGACATCTCCATGTGTGTTAGGCCCCATCACGCGTCCGTTTTTCCATGTCCGTATGCTGTCTGTTTTTGAAGGACCACGAATACGGACACACGCACACATACAATAGTTGTGCGTACATGTCAGATTTTTCACATGGACCATGTGTTCGTGTGAAAAACCTGCAGATATGTTCGTTTTTGGAACAGCACCATGGACAAAATGCGAGCTGCACACTGATGATACACGGATGCATGACACGTACCGGCGCCTGGTAAAAGCCGTACGGTTCACACTGTTCCCAGGCGCCGGTGACTGAAGGCAGCGCTCATCATTATCACCTGGTCTCCTTGTGATCAGCGCGGCCAGGTGACAATGATGGGAGTTGTATTAAGCACCGTGATTGTACATAATGTATAAATAAATACTTTTTTTTTTTTAAAAAGACATGGGCTCCCGCATAACTTCCATAAACAGCAGAGGGAAAGCCGGTGGTTGGGGCCAATGTTAATAATCTGGTAAAGGGGCCAAGAGCCCTGAATGTTCCAAGGCTGTTAACATCAGCTCACAGCTGTTTGCTTAGCTTTTACTGGTTACTTTACGGAGCCCAGAAAAAAACGACTTTGGGTCTCCCTATAAATGCTGACCAGCAAAGGCTAAACAGACAGATATTAAAAGCCTGGCAAGAGGCCATGGATAATGGCCCCTGTTGTGAATTCTGTTGTCCAGCTCCCTCCTGTGGTCATGAATGGTACTTCGGTTGGTTCTGTCCATGGGCTTCCTCTGGTGGTTGTGAGTGGAGCTGCGGCTTCTGAGTTTGGATTGCGGTCAGCAGAGTTCCCACGTCTCAGAGCTCGTCCTGCGTTATTAGTAACTATCAGGTCATTCCGTGTGCTCTTAACCACCAGGTCCATTATTGTCCTGACCACCAGGTCATAACAGTACAGGTGGCCCAAAGTATTAATGCATCTCAATAGAGGGATAAGAGAAGTTCTGAGACCATTTTTTTTTCTTTTCAGTGTGTTTTGTCTCTCTTTTCCCCTTTACCTCTGGGTGGTTCAGGATACAGGTGTAGACATGGACATTCAAGGTCTGTCCTCTTGTATGGATAATCTCACTGCAAGGGTACAAAACATTCAAGATTTTTTGGTTCAGAATCCGATGTTAGAGCTTAGGATTCCAATTCCTGATTTGTTTTTTTGGTGATAGATTTAAGTTTCTGAATTTCAAAAATAATTGTAAATTGTTTCTTGCTTTGAAACCTCGCTCCTCTGGTGACCCAGTTCAACAAGTGAAAATCATTATTTCTTTGTTACGTGGCGATCCTCAAGACTGGGCATTTTCCCTTGCGCCAGGAGATCCGGCATTGCGTGATGTTGATGCGTTTTTTCTGGCGCTCGGATTGCTTTATGATGAACCAAATTCAGTGGATCAGGCAGAGAAAATCTTGCTGGCTCTGTGTCAGGGTCAGGATGAAGCGGAGATATATTGTCAGAAGTTTAGAAAGTGGTCTGTGCTCACTTAGTGGAATGAATGTGCCCTGGCAGCAATTTTCAGAAAGGGTCTCTCTGAAGCCCTTAAGGATGTCATGGTGGGATTTCCCATGCCTGCTGGTCTGAATGAGTCTATGTCTTTGGCCATTCAGATCGATCGACGCTTGCGTGAGCGTAAAGCTGTGCACCATTTGGCGGTACTATCTGAGCATGGGCCTGAGCCTATGCAATCATTGCAATGTGATAGAACTTTGACCAGAGCTGAACGGCAAGAACACAGACGTCGGAATGGGCTATGTTTTTACTGTGGTGATTCCACTCATGCTATCTCCTATTGTCCTAAGCGCACTAAGCGGTTCGCTAGGTCTGCCACCATTGGTACGGTACAGTCGAAATTTCGTTTGTCCGTTACTCTGATTTGCTCTTTGTCATCCTATTCTGTTATGGCATTTGTGGATTCAGGCGCTGCCCTGAATTTGATGGACTTGGAGTATGCTAGGCGCTGTGGTTTTTTCTTGGAGCCCTTGCAGCATCCTATTCCATTGAGAGGAATTGATGCTACGCCTTTGGCCAAGAATAAGCCTCAGTACTGGACCCAATTGACCATGTGCATGGCTCCTGCACATCAGGAGGATATCCGCTTTTTGGTGTTGCATAATCTGCATGATGTGGTCGTTTTGGGGTTGCCATGGCTACAGGTCCATAATCCAGTATTTGATTGGAAATCTATGTCTGTGTCCAGCTGGGGTTGTCAGGGGGTACATGGTGATGTTCCATTTTTGTCTATTTCGTCATCCACCCCTTCTGAAGTCCCAGAGTTTTTGTCGGATTACCGGGATGTATTTGATGAGCCCAAAGCCAGTGCCCTACCTCCTCATAGGGATTGCGATTGTGCTATTAATTTGATTCCTGGTAGTAAGTTTCCTAAGGGCCGATTGTTCAATTTATCTGTGCCAGAGCACGCCTCTATGCGGAGTTATGTAAAGGAATCCTTGGAGAAGGGTCATATTCGCCCATCGTCATCACCGTTAGGAGCAGGGTTCTTTTTTGTGGCCAAGAAGGATGGTTCTTTGAGACCTTGTATTGATTACCGCCTTCTTAATAAGATCACAGTCAAATTTCAGTATCCTTTGCCGTTGCTGTCTGATTTGTTTGCTCGGATTAAGGGGGCTAGTTGGTTCACCAAGATAGATCTTCGTGGTGCGTATAATCTTGTGCGTATTAAACAGGGCGATGAATGGAAAACAGCATTTAATACGCCCGAGGGCCATTTTGAGTACCTGGTTATGCCATTCGGGCTTTCCAATGCTCCATCAGTATTTCAGTCCTTTATGCATGACATCTTCCGAGAGTACCTGGATAAATTCCTGATTGTATATTTGGATGATATTCTGGTCTTCTCGGATGATTGGGAGTCTCACGTGAAGCAGGTCAGAATGGTGTTCCAGGTCCTTCGTGCGAATTCTTTGTTTGTGAAGGGGTCAAAGTGTCTCTTTGGAGTTCAGAAGGTTTCATTTTTGGGTTTCATTTTTTCCCCTTCTACTATCGAGATGGACCCTGTTAAAGTTCAGGCCATTTATGATTGGACTCAGCCAACATCTCTGAAGAGTCTGCAGAAGTTCCTGGGCTTTGCTAATTTTTATCGTCGCTTCATCAGTAATTTTTCTAGTGTTGCTAAACCGTTGACTGATTTGACCAAGAAGGGTGCTGATGTGGTCAATTGGTCTTCTGCGGCTGTGGAAGCTTTTCAGGAGTTGAAGCGTCGTTTTTCTTCTGCCCCTGTGTTGTGCCAGCCAGATGTTTCGCTTCCGTTTCAAGTCGAGGTTGATGCTTCTGAGATTGGAGCAGGGGCTGTTTTGTCGCAAAGAAGTTCTGATGGCTCGGTGATGAAACCATGTGCCTTCTTTTCTAGAAAGTTTTCGCCTGCTGAGCGCAATTATGATGTTGGCAATCGAGAGTTGTTGGCCATGAAGTGGGCATTCGAGGAGTGGCGTCATTGGCTTGAAGGAGCCAAGCATCGTGTGGTGGTCTTGACGGATCACAAGAATTTGACTTATCTCGAGTCTGCCAAACGGTTGAATCCTAGACAGGCTCGTTGGTCGCTATTTTTCTCCCGTTTTGATTTTGTGGTTTCGTACCTTCCAGGCTCTAAGAATGTGAAGGCTGATGCCCTGTCAAGGAGTTTTGTGCCCGACTCTCCGGGTGTTCCTGAGCCGGCGGGTATTCTCAAAGAGGGGGTAATTTTGTCTGCCATCTCCCCTGATTTGCGGCGGGTGCTGCAAAAATTTCAGGCTGATAGACCTGACCGTTGCCCAGCGGAGAAACTGTTTGTCCCTGATAAATGGACTAGTAGAGTTATCTCTGAGGTTCATTGTTCGGTGTTGGCTGGTCATCCTGGAATCTTTGGTACCAGAGATTTGGTGGCTAGATCCTTTTGGTGGCCGTCTTTGTCGCGGGATGTGCGTTCTTTTGTGCAGTCCTGTGGGACTTGTGCTCGGGCTAAGCCCTGCTGTTCTCATGCCAGTGGGTTGCTTTTGCCCTTGCCGGTCCCGAAGAGGCCCTGGACGCATATCTCTACGGATTTTATTTCGGATCTCCCTGTCTCTCAAAAGATGTCGGTCATTTGGGTGGTTTGTGATCGCTTCTCTAAGATGGTCCATTTGGTACCCTTGTCTAAATTGCCTTCCTCCTCTGATTTGGTGCCATTGTTTTTCCAGCATGTGGTTCGTTTACATGGCATTCCGGAGAACATCGTTTCGGACAGAGGTTCCCAGTTTGTTTCGAGGTTTTGGCGAGCCTTTTGTGCTAGGATGGGCATTGATTTGTCTTTTTCCTCGGCTTTCCATCCTCAGACAAATGGCCAAACCGAACGAACTAATCAGACTTTGGAAACATATCTGAGATGCTTTGTTTCTGCTGATCAGGATGATTGGGTGTCCTTTTTGCCTTTGGCTGAGTTCGCCCTTAATAATAGGGCCAGCTCGGCTACTTTGGTTTCGCCGTTTTTCTGCAATTCTGGTTTCCATCCTCGTTTCTCTTCAGGGCAGGTTGAGTCTTCGGACTGTCCTGGTGTAGATACTGTGGTGGATAGGTTGCAGCAGATTTGGACTCATGTGGTGGACAATTTGACATTGTCCCAGGAGAAGGCTCAACGTTTTGCTAACCGCCGGCGCTGTGTGGGTCCCCGACTTCGTGTTGGGGATTTGGTTTGGTTGTCGTCTCGTTATGTTCCTATGAAGGTTTCCTCTCCTAAGTTTAAGCCTCGTTTCATTGGTCCGTATAAGATTTCTGAGGTTATCAATCCTGTGTCATTTCGTTTGACCCTTCCAGCTTCTTTTGCCATCCATAATGTATTCCATAGGTCATTGTTGCGGAGATACGTGGCGCCTGTGGTTCCATCCGTTGATCCTCCTGCCCCGGTGTTGGTTGAGGGGGAGTTGGAGTATGTGGTGGAGAAGATTTTGGATTCTCGTATTTCGAGACGGAAACTCCAGTACCTGGTCAAGTGGAAGGGTTATGGTCAGGAAGATAATTCCTGGGTCTTTGCCTCTGATGTTCATGCTGCCGATCTGGTTCGTGCCTTTCATTTGGCTCGTCCTGGTCGGCCTGGGGGCTCTGGTGAGGGTTCGGTGACCCCTCCTCAAGGGGGGGTACTGTTGTGAATTCTGTTGTCGGGCTCCCTCCTGTGGTCATGAATGGTACTTCGGCTGGTTCTGTCCATGGACTTTCTCTGGTGGCTGTGGGTGTTTCTGAGTTTCCTTCCACAGGTGACGAGGTTAATTCGTTAGCTGCTGCTCTATTTAACTCCACTTAGATCTTTGCTCCATGCCACCTGTCAATGTTCCAGTATTGGTCTAGTTCACTCCTGGATCGTTCTTGTGACCTGTCTTCCCAGCAGAAGCTAAGTTCCTGCTTGTTTTTCTCTGGTTTGCTATTTTTCTGTCCAGCTTGCTATTTTGATTTTTGTCTTGCTTGCTGGAAGCTCTGGGACGCAGAGGGAGCGCCTCCGCACCGTGAGTCGGTGCGGAGGGTCTTTTTGCGCCCTCTGCGTGGTCTTTTTGTAGTTTTTTGTGCTGACCGCAAAGTTACCTTTCCTATCCTCTGTCTGTTCAGTAAGTCGGGCCTCACTTTGCTAAATCTATTTCATCTCTGTGTTTGTAATTTTCATCTTTACTCACAGTCATTATATGTGGGGGGCTGCCTTTTCCTTTGGGGAATTTCTCTGAGGCAAGGTAGGCTTTATTTTTCTATCTCTAGGGCTAGCTAGTTTCTTAGGCTGTGTCGAGTTGCATAGGGAGCGTTAGGAGCAATCCACGGCTATTTCTAGTGTGTGTGATAGGATTAGGGATTGCGGTCAGCAGAGTTCCCACGTCTCAGAGCTCGTCCTATATTATTAGTAACTATCAGGTCATTCCGTGTGCTCTTAACCACCAGGTCCATTATTGTCCTTACCACCAGGTCATAACAGGCCCCCTCCCAGACTAAGAACATCAGCCCTCAACCAAACCAGAGATGGCGCATTCATAAGATGTGCCAAATCTGGCGCTTAGCCTCACTCTTCTCACCTGACCTGGTGCGGTGGCAAGTGGGGGTTGATGTCAGCTTTGCAATGTTGGCTGACATCAAGCCCACGGGTTGGTAATGGAGAGGCGTCTATAATACACCCCCATTACTAAACCCATAGGGATATAGTAATAAAGACTACTATTTATTTATAAACTGTAAAATAAAAAGAACTAAAACACCTTATTCCTCATCTGTCCACCGATAATCCATTTGTTCCACAAAGAGCCCAACCCTGTGGGAACCTGTGACCAGAGGTAACCCCAATGGCAACAGTACAGGTCACTGAAGCCGTGCTCTGATGCTCAGTGTGTCCTGGGCTCATGGCTGAGCGGTCGCATCATGTCACTGCTCAGCTATGTATCCAGATGTATCAGAGTTGGGCTCTTCATGGGACAAATGGATTATCGGCAGACAGGTGAGGAAAATGGTGTTTTATTACTTTAGAAAAAGGGTGTGGAGTACTCATTTCAATTAAAGGACTTTACTCTGTGTCTTTATTAATATATAACTATGGGGTTAGTAATGGGGGAGTCTTCTACACTCCTCTCCATTACTAACCCTTGGGCTTGTTGCCAGCCAACATTACAAAGCTGCCATCAACCCCAAAACTATTACCCCACTTGCCACTTCACCAGGGAAAGTGAGAAGAGCGAGGTTAAGCGTTAGATTTGGCACATCTTATGAATGTGTCATTTCTGGGGAGGTTGAGGGCTGATGTTCTTAGTCTGGGAGGGGGCCAATATCCATGGCCTCTTCCCAGACTTTTAATATCTGTCTGTTTAGCCTTTGCTGGTCAAAATTTCAAGGGGAATCCTACATCTTTTTTTTCTGGGCTCCCCCATAAACCAGTAAAAGCTAAGCAAACAGCTACGAGCTGATATTAATAGCGTGGGAACATTTAGGGCTATTGGCCCCTTCCCAGAATATTAACATCAACCCCCAGCCATCGGATTTTACTCTACTGGTTCTGAATATTACCGGTGACCCCATGTCATTCTTTTTTTTTATTAATTTGTTTTAAAAAAAAAAACAAATAAAAAAAAAGGCACAAAACACTGATTATATAGCACAATGGCATATTTGTATCTATTATCTATTTATCATATTCCTCATCGCGGTCTCTATCTTTGAACATCTTTAATACCCAACACTCTTTCATTTCTCTGCTGCATTTCTTTACATAGATGTCACACGGACGTCACAGGGATGGTACATGGACACAGACGACAGATCACACCAGTACGGGCCTTACAAGGGATGACTACAGGTGACATCCACTGCATTCTCTGTACTCGGGGAGTTATCACTGTGTTATCTGTGCTGTTACATAGGACTGCAGCTGACATCTGCTGCATTATCTGTACTCAGGGAGTTATCACTGTGTTATCTGTGGTGTTACATAGGACTGAAGGTGACATCCACTGCATTATCTGTACTCGGGGAGTTATCACTGTGTTATCTGTGGTGTTACATAGGACTGCAGGCGACATCTACTACATCATCTGTACTCAGAGAGATATCACTGTTATCTGTGGTGTTACATAGGACTGCAGGTGACATCTACTACATTATCTGTACTCAGGGAGTTATCACTGTGTTATCTGTGGTGTTACATAGGACTGCAGGTGACATCTACTACATTATCTGTACTCAGAGAGTTATCACTGTGTTAACCTGTGGTGTTACATAGGACTGCAGGTGACATCTACTACATTATCTGTACTCAGAGAGTTATCACTGTGTTATCTGTGGTGTTACATAGGACTGCAGGTGACATCTACTACATTATCTGTACTCAGGGAGTTATCACTGTGTTATCTGTGGTGTTACATAGGACTGTAGGTGACATCTGCTGCATTATCTGTACTCAGGGATTTATCTGTGGTGTTACATAGGACTGCAGGTGACATCTACTACATTATCTGTACTCAGGGAGTTATCACTGTGTTATCTGTGGTGTTACATAGGACTGCAGGTGACATCTACTACATTGTCTGTATTCAGAGAGTTATCACTGTGTTATCTGTGGTGTTACATAGGACTGCAGGTGACATCTGCTGCATTATCTGTACTCGGAGTTATCACTGTGTTATCTGTTGTGTTACATAGGACTGCAGGTGACATCTACTACATTATCTGTACTCAGAGAGTTATCACTGTGTTATCTGTGCTGTTACATAGGACTGCAGGTGACATCTACTACATTATCTGTACCCAGGGAGTTATCACTGTGTTATCTGTGGTGTTACATAGGACTGTAGGTGACATCTGCTGCATTATCTGTACTCAGGGATTTATCACTGTGTTATCTGTGGTGTTACATGGGACTGCAGGTGACATCTGCTGCATTATCTGTACTCAGGGAGTTATCACTGTGTTATCTGTGGTGTTACATGGGACTGCAGGTGACATCTGCTGCATTATCTGTACTCAGGGAGTTATCACTGTGTTATCTGTGCTGTTACATAGGACTGCAGGTGACATCTGCTGCATTATCTGTACTCAGGGAGTTATCACTGTGTTATCTGTGGTGTTACATAGGACTGCAGGTGAGATATTGTGAGGCACTCACCAGCCGCCATCTTGCTTGTCCACGTTGTGTATGATGGCCTGCTTACAGAAGGAGAGCTCGTCCTCGCGCTGGGCCTTGTAGTCGTACAGCGCTTTCACCATGCACTGGGGGGACAGACACATTTGTGAACAGATCAGTGGGCACGTCTGTAAACCTCACCATGTCAGGGGTCAGTATGGACACTGCGGACGGGTCACTATAACGTCTTCTGTCCGTTCTTACCCTGGATGTTGGCATCTTATTAGCTTCCACGTACAGGTGGGGGGTCCGGACCTCGTACAGCGCCCCATAGTCCAGGTCCTGGAATAAACTCATTTTAGGCTGCGCAGTTTAAGGCATTCTAGAATCTTTAGTAACAACTGGTGGTTAGTTTGCAATGTTGATCATGGGAACATGGTAACCCCTCCGGTCACAATCCACATATTAGGAGTTGTGCAGCCCCCCAGTCTCCCGGGTAGAGCCTCTATCCACAAGCAGGGGGACAGAGTTAACTGCACACTCACCGCTGTCCCCATCTTTTCCAGCGCCTCCTCGTTGATGGGGTAGCGTAACTTCATCTTTCGGTACAGCGGGTGCTTCTCATAGTAACTGACCAGGTCTACAAGGCTCTCGAATTCGGCTGAGCTCCCCAGCATAAAGAGGCGCCCCTCCTGCTGGATGCGGCAATGCTTGATCTTCCCTTCAGCTCTGAGGGAGAAAACAGAGAACACGGGGGGAACTTCCACAGACAAATAGGGTCTGCAGACATGACGTCGCATCAACATGTCCACCCAGGCTTCGCACTCACATTCTATAATTTTGGAATAAGTTATTTGACTAAACCAGGAAGATCATTCCAGTAAAAAGGTGCAGCACAGAGGAAGACTCAGAGAATGGAGGATATTTAATTTCATGCTTGCCAATATTGAACATTTGAGTCCTGGGAATGTCCTAACCCTGCCCAGAAATAATGCATGTCATATACCCCTCGCTGCCCATTAAAAAAAAAGTCTCAAATTTAATAGGATTGTATCTGAACAGTACCAGAAAATGTGGGACTTACAGTATGTTGTAATATTGCTCCAAAATTCATGTTAGGTGCAGTATAAGGCTATATGCACACGTTCAGGAATTCATGCAGAAAATTCCTGTGAAAATCCGGACATTTCTGGCAGATTTCCGCATGAAATCCGCATGTGTTTTTTTGCGCGTTTTTTGCGCGGTTTTGACGCATTTTTGACGGAGTTTTTTCCGGACATTTCCCAATGCATTAGACAGTGGGAAAACCGCGAAAAAAACGCAAAATGAATGAGCAGGTTCATTATTTTTCCGCAGTGCGTTTTTCATGCGGAAAAACGCACATCATGTGCACAGAAATTGCGGATTTCATTAAAAATGATAGGATGCTTAATGTATGCAGATTATTTGCGGTTTTATAGCGTTTTTATAGCGCAAAAACGCTAGAAAACTGCAAATAATCTGCAACGTGTGCACATAGCCTTAGGTTATCTGATACAGAGCAACAAAGGCATTTACATGCTGTAACAACTCTGATTGCAGTGAGCTCCCCCTAGTGGTGGCTGTATAAACCTGCATGTAGTGAGCTCCCCCTAGTGGTGACAGTATAAATCTGCATGCAGTGAGCTCCTCCTAGTGGTGACAGTATATATCTGTATGTAGTGCCCTCCCTCTAGTGGTGACAGTATATATCTGTATGTAGTGCCCTCCCTCTAGTGGTGACAGTATAAATCTGTATGTAGTGCCCTCCCCCTAGTGGTTTCTGTATAATCTGTATGTAGTGGGCTCCTCCTAGTGGTGGCTGTATAAATCTGTATGTAGTGAGCTCCCCCTAGTGGTTTCTGTATAATCTGTATGTAGTGGGCTCCTCCTAGTGGTGGCTGTATAAATCTGTATGTAGTGCCCTCCCCCTAGTGGTTTCTGTATAATCTGTATGTAGTGGGCTCCTCCTAGTGGTGGCTGTATAAATCTGTATGTAGTGAGCTCCTCCTAGTGGTGGTTGTATAAATCTGTATGTAGTGAGCTCCCCCTAGTGGTGGTTGTATAAATCTGTATGTAGTGAGCTCCCTCTAGTGGTGGTTGTATAAATCTGTATGTAGTGAGCTCCATCTAGTGGTGGATGTATAAATCTGTATATACTGGGCTCCCTCTAGTGGTGGTTGTATAAATCTGTATGTAGTGAGCTCCCTCTAGTGGTGGTTGTATAAATCTGTATGTAGTGAGCTCCTCCTAGTGGTGGTTGTATAAATCTGTATGTAGTGAGCTCCTCCTAGTCGTGGTTGTATAAATCTGTATGTAGTGAGCTCCCTCTAGTGGTGGCAGTATAAATCTGTATGTAGTGAGCTCCATCTAGTGGTGGCTGTATAAATCTGTATGTAGTGAGCTCCCTCTAGTGGTGGCTGTATAAATCTGTATGTAGTGATCTCCATCTAGTGGTGGATGTATAAATCTGTAAGTAGTGAGCTCCTCCTAGTGGTGGTTGTATAAATCTGTATGTAGTGAGCTCCCTCTAGTGGTGGCTGTATAAATCTGTAAGTAGTGAGCTCTCCTAGTAGTGGCTGTATAAATCTGTATGTAGTGAGCTCCTCCTAGTGGTGGTTGTATAAATCTGTATGTAGTGAGCTCTCCCTAGTGGTGACTGTATAAATCTGTATGTAGTGAGCTCCCTCTAGTGGTGGTTGTATAAATCTGTATGTAGTGAGCTCCTCCTAGTGGTGGTTGTATAAATCTGTATGTAGTGAGCTCCCTCTAGTGGTGGTTGTATAAATCTGTATGTAGTGAGCTCCTCCTAGTGGTGGTTGTATAAATCTGTATGTAGTGAGCTCCCTCTAGTGGTGGCAGTATAAATCTGTATGTAGTGATCTCCATCTAGTGGTGGATGTATAAATCTGTATGTAGTGAGCTCCTCCTAGTGGTGGTTGTATAAATCTGTATGTAGTGAGCTCCATCTAGTGGTGGCTGTATAAATCTGTATGTAGTGATCTCCATCTAGTGGTGGATGTATAAATCTGTATGTAGTGAGCTCCTCCTAGTGGTGGTTGTATAAATCTGTATGTAGTGAGCTCCATCTAGTGGTGGCTGTATAAATCTGTATGTAGTGATCTCCATCTAGTGGTGGATGTATAAATCTGTAAGTAGTGAGCTCCTCCTAGTGGTGGTTGTATAAATCTGTATGTAGTGAGCTCCCTCTAGTGGTGGCTGTATAAATCTGTAAGTAGTGAGCTCTCCTAGTAGTGGCTGTATAAATCTGTATGTAGTGAGCTCCTCCTAGTGGTGGTTGTATAAATCTGTATGTAGTGAGCTCCCTCTAGTGGTGGTTGTATAAATCTGTATGTAGTGAGCTCCCTCTAGTGGTGGTTGTATAAATCTGTACATAGTGAGCTCCTCCTAGTGGTGGCTGTATAAATCTGTATGTAGTGAGCTCTCCTAGTAGTGGCTGTATAAATCTGTATGTAGTGAGCTCCTCCTAGTGGTGGTTGTATAAATCTGTATGTAGTGATCTCCATCTAGTGGTGGCTGTATAAATCTGTAAGTAGTGAGCTCTCCTAGTAGTGGCTGTATAAATCTGTAAGTAGTGAGCTCCTCCTAGTGGTGGTTGTATAAATCTGTATGTAGTGAGCTCCCTCTAGTGGTGGCTGTATAAATCTGTAAGTAGTGAGCTCTCCTAGTAGTGGCTGTATAAATCTGTATGTAGTGAGCTCCTCCTAGTGGTGGTTGTATAAATCTGTATGTAGTGAGCTCTCCCTAGTGGTGACTGTATAAATCTGTATGTAGTGAGCTCCCTCTAGTGGTGGTTGTATAAATCTGTATGTAGTGAGCTCCTCCTAGTGGTGGTTGTATAAATCTGTATGTAGTGAGCTCCCTCTAGTGGTGGTTGTATAAATCTGTATGTAGTGAGCTCCTCCTAGTGGTGGTTGTATAAATCTGTATGTAGTGAGCTCCCTCTAGTGGTGGCAGTATAAATCTGTATGTAGTGATCTCCATCTAGTGGTGGATGTATAAATCTGTATGTAGTGAGCTCCTCCTAGTGGTGGTTGTATAAATCTGTATGTAGTGAGCTCCATCTAGTGGTGGCTGTATAAATCTGTATGTAGTGATCTCCATCTAGTGGTGGATGTATAAATCTGTAAGTAGTGAGCTCCTCCTAGTGGTGGTTGTATAAATCTGTATGTAGTGAGCTCCCTCTAGTGGTGGCTGTATAAATCTGTAAGTAGTGAGCTCTCCTAGTAGTGGCTGTATAAATCTGTATGTAGTGAGCTCCTCCTAGTGGTGGTTGTATAAATCTGTATGTAGTGAGCTCCCTCTAGTGGTGGTTGTATAAATCTGTATGTAGTGAGCTCCCTCTAGTGGTGGTTGTATAAATCTGTACATAGTGAGCTCCTCCTAGTGGTGGCTGTATAAATCTGTATGTAGTGAGCTCTCCTAGTAGTGGCTGTATAAATCTGTATGTAGTGAGCTCCTCCTAGTGGTGGTTGTATAAATCTGTATGTAGTGAGCTCCCTCTAGTGGTGGTTGTATAAATCTGTACTTAGTGAGCTCCTCCTAGTGGTGGTTGTATAAATCTGTATGTAGTGAGCTCCATCTAGTGGTGGTTGTATAAATCTGTATGTACTAAGCTTCCCCTAGTGGTGGCAAACAACAGCCGTAGGCTCATGCAGTGGTCTGGTCTAGAGGAGAAGGTTTCACCATCTTGGGCAGACAGTCCTTACATCTGCATCGCTCTCACCCTCCTGAACAATGTTTTACCTGAAGGAAATGGCATAGGAGTTCGGGTCACTTCGCTTCCGCACCAGAAAGGCGCCATCTCTGGGAACCCTCATTAACATGTGCTCTGCCTGCAGGCGGGTGAGGCTGGCATGGTACCATCTGTAAAGATAAAGGGCAGTCACTCACGATCAGAAATTATACATTAGATACACGGCTCAGCATACTGTATCACACATGATGAGATTAGATACATGGCGGGGGGGGGGGGCAGTCACTTACTCTTTGCTCTCATGAGCATTGGGCTGGGGCACCGGATCTGTCAGTCGCATCTCAAACTCATTGCAGCGCAGCGGCACCTCCCGGTAGTGGCAGATCAGGCCGTACAGACTGTCAAACACCAGGTTGTCGGTCAGGTAGAATTTGGTGGTGCCGGCCTCCTGTCTGGAATGAATGCGGCAGTGCTGGACACGGCTGGACCGCCTGGAAGAGACAAAGAGGAAAAGAGTGCAGCATTTCTTTGGATACCCTAAAAATATGGGAGACATCTCATACCCCTTTAATTATCATTAGATCTTAGTTGTGAATCTATGCCCTGAAAATATATTTTCAGATTGATAAAGCCACCACTAGAGGGAGCTCACTACATACAGATTTATATAGCCACCACTAGGGGGAGCTCACTGCATACAGATTTATATAGCCACCACTAGGGGGAGCTCACTGCATACAGATTTATATAGCCACCACTAGAGGGAGCTCACTACATATAGATTTATACAGCCACCACTAGGGGGAGCTCACTACATATAGATTTACACAGCCACCACTAGGGGGAGCTCACTACATACAGATTTATACAGCCACCACTAGGGGGAGCTCACTACATATAGATTTACACAGCCACCACTAGGGGGAGCTCACTACATATAGATTTACACAGCCACCACTAGGGGGAGCTCACTACATACAGATTTATACAGCCACCACTAGAGGGAGCTCACTACATACAGATTTATACAGCCACCACTAGGGGGAGCTCACTGCATACAGATTTATATAGCCACCACTAGAGGGAGCTCACTACATATAGATTTATACAGCCACCACTAGGGGGAGCTCACTACATATAGATTTACACAGCCACCACTAGGAGCTTGTAGTCTGTGGAGGAAGGTGCTGGTTTGTGTGCTCTGGGAGAGTCACCAGTTTTTTTTTACACCCAGGAATTCCCCCCCTCTCTGACCCAGGAAAGAGAGGGGTGTAGTGGATGGACTGTGGGGCTGAGTCCCCGTCTCCCACCCCTCGGTCTAAGCCGGCGAGGGGTGGGAGCTCATTGCTACCGGTAAAGAGGGTCACCAGATCCGGCAAGGCCCAGAACATGGTGGAGCTCAGGAAGACCCAGGAGGGCTGCAAAGCCCCTAAGGCTGAGGCAAGGGCCACTGCGGTGTCTCCTCCCGGAGGTGAGCGGAGTACTCGCAGAGGTGCAGCGGCGGCAGTGCCGAAGGATTGGGGCACTAGGGCCCCACAGGAGCCGGTTGGGAAGGGGACTATGGAAGCTGAATTCGTCCCTCTTGGAAGAAGCAGAGATAAGACAATCCTTTGAGGACTTTCTTCAGAGCCAGGTACCGCTTTTGGATCTCTGTAGCGATAAGTCAGAGTGGTGGGAGATGTTCAAAGATCGGGTTGCGAGTTTCTTCCGCCAGCTTTCGAGCCTCAGGAGCTTGAGCAGGTACCGCCTGTGTCAGGAACTGAGGAGGAAACTCGAACATCTCGTCTCGGCTGGAGGTGACCGTGAGGAGATCTCCAGAGTGAAGTCTTTACTCAAGAGGTGTCACTACGATAGGCACACATCTTTGGTTTTTGAGAGGGATTTCGGGAGGTACCGCTCGCCTGACCCCTACAGAAACTGTAAGATGTCAGTGAGTTGTAAGGTGGTGACAGGTTTGGTCGACGATACGGGTTCCCTGAAAAGATCCAAATCAGGGATCCTGGAGGTGATCAGATCTTTCTACTCACACCTCAGGGAAGAGGAAGTGCGACTGGCCATTGATTGGCTTCGGCCTAAGAAATCGCCAGGTCCGGATGGCTTAACATCCGAGTTTTATAAGACCTTTAGGGACTCCTTGGTCCCTCTCTTGACTGAGGTGTTTAACGAGTGTCTCTCCTTGGGCGCTCTTTCCCGGTCAATGAGGCAGTCTGCCCTGATTATCCTGTCAAAGGGTAAGGACCCGTCCCGTATTGAGAATTGGCGTCCCATGGCGCTTCTCAATACGGACCGGAAGGTTCTGGCAAAGGGCTGTTCAATCGACTGGTGAAGTTTGCACCCCGGCTCCTTTCGGGGGCCCAGCACTGCTCTGTTCCAGGCCGCAGTACGTTTAGTGCTGTGCTCAGTGTCCGAGGCGCAGTGGAGCAGGGCAGGGCAGGTCACTGGAAGGGGTACTTGCTGTCTTTAGACCAGGCGAAGGCTTTTGATGGGGTTAACCACGATTACCTGTGGTCCGTCCTTCTGAGGTACGGTCTGCCTGGGGGGTTTGTAAATTGGCTAAAGATCTTGTACGCAGGGGCAGAGACTTTCCCGCTCGTGAATGGTTGGTCTGGCCGCCCTTTTGAGGTTGGGTCTGGGGTCTGCCAGGGCTGTCCATTGAGCCCGCTGTTATACGTGTTCGCGATAGATCCCCATTTAAGGAGGATTGAGCGTGGGCCATTGGCGGGAGTCAGGATGGACCAGGTGGCCCCGGAAGCCACTCTGAGGGTGGTAGCGTATGCCGATGATGTCTCCCTTTTCGTGTCCTCGGGTGAGGAGGCGGAGTGGGTCATGTCTGAGGTTGATCGCTACTCGGAGGCTTCTGGGTCCAGAATTAATCAGGAAAAGTGTGAGAGTCTCTGGCTGGGAGGGGGAGACCCTAGTTTTGGTCTCCCGGACACTCTTCCAGAGCCCCAGGCATCGGCAAAAATCCTAGGCATCGAATTTGGCCCTGGGGGCTACCCCCAGCAAAATTGGGAGGGCAGACTCAAGATCGCCGCCAAGAAGGTGGACCAATGGAAGGGTTGGTCTTTGACCCTGAGGGAAAGGGTTAGCCTGGTTAAGGGTTTTTGCTACCCTTGTTAATATACCTGGGCAGTGTCTGCATGTTGTCAGAGCTGCTCTGGACACGGGTCTACAGCCTGTTTTTCCAGATGTTATGGGGAAATAGGCTGAACCTAGTCAAGCGGGAGGTCACATATCGCACAAGAAGACTAGGAGGGTTGGGTATGGTCAACCTAGTGGCGTTTCTAATAAACACTTTTGTCAAGACTAACATCGCCAACCTCTGGTCAGAGAGGGCTCCTCCGTGGGTATTCTCCTGCAGGGGATGGCTTCGACCCTTCTTCCAGGAATGGGAGACAGGAGGGCAAGTAAAGGACCTGCGCACACCGCATGGGCATCTCAAGGCTTATACTACCCCAGTTCTGAAGGTGATCCGCCGGTGGGGTCTGGGAATGTGGGAGATCAGGACCATGTCGAGGAAATTGCTTGACAGGAGGGTCCTGTTGACCCATTTCCAGAAGCCTCTGGTGCTCAAAGATTGCCCAAGTCGGGATCTGGAGGGTGGGCTGAGGTTATTGAATTCCACACGGGTCCCCTTGAAGTTTTGGGACTTGGCTTGGCGCTGCTTCCATGGGAAACTGTACGTAAGGGACAACCTGAAGTGTAGGAACTCCGATGATCGGGGTTGTCCCCGTGAGGGGTGTTGCGACACGCTGGAAAGCATGGAGCACTTCCTCCTTCAGTGTCCTTTTAATACAGGGGTCTACAACAGGGTGGGTGCTTCCATAGGCTGGCCTCGGCTGGCACACCTTTCCTATGCGGAGTGGGCGTATGGGGCATTCGGATCCCTGGGTGGCCGAGATCGGGGCACTTTATTTCTAGTCAGTTTAGTCGTCAGGTTTTACACGTGGAACACACGGTGCTTAGTGTCAACTCAGCAGAAAATCCTCCCCCGGGACGAGGTTGTTAGGAACATTCTGGGTGCCCTGGTGAAGGTGCGCTCTCTGGAGTATGACAGGCTAGGTGCAGCGAGGGCCTCTCTTCTCTGGAGAGGGTTCTCATTTAATGTACCTAGGGCTTAGATAAGCAGGTAACTGATAGGGACAGGTAGATAGGGACAGTAGGGACAGGTAGATAGTTAGGGACAGCCCAGGGACAGTTAGGTAGGCACGCGGTGAGTTAGGTAGGGTAGTAGGGTCAGGCAGGGAGAGACAGGGAAAGGTAGGTAGATAAATAGGGGCAGATGTCTAGACAGGTAGGGTCGGCTGGTAGAGTAAGGATTGCCAGGGTAGAAGCCTGTCATCTCCGGTTTCCCGGTGGCGGGCTGGGGCTTTTCACTATCAGATTTTTGTTTTGCAGAAGTGAATTACTGATATAGGGCTTACAGGCACCAATCCTGGCTCTGGGTAAGTGTTGTATATAGAGAGTTATGTAGCATTGTATTGTAAGGTGAGGTGATGATCCTGTGGCTTACAGGGTTAATGCACCTGTCTTGTAAGCAAGAGGTTATGAGCTCCTCGGTGAGATTATTTTTGTATTGTGTGTGGGGGGGGGGGGGCGGTTTGGTGGTAGGTTGTTTATAGTTGTATTTGCTGTGTTAAAAAAAAAATGAAACAAAAAAATAAAATAAATTAAAAAAAAATAAAAAAAATTGTGTGATTTAGATAGATGTGTTTAAGCCAGGTGGCTATAGTGTTTCTTTTTGGGCGATGGAGCAGAGTTTTCTTCGTCAGGTTTGGTATGAAGTGTGTATGTGCGTGTATTAATAAAATGTTTCTTCTCTCCTTGGGTGAGGTAACCTGGGGAGGAGGAGATCTGGAGGAATTAAAAAGTGAAAAGACGAGTAAAGGACAGAAAACAACATAAGAAGGAAAGATGGAGGAAGCTTCTCTGAGAAAGAATAAGGCAGTTTGTTTTCTTTTGCGGGGTTGCTTTGACTGGGGGCAGTTATGCTGGACTCGGACTTTGCTTTGGACTGGGGGGGTAATGTTGGACTCGGACAGTTGCTTTTGCTGGGGTTTAGATTTTTGCTATATATTGATTGTAAGTTTTGTATTTTTATAATAAAAGAGTTCACTACATACAGATTTATACATCCACCACTAGAAGGAGATCACTGCTAGAGATGAGCAAATTTGATTGTGTCAGTGTTTATTCGGCCTGCTATAGCGCTTACAGACGAAGTTGCAGAGGGAACCCGGCTTCCTGGATCGCTCCGGCTGATCAGCTGCTGCATGTGTTGCGGCTGTGTCACAGCCTGTTTGCTGGGCTCTCCATGCATGTCACACAGTCACAACACATGCAGCTGCGGAGCTGAACAGCTGGTCAGCCGGAGCGCTCCAGGTATCCGGATTCCTTCTGCAGCTTATTCGGTAAGCGCCATAGCTGGCCGAATAAGCCCTGACCCGATCAAATTCGCTCATCTCTACTCATTACACACAGAAAACTCACCAGAATGACAGCGTGTAGTCGCCCACAAAGGTCTCGCTCTCTCGCACTAGGAACGTGCCGTCCTTGCCTCCTGTCTCTGTGCAATATTCATGGAGCAGTTTCTCGGCAATATGGCGTCCATCACGCCCACCGCCCAACTTTCCGTGGAACCACTTCTCGCTGAAGTGCAGCTCGTTATTATTCATTTCCTGAATATAAATACAATTGCAGTTATTTCGTCATCGGCTCTGTGGCCCTGTGCAGAGGTGCTATAGGTCACAGGTGCTGGGAATCCTGTCTTCTGGTGATTTAGGCAGCAGCGGGACGCTCGATTAATGGTCCGGCGTCCCCACCAGACAAAACATCAGCTGATAGTTATAGAACAGAAGACTCGGCCAGCGTCCAAACTCAGAAATACAAGTGCAAAGAAGACTTCTGGGACTCGTGTGTCCCCACGTCTGGGCGCACACGTGGGCAGCTAACATGTGACTTGTCTCGTGTGAGTCATTTTGCATTTTTTTCTATTTTTTGATGCGGGCACATTTTTCCTTTCATACCTGTGAGTTGATGTGCATCATACTGACACTAGGGGGCACTATCCACACCACATCTCTATGTGTATATGAGGTCCATCCCATCCGGTGAGCCATGATGACATCACACCAGGTGGTTGGTGTATGACATCATCGGCGACTGGTGCGAGGTCAATGCGATAGAGGGCAATGGCCGCTGTTTGCAAATCCATGTGACACTGCAGGGGCCTAGTCCTCCTCCTGGCCTAGTCCTGCTCACACAGCTGAGCATGTGTTACAGTGTGCTTACTGACACATTGCATCGAGTCGTCGGCTGTGTGAGCAGGACTTGGATGGCTTTATGTGCCATCTGAAGGCTGCAATGGAGACCAGCGGTGGCCATAAAGTACGGAGGAGTCTTTCGTTACCTCTTTGGGCTCGGACTCCTCCTCGTCCTCGTTAGACTGGTACCGCGACGTCTCCTCTGAGTAGTAGATCTTGTTGCTTGTGAGAACAAAGTAATGTGGACTCCAAGTCTGCGGGGAGAAAGTGGCAATGGAGGGGTTAAGAGTGTGATGATGGGGGTGATGGTTGGCGACCACCTCAAGCGGTAAAGATCTGCCATTCTAGGACAGTTGAGCGACATCCCGAGCGGTGATAAGTGGTCGCTCTCCCCGCTCCCCCGGGCCACCTACGTGATCTATGGGGTCCTCAAGGTACAGGATGCCATTCTTGATGGAGTTGCTGATGTCGTTCTCGGAGTAGCTGGCCGTGGACACCTCCTCATAAAGGTTTCCTTCCACCAGCTTCTTGTGCTGAGGAGAAAGGCAGGTTGGTGAGAGACGGCACCCGCGGTGGGTAACGTCGCCCCAGGGCGCGCCCGCGCCTTACCTTAATCAGGATCTTCTTCTTCAGCTGATTAGGAGAAGGCAGCTCGTCGGCGTTTATGTCCACCGGTTTGGTGAGCAGCATGTCCCCAAAGACCTTCTTGAAGTAGAAGGCCATGTTCCTCTGCTGCATGACGCTGCAGTGGTCCTCTATGGACAGGATGACCGGGTACCTGCAGCACCAAAGCTGAACTGTGACCCCCGGACATGCACAGGGCCCGCAGCGCCACACGCCACAATCACACAGGTCTTACTCTGACGTCACGAAGGCGTTCTCCTTAATGGTGTGTAGCACGTCCAGGAACTTGATCTTGGATGTCAGGGTGTGACCGTGGTAGATGATCGGCAGGTCGTCTGGCCCGTCCCAGCAATCCACTGGTTAATCAAAAATAACAGATACATAGTTACCAATAAATACGTTTTGTAGCAGCGCCTCTTCCTCCAGAGGACCCAGCGCATGATTGGGTTCAATAATGGTGTAATACTTCACTTCTCCTGTGGAGGCGCTGCAGGAAAACTGAGCACTTACTGCTGATCGCAGAGGATCCAATCAGCGGAAAATCAGTAGAAAATATACATACTATATGTACACATGCACTGTACAAATATATTCATAGTATATACTATATACCCACACATACTGTACAAATCTATACATACCATATAATATATACACATACTGTACAAATCTATACATACCATATAATATATACACATACTGTACAAATCTATACATACCATATAATATATACACATACTGTACAAATCTATACATACCATATAATATATACACATACTGTACAAATCTATACATACCATATAATATATACACATACTGTACAAATCTATACACACTATATATATATATATACACACACATACTGTATAAAATATACAGTACAGAGCAAAAGTTTGGACACACCTCATTTAAAGATTTTTCTGTATTTTCATGACTATGAAAATTGTACATTCACACTGAAAGCATCAAAACTATGAATTAACACATGTGGAATTATATACTTAACAAAAAAGTGTGAAACAACTGAAATTATGTCTTATATTCTCGGTTCTTCAAAGTAGCCACCTTTTGCTTTGATGACTGCTTTGCACACTCTTGGCATTCTCTTGATGAGCTTCAAGAGGTAGTCACCGGGAATGGTCTTCCAACAATCTTGAAGGAGTTCCCAGAGATGCTTAGCACTTGTTGGCCCTTTTGCCTTCACTCTGCGGTCCAGCTCACCCCAATCATCTCGATTGGGTTCAGGCCTGGTGACTGTGGAGGCCAGGTCATCTGGCGTAGCCCCCCATCACTCTGCTTCTTGGTCAAATAGCCCTTACACAGCCTGGAGGTGTGTTTGGGGTCATTGTCCTGTTGAAAAATAAATGATGGTCCAACTAAACGCAAACCGGATGGAATAGCATGCCGCTGCAAGATGCTGTGGCAGCCATGCTGGTTCAGTATGCCTTCAATTTTGAATAAATCCCCAACAGTGTCACCAGCAAAGCCCCCCCACACCATCACACCTCCTCCTCCATGCTTTACGGTGGGAACCAGGCATGTAGAGTCCAACCGTTCACCTTTTCTGCGTCGCACAAAGACACGGTTGGAACCAAAGATCTCAAATTTGGACTCATCAGACCAAAGCACAGATTTCCACTGGTCTAATGTCCATTCCTTGTGTTCTCTTCTGCAAGTCTCTTCTGCTTGTTGCCTGTCCTTAGCAGTGGTTTCCTAGCAGCTATTTTACCATGAAGGCCTGCTGCACAAAGTCTCCTCTTAACAGTTGTTGTAGAGATGTGTCTGCTGCTAGAACTCTGTGTGGCATTGACCTGATCTCTAATCTGAGCTGCTGTTAACCTGCGATTTCTGAGGCTGGTGACTCGGATAAACTTATCCTCAGAAGCAGAGGTGACTCTTGGTCTTCCTTTCCTGGGGCGGTCCTCATGTTAGCCAGTTTCTTTGTAGCGCTTGATGGTTTTTGCCACTGCACTTGGGGACACTTTCAAAGTTTTCCCAATTTTTCGGACTGACTGACCTTCATTTCTTAAAGTAATGATGGCCACTCGTTTTTCTTTACTTAGCTGCTTTTTTCTTGCCATAATACAAATTCTAACAGTCTATTCAGTAGGACAATCAGCTGTGTATCCACCAGACTTCTGCTCAACACAACTGATGGTCCCAACCCCATTTATACGGCAAGAAATCCCACTTATTAAACCTGACAGGGCACACCTGTGAAGTGAAAACCATTCCCGGTGACTACCTCTTGCAGCTCATCAAGAGAATGCCAAGAGTGTGCAAAGCAGTCATCAAAGCAAAAGGTGGCTACTTTGAAGAACCTAGAATATAAGACATATTTTCAGTTGTTTCACACTTTTTTGTTAAGTATATAATTCCACATGTGTTAATTCATAGTTTTGATGCCTTCAGCGTGAATGTACAATTTTCATAGTCATGAAAATACAGAAAAATCTTTAAATGAGAAGGTGTGTCCAAACTTTTGGTCTGTACTGTATATGAGTGTTTTGAAGAATATTTCCTTTGAAAACGATGTGTAAATGACAGAGAACTGCTGTATGTAAAAGCTCAAGTTAAAATAGCATTGCAATCGGATGCTAGTTGTGAAAAATCAGATTGTTCTCTCATGACACTCGTGGGACTCTCGGCAGGGAGGCTCGGAGCGATGTTTCATACGGTCAGTGTGCCTCCGGCCTTATGAAGCTTACAAGCCTCCTCTACCGTCATGTTTGTCAGCCACAACTAATAGACTTTGTGATAAGCCGACTTGGTGACTGATATTTTTCCGGGACGTCCACCTTTAGGCTTCTGAATAGATGGATGTATGGATTTCGTATTCTTCCATCTGTCGTGGCGCTCGCATGATGCAGTTTGGCAATTTTCTTGGCCGACAGACAGCTATCGATGAGCTGGACGATGCCATTTCTCTTTCCTTGGGAAATCTTCTTCATGTCTGCTCCTCGATTCCAACCAGTGATCTTTCACTTGGGAATAAACCTAATTACACACTGAGCTATTAGGGAAGGTGAGAACAGGTTGTAGTTTTAAGTATTCCAGAAGAAAAAGATTGTTTCCACCAAAGGAGCAAAACAATAACAATAATGCAGCGACATGACGAGAATCTGCATAACCAATCACATGCTAAATAGCTGCAAGTCAAATATACAGGAGCTTGTCACAAAATTAGAATATCATCAAAAAGTGAATTTATTTCAGTTCTTCAATATAAAAAGTGAATCTCATATATTATATAGAGTCATTACAGAGTGATCAATTTCACGTGTATATTTCTGTTAATGTTGATGATTATGGCTTACAGCCAATGAAAACCCAAAAGTCATTATCTCAATAAATTAGAATAAACAATAAACACCTGTAAAGGCTCCTAAGTGTTTATAAAGGTTCCTTAGTCTGTTCCAGTAGATCTACAATCATGGGGAAGACTGCTGACCTGACAATGTCCAGAAGGCGTCACTGACACGCTCCACAAGGAGGGGAAGTCACAAAAGGTCATTGGTAAAGAAGCCGGCTGTTCACAGAGTGCTGCATCCAAGAATATTAATGGAAAGTGGAGTGGAAGGAGAAAGTGTGCTAGAAAAAGGTGCACAAGCAACCGGGATAACCGCAGCCTGGAAAGGATTGTTAAAAAAAGGCCACTCAGTAATGTGGGGGAGATTCACAAGGAGCGGACTGCTGCTGGGGTCATTGCTTCACCACACACAGACGTCTCCAAGACATGGGCTACAAGTGTCACATTCCTTGTGTAAGGCCACTCATGGCCAATAGAGAACGCCAGAAGCGTCTTACCTGGGCCAAGGAGGAAAAGAACTGGACTGTTGTCAGTGGTCCAAGGTGTTGTTTTCAGATCGAAGTAAATTTTGCATTTCATTTGGAGATCAAGGTCCCAGAGTCTGGAGGAAGAGTGGAGAGGACACAATCCAAGCTGCTGGAGGTCTAGTGTGAAGTCTCCACAATCAGTGATGGTTTGGGGAGCCATGTCATCTGCTGATGTAGGTCCACTGGGTTTTATCAAGACCAAAGTCAGCGCAGCCGTCTACCAGGACATTTTAGAGCACTTCATGCTTCCCTCTGCCGACAAGCTGTTTGGAGATGGAAATGTCATTCTCCAGTGGACTTGGCCCCTTTCCACACCGCCAAAAGTACCAATACCTGGTGCACAAACAACAGTATCACTGGGCTTGATTAGCAGCAAACTCGCCTGACCTTAACCCCATAGAGAATCTATGGAGTATTGTCAAGAGGAAGATGAGAGACACCAGACCCAACAATGCAGACGAGCTGAAGGCTGATATCAAAGCAACCTGGGCTTCCATAACCCCTCAGCAGTGCCACAAGCTGATCGTCTTCATGCCACACCGCATTGATGCAGTAATTGATGCAAAAGGAGCCGCGACCAAGTATTGAGCGCATTTCCTGAACATACATTTCAGTAGGACAACATTTCAGATTTTACAATAATTTTTCAAGTATTCTAATTTATTGAGATAATGACTTTTGGGTTTTCATTGGCTGTAAGCCATGATCATCAACATTAACAGAAATAAACAAGTGAAATAGATCACTCTGTGTGTAATGACTTCATATAATATATAAGTTTTACTTTTTATATCGGAAGAACTGAAATAAATTAACTTTTGGAAGATATTCTAATTTTGTGAGAAGCACCTGTATGTATGAGACAGCCAAGATGATTGTCTACAGAATATTGATAGTCTCAGGATCGGAGCAGTAGTGGATGGTAAGATATGGAGATTGAAAGTCAGAAGGTCAAATCATTGTTACCCTTTTACTTTTCAGTGTATTTGTTCTGTCCATAATTCCCTCCCCCTCGACTAAAACAGACCCAGCACCCAATACTGTCCCCACCATGTCTCACTGTAGGAATTGTGATCTTCTGGTGATCTGCAGTGTCGACTTTGCACCTTTTGGAATTATGGTAAAAAAAAATAAAACCTCCTTGGTCTCATCAGATGTAACATATTCTCCTTGGACTTTTTGCAGAATTATGTTTTGGTAAAATACAAAAATTATGGGTTTTGGTACAACAAAACGAGGCTTGGATGTTTTATATGTAAGGAGAGCCTTCAGTTTCTCCCCCAGACAACACAGGCTGGACATATGAAGAATATGGGAGATTGTGGTCACATACAGGACACAACCAGGACTGGCCACACATTTCTGCAGCTCCTTTAATGCTTCTGTCGGCCTCTTGCAGCCTCCCAGACCAATTTTCTTTCTTCAATTTTTAACAATTTTTGAGTGAAGTTCGGTTCTAGGTAATGTCACTGTTGTGTTAAATTTAAGCCACTTCTCGATGACGTCTTCAGTCCCCATGGTTCAGCTTACGCCTTGGAAATGTTTTTGTCCCTTCTCCTGACTGACAACTTTCCACAATGAGATCCTTTGCTGTGTTGTCAGCTGTTTTCGGACAAAAAAATGTCAGGAAAATCCTCCTGTAGCAGCGACACTGTATACATATCTACTATATGAATATATAATATATACTGCACTTATAAGGGTGTAGCTGTCTGTAGATTGATCTCACTTTTCCTACCAACAAGCATGGCGGCCTCCACGTCGGCGTCACCACCTAGTATACAACCTTATTAGTGGAGATGCTGCCGTCGTAACGTCGCGTTGTCACCATACCAGGTGGATACGATACTTACACTCGATGCAGCGACAGCCCATGCGGAGGCAGCGGGAGTACGCCTCTAAGGACGACTCGCTGGAGAACTGATCGCCCGTCAGATACCTGCGAGAGATACAGCGGAGAAAGGCATGAGAAGGCATCAGGGGGAGGAGTCTCTATGCCCGTCCCCCTACTTATGTGTGCGGTAAAGACAGGAAGTGAAAAAAGGGGCGGAGCACTGACAACCACAGATGTCCCGGAAAAGTTCTGGAACTTTCTAACAGACATTAGGACACATTCATTAACCATTTGTGCCCATCTCTCTAATATTCGTGGCCTCTGTGCCAGTTTTCTATGGGAGCAAACTGGCCTGGCACAGTAATTAGTTATAAAAAAAAAGGCCTATGTTGTAGCGTAAAAGCTCGCAGCTCAGGGCCTTAAAACATGGTGAATGAAGACACCAAGAAGAACCATAAAAATAAAATCATTACCAAGGGCCCCGGGCACTGTTACACTGAGACGAGCCTGCACCTGTGTCAGGTCTGTGGCCGCCATCACACATGCACATGAGAAGCGTTTCTTCCATGGGGTCGGCCTTACGTGTTATGTGAGGAGGAGATCCAGTACTGGGACAGAGGGCGGCCCATCTCCTCCGCCGTCACGCTCTCGCACTTGGAATCCATAATGGAATTCTCTTTGGAGAACAGATAAGTCAGGAACTGGGGGAGCAAGAACAAAAGTGTGACCACCAGGAGGCGCCACATCAGCACCACAGAGTGCACCGAGAACATAACTCCCATCATCTCCCGTACACACGGCAGCTCTCATCACCTCCAGCAAAAAATCATTACAGCATGACCGCATATAATATACACACACACTGACATCCAGAGCTGTATTCACAATTCCGCTCTTACATATTGCCTATATACTTGTCACACCAAGAGCTGAATTCAGACTACTGCTGTGACATCCTATGTTATGTATAGGAACACCCAGATTCTATCGTCTACAAGAATAGATGTACTGGAAAAACTATTAATGCAGCTCTGGATGTGACTGCAAGAGCATAACGGTTAATGCAGTTCTGGATCAGAATGGAGTGCAAGACAATGTGTGAAGGAAAAACTGTGAATGCAGCTCTGGATGTGCTTGGAGTATGAGAAGGAATATGAACTGAGCTCTGTATGTGGTTGCTGTATTATACGGGATGTAACGGAAGCATTGTGAATGCAGCTCTGGATGAGACTGAAGCATTATGCTGGATGTAACAGCAGAATTGTGACTGCAGCTCCGGGTATTACTGAAGTACATCATGGTATATAACAGGAAATCTGTGAATGCAGCTCTGGATGTGCTTGAAGCATGACTAGGAATATGAATTGAGCTCTGCATGTGGTTGCTGTATTATACAGGATGTAATGGAAGCATTGCGAATGCAGCTCTGGATGTGGTTGCTGTATTATACAGGATGTAATGGAAGCATTGCGAGTGCAGCTCTGGATGTGCTTGAAGCATGACTAGGAATATGAATTGAGCTCTGCATGTGGTTGCTGTATTATACAGGATGTAATGGAAGCATTGTGAGTGCAGCTCTGGATGTGAGTGAAGCATGACTAGGAATATGAACTGAGCTCTGCATGTGGTTGCTGTATTATACAGGATGTAATGGAAGCATTGTGAGTGCAGCTCTGGATGTGAGTGAAGCATGACTAGGAATATGAATTGAGCTCTGCATGTGGTTGCTGTATTATACAGGATGTAATGGAAGCATTGCGAGTGCAGCTCTGGATGTGAGTGAAGCATGACTAGGAATATGAATTGAGCTCTGCATGTGGTTGCTGTATTATACAGGATGTAATGGAAGCATTGCGAGTGCAGCTCTGGATGTGAGTGAAGCATGACTAGGAATATGAACTGAGCTCTGCACGTGGTTGCTGTATTATACAGGATGTAATGGAAGCATTGCGAGTGCAGCTCTGGATGTGAGTGAAGCATGACTAGGAATATAAACTGAGCTCTGCATGTGGTTGCTGTATTATACAGGATGTAATGAAAGCATTGTGAATGCAGCTCTGGATGTGCTTGAAGCATGACTAGGAATATGAATTGAGCTCTGCACGTGGTTGCTGTATTATACAGGATGTAATGAAAGCATTGTGAGTGCAGCTCCGGATGTGAGTGAAGCATGACTAGGAATATGAATTGAGCTCTGCATGTGGTTGCTGTATTATACAGGATGTAATGGAAGCATTGTGAGTGCAGCTTTGGATGTGAGTGAAGCATGACTAGGAATATGAATTGAGCTCTGCATGTGGTTGCTGTATTATACAGGATGTAATGGAAGCATTGTGAATGCAGCTCTGGATGTGAGTGAAGCATGACTAGGAATATGAATTGAGCTCTGCATGTGGTTGCTGTATTATACAGGATGTAATGGAAGCATTGTGAATGCAGCTCTGGATGTGAGTGAAGCATGACTAGGAATATGAATTGAGCTCTGCATGTGGTTGCTGTATTATACAGGATGTAATGGAAGCATTGCGAGTGCAGCTCTGGATGTGAGTGAAGCATGACTAGGAATATGAACGGAGCTCTGCACGTGGTTGCTGTATTACACAGGATGTAATGGAAGCATTGCGAGTGCAGCTCTGGATGTGAGTGAAGCATGACTAGGAATATGAACTGAGCTCTGCATGTGGTTGCTGTATTATACAGGATGTAATGAAAGCATTGTGAATGCAGCTCTGGATGTGCTTGAAGCATGACTAGGAATATGAATTGAGCTCTGCACGTGGTTGCTGTATTATACAGGATGTAATGGAAGCATTGTGAGTGCAGCTCTGGATGTGAGTGAAGCATGACTAGGAATATGAATTGAGCTCTGCACGTGGTTGCTGTATTATAGAGGATGTAATAGAAGCATTGTGAGTGCAGCTCTGGATGTCAGTGAAGCATGACTAGGAATATGAATTGAGCTCTGCATGTGTTTGCTGTATTATACAGGATGTAATGGAAGCATTGTGAATGCAGCTCTGGATGTGAGTGAAGCATGACTAGGAATATGAATTGAACTCTGCATGTGGTTGCTGTATTATACAGGATGTAATGGAAGCATTGTGAATGCAGCTCTGGATGTGAGTGAAGCATGACTAGGAATATGAACTGAGCTCTGCATGTGGTTGCTGTATTATACAGGATGTAATGGAAGCATTGCGAGTGCAGCTCTGGATGTGAGTGAAGCATGACTAGGAATATGAACTGAGCTCTGCATGTGGTTGCTGTATTATACAGGATGTAATGGAAGCATTGTGAATGCAGCTCTGGATGTGGTTGCTGTATTATACAGGATGTAATGGAAGCATTGTGAGTGCAGCTCTGGATGTGAGTGAAGCATGACTAGGAATATGAACTGAGCTCTGCATGTGGTTGCTGTATTATACAGGATGTAATGGAAGCATTGTGAATGCAGCTCTGGATGTGGTTGCTGTATTATACAGGATGTAATGGAAGCATTGTGAGTGCAGCTCTGGATGTGAGTGAAGCATGACTAGTAATATTAATTGAGCTCTGCATGTGGTTGCTGTATTATACAGGATGTAATGGAAGCATTGTGAATGCAGCTCTGGATGTGGTTGCTGTATTATACAGGATGTAATGGAAGCATTGCGAGTGCAGCTCTGGATGTGAGTGAAGCATGACTAGGAATATGAACTGAGCTCTGCATGTGGTTGCTGTATTATACAGGATGTAATGGAAGCATTGCGAGTGCAGCTCTGGATGTGAGTGAAGCATGACTGGGAATATGAACTGAGCTCTGCATGTGGTTGCTGTATTATACAGGATGTAATGGAAGCATTGTGAGTGCAGCTCTGGGTGTGAGTGAAGCATGACTAGGAATATGAATTGAGCTCTGCATGTGGTTGCTGTATTATACAGGATGTAATGAAAGCATTGTGAATGCAGCTCTGGATGTGCTTGAAGCATGACTAGGAATATGAATTGAGCTCTGCACGTGGTTGCTGTATTATACAGGATGTAATAGAAGCATTGTGAGTGCAGCTCTCGATGTGAGTGAAGCATGACTAGGAATATGAATTGAGCTCTGCATGTGGTTGCTGTATTATACAGGATGTAATGGAAGCATTGTGAATGCAGCTCTGGATGTGAGTGAAGCATGACTAGGAATATGAATTGAGCGCTGCATGTGGTTGCAGTATTATACAGGATGTAATGGAAGCATTGTGAATGCAGCTATGGATGTGAGTGAAGCATGACTAGGAATATGAACTGAGCTCTGCATGTGGTTGCTGTATTATACAGGATGTAATGGAAGCATTGCGAGTGCAGCTCTGGATGTGAGTGAAGCATGACTAGGAATATGCACTGAGCTCTACATGTGGTTGCTGTATTATACAGGATGTAATGGAAGCATTGTGAATGCAGCTCTGGATGTGGTTGCTGTATTATACAGGATGTAATGGAAGCATTGTGAGTGCAGCTCTGGATGTGAGTGAAGCATGACTAGGAATATGAACTGAGCTCTGCATGTGGTTGCTGTATTATACAGGATGTAATGGAAGCATTGTGAATGCAGCTCTGGATGTGGTTGCTGTATTATACAGGATGCAATGGAAGCATTGTGAGTGCAGCTCTGGATGTGAGTGAAGCATGACTAGGAATATTAATTGAGCTCTGCATGTGGTTGCTGTATTATACAGGATGTAATGGAAGCATTGTGAATGCAGCTCTGGATGTGGTTGCTGTATTATACAGGATGTAATGGAAGCATTGTGAGTGCAGCTCTGGATGTGAGTGAAGCATGACTATGAATATGAACTGAGCTCTGCATGTGGTTGCTGTATTATACAGGATGTAATGGAAGCATTGTGAGTGCAGCTCTGGATGTGAGTGAAGCATGACTATGAATATGAACTGAGCTCTGCATGTGGTTGCTGTATTATACAGGATGTAATTGAAGCATTGCGAGTGCAGCTCTGGATGTGAGTGAAGCATGACTGGGAATATGAACTGAGCTCTGCATGTGGTTGCTGTATTATACAGGATGTAATGGAAGCATTGTGAGTGCAGCTCTGGGTGTGAGTGAAGCATGACTAGGAATATGAACTGAGCTCTGCATGTGGTTGCTGTATTATACAGGATGTAATGGAAGCATTGCGAGTGCAGCTCTGGATGTGAGTGAAGCATGACTGGGAATATGAACTGAGCTCTCCATGTGGTTGCTGTATTATACAGGATGTAATGGAAGCATTGTGAGTGCAGCTCTGGATGTGAGTGAAGCATGACTAGTAATATTAATTGAGCTCTGCATGTGGTTGCTGTATTATACAGGATGTAATGGAAGCATTGTGAATGCAGCTCTGGATGTGGTTCCTGTATTATACAGGATGTAATGGAAGCATTGCGAGTGCAGCTCTGGATGTGAGTGAAGCATGACTAGGAATATGAACTGAGCTCTGCATGTGGTTGCTATATTATACAGGATGTAATGGAAGCATTGTGAATGCAGCTCTGGATGTGGTTGCTGTATTATACAGGATGTAATGGAAGCATTGTGAGTGCAGCTCTGGATGTGAGTGAAGCATAATGCGGGATATAACAGCAGAATTGTGAATACAGCTCTGAATGTGACGGCGCATACAGCAGGTGGGGACACGTACGCTCCTCAGTGTCTTCCTATGGAGCGGACGCTGTGCACGGTCCACGTCTGGCTGATGCTGGACATTGACTCACCTCTTCCAGCTGCAGCACCGGCTCCGACATCTCCACATCTGCGTCCCGCATGTAACTGCATAGAAAGTCCCTCACTTTACCAAGGTCACTTGCCCAGACTTCCTACAACAAGATCAGAGTGACATGACGGCTCTGGAAGGTGACAGTGGGGTCCGGTAGTGGAATGGTTGGTGGGACGGCGCCCGAATACTCGCTCACGGCTCACACGCACCTTATCATTTCGTGTTTCTCACCTTCTGATCAAATTGAAGAAAGCGCTGAAAGTCGTAGAGTGAGATCTGACACAGTGCGGGGCGATCGACATTCCTGGGGAAAAGAACTAGATGGTAATTATCCTACCTCCACTGTCATCCAGAGCGCTCTGCGATTACCGCACACGGTGTGTACTGTCTGCTGGTTATCAGAATGCTCCCAGTAACACCAACCCCTCACTACACACTCGCCAGCACACTTCATTTACAGGTGCAGCTCACAAAATGAGAAAATCAGCTAAATGTTCATTTATTTCAGCTCTTCAATACAAAAAGTGAAACTCGTATTATATAGAGTCAGTACAAACAGAGTGATCTATTTCATGTGCTTATTTCTGTTAATGTTGATGATTATGGCTTACAGCCAACTACAATGCTCTGTGTACTGCATATATTTATTTTGAATGCTCTGTTTAAAGGGAACCTGTCACCCCGTTTTTTGAGATTGAGCTATAAATACTGTTAAATAGGGCCTGCGCTGTGTGTTCCTATAGTGTATGTAGTGTACCCCGATTCCCCATGTATGCTGAGAAATAACTTACCAAAGTCGCCGTTTTCGCCTGTCAATCAGGCTGGTCAGGTCGGGAGGGCGTGGTGACATCGCTGGTTCTTCCTCAGCTTTACGTTGGTGGCGTAGTGGCGTAGTGGTGAAGCGCAGATGCGTGCGCAGATCGAGTTTGCATCTCGGCTTTGGGAAAATGGCCGCCGCGATCTCTAATGCGCACGCGCGGCATCCCGCGGCCATTTTCCTGAAGCCCCGTGCAGCAGAGCACTCGATCTGCGCACGCGCGGCCCCAGGAAGATGGCCGCCCCCACCGACGAAAGGGATGACAGCGCAGATCGCGCGCTGTGTCTTCACCACTACGCCACCAACGTAAAGCTGAGGAAGAACCAGCGATGTCACCACGCCCTCCCGACCTGACCAGCCTGATTGACAGGCGAAAACGGCGACTTTGGTAAGTTATTTCTCAGCATACATGGGGAATCGGGGTACACTACATACACTATAGGAACACACAGCGCAGGCCCTATTTAACAGTATTTATAGCTCAATCTCAAAAAACGGGGTGACAGGTTCCCTTTAAGGCAGATTCCTTGCTCGAAAGCTCTGTGTGCTGCATATTCCTCACTAGAATGCTCCAGGTACTGAATATTCCTCACTAGAATGTTCCGTGTACTGCATATTCCTCACTAGAATGCTCCATGTACTGAATATCCCTCACTAGAATGCTCCAGGTACTGAATATTCCTCACTAGAATGCTCCATGTACTGAATATTCCTCCCTAGAATGTGCTATGTATTGAATATCCCTCACTAGAATGCCCCATGTACTGAATATCCCTCACTAGAATGTTCCATGTACTGAATATTCCTCACTAGAATGCTCCATGTACTGAATATGCCTCACTAGAATGTGCCATGTATTGAATATGCCTCACTAGAATGCTCCGTGTACTGAATATTCCTCACTAGAATGCTCCATGTACTGAATATCCCTCACTAGAATGCTAAATGTACTGAATATCCCTCACTACAATGCTCCATGTACTGAATATGCCTCACTAGAATGCTCCACGTACTGAATATTCCTCACTAGAATGCTCCACGTACTGAATATTCCTCACTAGAATGCTCCACGTACTGAATATTCCTCACTAGAATGCTCCATGTACTGAATATCCCTCATTACAATGCTCCATGTACTGAATATTCCTCACTAGAATGTTCCATGTACTGCACATTCCTCAGTAGAATGCTCCATGTACTGCATATTCCTCACTAGAATGCTCCATGTACTGAACATTCCTCACTAGAATGCTCCATGTACTGAATATTCCTCACTAGAATGCTCCACGTACTGAATATTCCTCACTAGAATGCTCCACGTACTGAATATTCCTCACTAGAATGCTCCACGTACTGAATATTCCTCACTAGAATGCTCTATGTACTGAATATCCCTCACTAGAATGCTCCACGTACTGAATATTCCTCACTAGAATGCTCCACGTACTGAATATTCCTCACTAGAATGCTCCACGTACTGAATATTCCTCACTAGAATGCTCCATGTACTGAATATCCCTCATTACAATGCTCCATGTACTGAATATTCCTCACTAGAATGATCCATGTACTGCACATTCCTCAGTAGAATGCTCCATGTACTGCATATTCCTCACTAGAATGCTCCATGTACTGAATATTCCTCACTAGAATGCTCCATGTACTGAATATCCCTCATTACAATGCTCCATGTACTGAATATTCCTCACTAGAATGCTCCATGTACTGCATATTCCTCAGTAGAATGTGCCATGTACTGAATATTCCTCACTGGAATGCTCTATGTACTGAATATTCCTCACTAGAATGCTCCATGTACTGCATATTCCTCACTAGAATGCTCCATGTACTGAATATTCCTCACTAGAATGCTCCATGTACTGAATATGCCTCACTAGAATGCTCCATGTACTGCATATTCCTCACTAGAATGTTCCATGTACTGAATATTCCTCACTAGAATGCTCCATAAACTGAATATTCACTAGAATGCTCCATGTACTGAATATGCCTCATTAGAATGCTCCATATACTGAATATTCCTCACTAGAATGCACCATGTGCTGAATATGCCTCATTAGAATGCTCAGAGCACTGTAATGTAGATTCCTTGCTCGAATGCTCCATGTACTGAATATTCCTCACTAGAATGCTCCATGTACTGCATATTCTTCACTAGAATGCTCCATGTACTGCATATTCCTCACTAGAATGCTCCATGTGCTGCATATTCCTCACTAGAATGCTCCATGTACTGCATATTCCTCACTAGAATGCTCCATGTGCTGAATATCCCTCACTAGAATTCTACATGAACTGCATATTCCTCACTAGAATGCTCCATGTACTGAATATCTCTCACTAGAATGCTCCATGTACTGCATATTCCTCACTAGAATGCTCCATGTGCTGAATATCCCTCAATAGAATTCTACATGTACTGCATATTCCTCACCAGAATGCTTGCATATTCCTCACTAGAATGCTCCATGTACTGCATATTCCTCACTAGAATGCTATATGTACTGAGTACTGAATATTCCTCACTAGAATGCTACATGTACTGAATATTCCTCCCTAGAATGTGCCATGTATTGAATATGCCTCACTACCATGCTCCATGTACTGAATATTCCTCACTAGAATGTTCCGTGTTCTGCATATTCCTCACTAGAATGCTCCATGTACTGAATATCCCTCACTAGAATGCTCCATGTACTGAATATTCCTCACTAGAATGCTCCATGTACTGAATATTCCTCACTAGAATGCTCCATGTACTGAATATGCCTCAGTAGAATATGACATGTATTGAATATGACTCACTAGAATGTTCCATGTACTGAATATCCCTCACTAGAATGCTCCATGTACTGCATATTCCTCACTAGAATGCTCCATGTACTGAATATTCACTAGAATGCTCCATGTACTGAATATGCCTCATTAGAATGCTCCATATACTGAATATTCCTCACTAGAATGCACCATGTGCTGAATATGCCTCATTAAAATGCTCCGAGCACTGTAATGTAGATTCCTTGCTCGAATGCTCCATGTACTGAATATTCCTCACTAGAATGCTCCATGTACTGCATATTCCTCACTAGAATGCTCCATGTACTGCATATTCCTCACTAGAATGCTCCATGTACTGCATATTCTTCACTAGAATGCTCCATGTACTGCATATTCCTCACTAGAATGCTCCATGTGCTGCATATTCCTCACTAGAATGCTCCATGTACTGCATATTCCTCACTAGAATGCTCCATGTGCTGAATATCCCTCACTAGAATTCTACATGAACTGCATATTCCTCACTAGAATGCTCCATGTACTGCATATTCCTCACTAGAATGCTCCATGTACTGCATATTCCTCACTAGAATGCTCCATGTGCTGAATATCCCTCAATAGAATTCTACATGTACTACATATTCCTCACTAGAATGCTCCATGTACTGCATATTCCTCACTAGAATGCTATATGTACTGAGTACTGAATATTCCTCACTAGAATGCTCCATGTACTGAATATTCCTCCCTAGAATGTGCCATGTATTGAATATGCCTCACTACCATGCTCCATGTACTGAATATTCCTCACTAGAATGTTCCGTGTTCTGCATATTCCTCACTAGAATGCTCCATGTACTGAATATCCCTCACTAGAATGCTCCATGTACTGAATATTCCTCACTAGAATGCTCCATGTACTGAATATTCCTCACTAGAATGCTCCATGTACTGAATATGCCTCAGTAGAATGTGCCATGTATTGAATATGACTCACTAGAATGCTCCATGTACTGAATATTCCTCACTAGAATGCTCTGTGTACTTCATGATTAAGGGTGCTTTGTCACCTGAAACGCGTAGTGTTTTTTATCTATATTGTGCTGATGTTTCATCCTCTGCTTCCCATATGAAGTGAATAAAGTACCAAATTTTTACTTTTCTCTGCCTCGTTGAGCTGGAATTCTTTTTCTTTTCCTGGTTTCCTCACGCCTTGACACAGCGTTTCCGTGCTCCGAGCCTCCTGGGATCGTTACAATGGTGAGCTGGATTTCTTTTTTTGCTACTGAATATTCCTCTCTAGAATGCTCCGTGTACTAAATATTCCTCACTAGAATGCTCCATGTACTGCATATTCCTCACTAGAATGCTCCATGTACTGAATATCCCTCACTAGAATGTTCCATGTACTGAATATGCCTCACTAGAATGCTCCATGTACTGAATATTCCTCCCTAGAATGTGCTATGTATTGAATATCCCTCACTAGAATGCCCCATGTACTGAATATCCCTCACTAGAATGTTCCATGTACTGAATATTCCTCACTAGAATGCTCCATGTACTGAATATGCCTCACTAGAATGTGCCATGTATTGAATATGCCTCACTAGAATGCTCCGTGTACTGAATATTCCTCACTAGAATGCTCCATGTACTGAATATCCCTCACTAGAATGCTAAATGTACTGAATATCCCTCACTACAATGCTCCATGTACTGAATATGCCTCACTAGAATGCTCCACGTACTGAATATTCCTCACTAGAATGCTCCACGTACTGAATATTCCTCACTAGAATGCTCCACGTACTGAATATTCCTCACTAGAATGCTCCACGTACTGAATATTCCTCACTAGAATGCTCCATGTACTGAATATCCCTCATTACAATGCTCCATGTACTGAATATTCCTCACTAGAATGCTCCATGTACTGCACATTCCTCAGTAGAATGCTCCATGTACTGCATATTCCTCACTAGAATGCTCCATGTACTGAATATTCCTCACTAGAATGCTCCATGTACTGAATATCCCTCATTACAATGCTCCATGTACTGAATATTCCTCACTAGAATGCTCCATGTACTGCATATTCCTCAGTAGAATGTGCCATGTACTGAATATTCCTCACTGGAATGCTCTATGTACTGAATATTCCTCACTAGAATGCTCCATGTACTGCATATTCCTCACTAGAATGCTCCATGTACTGAATATTCCTCACTAGAATGCTCCATGTACTGAATATGCCTCACTAGAATGCTCCATGTACTGCATATTCCTCACTAGAATGTTCCATGTACTGAATATTCCTCACTAGAATGCTCCATGAACTGAATATTCACTAGAATGCTCCATGTACTGAATATGCCTCATTAGAATGCTCCATATACTGAATATTCCTCACTAGAATGCACCATGTGCTGAATATGCCTCATTAGAATGCTCAGAGCACTGTAATGTAGATTCCTTGCTCGAATGCTCCATGTACTGAATATTCCTCACTAGAATGCTCCATGTACTGCATATTCCTCACTAGAATGCTCCATGTACTGCATATTCCTCACTAGAATGCTCCATGTACTGCATATTCTTCACTAGAATGCTCCATGCACTGCATATTCCTCACTAGAATGCTCCATGTGCTGCATATTCCTCACTAGAATGCTCCATGTACTGCATATTCCTCACTAGAATGCTCCATGTGCTGAATATCCCTCACTAGAATTCTACATGAACTGCATATTCCTCACTAGAATGCTCCATGTACTGAATATCTCTCACTAGAATGCTCCATGTACTGCATATTCCTCACTAGAATGCTCCATGTGCTGAATATCCCTCAATAGAATTCTACATGTACTGCATATTCCTCACCAGAATGCTTGCATATTCCTCACTAGAATGCTCCATGTACTGCATATTCCTCACTAGAATGCTATATGTACTGAGTACTGAATATTCCTCACTAGAATGCTACATGTACTGAATATTCCTCCCTAGAATGTGCCATGTATTGAATATGCCTCACTACCATGCTCCATGTACTGAATATTCCTCACTAGAATGTTCCGTGTTCTGCATATTCCTCACTAGAATGCTCCATGTACTGAATATCCCTCACTAGAATGCTCCATGTACTGAATATTCCTCACTAGAATGCTCCATGTACTGAATATTCCTCACTAGAATGCTCCATGTACTGAATATGCCTCAGTAGAATGTGACATGTATTGAATATGACTCACTAGAATGCTCCATGTACTGAATATCCCTCACTAGAATGCTCCATGTACTGCATATTCCTCACTAGAATGCTCCATGTACTGAATATTCACTAGAATGCTCCATGTACTGAATATGCCTCATTAGAATGCTCCATATACTGAATATTCCTCACTAGAATGCACCATGTGCTGAATATGCCTCATTAAAATGCTCCGAGCACTGTAATGTAGATTCCTTGCTCGAATGCTCCATGTACTGAATATTCCTCACTAGAATGCTCCATGTACTGCATATTCCTCACTAGAATGCTCCATGTACTGCATATTCCTCACTAGAATGCTACATGTACTGCATATTCTTCACTAGAATGCTCCATGTACTGCATATTCCTCACTAGAATGCTCCATGTGCTGCATATTCCTCACTAGAATGCTCCATGTACTGCATATTCCTCACTAGAATGCTCCATGTGCTGAATATCCCTCACTAGAATTCTACATGAACTGCATATTCCTCACTAGAATGCTCCATGTACTGCATATTCCTCACTAGAATGCTCCATGTACTGCATATTCCTCACTAGAATGCTCCATGTGCTGAATATCCCTCAATAGAATTCTACATGTACTACATATTCCTCACCAGAATGCTTGCATATTCCTCACTAGAATGCTCCATGTACTGCATATTCATCACTAGAATGCTATATGTACTGAGTACTGAATATTCCTCACTAGAATGCTCCATGTACTGAATATTCCTCCCTAGAATGTGCCATGTATTGAATATGCCTCACTACCATGCTCCATGTACTGAATATTCCTCACTAGAATGTTCCGTGTTCTGCATATTCCTCACTAGAATGCTCCATGTACTGAATATCCCTCACTAGAATGCTCCATGTACTGAATATTCCTCACTAGAATGCTCCATGTACTGAATATTCCTCACTAGAATGCTCCATGTACTGAATATGCCTCAGTAGAATGTGCCATGTATTGAATATGACTCACTAGAATGCTCCATGTACTGAATATTCCTCACTAGAATGCTCTGTGTACTTCATGATTAAGGGTGCTTTGTCACCTGAAACGCGTAGATAGTGTTTTTTATCTATATTGTGCTGATGTTTCATCCTCTGCTTCCCATATGAAGTGAATAAAGTACCAAGTTTTTACTTTTCACTGCCTCGTTGAGCTGGAATTCTTTTTCTTTTCCTGGTTTCCTCACGCCTTGACACAGCGTTTCCGTGCTCCGAGCCTCCTGGGATCGTTACAATGGTGAGCTGGATTTCTTTTTTTGCTACTGAATATTCCTCTCTAGAATGCTCCGTGTACTAAATATTCCTCACTAGAATGCTCCATGTACTGCATATTCCTCACTAGAATGCTCCATGTACTGAATATCCCTCACTAGAATGTTCCATGTACTGAATATGCCTCACTAGAATGCTCCATGTACTGAATATGCCTCACTAGAATGCTCCATGTACTGAATATGCCTCACTAGAATGCTCCATGTACTGAATATTCCTCACTAGAGTGTTCCATGTGATACATATCCCTCACTAGAATGCTCCATGTACTGAATATCCCTCACTAGAATGCTCCATGTACTGAATATGCCTCACTAGAATGCTCCATGTACTGAATATGCCTCACTAGAATGCTCCATGTACTGAATATTCCTCACTAGAGTGTTCCATGTAATACATATCCCTCACTAGAATGCTCCGTGTACTGAATATGCCTCACTAGAATGCTCCATGTACTGAATATTCCTCACTAGAGTGTTCCATGTAATATATATTCCTCACTAGAATGCTCCATGTACTGCATATTCCTCACTAGAATGCTCCATGTACTGAATATTCACTAGAATGCTCCATGTACTGAATATACCTCACTAGAATGCTTCATGTACTGAATGTTCACTAGAATGTTCCGTGTACTGAATATTCCTCACTAGAATGCTCCATGTACTGAATATTCACTAGAATGCTCCATGTACTGAATATGCCTCACTAGAATGCTCCATGTACTGAATGGTCGTGCGCTAGCGATGTGCCGTCATTGACGGACCCGAGAAGCGGGCTGCAGCGTTTCCGGGTCCGTCACTGCTAGCGCAGATGGAGCTAGCAGATGCACCATCTGCGCTAGCGCTGTGCCAAAGTCGGCACTTGCGTTAGTGCAGTCAGTTTAACGTATACGTTGAATGGACTGCACTAACGCATAGTGAACCTAGCCTTAATCCCGACACCTCCGGCTTCGGTTGCTATCACTGAAGTTACTAATGGGTGTCTGAGGAAGGTTCTGGCTGTACAAATCCACGGGATCCGCTGCCGGCAGCTCCTGCATAATCACCAACCAATGACGTCTCCGATGTGCAAAATGGAGACAAGTCCAGAGAGGCTGCCGGCAGCTCTTGTGTAATCACCGATCAATCATGTCTGCGATGTGCCCGATGGAGATGCTGCCGGCAGCTCCTGAGTAACCACCAACCAATGAAGTCTCCAATGTGCCCAATAGAGATAAGTCCGGAGACGCTGCTGGCAGCTCTTGTGTAATCACCGATCAATGACGTCTCCAATGTGCCCAATAGAGACAAGTCCAGAGACGCTGCCGGCAGCTCTTGTGTAATCACCGATCAATGACGTCTGCAATGTGCCCGATGGAGACAAGTTCGGAGACAATGCCGGCAGCTTCTGAGTAACCACCAACCAATGACGTCTCCAATGTGCCCTATAAAGACAAGTCCGGAGACGCTACCGGCAGCTCCTGAGTAACCGCCAACCAATGACGTCTCCAATGTGCCCAATAGAGTCAAGTCCGGAGACGCTGCTGGCAGCTCTTGTGTAATCACTGATCCATCACGTCTGCGATGTGCCCGATGGAGACAAGTCCGGAGACGCTGCCAGCAGCTCCTGGGTAACCACCAACCAATGACATCTCCAATGTGACCGATAGAGACAAGTCCGGCGACACTGATGGCAGCTCCTGAGTAACCACCAACCAATGACGTCTCCGATGTGCCCGATGGAGACAAGTCTGGAGACGCTGCCTGCAGCTCCTGAGTAACCACCAACCAATGACATCTCCAATGTGTCTGATGGAGACAAGTCCGGAGACGCTGATGGCAGCTCCTGAGTAACCACCAACCAATGACCTCTCCGATATGACCGATAGAGACAAGTCTGGAGATGCTGCCGGCATCCCCTGAGTAACCACCAACCAATGACATCTCCAATGTGCCTGATGGAGACAAGTCCGGAGACGCTGCTGGCATGGGAACAGGTTTAGGTCACACAGACGGCTCACAGCAGCATGAGAAACATGCGGCCTGACAGTGTCGTGTTGCAAACAGCTTCTGGGAAACTTTGGAGAAATAGCCGCACCACTGGTTCCACCACCAAATCAACGTAACAACGAGCTGCTAGTAACTGGGAATGAAGCTTAGAGGGGTACAGCAGAGGGTGGAACTCACCTGAGCAGACCACCGTGATCCGCACAGGAGGGGCTCAGAAGCCACTGGTTGGGACCCCTGATTAGACAACCCAGACACCATTCTTACTTCTCCTCTCAGCAGTTCATCATTCCTGATGGTAACACTACGGCCTGACTCTATAGCTGTCGATACGCGGCACAGGTGAGTCTGAGTCGCCGTCATTTGTTGTATTGTGTCATTGTGCACCAGGCTCTTTCCTCCTCCCTGTTGTACGTGGTGCAGATGTCATGGTGTGATTACTACATGCTGCAGGCGCAGATCTGACTCACCGTAAAGGGAACGATAACTCCAGCTGCTCAATGATCTGCAATCAGAGGAAAGGAATGGAAATGTCATCTTTACAGCTTACTCAATGCACAGGCATCTCCCATAATATAGATCCGCCCATCACCCAGACTGCTCAGATACAGGCTCCTCCCATAATATGGATCCGCCCATCACCCAGACTCCTCAGATACAGGCTCCTGCCATAATACAGACCCCGCCCATCATCTAGACTCCGCCCATCACCCAGGCTCGCCCTAAGATAGACTCATCCCATAGTCCAGACTCCACCTATCACCCACTCATCCTACAATCGACTCCACCCATCACCCACTCATCCTACAATCGACTCCACCCATCACCCACTCATCCTACAATCGACTCCACCCATCACCCACTCATCCTACAATCGACTCCACCCATCACCCACTCATCCAACAATCAACTCCACCCATTACCCACTTATCCTACAATCGACTCCACCCATCACCCACTCATCCTATAATGGACTCCGCCCATCACCCACTCATCCTACAATCGACTCCACCCATCACCCACTCATCCTACAATCGAATCCACCCATCACCCACTCATCCAACAGTCGACTCCATCCATCACCCACTCATCCTACAATCAACTCCACCCATCACCCGCTCATCCTACAATCGACTCCACCTATCACTCGCTCATCCTACAATCAACTCTACCCATCTCCCGCTCATCCAACAATCAACTCCACCAATCTCCCGCTCATCCTACAATCGACTCCACCCATCACCCACTCATCCTACAAACAACTCCAGTCATCACCCACTCATCCCACAATCAACTCCACCCATCACCCACTCATCCTACAAACAACGCCACCCATCACCCACTCATCCTACAATCGACTCCACCCATCACCCACTCATCCTACAATCGACTCCACCCATCACTCGCTCATCCTACAATCGACTACATAGACCCCTCCCATCATACAGGCCTCTCCCACTACATAGTCCCCTCCCATCATACAGGCCTCTCCCACTACATAGTCCCCTCCCATCATACAGGCCTCTCTCACTACACAGACCCCTCCCATCATACAGGCCTCTCTCACTACATAGACCCCTCCCATCATACAGGCCTTTCCCACTACATAGCCCCCTCCCATCATACAGGCCTCTCCCACTACATAGTCCCCTCCCATCATACAGGCCTCTCTCACTACACAGACCCCTCCCATCATACAGGACTCTCTCACTACATAGACCCCTCCCATCATACAGGCCTCTCCCACTACACAGACCCCTCCCATCATACAGACCTCTCCCACTACATACACCCCTCCCATCATACAGACCTCTCCCACTACAAAGACCCCTCCCATCATACAGGCCTCTCCCACTACATAGACCCCTCCTATCGTACAGACCTCTCCCACTACATAGACCCCTCCCATCATACAGACCTCTCCCACTACATAGACCCCTCCCATCATAAAGACCTCTCCGACTACAAAGACCCCTCCCATCATACAGGCCTCTCCCACTACATAGACCCCTCCCATCATACAGACCTCTCCCACTACATAGACCCCTCCCATCATACAGACCTCTCCCACTACATAGTCCCCTCCCATCATAGACTTCTTCCACCACAAAGACAGCTCATGCCATAGACTACTCCCACTAGACAGTCCCCTCCCATCATACAGGCCTCTCTCACTACACAGACCCCTCCCATCATACAGGCCTCTCTCACTACATAGACCCCTCCCATCATACAGGCCTCTCCCACTACATAGTCCCCTCCCATCATACAGGCCTCTCCCACTACACAGACCCCTCCCATCATACAGACCTCTCCCACTACATAGTCCCCTCCCATCGTACAGACCTCTCCCACTACATAGACCCCTCCCATCATACAGGCCTCTCCCACTACAAAGACCCCTCCCATCATACAGGCCTCTCCCACTACATAGACCCCTCCTATCGTACAGACCTATCCCACTACATAGACCCCTCCCATCATACAGACCTCTCCCACTACATAGACCCCTCCCATCATAAAGATCTCTCCCACTACAAAGACCCCTCCCATCATACAGGCCTCTCCCACTACATAGACCCCTCCCATCGTACAGACCTCTCCCACTACATAGACCCCTCCCATCATACAGACCTCTCCCTGTTATGACCTGGTGGTTAGGACAATAATGGACCTGGTGGTTAAGAGCACACGGAATGACCTGATAGTTACTAATAATACAGAACAAGCTCTGAGACGTGGGAACTCTGCTGACCGCAATCCCTAATCCTATCACACACACTAGAAATAGCCGTGGATTGCTCCTAACGCTCCCTATGCAACTCGTCACAGCCTAAGGAACTAGCTAGCCCTAAAGATAGAAAAATAAAGCCTACCTTGCCTCAGAGAAATTCCCCAAAGGAAAAGGCAGCCCCCCACATATAATGACTGTGAGTAAAGATGAAAATTACAAGCACAGAGATGAAATAGATATAGCAAAGTGAGGCCCGACTTACTGAACAGACAGAGGATAGGAAAGGTAACTTTGCGGTCAGCACAAAAACTACAAAAAGACCACGCAGAGGGCGCAAAAAGACCCTCCGCACCGACTCACGGTGCAGAGGCACTCCCTCTGCGTCCCAGAGCTTCCAGCAAGCAAGACAAAAATCAAAATAGCAAGCTGGACAGAAAAATAGCAAACCAGAGAAAAACAAGGAGGAACTTAGCTTCTGCTGGGAAGACAGGTCACAAGAACGATCCAGGAGCGAACAAGAAAAATACTGGAACATTGACAGGTGGCATGGAGCAATGATCTAAGTGGAGTTAAATAGAGCAGCCAGCTAACGAATTAACCTCGTCACCTGTGGAAGGAAACTCAGAAGCCGCAGCCCCACTCACAACCACCAGAGGAAGCCCATGGACAGAACCAGCCGAAGTACCATTCATGACCACAGGAGAAAGCTTGACAACAGAATTCACAACAGTACCCCCCCCTTGAGGAGGGGTCACCGAACCCTCACCAGAGCCCCCAGGCCGACCAGGACGAGCCAAATGAAAGGCACGAACCAGATCTGCAGCATGAACATCAGAGGCAAAGACCCAGGAATTATCTTCCTGACCATAACCCTTCCACTTGACCAGGTACTGGAGTTTCCGTCTCGAAATACGAGAATCCAAAATCTTCTCCACCACATACTCCAACTCCCCCTCAACCAACAGCGGGGCAGGAGGATCAACGGATGGAACCACAGGCGCCACGTATCTCCGCAACAACGACCTATGGAATACATTATGGATGGCAAAAGAAGCTGGAAGGGTCAAACAAAATGACACAGGATTGAGAACCTCAGAAATCTTATACGGACCAATGAAACGAGGCTTAAACTTAGGAGAGGAAACCTTCATAGGAACATAACGAGACGACAACCAAACCAAATCCCCAACACGAAGTCGGGGACCCACACAGCGCCGGCGGTTAGCGAAACGTTGAGCCTTCTCCTGGGACAATGTCAAATTGTCCACCACATGAGTCCAAATCTGCTGCAACCTATCCACCACAGTATCTACACCAGGACAGTCCGAAGACTCAACCTGCCCTGAAGAAAAACGAGGATGGAAACCAGAATTGCAGAAAAACGGTGAAACCAAAGTAGCCGAGCTGGCCCGATTATTAAGGGCGAACTCAGCCAAAGGCAAAAAGGACACCCAATCATCCTGATCAGCAGAAACAAAGCATCTCAGATATGTTTCCAAAGTCTGATTAGTTCGTTCGGTTTGGCCATTTGTCTGAGGATGGAAAGCCGAGGAAAAAGACAAATCAATGCCCATCCTAGCACAAAAGGATCGCCAAAACCTCGAAACAAACTGGGAACCTCTGTCCGAAACGATGTTCTCCGGAATGCCATGTAAACGAACCACATGCTGGAAAAACAATGGCACCAAATCAGAGGAGGAAGGCAATTTAGACAAAGGTACCAAATGGACCATCTTAGAGAAGCGATCACAAACCACCCAAATGACCAACATCTTTTGAGAGACAGGGAGATCCGAAATAAAATCCATAGAAATATGCGTCCAGGGCCTCTTCGGTACCGGCAAGGGCAAAAGCAACCCACTGGCACGAGAACAGCAGGGCTTAGCCCGAGCACAAGTCCCACAGGACTGCACAAAAGAACGCACATCCCGCGACAAAGACGGCCACCAAAAGGATCTAGCCACCAAATCTCTGGTACCAAAGATTCCAGGATGACCAGCCAACACCGAACAATGAACCTCAGAGATAACTCTACTAGTCCATTTATCAGGGACAAACAGTTTCTCCGCTGGGCAACGGTCAGGTCTATCAGCCTGAAATTTTTGCAGCACCCGCCACAAATCAGGGGAGATGGCAGACAAAATTACCCCCTCTTTGAGAATACCCACCAAACACCCGGAGAGTCGGGCACAAAACTCCTTGACAGGGCATCAGCCTTCACATTCTTAGAGCCTGGAAGGTACGAAACCACAAAATCAAAACGGGAGAAAAATAGCGACCAACGAGCCTGTCTAGGATTCAACCGTTTGGCAGACTCGAGATAAGTCAAATTCTTGTGATCCGTCAAGACCACCACGCAATGCTTGGCTCCTTCAAGCCAATGACGCCACTCCTCAAATGCCCACTTCATGGCCAACAACTCTCGATTGCCAACATCATAATTGCGCTCAGCAGGCGAAAACTTTCTAGAAATGAAGGCACATGGTTTCATCACCGAGCCATCAGAACTTCTTTGCGACAAAACAGCCCCTGCTCCAATCTCAGAAGCATCAACCTCGACCTGAAACGGGAGCGAAACATCTGGCTGGCACAACACAGGGGCAGAAGAAAAACGACGCTTCAACTCCTGAAAAGCTTCCACAGCCGCAGAAGACCAATTGACCACATCAGCACCCTTCTTGGTCAAATCAGTCAACGGTTTAGCAACACTAGAAAAATTACTGATGAAGCGACGATAAAAATTAGCAAAGCCCAGGAACTTTTGCAGACTCTTCACAGATGTCGGCTGAGTCCAATCATAAATGGCCTGGACTTTAACAGGGTCCATCTCGATAGTAGAAGGGGAAAAAATAAAAACCCAAAAATGAAACCTTCTGAACTCCAAAGAGACACTTTGACCCCTTCACAAACAAAGAATTTGCACGAAGGACCTGGAACACCATTCTGACCTGCTTCACATGAGACTCCCAATCATCCGAGAAGACCAAAATATCATCCAAATATACAATCAGGAATTTATCCAGGTACTCTCGGAAGATGTCATGCATAAAGGACTGAAATACTGATGGAGCATTGGAAAGCCCGAATGGCATAACCAGGTACTCAAAATGGCCCTCGGGCGTATTAAATGCAGTTTTCCATTCATCGCCCCGCTTAATACGCACAAGATTATACGCACCACGAAGATCTATCTTGGTGAACCAACTAGCCCCCTTAATCCGAGCAAATAAATCAGACAGCAGCGGCAAAGGGTACTGAAATTTGACTGTGATCTTATTAAGAAGGCGGTAATCAATACAAGGTCTCAAAGAACCATCCTTCTTGGCCACAAAAAAGAACCCTGCTCCCAATGGTGACGACGACGGGCGAATATGACCCTTCTCCAAGGATTCCTTTATATAACTCCGCATAGCGGCGTGTTCTGGCACAGATAAATTGAACAGTCGGCCCTTAGGAAACTTACTACCAGGAATCAAATTGATAGCACAATCGCAATCCCTATGAGGAGGTAGGGCACTGGATTTGGGCTCATCAAATACATCACGGTAATCTGACAAAAACTCCGGGACTTCAGAAGGGGTGGATAACGAAATAGACAAAAATGGAACATCACCATGTACCCCCTGACAACCCCAGCTGGACACAGACATAGATTTCCAATCCAATACTGGATTATGGACCTGTAGCCATGGCAACCCCAAAACGACCACATCATGCAGATTATGCAACACCAAAAAGCGAATATCCTCCTGATGTGCAGGAGCCATGCACATGGTCAATTGAGTCCAGTACTGAGGCTTATTCTTGGCCAAAGGCGTAGCATCAATTCCTCTCAATGGAATAGGATACTGCAAGGGCTCCAAGAAAAAAACCACAGCGCCTAGCAAACTCCAAGTCCATCAAATTCAGGGCAGCGCCTGAATCCACAAATGCCATAACAGAATAGGATGACAAAGAGCAAATCAGAGTAACGGACTAAAGAAATTTCGACTGTACCGTACCAATGGTGGCAGACCTAGCGAAACGCTTAGTGCACTTAGGACAATCGGAGATAGCATGAGTGGAATCACCACAGTAAAAACACAGCCCATTCCGACGTCTGTGTTCTTGCCGTTCAGCTCTGGTCAAAGTCCTATCACATTGCATAGACTCAGGTCTATGCTCAGATAATACCGCCAAATGGTGCACAGCTTTACGCTCACGCAAGCGTCGATCGATCTGAATGGCCAAAGACATAGACTCATTCAGACCAGCAGGCATGGGAAATCCCACCATGACATCCTTAAGGGCTTCAGAGAGACCCTTTCTGAAAATTGCTGCCAGGGCACATTCATTCCACTGAGTGAGCACAGACCACTTCCTAAACTTCTGACAATATATCTTTACTTCATCCTGACCCTGACACAGAGCCAGCAAGATTTTCTCTGCCTGATCCACTGAATTTGGTTCATCATAAAGCAATCCGAGCGCCAGAAAAAACGCATCAACATCACGTAATGCAGGATCTCCTGGCGCAAGGGAAAATGCCCAGTCTTGAGGCTCGCCACGTAATAAAGAAATAATGATCTTAACTTGTTGCACTGGGTCACCAGAGGAGCGGGGTTTCAAAGCCAGAAACAGTTTACAATTATTTTTAAAACTCAGAAACTTAGCTCTATCTCCAGAAAACAAATCAGGAATAGGAATTCTAGGCTCTAGATGATCCACACAAGAAGACAGGCCTTTAATGTCCATCACTACACCTGTGTCCTGAACCACCCAAATGTCTAGGGGAAAAGAAAGACAAAACACAGTGCAGAGAAAAAAAAATGGTCTCAGAACTTCTCTTTTCCCTCTATTGAGAAGCATTAGTACTTTGGGCCTCCAGTACTGTTATGAACAGGTGATTTAGAACCACAATGGACCTGGTGGTTAAGAGCACTGAAAATGACCTAATAGTTACTAATAACATAGGACGAGCTCTGAGACGTGGGAACTCTGCTGACCGGAATCCCTAATCCTATCACACCACACTAGAGGTAGCCGTGGAGCGCTCCTGACCAGACCTAGGCGCCTCGGGCACAGCCTGAGAAACTAGCTAGCCCCGAAGATAGAAAAATAAGCCTACCTTGCCTCAGAGAAATTCCCCAAAGGAAAAGGCAGCCCCCACATATAATGACTGTGAGTAAAGATGAAAATACAAACACAGAGATTAAATAGATTTTAGCAAAGTGAGGCCCGACTTACTGAATAGACCGAGGATAGGAAAGATAGCTTTGCGGTCAGCACAAAAACCTACAAACAACCACGCAGAGGGCGCAAAAAGACCCTCCGCACCGACTAACGGTACGGAGGGGCTCCCTCTGCGTCCCAGAGCTTCCTGCAAGCAAGAAAAACCAATATAGCAAGCTGGACAGAAAAAATAGCAAACAAAAGTAACACAAGCAGAACTTAGCTTATGCAGGGCAGATAGGCCACAAGAACGATCCAGGAGAGAGCCAGACCAATACTGGAACATTGACTGGAGGCCAGGAACAAAGAACTAGGTGGATTTAAATAGAGCAGCACCTAACGACTTAACCTCGTCACCTGAGGAAAGAAACTCAGAAGCCACAGCCCCACTCACATCCACCAAAGGAAGCTCATGGACAGAACCAGCCGAAGTACCACTCATGACCACAGGAGGGAGCCTGACCACAGAATTCACAACATCTCCCACTACATAGTCCCCTCCCATCATACAGGCCTCTCCCACTACACAGACCCCTCCCACCATACAGACCTCTCCCACTACATAGACCCCTCCCATCATACAGACCTCTCCCGCTACATAGCCCCTCCCATCATACAGACCTCTCCCACTACATAGACCCCTCCCATCATGCAGGCCTCTGCCACTACAAAAACCTCTCCCATCATACAGACCTCTCCCACTGCTTTACCCATCCCATCATACAGGCCTCTCCCACTACATAGACCCCTCCCATCATGCAGGTCTCTCCCACTACATAGTCCCCTCCCATCATAGACTTCTTCCACCACAAAGACAGCTCATGCCATAGACTACTCCCACTAGACAGACCCTTCCCATCATACACACTTCTTCCACCACACAGACTTTTCCCACTACACAGACCACTTAAGCCATAGACTCCCACTACATAGACGGCTCCTATCATACACACTTCTGCCACTACACAGACCCCTCCCATCACACAGGCCCCTCCTATTACCTAGACTCCACCCATCACACAGACTTCTCTGTATAAATACCTCCCATTGCACAGGCCCCTCACATCAGACTTTTCCGACTACATAGACCCCCCCATCACACAGGCCCGCCCACCACACAGGCCCCTCCCATCACACAGGCCCCTCCCATCACACAGGCCCCTCCCATCACACAGGCCTCCCTCATCCCCCAGTTATCAGTTCTCTTATGTACAGCATACATGGGTATTCTCTGCAGCCCCCTGGGACCCTTGAGGCCCAGACAGGCCAATTTGTGAACTTTCTGTGTTCAGAATGGTGGTGGCTGGGATTGTGGCTTTACACTGTCGGCCCAGCCCCCCTGGACTTCCTGCAGCCTCTTTTCTATATAGGCCTCCATTATACTGTGTACATTTCTGTATTTTGTCCTTTGGTTCTGTCACTTACTAATACATTGTGCTCTAAGATCTCTGCCTCCTGTCAGCGGAGGGCAATAGTCGAGTCAATATGGGCTAAATTCAGCAGCAGCACATATCGCTCTTTCCCCAATAGTCGTTACAATGTATCAGTGCAGATACAGTGCATCAGTCTGGACGATCACCTTACCGGGTCACCACCGCATCGAATCCAGAAGAATTAGCCATTTACAGGTTGTTTATCCTCTGAGCATAAACACCAATGCCCCATCCACTGACAGCAAGCAGAGGAAGAGCAATAGGGAGAAGGAAACTGGAAAAGTCTTTTACAAACTGTCATTACTGGACGCCGGATTAGCAGGCTGTCTGAGTGCCCCAGTATCGGACATCTGGGTGTGATAGCTTGGTGCCAACTGTCGCTCCCTTCCACCAATAAACAGTCGCCCTGACGCTGGCACAATAACTAATTGTCAATGGTAGTAAATTAGCATTCAGCCTCGTTATCCGGGAGACGGACGAGTGCGAGCTCCGCTGCATCCCAATATCCAGCAGACACTTACTGACTTCTGAGCGTCGAACATCAGGTTCTTGTAGAAAAGGATAAAGTGCGTGAAGCTGAGCTCACTCCGGGCCTCGATCTCCTGAGGGGAAAGGGGTGAGAGACGAAGGGTTAATACTACATATCATCAAGTCTACAGGACGGAAAGAACCTGAGCTGCGGATCTCTGTGGCTCCTCCAGGGTGACCATCGGCCTCGTGGCTGCTTCTCTAATCAGTGCTCTCCTTGCTTGGGATGTCAGGTTAGGTGGGCGGCCATGTCTTGGTAGGTTTGCAGTTGTGTCATATTCCTTTCATTTTTGCATGATGGTTTCCACAGCGCTCTGTGGGATGTTCAGAGCTTGGGCTACTTTTTTATAACCTAACCCTGGTTGACCTTCTCCACCACTTTATCCCTGACCTGTCTGGTGAGCTCCTTGGTTTTCATGATGCTGTTTGATCCCTAATGATCTAACACAAACCTCTGAGGCCTTCACAGAACAGCTGTAGATATACTGAGAGGAAATCACACCCAGGGGGACACAATATAACACTTGTGTGACTTTTAGGGTAAATTGGTCACTCAGTAATTTCTTTAGGGGCATCAGACTACAAGGGGGTACTTCACAATCTACAGATTTACATTTTTTAAACATTTAGAAATTATTTATCACTTTATGTACATTTCACAAAAATTTGCTACTTTGTGTTGGTGGGAGATAAAATCCCAATAAAGTACATTATAATTTGGGGGCGTAAAGTAAAACAAATGTGGAAATGTTCATGAGGTATGATGACTGCGTCTAAGCACTTTATACCCTGCACAATACCAGCCCCCATTATGTTCTTACCTGTAACTTATCGCGCAAAAACCTCATATTAGGCACTCGGTAGTTGACTTGGGGAAGCAGCGCCTTCAGATCCTTCAAGGAGACGCTAAGAAGGAAAGACAAAGGTGGTGTAATACAACCAGATATGGGGGAGACAAATCTGCTCTGCTGCTCAAGAAATGTGGATTGGGAGCGACCAATAAATTGCTTCTAATAATAATAATAATAATAATAATAATAATAATAATAATAATGAGGGGCTTCACTTGAAGAGGTTTTACAATGGGAATAAATTGTTCCTGTGTAAAAGAACATGGAGAAAAACTTTTTGAACAGAATTTCTATAAAAAAAAAAAATGTAGGAAGTTTCTGTATTGGGCTTCCATATATTCCCTAATCGCTTGACTTCCTATTTGCTTCTAACCACGTCACGTTGTGTCACCAACCGACCTCTCCTCCTGTGGCCAAGAAAGTGCAGGTGACGTGTGCAGATCCGTGGAGGCCGGAGAGCGAGCACGACGCTGTGCAGCTGAGAGCGGTGGTCTGACAGCAGAGCGGGGTCTGAGCACGCACCGTGTACTGACGAGAGCAGCGCTATATGCCAATCAAAGAGCTGCTACTAAGCAGACAGCGATATCCTATATATATTGTCTGCCCGAAATATGGCATAGAGCTGTCCTCCCCTAGACCCCTGAATTCTCTTACAGACCCCCAGGTCTTTGTCCACACCCCTCTATACCCTCCAGAACCCTATGGACTCCTTCTGATTCTTTTATCCTCCTACAGACATATCTGTACTCCTCCATAATGTGACATAGTGATATATATAGTAACATGGCCGCCCTTCTCCTCAGTGTGATATAGTAATATATATAGTAATATGGCCGCCCTTCTCCTCAGTGTGATGTAATAATATGGCCGCCCTTCTCCTCAGTGTGATAGAGTAATATATATAGTAATATGGCCGCCCCTTCTCCTCAGTGTGATAGAGTAATATATATAGTAATATGGCCGCCCTTCCCCTCAGTGTGATAGAGTAATATATAGAGTAATATGGCCGCCCTTCTCCTCAGTGTGATATAGTGATATATATAGTAATATGGCCGCCCTTCTCCTCAGTGTGATATGGTAATATATATAGTAATATGGCCGCCCTTCTCCTCAGTGTGATAGAGTAATATATATAGTAATATGGCCGCCCTTCTCCTCAGTGTGATATAGTGATATATATAGTAATATGGCTGCCCTTCTCCTCAGTGTGATATAGTAATATATATAGTAATATGGCCGCCCTTCCCCTCAGTGTGATAGAGTAATATATAGAGTAATATGGCCGCCCTTCTCCTCAGTGTGATAGAGTAATATATATAGTAATATGGCCGCCCTTCCCCTCAGTGTGATATAGTAATATATATAGTAATATGGCCGCCCTTCCCCTCAGTGTGATATAGTAATATATATAGTAATATGGCCGCCCTTCTCCTCAGTGTGATATAGGAATATATATAGTAATATGGCCGCCCTTCTCCTCAGTGTGATATAGGAATATATATAGTAATATGGCCGCCCTTCTCCTCAGTGTGATATAGTGATATATATAGTAATATGGCTGCCCTTCTCCTCAGTGTGATATAGGAATATATATAGCAATATGGCCGCCCTTCTCCTCAGTGTGATAGAGTAATATATATGGTAATATGGCCGCCCTTCTCCTCAGTGTGATATAGTAATATATATATAGTAATATGGCCACCCTTCTCCTCAGTGTGATATAGTAATATATATAGTAATATGGCCGCCCTTCTCCTCAGTGTGATGTAATAATATGGCCGCCCTTCTCCTCAGTGTGATAGAGTAATATATATAGTAATATGGCCGCCCCTTCTCCTCAGTGTGATAGAGTAATATATATAGTAATATGGCCGCCCTTCCCCTCAGTGTGATAGAGTAATATATAGAGTAATATGGCCGCCCTTCTCCTCAGTGTGATATAGTGATATATATAGTAATATGGCCGCCCTTCTCCTCAGTGTGATATGGTAATATATATAGTAATATGGCCGCCCTTCTCCTCAGTGTGATAGAGTAATATATATAGTAATATGGCCGCCCTTCTCCTCAGTGTGATATAGTGATATATATAGTAATATGGCTGCCCTTCTCCTCAGTGTGATATAGTAATATATATAGTAATATGGCCGCCCTTCCCCTCAGTGTGATAGAGTAATATATAGAGTAATATGGCCGCCCTTCTCCTCAGTGTGATAGAGTAATATATATAGTAATATGGCCGCCCTTCCCCTCAGTGTGATATAGTAATATATATAGTAATATGGCCGCCCTTCCCCTCAGTGTGATATAGTAATATATATAGTAATATGGCCGCCCTTCTCCTCAGTGTGATATAGGAATATATATAGTAATATGGCCGCCCTTCTCCTCAGTGTGATATAGGAATATATATAGTAATATGGCCGCCCTTCTCCTCAGTGTGATATAGTGATATATATAGTAATATGGCTGCCCTTCTCCTCAGTGTGATATAGTAATATATAGAGTAATATGGCCGCCCTTCTCCTCAGTGTGATAGAGTAATATATATAGTAATATGGCCACCCTTCTCCTCAGTGTGATATAGTAATATATATAGTAATATGGCCGCCCTTCTCCTCAGTGTGATGTAGTAATATATATAGCAATATGGCCGCCCTTCCCCTCAGTGTGATAGAGTAATATATAGAGTAATATGGCCGCCTTTCTCCTCAGTGTGATATAGTAATATATATAGTAATATGGCCGCCCCTTCTCCTCAGTGTGATAGAGTAATATATAGAGTAATATGGCCGCCCTTCTCCTCAGTGTGATGTAGTAATATGGCCGCCCTTCTCCTCAGTGTGATGTAGTAATATGGCCGCCCCTTCTCCTCAGTGTGATAGAGTAATATATAGAGTAATATGGCCGCCCTTCTCCTCAGTGTGATATAGTAATATATATAGTAATATGGCCGTCCTTTCCCTCAGTGGTGATATAGTAATATATAGCAATATGTCCGCCCTTCTCCTCAGTGTGATATAGTAATATATATAGTAATATGGCCGCCCTTCTCCTCAGCGTGATATAGTAATATATATAGTAATATGGCCGCCCTTCTCCTCAGCGTGATATAGTAATATATATAGTAATATGGCCGCCCTTCTCCTCAGTGTGATATAGTAATATATATAGTAATATGGCCGCCCTTCTCCTCAATTGTGATATAGTAACATATAAAGTAATATGGCCGTCCTTCTCCTCAGTGTGATATCTAATACAGGTCCTTCTCAAAAAATTAGCATATAGTGTTAAATTTCATTATTTACCATAATGTAATGATTACAATTAAACTTTCATATATTATAGATTCATTATCCACCAACTGAAATTTGTCAGGTCTTTTGTTGTTTTAATACTGATGATTTTGGCATACAACTCCTGATAACCCAAAAAACCTGTCTCAATAAATTAGCATATCAAGAAAAGGTTCTCTAAACGACCTATTACCCTAATCTTCTGAATCAACTAATTAACTCTAAACACATGCAAAAGATACCTGAGGCTTTTATAAACTCCCTGCCTGGTTCATTACTCAAAACCCCCATCATGGGTAAGACTAGCGACCTGACAGATGTCAAGAAGGCCATCATTGACACCCTCAAGCAAGAGGGTAAGACCCAGAAAGAAATTTCTCAACAAATAGGCTGTTCCCAGAGTGCTGTATCAAGGCACCTCAATGGTAAGTCTGTTGGAAGGAAACAATGTGGCAGAAAACGCTCTACAACGAGAAGAAGAGACCGGACCCTGAGGAAGATTGTGGAGAAGGACCGATTCCAGACCTTGGGGAACCTGAGGAAGCAGTGGACTGAGTCTGGTGTGGAAACATCCAGAGCCACCGTGCACAGGCGTGTGCAGGAAATGGGCTACAGGTGCCGCATTCCCCAGGTAAAGCCACTTTTGAACCATAAACAGCGGCAGAGGCGCCTGACCTGGGCTACAGAGAAGCAGCACTGGACTGTTGCTAAGTGGTCCCAAGTACTTTTTTCTGATGAAAGCAAATTTTGCATGTCATTCGGAAATCAAGGTGCCAGAGTCTGGAGGAAGACTGGGGAGAAGGAAATGCCAAAATGCCTGAAGTCCAGTGTCAAGTACCCACAGTCAGTGATGGTGTGGGGTGCCATGTCAGCTGCTGGTGTTGGTCCACTGTGTTTCATCAAGGGCAGGGTCAATGCAGCTAGCTATCAGGAGATTTTGGAGCACTTCATGCTTCCATCGGCTGAAATGCTTTATGGAGATGAAGATTTCATTTTTCAGCACGACCTGGCACCTGCTCACAGTGCCAAAACCACTGGTAAATGGTTTACTGACCATGGTATTACTGTGCTCAATTGGCCTGCCAACTCTCCTGACCTGAACCCCATAGAGAATCTGTGGGATATTGTGAAGAGAAAGTTGAAAGACGCAAGACCCAACACTCTGGATGAGCTTAAGGCCGCTATTGAAGCATCCTGGGCCTCCATAACATCTCAGCAGTGTCACAGGCTGATTGCCTCCATGCCACGCCGCATTGAAGCAGTCATTTCTGCCAAAGGATTCCCGACCAAGTATTGAGTGCATAACTGAACATTATTATTTGATGGTTTTTTTGTTTGTTATTAAAAAACACTTTTATTTGATTGGATGGGTGAAATATGCTAATTTATTGAGACAGGTTTTTTGGGTTATCAGGAGTTGTATGCCAAAATCATCAGTATTAAAACAATAAAAGACCTGACAAATTTCAGTTGGTGGATAATGAATCTATAATATATGAAAGTTTAATTGTAATCATTACATTATGGTAAATAATGAAATTTAACACTATATGCTAATTTTTTGAGAAGGACCTGTATATAAAGCTGAATGTGTGTGTGTGTGTGTATGTATGTCCGGGATTGGCATCTGCACCGTCGCAGCTACAGCCACAAAATTTTGCACAGTCACACGTCTGGACCCCGAGAGCGTCATAGGCTATGTTGTGAGGTGAAATTTTAACCCTGCGCTTTCCAATTCACCAAACAATTTTGCCCCTATCTACATAATGGGGAAAAGTGAAAGGAAAAGTGTTGGAGGCAAATTGACAGCTGCCAGATGTGAACAAGGGGGACTTAAAGAGTGAGAGCGATGGCGCCAAAGAGTATATACCGTACAGTTGCTAAGGTGGGGCCCCGACATGGGATACTCACCACACACGAGGATATAAACACACACACAAAATGCGCCACACACTACCACATGCTTGAACACATATTACCCTCAGCACACATTTCACCACAAATACACCAACCTCGCCACATAAAAGTCGAAACACAAAAGTCGCCACTCAAAACTCGCCACGCGCAGAACTCGCCACATGCAAAACTCACCTCATGGAAAACTCGCCACACGCAAAACTTGCACACGCGGAAAAATTGCCACATGCACAAAAGTTGCAACACATGCAAAAGTTGCCTCACACAAAACTTTCACATACTCAAAAGGCACCACACATAAAACTCGCCACGCGCACAACTCGCCATGCGCAAAACTTGCTGCACACAACTTGCTACACTAACCTGTCACATGCAACTCGACACACAAAAAGTTGCTACACGCATGTTGCCACACAAAACTCATCTCACAAAGGTCGCTACATGCATGTCGCCACACGCAACTCAACACACACAACTTGACAAACGAAACTCGCCCTAAAACACACACAAGTCTGGTATTATCCTTCAAAAATAAAAATCTGATTAATAAGCAGACAAACTACAACAAATGTACCATATAGGAAATACGGCAGCTGTCAGTCACATGACCTGTCTATTATGTGTATGTGTGAGCTAATATATACGGCCAGGGGGAGGGCGTCCTGTTGGCTGGAGATATATCAGGCTGCCAATTTAGCTTACAAATACTGAGGTAAAAATACTGAGCAAATAACGTGTGAACGAGGTCTAATACAGGAGGAGATGACACATGGCCGTCCTTCTCCTCAGTGTGATATAGTAATATATATAGTAATATGGCCGCCCTTCTCCTCAGTGTGATATAGTAATATATATAGTAATATGGCCGCCCTTCTCCTCAGTGTGATATAGTAATATATATAGTAATATGGCCGCCCTTCTCCTCAGTGTGATATAGTAATATATATAGTAATATGGCCGCCCTTCTCCTCAGTGTGATATAGTGATATATATAGTAATATGGCCGCCCTTCTCCTCAGTGTGATATAGTAATATATATAGTTGGGCTCTGCATGCCACCACATTGGATTTGAAATGAAACCTCTACAACAGAATTCAAGTGCGGATTGTAACGTTTAATTTGAAGGGTTGAACAAAAATATCTGATAGAAAATGTAGGAATTGTACACATTTCTTTACAAACACTCCACATTTTAGGAGGTCAAAAGTAATTGGACAAATAAACATAACCCAAACAAAATATTTTTATTTTCAATATTTTGTTGCAAATCCTTTGGAGGCAATCACTGCCTTAAGTCTGGAACCCATGGACATCACCAAACGCTGGGTTTCCTCCTTCTTAATGCTTTGCCAGGCCTTTACAGCCGCAGCCTTCAGGTCTTGCTTGTTTGTGGGTCTTTCCGTCTTAAGTCTGGATTTGAGCAAGTGAAATGCATGCTCAATTGGGTTTAGATCTGGAGATTGACTTGGCCATTGCAGAATGTTCCACTTTTTGGCACTCATGAACTCCTGGGTAGCTTTGGATGTATGCTTGGGGTCATTGTCCATCTGTACTATGAAGCGCCGTCCAATCAACTTTGCAGCATTTGGCTGAATCTGGGCTGAAAGTATATCCCGGTACACTTCAGAATTCATCCGGCTACTCTTGTCTGCTCTTATGTCATCAATAAACACAAGTGACCCAGTGCCATTGAAAGCCATGCATGCCCATGCCATCACGTTGCCTCCACCATGTTTTACAGAGGATGTGGTGTGCCTTGGATCATGTCCCGTTCCCTTTCTTCTGCAAACTTTTTTCTTCCCATCATTCTGGTACAGGTTGATCTTTGTCTCATCTGTCCATAGAATACTTTTCCAGAACTGAGCTGGCTTCTTGAGGTGTTTTTCTGCAAATTTAACTCTGGCCTGTCTATTTTTGGTATTGATGAATGGTTTGCATCTAGATGTGAACCCTTTGTATTTACTGTCATGGAGTCTTCTCTTTACTGTTGACTTAGAGACAAATACACCTACTTCACTTAGAGTGTTCTGGACTTCAGTTGATGTTGTGAACGCGTTCTTCTTCACCAAATTAAGTATGCGGCGATCATCCACCACTGTTGTCATCCGTGGACGCCCAGGCCTTTTTGAGTTCCCAAGCTCACCAGTCAATTCCTTTTTTCTCAGAATGTACCCAACTGTTGATTTTGCTACTCCAATTATGTCTGCTATCTCTCTGATGGATTTTTTCTTTTTTTTCAGCCTCAGGATGTTCTGCTTCACCTCAATTGAGAGTTCTTTTGACCGCATGTTGTCTGCTCACAGCAACAGCTTCCAAATGCAAAACCACACACCTGGAATCCACCCCTGACCTTTTAACTACTTCATTGATTACAGGTTAACGAGGGAGACGCCTTCAGAGTTAATTGCAGCCCTTAGAGTCCATTGTCCAATTACTTTTGGTCCCTTGAAAAAGAGGACGCTATGCATTACAGAGCTATGATTCCTAAACCCTTTCTCCGATTTGGATGTGGAAACTATCATATTGCAGCTGGGAGTGTGCACTTTCAGCCCATATTATATATATAATTGTATTTCTGAACATGTTTTTGTAAACAGCTAAAATAACAAAAGTTGTGTCACTGTCCAAATATTTCTGGCCCTAACTGTATGTTATGAAAGGCAATTCAGTACCACAATGGACATAGCGGTCAAAGCACATACAGTGATCTGACAATAACCCAAAATCATAGAACGAGCTCTGAGACGTGGGAACTCTGCAGACCGCAATCCCTAATCCTCTCCAAACAACACTAGAGGCAGCCGTGAATTGCGCCTAACTCTGCCTATGCAACTCGGCACAGCCTGAGAAACTAACTAGCCTGAAGATAGAAAATAAGCCTACCTTGCCTCAGAGAAATACCCCAAAGGAAAAGGCAGCCCCCACATATAATGACTGTGAGTTAAGATGAAAAGACAAACGTAGAGATGAAATAGATTCAGCAAAGTGAGGCCCGACTTTCTTAACAGAGTGAGGACAGAAAAGATAACTTTGCGGTCTACACAAAACCCTAAAGACAACCACGCAAAGGGGGCAAAAAGACCCTCCGTACCGAACTAATGGCACGGAGGTACACCCTTTGCGTCCCAGAGCTTCCAGCAAAAAATTAGACAAGCTGGACAGAAAAAATAGCAAACAAATAGCAAAGAAGAACTTAGCTATGCAGAGCAGCAGGCCACAGGAATAATCCAGGGAAAAGCAAGTCCAACACTGGAACACTGACAGGAAGCCAGGATCAAAGCATTAGGTGGAGTTAAGTAGAGAAGCACCTAACGACCTCACCAGATCACCTGAGGGAGGAAACTCAGAAGCCGCAGTACCACTTCCCTCCACCAACAGAAGCTCACAGAGAGAATCAGCCAAAGTACCACTTGTGACCACAGGAGGGAGCTTTGCCACAGAATTCACAACAGTACCCCCCCCCTTGAGGAGGGGTCACCGAACCCTCACCAGAGCCCCCAGGCCGACCAGGATGAGCCACATGAAAGGCACGAACAAGATCGGGAGCATGGACATCAGAGGCAAAAACCCAGGAATTATCTTCCTGAGCATAACCCTTCCATTTAACCAGATACTGGAGTTTCCGTCTAGAAACACGAGAATCCAAAATCTTCTCCACAATATACTCCAATTCCCCCTCCACCAAAACCGGGGCAGGAGGATCAACAGATGGAACCATAGGTGCCACGTATCTCCGCAACAATGACCTATGGAATACGTTATGTATGGAAAAAGAATCTGGAAAGGTCAGACGAAAAGACACAGGATTAAGAACCTCAGAAATCCTATACGGACCGATGAAACGAGGTTTAAACTTAGGAGAGGAAACCTTCATAGGAATATGACGAGAAGATAACCAAACCAGATCCCCAACACGAAGTCGGGGACCCACACGGCGTCTGCGATTAGCGAAACGTTGAGCCTTCTCCTGGGACAAGGTCAAATTGTCCACTACATGAGTCCAAATCCGCTGCAACCTGTCCACCACAGCATCCACACCAGGACAGTCCGAAGACTCAACCTGTCCTGAAGAGAAACGAGGATGGAACCCAGAATTGCAGAAATATGGCGAAACCAAGGTAGCCGAGCTGGCCCGATTATTAAGGGCGAACTCAGCCAAAGGCAAAAAGGACACTCAGTCATCCTGATCGGCAGAAACAAAGCATCTCAGATATGTTTCCAAGGTCTGATTGGTTCGTTCGGTCTGGCCATTAGTCTGAGGATGGAAAGCCGAGGAAAAAGACAAGTCAATGCCCATCCTACCACAAAAGGCTCGCCAAAACCTTGAAACAAACTGGGAACCTCTGTCAGAAACGATATTCTCTGGAATGCCATGTAAACGAACCACATGCTGGAAGAACAATGGCACCAAATCAGAGGAGGAAGGCAATTTAGACAAGGGTACCAAATGGACCATCTTAGAAAAGCGATCACAGACCACCCAAATGACTGACATCTTTTGAGAAACGGGAAGATCAGAAATAAAATCCATAGAGATATGTGTCCAAGGCCTCTTCGGGACCGGCAAGGGCAAAAGCAACCCACTGGCACGAGAACAGCAGGGCTTAGCCCGAGCACAAATCCCACAGGACTGCACAAAAGTACGCACATCCCGCGACAGAGACGGCCACCAAAAGGATCTAGCCACTAACTCTCTGGTACCAAAGATTCCAGGATTACCAGCCAACACCGAACAATGAACCTCAGAGATAGCTTTATTGGTCCACCTATCAGGGACAAACAGTCTCTCCGCTGGACAACGATCAGATTTATTAGCCTGAAACTTTTGCAGCACCCGCCGCAAATCAGGAGAGATGGCAGACACAATTACTCCTTCCTTGAGGATACCCGCCGGCTCAGACAAACCCGGAGAGTCGGGCACAAAACTCCTAGACAGAGCATCCGCCTTCACATTTTTAGAGCCCGGAAGGTACGAAATCACAAAGTCAAAACGGGCAAAAAACATCGACCAACGAGCCTGTCTAGGATTCAACCGCTTAGCAGACTCAAGATAAGTCAAGTTCTTATGATCAGTCAATACCACCACGCGATGCTTAGCTCCTTCAAGCCAATGACGCCACTCCTCGAATGCCCACTTCATGGCCAGCAACTCTCGGTTGCCCACATCATAATTTCGCTCAGCAGGCGAAAACTTCCTGGAAAAAAAAGCGCATGGTTTCATCACTGAGCAATCAGAACCTCTCTGCGACAAAACAGCCCCTGCACCAATCTCAGAAGCATCAACCTCGACCTGGAACGGAAGAGAAACATCTGGTTGACACAACACAGGGGCAGAAGAAAAACGACGCTTCAACTCCCGAAAAGCTTCCACAGCAGCAGAAGACCAATTGACCAAATCAGCACCCTTCTTGGTCAAATCGGTCAATGGTTTGGCAATACTAGAAAAATTGCAAATGAAGCGACGATAAAAATTAGCAAAGCCCAGGAACTTTTGCAGACTTTTCAGAGATGTCGGCTGAGTCCAATCATGGATGGCTTGGACCTTAACAGGATCCATCTCGATAGTAGAAGGGGAAAAGATGAACCCCAAAAATGAAACCTTCTGCACACCAAAGAGACACTTTGATCCCTTCACAAACAAAGAATTAGCACTCAGGACCTGAAAAACTGTTCTGACCTGCTTCACATGAGACTCCCAATCATCCGAGAAGATCAAAATGTCATCCAAGTACACAATCAGGAATTTATCCAGGTACTCTCGGAAGATGTCATGCATAAAGGACTGAAACACTGATGGAGCATTGGCAAGTCCGAATGGCATCACTAGATACTCAAAATGACCCTCGGGCGTATTAAATGCAGTTTTCCATTCATCTCCTCGCCTGATTCGCACCAGATTATACGCACCACGAAGATCTATCTTGGTGAACCAACTAGCCCCCTTAATTCGAGCAAACAAATCAGATAACAATGGCAAGGGGTACTGAAATTTAACCGTGATCTTATTTAGAAGGCGGTAATCTATACAAGGTCTCAGCGAACCATCCTTCTTGGCTACAAAAAAGAACCCTGCTCCTAATGGTGACGATGACGGGCGAATATGCCCCTTCTCCAGGGATTCCTTCACATAACTGCGCATAGCGGCGTGCTCAAGCACGGATAAATTAAACAGTCGACCTTTTGGGAATTTACTACCAGGAATCAAATTGATAGCACAATCACAATCCCTATGCGGAGGTAGGGCATCGGACTTGGGCTCATCAAATACATCCCGGTAATCAGACAAGAACTCTGGAACCTCAGAAGGGGTGGATGACGAAATTGACAGAAATGGAACATCACCATGTACCCCCTGACAACCCCAGCTGGACACAGACATGGATTTCCAATCTAATACTGGATTATGGGCTTGTAGCCATGGCAACCCCAACACGACCACATCATGCAGATTATGCAGCACCAGAAAGCGAATAGCCTCCTGATGTGCAGGAGCCATGCACATGGTCAGTTGGGTCCAGTATTGAGGCTTATTCTTGGCCAAAGGCGTGGCATCAATTCCTCTCAATGGAATAGGACACTGCAAGGGCTCTAAGAGAAACCCACAACGCTTAGCATACTCTAAGTCCATCAAATTCAGGGCAGCGCCTGAATCCACAAATGCCATGACAGAATACGATGACAAAGAGCAGATCAAGGTAACAGACAGATGAAATTTTGACTGTACCGTACCAATGGTGGCAGACCTAGCGAACCGCTTAGTGCGCTTAGGACAATCAGAGATAGCATGAGTGGAATCACCACAGTAGAAACACAGCCCATTCAGACGTCTGTGTTCTTGCCGTTCAACTCTGGTCAAAGTCCTATCGCACTGCATAGGCTCATGTTTAAGCTCAGGTAATACCGCCAAATGGTGCACAGATTTACGCTCACGCAAGCGTCGACCGATCTGAATGGCCAAAGACATAGACTCATTCAAACCAGCAGGCATAGGAAATCCCACCATGACATCCTTAAGGGCTTCAGAGAGACCCTTTCTGAACATAGCTGCCAGCGCAGATTCATTCCATTGAGTGAGCACGGACCACTTTCTAAATTTCTGACAATATACCTCTATCTCATCCTGACCCTGACAAAGAGCCAGCAAATTTTTCTCTGCCTGATCCACTGAATTAGGTTCATCGTACAGCAATCCGAGCGCCAGGAAAAACGCATCGATATTACTCAATGCAGGATCTCCTGGCGCAAGAGAAAATGCCCAGTCCTGAGGGTCGCCGCGCAAAAAAGAAATAACAATCAAAACCTGTTGAACTGGATCACCAGAGGAGCGAGGTTTCAAGGCCAGAAATAATTTACAATTATTTTTGAAACTCAGAAACTTAGTTCTATCTCCAAAAAACAAATCAGGAATAGGAATTCTTGGTTCTAACATAGATTTCTGATCAATAGTGTCTTGAATCTTTTGTACTCTTGCCGAGAGCTGATCCACAGATGAAGACAGACTTCTAATGTCCATCGCTACACCTGTGTACTGAACCACCCAAATGTCTAGGGGAAAAAAAAAGGCAAAACACAGTGCAAAGAAAAACAAAATGGTCTCAGAACTTCTTTTTTCCCTCTAATGAGAATCATTAGTACTTTTGGCTTCCTGTACTGTTATGAAAGGCAATTCAGTACCACAATGGACATAGCGGTCAGAGCACATACAGTGCTCTGACAATAACCCAAAATCATAGAACGAGCTCTGAGACGTGGGAACTCTGCAGACCGCAATCCCTAATCCTCTCCAAACAACACTAGAGGCAGCCGTGGATTGCGCCTAACTCTGCCTATGCAACTCGGCACAGCCTGAGAAACTAACTAGCCTGAAGATAGAAAATAAGCCTACCTTGCCTCAGAGAAATACCCCAAAGGAAAAGGCAGCCCCCCACATATAATGACTGTGAGTTAAGATGAAAAGACAAACGTAGAGATGAAATAGATTCAGCAAAGTGAGGCCCGACTTTCTTAACAGAGCGAGGACAGAAAAGATAACTTTGCGGTCTACACAAAACCCTAAAGAAAACCACGCAAAGGGGGCAAAAAGACCCTCCGTACCGAACTAATGGCACGGAGGTACACCCTTTGCGTCCGAGAGCTTCCAGCAAAAAATTAGACAAGCTGGACAGAAAAAATAGCAAACAAATAGCAAAGAAGAACTTAGCTATGCAGAGCAGCAGGCCACAGGAATGATCCAGGGAAAAGCAAGTCCAACACTGGAACATTGACAGGAAGCCAGGATCAAAGCATTAGGTGGAGTTAAGTAGAGAAGCACCTAACGACCTCACCAGATCACCTGAGGGAGGAAACTCAGAAGCCGCAGTACCACTTCCCTCCACCAACAGAAGCTCACAGAGAGAATCAGCCGAAGTACCACTTGTGACCACAGGAGGGAGCTCTGCCACAGAATTCACAACAGACATACATATTCTAGAATACCCAATGCGTTAGAATCGGGCCACAATCTAGTAGTAATATATCTATATATATAATTGCCTAAGGGTTTTTCCGTCTGTCTGTCTTTCTGTCTGTCTGTCTGTCCTGGAAATCCCACGTCCCTGATTGGTCGATGCCGCCAGGCCTCGACCAATCAGCGACGGGCAGAGTATCGACGTAGAAATCCCGCGTCTCTGATTGGTCGAGGCCGCCAGGCCTCGACCAATCAGCAATGGGCACAGCGACGATGATGTCATAATGGTTGCCATGGCGACGATGTCATAAAGGTTGCCTCGATCAATCAGCGACGGACACAGTCTGCCGCGAATTCTAGAATCATCATTGTCCATATACTACGGTGACATGCATATTCTAGAATACCTGATGCGTTAGAATCGGGCCACAATCTGGGCCAGCAGGCCCCCAATAATATATACCCAGCAGGTCCATCCCCCCAATAATATATAACCAGCAGGTCCATCCCCCAATAATATATACCCAGCAGCCCCCAATACTAATTGTGGCCCGATTCTAACGCATCGGGTATTCTAGAATATGCATGTCCCCGTAGTATATGGACAATGATGATTCCAGAATTCGCGGCAGACTGTGTCCGTCGCTGATTGATCGAGGCAACCTTTATGACATCATCGTCGCCATGGCAACCATTATGACATCATCGTCGCTGTGCCCATTGCTGATTGGTCGAGGCCTGGCGGCCTCGACCAATCAGAGACGCGGGATTTCTACGTCGATACTGTGCCCGTCGCTGATTGGTCGAGGCCTGGCGGCATCGACCGATCAGGGACGTGGGATTTCCAGGACAGACAGCCAGACAGACAGCCAGAAAGACAGACAGACGGAAAAACCCTTAGACAATTATATAAATAGATATGGCCGCCCTTCTCCTCAGTGTGATAGAGTAATATATATAGTAATATGGCCGCCCTTCTCCTCAGTGTGATAGAGTAATATATATAGTAATACTAGATTGTGGCCCGATTTTAACGCATCGGGTATTCTAGAATATGCATGTCCCCGTAGTATATGGACAATGATGATTCCAGAATTCGCGGCAGACTGTGCCCGTCGCTGATTGGTCGAGGCAACCTTTATGACATCATCGTCACCATGGCAACCATTATGACATCATCGTCGCTGTGCCCGTTGCTGATTGGTCGAGGCCGCCAGGAACGCAGGAAGTCTACGTCCTTTATGACATCATCGTCGCTGTGCTCGTCACTGATTGGTCGAGGCCTGGCGGCCTCGACCAATCAGAGGCGCGGGATTTCTACGTCGATACTGTGCCCGTCTCTGATTGGTCGAGGCCTGGCGGCCTCGACCAATCAGAGGGCCGGGATTTCCAGGACAGACAGACAGAAAGACAGATAGACGGAAAAACCCTTAGGCAATTATATATATAGATGGCCGCCCTTCTCCTCAGTGTGATGTAGTAATATATATATATATAGTAATACTAGATTGTGGCCCGATTCTAACGCATCGGGTTTTCTAGAATATGCATGTCCCCGTAGTATATGGACAATGATGATTCCAGAATTCGCGGCAGACTGTGTCCGTCGCTGATTGGTCGAGGCAACCTTTATGACATCATCGTCGCCATGGCAACCATTATGACATCTACGTCGATACTGTGCCCGTCGCTGAATCAGAGACGCGGGATTTCTATGTCCTTTATGACATCATCGTCGCTGTGCCCGTCGCTGATTGGTCGAGGCCTGGCGGCCTCGACCAATCAGAGACGCGGGATTTCCAGGACAGACACAGACAGACAGAAAGACAGACAGACAGAAAGACAGACGGAAAAACCCTTAGACAATTATATATATAGATGGCCGCCCTTCTCCTCAATTGTGATATAGTAATATATATATTAATATGGCCGCCCTTCTCCTCAGTGTGATAGAGTAAAATATATAGTAATATGGCCGCCCTTCTCCTCAGTGTGATATAGTAATATATATAGTAATATGGCCGCCCTTCTCCTCAGTGTGATATAGTAATATATATATAGTAATATGGCTGCTCTTCTACTCAGTGTGATATAGTAATATATATAGTAATATGGCCGACCTTCTCCTCAGTGTGATATAGTAATATATATAGTAATATGGCCGCCCTTCTCCTCAGTGTGATATAGTAATATATATAGTAATATGGCCGCCCTTCTCCTCAGTGTGATATAGTAATATATATAGTAATATGGCCGCCCTTCTCCTTAGTGTGATATAGTAATATATATAGTAATATGGCCGCCCCTTCTCCTTAGTGTGATGTAGTAAAATGACCGCCCTTCTCCTCAGCGTGATATAGTAATGTATATAGTAATATGGCCGCCCTTCTCCTCAGCGTGATGTAGTAATACATATAGTAATATGGCCGCTCTTCTCCTCAGCGTGATATAGTAATATATATAATAATATGGCCGCCCTTCTCCTCTGTGTGATGTAGTAATACATATAGTAATATGGCCGCCCTTCTCCTCAGTGTGATATAGTAATATATATAGTAATATGGCCGCCCTTCTCCTCAGTGATGATATAGTAATATATATAGTAATATGGCCGCCCTTCTCCTCAGAGTGATGTAGTAATATACATAGTAATATGGCCGCTCTTCTCATCAGTGATGATATAGTAATATATATAGTAATATGGCCACCCTTCTCAGCGTGATGTAGTAATACATATAGTAATATGGCTGCTCTTCTCCTCAGTGTGATATAGTAATATATATAGTAATATGGCCACCCTTCTCCTCAGCGTGATGTAGTAATACATATAGTAATATGGCCGCTCTTCTCCTCAGCGTGATATAGTAATATATATAATAATTTGGCCGCCCTTCTCCTCTGTGTGATGTAGTAATACATATAGTAATATGGCCGCCCTTCTCCTCAGTGTGATATAGTAATGTATATAGTAATATGGCAGCCCTTCTCCTCAGTGTGATATAGTAATATATATAGTAATATGGCCGCCCTTCTCCTCAGTGTGATATAGCAATATATATAGTAATATGGCCGCCCTTCTCCTCAGTGTGATATGGTAATATATATAGTAATATGGCCGCCCTTCTCCTCAGTGTGATATAGTAATATATATAGTAATATGGCCGCCCTTCTCCTCAGCGTGATATAGTAATATATATAGTAATATGGACACCCTTCTCCTCAGTGTGATATAGTAATATATATAGTAATATGGCCGCCCTTCTCCTCAGTGTGATACAGTAATATATATAATAATATGGCCGCCCTTCTCCTCAGCGCGATATAGTAATATATATAGTAATATGGCCGCCCTTCTCCTCAGCGTGATATAGTAATATATATAGTAATATGGCTGCCCTTCTCCTCAGCGTGATATAGTAATATACAGGTCCTTCTCAAAAAATTAGCATATAGTGTTAAATTTCATTATTTACCATAATGTAATGATTACAATTAAACTTTCATATATTATAGATTCATTATCCACCAACTGAAATTTGTCAGGTCTTTTATTGTTTTAATACTGATGATTTTGGCATACAACTCCTGATAACCCAAAAAACCTGTCTCAATAAATTAGCATATTTCACCCATCCAATCAAATAAAAGTGTTTTTTAATAACAAACAAAAAAACCATCAAATAATAATGTTCAGTTATGCACTCAATACTTGGTCGGGAATCCTTTGGCAGAAATGACTGCTTCAATGCGGCGTGGCATGGAGGCAATCAGCCTGTGACACTGCTGAGATGTTATGGAGGCCCAGGATGCTTCAATAGCGGCCTTAAGCTCAACCAGAGTGTTGGGTCTTGCGTCTCTCAACTTTCTCTTCACAATATCCCACAGATTCTCTATGGGGTTCAGGTCAGGAGAGTTGGCAGGCCAATTGAGCACAGTAATACCATGGTCAGTAAACCATTTACCAGTGGTTTTGGCACTGTGAGCAGGTGCCAGGTCGTGCTGAAAAAATGAAATCTTCATCACCATAAAGCATTGACCCTGCCCTTGATGAAACACAGTGGACCAACACCAGCAGCTGACATAGCACCCCACACCATCACTGACTGTGGGTACTTGACACTGGACTTCAGGCATTTTGGCATTTCCTTCTCCCCAGTCTTCCTCCAGACTCTGGCACCTTGATTTCCGAATGACATGCAAAATTTGCTTTCATCAGAAAAAAGTACTTGGGACCAATTAGCAACAGTCCAGTGCTGCTTCTCTGTAGCCCAGGTCAGGCGCTTCTGCCGCTGTTTATGGTTCAAAAGTGGCTTTACCTGGGGAATGCGGCACCTGTAGCCCATTTCCTGCACACGCCTGTGCACGGTGGCTCTGGATGTTTCCACACCAGACTCAGTCCACTGCTTCCTCAGGTTCCCCAAGGTCTGGAATCGGTCCTTCTCCACAATCTTCCTCAGGGTCCGGTCTCCTCTTCTCGTTGTACAGCGTTTTCTGCCACATTGTTTCCTTCCAACAGACTTACCATTGAGGTGCCTTGATACAGCACTCTGGGAACAGCCTATTTCTTGAGAAATGTCTTTCTGGGTCTTACCCTCTTGCTTGAGGGTGTCAATGATGGCCTTCTTGACATCTGTCAGGTCGCTAGTCTTACCCATGATGGGGGTTTTGAGTAATGAACCCGGCAGGGAGTTTATATAAGCCTCAGGTATCTTTTGCATGTGTTTAGAGTTAATTAGTTGATTCAGAAGATTAGGGTAATAGGTCGTTTAGAGAACCTTTTCTTGATATGCTAATTTATTGAGACAGGTTTTTTGGGTTATCAGGAGTTGTATGCCAAAATCATCAGTATTAAAACAATAAAAGACTTGACAAATTTCAGTTGGTGGATAATGAATCTATAATATATGAAAGTTTAATTGTAATCATTACATTATGGTAAATAATGAAATTTAACACTATATGCTAATTTTTTGAGAAGGACCTGTATATAGTAATATGGCCGCCCTTCTCCTCAGTGTGATATAGTAATATATATAGTAATATGGCCGCCCTTCTCCTCAGCGTGATATAGTAATATATATAGTAATATGGCCGCCCTTCTCCTCAGCGTGATATAGTAATATATATAGTAATATGGCCACCCTTCTCCTCAGCGTGATATAGTAATATATATAGTAATATGGCCGCCCTTCTCCTCAGCGTGATATAGTAATATATATAATAATATGGACACCCTTCTCCTCAGTGTGATATAGTAATATATATAGTAATATGGCCGCCCTTCTCCTCAGTGTGATACAGTAATATATATAGTAATATGGCCGCCCTTCTCCTCAGCGTGATATAGTAATATATATAGTAATATGGCCGCCCTTCTCCTCAGCGTGATAAAGTAATATATATAGTAATATGGCCGCCCTTCTCCTCAGCGTGATATAGTAATATATATAGTAATATGGCCGCCCTTCTCCTCAGCGTGATATAGTAATATATATAATAATATGGACACCCTTCTCCTCAGTGTGATATAGTAATATATATAATAATATGGCCGCCCTTCTCCTCAGTGTGATACAGTAATATATATAGTAATATGGCCGCCCTTCTCCTCAGTGTGATATAGTAATATATATAGTAATATGGCCGCCCTTCTCCTCAGTGTGATATGGTAATATATATAGTAATATGGCCGCCCTTCTCCTCAGTGTAATATAGTAATATATATAGTAATATGGCCGCCCTTCTCCTCAGCGTGATATAGTAATATATATATAGTAATATGGACACCCTTCTCCTCAGTGTGATATAGTAATATATATAGTAATATGGCCGCCCTTCTCCTCAGTGTGATACAGTAATATATATAGTAATATGGCCGCCCTTCTCCTCAGTGTGATATAGTAATATATATAGTAATATGGCCGCCCTTCTCCTCAGTGTGATATAGTAATATATATAATAATATGGCCGCCCTTCTCCTCAGCGCGATATAGTAATATATATAGTAATATGGCCGCCCTTCTCCTCAGCGTGATATAGTAATATATATAGTAATATGGCCGCCCTTCTCCTCAGTGTGATATAGTAATATATATAGTAATATGGCCGCCCTTCTCCTCAGTGTGATATAGTAATATATATAGTAATATGGCCGCCCTTCTCCTCAGTGTGATATAGTAATATATATAATAATATGGCCGCCCTTCTCCTCAGCGTGATATAGTAATATATATATAGTAATATGGACACCCTTCTCCTCAGTGTGATATAGTAATATATATAGTAATATGGCCGCCCTTCTCCTCAGTGTGATACAGTAATATATATAGTAATATGGCCGCCCTTCTCCTCAGTGTGATATAGTAATATATATAGTAATATGGCCGCCCTTCTCCTCAGTGTGATATAGTAATATATATAATAATATGGCCGCCCTTCTCCTCAGCGCGATATAGTAATATATATAGTAATATGGCCGCCCTTCTCCTCAGCGTGATATAGTAATATATATAGTAATATGGCCGCCCTTCTCCTCAGTGTGATATAGTAATATATATAGTAATATGGCCGCCCTTCTCCTCAGTGTGATATAGTAATATATATAGTAATATGGCCGCCCTTCTCCTCAGTGTGATATAGTAATATATATAGTAATATGGCCGCTCTTCTCCTCAGCGTGATATAGTAATATATATAGTAATATGGACGCCCTTCTCCTCAGTGTGATATAGTAATATATATAGTAATATGGCCGCCCTTCTCCTCAGTGTGACATAGTAATATATATAGTAATATGGCCGCCCTTCTCCTCAGTGTGATATAGTAATATATATAGTAATATGGCCGCCCTTCTCCTCAGTGTGATATAGTAATATATATAGTAATATGGCCGCCCTTCTCCTCAGCGTGATATAGTAATATATATAGTAATATGGCCGCCCTTCTCCTCAGTGTGACATAGTAATATATATAGTAATATGGCCGCCCTTCTCCTCAGTGTGATATAGTAATATATATAGTAATATGGCCGCCCTTCTCCTCAGTGTGATATAGTAATATATATAGTAATATGGCCGCCCTTCTCCTCAGCGTGATATAGTAATATATATAGTAATATGGCCGCCCTTCTCCTCAGTGTGATATAGTAATATATATAGTAATATGGCCGCCCTTCTCCTCAGTGTGACATAGTAATATATATAGTAATATGGCCGCCCTTCTCCTCAGCGTGATATAGTAATATATATAATAATATGGCCGCCCTTCTCCTCAGTGTGATATAGTAATATATATAGTAATATGGCCGCCCTTCTCCTCAGTGTGATATAGTAATATATATAGTAATATGGCCGCCCTTCTCCTCAGTGTGATATAGTAATATATATAGTAATATGGCCGCCCTTCTCCTCAGTGTGATATAGTAATATATATAGTAATACGGCCGCCCTTCTCCTCAGTGTGATATACAGGTCCTTCTCAAAAAATTAGCATATAGTGTTAAATTTCATTATTTACCATAATGTAATGATTACAATTAAACTTTCATATATTATAGATTCATTATCCACCAACTGAAATTTGTCAGGTCTTTTATTGTTTTAATACTGATGATTTTGGCATACAACTCCTGATAACCCAAAAAACCTGTCTCAATAAATTAGCATATCAAGAAAAGGTTCTCTAAACGACCTATTACCCTAATCTTCTGAATCAACTAATTAACTCTAAACACATGCAAAAGATACCTGAGGCTTTTATAAACTCCCTGCCTGGTTCATTACTCAAAATCCCCATCATGGGTAAGACTAGCGACCTGACAGATGTCAAGAAGGCCATCATTGACACCCTCAAGCAAGAGGGTAAGACCCAGAAAGAAATTTCTCAACAAATAGGCTGTTCCCAGAGTGCTGTATCAAGGCACCTCAATGGTAAGTCTGTTGGAAGGAAACAATGTGGCAGAAAACGCTCTACAACGAGAAGAGGAGACCGGACCCTGAGGAAGATTGTGGAGAAGGACCGATTCCAGACCTTGGGGAACCTGAGGAAGCAGTGGACTGAGTCTGGTGTGGAAACATCCAGAGCCACCGTGCACAGGCGTGTGCAGGAAATGGGCTACAGGTGCCGCATTCCCCAGGTAAAGCCACTTTTGAACCATAAACAGCGGCAGAGGCGCCTGACCTGGGCTACAGAGAAGCAGCACTGGACTGTTGCTAAGTGGTCCCAAGTACTTTTTTCTGATGAAAGCAAATTTTGCATGTCATTCGGAAATCAAGGTGCCAGAGTCTGGAGGAAGACTGGGGAGAAGGAAATGCCAAAATGCCTGAAGTCCAGTGTCAAGTACCCACAGTCAGTGATGGTGTGGGGTGCCATGTCAGCTGCTGGTGTTGGTCCACTGTGTTTCATCAAGGGCAGGGTCAATGCAGCTAGCTATCAGGAGATTTTGGAGCACTTCATGCTTCCATCGGCTGAAATGCTTTATGGAGATGAAGATTTCATTTTTCAGCACGACCTGGCACCTGCTCACAGTGCCAAAACCACTGGTAAATGGTTTACTGACCATGGTATTACTGTGCTCAATTGGCCTGCCAACTCTCCTGACCTGAACCCCATAAAGAATCTGTGGGATATTGTGAAGAGAAAGTTGAGAGACGCAAGACCCAACACTCTGGATGAGCTTAAGGCCGCTATTGAAGCATCCTGGGCCTCCATAACATCTCAGCAGTGTCACAGGCTGATTGCCTCCATGCCACGCCGCATTGAAGCAGTCATTTCTGCCAAAGGATTCCCCACCAAGTATTGAGTGCATAACTGAACATTATTATTTGTTATTAAAAAACACTTTTATTTGATTGGATGGGTGAAATATGCTAATTTATTGAGACAGGTTTTTTGGGTTATCAGGAGTTGTATGCCAAAATCATGAGTATTAAAACAATAAAAGACCTGACAAATTTCAGTTGGTGGATAATGAATCTATAATATATGAAAGTTTAATTGTAATCATTACATTATGGTAAATAATGAAATTTAACACTATATGCTAATTTTTTGAGAAGGACCTGTAGTAATATATATAGTAATATGGCCGCCCTTCTCCTCAGTGTGATATAGTAATATATATAGTAATATGGCCGCCCTTCTCCTCAGTGTGATATAGTAATATATATAGTAATATGGCCGCCCTTCTCCTCAGCGTGATATAGTAATATATATAGTAATATGGCCGCCCTTCTCCTCAGTGTGATATAGTAATATATATAGTAATATGGCCGCCCTTCTCCTCAGCGTGATATAGTAATATATATAGTAATATGGACACCCTTCTCCTCAGTGTGATATAGTAATATATATAGTAATATGGCCGCCCTTCTCCTCAGTGTGATACAGTAATATATATAGTAATATGGCCACCCTTCTCCTCAGTGTGACATAGTAATATATATAGTAATATGGCTGCCCTTCTCCTCAGTGTGATATAGTAATATATATAGTAATATGGCTGCCCTTCTCCTCAGTGTGATATAGTAATATATATAGTAATATGGCCGCCCTTCTCCTCAGCGTGATATAGTAATATATATAGTAATATGGCTGCCCTTCTCCTCAGTGTGATATAGTAATATATATATAGTAATATGGCCGCCCTTCTCCTCAGTGTGATATAGTAATATATATAGTAATATGGCTGCCCTTCTCCTCAGTGTGATATAGTAATATATATAGTAATATGGCCGCCCTTCTCCTCAGCGCGATATGGTAATATATATAGTAATATGGCCACCCTTCTCCTCAGTGTGATATAGTAATATATATAGTAATATGGCCGCCCTTCTCCTCAGTGTGATATAGTAATATATATATATAGTAATATGGCCGCCCTTCTCCTCAGCGTGATATAGTAATATATATAGTAATATGGCCGCCCTTCTCCTCAGTGTGATATAGTAATATATATAGTAATATGGCCGCCCTTCTCCTCAGTGTGATATAGTAATATATATAGTAATATGGCCGCCCTTCTCCTCAGTGTGATATAGTAATATATATAGTAATATGGCCGCCCTTCTTCTCAGCGTGATATAGTAATATATATAGTAATATGGCTGCCCTTCTCCTCAGTGTGATATAGTAATATATATATAGTAATATGGCCGCCCTTCTCCTCAGTGTGATATAGTAATATATATATATAGTAATATGGCCGCCCTTCTCCTCAGCGTGATATAGTAATATATATAGTAATATGGCCGCCCTTCTCCTCAGTGTGATACAGTAATATATATAGTAATATGGCCACCCTTCTCCTCAGTGTGACATAGTAATATATATAGTAATATGGCTGCCCTTCTCCTCAGTGTGATATAGTAATATATATAGTAATATGGCCGCCCTTCTTCTCAGTGTGATATAGTAATATATATAGTAATATGGCTGCCCTTCTCCTCAGTGTGATATAGTAATATATATAGTAATATGGCCGCCCTTCTCCTCAGCGCGATATAGTAATATATATAGTAATATGGCCGCCCTTCTCCTCAGTGTGATATAGTAATATATATAGTAATATGGCCGCCCTTCTCCTCAGTGTGATATAGTAATATATATATATAGTAATATGGCCGCCCTTCTCCTCAGCGTGATATAGTAATATATATAGTAATATGGCCGCCCTTCTCCTCAGTGTGATATAGTAATATATATAGTAATATGGCCGCCCTTCTCCTCAGCGTGATATAGTAATATATATAGTAATATGGCCGCCCTTCTCCTCAGTGTGATATAGTAATATATATAGTAATATGGCCGCCCTTCTCCTCAGTGTGATATAGTAATATATATAGTAATATGGCCGCCCTTCTCCTCAGTGTGATATAGTAATATATATAGTAATATGGCCGCCCTTCTCCTCAGTGTGATATAGTAATATATATAGTAATATGGCCGCCCTTCTCCTCAGCGTGATATAGTAATATATATAGTAATATGGCCGCCCTTCTCCTCAGCGTGATATAGTAATATATATAGTAATATGGCCGCCTTTTTCAGCAGTTCAGATCTCGGGCATTTGTTATAGGGCAGATTATGGGACAGCTATCTAAGCGATTCTCCTCCCTGACACGCTGGATACGGTGCGTCTCCCTGTTGTAGATTATATTCCAGATTACTGGATTGTAGATGACTCAGATGAAGCGTGGATGGCGGAAACATGGCCGGTGAGAAGCTGGGGGCTGCACATCTGAGGGACAGATTTTGGAAGAAACCCTCATGTTCCTTCTGTAATCACTGGAGGGAATTAACAAGTTTCTTTCTATCAAATCATAACGTGCCTCGTGTTCAGGGCCGCACCATAAATTGAGCTTCAATCAGGATTTCACGTGCGGCCCTGTGACTCCATTTCCTGCATTGGAATTCTCCCTTTCCTTTCAGATTCTTATCACTTCCTGTCAGTCTTCCTGTTTATGTCACATCCCTGGAGTCTGGAAGAGCTGCTGAGAAGTCACCATGTACCCCGAACAAAAGCACGGCGTGGTGACACTACCCCGTGTCAGAGGAAAGGGTCTGTAATATATTCTGTATATACACTGCACAGTACCGCTCCTCCTGTCCTGTATATATACACTGTACAGTACCACTCCTCCTGTATATATACACTGCACAGCACCACTCCTCCTGTCCTGTATATATACACTGCACAGTGCCACTCCTCCTGTATATATACACTGCACAGTACCTCTCCTCCTGTCCTGTATATATACACTGCACAGTACCACTCCTCCTGTATATATACACTGCACAGTACCTCTCCTCCTGTCCTGTATATATACACTGCACAGTACCACTCCTCCTGTATATATACACTGCACAGCACCACTCCTCCTGTCCTGTATATATATACTGCACAGTACCACTCCTCCTGTATATATACACTGCACAGCACCACTCCTCCTGTCCTGTATATATACACTGCACAGTGCCACTCCTCCTGTATATATACACTGCACAGTACCACTCCTCCTGTATATATACACTGCACAGTACCACTCCTCCTGTCCTGTATATATACACTGCACAGTACCGCTCCTCCTGTCCTGTATATATACACTGTACAGTACCACTCCTCCTGTATATATACACTGCACAGTACCACTCCTCCTGTCCTGTATATATACACTGCACAGTGCCACTCCTCCTGTATATATACACTGCACAGTACCACTCCTCCTGTCCTGTATATATACACTGCACAGTACCACTCCTCCTGTCCTGTATATATACACTGCACAGTACCTCTCCTCCTGTATATATACCCTGCACAGTACCGCTCCTCCTGTATATATACACTGCACAGCACCGCTCCTCCTGTTCTGTATATATACACTGTACAGTACCACTCCTCCTGTATATATACACTGCACAGTACCACTCCTCCTGTCCTGTATATATACACTGCACAGTACCACTCCTCCTGTATATATACACTGCACAGTACCACTCCTGTATATATACACTGCACAGTACCACTCCTCCTGTCCTCCTGTCCTGTATATATACACTGCACAGTAACACTCCTCCTGTATATATACACTGCACAGTACCACTCCTCCTGTATATATACACTGCACAGTACCACTCCTGTATATATACTGCACAGTACCACTCCTCCTGTCCTCCTGTCCTGTATATATACACTGCACAGTAACACTCCTCCTGTATATATACACTGCACAGTAACACTCCTCCTGTATATATACACTGCACAGTACCACTCCTCCTGTCCTGTATATATACACTGCACAGTACCGCTCCTCCTGTCCTGTATATATACACTGTACAGTACCACTCCTCCTGTATATATACACTGCACAGTACCACTCCTCCTGTATATATACACTGCACAGTACCACTCCTCCTGTCCTGTATATATACACTGCACAGTGCCACTCCTCCTGTCCTGTATATATACACTGCACAGTGCCACTCCTCCTGTCCTGTATATATACACTGTACAGTACCACTACTCCTGTCCTGTATATATACACTGCACAGTACCGCTCCTCCTGTCCTGTATATATACACTGTACAGTACCACTACTCCTGTCCTGTATATATACACTGCACAGTGCCACTCCTCCTGTCCTGTATATATACACTGCACAGTACCACTCCTCCTGTATATATACACTGCACAGTACCGCTCCTCCTGTCCTGTATATATACACTGTACAGTACCACTCCTCCTGTATATATACACTGCACAGTACCACTCCTCCTGTATATATACACTGCACAGTACCACTCCTCCTGTCCTGTATATATACACTGCACAGTGCCACTCCTCCTGTCCTGTATATATACACTGCACAGTACCGCTCCTCCTGTCCTGTATATATACACTGTACAGTACCACTCCTCCTGTATATATACACTGCACAGTACCACTCCTCCTGTATATATACACTGCACAGCACCGCTCCTCCTGTCCTGTATATATACACTGTACAGTACCACTCCTCCTGTATATATACACTGCACAGTACCACTCCTCCTGTCCTGTATATATACACTGCACAGTACCACTCCTCCTGTATATATACACTGCACAGTACCACTCCTCCTGTATATATACACTGCACAGCACCGCTCCTCCTGTCCTGTATATATACACTGCACAGTACCACTCCTCCTGTATATATACACTGTACAGTACCACTCCTCCTGTATATATACACTGCACAGCACCGCTCCTCCTGTCCTGTATATATACACTGCACAGTACCGCTCCTCCTGTCCTGTATATATACACTGCACAGTACCGCTCCTCCTGTCCTGCATATATACACTGCACAGCACCACTCCTCCTGTCCTGTATATATACACTGCACAGTACCGCTCCTCCTGTCCTGTATATATACACTGCACAGTACCACTCCTCCTGTATATATACACTGCACAGCACCGCTCCTCCTGTCCTGTATATATACACTGCACAGTACCGCTCCTCCTGTCCTGTATATATACACTGCACAGTACCGCTCCTCCTGTCCTGTATATATACACTGCACAGTACCGCTCCTCCTGTCCTGTATATATACACTGCACAGTACCACTCCTCCTGTCCTGTATATATACACTGCACAGTACCACTCCTCCTGTCCTGTATATATACACTGCACAGTACCACTCCTCCTGTCCTGTATATATACACAGCACAGTACCACTACTCCTGTCCTGTATATACACTGCACAGTACCTCTCCTCCTGTATATATACACTGCACAGTACCGCTCCTCCTGTCCTGTATATAAAAACTGCACAGTACCACTCCTCCTGTCCTGTATATATATATATATATATACACTGCACATTACCACTCCTCCTGTCCTGTATATATACACTGCACAGTACCACACCTCCTGTCCTGTATATATCCACTGCACAGTACCACTCCTCCTGTCCTGTATATATCCACTGCACAGTACCACTCCTCCTGTCCTGTATATATACACTGCACAGTACAGCTCCTCCTGTCCTGTATATATACACTGCACAGCACCACTCCTGTCCTGTATATATACACTGCACAGTACCACTCCTCCTGTCCTGTATATATACACTGCACAGTACCACTCCTCCTGTCCTGTATATATACACTGCACAGTACCGCTCCTCCTGTCCTGTATATATACACTGCACAGTACCGCTCCTCCTGTCCTGTATATATACACTGCACAGTACCACTCCTCCTGTCCTGTATATATACACTGCACAGTACCACTCCTCCTGTCCTGTATATATACACAGCACAGTACCACTACTCCTGTCCTGTATATACACTGCACAGTACCTCTCCTCCTGTATATATACACTGCACAGTACCGCTCCTCCTGTCCTGTATATAAACACTGCACAGTACCACTCCTCCTGTCCTGTATATATATATATATATATACACTGCACATTACCACTCCTCCTGTCCTGTATATATACACTGCACAGTACCGCTCCTCCTGTCTTGTATATATACACTGCACAGTACCACTCCTCCTGTCCTGTATATATACACTGCACAGTACCGCTCCTCCTGTCTTGTATATATACACTGCACAGTACCGCTCCTCCTGTCCTGTATATATACACTGCACAGTACCACTCCTCCTGTCCTGTATATATACACTGCACAGTACCACTCCTCCTGTCCTGTATATATCCACTGCACAGTACCACTCCTCCTGTCCTGTATATATACACTGCACAGTACCACTCCTCCTGTCCTGTATATATACACTGCACAGTACAGCTCCTCCTGTCCTGTATATATACACTGCACAGTACCGCTCCTCCTGTCCTGTATATATACACTGCACAGCACCACTCCTGTCCTGTATATATACACTGCACAGTACCACTCCTCCTGTCCTGTATATATACACTGCACAGTACCACTCCTCCTGTCCTGTATATATACACTGCACAGTACCGCTCCTCCTGTCCTGTATATATACACTGCACAGTACCGCTCCTTCTGTCCTGTATATATACACTGCACAGCACCACTCCTCCTGTCCTGTATATATACACTGCACAGTACCACTCCTCCTGTATATATACACTGCACAGTACCACTCCTCCTGTCCTGTATATATACACTGCACAGTACCACTCCTCCTGTATATATACACTGCACAGTACCACTCCTCCTGTATATATACACTGCACAGTACCACTTCTCCTGTCCTGTATATATACACTGCACAGTACCTTCCTCCTGTCCTGTATATATACCCTGCACAGTACCACTCCTCCTCTCCTGTATATATACACTGCACAGTACCACTCCTCCTGTCCTGTATATATACACACTGCACAGTACCACTCCTCCTGTATATATACACTGCACAATACCACTCCTCCTGTCCTGTATATATACCCTGCACAGTACCACTCCTCCTGTCCTGTATATATACACTGCACAGTACCACTCCTCCTGTCCTGTATATATACACTGCACAGTACCACTCCTCCTGTCCTGTATATATACACTGCACAGTACCACTCCTCCTGTCCTGTATATATACACTGCACAGTACCACTCCTCCTGTCCTGTATATATACACTGCACAGTACCACTCCTCCTGTCCTGTATATATACCCTGCACAGTACCACTCCTCCTGTCCTGTATATATACACTGCACAGAACCACTCCTCCTGTCCTGTATATATACACTGCACAGTACCACTCCTCCTGTCCTGTATATATACACTGCACAGTACCACTCCTCCTGTCCTTTATATATACACTGCACAGTACCACTCCTCCTGTATATATACACTGCACAGTACCTCTCCTCCTGTATATATACCCTGCACAGTACCACTCCTCCTGTCCTGTATATATACACTGTACAGCACCACTCCTCCTGTCCTGTATATATACACTGTACAGTACCACTCCTCCTGTCCTGTATATATACACTGCACAGTACCACTCCTCCTGTCCTGTATATATACACTGCACAGTACCACTCCTCCTGTCCTGTATATATACACTGCACAGTACCGCTCCTGTCCTGTATATATACACTGCACAGTACCACTCCTCCTGTCCTGTATATATACACTGCACAGTACCACTCCTGTCCTGTATATATACACTGCACAGTACCACTCCTCCTGTCCTGTATATATACACTGCACAGTACCACTCCTCCTGTATATATACACTGCACAGTACCACTCCTCCTGTCCTGTATATATACCCTGCACAGTACCACTCCTCCTGTCCTGTATATATACACTGCACAGAACCACTCCTCCTGTCCTGTATATATACACTGCACAGTACCACTCCTCCTGTCCTGTATATATACACTGCACAGTACCACTCCTCCTGTCCTTTATATATACACTGCACAGTACCACTCCTCCTGTCCTGTATATATACACTGCACAGTACCACTCCTCCTGTCCTGTATATATACACTGCACAGAACCACTCCTCCTGTCCTGTATATATACACTGCACAGTACCACTCCTCCTGTCCTGTATATATACACTGCACAGTACCACTCCTCCTGTCCTTTATATATACACTGCACAGTACCACTCCTCCTGTATATATACACTGCACAGTACCACTCCTCCTGTCCTGTATATATATACACTACACAGTACCACTCCTCCTGTCCTGAATATATATACACTGCACAGTACCGCTCCTCCTGTCCTGTATGTATACACTGCACAGTACCACTCCTCCTGTCCTGTATATATACACTGCACAGTACCGCTCCTCCTGTCCTGTATATATACACTGCACAGTACCACTCCTCCTGTCCTGTTTATATACACTGCACAGTACCACTCCTCCTGTCCTGTATATATACACTGCACAGTACCGCTCCTCCTGTCCTGTATATATACACTGCACAGTACCACTCCTCCTGTCCTGTTTATATACACTGCACAGTACCACTCCTCCTGTCCTGTATATATACACTGCACAGTACCACTCCTCCTGTCCTGTATATATATATATATATATATATACACTGAACAGTACCACTCCTCCTGTCCTGTTTATATACACTGCACAGTACCACTCCTCCTGTCCTGTATATATACACAACACAGTACCGCTCCTCCTGTCCTGTATATATACCCTGCACAGTACCACTCCTCCTGTCCTGTATATATAC